>NC_057422.1:26852457-28349957 GCF_019457755.1 Venturia canescens
ATTTCCGTGCCATGGATGTGGCAATATCGGTCATTTTATTAAGGACTGTCCCAGGAGAAACAACGTGTCAACGCAAAATTTCCCCTCGCGTCAAGCACCGAGCGTCCCATCGAATCGCATCGCATTCACCAAATGTCAAGAAAACGGGAGAATCCTGGAGCAGCCTTCGTCCTCGGAATACACAGCGCCTATGGAACCCGAGAACACTCCTTCCTGGCAGACACAGGAGCAGCAGTGAACGTAATAAAAAAGGAAAGCACATCCGGACTACCGGTAAGGAAAACTCTTGCTTCAATTACAGGAATAAATAACACTCCCGTAATTTGTAATCAAGAATGCAAAATTTCGATCGGCAATGTTGATCACATATTCTTAGTAGTCCCGAACGATTTCCCCCTTGAAGAAGATGGAATCGCTGGTCAACCTTTTTTAACACAAGAAGATGCAATTATCTGTATGAAAGAACGTACAATAATTTTCAATAGAATGCGCTCGGAATCGAAGCTTTTTAAACTGAACAACTCATCTCCAAATAATTATTCTCCGTCTCGAAGCCAATTATTAAGAGAAAATACTCGAATCCAACACATTTTGAATGAAAAAGATCGCGATAATATTTGGGAGATCATTGACGCATTTCAAGACGTCTTTTACTTACCGGGTGACCCGCTACCGTGCACAAATTTAGCTGAACATGCAATAGAAACTAGCGATAACATTCCGGTGAATGTTAAACAATATCGGCATCCGCCGGCTCAACATGAAGAAATCTTGAGACAAGTAGAAGAAATGAAAGAAAAGGGAATTATTCAAGAATCGAATTCACCATACAACTCACCATTATGGGTAGTTCCAAAAAAAATAGACGCGTCCGGAAAGCAAAAATGGAGAGTAGTTGTAGACTTTAGAAGAGTCAACGAAAAAACTTTACAGGATGCTTATCCGTTACCACATATCGAAGAAATACTGGATCAGTTGGGTAACGCCCGATATTTTTCAGCATTCGATTTGGCTAACGGGTTCCATCAAATTCCAATGAAAGAACAAGATAGGAAAAAGACTGCATTTAGCACACCTCATGGTCATTTTGAATATTTGAGAATGCCTTTCGGGTTGACAAATGCTCCTGCAACGTTTCAGAGAATGATTGACAACGCCCTGAGAGGATTGATTGGTAGAATTTGCTTCGTCTACTTGGATGATATCGTTATCTACGGAAAAACTTTGGAAGAACACAATAAAAAATTGCGCATATTTTTTGAAAGAATGCGAGAAACGAATTTAAAACTTCAACCCGACAAGTGCGAGTATTTGCAGCCTGAATTGCAATATTTAGGCCATATCATTACCGAAGAAGGAGTAAAGCCAAACCCTGAAAAATGCAAGAGCGTTTTAGAATTCCCACAGCCAAAGAACGTTAAGAATGTCCGTCAATTCCTAGGACTTACAGGTTACTACCGAAAGTTTATTAAAGATTACAGCAAAAAAACGAAACCATTAACGCAACTACTGCAGAAAGATGTCAAATTTCAATGGGGTATGGAACAGGAAAAATCTTTTGTCACTTTAAAAAGGGAATTATGTGAAGAACCGATTTTGGCATATCCTGACTTTTCGCGGAATTTTACGTTAACTACAGATGCTTCGGATATTGCTTTGGGAGGAATTTTGTCTCAGGAAAAGAATGGTAAGGAACATCCTATTGCTTATACCAGTCGTGTTCTGAATAGAGCGGAACGAAATTATTCAACGACAGAAAAGGAACTCCTAGCAATCGTGTGGTGTGTCAAACATTTTCGACCATATCTTTACGGCCGAAAATTTAATATTATCACCGACCATCGCTCATTAACTTGGTTAATGAATCATAAAGATCCTCATTCACGACTTGCAAGATGGCGAATCGCTTTACAGGATTACGAATACAGGATCGATTACAAGAAAGGCTCACTAAATACAAATGCTGATGCATTATCCAGAAATCCCGTTCTAGTCTATCGTCGCTTGAACGCAGATGATTTAATAGAAGAAGAAGATCACGAAGAGCCAGTACCAGAAGAGGAGACTAGAAAAAGAAAACGAAGGAACGAGCCAGAATCGTGTCGGAAAAGGATGTGTTACCCCAACGAAAACGAAGAGGAATCAGAACAGCAAGTAGAAGAAACACCGACGGAAGATCATCGTTACGAAAATGCCGCGCACCAAGATGATCTACACGAAGAACACCCATTCGAGGAATTGGAAGAAATCGAACAGCCAATGATAAAACTAGGGAAGAAAATATTCTTGACGAACTCTCCAATACCCGAGGGTAGTATAGATGTTTCGTTTATCAGGAAAGACGATGAGGACGAGGATGCACAGAATTTTGAAGTCTACTCCGAGGAGGGCGACCGAGAATTTCATGTGGTAATTGGTATAAATCGAAGAATGACAAGCGATGAACTGTTGAGGCAGATCAGAGAATTGTGCTACGTTGCAGTTGCCGAAGAATGGGAAGAAATTCATGTTGATCATGAGAGTTGTATCCGGTTGACGAGTCTTTCGAGAAAAGAAATTGAAAAGCAATGGCGAGAAATCTTCAATCCTGGAGAATGTGTCGTGTATCTTCACGACAAAGAACGAATGATCCCTCGAGTAGAGGATATCCAGAAAATACTCAAAGAAAACCATAACAGTCCAATAGGAGGCCATGGCGGAGTCAAGAAAACATATTATCGGATATCACAAAATTTCTTTTGGAAAACTTTGAGAAGAGATGTAGAAAAATTTGTGAAAAATTGTGTGATTTGTCAGAGAAATAAAGCCAATCGACATCCGACTAAAATGCCTATGGTAATCACGGATACACCGCAAAAGTTCAACGACAAGATCGCTATGGATATCTGCGGACCCTTACCATTAACCGCTCGTCGGAATAAATATGTTTTGACTATACAAGATTATTTGACAAAATATTTCGTTGCACTTGCATTGAAAGATATTACAGCTCATTCGGTTATTGAAGCATTCCTGAAAGGATATGTCAGATACTTTGGACCACCACGAACAATCCTGACAGACAGAGGAACGAATTTTACCAGCGACTTAATGAAGAATTTTACAAAAATGTTAGGGATTAAGCACATCACGACGACCAGCTTTCATCCAGAAAGCAATGGTAGCTTGGAGAGAAGTCATCAAGTATTGAAAGATTATCTTCGCCATTTTACAAACAAAAACGCTGATGATTGGGACGAACGAATTCATTTGGCGAATTTGTATTATAACACATCAAAACACGAGAGTACGGGTTTCACGCCGTATAGGTTATCTTTCGGTATTGATCCACGGAATATCTCGTCACTCATGAGAGTTAACACAACGTATCCTGAATATTTGGAGAACCTACAAACGAAAATCTCTACAACGCTGGAAGAGAGCAAACGAATAATCACCGATAGTAAAAGACGAACAAAAGAACGATACGATCGAATGATCAATCCACAGGATTTTCATCCTGGAGATTTAATCTGGTTGAGAAAAGAAAGTACGGCAAACGACAAGACGAATGCGTTGAATGTTCCATTCGAGGGACCCTACGAAATAGTTGAAAAAGTTTCAGATGTTAATTACAAAATCCGTAAAAACAGAAAAGAAGTAATTGTTCATGCAAATAGAATGAAATATGCTAATGTGAATTTGTTTCAGAACCATACTGATTGAAATATTGAGGACCGATGCCAGAAATTATGAGGAAACAGAATTTTTGACGTTACCGAATTTGCACATGGAATATTTGGGAAATACAAGATTCTTTCATGAGACCTACAACGTGATTTCATACTATAATTTGGACGAACTCACTTGGGAGGAGAGCGAAATCACTAAAGGATTGAATTTCGTGGAAAATCTGTGTTCTCAAAATTGCACAGAAAAGAGATTGATTCAACGACTACGTGAACAATTAAACATCATCCGTAACGATAAGTACACACTGTTTTCAACCATCGGCGTACCAACCCTTTATCGAAATAAACGTGGTTTGTTTGACTTTGTGGGAAAAATAAGCAAAATTTTATTCGGAACTATGAGTGCAGATGACGCGGAGTATTATAACAAAGAAATAGATGCAGTCCATAATGATAACAAACGAATCGGGGAATTATTTAGAAATCAGACTCACATAATTCAACTCTTTCTTCAAAAAAGTGAAGGGCTTTTTCGTAAATACAATGATACATTCAATAAAATCAATCTAAATTTCCAGAATCTTGGTAATGAATTAAATGAATTGATAAAAAGAGACGAAGTATTAGCAAAGGATTCTTTGTTAACAGAAATGTGTTTGGAAATTGAATTAGCATTGATAGGACTAGATAGAAATGTGAGGATTTTAATAGAATCAATCATGTTTGCAAAAACTGGTCAGACAAACCCTCAACTATTATCGCCGGAATTATTAATGAGTGCTATTAAATTAATAAAAGAGGAAAAGGGAAGCGATCAGATGCCCATCCCCGTTCATGATGGCAACTATTTCGAATATTTGGAAGTCAGTGATGTGGCTATTAGTGTCATAGGATACCGTTTTGTGTATGTTACAAAAATACCAATTCTTGAAGTCGAAAATTACAAAGCATTCAGAGTGATTCCAGCTCCGAAATTGATTGGAAACAACTTAATTGCATACATCTCGAATCCACACGATTATATTATTACTAATGATGAAAAATTATTGTACACCCCGAGCGACGAACGTTTTTTAGACACCTGTAAGGTGCACCAATTTCGATATTTTTGCAAAAGGATAAACCCGAAATATTATATGAAAGCACACGACACTTGTCTGAGTAAAATAGTAAACGAACCTCTAAAGTTGAACAAAAACGACTGTACTATTAAAATAGTCCACGTAACTCACACGATGTGGGTTCAATTTAAGAGTAATAATAAATGGCTATATACTGCACCAAAACCGGAATCCATTCGCATAATGTGTAAAGAGAACGTAGAAGAAAAAATGATAAACGGCACTAAAATTCTTTGGATAGAACCAGGATGCAGTGCAGTAACCAATGATGCTATACTAAATTCACACATCGAAAAGGAATACGAGCAAAATAAGGCATTTACTCCCCTCATCACTTATAATTTTAGCGATCACTTCCAAGTATTAGAGAAATCATTTTTTAACCTTAGTCTTGTTAGAATTCATACAATTGAAACACCAGATGTGAAAACAGGTGACCTCACCAAATACGGAACTAAATTGAGTGACCTTAGCAAAGAAATAGACGAAATTGGAAGTCATCAAAGAACTAAATCTTTTCAAGAAAATTTAATAACATGGTTTTGGTACATCTTATATGGGGTGGCTACGGTACTAATAATTTATCTAACTTTTAAGTTAAGAATCGTAAAAATCTTGAAATGTCTATTAAACAAGGTATCCAATCTGTGTACTTCATTGTCAAATTACTTCTTGGATCAACAGACTGAACGTAATGCTTTTCGAAATGACATTTTTATGGAATCAATACCAGAAGTCAACTCAGTATCAAGTCTAGAAACGTTGCCAAATAGACCTGTCAAAATTAAACATTCTTCTCAAACAACAAAGGGAAATTTAAGACATTCCAATTTGCGCATTTCAGAATTTTGCGATCATAATTAAGACAACTAGAAATTAAAAGAGAAATCCCTTATTATAAAATTGTAAGTGGGATTTCTCATCTATGGGTGGAGGTGTTATGCCGGAGGTATTTGGATTTCACTAACATCCGTTTTATTTGATAAGAATTAGCTTAGGAAGCGTTCACACGGTTTTGTAGCTGTCTCAGCAAACGTGACCGTGAGAGGCCGACCGTACTACGCTCGATCAACGCACGTTACCCGCGCGAAGTATACATAATAGCACGAAGGTAGATTTTTTTAAGCGTGCGAAGTTCAGTTTTAAAACACTCCTTCGACTTGGTACGATCTCGAGAGACGTAACCGACAATAGCCGAAGTTCAGAACGAAAAACTTGTGAATGTTTTATGAATCAGTGAAGAACAGTAATAAATTTAAGTTTTAATAAAAAAAAAAACAATCGAGTGAATTTTTATTCCGAAGATAAACCCGTGGCATAACAATATATATATATATTGGCGGGCGGAAGTCAAATATGTTACTCGACAAACAGTGTTCGTAATGCGTGAATCGTATATCGGAATTCGACGTCGTTGAATACAAAAAAAAAGATAAGCACTAAAACATTATAGCACTCTTTAAACTAGTTTCCAAAGCAAAAACAAAATATGTATTAATAATACGATTACTAAATTTTTCTATCGCGGGTATATAATAATCAATCCATCACTGCGCACGCGCTGGTTATCGAACCATACGTCATCTTATTATGTTCTCGTCATTTTACTTCATAGGTATCTAGGCCCTCTACGTTATCGGCCACGTGAGGCGATCTAAACACACTGCGGTTATGAATTACTCATTTTCACCACCAGAGTTAGGGAACAGTGTATTCGAATGAAAGTGAGAGTATAACGGCGGATATGTGAATATTTCCAATAAAGTAAGTAAATAAAAACAGCTGCAAAAAGACGTAAGAAAATTTTTAAATGCGACGATTCTACGGGCGCCATTATATCACACAAGTTGAATGAATACTCGCGTCACCACGAAACGGTTGTAGTATACGAAGTAAAAATATAGGGACGGGGAATGCGAAAATGTAAAAATACTGGAGAACCGAAGTGTGCGTTCGGGACACCTCGGTGTTCGGGCGCTCTGAGCGTTATACGCGACGGGCGGAAAGTAGAAACGCACCCGCACATATGTACTCACGAGTCTTGGTTTCGAACGCGGCCAGCATGCGCTAACGATGATGCGCGCGAATTCCGTTATGACACCTTGCGTCCTTATTGCGTCGGCGCAAATTGGAAGTATATATGTGAATCGTTGGAACGCAGAGTTTCGTGTTGTCGTTAAATCAAAATGGTAATTGTAAAAAGTGCGTGATTATAAACGTGAAGTGCCATTTTCGATGTTTCGAAACGTAATCTATACATCGCGGGATCATCGATTTCGAATATCGCGATGTATATGTATGTGCGCGAGTGTCACAGTAAACCGGTACGTTTTCAATGGAAAAATACATGTTACTGCCGCGAATAACCTCAATATGGTTCTTTGGAACTTTGTAAATATTTGTGCCATGTTTAACGGTGAAATTATGAGAAAAGTTCAACGAAATAAATCTGCGATAAAATGTAGGTCATAAGAAAGTGTACAATCGTACGAAAAACATGACACCGACGAAGAAAATGATCATAAGAGTAATTAAGCTTGACTGTTATTGTTGAAGAACGTGACGAGGAAAAGTTATAGCTGGAGAACTTCGCATTATGGGTGAACGAAGAATCTGTGGCAGGTGGAACACCATGAGGATATGCGATTAAGAAATATTAACCATGAACAAGAATTTCTATCCTGGGATAGACAGACAAAATAAATACATGTAAGAAGGGTTGAATCATTTCATGTCAAGAAAGTAAAAATCTGTTTCTTATCAACATAAGAATTTCAGGAATATTGACGGAACTGTAGTCTGAGGAAAATGCATTCAATGTGTGCATCGGAGGAGGAATACTAAAGCGATCATCGCACGATAGGTCAAGGATGGAGGAACATGGGAAGCGAATACTGAGAATCAAAACTGTCAACGAAACGAAACAATAAACCAAGCAAAAACTTCTAGCCATAAAAATGGACCCCAGGAAGATAACGAAAACAGCGTCGTATAGCAGGGGTATGTTAAATTAAAATAAAAATATTTCGATGAAGCCAAATAACGCTGAAGTTTGCAACGTTGGAATCCAACGAAATGATGTAAAAAAACTCCTAATGATTCCACTAATTTTCCAATCTTGTTACCTGCCAAATTTGGAATTCGTAGTTTTTCAAGCTGCACCGATAATTCGTGAAATAAAAAATAATTGGTGAATTACAAATGTTTTTTCCTTCATTTCGTTGGACTCCAACGTTGCAAACTTCAGCGTCGTTAAAGCCAAACGCTTCTTCCGTCAACCTTCTTCTGTCATAATTTGAAAATATCGTCGTCATGGAAGAAACGATGAGAGGAGAAGATAATGCAGGTGTTAACGTAGATTAAAAATATCTGGTCATGGCGAATAAACACATTGAAGCAATATGAAAGAAATGAGAAAAGTTTCTCCTATCGAGTAATAAAATAGAAATGTGAAGAATTATTAAGGATTATAAAATTTCAAATAGACAGGCTTAATCATTGATCTTGACCAACAATGAAATCTCATCGAACAATATAACTACAATAAATGATGGTATCTAGCGAGGTTGAACTGTTTGTGAAATAGCAGCATTGCATAAAAACGTATTCTAGTATATAATGAAAAATTCACCGTAATTGGAGCCTCTCAATAATCGGCGAATGGATAATCGTTTTTCAATCTATTTTTCAGATATTTCAACGGAAATAAGGGCGGAACAAAGGTGTTCGAGGACGAGAACAGCAAAAAAATAGCAAAAACCGAACGGGCGGGAGAATAGAAAAGAAATCAGTAAGGACAAGACAAAAACGGGAACAACGAGCAACGAGATAAAGAGGACGATGACTAAATTTAAACATCGCAAGAGGATTATTTTTCAAATGACAGGCAAGTTAAATTTACGAATACGTTACGGGGTTGAGTAACTGCTGAGTAACCGATGTTGTGCATTGCTAGTGGATTCGTGTTACAGCACATCTTATTGACATGTTAAAACTTAAAAACGATATTTTAGCGGAACCATCAGCTGATAGATGAAAATTTCCACGATGACACATCACCACTGGTATTTTTCAACGAATTATCTGCGTTTTACGACAGATTGTTTTGCAACAAGTCTCATTTTGTTCCTTAACTGGTCCTCTACGAACCGGCTATGTGTTTTTTCCAATTAAATCGTTTCACTATTGCAGCTAATTATTCGTTAAGCGAATAAACTTTTACATTGATAATTTCTGAAATCAACTCCGTTAGAAAATACAGATAATTCTTTGAAAAATACCTATGAAAGTCATGGGAATTTGCATTTATCAGTTAATGGTTTTCAAAACGATCGTTTTTAATATTTTTTCACGTTAATGAAATATGCCATGTATACAGTCCATTTTTTACGTTCTCTGAAATTACCAATAAACGGTAATCGGAGTATTTTGACGGTAATCAATAATTATTTTTCATTTGGATTTCAGATTATTCATTGGAAAGAAAGCCGGATTCGAGGAGTTCGACGTCAAATGAAGCAGTGCAAAGCAGTTACGATTTTTTTTATATCGCGTGTAACGGAAGCGGTCAATGCCGGACTTTCTACGTTTAAAAGACGCTGAATTAACAATTCATTTTTTTATTATCGAATAAATAATGCAACTTTTGTAATGGCGCTCTCCTATTACGAATCAAGTTGAAATGATGAATCAAGTTGAAAAAAAAAATTACGAAGGAACAATTCAAAATCCAGCACAAAGGTTTTTTCATGATGGTCGAACAATAAAAACATCTGAAAAACTTTCGCCTTCTGCGCAACCCTTGAAAACTATGTTTTTTACGAACGGCTATAGGACGAACCGGAGTGCTGAGATTTTATTGCTTATTATATCTCGCGTTAATGTTTATAGCGACTTGATTTGTCAAGGAGAGCGCGCTACGATGAAACAAAAATGTTAATTAGTTTTTAAGTTTTTTGTAATATTTAAAAAAATAAATTTTGTTGTATTCCCCTCTTTTCACACTCCGAGAGCAAAAAATACATGTAATTGCTCTTGGAGAAGTTCAAAACTTTCCCACCTTACCGCATCCTCATTTATTTTGATCCCTAAACTTTCCTCCCTGTACGAGGCTGAAAGAAATACCGGTGCCTCTCTGAAGAGGCACCGGTACCCTCCCTGTACGAGGTTGAAAGAAATACCGGTGCCTCTGTGAAAGGGCACCGGTACTGGGTATCGAATGCCCCAAAAATGGTGCTGAAATCGTACCTCGATACCGGGTATCGCGTTCTGTCAGGGTCACCCCCTATCTTTATGGTAATATGTAATGGAACTTTGTTCAGCAAGTTTTGAAGTATTTCTTTTTAAATACTATTGAAGTTTGTATTACTGCGGTATGAAGCGAATACCTCCAAACTTTCATATTTTTGTGTCGCAGCATGTGTGCCAATCATTTAAATTTTTTACTCCAACCGTAACATGTAATCTCAAAAATTCATCACAAACGTCTTCAGCTTTTCTAAATTCCTAAATTTTCCGTTTTCTATTTTATTCTGAGTTTTTAAACTTTTAAATTCATTCCTGAATTCTCCTGAAATTGTTTTTCTCCAAAACCAATGCAGATACTTTAAACGTCTTTGAATTCCGTTGCTCCTGTTGAATTAAGTACGCTCAGTTTTTTTTGCTTCTTTGAGTTCTGACATAATAAATGTTTCCGGGTGCCTTTTTTCAGCAACTATCGAACTGTAGATAATTGGATCTCAGCGGTCACTTGCAAACTTTGGAAATATATTTCATCGGGGACACGTTTTGAATGACACGAAAATGTCTAGATTCAGAATGCAAAAGCAACATTTAAAAACGGCCAATTCCGTTGGATTTGTTGTGTCTTGAATTTGATCTATCTTTCCTCTTTTCCTTTATTTTTCCTAACGTTATCAGCCGAAAATCATATCTCGGCCCGCAACACGCATTGCTCCATGCTCTTGAGTTCCCAATGGACGAAACATATTAGAAGACAAAGAGAAAAATCACCAAAGTCCAAGAATAAACCTCTATCGAAATATTTTCAGTATAATGTCGACGAAAAATAGGTCTTTTTTCGTGAAAACCAACGTTATACGCCGAAAATTATAAACAATTCATAGATATTTAAACTAAAATCTTATAGTCATCTGAACATAAATAAGGATCTTTTGAGAAAAAAGACGTGATATCAAACCATAAACTTCCCCTAGGGAAAAAAAAGGTTGGGACAAGTACATTGATGGTCCCTCGTTTGCTGATAATTCCACCCATAAAAAAAACTTTAAACAAAATTTTTTTTTAATTGTAAAAAAAAATTATTTCATAAAAAAAAATACAGAACAATTCGAAAAAAATTTTACAAATCTTGAAAAAACGTTATGTTAAAAAAAAACTAATCTGCATCTATTTTTTAAAGTGTCAAAAGAATCAAATAACAAGTAAAAAATAATAAACCGAAAAATCGCGCGTGAAATCATTTTGGAAAGCGATGCCTCATTCTTCTTATGAGATTCGAACAGCTAAATCAACTGAAAAAAATTCCATCTAATTTACGTGCGGCATTAAAATTTATTATATTAATTCGAGGCCAAGTATTTTCTAATGAATTGAAAAAAGTTACCATTTGAATTACGTGCAGCACTAAAATTTATGATATCAATCGGTGGACAAGTATTTTATTAGTAACTCCAAATTTTGACATTATTGAATTGTTCTAAGAAGCTTTCAAATCCAAAAGAATCACATGCAAGCTAGTCATTTCTTACTCTATGGTGGCAGAGACTTATAAGAAAATCGATTCTTCTCAGACTTTCAGGATCCTCTGGTATTATTCACAAAATTCGACGTCGATTGGATCGATACAAATTATGTTTAAATATGTGTTAAAAGTACTTGTCCGGCCCATCACTATTCATTCAATAAAGAATCAATCATAAAAAAACGAAATGGCACGGCAGAATCTCGTTAAAAGTTTGTTGAAATGCGATTCATTATTAATTTTATGTTTTTAATAATAGTATAGGTTAGTTCTTATTCCGAATGGAACTCGTTCGCTGGAAGAATAAGTGGGAAGTAAAAATTGCCCGCATCGAATGTAAACTGCAGAGTTATTTTGGAAGCTTGAACATATACATTATGTACAATTTTTTTTATTTATCGATGCACAATAATATCCCTTCTATATTGCGGAATAATTTGTTTCCGTTTTTTATTAAATTAGTGCAATTAAGTAAAAATTACTTGAAGATAATTCTCTCAATTCCCTCTGCATGAATGCTTGTGATCCATCAGTTCTAGACAAGCTCTGACTTTTATTTGGATAAACAATTTAAACGGAAAGTGATGGGCCGGACAAGTACTTTTAACACATATTTAAACATAATTTGTATCGATCCAATCGACGTCGAATTTTGTGAATAATACCAGAGGATCCTGAAAGTCTGAGAAGAATCGATTTTCTTATAAGTCTCTGCCACCATAGAGTAAGAAATGACTAGCTTGCATGTGATTCTTTTGGATTTGAAAGCTTCTTAGAACAATTCAATAATGTCAAAATTTGGAGTTACTAATAAAATACTTGTCCACCGATTGATATCATAAATTTTAGTGCTGCACGTAATTCAAATGGTAACTTTTTTCAATTCATTAGAAAATACTTGGCCTCGAATTAATATAATAAATTTTAATGCCGCACGTAAATTAGATGGAATTTTTTTCAGTTGATTTAGCTGTTCGAATCTCATAAGAAGAATGAGGCATCGCTTTCCAAAATGATTTCACGCGCGATTTTTCGGTTTATTATTTTTTACTTGTTATTTGATTCTTTTGACACTTTAAAAAATAGATGCAGATTAGTTTTTTTTTAACATAACGTTTTTTCAAGATTTGTAAAATTTTTTTCGAATTGTTTTGTATTTTTTTTTATGAAATAATTTTTTTTTACAATTAAAAAAAAATTTTGTTTAAATTTTTTTTTATGGGTGGAATTATCAGCAAACGAGGGACCATCAATGTACTTGTCCCAACCTTTTTTTTCCCTAGGGTAATAGTCTATTTATAAAATAAAAAATTATTAATAAATCTCTAAATTTTCGAAGGTTAGAGCGTTGACACCCTTTTTATGAAAATTTCAAAACGTCGTCAGATACGTAATTTTTTACAAATTCCGACAAAATTATCAGAGAGTGAAGAGCTTGTATAGATTAACATCTGTGCAAAACGGTAGCCCTGTATCTCAAACCGTTTCCGAGTTATAAGCGTTTGAATTTTGCAGTGCCATAACACACACTCACGCACGCACGCACGCACGCACACACACATCCGGACATTTTTTCTAAATATGATTTTTCGATGTTTTGGAACATTTTGAGCACATTGACATTGAAAACTGGAAAAAAAAGTTTTTCATCGTCACAAAGCTTCCTCGATGAGGAAGCAAAAACAAAAAATAAGAAGTGAACTGCTCTTTTTTAACTATATGAAGTAAAAAAAAACACCAGATTTACATTAGTAACTTGAAAAAAAAACGAAAAAGCCTACACGTGTATAAATCAGTACTACGATTGTTGGACAAAAAATTAGGAAATGAACTGCTCGCATCCAGTATCAAATTGACAAGCTTAGATAACCAAGCGACAAAGAATAAGATGAAAGATGAGACGAGTATTAAAGCTATGAGAGTTCTGGACCAGGGATCTCAGGGGGGTGCGGGGACGGGGGCGTGCGGGGACTGTTGCGGGGCAGGGTCCGTTGCGAGAGGGGGAACCGTTGCGGGGTGTGGAGGGGATGGTCGAGTGGAGAGAGATGGAAGAGGGTTGGAGAGTTCTAGGGAGGGGAATTTAGGAAAGATTTTTAATGACATGAAATCGATATAATTCTATTTATTCTTAAAACTAGTTACACTCTTTTAATAATGTAGATAAAAAAAAAACGAAAAAAGCATTTTAAACAAAAAATAATATTGTCCTAGATTAATATAAATTTTACATGTAAAATTAGAAATTATAATTTTTCTTATTATGATAATAGATGATGATCTGCAACAAAAAAAAACCCAAAAATTCTTAATTTTCAATTTCATCAGTCTATAAAATTTATATCAAGAGACGCGGTAGCGGCTCGACGCCAAGTATTAAAAAAAAAAACGAAAGTGTAAAAGAAAAGTCAGCGCGAGCCCTGCCGCACTCTTATATACGCGAATATGTCGATTTATGACGTCATAACGTTTTTCAAACCGTTCTCACGGATAAACCATTGTAGTTAAAAATCTGAAAATTAGTGATAATTTTTTTTCGATTTTTCTCTTTCAATTGATCCTTATTGCAAGTAAATCCGTTTACTCAATCCCGAGATATGATGATTTAAGCAATTAAAATCGAATGTTTCGGTACGCTCTAGTCGCTTGGAGTCAGAAAGACTTAAGTAGCGTTTGTTTACTTTTGGACATACATCCTTTGCACGAAACGTTACTTTTGTCCCGTTTCGTTTCGCCCAGTCCACTGAACGCGATATCTTTCATTACGGGTTATCTACGACTTTCATTACGGGTACTACATCGTTTCAACAAACATTGATATTTTCGTTCGTTTGATTTCTTTTTCAACTGGGCCGCAAGTTCAGATAAAACAATTTGTCTCCTGAATTTTCGATATATATTTTTTTTTTTATTTTTCAGCGGAACCTCGAGTACATTGATTGTGGTAACTGTAGTAAAACAATGGGGTTTTTTGGAAAATTCGGAGAGAAAAAATTTTACTTCTTCAATTCCAACACATTCAAATTTTATCAGATTTTTTTGCTAATTTTTGTCAACCAAAAATTTCTACATGGTACGTTAATAAATTGATCTGGAATTTTCGAGAACTATGGAGCCGTATTAGAATATACAGAGTGGAAAAAATTTCATTTTTACTTTTGATTTTTTATTATTAACCGGTTGACTAGTAAGCTTTTTTTTCTGGTTTTCGTGCCAAAACTGGCACGAGTCAATAAATTACCGAAATACATGAAAATTTGTTTCTTGGGATTTTCGAGGTTGCTGATTTCATTCCCAATCTTAATTTTCATATAGCTACCTTCGAAAAGGATGAAAATAAGGGTTGAAAGTGAATATTTCTGATTTGCTAGCGGCATGTTTTTATCAAGAGACTCGGTAGAGTCTCGGGACAAGTACATTGACAGCCCTGTCGTCTGCTGGCCCGAGGCTCGCCGAGTATACTTTCTCTGAATAAAACGATTCGCGGTGGTGGGGGTAAAACTGTCATGTAATTTTCTAAAATTGCAGAGCTCAGGAGATTTTTTATAAATCAAAAATTGGTTTGGAGACTAATTTTCAAAATCCCTTTCGAATGAGCACGAAACCAACACGATCAGTAGCGTGAATGCTGAGAAAAAACTTTGCACAGGCTCAAGATTATGCAAAAGTTACTAACACATTTATGGATTTGCCGTGTCTGTACAGAACACCATCAAAGGCCTCTTGATGCCAGCTATAACCCATTTCTATGGAAGCTCGAGTCCCGGGATCCCGGCTACAGAAATAATGAGTTGTGATTGGTCAGGATACTCGCTGTACCGTTCCAGCGGAATAAAGTTTATGAATATATATCTATATATACAATCCCATCAGTCAGCTGTCAGCTTTTGATGTTATAATAATCGGACGAAGTGCGGGGTGAAAAAAAAATATTTTTCATATAATCAAGTGTTCAATATGTATTTATTTTATTCAAAATAGTGGTATGTGGTGTCATACATGCAGTGTATATTACGAAAACCAGATATATAGTGACTTTGTGCTTTGGCGTGATATATTGTTCAACCATCTGTCAGTTTTTGATGGCATGATCAAATTAATAGCAACAGCGATCTAAATGATAAAATTTCGGAGAAACAGTGCGAGCTGTATGAATTCGATTCAAAATTCTTATATGACTATAAAAAAAAATGTTATGTAAGTTTTGTGAAAAGCATGGGGTTAGTTTACCCTCCTCGCAATCGGTTCGCGAGTATTTGTTATATAGGACATATATTAGTATTGGGAAATTTCTCCTTGTACAAATTCTTTGATTTTACGTTTATTCATGACATAATTTTGTTGCAATCCTGGTTCTGGTTCCTTACAAATTTTCAACAGGAGTTATGTGAGAAAAAAAAACTTTCGCTCATTATAACCTCTCAAATGTTCTTTCCAAACATAAATTTTATGTTGTGTTATTACATTATAGAAAAAATATGCGTGGTTGTATGTAAATGAATGCAAATAAATTTTGAAAAACTTTGGTCAAGTAAAAGTGTCTAATTCAATGTATTGTTGTCATATTTTCTTTCATTTCGTTTGGCTGTGTTCACCGGGCCCTTTTTCCCACCTCCTTAGCTTACAGTATATCCATACCAATTTCTATTCATTCTCTAGACAATTCGAGTGACTTTCGTATTTCTATATTTCCTCATATTGATTTCAATGAATTGGAAAATTCATAACAAAAAGTTTTCATGATTCCTTGTTTATACACCCGAGTTTTAGAAAAATCTTTGGGCCATGTAAGTGCATAGATATATTCACTTGACTTATTGCATAATGAATTTGGAGGTAATTATAAATTACCTCCAAATTTAATTATAAATTAAAATTATAAAACAACCATTCACTAGTAACATGGATGGCAAACGTTGCGCTCCTTGGCTGGGCTACTCCGGGGATTTTGACTTAAAATTCCGTCTCCCGCTTCGCGCCGGGGAGACGAAATTTTTAGGTCAAAATCCCCGGAGTAGCCAAGCCAAGGAGCGCAACCTTTGCCATCCATGTAGCCTTCAAATCAACCATTAAACGTACTTATATACACGCATAATAACTTTATTTTCAATGTATAAAGAATAAAATGAAAAAAAAATTTTTTCTTGATCCCCAAGGTCATGCGCCACCACAATATTGCGTGTTTTCATGTTTTATATTCATGAAAAACATAAATATAAAAATTCAACCCGATTGTAGGTGGAGCCCCACTTCTGCATAATTATCAATTTGGAAATTTATTTCAATAAGTCATTGGGTGTCTGATTTTCATGATATCAAAATTCATATCTTCGAAATGCAATGAACACCTCTAAAGTGCGACAAAGTCATGAAGCGACATGTATGTTGAGTATTTCCAGACCATGTTTGCGATTGGCATCATGGGTTGAAAAATTCATGTGTGTAAGTCTACGTCTGATAATTTTTGGATGTGATCAAATATTTTGTTTGCGTATAACCATGGAGACATACAAAAATACAGCATTTCGCTTGCTTCAACATGCAGCGTATCTGTCACTTTTTTTCTTGAATGTGACATAATAAGTTTCAAGAATGTGGTTCATGGAATTTTTAAGTGGTTTGCCCCATAGCACCAAAGTTTGTATTACTGGCATGCAGCGAATACCTATGAACTTGGATATTTCTGTGAAGCGTAGGTGTGCCAATCTTTTCACTTTTTGGTTCCGACTGCAATATATAAACGAAGATACATGAAACAATTTTGAGTTCTGTTCACTTTGAAGTGTGCTGTCTTTTTTTCTTTTAGTTTTGGCATAATGAATTTTATGAATCGGTGGTAATTTCTTCTTTCTGTATCAAAATGTAGATGAATAAATCGCAGCGGATACTTGCAGACTTTGAAAATTCTGTGTATTGACATGCACGCTAGGTATTAGCACTTCCTATTTTTGATTATGAAATATGGATACTTACAAATAATAAAAATTGTAGAAGAATTATAGAATTATGATATGGATTACTAGTAATAAATAACTCAAAATAATGATAAATGATACAATATGGATTACTATTATGGATGATGATATGGATTACTAGTAATAAATAACTCAAAATAATGCTAAATGATACAAGAAGTCAGCGATGGCCTATTTATGAATTACATAAGAAGTTATGTTTTCAAAATGCAATGGACATATTAATAAATAAGCAATTCTGTTGGTCTTGACGCACTTCATAGTTTATCTTTTGTTCGGTTGAACCTTGGTGGCTACATGCAGAGTTTAAAAATTTTGTGCATCGACGTGGGTGTGTCAACTTTTATCTCTGGGTATGATAATACAAATGAAAAAGATTGCTTCAAAAAGTCCTTGGAAGCACGTTTTTTAATGAAATGAAAATTGCTAGCATTAGAATTCAATAAACATATGTGAAAATTGCGAATTCTGGTGGACTTGGTGAACATTGTATATATTTTTTTCTTTCTCCTTCTGTCAAATTTTAAGGAAAATCAATCAAAAAATTCGGTTCATTGAAAAATCTTCA
This sequence comes from Venturia canescens, assembly GCF_019457755.1. Lineage (NCBI taxonomy): Eukaryota > Metazoa > Arthropoda > Insecta > Hymenoptera > Ichneumonidae > Venturia > Venturia canescens. The sequence continues at coordinate 26,870,553 of NC_057422.1, forward strand.
TATTTTCTTTATTCACAATAATTTCATCAAAACTATTGAAAACAAAATTTATAAATGACGGGGGAAAATTCCACAACGATACAAAATATTAAAAAACTTTACGGAATATGATTTTAATCCCACAAAATTATGGACACGTTCGAAATGGTTGCAAAATTGAGGGTATCACTTCAAACATTCGAAGAATAACAAACTGTTATAAATTGTACAAAACTTAAAGAAAAACATTGGAGGACTTATTTTTAAATATAACAATAGAAACATTGGTTAACTTTAGAAAATCTTATTTAAGAATATTTTTTGTCGTTTAGAACTGCCATAGAAAAAAGATTTGATATCAAGCCGTAAAAATCCTCTCTCGGAGAAAAAAAATTTGGACAATTACATTGATGATCGCCCGTTTTCTTATTACACCACAAAAAATGTAAACAAAACTTCTTAAGTCACACAACGAAAATGATTTCGAACTGTAAGAAAATATCAAATATATTACAATCCTACAGCATTCGTGTATAATACTCTTCACTAGTATACTGATTGTGCGGTATCAGTCTTTTTTCGCCAAATCAGATGTTACAAGCCAAAATCATATCTCGGCCTCCAACCTGCTTTCCACTATGCTCTTGGGTTCCTAATTGACAAAACATATTAGAGTACAAGGAAAAAAATCGCCAAAGTCCAAGGATAAACCTGTGACGAAATATTTCCAGTACAATTTTGACGAAAAATAGGTCTTTTTGCGTGGAAACCAATGTTATAAGCATTAAGTCGTAAATAATTCATAGAAATTAAAATTAAAATTATATAGTCGTCAAAACATAAATAAGGAACTTTCGAGAAAAAAGACGTGATATCAAACCATAAACTTCCCCTAGGGAAAAAAAGGTTGGGACAAGTACATTGATGGTGTCGTGTTTGCTGATAATTCCATCCATAAAAAAAACTTAGAAACCGATGCTTCTTTCTTCTTATTTGATTCGAACAGCTAAATCAATTGAAAAAAAAATTCATCTTATTTACGTGCAGCATTAAAATTTATTATATCAATTCGAGGGCAAGTATTTTCTAATGAATTGAAAAAAGTTACCACTTGAATTACGTGCAGCACTAAAATTTGTGATATCAATCGGTGGACAAGTATTTTATTAGTAACTCCAAAGTTCAACATTATGGAATTGTTCTAAGAAGCTTTTAAATCCAAAAATATCACATGCAAGCTAATCATTTCTTGCTCTATGGTGGCAGAGACTTATAAGAAAATCGATTCTTTTCAGACTTTCAGGAGCTTCTGATATTATTCGCAATATTCGACGTCGATTGGATCGTTACAAATTATGTTTAAATATGAGTTAAAAGTACTTGTCCGGCCCATCACTCTCCATTAAAATTGTTTATTCAAATAAAAATCAGGGCTTTTCTAGAACTGATGGAGCACAAATATTCATGCAGAGGGAATGTAGAGAGTTATCTTCAAGTAATTTTCCCTCAAGTGCACTAATTTAATAAGAATGGAAACGAATTGTCCTGTACTATACAAGGGATGTTTTTGTGCATCGATAAATAAAAAACATTTGGCACATTAAATATGTTCAAGTTTCCAAAAATAACTCCCCAGTTTGTATTGGAATGACGGCAATTTTTACTTCTCACTTCTTCCAGCGAACGAATTTCATTCGGTATAACTAACCTATACTATTATTAAGAACATTAAACTAATAATAAATCGCATTTCAATACATTTTTAACCGGATTCTGCCGTACAATTTCGTTTTTTTATGATTGATTTTTATTTCAATAAATAGTGTTGGGCCGGACAAGTACTTTTAACTCATATTTAAACATAATTTGTAACGATCCAATCGATGTCGAATATTGTGAATAATATTAGAAGCTCCTGAAAGTCTGAAAAGAATCGATTTTCTTATAAGTCTCTGCCACCATAGAGCAAGAAATGATTAGCTTGCATGTGATATTTTTGGATTTAAAAGCTTCTTAGAACAATTCCATAATGTTGAACTTTGGAGTTACTAATAAAATACTTGTCCACCGATTGATATCACAAATTTTAGTGCTGCACGTAATTCAAGTGGTAACTTTTTTCAATTCATTAGAAAATACTTGCCCTCGAATTGATATAATAAATTTTAATGCTACACGTAAATAAGATGAATTTTTTTTCAATTGATTTAGCTGTTCGAATCAAATAAGAAGAAAGAGGCATCGGTTTCTAAGTTTTTTTTATGGATGGAATTATCAACAAACACGACACCATCAATGTACTTGTCCCAACCTTTTTTTCCTTAGGGTGTTATATTACATGGAAAATCCAAATTGTTTAGGATGAAAATGAATAAAATTCACTATCCCCGAGGGGGTGAAAAATGAGGGTTAGAGATAAAATTTTCAGATTTTTCAATGGGAAATTTTTGCGTTATATTACATAAAAAATGTTCGTTTTTGAGGGGACCAGATTCTTTCATCTAAGTAAAATAAAATTCGCTACCTGCGAAAGGGTGAAAAATAAGGTTTGGGGATGAAATTTTTAGATTTCTTAATAGGGAGTTTTTGTGCTATATTACATGAAAATTCTGAGTTTTTTAGAACACTAGACTCTTCTATTGAAATGCATCCCCAACCCTCATTTTTCACCCCTTAGCAGATCGGGAGTTTTGGTTTATTTCGATAAAGGACGTTCATGCTCTACAAAAAACATACAGTTTCTATGTGGAAAAGCATAAAATTTCTCGTTGAAAAATCTGGAAATTTCACCCTCAAACCTTATTTTTCACCCCTTAGGGAATAGTGATTTTTTTTTCATTTCAATAAAAGAGTTTCGTGTCCTAAAAAACTTGCAATTTTCATGTAATGTAAAAAACTTTCACATTGAAAAATCTGAAAATTTCACCCCCAACTCTTTTTTTTCATCCTTTCGCGGGTGGTGAATTTTATTTTATTTCGATAAAAGAATCTGGTATCCTCAAAAACGAATACTTTTTATGTAATATAGCATAAAAACTTCCTATTGAAAAATCTGAAAATTTCACCCCACCCTTATTTTTAATTTCTTCGGAGATAGTGAATTTAGTTCTATTTCGACAAAAGAATCTAGTGTGGAACTTGGAATTTTCGGGTAATATCACATAATAACTTTCCATTGAAAAATCTAATAATGTTAGCCTTAACGCTCGATTTTCACCTCTTTCAAGGTGAAAATTAAGCCCGGAAGTCGATTCGGCAACACAAAAAATCCTTGTAAACCCTTTTTCATCCCAATCGGTTGAAAATTTAAAACAAGATTTCAATATGTACGCATATCATACATTATTACCAGAACTGACCCGACTTTTTTTGTATATACCAGTCAACAGGTTATTCGCTCCGTGCGCGTAAAGTAGTGCGCTCGCACTACTTTGAAAGTGCGAGCGTGTGTCGTGTATACGTGTTCCCCCAAAAACGCCGGAGTTCCATTTACGGTGGTGCTGGCAGTATGCATGAATACACTAATACTATTAGTGCAGTAGTATTAGATTTTTGGCTCCGCCCACGTACACAAAGCGAATACGTGGTATGAGATGCCAATGCTCGTTTTTTTAAAAACTTGTGAATTTCGTGAATTGTGAAAAAAAGTGCTGTACACCAAAGGTAGTTTCTTTGATATGAGACAAACATTTTATGAGTACTTTTTACACAATTCACAGTATTTTTTCTATGAGTTTCTCAAGAATGCATTTCAGTGTTTCGTGCCATGTCTTATTATAAAGAAATCGATCAATAAAAAATTCAAAAGCAAAAATGACACCTTTTCTACGTTGAATATTCTAATACGACTTCATGATTCTCGAAAAACCTAGATCAATCCATAACTGTTTGAAGTAAAAAATTTAAAAAATCTGATATCATTCCCATGAGCTGAAATTGAATAAAAGGTAAAACTTTTCCTTCAAATTTCATTAAAAAACCTCATTGTTTCAGAGTTACGAGTAGTCGGACCGTCCTCGGTCATTCGTTCCCCTCGTGTACTCTAAATTCTAGTTTTGCGTTGCGTTACGATCGCGAGAATCGACGAAAATAAAGTCGATTAATTCGACGGTACTTTGTACCTGGCGCCCAGTTCATTCTCGCAGCCGGAGGGTCATACGGGAAGGAGCGGGTGAGCCGAGAATGGACTGGATCGTACCCTTGCGGGGAAAATCTACGTTACAATACATACTTTTATAATACTGGTTACAACCAGTGTTATAAAGACAATGAGAACACTTTTGCTGGCGATGATATGGTTATTTGAGTTCAGCAACAATAACAAAAATCGATTTGAAGGAAAAAAAAATGTCAAAAATTGTTGATTTTCCAATTCAAAATGCAAATACAGAAGATTTTGATTTAATTTTACAAAATAAATGCCAGATTCTGAAAGAGCATCCTCAAAAGCCCCCTATATCAGATTTTGGAGAATTTTTCTTTTCTTCCGTGGTTAAAACTGCTTACTTGAAATTGTGTGTCCAAAATTATCGTTTTGCGCTTTAATTAGGTTAGTATGGTGATGCTATACAACTTTTTAAGGGTAGGAGTATTGGAAATTTTTTCCGTGTAGCAACATTCTTGTGAAATAATTTCTGAAAATTTCAAGATTTTCCAAACGGATTGAGGCCCACAGTAAAATCGTGACCACAAACGCAGAAAAATTCCATGTATTATAAACGAAAAACTTCAAATTACAGCATTACTTTTTATGTATTTCGAACTGGTTTAGGGGGGGGGGGGGGGGCAGAAAGGTCAAAATAAATTTTGACCCCAAATATAATGACCACCCTAATATACACACATATACACACGCGGACATATTTTATTTCGAACTTAAATAAATTTTACTTTGTTGGAATTGAAGTTAAAATTCTCCGTTATGATCAATTTAATATTTTTAATGGAAAAAAATCCACCAATACAAAACGAAAAAAAATATTGATTGCCTCAGTTTCGAATTGCCAATAGAAATTTTGTAATCAAGCACTTTCGAATAATCTGTCATGCGTTTACAGATTATGCGTTTATACTGCCCTTGCTCTCCTTCGACATTCCTGTTTTGGGTTATTTTATACCATCAATCCGAATGTTGTTGACAATTTTCGATTTGTCTCCATTACATATAACACTGTTGGATTCCTCGGCCTTTATTTCTCTTTTTCTCTTCTTCACTTTTTTTTCACCACTTTTACTAAAACATTGTCCTGCATTTATCTATTTTCTACAGAACCGGAAAAATTGGAACAGTGTCGGTGAACTATCAGATTCGCGATCTTTATAACCTTATCTAGTTAGCATTTCTTCTAACATACCATACGTCATATCATAACGAAAATATATAGGTATATACTTGTGCTACAGACCGGGATATCGGTGAACTGTCAAATTCGCGATCTTTATAACCTCATCATCTATCAGCATAAACAACACACCATACGTTATACGTCATGAAAATATCAAGAGACTCGGTAGAGTCTCGGGACAAGTACATTGACAGCCCTGTCGTCTGCTGGCCCGAGCTCGCCGAGACTATATTATCTCTGAATAAACGGATTCGCGGTGGTGGGGGTAAAACGGGCATGTGATTTTCTAGAATTGCAGAGCCCAGGAGATTTTTTGTAAAGCGAAAATCAGTTTGGAAACTAATTTTCAAAATCCCTTTCGAATGAGCCCAAAGTCAATGTGATCGGTGCCGTAATTGCTGAGAAAAAACTTTGCACAGGCCTAAGATTATGCAAAAGTTACTAACACACTTATGAACTGGAGGTATCTGTATACGCGTTCTGACCAACACATATAAGAGCATTTTGATGCCCTTCATAGCCAATCCGCACCGAGAAAATACCGCTTTCAACCAATCGCCGATTAGAAAACTTCTCAATGGTCCTGTCGACTATCTTCACACCGTCGGTCTTCTTGTAACATCATCGTTCCCATGTTTGTTTTACGATACTCTACGTTCGGACGCTGAAAGCATGTAAGCGCCAAAGTCGAACGCACCCTTCATGTCACATAATTTATATGTACTGTCAAAATAATTTCGTTTGGTCACCGTCTGCGTAAATTCGTTCATCGTCCATATAATAAAATTTCGGGGAAACAGTGCGAGATGTGTAAATTCGATTCACAGTTCTTATATAACTGTAAAATGTGTTATGCGAATTTCGTGAAAACAGTACGGTTTAGATCAATCTCATGGCTATGTGTTCGCAAGTGTTTGTTAATATATAAACATTAATGTTGGGAAATGTCTCATTGTATAAACACTTTGACTTTTACGTTTATTTTGTGACATAATTTTCTTGCAATCATTTGTTCTTATTTAGTTAAATTTTCAACAGGAGAGTTGCGAGAAAAAAAAACGTTCGTTCATTATAACCTCAAACGCTCTTTCCAAACTGTGTGCCTTCCTAAATTGTATGTCATGCAATTATATTGAAAAAAAACTCGCGAAATTGGTTGTATATAAATGAAATCATTTAAATTAAAAAAAATGTTGATTAAATAAAAGTGTCTAATCTAGTGCATTCTAATATTTTCTTTCATTGAGTTTGGCTGTGCTCTCCACTCCCTTTTTTCTACCTTCTTAGCTTACAGAATATCCCTACCAATTTCAATTCATTATTCTCTAGATAATACGTGTGTTGTGGGTATTTCTATTTCCTCGTAATGATTTCAACAACATAATATGAAAAATATAGAACGAAGAGTCTAGTTTATACAATTTGGGCCGAGTAAATGCATAGATATTCCCTTGAGTTGCATGATGAATTTGGAAATTTATATCAAAAAGTTATTGGGTACTTTATTTCTCGTGATATCAAAATTTGTATTGTTGAAATGCGATGGACACCTCTAAAGTTGAAGAACGTTATGAATGGACATATATAGAGAGTATTTCTACTTCATATTTGCAATCGGCATTATGGGTTGAAAAATTCATGTCTGTAAGTCTACGCCTGATCATTTTTGGATATGATCAGATATTTAGTCTGCGAATAGCTATGGAGACATACAAATGTACACCATTTCGCTTGCCTCAACATGCACCACGTCTTTCACTTTTTCTCTCAAATGTGACATAATAACATTCGAGAAAGTGGTTCAGGAAATTCTGAAAAGTTTTTCCCCATAGTATCAAAGTTTGTATTACCAGTATGCAGCGAGTACCTGTAAACTTTGATATTTCTGCAAAGCAGCCAGTGTAGAAATCATTTCACTTTTTGGTATCGACTGTAGTATATAAACAGAGAAAGTCATTACTAAAGTCTTCAGTCGCTTATTACGGAATAGGTCTGAAATTGCTGTCTTCGAAAGCCAATGCACAGATACTGTTGAAATCACCGATGAGCATAGGCTAGCGAGGCGGATCAACAATGCGGAGCAAACGCGGTGAGAGTGGGTGAACCACGCGGATGTGAGAATTCGGCCCAGCGATGGCCACGTGAGATTTCCAGCGAAGTCGTCGGCAGAAGGTAAGTAGGTAAGGTAAGTATACAGGTAAGTAACCCTTGGATTAATTGATTGTTTGATTGATTTTTTTTTGTTTGTTATTTTGTTTTTTTTGTTTGTTTTTTTTATTTGTTTTTTTTTTGTTTTTTGTTTTTTTAGGATTTTTTACCGTATCTCATGTTTTTCAGGGTTCTGAGCCGGGAACCTTAATCGAGGCTCGGCATGCTCCGGCCGCTCTTCCCCTGGCCGTTGTCGGGCACCTGTGCTGCAACGGGAGGTTCACCAGGACCCTGGGAGAAACAACCCGAGACGACGAGGGAACGACCCGGTCGGTCAGAACAACCTTTGGGATTCGATTCTCCCCTGACAGAATTTCATCGCTTACCACCTTTGGTTGCCGGTTCTAAGTCCTCTAATTCGCGGATGATAGCCCTGGTGGCGTTATCAGGTGGCGGAAGGGGCGCGTCTAAAAGCCGGTCGAAAAGAGAATCGAACTCCGTTTTGGTATTCACTTCAGTGATTAAATCTCGCGACAAGGGTTTTTTTGGAGGGATAGTTAGAGGGAGAGGAAGTTTGAACTCTGCGTTGGTGGTTTTAACATTTTCTTTATTTTCAACAATTCCATCTATTCGGTAGGTGGTCGGGCACTTCCGGAATTTCGAAAAAAATTCCTCGCAAATAGCGTGGCTGCGGGGATCAATGCCGGTACGATGGACCGTTACGTTCGGGGGTGCAAACCGTTGCTGACGCAGGAGTTTACGTCTCCGGGTGCTGCGGTTATCTTTGGCTGGCATGAGAGGTACGAGTTTTTTTTTTTTTTTTGAGAAGAAGACAGAAAAAGTAAATTGACGGGATAAAAGAAATGGGTACTTGAACCACGAAGCTGTTAAAATAAAAAAACGGAACTCCAAAAAAAAAAATTACGACTGAATATTTCGGCTAGGGCATGAACCGGCGGCTAATGGCGCAGCACGCGGAAACGAAAACGAGTGATAATTAGCGGGGTTCACTTGACGATATGTAAAGCTATATAAAAAGATTTTTAATATGGTTAATCTATGCCATCGGCCCTTGGCGAGGGGCCTCCTTTCGGTAGCTTGGGTGCCTCCTTTCGGTAGCTTGGGGTGCCTCCTTTCGGTAGCTTGGGTGCCTCCTTTCGGTAGCGAGCTCTTTCCTCCTTACGGTAGTCCGAGCTCAGGAAAAAATGCAACCTATGCGGGGTTTGTTCGCGACCCTCTAGACTTCGCGCGTACCTGATCGAGAGGCCTCGCAGGGGCGTCGCACGAATTCGGGGCGAGCGCGTACCTTAGAGACAGGCTACAGTGGCGTCGAGAGTGAAAATTTCTCCGCCTAGGGGATTTTAGTGTTCGCGTGCTCGCGATGTTACCGACGGTAAGTATTTCGGGTATTTTGCATGAAACAGTTTGGGAATGATTGGGAATTAATTAAGAAAATTAATACTGGCCCCGTTATTAAGCTATGTTACTTTCCAGTTCCTTCTCGTATACTATTATATTCTTTAGGTCTCGCGGGGCAACAGCGTCCACTGGAACAACAGCGCAAGGACCTTTTAGTCCGATAGCAATAAAGGTAAGTAAAATTTAGTTGCTTTAGCTTGTAGGATTATTAATAATTAAATGTTAAGTATTTTTAAGGAAATAAATTAATTAATACTAAGGATTGCTGTATTTACAGCAAAGCGCAGCCAGCGGAAAGGAAATTTCAGCCAGGGAAGACTGCGAAGAAGACTTTTCCCCATCAGCGACAGGGACAGTGAGTAAGCGTAGGTTAGTAAAATAGCTCTATTAGTATTCCTAGATTTTAGGACTAACATTCGAAAATGCTAAAAGGTTTTTTGAATTTACAGATCCGCAGACCCAGCAGAAGGGACAATTCCACCGACGGAGTCAGCGGAGGGAACTTTTGCAGCTAGTTGCAGCGAGGGTAAGCAAGTACAACTTATCTTCATTGAGAGGAAATAGTTTTAAGGTATTAAATTAATATTAAAGAAAGATTTTTGTATTTACATGTTAGCGCAGCCAGCGGAGTGAATTTTTTCAGCTGGGGTGACTGCGGAGGAGCCTTTTTAGCCTGCGGAGGCTTGCAGCGGTAAGCGCTTTTACTTTTTACTTCTAAGGGTTATATCTTTATCGGATTTATTTACACTTAGTAGTAGTAGTAGTAGTAATAATAGCGAGTGGGGCTACGACGGGCCCCTATTAAGCACCCAGAGCCATGATGGTTCCATTGTGCTATCTCGCTCTTTAATCAGTAGTCAGCCCCTGCGCGTTTATCCCGGCTTTTTCAGCCAGGTAGCACATTTGGGTGACTTTTAGGTTCGATATTTCCCCTGGTTCGACGAACATACGCCCCCAGGTTTTGTACCGGTAAATCGCCAAGGTAGGGCAGCGACACAGAATGTGTACACTGCTCTCCTCGCCTTCCCCACATAACCTGCATTCCCTGTGCTCCGCTAGGCCCATTGTGTGGAGGTGTGATCTGAGGGCAATGTGTCCGGTTAGTAACGCAATGCCCACACGAAGTCTTACCCTCCCCAGGCCCAGCAGCTCCTTGGTTCTGCCTATGTTGGGTTCTTTCATCCAAAGTTTGGCTTGCCTGCAACCCACTCTCGTTTTCCAGAGGTGTAGGTGTTGGCGTTTTAGTCCATTTTGGATGATGTTTTTCCCAGTGGCAAAGGGGACTCCGACCACCTGGTGTGCAGGTGGTGTCTCCGTACCCCTTTTGGCCAACCCATCGGCCACCTCGTTTCCGTAGAAACCCTGGTGACCTGGTATCCAGGTCAGTGTGACCTTGTTCTTTTTTCCAGCTTCGTTCAGCGCCTGCATGCATTTCCATACAGTCGCCGAGTCGGCCTGTGATTTGGTAACGGCTCTCAGGGCCGCCATGCTGTCCGAGTGCACCATTATATGTTTGCCCGTCGTGTTTCTCTCCAGGCATATTTTGATGCACTCATAAATGGCCAGCACTTCGGCCTGAAACACCGTGGCTAACTCCCCCAAGGGGAAGCTGAGTCTAGTGTCGGTCGCTGGGTTGAAAACTCCCGCTCCGAACCTGTTCCCAGCCCCCGATCCGTCGGTGAACCAGGCATCCACCCCCGGAGAGGTAGGGGGCTGGGAAGATCTCCAGTCCTCCCGTGTGCGGATGACCTCTCTGAAAGACTTCTCTACCTGGAATTTCCTAGGTATTTTGTCCTGTTGGAGTGAAAATGGGCTCCTCTGGGAGAGCCCCAGGTCGGTGTGGCCCGTCCCAGTGCTCCTCCAGGTGCCCATACAGATTTGTCTATACGCTGTTAGTTTTGCCTGTCCGGTGATATCGATGTTGAGGGGGAGGAGGCCAAAGGCTACCTCCAGCGCCGCCGTGGGGGTCGTCCTCATGACTCCGGCCCCTGCCCTTAGGTAATTACCCTGTAGGCTGGTCAACCGTTGTTCATAGGCGACTCTCCCAACGGCGGGCCACCAGACGACGGCTGCGTACTTTAGTCTAGGGAGCAGGATTGCCCTGTATAGCCACAGTGCCATCCTGGTCCCCATGCCCCATGTTTTGTCCATGGCCCTTCGACAGGCCCAGAAGCTCGTATGGAATTTATTTATTTTCTCCTCTAAATGCCGATTCCAGTTAAGTTTGGGGTCAAGGTAGACTCCCAAGTACTTAATGGTCCGCGAATAGGGTATGTATTCCTCTCCCAACTTTAATGGGCCTATGACGGTGGGTTTATATTTCTTAGTGAAGATCATGGCTTGGGTCTTTTGCGGATTCACCACTAGTCCCCTCGCCCGGCTCCACTCTGTGGCGACCTGAAGTGCTCTTTCCATTAGCTCCTTCAGCTCATGTAGGAAGTTGCCCCTCACCAGTAGGGCCACGTCGTCCGCGTAGCCGAAGACGTGGATCCCCATCCTGTTCAGCTTGACCAGCAGTTCGTCTACGACAAGACACCACAGCAGGGGTGATAGTACCCCCCCCTGCGGGCAGCCCTTTGCCGGTGTCCCGCTGATTGTCTGGTCATTGTGTCTGGCGGTCAGACTTCTGCCCGCTAACATGTTGTATGTCCAGTCTATGAGTGGTCTGGGCACCTCATGTCTGGTCATTGCTTCCTTGATGACGTTGTAGGAGGTGCTGTCAAAGGCTCCCTCTATGTCAAGGAAGGCCCCCAGAGCATAGCCTTTCACCGAGAGTTGGCTCTCAATTTTGCCCACGAGGTGGTGGAGGGCAGAGTCTGTCGATTTGCCCTCTCTGTAGGCATACTGGGAGCCACTCAAGGGGTGGCTGTCCAGAGGCCCGTCCTTTAGGAATCTATCTATCAGTCGTTCCAGCGTCTTCAGTACGAAGGAGGTCAGGCTGATGGGTCTGAAGTCCTTAGCTCGGATATGTCCGTTTCTGCCTGGCTTCGGGATAAACACTACTGTCGTCCCTCTCCAGGCTTCCGGGACATGCTTTAGAGCGATACTTGCTCTAAGGATTTTAGTCAATGGTCCAAGAATGTGGGATAGGCCCTCTTGGAGGAGTGCCGGGAATATCCCATCCGGCCCTGCCGACTTGAAGGGTTGGAAGGTCTTGACAGCCCATTCCACCCCTTTTGGGGAGACGACCTTGGCCGCTAGCCCCCACTCCCGCGGTGCATGGTTATCCCTTGGGCTTGTGCCCCGCGCAGTGTCCTCTTCTAGACAGAAACCGGGGAAGTGTGTCTCCATGAGGTGACATAGAGTTTCCCCCGGGTTCTCCGTAAAAGTACCGTCTGGTTTAGTGAGGCAGCCCAGTTGTGGTTTGTTGTCTTGGCTGAGAATTCTGCTAAGTCTGGATGCCTCAGGAGCGCTCTCGACTTTATTGCAGAACTCATGCCAGCTTTTCCGTTTGGCAGCTGCGATATTTTTGCTGTAGTTCCTCTGCAGCTCTCGGTAGGCTGCCCAGTGTTCTGGCCTGCAGGTTCTTTTAGCCTTGTTCCAGGCTGTTCTTACCCTACGCCTGGCCTCCTCAAGCCCCTCGCTCCACCAGTACACTCTTGACTGGTTGTTCACAAGGGTTTGCGGACAATTGGCTTCGTAGGCATCAACCACTACGTTTCGCAGCGAGGTTGCTGCCTGTTCCAGCCCGTTTCTGTTCCTAAAGGTTGTGGGTATGTTGGTTACTAGGTGCTTCAAAGCAGCCCGGTAGCCCTCCCAGTCCGTTCTTCTGCGGCACCGGCGCCATTCGGCCGCCTGCGTGTGCAGCAGAGTCATAAGTATATGTCTGTGGTCAGACCCGGAGGGCTCTTTCGAGACCCTCCAATTAATAATTTTGTCGGTCAGGCCATCCGTGCAGAGGGTGACGTCAATGACCTCCTGCCTTCTAGAGTCCATGAAGGTCGGTTCGCACCCCCTGTTAAGGATGACCAGGCCTGCTCCTGCTATAAATTCGTGGAGATTTTCCCCCCTGGCATTGGTGTCAGAGCTCCCCCAACCGCGATGGTGGGAGTTTGCATCGCATCCAACCAGGAGTTCCATCCCGCGATTTGCGGCATATTCCCTAAGGTATTTAACCTCTCTGGGGGGGGGGGGGGATCCGCGGAATCGTAGGGCATATATGCTGACCCGACCAGTATTTCCGCGGGCCCCCCTGCCCCGAGATTTGTTCTCAATAATATTACTGTTAAGTCTTGTGTACTCACCTGGGGTAGAAGTGTGGCCTCCAGTCCCTTCGTGATGACACACGTTCTCGTTCTCCCTTCGGAAGGGGCGTAGTGTATCGTCCCGCATCCTCCAAGACCCTTGATGGCACCGTTTAGCAGCCAGGGCTCCTGAACTAGCGCCAGTCCCGTTTTCCAAGTTGCCATCGTCCTGGCTAGAATAGCCGAGGCGCTCTTGGCGTGATGGAGGTTAATTTGTATGATGGGAAGGCCAGGGACTGCCATCCCTAGGTGCCTCCCCCCTCCCCCGTCGTCGTCGTCTTTGTCGTCGTCGTTAACGTCGAGGCTGGTGCGGGCAAGCCTGTGGAGTTGGGCTTCGAGAGAGCCCGATCCTTGTCCTTGCCCACAACCCTTACGGAAGCGCGACCTAGACCACAGAATGGTCTAAAGCCGCACTTCCTAAGCGCCTCGAGGGACTTGTCGCCAATTAGGCAGGCAAAGTGGGCGCTCGAAGCGTCCCTGCTTTCACTGCCCTTGGCGACAACCCAGTCATCGGCACCTACCCCGGCGTTTTGACGATCGAGGAGTTTGATGGCCTCCTCGGTCGAAATGTCGGCTTCCTCCACGTGGACCACCACCCGGTGTCGCTTCGGGAGCTCCTCCGGTGGCAACACGTGAATGGATTTGCCATTCGCTTTTAACTCCGGGGAGAGGCTTTTAAGCCAGTCCCCAGTCTGCTCGTCCGCACATGTGATGATGAGGGCTCCATCCCTCTCCCAGAAACCGGTGAAAGTGGGGGCTTTTGTACCCTGGGGTAACTCCAGGATACGCCCTCTGATTAGTTTCCTAACCATTTCCACCTCCCTCGGTCCCAGTCGAGCTTCCGGAAAACCCTCCATCACCATGGCGAGTTTTATCGTTCCTTTCGCCGCCTGGGCATATGTTCCGTGGTCGTTTGCCCTCGGTTTCTTGCCCTGGTGCTCTTGGGATGGGCTTGGGGTATCGTGCTCGGGTCTGGGGCGTTTAGCCGTCCCGACTCTAGCCTTTCCCCCAGGTGCCCCTTCTCTCGTCCCTTCCGGGGCGTCCTTGCCGGGTGGGGGGGCAGGTGTAGATGCACCTTCCTTCTCCGCCCGGCGTTGCTTATTATGGCGTCGTCTCGCCGCTCCGCTATATCTGACGCGGGGTTTTGCCTTGCTGGGCCCCTCCCCCGTCGTAGTTGTTGTCTCCTCCGGTTGTTCGCTGCAAAGAGCAGCTGTCCCCTGGAGGAGTTGTTCAAGTTCTGATTCGATGTCCGTGGTTGTTTGCCTGTTCGTCTGTTCGTTTGTTTCGGTATTCGGTTGTATATTGTCTGGCTTGTGGTCGTCGTTGTTGGTTTGTATGGTATTGTTTTGGTTTTGGTTTTGTTTGGTCTTGTTCATTTCTGGTCCCACGAGTACCACGGTAGTGCGATATCACCCGGTCAGAGCCGTGATTGACCGGGGCTTGGCTAAATACTCTCGGAGGTCGCCCGGTATCCGAGAGGCACCGTTTGTGACGCAACTCCCTTGCGCCATGCAGCCCTCGGCACGGTCGCTAGCACACCTTGGCTTGGGGGGGTTCTCTTAGTTCGGCCGCTCCCCGCCGCGCTCCGGTTGCAGACCCCATGGAGCGGCGTCTGCCCCCGGGGCGCCGCCGGGAGCCGCCTTAAGCCCCGCCACCGCCACGACAAGGTGGACCCGTCAAGGTGGAACCCCATTCGGCAGGGTTTATTTACACTTAAGACTATTATTTATTAATATTAATAATTTGTTATTTATTTCAGGATATAAAAAATAGGCGACGAAAAAAGAAAGTTGTGGTCACAGAGTGACGTACAACAATACATCAAACAATTTTGAGCTCTGTTGGCTGTTAAGCGTATTGTCTTTATTACTTTCAGTATTGGCATAATTAAGTTAATGAATCTGTGGTCTGTAGGAAAATGAAGATGAATGAACCGCCGCGGATACTTGCAAACTTTGAAAATTCTATGTATTAACATATGCGCCAGATATTATCGCTTCGCATTTTTGATTATGGAATATGGACATAAATAAATAATAAAAATTACAGAAGAAATATAAAATATGGATATATATAAATAATAAGTAAATAAACATAATAAAAAAATAATCATAAATGTTACAAAAAATTAGCGGTGGCTCATTTGAGAATGGCATAACATTTTATGGTTTCAAAATGCCATGCATATATAAAAAAATAAGCGATTCTGTTGGTCTAGACACACTATATTGTTTCTTACTCCTATTGAAACTCGGTGGGTACATGCAGAATTTGAAAATTTTGTGCATCGACATGTGTGCATTCACTTTGCATCTCTGAATATAGTGATATGAATAAAAGTGAATTCATCGAAAAGTCATTGGAAAGCTCATTTCAAATGCAATAAAAATTTCTATCTTCAGAATGCAATGTATATAATATCTTAAAACTGCCAATTCTGTTGGATTTTTTTTTTAATTTTATCTCCCTGACTGATCGCGGTACCGTAACGTGGGCGAAATTCAACCCTTAAAAAGGGGTATCGTCACCTTACCGTCAATACTCTTAAAAAGGGGTATCGTTACCTACCATTGGTCGGCCTCCTGCGGGTGTCCCTGGGTATCGTTACCCGCCTAGGTGAGTATCGATGCTGTCTCGTACTTCGGCTCCCGTGGTTATCGATGCTCTCTCGAACTTCGGCTCCTGTGGGTATCCATGCTCTCTCGAACTTCGGCTCCTGTGGGTATCGATGGTTAATCGAACCAGAGCTGCTACGGGTATCGATACCCCCTACAGAGGGCATCGATGCTCAGTCGTGCAGGAGCTGCTACGGGTATCGGATTCTTGGTTTGGGTTGGTATATGAGGAAAGGTTTGGAGACGTTGGTGGAGGGGTGGACGGGCGGGGAGAGGGGAGCACATCATAGCATTTATTTTTACAATTAAAAAAATAATAATCAATTTAAATCTATAATAGCGCATTTTCTTTAATGAATCAAGTTGTTTTTGCATTAAATCTGTATGAATCGGTAATAAATTGAAGCACCCCGGTTTGTCTTATAGCCGATCGTGAAAAACATAGTTTTCGAGGGTTGCGCGGAAGGCGATAACTTTGGTAATGTTTTTCTTAATCGACTATAACGAAAAACCTTTGTGCCGAACTTTGAAGCGTCTTTTTCAACTTGATTCATTAAAGGAGGACGCCATTTTAAACACTAAATACATTATCCCATGTTAACATGATTTTACGTACAACGACTTTTCAACGTTGAAAGTTTCAGTTTTGTCAAACGTAATTGTGTAATACAAGAAAATGTAATCGCTTTGCTTTTTTATAATATATTAAATTTTTTCGCTATATTCGATTGTCAAACTAAATTTCGTCCTGAACTCGTAAGTGTTTATCGAAGCCCGTCGTTGTTTCACACGATGCATTACTTTAAGTGGATTAAATTTTCCCTCCGATGACTCAAAAAATTGTGGAATAGACTTTCAACGTCGAAAATTCGACATATTTGTTAACGCAATTTTATATAAAACAAATGTCAACGTTTTGCCCTGTTTTCTTATATTCTACATCTCTTGGTTAGTTTTTTTTTTCATTCCATCAGTTGTCTTCGATGTCGTATACCCGAATTCCAGCCTTTCTTCCACCGAATAAGCTGAAACAATAATTGAAAACGATCAGTCATCATTCACAGGCTTCGATTACTGGTTACCGCGAATATTCAATAACAAAAAATTGTTTTGCAACTCGGAAACGTTATCGTACATGCCACTAACCTGTTATCGAAATAATGAAACTTTTATACGACTGAAATTCCGCCGTCGTCATCGGCGCCGTCGTCGTTATGTTTTTCCGCGTTGTTCTCGTTTCTGTCAGTTTCCTCTCCATGTATTCATAGACTTTCCCAATCGTCCGATTTTTCCGAATACTCAATCCGTCGTATGTCTCAATCCAGACAAAGTTTCGACCGAATAAACTGAAATAGAAATTGAAAAGGATTAATACCCATTGGAATGCTTTGATTTCACTTTTGTTGCCAATTTTAAAGAACCAAAATACACGTTTCAACTTGCCCACGTTTTCGTACAGCAGACCGCTCGTTTCGGTCGTACGATTCAACTCGTATCGTCGTCGTTATTTCGATCATCATTGTTCTCATTTTTATCACTTTCTCTTCGCATCTCCATTTGTTGTCCTCTTCGTTCGCAGTCCTCCTCACCGGCGTAAGTCTCAATCCTCGTTTCATTTCCGTTGTCGAATAAGCTGAAACAGAATTTGAAATCGATTCATTTGCATCCACAGACTTGGATCCTCGACAGATTCGTTTCATAGAAAAGCATACGTGTTCGTAATGCTGCTAATCGATTCTACTTGGTTCGCATTGTATTACTCGCATGCTTGCCTCAACATTCTCGCTCATATTTTCCATCAAATTACACTATAATAGTTCAACCGTTGTTGAGTCTGCAACCCCTCTTCTCCTGCGTTACTCCTGCTACTACGCTTTCATATCGTCGCGTTCCACGATCGCTGTGGAGATTGGTTCAGTTTGAAGTGGCGTTCCAATGTTTCCAATGAAACTGCGGCTCTTTTCCCCACTCCTTTCGGATTTCTCATTCCTGCCCCTGCCCTGCTGCATCACCACGCTCTTCCAACCGTTCATGACACGGGTTCGTTCAACGTTTGTGCATAATGTCCTCGTACTCCGTCTGCGCATATTCACATTTACATTAATATTTTTGGTGCCTTTCATTTACTAATAAGTTGCTTAATCGTAATCGTTCACGTGTACCGTAAATTTCAATTTTATCTTCATACACTGCCTTCATTACGAGTATGATTCACCATGTCGCCATTGTACCCCGATCGCATCAATTAATGTCGCATCGCCATTACGTTTCACGTTGAAACACGCCATCAATTTATATAACCCCATGCTCTCAACGACGCGTAAGTATCTCGCTTGTATTATAGATTTTACATCTTACAATACGTATTCGATGCGATTATTCTGTTACGTATTTTTCTCTTAAAAAAAGAAAAAAAAATTTTTTCACTCAATCGATCCATTTTAACTCTTCTTACTTAAAAATATTCGTGCCTTTCATTCATCACCCGCGTCGTTCTGTATCACAATTTACTACACTCACTTTCATTGTCTCCGGTAACGATTTCATTCTCTCTTCGACGTTTTCAACGATTTGTACTGTTGTCTCATACTTCTGTTATTAATTTTTCTTTTCACGACGTACAACTTTTTTTATCGATTTTCAAGGTGTGCAAATGTTTTTGATGTTGGGAATTATTTCAATACGAATCAGACTCAGCTCGGTGTAAACTAACAAATTAAATATAGCTTTCGACTATTGCTGCGATGCTGGAATAAAAAGAGACGACTAAATATAAGGAAGTTGATGATAATACAAATGACATTTGTATTACGTTAAAAATTATAATACGATTGTGCGTTTCACTGCGACGATATGTCCCACTTCTATTGATAAACAGAAGTCGCGTGCATGGTATTCTATCAACTACTTGATTTACCATTAACATACCTCTGCTGCGACGACGATTACTTGATCCGCTTATCGGGGTCCATAATTATTATTGCTGCAAGTGTTTTCAAGGATATAACTGTTCCGCTTCGCTCACAATTTTCACTCGCAATATTTCCTGCCCATATTTCTCCATACACACAATGTATCGTGCTACGATCCTTTGTGCATTCCTCCTACGATGCTAAATAAATGCCATGTTTATTATTCCTCGGGTATGACAGTTCCATCGGTATTGATTGAACGATTATTTTTATAAAAAACAAATTTTTACTTACTTTGTATGAATTATGACTTGGTCCTTTCCATATAATTATTTATTTTTCGTCTTTCTTCTTCAGGACAATTGCTCTCGTTCGTTTCGTTCATATAGTCGTCGTCGGTCATTTCCTCATGGATTCACATGCTACAAATTATACTTGTTCACACCCAGGATATAACATTAGACATTTCTTCTCGTCGTTGCGCACCGCTTGTCGACATGCTTGAACGATCACAAAATATTTTGACATTATTTATCACGACTTGGATTTATTTTCTTACTCACGATATATATTCCGTAATTTTTACCTGATTGAACAGTTTCTTTCGGTATATACGTTGAAATTCACGTGTATTTATATTCGCTGAACACGCGTGTGCACTGGCAGCATTTTGCATCATCAGACCGGTCGGTCGCTGGACTGGATATGTAATAACGCACACAAAACACACACACACATATATATATTTGCGACGATCTTTCCGTTATCAAAACGTCGATGCGATGCGATATGGTATTTCGAATCGCGGGCCCTTTTTTTGCGATTATTTATTCCACACACGACACGATTTTTAGAATATCCGCACGCACACACGATACTTATTTCGTCGCCATACTATTCGACGTTATTGCGCGTGCGTCCGCATTTCAAAATTGACAGTTGGACCATATATTTTGGGTTTAACATACGTTGATATACGGGCGCGTTTTCACTTATCGCTCGTATTTACGCTTGCCCAGCGCCTCTATACACATGAGAATGTACATGCGGGTTTAAGCCGATGCGAGCGCATGCGGCGGGCGATAAGCGAAACTCGTTCCAGCACAAAAAAAATTGGTCACATCGCGCGATATATATCATTAGATATACGTATATGTATATATGTATGTCTGAGGGCAGTTTTGGGAACACGCTTTTCAAACACCACTTTCTCATAGGAAATTGTAATAAAAATAGCTGGACGAAAAATTATTATGATATAAATCATAGCTTCTCATATATATCAAAATTCGTATAATTTGGAAACTTCCAGGACTTCGAATAACTGGTACTTTCAACGACTTTAGTGTGTTCCAAGACTCCACAATATTGGCCGGTTTGGGGACACAATGAATTCCAGGACAATGGGTAAATTAGTTGTTTCGGGGTCATCTGATAATTCCAGGCTACTGCCAAATTGGTTGATTTGAGGGTACCTTCTCTTCCAGGACATGCTATAAGTCGGTTTTTTCCAAACCACGCTCGTAGTCCAGGACTTCGATCGAGTGTTTAGTTCGGGGACATCTAGTTTTCCGAGACAATTATGGTTCGGATGTTAGGATAACATTAGTAACTATAATGAATTCAGCGATTTGGTTAATTTGGGGGTACCTCTTCTTCCAGGACATGCTATGAGTCGGTTTTTTCCAAACCATACTCGTAGTCCAGGACTTCGATCGAGTGTTTAGTTTGGGGACATCTAGTTTTCCGAAACAATTATGGTTTGGATGTTAGGATAACATTAGTAACTACAATGAATTCAGCGATTTGGTTGATTTGGGGGTACCTCTTCTTCCAGGACATGCTATGAGTCGGTTTTTTCCAAACCATACTCGTAGTCCAGGACTTCGATCGAGTGTTTAGTTTGGGGACATCTAGTTTTCCGAAACAATTATGGTTTGGATGTTAGGATAACATTAGTAACTACAATGAATTCAGCAATTTGGTTGTTGTGGGGTACCTCTTCTTCCAGGACATGCTATGATGCGGTTTTTTCCAAACCATGCTCTTAGTCCAGGACTTTGATCAATTTGGGGACATCTAGTTTTCCAAGACAATTGTGGATCGAATGTTGGGAGAATATTTGTATCTACAACGAATTTGACGATTTGGTTGGTGTAGCGACATCTTATGTTCCAGGACAGTATCGCAATTTAATGATTTCCATCACATTAATATTTCCAAGCATATCAATTAACTGTTTCATTTACGAAAAAATTGAGTACCAGGACATAGCATGAACTGCTTGCTTTCGGGTCGCTTGTAATTTTCAATGTCTTCATCGCAGAGATTGGTTTCGAGATGGGTGTTTTTGAGGACACAGTTTCAATTAGCTATTTTGGGAACAGTCATGAGATTTAATTGGTAGTTTCGAGTAAGTTGACGAATTTCAGGATATCGACCTTCGGTTGGTTAGGGGATCCCCCAAACTCCATATTTTATTGTGGATTGGTTAATTTTGGGATATTTTAACATTACGGGCTTCTACGTAGTGTATGTTTCTAGGAGCGTTTGTGAATAAAATTTATATGGAGACGCGTTTGAAGCTGCGGCCCCTAACATATTAACTTGCCACGTTGCGAATGTACATGTATTGCGTTTCGAAAAAGTATGACGTGATAGAGCCGCGACCTTAGATACTGAAAAAAAAATCTTGAGTTAGCCCCGCCACAATCTTTTCATATACGGGGATATGACAGCTTTCCATCGAAGAAAGAACTGAATATATTAAATTTTATTAAATTATATTATATCTTACTTATATTCAGCGGTAGATTCCAGGACTTTTTCCTCTGTAATGTGGTAGGTTTGAGGACAATTGGTGTTTTCCGAGACAGTCCTGGAAATCACAGTCCTGGAAAGCAACATGGTTGGCAAAGGTTGCGCTCCTTGGCTGGGCTACTCTGGGGTTTTTTTCTTTTAAATCTCGTCTCCCCGGAGCGGAGACCCACCCATTTACTTTCCACGAATTTTATTTTTTTAGTTTTTTTTTAAATTTGAACAAAGAAAAAAAATTCTTAAAAGGAATTTTATTTTTTTTAAATTTAAATAAAAAAAAAATTTTTTTTGAAAAGTAAATGGGTGGGTCTCCCCGGCGCGAAGCGAGATTTAAAGGAAAAAAACCCCAGAGTAGCCCAGCCAAGGAGTGCAACCTTTGCCAACCATGTTGCTTTCCAGGACTGTCCTGGAAAGTACCAACATTCTAAAAATGTCCCGGAATATCCCGGATATATTTACATTAGGGTGGCCCTTAATATGGGTAAAAAAAAAATTGATCGCGCCGCCCCCCAAAACGATTCCAAATGATGAAAAAAAAATCTACGTAAAGCCGTAGCTATGTCCGGTAAGAGGAAGACGTGCCTGTAAGCATGAACTTGGTTTTAAATATCAATTTTTCTGCATGATTTAGTAATTTTTAAAAATGTTGTATTTCAGTGAAAAATGGTCGTATCGAGGTCTAAAAAAACGCATTTTGAAGCTTCAAGTTTCTAATTTCAAGATCTTATGACGAAAAAAATGCAGAGCTACATATTCTGCGCAATTTTGAGAAAAAGTGCGAGAAAAAACAGCAAATTTTTATGCTTTTTTATCAATTCCATAAGCGTAGATTTTTTTTCTTCAACTAAGCCATGGTATGGACCGGATAGCTGGTTTATTAAGCTTCAATTTGCTTTTTTTAAAACTTGGGTAGAACCATTTTTTGCTGAGATGTTGAACTTTGAATGAAGAACTCTTTTATCTTTGATCGACGATATCTCAGCAACGAATGGTCGCACAGGAAATTCAAGGGCAGTTCTGAAAACTGGAATGAATGTCCTACAAGGTTCCGTTGCAATCTTGAAGATAAATTTTTTATTCCATCCTTGTCGTGAATTTAACAAAATAGGAAAAAAAAGATAATTTATGGTTTTTCAGAAGCTCTCAATGTTGGAAGCCTTAAGAAAAAAATCAATTTTCATCGAAAACTTTCGAAATTTTTTTTTTTGTATATTTCAACCTTACTTGTGAGAAAAATGTAGAAAAAACTTAGAAATTTTTTTTTTAAATTTTTGTCATGATCATGACTCGTTTAACGTAAAAAACGTGACCCTTAAATTTGATTAATGTTTGATCGGTTGCAACGAAGAAACGATTGGTTAGATTGAAAAGTAACTTCGCAGGGTTTTTGGGTGTATATTGAGCTGTAAATGGCATACTCAACATCAGTCATTTCATGATTATTTGAAATTTGGCTATGGACTTTCTGAAAAACCATAAATTACTTTTTTATCCTATTTTTTTTTAATTCACGACAAGGATGAAAGAAAAATTTCATCTTCAAGATCGCAACGGAATCTTGTAGAACATTCATTCCAGTTTTCAGAACTGCCCTTGAATTTCCTGTGCGACCATTGGTTGCCGAGATATCGTCGATCAAAGACAAAAGAGTTCTTCTTAATTCAAAGTTCAACATCTCAGCAAAAAATCGTCCTACCCAAGTTTTTAAAAAAGCAAATTGAAGCTTAATAAACCAGCTATCCGGTCCATACTATGGCTTAGTTGAAAAAAATAAATCTACGCTTGTGAGATTGATAAAAAAGCATAAAAATTTGCTGTTTTTTTTCGTACTTTTTCTCAGAATTGCGCAGAACATGTAGCACTGCATTTGTTTCGTCATAAGATCTTGAAAATAGAAACTTGAAGCTTCAAAATGCGTTTTTTTAGACCTCGATACGACCATTTTTCACTGAAATACAACATTTTAAAAAACTACTAAATCATGCAGAAAAATTGATATTTAAATCCAAGTTCATGCTTACAGGCACGTCTTCCTCTTACCGGACATACCTACGGCTTTGCGTAGATTTTTTTTTTTTTTTATCATTTGGAACCGTTTTGGGGGGCGGCGCGATCAATTTTTTTTTTTACCCATATTAAGGGCCACCCTAATTTACATATATGTAGATCTGATGGCAGATTCCAGGACATGTGGCAGTTTTGAGGACAATTCTGGAATTTTTTTAGTAACATGGATGGCAAACGTTGTGCTCCTTGGCTGGGCTACTCTGGGGATTTTTTCCTAAAAATTCCGTCTCCCCGGCGCGAAGCGCCGGGGAGACCCACCCATTTACTTCTTAAAAATTTTTTTCTTTTGTTTTTTTAATTTGAACAAAGAAGAACTGGCGCTCTGGTCTAGTGGTTAGCGTGCTTGCCTCTAAACTAGAGCGCCGGGAAGGTCCTGGGTTCGATTCCCGGTCTCGTAGCCTTTTCGCGGAAATTGAAATATGAGCGTGACGTAGCTCCAGGCGTATGTATGGGTCACACTCAGGTACTTGTACCTGTGCGACACATGCATATGACTGTAGTTCATGTTTACATTCCCGTGAAAAGGCGCGACGTAGCTCCGATACCGTGAGGCGAGCTCAGGGCCGGGCTGTAGTGGCACAGGTTTTCCGCAATTTCCCTGTGCCCATGGAATCGAGTGCCATGGCAAATGCGCTACAGAGGGGGAAGTCGGGTGCGGCCGCATGGGGGACTGGTTACTGATCCGGACCAGACCCCCAGGGGGGACTGGCTACTGACCCGGGCCGACCCTGCAATAGGCGAAAGCCTCTACGCGGGGGGACAATACGAATTAAAAAAAAAAAAAATTTGAACAAAGAAAGAAAATTTTTGAAAAGTAAATGGATGGGACGAAATTTTTGGGAAAAAATCCCCGGAGTAGCCCAGCCAAGGAGCGCAACGTTTGCCATCCATGCTACTTAAATGGGTTCCAGGACTGTCCCGGAACCTGCCAAATGTCCCGGTAAACACCGTTATAAACATATAAATGTCCTGGAATCTGCCATCAGATCTACTGTAACGTAATATTTTCCCGCGATGGGTATGATCACGTCCCTTCTCGGCTCACCCGTCTCGTCCTCTCGCACCACTCTCCGGCCATGAGAGTGAATTGGGCGCCAGGTACGAAGTACCGCCGATTACTCGACTTTTAATTTATCCGCTCTCAACGATGGTGACGTCAAATAACATAATATACGACACAGAGGGCACGAGAGACACGAGCGACCGAGGACGGTCCGGCTACTCAGCTCATCTGAGATACTGAAAGGTAGAGGGGGGGGGGGGGGATCCTTGGGGAAAAGGTAGCAATTCTCAACGCAAAAGAATAAGCCAAGACAAAGCAGAATTCAGGACAGATTTCAGACTTTATTCGAAGTGGCCGAATAAGTTCGAATACAGCAAAAAAAGATAAATTATAACAGGGTTGGACTCGATACAAAATAAAGTTTGAGCGAAATTAATTCGGGGAGACGTCAGGTCGCATAACTTTGACCTCTCGCGCGGTAACGAGGGATTTCACGCGGGGCGCGCCCGAATTCGTCGGGTAATAACGCGGTTAACGATTCGCCTCGTGGTCGCCCGGGTGCCGTAGGTAATCGACAACCGATGCTCTGGCGTGCAGGTACAAGGTAATCAGCCATCCGCCAGGCGGATGCTTTAGGTAAAAGGTAAAAGGTAAGCAACGCCAGGGCAGCCGGTGCCTTAGGTAACTCAAGGTAAAAGGTAAAGGGCACCCGTTCGACCGCGAGAAGTCCGGCAATACGCGACGAAAGGTAACCGAAGATAACAGCGGACGAACTTCGGCCAAGCGTGAGGTAACGCCGAAGTTCCTGCGGGTGCAGTGGAAGTAATACGAGCTCACGCGAATAAAGAATACGATAAAATAGGGAAAATGAGCGTCGGATTAATATTGGCGAAGATAACAAAGATAATGCAATAATACAAGGTAATAATGCTCACAATAAGGTAACAGAAAATACGGTAAGCGTCACGCGAAATAAAGAAAGAACAATGTAGGCGAAGGTAAAAATAACGGTTGAAAAAGATTTGATACGAAAGACAAAATATAACGCCGTATAAACGATGCTCGCCAGCGCGAGCGAGAGAGACAGAGCGCAAACAAATGCGAGGTAACGTGCTCGCTAGAGCCTCGGCGCGTGCAGGGAGAGAGAGGCGTCATCGCGTGGAATATTCCAGCGCGTACTACGCAATTTCACAAAGACTCGAACTCTATAATTACTCAACTTTAACGCGAAACTTTAAAGAATTAACTGAGACCAAATTAATAACGAAACACTGATCAAGCTGAGCCCCTCAAAACGACATTATCAAAAGACTGGAAACACGGGAAGTATCGGCCGCAATCTCGCTCGATACTTCGCCCTCGTGTCCCACTAAAACGCCACATAATCTATAAGAAACCGGAACTATATTCCGAAGCAATACGAGAGAAGAAAAGGGCTCGACTAGATCAGTGAATTCGGTGGAGACAAAGAGTTGGACTTACCGAGGAACACGCTCGCTACACTAAGGGATGGCTCGTTAGACTTGGCCTGGCCGCTGACTCACCGGTACGATGTTCGAAATTAGACTAATTGTGCGTGCGAGTGGTCCTCGCGATTCGGCGTTGTCCCCACCACCGGGCCCCGGCGTCGCAGCGCTCTCGCGCTAGGCGCGAGCCCGAGCGTGGACTCTTGGCTCGCGCTTTCGCGCGGGGTTTTCAAATGAGGAGCGCGTAAGGAATGTAATTTTGATTACGCCTTTTGCCCGAACGGGTTAATAACGACTCGCCTTTGGTTCTCACTTCCCTCGCTCACTCGGAACACTCCTCTCGACTTGATAGCCGCGATCCGGGTGTCTTTCCTCTTGGGGATCCGGCGGGCAGCTCTGGACGGACGAGGGGAGGCCTCCCTCACGACTCCGGACGTCACGGGGACGTGGTGGGCCCACAAAATGAACCACCAGGTACAACAGCACCTCGCCTCCAGAAAAACTCCCCCAGATCCCACCTGACGAGGCGCCGGTTCACACGGACTGTGACACCCGAATCCACGGTAGTGCGGGCGGTGCAACTCTGGCTCCAGCGGGAAAGACACGGGCGGCGTTCAAAGTATGGCCTATGCCAGCGTGCACTTTCAGCCGCCCGCAAGTTCGAGAGTGTTATTCGATGCTCGTTGACGGTGTGAGAAGAACGATCTTTGTGAGCGAGGTCGGTTCAACCCATCGGAGTGCCTTAACCAAAATAATGCTGGTGGAGGGCTCTTCGGGGGGCGACAACACCAAATCTCTCCAATATCAAACGAAGCTGTCAAAATAAACGTCATTAGGACTTGAAACAGGCAAACTAAAATTCTCTCTCTCTCTTTTTTGCACGCGGAGGTAACAGAAGGTAAACAGGTAAATGACGCTAGCAAGGTAATACACGGGTTACTAAACTAATACTTAGAGATACGTGACGCTGAATCTCGTTCCGAACATCTCCCAGTGAGTCGAGGGGCGTCCAAAAATGGACCGTAAATCCGGTCCACTGGTCGACACAAATCGTACGAGTGGCGGGGCAGAAATGTCACGTCACACTACATATATGTAAATATATCCGACGGCAGATGTCAGAAAATTCTTCTAAAAGATGATTATTACCCAAACTTTTGAAAACTTTCACGACTATTCTGGAAAAACTATAGAATGTTTGATCTACCGGAAAGCAACGGAAAGATGAGGCATTTTGAAAATTTGTCGGATTTGATTTTTATGAAAATTCAATTTAGTAAAATTCAAACCCCACATATCCCTACTCATGGGATAATGTCCTAGATAGCGCAGCATGCTAAAGAGACGTATTCGAACCAAATTTTTCTATAAAAGTTTTCCGGGACACTATCGGAAGTTTCAAAAGTCTTGGAAACAAACGTTTTGAATGAAAAATGTCCGCGAACTATACAATCGTTAATTGGATTACTATACAATCAAAGTAACTTGAGATATCGGTAACGTATATAACATAAAAATTTTGTAACGAATATTCAGCGTGAGATTATCAAAAATTAAGAGCTGCAGTGTGAAATATGTGATATTTGTCAAAAACCGGGTTCAAAATTAAAAACTCAGTGAAAAAGTATTCCGAATGAGGTAAGTAACATATGCACTTACGATTCCATGAAAGGTAAGTGTAGCATACGCATTTTTTCAGCACATTATTTTTATAAAAAAAAGCCGTCCTTTCGTAATTCCAACGTATTCGCCGGTCTGAGGATTTATTTATTCTGCAGTTCGAGTCACGGTATTGAATGCTTATACAACTTCTCGGCAGCCCTCGTTCTTTCCGCGATTTTTTGTGAAAAAGTTCACGGCTACGTGTTGGAAACGGAGAAAAAAAGACGAACAACGACGACGGCGATCATTTTACAGATTCTTCGCGTATATCATCTGTTATGTAGAATTTTGTTTATCCATTCAAAGGAGCATAAATCCTGCCACAGTTTTTTGTATCATACCCGATATCGCTTTCTGAATTCTCGTTTTCGACGTCCTCATGACAAAAGTTCACTCGAGGGTCTTAGACGATTGTCTTTCAGAACAGAAAATTTTTGTAAACGAGTGCTTGCATTTGCGGTCACAACTATGATTTTTGGCATTCGCGGTCGCGAATACGAAAGAAATCGGAAACTTTAAAAATGAGGTTATCGGTTGGCCATGATGGAATATTCCAGGTCACGTGTCCAAATTTCGTAGCGCGTTCTATCCTTCGACGTCGTTTCTTATTTTTGCGCATTGAATTCGTTTCTTCGATGATAAAACACCGAGTCCGGATAAATATTCTTTTCGAGTCATTTGTGTATTTTACACGTTATACAATGTAAAAAAAATTCTGTGAGTGAAAATTTCTATAAATTAGAGATTTTTCCGTTTTACAATTTGAGACAAGGTATTAAATGTTTACACCAGTTTTCGGTAATTCTTTTTTCTTCCGTAGTTATTTAATGAACAAGCTCATGAAATATTGAAAACGAAGAATAGACATTTTATTCTGAAATGTGAATTTATTGTTCTCCTGCAAAACGAAAAACCGCCGATGGAGATTTTCATTTCTAATGAATATTTTTTTTCTCCCCGATCAAAATTTCCGATCGACATGTACTAGTTTCATGAAGCCCGTTGTTTTTCGTCATTCCCTGCGACTTTTGTTGCATCATAATCGTTCTTAAAAAAAAAATGTAATTCCAGCCCATAAAATTTCGGTAGGCGATTCGTATGAACGACGCTACGCAACGTGAACGGATATATGAGACGGAGGGTGTGTTCGACTTGGGCGCTTACACGCTTTCAGCGTCCGAACGTCCTATAGCACTGCATATAAACGTGAGCGCTGAAAGCGTGTAAGCGCTCAAGTCGAACGCACCCGGAGAGAGTGGCAAAGTTTTTTTGTACTAGACGATGAAAATGTTCGTATTCGCCGGTCTAGGGATTATTTTCGTTCTGTAGTTCGCGTCACGGTACTAGATACTTATATCACTGCGCGGCAGACCACGTTCTTCTCGCACTTATTAGTAGTGAACGAGCTCGCGTCTACGCGTCGAAAACGAAGGAAAAACAGAAGACAACCGAAGTTGACCATTTTATTCATTTTTCAAGTAAGTATATTGTACGTTATGCGGAATTTTATTCATCCATCCGAACGAAAGTGAACTATGAAAGAGCTTTCTCTGGCATTCTTGATTTTTCGTTCAGCGCCCGCGATTTCGACGTCCTCATAACAAAGGCTCATTCGAGCGTTTTACACGATTGACTTTCAGAACCTTTTGCATACGCGACAATAGAAACGGTACAGGCTAAGGCTAAAGTCGAAAGGAATGTTTTTTCTCTCTTAATAGCAAAAAAATTTCAGTATCATGTACGACTACTTATTCAATCTACGGAAAAATTATGTTTTCGTGTCGTATCGCTCGAGCTGAATTTCGTTACCGTTATTTCATTCTATCTTCCGAGCATTTCTGTCTCATCAAAAAGAAATATAATCGATTTTTGCAAATGAGTATTTTCATTTGCGGTCGCGAATACGAGAGAAATCGAAAACCTTGAAAATGAGGTTATCCGTTTGCCTCAATGGAATATTCCAAGTCACGTGTCCAAATTTCATTACGCGTTCTAACCTCTAACGTCGTTTTTCATTTTTGTGCATTGAATTCGTTTCTTCGATATTAAAACACCAAGTCCCGATAAATATTCTTTCCGAGCAGTTTGTGAATTTTATACGTTATAAGATGAATGTGAACTCTATAAAAATTCTTTCTATGATGAAACTATAATTCAATGGAAATAGTTTTGCCGATCGATTCGTGTTCTTACGTTCATATAATGCTAACGTTTGTACAGAAATGTGATTTTTTTTCAGCAGACCAAACATTTTTATTTTCGCCGACTGAGCGATTTTTTGCATTTCACAACTCGAAATACAGTATTGAATGCTTCTATTACTATCCCGGGTAATCGTTTTTCTCCCCGCGATCTATTACTTGAAATGCTAGCTAGATGTCCCAAATAAAGAAAATATGGTTATCCTACGGACATTATTTTTCCGTACATAATTTTTATTGTACTGCCATTGTCCCTCTGAAAATGAACACGTAATTCCAGTCGCATGTTTTGGCTTGACGATTCGTATGAACGACGCGACACCGTATAAACGAATATATGAGACAGAACGGGTTTTTAACTTTTTTCTCTTTACAGGATTGAAAATTTTTATATTCGGCGAACTAAAGATATTTCTAACCTGCAATTTGAGACAAGGTATTGAATGTCCATACTATTTCTTGGCGGTCTTCGTTCTTCCCGCACTTTTTAGTCAACGAGCTTACGGCTACGTTTTTAAAACGAAGAGAAAACAGAAAACAACGAAGGTGATCATTTTATATATTTTTCGAGTATATACCGTTAGAACTCACCGGGAAATTCGGGCAAACGGCCGTCGGGCTCGGCCGCTCTTCGGGCAGCGACTCAAGCGGCGCGGATACGGCTGTTGGGAGCCATATTCGAACGGGTTTGCGCCGTGGACGTCGAGAATACTTCCGTGGCCCAGCTCGACGGGTTCCTCTCAAACGCCAAGGACCTTTGGGGTAAATTCAGCCTCATGCACGACTCCATACTGGAGAACAGCACGGACGACTTCCTCCAGGATGAATACTTCACGGAGGACGCGTACTCTCGGGCCTTCACGCTCTTTGGCGACATCACCGGGCAGGTGGCAGTGCTGAAGGACGGGATTCAGCATCGCGATCGGGAACGGGCGGGATCACCCTCACTCGATACGAGCGTGGCAACGGGAGACAGGTCATACCTGCCAAAGATCGAGCTACCATCATTTTCCGGGGAGTATACTCAGTGGATACCGTTTCGGGATCTCTTCACTTCGCTCGTCATCAATAATCGGGCTCTCTCAGATGTCGAGCGGATGCACTATTTACGGGCGTCGACCACGGGGGAAGCCGCGAAGCTGATCGCGAGCATGGCGATTGAAGCGGACTCCTTCTCAACGGCCTGGGAGACTCTTACAGAGCGCTACCAGAACGATCGGGTTTTGGTCACTTCTCATCTCGACACGCTCTTCAAAACGGCGGTGATCGCTCCTCGCTCTGCACGGGATCTCCACGCGCTCGTACACAGCGTCACCGAGTCATACAACTCACTTCGGGTATTGGGTGCTCCTATAGAGCATTGGGACTGGGTGCTGGTTTATCTCATTGCCAGACGTCTCGACCCTGGGACTCGGGAGGCGTGGGAGCTCAGGACCGGGCAATCTAAAGTTCCCCCGTCATTCACCATTGGTCAGCCGTCAGCCACGTCGGGTGGCGGGACAACCTCGCAAGCTTGTGCCTTCTGCCAGGAGAAGCACTACATTGCCGTGTGCTCCAAGTTCAGGCAGTTGTCTCCAGAGGCGCGTCGGGGCGAAGTACAGAGACTCAAACTGTGCTTCAACTGCTTGGGCCGGCACAACGTCAACGCGTGCAACATCGCTACGCGATGCAAGGAGTGTGGGCGCAAACACCACACGATGATTCATACCGGGTGGTCCAAATACGGGGATGCAGCCAAGGGTACGGGAGTCCCCTCAACATCGGGCGGCCAGCAGGCCAACTCTGGGGACGCAGGCGCGTCAACATCGGGTACTTCTCAATGAGATACGGCGGCATTAACTTGCGCGGCTTCGGAAGGTGCACGACCAGCGGTGCTCTTGGCGACGAGCCAGGCGCTTCTCATCACCAACTTCGGAGCTGCTCATCGGGTACGAATGCTGCTGGACTCGGGGTCCGAGTTGTCCCTCATCTCTGACAAACTCGTTCAGCGGCTCAAACTTCGTCGGGAATCTTCCTCTA
The DNA here is from genome assembly GCF_019457755.1 of Venturia canescens. Lineage (NCBI taxonomy): Eukaryota > Metazoa > Arthropoda > Insecta > Hymenoptera > Ichneumonidae > Venturia > Venturia canescens. The sequence goes on from NC_057422.1 coordinate 26,902,450, forward strand.
TTTCAATCATCGGGATCGGCGGGATTTCATCGGGTCACACTCGCGGGATGGTCTCATGCACACTTCGCTCAATTAACACCACGGATTCTCTCTTAATAAAAGCATTTATTATCCCCAAGTTAATGCCAACTCTGCCTTCATTCTCTATTTCGCACCCCCACTGGCCTCATTTACAGGGTATTCCTCTAGCGGATCCAGATTTCTCAGTTCCGGATACGGTGGATCTCATACTGGGCGCAGATGCATACGGGAAACTGGTACGTTCTCAAATTCGACGCGGGTCTCCTGAGGAACCCATCGCACAAAATACGATATTCGGGTGGGCAATATTCGGGCCCTGCAACGAAGCTCACAATTCCTCGGGTTGGGTGCAGCATGCCGCTGTCGATCACGGGTTTCAGGCTCTCCAGGACCTCCTCGCGCAATTCTGGGTGCAAGAGGAGGTGCCAGTGCAGTTCGGATCGGATCTCACACCGGAAGAGCAAGAATGTGAGGCTCACTTCGTCGCTACATATTCTCGGGACAATTCGGGTCGATATATCGTTCGGTTGCCTCTTCGGTCGTCCACAATCCAGCTCGGCCAGTCGTTTCATACGGCGCACGCTTGCCTCAATCGGCTCGTACGAAAGCTCGACCGGGACTCTCACTACAAGGGACTTTACGACACATTTCTCGGGGAGTATGAGTCCCTCGGGCACATGTCGCGGGTGCGGGACGACGAAGTCGGTCGGGATCGGGTCTATTATCTCCCTCATCACGGGGTCTTGACGACAAAACTTCGGGTAGTGTTCAACGGGTCGTGTAACACGGATTCCGGGACCTCATTAAACGATCTCATGCACACGGGCGCCAAATTACAAAAGGACATTTCGGATGTTCTCCTCTGGGCACGGCGCCACCGATTCATTTTCGCGACTGACATAGTCAAAATGTTTCGACAAATTCGGGTTCACCGGGACGATTGGGATTTACAACGAATTCTTTGGGTGGATGAAAACGGGAACACGGCTCATTATCACCTGACTACAGTCACCTACGGGACACGGTCAGCTCCGTTTCTCGCGGTACGGGTGCTACTCCAACTGGTAGCAGACGAAGGGGAGAAATATCCGGCCGCAGTCGCTCCTCTTACAATGGGGCGATATGTAGACGATATTTACGGGGGGGCTGACCAAATTTCGGAACTTCTCACCCAGGCGCGACATCTCATCGGGATTTGCACGGCGGGCGGCTTCCCGCTGGCAAAATGGCAGAGCAACAGTCCGGCCTTACTCACAAATCTGGGGTTCGGGTCGAGTCCGGAGGATTCACGCTCATTCGACGAGTGCGAAACAAAAGTTCTCGGGCTCGCATGGTTTCCGGGGCCGGACGTCTTCAAATTCACCTCACTTCCGTACACGGGCGGGCAAAGCATTACCAAACGGGTCATACTCTCGGAAATTGCTCAGATCTACGATCCTCTCGGGTTCCTCTCACCGGTGGTCATTCGGGCAAAAATCCTTCTACAACGGTTGTGGCTGGAAACTCGCTTGGGACGACCCCGTATCCACGGAGGTCGGAAAATCATGGGTCACATTTCGTCACGATCTGGCTCACCTCGGGAACATCGCGGTTCCGTGGTGGCTCAACATAACCTCGGATTCCACCGTCGAGATTCACGGGTTCTCTGACGCCTCACAGTTGGCAATGGGTGCGGTCGTGTATGTTCGGGTTACGGGTCCGGGAAAGAGCACCAGAACCGCGCTGGTCTGCTCGAAAACGAAAGTCGCGCCGATCAAACGGCTCACCATTCCGCGGTTAGAGCTCGCCGCCGCGTTATTGGTCGCCAAACTCGCGAAATACGTTCGGGATACGTTGCAACTCCGGGATTCGCGGGTATATCTGTGGACGGACTCCACAGTCACGCTTACATGGGTCACCTCTCATCCTTCACGATGGAAGGATTTCGTTCGGAATCGGGTATCCTCAATTCAAGAGCTCATTCCTCAGGGTCAATGGAGATTCATTCCCGGGCGGGACAATCCGGCGGATTGTGCTTCACGGGGACTAACCGTCTCTCAGCTCGAGCAATTTCAATTATGGTGGAACGGGCCACACTGGTTAGTCAAATCATCCTCACATTGGCCAGCTCATTTCACCGGGACGGCAGATTCAGCGGCGCTCGAAGAGCGGCCAGGTCTTACGCTCACTGTCTCAACGCAACCCTCACCGGTCTTCGACCTCATTCATCGGTATTCCTCCCTCACCAGGCTGTTGAGAATTACTTCATTACTTTTCAAGGCGCTTACAAACCTGAAGGGTGCGGGTCAGGATTCATCGGGCTCACTCCTCACACCGGGCGACCTGGAACACTCACAACAATACTGGGTCAAGGCAATTCAAGGGGCCTACTTCGCGACGGAGCTCAAGATTCTCTCGGTGGGTCAAACGCTTCCGAAGTCGTATCCATTCACACGACTTACGGCGTTTATTGATTTTCACGGGACCATACGGGTGGGGGGACGGTTGAAGCTCTCAGCCTTACAACCTGAGAGCAAGCATTCAGCCATCCTCCCGCGGGACTCACCACTCACGCGTCTACTCATCTCGGACGCTCACACGTGCACGCTACACGGGGGAACGCAGGCAACTCTGGCGTTTCTGCGCCAGCGGTACTTCTTATTCACCGGCGTCGATTACGCCGGGCCAGTCTCTCTCAGGAGCTGGCGGGGACGCGGGCACAAGACTTACAAAGGCTGACTGTGCATTTTCGTCTGCTTCACCACTTCGGCGATGCATCTCGAGGTCGTAACTGACGCCACCACTGACACATTCATCGCTGCATTCCGCCGTTTCACCGGGAGACGGGGTCACGTGCATACACTGTACAGTGACTGCGGAAAGAACTTTCAAGGCGCGGATGCAGAGTTGCGGAGACTTTTCAACGGCGGGACTCGGGAATCGCAACAGCTGGCGCAGTTACTGATCAACGACGGGACAAAGTGGGTTTTCAACCCCCAGGGCGCACCTCATATGGGCGGGAAATGGGAAGCAGCGGTGAAATCGGTCAAGTTTCACCTTCGGCGGACGCTTCGGGAGACCAGCCTCACGTTCGAAGAACTTACAACTCTTCTTACGCAAATCGAGGCTGCGCTCAACTCACGACCGCTGCAACCACTCTCAGAAGATCCGGACGATCTCTCCGTACTCACCCCCGGGCACTTCCTCATCGGGGACGCACTCACGGCTATACCTGAGCCATCACTTCGGGATGTGAACCTCACTCGGCTGGCGCGGTGGCAACTCATCCAGGAACGGGTCCAATACTGTTGGGAGCATTGGTCATCGGGTTATCTCCAGCAGCAGCAATCCATCTCCAAATGGCATCACCCCTCTCACCAAATCCGGGTTGGTACAATGGTGCTGCTGACTGACGAGAGTCTACCTCCGCTCAAATGGCCGCTGGCACGGGTGGTCGAGGTTCATCCGGGACCGGACGGGCTCATTCGGGTCGTCACCATTAAGACGGCGACCACGACACTCAAGAGGCCGATCGCCAAACTAGCGGTCCTGCCAATTCATCCGGGAGAATAATCGACAGCACGGCTGCCGATGGCGGGCGGAATGTTCGGGAATTAGCGAGGCTTCGGTGCTGGCGAGCGCTCTCGGGCTCGAGTGCTCGCCCCACCGCGGGCGTCGCTAGCTCGCGGGCTCGGGAATTCGGGAAACGTGAGACAATGGGCTTTTCGTGCTCTAGTTCTCACGCTCTCGCGGGGGGTCAGCACGTACTGGACAAGCAATTCGGGTGCGGTCGACGCGACGTGTGGCGCATGCCCACGGCGCGTCTTCATCGATCTCCATATTGATTGACTAGTCTAGATCCGGTCGTTCAGTGTGCTGACGTGCTTCTCCGTTTGAGTTTAACTTTCGGCTAAATCTCTCCGGTAATTACGGTGTTTCACCAAAAATACTTCGCTCAATACCTTCAGGACATTCACGGGAACAAATTGGCTTCTTCATTCGGACTTTTCTCTCATTGATTGCGGGTATTTCTCACGATAACTATCGGGCACGCGAAAGCACGCTTCGAGCGCTCCTCGTAGCTTCGTCGAACGAGCCTCGTTCGACGTTGACCGGCTCTTCTCACTCGGGTAATCTGCATCGGTTCGGGTGTACTTTCAATCGTGGGCATACTGTCCACGTCACTCTACGAGCAATAAAACCTTTTTTACACTTTTATCCCGCCACGCATTGTGTCATTTATTTTCTCCTTACCAACACCAGATCCTTCACGCAACAGCGGTAGTCCGCGCATCGTATGTTAGCCCGCGCAACCAACGGGCGAGCGTGAATCATGGCAACGGGCCAATAAGAGAAGGCGTTAGAAATAGATGCGCAGAACCGATCCGAAAACCGAAAATTCGGCGTTTGATAATTTTATGGTGGGGACAAGGGTATAAGAAGCACTGCGCGACTCATTCGGCAGGCAGTCCTTCCTCAAAATTCTGACTCGGAACAAAAAGCCTATTATCCTAATTTTTCCTGGATGCCTGGAATCTCGGAGCGATTCGGCGACGTCTCGATCCCATATCCCAGGGTCCACACCTAACCTCTAAATTTTCCCAGCTTTCCGTTGCACGGGGTTCTCGGAGCGATTCGGCGACGTCTCGATCCCATAACACGTGGACGGCAAGTTACCTTAACCTTCCAAATGCTCAGACTCTCGGAGGGATTCGGCGACGTTTCTATCCCATAGCCTGGGGTTTGTTCTTTAACTGAACTTATTTTTTTTTTATTATTCTTTTGCTTGCTATAATCAGGGATGATTTTTCTTGTAAATTAATTTGTAAATTTGTAAATTCTGTAAATTCTCTTTTTAAATTCAAAGTTGAAATTAATCGAGTCTGAGTTAAACAAAACCGAGATTTCTGTAAATTTTGTAAATCTCGTAAATTTTAAATAATTCAAAAGGCCGCGGTACGAATTTGAGGTTATATTGCGTCAAATTAATAAATCTCTTTTATTGTATAAAATCGAAACACTTTTGAATTATCGAAACTACTATTTTTAAAAGCGAACGAAAAACGCGTAAATTAAAAATTGTTCAAATCCGAAAGCGGCGAACGCAATCGAATTTCCCCTAATTGGCGAACACAATCACAATAATAAATCAAAAAAACCAAAGATCCTGTGAAATCAATCAAATTGAATAAATCGGAATTGTTAAATTCTTCAAAATCGAAATTCCGCGTTCTCACGTTTCTTTCATACCTGCTCCTTTTAAAATTAAGGTAGCTCGAACCGACGCGTGGCGGCGTTCAGGCCAGGTCGGCAAGAGCGTTACGTTACAGTATATGTACTTGTGCACATCGATGATAGACAGAGAATAAAAGGCACTTACAATAGGGTTAATAATCACCCATATTATCGATCCATCAAACCTGATATCCGTTTACGAAATACTTAAATTAACTGTAACATTATTTAATAAGTAAAGTGTGACGAATCCATGAAATGAGGATGTCAAGCGTAATGAATTTTGAACTGAGTTCGTGGATGATTGACTTATAATATAAGGACAAACGAATAGTGACTATAAAAGGAAATATCTTCGCTGTGATTCTTCGATCATTAAGTCAGTATTGTATTTACTTGTAAGTTATTATTAAAAGTACCACTAATGATAAGTACGATTCTCTCATTGCTATTTTAATGTTAAGAGCTGATCCACGCGCTTCGTGTATATTTAAATATGTGAATTCTAATTACAGTATTTGATATGCATCTTATTTTTATTATATGTTAAGGTAATTCTATCGCCAGGGTAGTTCATAAGATTTTTCAAAAAAATTTTTATGCTGAACTTGAACCTTTAATAAAGGGCTGTGTAAAATTTCAGGGTCGGTTATCGACCTAATTTCAGAGAAATTAATTATTAAAATTGGTGGTTTTCGCGATGGAATTTCAAAACAGCATACAAAAACCTAGCGTCCGGTTGCTACAAAAGGGTATATTTGCCTAGAAATCTATAAAATTCTGGAAAAAAACTGCAATTCGTATACTTAACACTTGTAGTAATCTAATACTCCCAAAAAAAGTTGCCCTTATCGGCCTATTTTTTACGGAATATTAAGTTTAATTTGAACTTCCGGCATTGGATTTTCTACGACTCGCTATGATAAAGAGACATGACAGTAAGGCATCAGCTGAGTGTAGTCCTAACCTCAATTTGGCAGATCAGCAGAAAAGAGGTTAAACACTCACGAGTGGTCGAGTAGAAAAAGACGAAGAGAACCGGTGTTGCCAAACGTAAACCTGGGCATACTACGCGAATCGTTGGACTAACTTTTTTTTAATTTTTATAATTCAGTACGAACATTCGTTTAAAGGATTACATATGGAAAATTTTACTTATAAGAAATAATTTTTTTCCGTATGTCAATAATATTAATTACTATAAGTCTCAACTATTAGCAGTGGTATGACTAGACTGAAGCGATAGAATTACCTTAAGGATGAGTGTGGTGTGTGTAGGCTAAGTTAGTGCGAGATCCTTAGTGGGGTGGAGCCATAGAATGAGTGCGGAATGGATGGATGTATGTGAATATTTGTTAAGGGCACTTATAAGATTTTTGTGCTCAACATCGAAATTTCGTCTATCGCCCAAAAATAATGTAACGAGAAAGTGAAATAAGAGTTCTGGCCTAAAAGTAAGTTTAGTGAGTAATTCGGGTAAAGTGTTTTTCTGCGACACATTTTCCCCTCTCAAGATTTTGAGGAGGCGAGAGAGGTGTTTCGATCTAATCAGTTGGGATCGAACACTCAAACGAATAGGTCCGATATTAGAAAAAAGTCTTTGGCGTCGATATTCGACGCCAAAGACAAACGAAAGATAAGTCATCTTCCTCCTTATAATTATTGCGAATTATACAATAGCAAAACCTGTAAATAAATTTCGTTCGATCTTTTAAAACCATGGAATTATTTCGTTTAAAAACCAAATAAAATAAAATTGTCACAAAGTTTCACTTCCACCGAGCGTGAACTCCACACGCACTGATATTTTTTTTTTCGGAGGACACATTGGTATGTCGTACATTGGGGTGTCCCAAGATAAGCAATTTTTTGTTTCATTTACCGTCTCTTAACCGGTTGACTGGTATTTCATCATATATGTACAAAAAAAAGTCGGACCCATTCTAGTTTTGTATCATATGTATACATTAGGGTGGTCCTTATTTGGGGTTGAAATATTTTTCCTTAAATTCCCCCCCCCCCCTGGTTCGAATCTAAATCACTAAAAAAGACACCACAACAAAGCTGTGGTCAGTAGGATGATGGGAAAGGGTGCCGGCAAGCCCGGTTGTTTCTACTTCAGTCAAATTTGTGTTTGCTTTATCTTTGGCTGCTAGTCTTTTTCTATGTATAAATCACGTCGAGCCATCCAAGTGTACTCGAAACCCTTGTCAATCGTCATTAAGAACAACCATTCAAGTATTTATTTAACATATAGTCGTTGAAAATTCGAACTACAATATTTTCCCGTATACCCAGGAATAAATCATCACATGAATTTTTATTCTTTGCTCCTGAATTTCGATAATAGACAACTTTTCTATCGTTTTTCTATTTGTGGAAAGAATTATATTTTCTAAAATTTCTAGATCATTACTTCCTCTGATATTTTCTTCACGAACTGGAAACAAACGGTTCTATTTGCATGCTATTACTGAATCAAGAGACTCGGTAGAGTCTCGGGACAAGTACATTGACAGCCCTGTCGTCTGCTGGCCCGAAGCTCTCGCCGAGACTATATTATCTCTGAATAAAACGATTCGTGGTAGTCGGGGTAAAATCGACATGTTATTTTGTAGAATAATAAAACTCAGGAGTCATTTCGCAACTTGAAAATTGAAGTTTGAGCTAATTAATAATTTCTCTTTCGATTACGCCCAAAATTAGCATGATCGGTGGAGTAATTACTGAGAAAAAACTTTGCACGGGCTCAAGATTATGCAAAAGTACCAACACATTTACAGAGTTGACGCGTCTGTATATGGGTTTAGACCGATACATAGAAGGGCCTCTTGATGCCCATCACAACATGTCACCGTTGAGAATCTATCCGTCTCGACCAATCGCCGATGAAAGAATTTCTGATAGTCCTCTATATTTTCTTGTATATCGTCTGTTACCGTCTGTTAGGCCCGCTACACACGGTCAATAATATTGCACAGTAATATTGCACAATAAGTTTGTATGGTGTGTAGTGCGCCATAAATTTAAGATAGCTCAAACTTCTGTTCAATGATTGCGCAATGTTTCAATACTACATCTACAGGTTCAATAATATTGTGCAATCACCTACATTGCGCAATATTATTGACCGTGTGTAGCAGGCCTAATAATGTAGGTTATATATACGAGTTCTCTTTGATAGCTGTGTGGTAACGAACCGGCCGGGGTTTGACGTTACGAAGTGCGGGACAAATGTAACAAACGTTCGCATAGTTAGTGAATATAATATAAATAAGGCAAATCAGTTTATCAAAAATAGGTCTGGAAGTTGTAAGGAAAAATGTTCGTCAACCTATAACGTCAAATTTTCTTTTTCCGATCTGAAATATTATGGTTGATAATTAATAAAACAAGAACACACGGAACTGTTAGTATATATAATGTGAGAAACTCCAATCGAATAAATGTTTTCTAATTTATTTCTTGTGTCATCATTATTTTTGAATATTCCCATATTTTGCTTCCTATTGAGTTTGGCTCTGCTCTATCCGATCCTTGTTTTGACTCCATCGGTTTGCAGCGGATGGATACATATTATTAATTGGTTTCCTAATATGTGTTCTATGATTTTCTAATATTTCTTCGTGCTGATTGTGGTAACGTAATTCAAGTGTTTTCCGACTATGATCATCAATCGCACATTTTGTATATCAGATTCTCAAAACAGTTTCTGGTGTTGATATAATTGTACTTATACTTTTTCCACCTGGTCTGTCGAGTAATAAATTTTGAAACTTGTTCCAAAAAGTCTTTGGATGTTTTTTTTGCTGATAGTATGAAAAGTTGAATCTTCGGAATGCGGTAGGCAAACACAAATTTTGACAACAATACTTATGAAATAACGTGTATGTTGAGTATTCCTATTCCGCAAACTGCAAATGTGGAATTATTGGTGAAAACATTCATTACGATATGTCTACAGTTGCTCAGTTTTGGATGCGATTGAGTATAATGCCTGCCAACATCATGGAAACCTACAGAATTTCTGAATGTTATGTGCGCTATGTCATTTTAATGTAACATCATGACTTTGAACAACTTTTCACTATAATACTATATAGATTTGGATCATTGAAATACAGCAAAAATCTGCAAACTATAAAATTTATATACTTTGCCATTCATTTTACTTTTTGACTCTTACTGCAACATAAATATGAAGTGAAAAATTCATTAGAAAAGTCTTCAGTTGCTCATTTATGCTTTGAAATTGAATGAAAATAATTTGAAATTGCTGTTTTCCAAACTCATTGCGCAGATACATTGAATTGCAGCAGATAGCTGCGAACTTTAAAATTTCTCTTGATAAATATATGTGCTAAGTATCACTTCCTATCTTTAATTATGGTAATATGTAATGGAACTTGATTCAGCAAGTTTTAAAGTGTTTCTTTTCAAATAGTATTGAAGTTTATATTACTGCGGTATGGAGCGAATACCTTCAAATTTTGATATTTTTGTGTCGCAGCATGTGTGCCAATCATTTTAATTTTTTACTCCAACCGTAACATGTAATTTCAAAAATTCATCACAAAAGTTTTCATCTTTACTATTTAACTTAATTTTCCTTTTTCTAAATTCCATGCTAAATTTCTGAATTTCTAAATTTATTTCTAAATTATCCTGAAATGAAATTGTTTTCCTCCACAACCAATGCAGGTACCTTAAACGTCTTTGATTTCCGTTGCTCTGTTGAATTAAGTACGCTCAGTTTTTTTTGCTTCTTTGAGTTCTGACATAATAAATGTTTCCGGGTGCCTTTTATCTGGAACTATCAAACTGTAGATAATTGGATCTCAGCGGCCACTTGCAAACTTTGGAAATATATTTCATCAGGGGCATGTTTTGGATGACACGAAAACGTCTAGATTCAGAATGCAAAAGCGACATTTAAAAATGGCCAATTCTGTTGGATTTGTTGTGTCTTGAATTTGATCTGTCTTTCCTCTTTTCCTTTCTTTTTTCTAACGTTATAAGCCGGAAATCATATCTCAGCCCGCAATACGCATTGCTACATGCTCTTGAGTTCCCAATGGACAAAACATATTAGAAGACAAGGGGAAAAATCGCCAAAGTCCAAGAACAGACCTGTGACGAAATATTTCCAGTAAAATTTTGACGCAAAATAGGTCCTTTTTCGTGGAAACCAGCGTTATAAGCCGAAAACATAAATAATCCATAGAAATTCAAACTAGGGAGAGCGGCTGGTCCGATGGACAAAGATCCGGGCCCGCAATCCGCGGGTCCCGGGTTCGAATCCCGGCCAAGACACCAATGAAAAATTGAAAATGTTTTTCAAGTGTTTTCTGCTGTTACCGCGGGTGGTTCGGACTCCACCTTTATAAATCCATGGCCTAACACCTCTATGTGATACGTGTGCGGTCGCGGTGTACGACTTTGGGGGCCTCCGTGGACGGTTCTCATCGTGCGGATGGCCCTCTGGCCGTGTACTGGCTGGCGCAACGTATCACAGTAGAGGGGTGCATGATTGAGCACCTCTGATGGAGGCGCTTGAGCGTGCTCGCACTGCCACCAGAGGGGATCAACCAAGTACCGGCTGTATCGGCAAGGTTTTCTGCAATTTCCCTTCGCCCCAGTGCTGTCAGATCGTGGGTAAAAAGTACCCCTTCTCAAGCGCCTCGCGCGATCTCACACAACGTGAGTGCGTACGTCGGTGTGTCGAGATACCGAGGCTAGCCGAAGGAAGCCGAGTCAAGCTGCGGCTAAGCGAGGAGAAATGTTTCCCCTACTAAGCGACTCAAGCGTCGCGGAGAGCGTACACACACAACGACGCTGTGTATACGTGTATCGTTCTCTCCAAGAAACCGAGCGAAGCCGAAATCGGCCGAATGTAAAATAAGGAGCGCGGGGAAAATCCTGCTTAGAACATTTATTTCTTTGTTTTTTTTTTATCTATAATAAATATAATCATAAATCTTTGTATTAATTTATTTCTTTTTACTGTTTTAGATATGAAATGTTATTTATTTAAATTATTTTTTTTATTGTATTGCTGGAAATACAACAGCTTGGCATGCTGTTCTATCGACACTCCTATATAAATCATGATTATAAATGCGATAGAACAGCACACCGAGCTGTTGTATTTCCAGCAATACAAGAAAAAAAAAGAATTCAAAAAAATTAAAAAAAAAAAATACATCCATGTGTGGGGATCGATCGCGGTATCCTTCGATCCGAAGTCCGATGCGCTATCCACTGCGCTACCAGCCATTCGATGATAGCCATTAAACGGACCTGCTATATAAATCGTGATTCACGATTTATCTTTGCGTCTCGCTCTTCGGTCAAAGCAACCTTTTTTTCTCGATTTAATTCAATTTTTAATGTTTTTGTGTTTCTGCCAACAAAAGAGCTCAACCTCGACATGCTGTTCTATCGAAACTGTGTTCTATCAAAAATCGTAATCAGTAAATCGTTGAAAATGACTCGTTAAACGTGGGCTCTCATGGAAGCTTTCAAAAAATTGCGAACTCCAACAATAAATATCTCAATTTTGATTTTCTTTTTGCGTTTTGATTTTATTTTCTGCATTTTGATTTCATTTTTTGTGTTTTGATTATCTTTTATGCATTTCGATTTCCGTTTTTGCGTTTTGATGGTATTTTCTGCATTTTGATTATCTTTTTTGCATTTCAATTTTCTTTTTTGCGTTTTGATTTTATTTTCTGCATTTTGATTTCATTTTTTGTGTTTTGATTATCTTTTATGCATTTCGATTTCCTTTTTTGCGTTTTGATGGTATTTTCTGCATTTTGATTATCTTTTTTTTGTTTCGATTTCATTTTCTGCATTTCGATTTCTTTTTTTGCGTTTTGATTTCATTTTCTGCATTTTGATTTCATTTTTTGTGTTTTGATTGTGTTTTTTGCATTTTGATTTCCTTTTTTAAGTTTTGTTGGTATTTCCTGCATTTTGATTATCTTTTTTTTGTTTCGATTTCATTTCCTGCATTTCGATTTCTCTTTTTGCGTTTTGATTTCATTTTCTGCATTTTGATTTAATTTTTTGTGTTTTGATTGTGTTTTTTGCATTTTGATTTCCTTTTTTGAGTTTTGTTGGTATTTTCTGCATTTTGATTATCTTTTTTTTGTTTCGATTTCATTTCCTGCATTTCGATTTCTTTTTTTGCCTTTTGATTTCATTTTCTGCATTTTGATTTCATTTTTTGTGTTTTGATTATGTTTTTTGCATTTTGATTTCCTTTTTTGAGTTTTGATGATATTTTCTGCATTTTGATTATCTTTTTTTTATTTCGATTTCATTTTCTGCATTTCGATTTCTTTTTTTGCGTTTTGATTTCATTTTCTGCACTTTGATTTCATTTTTTGTGTTTTGATTGTGTTTTTTGCATTTTGATTTCCTTTTTTAAGTTTTGTTGGTATTTCCTGCATTTTGATTATCTTTTTTTTGTTTCGATTTCATTTCCTGCATTTCGATTTCTCTTTTTGCGTTTTGATTTCATTTTCTGCATTTTGATTTAATTTTTTGTGTTTTGATTGTGTTTTTTGCATTTTGATTTCCTTTTTTGAGTTTTGTTGGTATTTTCTGCATTTTGATTATCTTTTTTTTGTTTCGATTTCATTTCCTGCATTTCGATTTCTCTTTTTGCGTTTTGATTTCATTTTCTGTATTTTGATTTAATTTTTTGTGTTTTGATTGTGTTTTTTGCATTTTGATTTCCTTTTTTGAGTTTTGTTGGTATTTTCTGCATTTTGATTATCTTTTTTTTGTTTCGATTTCGTTTCCTGCATTTCGATTTCTTTTTTTGCCTTTTGATTTCATTGTCTGCATTTTGATTTAATTTTTTGTGTTTTGATTGTGTTTTTTGCATTTTGATTTCCTTTTTTAAGTTTTGTTGGTATTTCCTGCATTTTGATTATCTTTTTTTTGTTTCGATTTCATTTCCTGCATTTCGATTTCTTTTTTTGCGTTTTGATTTCATTTTCTGCATTTTGATTTCATTTTTTGTGTTTTGATTATGTTTTTTGCATTTTGATTTCCTTTTTTGAGTTTTGTTGGTATTTTCTCCATTTTGATTATCTTTTTTTTGTTTCGATTTCATTTCCTGCATTTTGATTTTATTTTTTGTGTTTTGATGATCTTTTCTGCATTTGGATTTTCTTTTTTACGTTTTGATTTTTTTCGGTTGTATCTTGTGATAAAATATTTTGTATTTCGTGTTTAAGAAATTTTGTTGTGTAAAGTTGGAAAATAATTTTTTCATAAGGTACGCTTGAACCTCTTAATAAATAATTATTCTTTAATTTCCCAATCATCGTTAGCATCATACGCAAACACACTCATTTTCTTCACCTCAGGCTTACTCTTTCTTGAGTACAAATGACTGGAAGACATTAAATCAATCCAACTTCTATCAACCACCATCTCCGACGCACTTTCATTCCGCGATTTGGCTGCAGCTTTTAGCACACAAATCGAATTCAGGGTTACTGAATTAAGACTATTCCTCTTCTTTGTCTTAACGTCAGGAATGAGAGAAAATGCCCTTTCAGCCGCAGCATTTGAATGGGGGAGTACTCTAACAATGCTCAATAATTTTCGTAAAGCTGGAAACTGAATGATTCCATCTGAATCAACGAAAGTGCAAATTTTAACCCACATCTGGTCAAATGATAATTCCCTCCATCGTTTTATCAGATTAAAATCCGCACAGAATAAAGAACGCCATTCCTCTTCCAGGGATACCTCTTCCGGAACACCAAGAGTACGGCAGACGTTTTTTAAACGAGAAAACGATGTTTCTCTGTCAGAATCGAGAAGAGCAGTTTCCGGCTCCAGAACTGTTAAATCAGACAAAAAGATATTATCGAACGGAAGCCTTTCGCGAATTTGTTGTGCAGCTCTTAGATAAAATTGCAAACAATTGTAGCGAACTTTGTTGATGTCTGAATTTTGACCATCCGGTGAACTCTGTAGAGCGATCAAATAATTTTTACAATCTGCTCCGATATCAATCTCAGACAAACCGAACTGATTACCGCCACGACTAAAATCAATATTTCGAGCCTCTTTATTAAAAATTTCGGGTTTCAACAACAGCGGTTTCAAAAATCTCTGAAGAATTTCACGAAGCAATCTCGTCGACGAAGGTTGCAACTGCTGAACCAATGTATCGCTCCCTTGAAAATAAGCATTTATCTTGTTAAAAGAAGCAAGAGCAAATCTTAAGAAGAGCAGATACGCTTTCGTCATGGGTTTATTCATGATATCAAGCAAGTCGACGGCAGTTGCACTTTTATCCCGAGCTTGATCTGTTAAAAAAACATGTATCGTGGACCAATTATCCAAAATTCGACCAATAGCTATTTGACGAGACAGCCATCTTGTCGGAGCAAACTTCAAAATTTTGGAAGGGTGATGATCGAACGTAATTTGAAAATCACGATACAAAGCTGCTCTTTTAGGGCTTCCATTGATAAAAGTAGGAACTCCCGTGACAAAGCGATGGACGTCTTCTGGTATAGCCGAACATGCATATTTAGCGATTATAGCTAAAGAATGGCAAATACACGGCAGCGTCAAAATGTTCGGAAGACGTTGGACCATACGAGTCTTAAAAGAATTTTTATCTCCAATCATCACAGATGCATTGTCGCATGCAAAGCTGATGATGTTGTCGAAGGGAACTTTATTTTCTGCCAATGCATCACTAAATTCTTTGAAAAGAGCTTCCGCCGAACAATCAACTGCGTTGACATGAATTAACTGGAGTAATTCGGTTTTCACCAGAAAAGTTTCTGGATTGACGTAGCGAACCATCAATGTCATCCACTTATCACCCGTAATGTCAGAAGTCTCGTCAACATAAACAGAGAACTTCGTCTTCTGAAGATTTTCAATAATCCGTTGTGATTCGTGAACACTGACGACCTTATTGATGATTCCAGTTGTTTTCGTTTTGCCCATTTCCATAGCTTGTAAGAGAGCAGGTTCTTTACCAATGCACTTAAACAATTTTAAAATTTTTGGTGCCATCGCTAGAGGAATGTTATTTTCAGCTACAAATGCCGCAAACCGTATTTCAGCTGCTCGTACACGCTCAGAAAAGTTCAGTTCAGGTGGAGATGAAATTGAACCAACCTCTTCTCGAGAAAAATCGCTTGAAAAAGAATCAACTACCGGAGGCACTACGCTACCAGATACTGCGTTATCAAAATTAAAACCCTTCAAATGCATGTTTTTTCTATGTGGTTCAGATTGGGAATGTCTCAGAATTTCTGAAATTCCACAAGACAAAGTTTTACCACATGCATCGCATACATATTTTGTTGAATCGTACGAACATTCTTTAACCCATTTCCTCCACTCGGGATGAGTGTCGTACCATTGATGCTGAAAGCTCTTGGATTTTTTGGGTTTCTTAGTCGAGGGCTCATCTGATAATTCCATGATGGAATAAAAATTGAAAGCACAGACGCAATGATACTTGCAAAAATTTTAGTTTCACCTACACGTCAAGAAAGAGCGAGAGCGCGAGCAATCGTGAAAAATCAGCAATGTCGAGTAAATTATAATCGATCACACAGAAATAGACTTTGAAATAATTAATATTTCAAATGTAATATAGTACAGAACAATCAGAAGGCATCAATAACTTGAACTCAAGACTTGTCTGTAACCCGATAATAATTTCACCACCAGTACTATCAGAGAATTTCGATAATCATGAACAAATATTTCAATTTTTATTTCCTCAAGGCTATTCTAATTATTTATATGAAATATAAATAAATCTGAATTTTTTTCTATTAAAAT
Organism: Venturia canescens; assembly: GCF_019457755.1. Classification (NCBI taxonomy): domain Eukaryota; kingdom Metazoa; phylum Arthropoda; class Insecta; order Hymenoptera; family Ichneumonidae; genus Venturia; species Venturia canescens. Next base: position 26,918,527 of record NC_057422.1, read on the forward strand.
AAAAATAATCTGCCGCGGAATCAATCGCGGAGCTTCGCATATCAGGATAACACATACCCGTGTTACGAGTTACGAGTAACCAGTAACCGTTATTAACAATATCGATTGCAGTTAATATTGTTCCCGATATTGTTGTTATTTATTAAAATTATTTTTTTTTTATTGTATCGCTGGAAATGCAACAGCTTGGCATGCTGCTCTATCGAAACTCCTATATAAATCATGATTATAATTGCGATAGAACAGCACGCCGAGCTGTTGTATTTCCAGCAATACAATTAAAAAAAAAGAATTCAAAAGAATTGAAAAAAAAAATTAACCATGTGTGGGGATCGATCGCGGGACTCTTCGATCTGCAGACCGATGCGCTATCCACTGCGCTACCAGCCATTTGATAACAATTAATAAACGGACTTGCTATATAAATCGTGATTCACGATTTATATAGAAGGTTCGTTTAGTGGTTATAAATAATATATAAATTACATAAGCATAATAATAATTCTAAATATTATATATTTATAAATATATATATGCAAATCGTGAATCACGATTTATATAGCAGGTCCGTTTAATGGCTATCATCGAATGGCTGGTAGCGCAGTGGATAGCGCATCGGACTTCGGATCGAAGGATACCGCGATCGATCCCCACACATGGATGTATTTTTTTTTTTTTAATTTTTTTGAATTCTTTTTTTTTCTTGTATTGCTGGAAATACAACAGCTCGGTGTGCTGTTCTATCGCATTTATAATCATGATTTATATAGGAGTGTCGATAGAACAGCATGCCAAGCTGTTGTATTTCCAGCAATACAATAAAAAAAATAATTTAAATAAATAACATTTCATATCTAAAACAGTAAAAAGAAATAAATTAATACAAAGATTTATGATTATATTTATTATAGATAAAAAAAAAACAAAGAAATAAATGTTCTAAGCAGGATTTTCCCCGCGCTCCTTATTTTACATTCGGCCGATTTCGGCTTCGCTCGGTTTCTTGGAGAGAACGATACACGTATACACAGCGTCGTTGTGTGTGTACGCTCTCCGCGACGCTTGAGTCGCTTAGTAGGGGAAACATTTCTCCTCGCTTAGCCGCAGCTTGACTCGGCTTCCTTCGGCTAGCCTCGGTATCTCGACACACCGACGTACGCACTCACGTTGTGTGAGATCGCGCGAGGCGCTTGAGAAGGGGTACTTTTTACCCACGATCTGACAGCACTGCTTCGCCCTCGGCAAATACGATACAGTGGGGAGTAAGTCGGCTGAAGCCGCAATAGGAGGGGAAAAAATGGAATAAGGGAATAGGGAGGGATTGTAAAAAGGCAGAATGCCGTACACTGGTAACAAAATAAAAAAAAATAAATAAATAAATAAATAGAAATTCAAACTAAAATCCTATAGTCAACTGAACATAAATAAGGAACTTTTGAGAAAAAAGACGTGATATCAAACCATAAACTTCCCCTAGGAAAAAAAGGTTGGGACAAGTACATTGATGGTCCCTCGTTTACTGATAATTCCATCCATAAAAAAACTTTAAAAAAAATACAGAACAATCTGAAAAAAATTTCACAAATCTTAAAAAAACATTATGTTTAAAAAAAACTATACTGTATCTATTTTTTTAAGTATCAAAAGTATCAAATAACAAGTAAAAAATAAAAAACCGAAAAATCGCGCTTGAAATCATTTTGGAAACCGATGCCTCATTCTTCTTATTTGATTTGAACAGCTAAATCAATTTAAAAACATTCAATCTAATTTACGTGCAGCATTTAAATTTATTATATCAATTCAATGCCAAGTATTTTCTAATAAATTGAAAAAAGTTACCATTTGTCTTACGTGCAGCACTAAAATTTATGATATCAATCGAAGGACAAGTAATTTATGAGTAACTCCAAATTTTGACATTATTAAATTGGTCTAAGAAGCTTTTAAATCCAGAAAAATCACATGCAAGCTAGTCATTTCTTACTCTACGGTGGCAGAGGCTTATAAGAAAATCGATTCTTTTCAGACTTTCAGGAGCTGCTGATATTATTCACAATATTCGACGTCGATTGGATCGATACAAATTATGTTTAAATATGAGTTAAAAGTACTTGTCCGGCCCATTACTTTCTATTAAAATTGTTTATTCAAATAAAAATCAGGGCTTTTTTAGAACTGATGGAGCACAAATATTCATGCAGAGGGAATTTAGAGAGTTATCTTCAAGTAATTTTCCCTTAATTGCACTAATTTAATAAGAATGAAAACGAATTGTCCTGTAATATACAAGGAATATTATTGTGCATCGAGAAATAAAAAACATTTTGCACATTAAATATGTTCAAACTTCCAAAATAACTTCCCAGTTTGTATTGCAATGACGGCAATTTTTACTTCTCACTTTTTCCAGCGAACGAATTTCGTTCGGCATAACGAACCTATACAATTATTAAGAACATTAAACTAATAATAAATCGCATTTCAATAAATTTTTAATCGGATGCTGCCGTCCAATTTCGTTTGTTTATGATTGATTTTTATTTGAATGAATAGTGATGGGCCGGACAAGTACTTTTAACTCATATTTAAACATAATTTGTATCGATCCAATCGACGTCGAATATTGTGAATAATATCAGCAGCTCCTGAAAGTCTGAAAAAAATCGATTTTCTTATGAGCCTCTGCCACCGTAGAGTAAGAAATGACTAGCTTGCATGTGATTTTTCTGGATTTAAAAGCTTCTTAGAACAATTCCATAATGTTGAAATTTGGAGTTACTCATAAATTACTTGTCCTTCGATTGATATCATAAATTTTAGTGCTGCACGTAACTCAAATGGTAACTTTTTTCAATTTATTAGAAAATACTTGGCCTCGAATTGATATAATAAATTTTAATGCTGCACGTATATTAGATGGAATTTTTTTCAATTGATTTAGTTGTTCGAATTAAATAAGAAGAATGAGGCATCGGTTTCCAAAATGATTTCAAGCGCGATTGTGCGGTTTTTTATTTTTTAATTGTTATTTGACTCTTTTGACACTTTAAAAAATAGATACAGGTTAGTTTTTTTTTAAAGATAATGTTTTTTCGAGATTTGGAAATTTTTTTTGAATTGTTCTGTATTTTTTTTATAAAATAATTGTTTTGGCCATTTTTTATAAAATTTTTTTTTAAAGTTTATTTACGGATGGAATTATCAGCAAACGAGGGACCATCAATGTACTTGTCCCAACCTTTTTTTCCTAGGGGTTTATATATCTGTCGTTTTCGGGATCCATTGCTCAAGAACAGCCTTTTTTAAGGGCCGATGAAACGACGTAATCTTGTTTAGTAGACTTATGTCAGTTTGTCGGTGTTTTAATGTGAATTCTTACATCTGAGGAATTTTTTCATAACGTGATAGTCAGGCGCTATGTTGAGAGACACGGAATAAAAGAACTGTTTGAGTATGCTTGTCAAAAGAAAGTCGAACGCAACGCCGAAAGAGTTTTAATGAATAATTCGCAATAAGATGTAATTCCTGAACCATCGGATGATCTATATCAGTATTTTATATGAAAGTTATTAAAGAATAATGATTATTTAAGATGTTTAATATTTCAGGATAGAATTTGTAGTTAAGGTGGCTTGGGCTATGCCGAGAAAACTTAAAAGATATCGGGAAGAATATCGTGTTAGCTGGACGCTGTGCGACGAGACATGATATTTGGAACGGCGTCGGCTTTCCCAGGGAAGTGTGATAGTTGAACTCTATGCCGCAGAGACTATAATAGGAAAACACGCAGAGATTACAAAAGGAAGAAAGATTCGAATAAAATAATTAAATGACCGGCCCCAGCAGAAAAAGATCACTTTTATATATAATCTCTTTATATCAATCGATTCGGACTTGTCGGCACCATTTCCCATCATCCCACTGACTCCAGCTTTTTAGTGGTGTCTTTTTTAATGATTTGGAATCGAACCAGGGGGGGAATTTAAAAAAAAAATGTCAACCTTAAATAAGGACCACCCTAGTGTACATATTGAAATAACTTTTCCAATTTTCAATCGATTTGGACAAAAATTGGTAAACAATAGTTTTTTGGGTCGCTGAGTCAATTTTTGAACTTAATTTTCACCTCACTACCCTTGGAAATGGGGAAAATCGAAGGTTGTGGGTGAAATTTTTCGTTTTTTCAATCGATTTTCATCCTATATGACATGAAAATTTTTAGTTTTTTGCACACTGGACTCTTTCATCGAAATCAAACAAAATTCGCTACCCCAAAAAATGGGAAAAATAAGGGTTCAGGGTGAAATTTGTTAATTTTTCACTGCGAAAATTTCATGCTTTATCGCATGAAAATGGAATCAGCAACCTTGAAAACCCTCAGAAATATTATCGTGATTTTCGGTAACATATTGGCTCGTTCCAGTTTTGGCATAAAAACTGAAAAAAGCTCACCAGTCAACCGGTTAAGGTAGATGGGTGACGACTGCGTGATCTTTGCACCAACTATATTTTTTGAAAATTTCAAAAAACGAAACTTACCTTAAATGCAATCATTTTATTATTTTAGAAATATAATCGATAGAAAACCAACATTTTTATAAAATTTTATTTAAAAAAAAACGTTTGAAAAGTTCATTTTGAGTAGCGTGGTGCAACAGCTACCGCTTGATGTCACTTTGTCAGTTTTTTTTACAGATTTTGTAGAGTATGAAGTGTCCAAAGTAGTATTGCAGTAGAAGAAAATGAGAAAAAATGGCGGTAAAACAGTTTACCGGGATAAAAATTGTCGTTTTGTAAAAATTAACAAAAAACATGGCGAAGCAAACGAACGACAAAATATGACCAAAAGGTCGAACTGACTCGCCGATACATCCCAAAAATTTTGAGTAAATTCCAACAAACCGCAAAAATTGCGGTTAAAAGCATGATAAAAGTTGTCTTCGACCTTCCTAGGGGTTGTTGTTTATGTAATTTGACGCGCTGGATCTGAATCTGGAGTCAGATCGGCTGATACACTCCCAACTTTGAGTAAACTGCAAAAATCTCTAAAACTGGGTCAAAATCGCTACCATGAGTATGGGAAGAGTTTTATTTATCTAGATCGAGTACGCTCTTTTTGTATTTTGATGCGCTGAAACCGAAACCGGGCGTCTATTCAACTCGTACATCTCCAAAATATTGCTTTCCTGGAGAAAACCGTCTAAAATTGTTCTTTACGAATTTCGAGCAGCTCAATGCAAATCCGGTAGCTAGTAGTCCCGAGCATGCATACTTCCGTCGAATATCGTGAAAAAATCAACAAAAAATAGCAAAAAAACGACGAACTTTTTGGATCTGTCAACGGAGATTGTCGATTTGGAGACTTTGGACTGCCCATCGTTGAAAAAACTGCCGAAAAGTCCATCGAATTGCGACCATCACCACCACACCAACGAATCGAAATTTAATTGTGCAACGAAGAATGTAAAATCTTTGCAAAGCTGGTTATACGTATATCATGCATTATGTAATAGAGGGATCTTGGAATAAACAAAACAATTTTTTCATAAATGTGTAATTTTATTTATACAATATTCCTCCTCCTCCTCCTCCTTCAACATACATTTCATCGGTGATTCAGATATATACATTTTTGCGTTGAGAATATTAGAAATCTCTTTGAGAAAATTCAATAGCGTTCCAATCACCACCGAGATATTTCATGTATAGTTGTCCACAATGAGCCGTTTCCAGAAGTTTCTCGAATACCGCTGGATTCTGATCGAATGCCTTGACAACTCGCGGTGGCAGGAATACGGTGAATTCATTCCTGATTTCGGCGACGTATCTTTTTCCCCATTTGGTATTTGCTGTCCTCACGTCCGAGACGCGATATTCTTCGTTGACTTGAAGTTCTTTCAGCTTCTTGGCAGGGAGATACTCTGACTTTGCGATGATATTGTTGATGGCGGAGAACTCCATTATGGATATAGTTTTTTGAGATTTTCTTTAAAGAGCAAGTCTTGACTCAACTTTACGAAGACGTGAAGTGATGCTTTTTTCTTCTGGACTCTGCTATTTGTAGTTTTTCCATCTATCCCTACCCCAAAACTGGATCATCCCCTTCCACACGCTTTCAAACAGGTTCAAACGTGATCTATATTGTGATCGATGCAGTCTCCTCCGGTGGTTCTTTTTTCTGTACAGGCTCAGACGGGTCATCTCTTTGATTCCGCCGACGTTATGAACACGTGCATTCTAAACTTGTTCAAACACGTTCAGAGCATTTCCTACAATTTCGACGTTGCGGAGCCGGACCGTCAATATGATCGTCCATCGATGATACATTCCAATGTTCAACGCAACGACGTAATAATGCAATCTCACTATCGGATTTGTAATATTCGGGTAAACGATCCCACAGAATATCTGTATATTCACTAAAACATTGTTTAAAGACGGTAGGAGATATAATTTGGAGCTCCTCCGATGTCATTTCACAGGGATTTTTTATGCGTAGAGTCGTATAGATATTCACAAGTCGTTCCATTATGTGACACTTTTCACAATCTCGTCGTTTAGGTCTACAAGAATCAATATGCGTATGTAGCCAGGGTTGATTAAAATGATCGTAGCACAATTGATATGATTGCACTTCACTATCACACTGCAAATACTTGGGTAAACGATTCCATAAAACAGGAATGAATGCACTATAATACTTCAAAAGCAAAGCCTTCGGTAATGATTCAAGTTCATTTGCTGTTAATGCCAATGGATGTTTCGCCGGGTGGATAGCATACATACTTGCACACCTCTCCATCTCGACCTCGACTTCAGAAATGATCCCATTTTTTTTATTCCAATCTCTTTTAAATATTTCCCTCCCCACTTTCATCATTAGAATTTCCCTTCTACTACCCCCAAATCATTTCATGATATATTTTTTTTAATACTCTGCCCCCCCTAAAAACCCATTAAGTGGTCAAGATAAATCTGGTTTGAGAAAAGTTGCGTGGGTGGGCATTTCCGTAGAAAGTTTTCGAAACACATTTTTTTCAGTGTCAGTAAATCTCAGTTAGTTACACCATGGTGGATATTCGACATACTTCGAATGTCATAAATTTGATTATGAATTTCATGGGTAGTTTGAAGTGGTTGAAAAAAACTTCCGCTCCTTTTCGTTCCTCACTCGCAGGTCATTGCGGGTCCTTAGATTTTTTGTCCCCGCAGTAGAAGTTTTTTTTTGCTGGAAAAGTTCAGTTGTACATTTTCTAATTTTTTGGTGGAAAGTCGTTGGAGGGGATTCAATGCTCGCCATTAGTTGAAGTATTAGAGTATGCGGAATCCTCCCTCTTCTTCTGTTTTTCTACGAAGAGTTAAAAGGGTATTTTTCTCATGAGGAAGATCATTCTGCGCTTAACAAGTCTTCACCGACTCATCACAGTTTTTTTCGAAGTTCGGGAAAAAATATTAAAGTAAAAAAATGTGTTTTATCGAAATTGTCGACCTCACGATTGAGGAGTGTGGTGGTGGTGATGTTGATAGCGAGGTCGTGTTGATTGACCTCGCTATGAGTGATATGGCGGAAAGTACATATGACACTGAGGATGATTTGGCTCTCTATGAAGAGTTTGAACCAAGTGAGACTCCTGCGGTCAGTGATTATATTTTTGACGCGGATGAAGTGCGGGGGCCAAATATTGTCGACCTAGTGAACGATAGCGAAATAGAGTTGTGGAGGAATGAGGATAATTTATCCTTCAATTCGTGGGAATTTGAATCCAGTCAAAGTGTGTATGCGACGTCACCCGAAGATTCCCGCTTAGAAATGATGCGGCGTCTGGAATCGGTTGTAACACCGATGACCGAGATATGCCGCATTCAGTCATTCTATGCGGATGATCGGGAATATTGGGTTTGCACAGGCTGCTATGCACGGGACCCGGAAGTATATGGGGCCGTCACCGCCCATTTTACACACATGAGGGGGGTGTATAACGTCCTGGATGATCGGTGGTGCTGCAACTGCGAGAGGCCCCTATCTCTATTCATCGCCCACGAGATGTGCCGCATATGCATGCACTGGTAAGTAATTTATTTTATATTCAATATTATTGATATTAGAAAAAATTATAAATTTTTGGGGGTATTGTTTTTTCTGTTGCAGATATTACGAAATAGTTTTTAATATTAATTATAAGATAATATATGTGAAAAAAAAATTGGTTTATATAGCATTTAATTAGTATGAAAAAAATATGTATCTAGATATAAGAATAAATAAGAATGTTTTTTTAAATCTCGCTTAATAGTAGTACCCCTCCCGCATCGCCTCCAGTCTCGCCCTCTGACCATCCCCTCCATATGCCTTCCTCCTCCACATTCCCTGGACCCCTGCCCCGCAACAGACACCGCGCCGGACCCTTCCCCGCGCTCCCCCGTCCCCGCACCCCCCTGAGATCCCTGGTACAGCTCTCTTCTAGCTTCTCTTTGGTCACGGAGTCCGATAATTAAGATTATCTTCGGCAAGAGCACTTTAAAAAGAAAATTCCATTCAATCTGATATACCGGAAACATAAATCAGTCATTGGAGGGTGTAAAAAAATCTTTTGTCTCTTCAAAGTGCCGCCGTACCCCCGCACCTTCCCCTCCACATGCCGTGCAGCCCCGCAACGGTCCCCGCGCTCCCCCGTCCCCGCGCTCCCCCGTCCCCGCTCCCCCCTGAGAGCCCCATGGGTTAGAACTGGTATAGCCTTACTACTAATATGTATATAAAAAACATGACAGGTGCGAGGAAATATAAATATTGTCGGGAAAGGTGATGAGATATATTATATCATTATTATCTTCGCTCATTTTCATACTGTCGACGTAGAAACATTTTTAACAAGAAATTTCAATACATAAATGACGTGATGACTGTCGCAGCAGCACGGCACACACCGATTAAGAGACGAGTGGCGGCTCGACGCCTAGTATTAAAAGAAAAATGAGAATGCAAAAGAAAAGCCAGCGTGAGCCCTGTTGCACTCTTGTATACGTGAATATGTCGATTTATGACGTCTTTCCGATAACGGAGAAAATTGAAAATATTATATTTCCAACGCGAAAAGTCAACAATTGCAAATTTTCAAACCTCTAACTTCGAAATGGTTTGATAGATGAATTTGAAAAAAATCATGAAAGTTCACGGTGACACGTAATTGATACTGCGACACAAATTAATTCCATAATTGGTCGAATGACCCATATGTATAGTAGAGTGTCCCAAATAAGCAATTTTTTTTTTCATTTACCGTCTCTTAAAAGCTCTTATATTATTAAAGAAAAAACCTTGTCAAATGAACGCAGCTGTAGCTCAATTTGAAAAGGTGGCGCAAGTCATTTTTGTGTTTTTTCGCCATTTTATAGAAAAATAAGATCTTCGTCGGAGATTGTTAATATAAATCATTGCATGATTTCTTGGAATATCTTCGGTGTAAATATTTACAAGTGGTCCTTTTGTGAAAACGGTAATTTTCTTACTTTCCCTTCGTTATTTTTTTCAGATTCTAAAACAAAATTTTACCCCCCCCCCCCCCCCCCCCGCCCTCCGCCATCTGAAATTAATAATGTAATGTAATGTAATGGAATTGATAATTTTCACAAAAAGACCACTTGTAAATATTGTCCCAATGAATAAAAAGTGAGTGTGCTTTAGACCACACAACTGAAGTAAAACTTTTTTCGCAACGTACAGATGTATGGGTCATTCCACCAATTATGGAATTAATTTGTGCTGGAGGGTCTGAATTATGCATAATGGCCATTGCTTTTTAAAAATACGTGTCACTGTGAGCTTTCATGATTTAAAAAATTTTTTTTTGTCTAGCCGTTTCTAAGTTATGGAGGTTTGAAAATTTGAAAATTTGCAATTGTTAACTTCTCGTGTTGAAAATATCGAACTCCTGAATTATTTTTCGGAACACTAAACGTAGTCATTTTTATGTGAAAAAACCTCAGCTTTTCGATAAAAATATTTTAAATATTCTCAGGGATTAGATAAATCCTGAAAAAGCAATTATAACTTTAAAATTGCTTTTTCTCCTAATGTACCATTTTTTAAATATTTTAGAATATTTTTTTCGTAAAGTTCAAACTTCTTTTTACAAAGAAACAGTGCTAATTTATTTTGAGATTCTTAAAAAATCAAGTATAAAACAATCAAGTTGAATGATACGTCATGAATTATCGGTGTGTGCCGTACGGCAGCAACGGCCGTCACGTCATTTATGGGATGAAATTCAAAGATCTCGACATATAACATTATATTCAGTAGCTGTGTACTTGAATATGTATATAAAAAACATGAAATTTTTGTGGTTTTTCGTAGAGGATTACTTTCTCTAGTAAAAAAATGTTACAATTATTGCAATTAAAAATCTTTTATAAAATCACTTATTTTTATTATTTCGTGCTTGGTTTTCATATCGCTCGTTTAAAGCTATTGAACTCAAAACTCCCACACGCTTTACTGATTGAGATGTATATATTTCATGAACTGGCAGTGAGAAAAGAGAGACAGAAAATATACGCGCAAAATTTCTATCACTTGCTCCTATAGGGCTTTTATCAATGTTCGTGTAAAGCAGGCTAATGCACTAACACTGCGTAAATGAGAGAAAGAAAATGTGCGTGCGCATCACTCTCTCTCTCTCTCTCTTGCTTCTACAATACTTCCAAAAGTCAGGGCTCAAGATTAAATGTAATGGCCGTTTTCTCCGACGCGGTTCAAATTCAGTTCAATTCTTTTCATATAGTTTCGAGATAGGATGAACCGAGTTTAAATTCAGATTAACGTTGGAGAAAACGGGCATAAGAGTGGGGATGATGGGCCTACACTGTGTATTAGGTATTTCTATCTCTACTAACGTATATCTCTCAATTATCGTTTACCTCGCCATGAGCTCATGGCAATGAGCGTGAGAGAAAACGAAAATGTACATGCGCATGCGCATTCACACTTTTCGTAGCACTTCCGTTACACACTTCCGTAACAAGATTTTCACCAGTTTACCTCCCAAGCCCAGCGCGCCGACATGAGTTTTACTTCAAAAATGTTATTGGAAGATGTTCTGGATTTACTCAACCACTTCTACGTATTGAAGATAAGGGGTTGTATAGGTTCGGAACAATGAACACCAAAAGAATGAATGATAACAGTAGTTAAGAAATGTAAATTTTCTATTATAGAAATGAAATTGTTTTTTTCCTTCCCCCCCTGCCCGCCCCCCCCCCCCCCTTAAAATGAATTGTAAAATAATTTTTCATCAAGATCACACGTCGTCAATTTTGGAACCGTTTATACAAAAGCAACACTTGTAAATATTTACTAATATAATTGGACACTTTTTTCAAATCTAATGAAGGAAAAAATGTTATTCTACATCCAAAAATATTCTGGTATAGACCCAAGATACAGTAACATAATCATGCAATAATGTATATTACACCGGAACACAAAAAAAAGTGGTCTGCGCATAGAACCGAACCCATCAGTCTCTACGTATTTTGGCCTGCTGAGTCGGAATCCGGGAGCAGATTGTGTAATATACCTCCAAAATTTTGAGTAAATTGCAAAAAACCGAAAAAATGGCGGAAAATAGCTGTTAAAAGCACATCTAAAAGTTGTCTTTGACCTTACTCGGGGGTGTTTGTTATGTAATTTGATGCGTTGAATCTGAATCCAAGGTTAAATTCGCCGATACACCCCCCAAATTTTGAGGAAATTCCAAAAAAATACCGCAAAAATTGCGGAAAATTACTGTTAAAAGCATAATAAAAGTTATGTTCGACCTTCCTTGGGAGTGTTTTCTATGCAATTTGACGCGCTGAATCTGAATCTAGAGTTAGATTGGCTGATATACCCGCATAATTTTCAGTAAACTGCAAAAATCGCTAAAACTGTGTCAAAATCGCTACCATGGGTATGGGGAGAGTTTTATTAATCTAGATCGAGTATGCTCTTTTTGTATTTTGATGCGCTGAAATTGAAACCAGGCGTCTATTTAACTCGTACATCTCCAAAATATTACTTTCCTGAAAAAAACCGGCTAAAATTGTTCTTTACGAATTTCGAGCAGCCCAATGCGAATCCGATAGCTAGTAGTCCAGATCATGGATACATCTGTCGAAGATCGTGAAAAATAACAAAAAATGGTAAAAAAACGACAAAAAATATCTTCAAATGTTTTAAACATGCCCGATTCTTTTCCCTTCGAACGACCTATGCAGCGGATTTCTTTTCCTCTTTCCCTCTTTAGCGTCCAGCAAAAATATGCTATCATATTGATATTCGACCTTCCCTGATACCGATTGTCCATATCGTTGATATGTCTTGATGAAATCTTTCTCTTTGTACTTCACTTAGATTTCCAAGCTTTTCAGGAAAGTAGTCAAGGTGGGAGTGTAGAAAGTGCAGTTTGAGATTCATCAAGCAACCCAAGTTTCTGAAATTTACCAACAACGCTTCAACTAAATTTTGGTAGTTTTTATTTTTCTTATTTCTTAGAAAGCTCTGAGAAACGTTATTGAAACTTTGCTAAGCTGCCAGTAGTAAGGCTATACCAGTTCTAACCCACGGGGCTCTCAGGGGGGAGCGGGGACGGGGGAGCGCGGGGACCGTTGCGGGGCTGCGCGGCATGTGGAGGGGAAGGTTCTCGCACAGCGGGGGTGCGGCGGCACTTTGAAGAGACAAAAGATTTTTTTACACCATACCCTCCAATGACTGATTTATGTTTCTGGTATATCAGATTGAATGGAATTTTCTTTTTAAAGTGCTCTTGCCGAAGATGATCTTAATTATCGGACTCCGTGACGAAAGATGTTTACATGTCACACTAATGACAAATTTATGTGTCCGGTGTTACGTATTTTGTATTGTGGCGCAAGTTCCGACAAGATTTCTTTTTCAAAATGCCCCTCCCCCAATTTTTGCTTAGAGGAATATCAAGAGACTCGGTAGAGTCTCGGGACAAGTACATTGACAGCCCTGTCGTCTGCTGGCCTGAGGCTCTCGCCGAGACTATCTTTTCTCTGAATAAAACGATTCGCGGTGGTGGGGGTAAAACTGGCATGTCATTTTCTAGAATTGCGGAGCTCAAGAGATGTTTTGTTAAGCGAAAATTAGTTTGGAGACTAAATTTCAAAATCTCTTTCGAATGAGCCCGAAACCAACACGATCAGTAGCATAAAAGTCGAATCTTTGGAATACTCAACATACATGTCATTTCATAAGTATTGTTGTCAAAATTTGTGTTTGCCTACTGCATTCCAAAGATTCGACTTTTCATATGATCAGCAAACAAAGCATCCAAAGACTTTTTGGAATAAGTTTCAAAAGTTGTTACTCGACAGACCAGGTGGAAAAAGAATAACTACACTTATATCAAGACCAGAAACTGTTTTGAGAATCTGATGTTCAAAATGTGAGATTGATGATCATAGCCGGAAACCTCTTGAATCACGTTACCATACAATCAGCATGAAGAAATAGTAGAAAATCATAGGACACATATTAGGCAATTAATTAATGATATGTATCGATCCGCTGCAAACCGATGGAGTGAAAACAAGGATCGGAGAGGGCAGAGCCAAACTGAATATGAAGCAAAATATGGGAAACATGAGAAATAAATTAGAAAAAATTTATTCAATGAAATTTTACAACATCATTCTAACAGTTTTGTGTGTTTTTGTTGTATTTATTCATATATATAATCTGACGCCTTCATATATATAACCTGGCCTATACTGACGATATATTTACACCGGACAATATTTCTCGCACTCTGATTTAATTGAAAGATTATTTTAGTTAACGCTTATTTCCAGTCGAACAAAATCATGAAATCTTGAAAAGTTTTCGTTGACATATGCATTGCGCATTTTTTATATCCTTTTTCGCACACATATCACAGACTACATTTACGCGGCCGCTTTGATACTGGTTTAGTATATCACAAAATTTAACGAAATAAATAGTAATATGCACTTCGTTAGATGACGAAAATTATTTTTAGTTATCCCGCACGCACTTCATAACATCATAACCCGAAACGTCAACATGACGTGAAACTTCGGCTGGTGACTTTCGAGCTCTCGGCATGTGACGTCAGTCCGCGACCGACACCGCCGCGAAGTTAGACCGAGGGACATGAGGCCTTTGATGGTATTATATACAGACATGTCAAATTTCTAAATGTGTTAGTAACTTTTGCATAATCTTGAGCCTGTGCAAAGTTTTTTCTCAGCAATTACGCTACTGATCGTGTTGGTTTCGGGCTCATTCGAAAGAGATTTTGAAATTTAGTCTCCAAACTAATTTTCGCTTAACAAAACATCTCTTGAGCTCCGCAATTCTAGAAAATGACATGCCAGTTTTACCCCCACCACCGCGAATCGTTTTATTCAGAGAAAAGATAGTCTCGGCGAGAGCCTCAGGCCAGCAGACGACAGGGCTGTCAATGTACTTGTCCCGAGACTCTACCGAGTCTCTTGATATTCCTCTAAGCAAAAATTGGGGGAGGGGCATTTTGAAAAAGAAATCTTGTCGGAACTTGCGCCACAATACAAAATACGTAACACCGGACACATAAATTTGTCATTAGTGTGACATGTAAACATCTTTCGTCACGGAGTCCGATAATTAAGATCATCTTCGGCAAGAGCACTTTAAAAAGAAAATTCCATTCAATCTGATATACCAGAAACATAAATCAGTCATTGGAGGGTATGGTGTAAAAAAATCTTTTGTCTCTTCAAAGTGCCGCCGCACCCCCGCTGTGCGAGAACCTTCCCCTCCACATGCCGCGCAGCCCCGCAACGGTCCCCGCGCTCCCCCGTCCCCGCTCCCCCCTGAGAGCCCCGTGGGTTAGAACTGGTATAGCCTTACTACTCATATTGACGTACATAACCACTGAATACAACCATAACTTATCGAGAACTTTGAATTTCAACCTATAAATGACGTGACGACCGTTGCGGCAATACGGTACACAAAATATTTTTAAGAATTCCAAAATTGACACATTAGGAGAAAAAGCGATTTTAAAGTTACTTTTTCTAGAATTTTCCTGAAAACGGAGAATATTCAAAATACTTCTATCGAAAAGCTGAGATTTTTTTACATGAAAAACATTACGTCTAATGTTTCAAAAAATAATTTAGCGAATCGATATTTCAAATACAAAAAATCAGCAATTGCAAATTTTCAAACCTATATAACTTCCTATATAAGGCTCACGGTGACACGTATTTTTGAAAAGCAATGACCATTACTCATAATTCAGACTCACCGGCGCGAATTAATTCCATAATTGGTTGAATGACCCATACATAAACGCAAATAGCTTTGTACAGTCAAGTTTTACGATATATTTGTCAGAGCATGTACATATTTAATGTATAATATTATGAATTGTTTCATAATCAGACTTATCAGATGTTATTGCTACATAGTTATAAAAAAAGCAGCATCAAAAAATTATAAAATTTATTGGACTGATATTTTTATAGGAATAACCACAATTTCTTATGTATCATTCTAAATTAATCTGTTCTCTTAAACGAATTCAATGTTGAATCTGTGATTGGGATTTATAAAAATTTTTGTCGTGATTGGACATTATTCTGCTTTAATGAACAACTTCATTACCAAATTTATTCTTTAGTGGGCAATTCCATAAATGTTTCATCAAATGGACTGATCCTTTGTCATCCTATTGACAATTTCATTAAATCAATTTGTTTTTTTGCTAATTTAACCCCTTCGGTGGCAAGATATATTTCACTCGAAGTGTTTAAAACGCTGAAAAAAAGTTTTCAGATTTCCATAAAAATTGGTAGCGGGGGGTTTTTGAGGTCGCTAATTACGAATTTGCAGTCAAAATGCAAAAATTCACAATGGCGGACCAATATGGAAAAATTTATTCGAATCGAATGAAACTTTGTACTCAAGGGTTTTCGAGGTCGCTGGTTGAAAATCTGTACTCAAAATCCAAAAGTTGTTTTGAATTAGACGAAAATTGGTACTTAGTGGTTTTTAAGGTCAGTGATTATGAATCTACTCTCGAAACGCAAAAAGTCCAAATGTTGGATTGAGTTTGACGCACGCGAATTCAAGACGTTGAATGATTGGAAGGGAACCTTTGTTCACATTTATTGGGTACTCGAGTTTCAGTACTCAGTATGAATATTACATAAAATTGCCCCGTGCATTAGCTGGTGATTTAAAATACACATTTATATCTTCTTTCAAAATTTTATACCTCTATGCTTATCGACATAAATGTCCGAGGTTAGTTATATGTATCCTGCCGACGGTGATAAGAATCAGTTGAAATGACTAGCAATATGAATTGGGTAATGTTTTCAAAAGACTGTGTTGTATCTTCAGCAGTTGTCAATGAAGATGTCGAATGCTTTGCTCTTTCTCATCTCCTCTCCGGTCTCCGGACTCATCATCCTCACCGGTCAATCAAATGTGATCAGGTTTAGCATCAAAGTCCACCATGTTTCGTCGGAATATTGCAATACATGAATTCTAAGAACATCTTCATAATAAGCGACTTCAATAACTTCAAAATTTACAATTGTTGCATTTTGAGAGCAGTCTCGTCTAATTCATATGAATGTTGACATTTTCAACCCTTATATAAATCTGCCATTTTTTATTTCGCACTTGTGAAGGCGGAATCGTGATCAGCGCCCTCGAAAACCCCCACGTACCAAATTTCATGGAATCCGAATGAATTTTTATATTTTCGGATCCGCCGTTTTAAATTTTTGACGCCACCGATGGCGTCATCGACACTTTGGGCACGGGAAAAATCTGACATCAATGCCACCGAAGGGGTTAACGAACTTTTGTGAGCTTTTGTTATTCAATCTTCATTAATGAGATCATGGCCACTATTTAAAAATCTGCAGAAAAATCTGATTTTTTTACACAGCATAGAAAAATCGTTCGAAAATGACGGTAAAAAAAATTGAGGGGAGGTTACCGAACATTTAAGCAAGAAAATAAGTATTAAAAATTAGACATCGTAGTGGCAGTAAATGGATCGTGATTTTTCAATCAAATTTAAGGGATCGTAAATGCTGGAAAAAAAATTAAATCATTCGTTTAACATTTATCTTATTAATGGCGTTATAAAAATATCAGGTCACCGAAACTTTAAGAATGAAATCATAAATTAACTACGATTATCACTCACGATGAGTCGTTGAATACTAGGTTCGGTACGACATCGGCAACACCGCTCTATCAGCTGTTTATATATATGTATATCAACGTATATCGTGTTTAGGTGTGATGTGCTTACATTAGTGTATCGATACTGTACAAGCGTGTATACTTTCTCGGTATAATTAACAGAAAAATGTTTTTTGTTCATATTTATACAAATATTGTGATAACAAAAATATTTGTAATCACAAATAATGACGTAACCTCAAATTCAAATAAATTGTTGGTTATGTGTATCAAGTCATATGTGAGCGACAAGCCATCAGTTTACCGTTGGCAAGGTAGATATATCTCTCCACCAACAACAAAGTTGCCAAATCAAAAAGTTAACTAGTCAAATTTTTACTAATAATGATATTTTTTTTATATAACTGATAATTACAACGGACTAATTGATTAGTTATGTTAATTTTTAAATCTATAAATTTTGAGAGAATATAATAGCACCAATCCCCTGTCATGACAAAAAATTCAGTTGTTTAACGCTGGTGTGGTGGGCATGATCTCATTAAGTGAAGTCTTTCATGTTCTTTTTTATTCACTCAGTTTTATTTCAGGCAGTCCATTCGAGGATTCGTTTCGTAACCCCTAATCAACACAAATTCAATGCTTTTAGTCGTAAAAACAGAAGTACCTGTTTCATTCAGTTAAAGACCCGTAAAAACTCGAACTTCATCGGTCTATTTTGACATTGATCTCATGCGAGATCGATTAGCTGTTTATCAGAATGAGATCAACAGCAGGAAGATATACGGGATACTGGGAGAGTATCGAAAAGATCACCGGATTGAACGAGCGTCCTAACGATGAAACTTGAAAGTTTCTCTGATATCCTCATGCTTATTCTGACATATCTCAAAAAACGAAGACCTGCATTGAGAAAAAAAAATGGTTGTATCAATAACAATTGATGTTATTGTAAGAATTTTCTTCATTGAACTGCAACGTTTTTGGAGAGAATGCAGCATTGGAGAGAATGAGTCTTTAATTTGATCTAAAATTCTTATATTCGTTTAATCATATTCAAGCTTGCGATGATCGTATATTTCATTGGCACCCTGTAGGAGCCGGGTTGAAATTCCCAATTGTGAGAAATCAGAAGGCTCAAAAGTCCGAAAATCTCGCTAGTGTGATATATCTATATTAGGGTGATCCTTATTTGCGGTTGAATTTTTTTTCTCAAATTCCCCCCTGGTTCGATTCTAAATCACTAAAAAAGACACCACACAAAGCTGTGATCAGTGGGATGATGGAAAAGGGTGCCGGCAAGTCCGGTCGTTGTTTCTACTTCAGTCAAATTCGTGTTTGCTTTATCTTTAGCTGCTATTCTTTTTCTATGTATAAATTACATCGAGCCATCCAAAGGTACTCGAAACCCTTGTCAATCGTCATTAAGAACAACCATTCAAGGATTTATTTAACATATAGTCGTTGAAAATTCGAACTACAATTTTTTCCCGTATGCCCAGGAATAAATCATCTTTATTCTTTGCTCCTGAATTTCGATAATAGACAACTTTTCTATCGTTTTTCTATTCGTTGAGAGAATTATATTTTCTAAAATTTCTAGATTATTACTTCCTCTAATATTTTTTTCATGACCTGGAGGTAAACGGTTCTATTTGCATGCTATTACTGAATTTATATATCTGTCGTATTCGGGATCCATTGCTCAAGAACAGCCTTTTTTAAGGGCCAATGAAACGAAGTAATCTTGTTTCGTAGGCTTATGTCAGTTTGTCGGTGTTTTGATGTGAATTCTTACATTTGAGGAATTTTTTTATAACGTGATAGTCAGGCGCTATGTTGAGAGACACGGAATAAAAGAACTGTTTTGAGAATTTGTTTGTCAAAAGAAAGTCGAACGCAACACCGAAAGAGTTTTGATGAATAATTCGCAATAACATGCAATTCCTGAACCATCGGATGTCAGCATTTTATATGAAAGTTATTAAAGAATAATGATTATTTAAGAAGATTAATATTTGAGGATAGAATTTGTAGTTAAGGTGGCTTGGGCTATGCCGAGAAAACTTAAAAGATATCGGGAAGAATATCGTGTTAGCTGGACGCTGTGCCACGAGACATGATATTCGGAACGGCGTCGGCTTTCCCAGGGAAGTGTGATAGTCGGACTCTATGCCGCAGAGACTATAATAGGAAAGCACGCAGAGATTACAAAAGGAAGAAAGTTTCGAATAAAATGATAAATAACCGGCCCCAGCAGAAAAACATCACTTTTATATAAAATGCCTTTTTTTCAATCGATTCGAACTTGCCGGCACCTTTTCTCATCATCCCCACTGACTCCAGCTTTTTCGTGGTGTCTTTTTTAATGATTTGGAATCGAACCAGGGGGGGAATTTGAAAAAAAATGTCAACCTCAAATAAGGACCACCCTAATCTATATATTTCGAGTCCCAGCTAGATTTTCAGAATTTTGAGTCTTCTGATTTCTCACAGTTCGGAATTTCAATCCCGCCCCACCCCGTAACGCCACATTTCGTTGTTCCAATGACTTTTTTTTTCTTAATGTGGTAAAAATCAATATGTCAGAGCATGAAAAGGTTCATTTACGGTAACTACTGTACTGCATATTAGTCCAATGAGTGCTTAATTCTCAAAACGATTTTAAACTAAGTTTAACGTCCCGATTAAATGTATTGTTAGTGAATTTGTATATCAGCATATCTTTTTTTTTATTCATATTGTCCCCCTGCGTAGAAACTTTTTTGCCTATTACAGGGTCGGCCAGAGTTAGTAGCCTGTCCCCCTTAGGGGTCTGGTCTGGATCAGTAACCAGGCCCCCACGCGGCCGCACCCGACTCTCCCCTCTGTAACGCATTTGCCATGGCACACGATTCCACGGGCACAGGGAAATTACGGAAAACCTGTGCCATTAAAGCCCGACTCTAGACTCGCTTCGTGGTATCGGAGCTACGTTACGTACATATTTAATTATTGCGAAAAGTTTACGAGACCGGAAATCGAATCAAGGACTTCCCGATGCTCTGTTTTGGAGGCAAGCACGCTAACCACTAGACCAGAGCGCCGGTTCTATATTGCTCCATATCTTATTAACATGTAAAAATATTGAAAACGATAGTTCTGCAAAACTATGTACTGATAAATGCAAATCTCAGCGGTAACACATTTTCACTAATATATTTCAAAAAATTATCTGCATTTTTTGACCGATTTTACTGCACCACGTCTTATTTTGTTCCTTATTTGATCTTCCACAAATCCATCATGTAGTTTTTTTTACTTGAGCATTTCACTGTTGCATCTAATTGTTTATTAAGCGAAAAAACTTTTTCATTAATAATTTCTGAATGGAATGAATTTAAAAATCTACGTGGTGAATTCGTACAGGATCAGTTGAGGAACAAAATCAGACTTGGTGCAATAAAATCGATCAAAAAATACATTCTTTGAAAAATAACAGTGATGAAACGCGTAACTCCCGTCTTTTTGGCCCTGCAGGCCAAAAATATGCTTTAATGCATATCTACTAACAATATGTTTAATCAATGCGTTAAACTTGGTCTAAAAGAGTTTTGAAAATTTAGCACTCATTTGACTAGCATACAGTATAATAGTTACCTTAAAAGTCTAAATATGCGATTACAATATTCCGAATAATTTTAGCCGTTATACAAACATTTTACACATCTTTTGCTAGCCAATTTTGGTCAGTTTAGTCGAACATTCTTAATTATGGTTCGTTATAACTCAGTGCCAATTCATCATTGATTCTGTCGTGGTTGTTTCCCACAAACCTACGATCGGTTATCAAGAACGTACTGTACAGTCGTCCAGTGGTACCGCACATTTAACATTAGACTATTCGTCCGGATTATATATTGCTGAGAATTTCTATTGTTTACTTTTGTTTTACTACTTTTGATGAATTTATTCCACGCATATCTATTTCTCAATGTAGTTGACAATTTATATGAAATTTCTCACGGACCTGAAAATACATCATTATTCTGGATGGCTATATTCATTTTATTACTCTGTTTATATTTTTTTCTGTTTTCACATTGATTCCATCTGAACGAATAAACGTATGTTGTTGTTATTCGTCTGGATTTGTAGTAGTATAATGTTGTTTTGGTATAGGAAATAATGAGACGA
Source organism: Venturia canescens (assembly GCF_019457755.1). Classification (NCBI taxonomy): domain Eukaryota; kingdom Metazoa; phylum Arthropoda; class Insecta; order Hymenoptera; family Ichneumonidae; genus Venturia; species Venturia canescens. The sequence goes on from NC_057422.1 coordinate 26,939,942, forward strand.
TTTAATATATTTCCGGACGAAAAACATAACCTTATTCATACGGCTTCCGGACGACTAGATACAGACTATCGAGAGTGACATCAAAATATGAGACTCTAAAAGAAAAGTCATCGAGGTTTTTCATGGTTAGAATGAAAAAAATTCGATAGCATCAAAAATATTTTATCTTGTCAGTGCGGTTGGTTAATCCAACACTTTTTTCTCCATTTGGCGTTACAAAATGATTGAAAACGTGAAATTAAAAAATAATCTTTTGCGTTATTTAACCAGGTAGATTCTTCGAGATTTAAATTTCTTAAAAAACATTCAGCGTCAAGTAAATGCATGGTTTTTGGTTCTATTTTGTATGCCTATTGACTGATTGAAATCATCTATTTAACGAAGTTAACAGCGAATAATTGAAAAATATAAATTGTATCAATAGAAAGATGTGAGCCATGTTTTGTATCCTGTTTCATATACTTCAACCAAATATGAGTGAATTCGAGTAGTACACCAGCAAAAATCTTTGTTTACGTTCCTTCTCTTTCTCGTTAGTTGTCAATTATTTGTCATCTATATTTGTATCTCAACTTTGGGTTGACAGCGTAAAAAGTATATTCTATCTCTCATTTTCACCTGAGACGTTGCAGCAGGAAAAATTGACAACTACCACAGATTTATTATGTGGATCAATTAACGACTAACTATTCGAGAAAGGATGGACAAAGTTTTCATTATTTACTGAAACAAACTCGCTCATCTTCGAATATCTACTACTGCGAATAAAAATCGCGATGTCTACTCCAGATTTTTATTGGTATTTTAATTCCTATCCACAGCAACATACTTGCAAATCGCAGGATAGTCATAAAGATCAACCTCAAATACCCGAATTGAGCAGTGTCGTAAGAATCTTTTACGGTATCCATAAAAAGATCCACTTTTTGTGAAACGTAAGGATTTATATGCATGGAATAAAAAAAAAATTGCTAAAGATTCACCAAGATGTAAGAAATTTTTCAGCCAATTTGTATTAACACATTGTTATTTGATAGTTTTCGAAAAATCTATCAGAAATTCTGTACGAGCTTTTGAGTCCTTCATTGACCGCATTGAAAAATACTCGAAGTAGGGAAATTCGATGAAGAAATACATTTGTTTGCAACGAACAAAATAAAAATTGAATACTAATTTTATGGGAAATTTTTACGTGTACCTTTGGAGATTTTTTTTTTACTCAACCAACATATTTCTAAATATACAAAATATTTTTAATTATTTTTCTTTCAGTGTTTCCGTGAGACTTTCACTCTTTTAGTTTAATTATAAGAATAAAAACGAAACATTTAGTTGCCAACTTCCAAAGCTGACAGTGCATGAAATAATGTCTGAAAGACTAGACGACACTACAACAATTTTTGGTATGACGCAATCTTGTTTAAACAATGTTTCATTAGTTTCTTGTTTTTCTTTCATATTTGCCAAGATTTTTCGCGTCATAATTATTCATATGTACATATTCATACAAGAGGGTATGAAGATACGTAAATATAAATAAATATGAAAATAACTCGCAGTCTCTGATGTTTTCTCGCTCTCTGTTGTTTCACATTTTGTCTGGTTTCTGTGTTTGTTCTTTAACATGAGGTCAGCTCGAGTAAGTCCGTGCATTTTTATTGACACGAGATTCAAGGTTACTGGCTCGAAGATACGTTAAGTGCGAGTACGACGTTGGTTTTCGAAAGAAACGCCTTCACAGGCGGGTCACATGAAGAATTCCGTTGATCGGCTGACATGCAGTCACGATGGTGGCCTGTCCAAAACCGAGATCTCTATTAGTCTAAGACCTCTCGTAGTTGGATCCGTAAGTAGTAAACCCCGAGGCCTGTAAACTCTGTCGTTTTGTTCGCAAACAAATTTTGCCACTTTCCGCAAACATTTCTCATAATGCGTTTCGGTGCATATATAAATAAGATAACCAGTCAGACAAGCCAGGCAGCCTTCGCAGTATGTTGAACAACTTGCTCTTTCTGCCTCCGCAAAATAGTTATTTAACTGGTTGATTGTATATTCGAATGATTCAATATCCAACTGCAAAAAAAAATTTCATCATTTCATACATTTCTGTTTTACTGAAAATTTGTTAACATGGGATACGTAGGAAAAAAATTCCTGATCATGCAATTTGGTATCAACTCTTGGACCAGACAACATTGGCGTTCTCATCAGGCTACAATAGAAAAAGAAATTCTATTCTAGATTTTTGCACAAGAATTCATCAGTCTTAGAAATCATAGAAAAATTCAGAGGCGAGTTGAGTGTGGAATGTGAAAAACAGTCCTACTGCGCTATTAATTCCTTTAATTGGAACTCTTAATTATTCAAATTAGGTTGTCTGAAGCTCATTAATTTAGTTTAAATGAATTTTCAGAAATCATTGAGAACAAATTTTTCTTTATCAATGGTATCTGTAATAAGAACTCTTGAATTTGAGCTGACTACATATTGTAAAGAGATTTTAAACTCGGATTTCCTTATTCTCTAGCTTTTCTCTTAATAAACTTAGATCTTTGAAAGCTTAAATAGAATGATTTCTTCTTTTCATTGGTTTCAATAGAATTTAAAAACATTCTGGATAAATACAAAAATTGTCCTGTAATTTCTATGGTCAAAATCAATGCTGTAAAGATTTGATACATTATGACCAAATGTTATACTTACTCTATCAGCAAGTTCAGTTGGAAAACGATTTTGAAATTTGACCATGGTGCCCTGGCTATAGTCCCGTTGAATGAAAACTTTCAGACAATTTTGTGGAGGTCCGCTACCTGCTTGTCCACGACCACTTGACATATCCTCCAGAGGCGTAAGAGCAACGTGATTGCCCTACGAAGTGAAAATTGCTTCCATGTCATACTTAATTTTTACCAAAATAAGGAATGTCTATCATGAAAAAAAATCCAAAACGACAAATTCTTGAATCTATTAATTCATGTTTGTTGGAAAAATTACTGAAACTTCTGAAAGTTATTTATAAAAAATGCATTAATTCTCAATGATTGGGGTAAACATATGATCCATAACAAAAGATTTTTGTCAGCCTTGTCAACATATATGAAAAATTTCTACGAATTTATTTCACATGAAAAAAATATAAAATACCGATAGAACTATACAATATTTATGAATCGAATGAACTGCTGGAGAATAGCCGGAAAAAGAGTGTCAGAAAATATTTACGCAAATATTCAATATACACTTGAAAACTCGTTAGATTTCGAATTCATGCCTTAGCGACTTCAATAATAAATAAAAGAAACAAAAATCGTGGTACGTCGCCAGCTGGAAAAATATTCTTCCGTCAGTCATGATGATCGTAAAAAAATTCAGAAGCTTGAGAGATCATATAGGCGGTTCCTTGATGTTAGAAGAAAACCTGAGAGGTTCGAAGTTATTTAACCTTTCGAGTACACTGGGGGTCCAGTAGCCCCCAGATTTTACATGTTTTCTTTTCGGAACTGAGCTGGAGGTGTGTACTTGAAGGGTTAAATAATTGGTGATCAGTAACGGCATGCGACAATAGAAAATAATTGACAGTAAATTGAAAAAAACTCACCAGTGGCATTTTGAGCTTCGATTCGGCAGTTGTATGAAAAATTTACACCTCACGGCCGGACTCGAAGAGAATAATACTTTTTTTCTCTTTTATGTTCGCAAATATCACGACGCATTTATCAAAACCGATCACTTTTTAGTAACGAAATTTATTTAAATTACAAATTTATGGAACCTAGCGTTATGAATAATCTCTGTCGTTTATTCGGTGACACATTACTTTTATCTCCTTCTCGTCAACCTATAATCTATACCCGTGGGACGCGCGATTTTCGACCACCAGCGAACCAGCGTCACCATAATCGCATAATACACGAGCTCTGGAGGCCATTTAATCTGCGCGCGCATCTTGCTCTTCGCTTTCGTCGCGAACAGGTCGCGCATCTCACCGCACGGCTCTCGTTATGAGAAGATACAATTCTGAAAAAACATCCCAAAAAAAATGTGAGTGTGCTTTAGACCACACAACTGAAGTAAAACTTTTTTCGCAACGTACAGATGTATGGGTCATTCCACCAATTATGGAATTAATTTGTGCTGGAGGGTCTGAATTATGCATAATGGTCATTGCTTTTCAAAAGGACGTGTCATATACTGTGAGCTTTCATGATTTTTTTCAATTTTTTTTGTCTAGCGCCGTTTCTAAGTTATAGAGTTTGAAAATTTGAAAATTTGCAATTGTTAACTTTCTCGTGTTGAAAATATCGAACCCCTGAATTATTTTTCGGAACACTAAACGTAGTCATGTTATGTGAAAAAACCTCAGCTTTTCGATAAAAATATTTTAAATATTCTCAGGGATCAGATAAATCCTGAAAAAGCAATTATAACTTTAAAATTGCTTTTTCTCCTAATGTACCATTTTTTAAATATTTTAGAATATTTTTTTCGCCCTATTTATAAATATTGCTTTTAATTTTTTTAATGAAATCATTTTTAATAAAAAAGATATGAAGGATTTTTAATGAAACAAATGTATTTGTTGATTTTTCCCAAAATTTGATAGAAAGAGAGAGAGAGAGAGAAACCTATATGCTCACCAAGGCCACCAGAATTTGGCAATTTTTAGAACAAAATATTGCATTCTGAAGCTAGAAATTTTTATTTCATTGAAAAAATTAGCTTTCAATGACTTTTTGAATTTTTTTCTATTCATATTACCATACCCAGAGATAGAATGTTGATGCACAAAATTTTCAAAGTCTGTAGCCACCAAGATTCAACTGGAGAAAAAAAAATCATGTCATGTTGTTGTTATAAATGTACTTGTCTCAGAGTCGCTGCCGCGACTCTAGATATAAAATGTGTCAAGACCCACAGAATTGCTTAGTTTTCAATATATGCATTACATTCTGAAACCATAAATTCTTATGCCATTCATAAATGAGTCATCAATGACTTTTTGTGGTATTTTGAATTATTTCTATTATTTACTTTTTTGTATCCATATTACATAAAATCAAAAAATAGGAATTCATTATACTTTGTGCACATGTCCATGTCAATACACAGAATTTTCATAGATTGCAAGTATCCGTTGTGGTTTATTCATCTACATTTTCCTATGACAGTATCATTAAATTAATTAAGCCAAAAATAAAAGTAAAAAAGACAGCGTACTTAAAAGCAAATGAAACTCCAAATTGTTTGATGTATATGTGCATTGGCTTTCAACGACAACAATTTCAGTCCTATTCAGAAGTACGCGGCTGAAGATTTTAGTAATGAATTTCTCAATTCATATTCTGCTACAGTTGAAACCAAAAAGTGAAACGATTTGCAGCCTGGTCACTTTACAGAAATATCAAAGTTTATAGGTACTCGTTGCAACCAGCAATACAATCTTTCATACTACAGGGAAAAACATTTCAAAATTTTCTGAGCCACATTTTTAAAAGTTATTATTACACATTCAAGAAAAAAGTGAGACATAATGCATGTTGGAGCAAGCAAAATGGAGTAATTTTGTATATCTCCATGGTTATACGCAGATAAAATATTTGATCGCATCCAGAAATGATTAAGTGTAGACTTGCAAACATGAATTTTTCAACCGATAATGCCAATCCCAAACATGGCATGGAAATACACAATTTACATGTCGCTTCATCGTGTTGTCAAACTTGAGGTGTCCATTGCATTTCCAAGATACAAATTTTGATATCACGAGGAACAAAGTACCCAATGACTTATTGAAATAAATTTTTAAATTCATTGTGTAACAACTCAAGTGAATATCTATACATTTACTTGGCACAAAGTTTTTTTTCATACTCAGGTGTATAAACAACCAATCAGATTGAACAAGAGTTATTGTCATAAATCTTCTAACTATATTGATAAACTCAATGAGAGGAAATAGAAATACACAACATTACACATAGTCCAGAGAATGAACAGAAATTGGTATGGATACACTGTAAGCTAAAGAGGTGGAAAAAAGGGACTAGAGGGCACAGCCAAACTAAATGTAATAAAAATATGACAAAAGTACACTGGGTTAAACATTTTTATTTGATAAACGTTTTAAAAAATTTATTGGAATTCATTTACATTCAACCAATTATTTATTCAAATAAATCTAGATACATCTATCGTTTCATTCAAATAAATTTATGTTTAGAAACAATTCACAATAGGAAAGAATGACACAAGTAACTGATCACCACGAATTTCTATCCAGCACAGCACACGATACACATATCCCGAACCTCGCATTGTCAAAACAACATAACCTTTTTTTCAAAATACCTCCGGCATCGCTGTCAGAGTTCTGTATAGTTAGCGGAATAAAACAACAATTCTTATTTTTTTATTGTTGCTATATCTTGGGAATTATTCTCGCAATTTTTTGCCGTTATTATTATAACGTTCGAAAAATTATTTTATTAATAGTAAATTAAAAAAGATTGGGCGTATAGTTGGCGGAAAGTAACTTGAAAATCGTTTATTTTTTACAAAATCAACCACAAATTATCTGGGAAATGCATGTGTAATATTGAATAATTTACAAAGTGATTTTTTTATCACAATAACGCGAAAATTGAATCAATGGATTTTCCCTGGTGTACCCAGCTGACAGCTGACCGCCATCTGATCATCATCTTCCATCTTCGTTGTGTACACATGCTGTACATGCAGAATGCGTGCGTGCACTAGTATGCTTTACTTGCTATTTAATGCTATTATTAATTTACATTTGACGTTTTAATACCGCGAGTGTAGACGTGTAGACTTCAAAAAAATCGACTATTTTTATTTCTTCAAAGCCCGGGTTCCAATTATTGCAGTGAGGTGAAAAATGATGCCTGACAAAATTTGAGCCCTTAAAAAAATTTTTTAGAGGTCGCTCATCGCGATTTTCTATTTTTCATTTAAATAACACGGGGAAGACGTTATACTAGCTGCTTTTGAATTTTATTCCTCGGCAACGGATGAGGTTATGACAACGCCCAAGGTGGTTTTTTGTAGGGATTTGAACGCTCTATAAAAAAAGTCTCGTTATCGTTTTACGCTAAACCTGCTACTCCTACAAAAGTTATTCAACGTCAAAATTGGCTTTGAAGAAAATCTCGTCATTTTTTCACTGTTCCGGCGAAACTATCGACCTTGTCACAAAACGCTGTGGAAACTTTTTCGGAAATCATGTGACTTAGTATAATATCGTGTTCTTAGATTATTACAAAATTGAATAATTTATAATAATACTACATTACGAAGTTATTCTTAGAGGAAAACTGCAATTTCCGTTGAGTGAATCGTTATATTAACAAAAAAAAGTTCCAAGTTCCATCGAGTCATTAGGTAATGCTTATTATTTTAGTGAAAATTCCAAAATGCATCGGATTTTTCCACCGTCTATTTATAATTTATTTAGGGCATTAATTTTTTTTTTCTGAAGAATGTAATATAAATTCAGATTTAATGTTATTTGAAATAACCCGGCATGTGTATACTGACTTTATAGGCGTGTATACGGACTTTACAGGAACAGTCGAAATTTCGAACTCAAAATTCTTTCTTGTCGATAGAAGGCAGGCTCCGGTTACCCCCCCCCCCCCCCCCTCTAAAAAATCTAGGTAGTAGTAGGGACTAAATGGGACTCCTTTTTTTTGGTTTATTTTGTTTGGCTGCTTTTGGAGACTTGTGCTCGTCAATAACTTTTCTTTACACCTCGGTCGAAAGTACGCAGTTTTTGCACCAATTTTAGTACCGAAAGTACAACATTTCTGCACTGTCAAAACTGCACGCGCGTCATTTGTCTCAGCGGGAGCAAACAATTTTGTCTGCATTCCGAAAGGTTTGACATAGTTTTATTGACGTGATTTTTTTGATGTTTGACGTTTAAATCGATATTGCCTACACAGTTTTTGAGAAAGACCGTGTCTAGTCGTCTGGAAACCGTATGAATAAGGTTATGTTACCAAAACAGCGCTAAACTGCTACATATCCGGGCGAATAATATGCATTTATTCTTCCAGATGACATCGATGCGACGACAAAAAATAATGTAATCGAATCAAGTATAGTAGCGGGAAATATTCATAGAGAAATTGTTAACTGCATGTAGCGAAAAATGAAAATGCGTGGAATAAATTTAACAAAAGCAGTGACACATTATGAAAGTACACACTTTTCTTTAAACGCATTGTCTGATCGTCCGGTTACCGTATATTTAGCATTAGCCTATTCGTCCGGATTATATATTGCTGCTGAGAACTTTTGTCGTGTGTACTTTCGTAATCCGTAGTCCGGACCATCCGGACTTGTAGCAGTTTAGCCTGAGTTCTTTGGTTTAGCGCTGTTTTCATAACATAACCTTATTCATACGATTTCCAGACGACTAGACATAGTACGTCTTCTTTAAACTATAATAATTGTATCGTTCGATTATTTATACTTGTTCCGTTATTTATAACCTAAAATATAAAAATGGCATAAGTTTGAACTTTTTATTTAATTAAACTGCAATTTCCGTTGAGTGAATCGTTATATTAACAAAAAAAAGTTCCAAGTTCCATTGAGTCATTAGGTAATGCTTATTATTTTAGTGAAAATTCCAAAATGCATCGGATTTTTCCACCGTCTATTTATAATTTATTTAGGGCATTAATTTTTTTTTTCTGAAGAATGCAATATAAATTCAGATTTAATGTTATTTGAATTAACCCGGCGTGTGTATACTGGGACTTTAAAGGAACAGTCGAAATTTCGAACTCAAAATTTTCAAATTCAATTTTTCAATTTCGAACTCAGGATATTTTTCAAATTTTTTAACCACGCTACCCGTAGCATCCAAGGAAACTTTTGAAAATCGTTTCATCACTCGGCAATACTCCTTTTCGACGAAAACTTGTTTGGGAGTGCAATAAAAAACGTAAAAGGTTTTAGCTCCTATTTCGCGGATAGCACTGTTGTACAAACGATTCAACAGCATATTGCGGATGTTTGTAATCATATCGGTTTTCACAGCATTCTTATTGCCAAGTTCTTGCTGGTTATATTCCATTTTCGATTGTCTATAGATGTTAAATTTTTGAATCCATGGTGGTTCGTTTTCACCATATTCCATTGTCTCTGCTAGTAATTTTTGACGATGCCTAACAGGCATTTTTCGCTTGAGTTCGCGTCCAGTACGTACCCTTTCGGGACCATTCAAAGGCCTTATGGCGACGTCGTGGTATGTTTTACGAGTATCTCGCGTCTCGACGATCAGGGTTAATTTGCCGTTGATTGGTTGTTCGTGCGCAATGCCAACAATTTTGTTGCCACATTCTTTGAGTTTGCAATACCCGATAAATTTTAAGTAAAATTCACCGGAGCCTGCGATATTATTGTCATTGTGGTCGAAAAAACCTTTCCTTATACACGAATCTAGCCCAAGAAACGCACAAGGCAATTTATATTGAATCCAAAATGCTTTGAAAATAACATTAACCCATACCCAGGGTTTTAATTTGACCTGGCTTTTGGAAGTCTCATCCGGTTTTATTTGTTCCCATTCTGTTTGTGACAAAACTAAACAGAATTGCTAACGGTCAGGGTCAGAATTCTGATTCATCATCAGAATCCTCCAATAGTTCATCACTGCAATTATAGTTGATCAGAACAGTCTTTGGCTTTTCGTATTTTAGGTGGACCTTCAAATTCTCCCGAGCAATGTCGAGATGTCCTTTTTTGTTGTCTCTGAGGTGCGTATATACGGAGTGTGGTTTCCATTTCCCCATGAGTTCGTTGCTTATGTCTTTCCATACTTGTGCAGAACTGGACGGCAGAGTGTTTATTGAAAAGTACTGTATGTACTTTTGGATTAATAAAACAATCTTTTCGTCGGAAACGCTAGGCGGTCGACTCTTGAAAATAAAATCATGCCTTCTAATATTTGTAGAATCTCATCTTATATTTCGATTAAAAGTAAACTTTGAAACATATGCTATCATCGTTTTCGTTCAGTTATTTATCCATTATTTTTTTTTCATTCATCTATTACCAAAAATTTGTTTATGACAGATACGATTTTGGCCGTCTCGAAAAAAAAAGTACTGCCGATTACATATTTTTAACATAACATTAGGTCTCAAAATTATCAGCATATTTTTATAACTCGATTTTACAAATAACTCTTACCTTTTTTGCTTCTTGACTAGATTGAGAAGACGAGACAGTTTTGCTATCGGTGAGGAGTTTTCAGATTTTCTGAAAATGTAATCCACGACCCGCTTGAGACTCCAGCATTTGTAAATACACTGCTACTGGAACGAAATATAAAAAATTGACACACTTGCACACTTCATCATTTTAATTATGATCATAAAAGAATGACAGTTTTTCGTAATTACACAATCTGTTTTTCTATGATTTACAATCCATAATCCACGTTCACCGTACGAATCACAAGCAATTTTAATGTTACCCTTCAGTTACAGGTATTTCGACAAGAAACAGCGAACTGCCGTAGCCACCATTGTATAGTATATACAGGGTGTCCCATTTTAATCTTACACCTGACTTTTCTCGAAAAATATTGCTCGGATCAAATATTGTGTGGAACAAAACTTTTAGGGGTTGAAGGGGGACGTTTGATAAAAATTGGTTTGTGGATCCAAAATTCAAAATGGCGGCGTTAGAATGGCCGACATGTTTTTTTCGAATGGAAACATAACTTTTTTTCATCACCAAAAAATTTTTCAGCGCAAAACCAACAACTTTTGTTGGAAAAATTTTTTGATTAAGTTCATATTTTTTAAGTGAGAACATCATTTTCAACTATTTTAGAGGTATCCAGGATGTACTGCGAAGAGATCTTTAACGTACCAAGTGCAAGTGCGTTTGCGTGTAAGGAGCATATCAACGATTTCGTTGGGACTGAAATCAGCCATTGTTGCTAATTTTCAGAATTTTCCTCTGATTTAAGAACTTTTAAAAATTTCGAGAATCAAGAATTTTTCTCTGATTTCAGAACCTTTACAAATTTTCGATTTCGTCTCTTGCTAATGGCTGCGGAGTCAGAAGATAAACGTTTCAATCAATTTTTCATCCGTGGGCGATCACAATGACTTCTAAAATAAAAAATTCTTCTCTGATTTAAAACTCTAAAGTAAGAGAACTACACAAAGTCAGACTACGTCAGTACTACCAATGATGTTTTCTTTAATCTCTTATAAAGTGTACTTACCTTTAATCGTACGCGAGGCTTACGCTTAAAGATAAGTTCACGTAAGCAAAACTTACGTCTACTTTTGAGTTGTAAATCAGAGAAGAATTTTTTATTTTAGAAGTCATTGTGATCGCCCACGGATGAAAAATTAATTGAAACGTTTATCTTCTGACTCCGCAGCCATTAGCAAGAGACGAAATCGAAAATTTGTAAAGGTTCTGAAATCAGAGAAAAATTCTTGATTCTCGAAATTTTTAAAAACTCTTAAATTAGAGGAAAATTCTGAAAATTAGCAACAATGGCTGATTTCAGTCCCAACGAAATCGTTAATATGCTCCTTATTTTAGGGAGGTGTCGGGGCAATTACTTCCGAGCTGAAAATTTGTATCGACGTGAATATCCTGATCGTCGTCGCCCATCACGGCAGATAATCCGAACCCTTGAGCAGCGAGCGAGGGCAGGTCGGATGATCCGCCACCGTCGACATTTCCCAAGCGTCAATAATTTTGGTGGATTGCATGAAGCCCGAAACATGGCTATTTTAGCCATGATAGCAATTGATCCTCATTTGAGTGCCAAAGTGATCTCGGAACAACTGGGGTTTCCCAAATCGACAGTGCACCGTGTATTGAGAGGTGCGAAACTTCACCCGTACCGACTACAATTCCACCAAGACACTCCTAATCCAGATCCGTTGCGAAGGGTGGTGTTTTGTCGGTGGGCGTTGAGACAAATCGAGCGATCCAGGGACTTTTTTCGATACGTTATGTTCAGTGATGAATCTACTTTCAACAACCGTGGTCAAGTGAACCGATGGAACTTTCGGTATTGGTCTGATCAGAATCCACATTGGTTGAGACAGATCGATCACCAGCATCGATGGAGTTTGAACGTATGGTGTGGTATTGTGAACGGGCAATTAATAGGTCCCCATTTTTTCGAGGGAAATGTGAACTCTGTCCGTTACCTTGATTTTCTACAAAATGAACTGCCTCTTTTGCTAGAAGATCTGGATTTGGAAACACGTCAACAGATGTGGTTTCAGCAAGACGGTGCACCCGCTCACTGGGCTCATGTTGTTCGAAATCATCTGGATACAACATTTGGTCAACGGTGGATTGGTCGAGACGGTCCTGTAAATTGGCCTCCAAGGTCACCAGATGTTACGTCTCCTGATTTCTTTTTGTGGGGGTACTTAAAAGACGTTGTCTACCGTTAAGCTCCAACAACACGAGAAAACATGAAGGAGCGGATAAGAGCTGCCTACCGTGCGATCCCGAGAGATGTTCTCCTACGCACAGTTGGTGGTTTTGAGAGAAGAGTTCAGGCATGTTTAAACATGAATGGAGGGATCTTTGAACATCTCTAGGGAGGGATCAGAGTACACTCACAAGGAGGGTTTGGAGTCCGAAAATACTGCGGTAGTGACGAACCGCAGAGACCTAATCCTTGTGAGCTCGTACCTATGGGCATAAAGGCATTGCATGCCCCTCTTTTTAAAAAAGTTGAAAAATAAAATGGAAATAAAAAACACACACACATGCACCTCCACGTACGCACGCATATGCAGACGGACACGCAAACGGACTTGCACTTGGTACGTTAAAGATCTCCCCGCGGTGCATCCTGGATACCTCTAAAATAGTTGAAAATGATGTTCTCACTTAAAAAATATAAACTTAATCAAAAAATTTTTCCAACAAAAGTTGTTGGTTTTGCGCTGAAAAATTTTTTGGTGATGAAAAAAAGTTATGTTTCCATTCGAAAAAAACATGTCGGCCATTCTAACGCCGCCATTTTGAATTTTGGATCCACAAACCAATTTTTATCAAACGTCCCCCTTCAACCCCTAAAAGTTTTGTTCCACACAATATTTGATCCGAGCAATATTTTCCGAGAAAAGTCAGGTGTAAGATTAAAATGGGACACCCTGTATATATTTTCCACGAAAAACACTGAACTACCGCGGCCGCAATGTTGTATTGTTTTTTCCACGAAAAACATCGAATTCTATCGAATCTTGTTACATTTTCCCGCCCTAACCTTACAAAATCTACTGTGCACATTTCAGTAAATAATTATTATGTTGATTTGTTAAGATTGATATTTTTGAAATTGTAGATCTTCAAAATTATTTCCAAACAATTTAATCATTTTTGAAAAAAAAATACAAATAAATTATTTGATTGTTAAAAAAAAATGCCGGTACTTATGTTACGTCCTAGCATTACGCTAAACGCCCCTCACTTTTTCTCTTCAACTCAAACGCTATTACGAGTATATTTCTAACCTTTATCATCATTTGTCGATACATAGTTCGTATCTAAGAATATATATAAACACAGAGCGTATCCAGACCATCCATAACAAATACATCCTGCGAGACACTCGGCGCTCGCACATATTTTTTTCCTCAACTGTCCATTCTTTAAACACTCACAACGCGTGCCCTAGACTCTCCCCGACGTTCCGGCGCCATAAATAATCCTACAAGACGAGCACGGAAAACCAGAAATAAACACTCCAAGACCGATTTCCTATCCTTGAATTTATTATCAATGCAGCATTTCCTAAATCCACACAAAATTCCAGAGATGCGTTCCGAAACTCGCGTTTCCCACGAGTCCCGAAACCAGATCTTATCTCAAGTGCAACACGTGCACATCTCAGAACTCCGCTCAACACACTTTCCCTAATTCTAAGAAATCTCGAGCGACTTTTCCTCCAATCATATCTCCGGAAAAGTCTCCCCCATATTCAAATCCAATCATCAAATCAGACGATACTTTTTACCCAATCCAAACTAAAAAACCACAGAGAACAAACCCCCTCTACAGCATCCTACCCCCAAAAAACACATCCTCCTCTCGAACTCTAACTAGGCTAAGAATCTTAGTTGTTAGTCAGTTAGCATCGAACTATAAAGACATTAACATCAGAGAACTCTCCTTTCTCTAAATCCTAATTCATCTTAGAGAGCTCCGAATAATAGCTAACTCTTTGTTTAACAGTTTAATTTCTTAATTTTTAAAGTAAATAAGTGCATAAGTGTCTCAATAAACACATCAGAATATTTTGTAATAAACAAAATATCATCGAGTGTACTTATTTCATCAAGCCTTCGACACCGCTCAACAATTGGAAAATCCTTCCAATTCGCGGGCACAACCTCAATAAAAGGTCACGTATACCTGAAAATATAGTATATGTTCTCGGGCCTCGCACAAGTCCCAAAGAAGACTCACTGGCAGTGGTACTCAACGTACACTCTGCTTCTCTAAATCGGCGACTGTGCGCCCCCAACTAATCCTCCCTCCTGGGACGTAACACTTATATATTCATGTTCTAGAAAACATTTGACATATATTGAAAAAAAACCTTTTATAGATACACTAGCAAGGAAACTTTCAAGTACGAAGAGCAATGTAAACATCTTTTTCTATACGCATGCTAAATGCATTTTCATCTTTGTCGAATTTCTCCAACAGGGTAATTCTCTGCATAATCATGTTGTCAACACAGCTGACATTGGACTTGACCATAGCTCTGGATATTAACTATAGCGAAATCAGAGTTGAGCAATGCGAAAGCCCTGGGCAGTCAAGTCTTTGAGCAAGTGGTGAAAATTGTTTCGAAATTCCTCAAATGATTTTCGGAAAAGTCGCGGTATGATCGCATTATTAAATATACAAAGCTTTGGTTATACTGGCCCCAAGCTTAGGATCCCCAGTACATACCACTTTCTTACTTCTTTCTAAAATATTACAATTTTTCTTTCTTACTGAATTTTGGCAAGGCAGAATCGAAAAAAAGTTAATGAATTCATAGTACTCACCTTTGTGTTTGGCATGCAGTAACATCACGCAAAATTCACGATGCCTTTGATGGGATGCAACTTATAGAGTCGTTTTTTTCCACCACACAGACACCGCTGGTCTTGCGTCTACATTTCCGGAATAATTTCGAATGTATTCACGAATGACTGAGATTCTGGCTTCCGTTCTCGCCAGTGACGAAATGATCATATTAGAAGCTTACTAATTCCGGGTGTATGCTGCTCCGGAGGCAAGAGATTCGACGGTATTTTCTCCTTGAAATTCACACGTTCGAGGAGAAGACCGCTCATATCGATGCTCACCACAAAACACGCTAGTGCCGATTCCGTTGACGCATTTCGTCTCAATAATTCTTGCCAAATCTATCGAAATCAATCATACAAATAGAAAAAGAGATAAAAAAAATATTGCAAGGGAGTAACGAATAATCTGTCAACTATTCATAAATTTCTTTTTGAAATTTAAGGTACCGGTTTCTCATAAATATTGCAGCATTGTACAATGGAACGTTTAGCACTTTTGGAAGGATTAATATAACGTTACCAAAGTTCTAAGACATTCAATGAACAGTTTCATGAACTTCGAAAACTAAAAAGTAGAATATAAAAAACCAATTTGGACGAAGAATGGGACCAATTGAAAAGTGAAAAATGTTGTTTATTATGATGAAAAATAAAGAATTGAGTGACCTATTGAAAAATCGTTATGGACAAAAAGTTCAACCTGATGAGATTTTGTATCAACTTTGCATTCAAGTGGTGAACCTGATGACAAAATATGAATAGTTTGAAAAAAATATTCATACAGCGTAAATCACCGTTGTTTCTTTGTTGCTATCAGGTACTGGAAAAGAATTGAATGTTGATGGCGACTTTTTCCAATCGCTATGTGTGTAAAAAACGTATCACCTTCCTCATCTGTACTCGATATGTCAGCTTTGTGTTTCAGCAACAATTTAACGAAACTCTGAGAAACGGTAAGATGAAGAGGGGTTTGACATCAATTGTTACGCAAATCGACACGAACTCCACCATCACCTCTCAAAAGCGAAAGTGCTGAAACTCCTTGTAGTGTTTAAATCCCGGAAGCGTTTTCAGCGCCCGCGGCAATCTTTCGTAACAAGTGTGGCTTACTGAGACCGAGGACCGAGCTCCCAGTTGACTCTGGACTACCGAATTATGCGTAGCTCCGAAATAAACCTATCGCTGTACAATTAAATCGTAATTTACACATATGTACATACTCTGACGCTAATAATAAAGATTTCCCATTGCTACTCATAAAGACGGGATCTCCTTATCTTTGTTCCCCCCTCAAAACATTACATTGGCGACGAGGATAAAAGTGAGGGTAAAAACTGAAATTGCCGAATAAATAGTGGATTTTGGGGGTAACACGTGCCACAATGAGCGATCCGCCATCGAAGAAAGAACTCGAAAAAGAGCGGAAAATTCTCGAGGAAAAACGTAAAGAACTGGAGGAGAAATGGACTCAACTACAGCGATTTCAAGCACAAGTCACCCAAGAGCAACAACAATGGGCAGCGGAGAGACAATCGCAACGGGAAGCATCAAATGTCGCACCTCGTGAAACAAGGCAAACAATCTACACTTCGAGGATTGGAAAGATGAAGGAGTTCAATCTACAGGAGGAATGGGCCTTATGGGCGGAAAGGTTAGAACAATATTTTATTGCTAACGATATCCCGGAAGCGAAGAAAGTCTCGCTATTTTTAACATTGCTGGGCAGCGAAGGGTATGCATTACTGAGCAGTCTATGTACACCGGTTAAACCAGCTACAAAAACTTTTGCTGAGTTAACTACTTTAATAAAAAATCATCTTCAGCCCAAGCCCAGCATTATTACGGAGCGATATAAATTCAAAGAGTGTAAGCAGAAAAACGGTGAAGACATTAAAACCTATCTGGCCAATCTAAAAAAATTGTCGGCAAATTGTGAATTTGGACAAAATTTGAACTCTCATCTTCGAGACCAATTCGTATGGGGGTTGCGGACGGACTCGATTAAAAAAAGACTACTGGGTGAAAGCGATTTAACATTTGCGCGGGCAATGGAGCTGGCGCAATCATTGGAGATGGCATCGAGGGACGTTGCGGAAATGGGCTCAACATCGTCAAAGAGCCCGCAAGATTCAATCAACTTCGTGGGAGCAAGAAACTCAAGGCTAACAAGTGAAAAAGAAGTCAACAAGGGGATTCTTCGGTGCTATCATTGTGGAGGTACGCGGCATACTTTTTCTACGTGCAAATTTAAAGACTCTAGTTGTAATAAGTGCCATAAGAAGGGTCACTTGGCACGTGTGTGTAACCAAAACAAAAACAAAGAGATTAAGTCGAGAAGCGGTAATAAACAGAAGCTAGAGGATAATAATCAAAATTATATAGACGATTTCGAGAGTGACAACGATAGTTTTGATAATCTATTTCACCTCGGCCAAGGGAATAAAGCTGAAAAACAAACATTTGATGAAATATTAAGTATGAGGCCGTGTGAGGTAGAAATAGAGGTAGGAAAAACAAAAATTAACTTTCAACTGGATACGGGATCAGACGTAGCAGTGATCTCGGAAAAAGATTATCGGAAAAATAAAAATTTGCTATTGTTGTCACTCAAAAGCACGAAACGATGTTTCAAGTCGCATCCGGGTGATATAATTGTGCCAAAAGGGGTTTTAAGCGTCAAAGTTAAATTTAGAGAAATTGAAAGGAAATTGGAATTATTTGTCCTACCGGGGGAGGGACCCCCTCTGGTCGGTCGTACATGGATTCGCGAATTGGCTTTGCCAGTAACAGAGATAATCAACGGGGGGGATAATTCAAACATTGATTGGTTATCCAATTCGAATCGTAACGATATAGATAATATTATTAAAGAATTTGCCCCAGTTTTCGCAGAGAAGCTTGGGAAATATTCAAAGAAAGAAATCCAGCTTCATCTTAAAGAAAATGCCAACCAAATTTTTTGTAAGCCGAGGGCGTTGCCGTACGCACTTAAAGACAAAGTGGAAAAAGAGTTGGACCGTTTAGTTAAAGAAGAGATTCTGGAGCCCGTAGAAAATAGTGAATGGGCTACTCCAATTGTTCCGGTCCTTAAAAATAATGGGCAATTGCGGCTCTGCGGGGATTATAAAATCACGGTCAATCCTAATATTAAAATTGATCGTTACCCGATTCCAAGGGTACAGGACCTTTTATCAAGCCTAAATGGGGGAAAAATTTTCTCCAAAATTGATCTTTCGCAAGCATATCAACAGCTTGTTTTAGACGAGCGATCAAGGAAATTGGTCACGATATCCACCCACAAGGGCCTCTTTGCATATAAAAGGCTGTGTTACGGAGTGTCCTCGGCACCGGGCATTTTTCAACGAGAAATGGAACAACTATTAAAAAACCTGGATGGAGTCATTTGTTTTTTCGACGACATTCTCATTACGGGCCAAACGAAAGAAATTCATAACGAAAGGCTGAAAGAAGTTTTAAAAAGATTAAATGAGAATGGATTAACGCTAAAAAAAGAGAAATGTAAATTCGGTAAAAATAGCGTAGAATTTTTGGGCTATGTTTTAGATAGCGAAGGCACACATGTGTCTAAAGGAAGAGTTAAAGCGGTAGTTGAAGCACCAGTTCCGACAAATCTGATGGAGTTACGAGCATTCTTGGAAATGATGAATTATTATGCTAAATTTATTAAAAATTATGCGAGAATTGTTAACCCGCTTTATCATTTATTGCAGAAAAACGTGAAATGGAATTGGAACGACGATTGTGAGGCCGCGTTTGGGGCCGCAAAAAGGAGCCTGACGGAGTCTAATGTCCTTGTACATTATAACCCCGAGTTGCCAATTAAGCTAACTTGTGATGCGTCTCCAGTAGGCCTTGGGGCAGTTTTGTCACACGTTTTTCCAAATGGAGTTGAAAGACCGATAGCTTTCGCCTCAAGGTCACTATCGAAAGCCGAGAGAAATTACTCACAATTGGACAAAGAGGCTTTGAGTCTCATTTTTGGTGTAAAAAAATTTCACCAATTTATATATGGTCGCGCTTTTACGCTGGAGACGGATCACAAGCCTCTGGTTTATATTTTTGGCTCCAAGCGCGGATTGCCTCAAATGTCGGCAAACCGCGTTCAGAGATGGGCAGTGTTTCTATCAGCCTATGAGTTTGAGATAAAATACATTAAGGGGATCGATAATGCTAAAGCCGATAGCTTATCGAGACTCCCTCTACCGTTGAAAAGTATGGAGGGACTCGAAAATTCCCCAAGTGAATACTCGTATCTTCATTACGTCGCAGAAAACATGGGTATTATCGATCATAAATTGGTGTGTAAAAAAACGGAGTCGGACCGGACTTTAAATAAAGTTAAAAACTTTGTCTGTAACGGGTGGCCGGAAAAGGTTGACGAGAGCCTAAGGAAATATAAAGCAAAAGAGAATGAACTGACAGTCGAGAATGGTTGCTTGATGTGGGGCTATCGGGTGATCATTCCAGAGGATTTACGTAAGAATTTATTGAAAGAACTGCACGATTCGCATTTGGGAGTTGTTAAAATGAAATCGGTCGCCAGATCATATATTTGGTGGCCTGGAATTGATAACGAAATTGAGAACGTCGTAAAATCATGCGAGTGGTGTTTGGAAGCAGCCGACAACCCTCCTAAAGCAGCATTACACTCGTGGAAGTGGCCCGATGGCCCGAACATTAGGTTACATGCAGACTTCTTAGGCCCAATTGACGGGAAAATGTTTATTGTAATTGTTGACGCGTTTTCGAAGTGGTTAGACGTTAAAGAAATGCGGAATATAACAACAGATACCACTATTAAAGCTCTGAAAGAATACTTTTCTACATGGGGGATTCCAATGTCAGTGGTGACCGATAACGGGCCGAGTTTCTGTTCAAGCGACTTTGAAAACTTTTTGACAGAATATGGCGTGAGACACATTCGAACTGCGCCATACCACCCAGCTTCAAATGGTGCGGCGGAGAATGCGGTCCGGACTTTCAAAAAAAAATTTAAGATACTGATAAAAGAAGGAAATACTTCCCACCAAGCATTATGTAAATTTCTTTTTAGTTATCGAGCAACTCCGCATTGTACCACCGAATATAGCCCGGCGGAACTCCAAATTGGGAGAAAATTCAGGACGAAACTAGATTTAATAAAACCGACGTTGCGTAGCACAGTGGAAAAAAATCAGTATAATCAACAACGATTTCATAGAGGAAATCGAAAAACGGAATTTGTGAGAGACGAAATTGTGATGGTCAAAGATGCATTTAAGAATAAGTGGCTGAAATCGCGTATTATAGACCGTCTTTCCCCGGTCACTTACAGTGTGGAAACAAGTGAAGGGAAAAAGGGGAAACGGCATGCAGACCAACTTCTTGCGTGTAAACCGGAATATCGGGAAGGGAATTCTAAGAGTACGGAGGGTTCGCCTTTAACAGTTTCAACACATGAAACTTGCCAGTCTAAATCTAATAATGAAATTAGTGAAGAAATTGAGAATAATGAGGAAAACCAGGGGGGCAACATAAAGGTCGAAAGCGAGAGCAAACCACGTTACGTGGATCTATGTATACCTCGTCGATCGACGAGAGTTCCGAAACCTCGAAAAATCTTAGATCTGTGAAGGGTAACATAACAGCTACATTGCGTGTGTAAGCGTATGTTACGTCCTAGGGTCTACCCCCTCGTCGACGACTAACTACGACTTTCGAAATCAATCCCGAAGCCCATACTATAGATATATAAATTTTATTGTGCACACTTACATATACATATACATACGCATACATACATATACTTGTACGCACAGAGATGTGCACGCTCTTCGAGTTCGAACCGGCGAAGACACTTGAGAGTGGCCGCTATTGAATTCGTAAACGAAAGGGAAGGAAAGAGATATGCCTACTTGCTATTTAGCCCCGTGGTAACAAGAGCACCACGTGGCTCACCGCCGCGCTCGCATCCGTTGAGAATATCCGATACACAACGGCTCGCGAGATGAAGTCATCACAATTTCTTTCTCACGCGAGCGGAGAAGTGTTTTGCTGATCACCCTTATCAGCAAAAGTCTCCAGACGATATCCGATAGCTTCATCCGGTGCTGGCGCGATCTCACGAGCGCGGTACGACCTCCTGAAAAAATTAACTCTCGTATACTTACGATAATCAGTTTCGGTAATAGCCCATTTACGAAATATCCGCTCCACGAATTCCTACCTGCAATATTCGGTCCCCCGTACCGCGGTCGTGGATACCGTCGAGGGCCACGCCCGCAAACCTGTACGCTCGAGATCCGTACATAGAAAATTGTAACCAGCTAGACCTACACTCGATCGTCAAACATTTTCACTCGCTTCATCTCTTTAGAACTCGGAAGGTCATCACCCCGCAACAATCAGCTGTCAAATCAACGACCAATTAACCAAGGTTAGTTGATCGTTGATATTCCAATAAACGAACATGGTACGCGCCGTAATTATAAAAAGAGTAAAAATAAGGGTAATCGATGGATAACTAATTCCTATTATATATCCAACGATTTCAACGGGAATACAGGGGTATTTCTCCATAACGCAAGATAAAAAAAATTAAGCGAGCGAAAGACTACAATCTATAGAAAAAGTAAAGTATATGGAGCGCAACATTGTACCTACGCTCGAGAAGTCACTCCCGAAGACGGCCGCTTATCTGAAGGAATCGTATTACACCCTCGAGTCGCGCGACGCACGTATGTGCGCGCGTGTGTGTCAACCATGGCCAAAACTGCTTAGTTGCAATCACGTCATTTTTCTCTCTCTCGGGGTGCCTTCTCGGGGTGTTTATTTAAGAGCGCAAGATTGTAACGCGCTCAGTTCTCGATCTCTCATCAGTCCACTGCGTCTCTCAATCCGAGGAGGACCTTTGTAAAACGTCGCAAGGCTAAAATCGTCACTTTTTCTGTAAACCATTTGTTAACCCTTTACGGAGATACTTCCGTGCTCGTTTTTATTCACAATAAACTACAAGTGTGCACATCATACTCCGCATCATTCATAATCATTTTCGGCTCCTTCGCGTTTATCGGTAAATACTCTTTATTTATTTCCGCCGTCGATTTCCAATATTTTTCTTCCGGGTTTTACCGCAAATTTCCAAAAACCGGCTACCCGTTAAATCCTTTGGTTCTTGACAATTTTTTTGGGGTTCATCATCTGCTCTCAACCACCTGCGCTGTTACGATAAGCGCGGGTAATCCTGATTTCTGCCTTCCGAGCCTTACTATTCGGCACGTCGGCACAGGAAACCCTCTCATCCCTCGCAATCACTGCGCCTACCAAATCGGCGCGTATTGCGACCCCTTATTCTTCGCCCTCTGCGCCTTGTAAAATCGGCACGGAGCGTAGAATTCCTTCCACCACCTACAGTGAGCAGATCCTGATCCCCGCGAAAATTGTTAAGATGTTCGAGTACCATGCCTAAGCGCCGGGCCGGCAGGACGTTCCAAGTTCGCAAGGCGAAAGCCCTCCTGTACCAGGCCCAGAGTCAGAGAACCGGCAACGAAAATACACCGAACAGCCGTATTGTGATAACCAGTCGCGGTTCACCCTCCGCGTCAATTAGCGTTGTGTCCGTCACCACCGGTCTTCCAACCCCGGCAACCGTCACCGAATCGGGCGAGCTTTCGGACGTGTCGACAGACTCCGCACCGTCAACACCTGGCGGATCCACCTACGTGGTACGCCACATCTCTTTCACGAATTTTCCAAAGAACGCACCGGTCGCGGTGGTAAGCCCGACCCCTCGCCCCGCCGTCGCCGCTACAGCTGAACCGCCTACACCACCGGCACCGATCGTACCTGCAGGCGTCGAGACGGTAACCCTCGACTAGGGGTGAGTAAAATAACGGTATTCCCCCCCTGTTTTTACCTTTTTCTCTTTCATTTTACTCGTTCGTTCCCCGAATCACCTACGATTATTTCGCGTACACGGGTTCTTCTCCCAAGAGGGAAGATCTCCCCCTCTTAAAGGTAAGGATCCAACATAGACTTACACGTCGGTTCCCCGTGAACTTCTCCGATAAATCCGGGAATTCAACCACCCGACGTAACACGTAAATAAGTTTTGGCTGTGTAAGTCATTTAAGGACAAATTGTGATTCGGTAAGAATGTAAAGAATGAGTCTCAGACTGGATATGGAGGGATGTAGTGTTTAAATCCCGGAAGCGTTTTCAGCGCCCGCGGCAATCTCTCGTAACAAGTGTGGCTTACTGAGACCGAGGACCGAGCTCCCAGTTGACTCTGGACTACCGAATTATGCGTAGCTCCGAAATAAACCTATCGCTGTACAATTAAATCGTAATTTACACATATGTACATACTCTGACGCTAATAATAAAGATTTCCCATTGCTACTCATAAAGACGGGATCTCCTTATCTTTGTTCCCCCCTCAAAACATTACACTCCTCATCGTCCATTCAGAGCCGTCATTGCCAATAATGTCAAGCGTATCATTGCCAATAACATCGTGAAGAGCCGTAGCGCCATACGAATCCTGAAGATTTACGTCACAGCCGTGACACAGTAGAACACGAACGCAACCGGAATGTTGTATATTAGCGGCAACGTGAAGGGCACTGCAGCGACCGTTGTTAACCGCATCGTTCGGCGCACCAAGAGACAGTAAAAATTCCATCACTTCCGGTTCATTTCTACACATATTTCAAAAAGTTATTTCCAAACGATACAACTATATTTTTTTAATCCTAAAATTCAATGAAATATTATATCCGATTATAAAGAAATAAAAATTGAACTTTTTTTCGAATTATTCTGGAAAAATTGAAAAAAAAAAATGTTTTCATATATTTTCTTGAAAATACAAGTAAATGAAGAATTCATAACGATTTTATTATATATAACGAAGAAAAACGTACCCGAACGCTGCATAATGAAATGGAGGAGGCTCGCTGTCTTCATCGACGACCCTTAAGGACGCCCCGCCATCCAGTAATATCACACAAAGTTCACGATGCCCTTGATGGGCTCCAACTCGTAGAGCCGTTTCTTTTTCACCATTCAGACTGCTGGGTCTTGCGTCTACATTTCCGGAATATTTTCGAAGGTATTCACGAAGTGCTGAAACTCTGGCTTCCCCTTTCGCCGTATCTTTCATCAGCTTTTCCATTTCTCGGGCAGCACGTTTAAATGGAAATAAGGAACCACCTGAAAAACATGAGTTCATGCACGCGTTCTTAAATAAATGAATGAGTGAATACAAAATTTTTAAATTTGTGTATGACTTTCATCCATATTACCTGAGAGGTTTTCACGACCTGCTTTACTCGCTGTACTGGATATATTGCCTGATTCACTGTTCGAAGTGACACGCATAAAGCTCAATGGATTAAATGTCCCTGTGTGACCGTCTAGAGTAACTCGCAAATGACCGTCAGGACAAATCTTGATTACTTTCTCCGTTTTTCCAAGAGTCTAGAATGCAAATTAGATGAATGGTCCAAAATTCTTTTTGAAAATACAACAAACTCATTCATTGTTGTTTTATTTTTTATTTTACCCCAGTGTCTATCAGATATTTGCACAGTGAAAATATTACCCAGGAACTGCTTTTATCTCAATATAAAGTACCTCTGTCAATTGATAAAATTGAAACTAGCCACCTGCGTCAAGGAGGCGGGTGATTTTTGAATTTGAGTATAACTTTTTCCCGTAATGCATTTGCCAAAAACAATGTCAGCGCCCCAGTTATAATTCTGGACCAAAGCTTCGGTTATAGTGGCCCCAAGCTTAGGACCCCCAATGCCCAACACTAATTTTTCTTCTTTGACTGGTTTTGACAAGATATCTTTATGTTGAATCACTTCTTATATAGATAACACTTAGCAGTTAAGGAGTTAAGGGATTTACAGTACTTACCTTTGTGTTCGGCATTTTTATGCTACTCTCTATACATGTCTCTCCATTCGGAAAGACTGGTGTCCATGAGTGATTTCAGGATACAAAGTGTCATTTTTTATCTTGGACGATGCAGCCTATCTTCATGGTAACCAAAACCAGTTCTCGTGTAGAGGATCTAAACAGGATTTTATGATTTTCCAGTCAAATTCATACAGCTATGGGAATGATTGAAATGTTCTCGCTGTTAATTCAATTAGCAGAGACTATAATCTTAGATGAAGAGGATAAGTCAAGAATTAGAAAATGAAATAATTACATAAAAATTGAAATAGATATGTAGCATTTTTATAATATAAATAATGGGCTCGCAAAATACACATTTTGATCATGAAATCAAAAGACGTGGTAGCGGCTCGACACCAAGTTTACATATTCAATTACACTTCTTACGCAATATTGATATGCTATTTATTCCATATTTTGAATTGCTTTCTTCGTTAGCGACACTATAGTTAACTATTGATGCATTAATTTTCATGAAAATGTATAAAACAGAGAAATATCGACCGCATGGTAGACACTTTCGACCATGCGGTCGACATTTTCGGAGCACTAGCTCGGAGAATTTTCAATCAGCAATCTTCTCTGTATATTTTCGGAGCACATTGCTATCCGGAAACAAATTGAAATATCGCTCATTTACAAATTAAATATCGCTACATTACAAAATTATTACCTTTTGTTGATTCGATGCTCGATGATTAGCTACAGCATAACACAATATTGCTTGATACGACGATACGCTTAAAAGTTAAGTTGCATTATCGTCTATAGCACGCAGCACGGTCTACAACATGGTACAAAAATGTCAAATATATGAATAATCGATGCTTATTTCTTCAAGTATGACTACGTAGAGATAAAGTTTGTAAGCTTGAATCTCACACCAAGAGGGATTATTTAACCTAGGAAAAAAAAGGTTGGGACAAGTACATTGATGGTCCCTCGTTTGCTGATAATTCCATCCATAAAAAAAACTTTGAAAAAAATAATAAAAAAATTATAAAAAAAATTATTTTATAAAAAAAAATACAGAACAATTCGAAAAAAATTACACAAATATTGAAAAAACATTATATTAAAAAAAAACTAATCTGTATCTATTTTTTAAAGTGTCAAAAGAATCAAATAACAAGTAAAAAATAAAAAACCGAAAAATCGCGCTTAAAATCATTTTGGAAACCGATGCCTCATTCTTCTTATTTGATTCGAATAGCTAAATCAATTGAAAAAAATTCCATCTAATTTACGTGCAGCATTAAAATTTATTATATCAATTCGAGGCCAAGTATTTTCTAATGAATTGAAAAAAGTTACCACTTGAATTACGTGCAGCACTAAAATTTATGATATCAATCGGTGAACAAGTATTTTATTAGTCACTCCAAATTTTGACACTATTATATTGTTCTAAAAAGCTTTTAAATCCAAAAAAATCACATGAAAGCTAGTCATTTGTTACTCTATGGTGGCAGAGCCTTATAAGAAAATCGATTCTTCTCAGACTTTCAGGATCCTCTGGTATTATTCACAAAATTCGACGTCGATGGATCGATACAAATTATGTTTAAATATGAGTTAAAAGTACTTGTCCGGCCCATCACTATTCATTCAATAAAAAGTCAATCATAAAAAAACGAAATTGTACGGCAGAATCTGGTTAAAAGTTTATTGAAATGCGATTCATTATTAATTTAATGTTCTTAATAATAGGATAGGTTAGTTCTTATTCCGAATGGAATTCGTTCGCTGGAAAATAAGTGGGAAATAAAAATTGCCTTCATTGAATATAAACTGGTGAGTTATTTTGGAAGCTTAAACATATATATTATGTACAATTTTTTTCATTTATCGATGCACAGGAATATCCCTTGTATATTACGGAACAATTTGTTTCTGTTTTTTATTAAACTAGTGCAATTAAGTAAAAATTACTTGAAGATAATTCTCTCAATTCCCTCTGCATGAATACTTGAGATCCATAAGTTCTAGACAAGCCCTGATTTTTATTTGGATAAACAATTTAAACGGAAAGTGATGGGCCGGACAAGTACTTTTAACTCATATTTAAACATAATTTGTATCGATCCAATCGACGTCGAATTTTGTGAATAATACCAGAGGATCCTGAAAGTCTGAGAAGAATCGATTTTCTTATAAGTCTCTACCACCATAGAGTAACAAATGACTAGCTTTCATGTGATTTTTTGGATTTAAAAGCTTCTTAGAACAATTTAATAATGTCAAAATTTGGAGTGACTAATAAAATACTTGTCCACCGATTGATATCATAAATTTTAGTGCTGCACGTAATTCAAGTGGTAACTTTTTTCAATTCATTAGAAAATACTTGGCCTCGAATTGATATAATAAATTTTAATGCTGCACGTAAATTAGATGGAATTTTTTTCAATTGATTTAGCTATTCGAATCAAATAAGAAGAATGAGGCATCGGTTTCTAAAATGATTTTAAGCGCGATTTTTCGGTTTTTTATTTTTTACTTGTTATTTGATTCTTTTGACACTTTAAAAAATAGATACAGATTAGTTTTTTTTTAATATAATGTTTTTTCAATATTTGTGTAATTTTTTTCGAATTGTTCTGTATTTTTTTTTATAAAATAATTTTTTTTACAATTTTTTTATTATTTTTTTCAAAGTTTTTTTTTATGGATGGAATTATCAGCAAACGAGGGACCATAAATGTACTTATCCCAACCTTTTTTTCCTAGGGGAAGTTTATGGTTTGATATCACGTCTTTTTTCTCAAATGTTCCTTATTTGTGTTCAGATGACTATAGGATTTTAGTTTAAATTTCTATGAATTATTTATGATTTTCGGCTTATAACGTTGGTTTTAACGAAAAAAGACCTATTTTTCGTCAAAATTGTACTGGGAATATTTTGTCACAGGTCTATCTTTGGACTTTGGCGATTTTTTTCCTTGTACTTTAATATGTTATGCTTTTTGGGAACGTAAGAGCACGGTGGAAAGCGGGTAGCGATCCGAGATATGATTTTCGGCTTATAACGTTTCCACTAAAAAAGACCTATTTTTCGTCAAAATTGTACTGAAAATATTTCGGCACCGGTTTGACCTTGGACTTTGGTGACTTTAACCCTTGTCTGCTAATGTGTTTTGTCTATTAGGAACCCAAGAGCACGGTGGAAACCGGGTTGGAGACCGAGATATGATTATCGGCTTGTAACTTTGGTTTCCACGAAAAAAGACCTATTTTTCGTCAAAATTGTACTGGAAATATTTCGTCACAGGTCTGTCCTCGTACTTTGGCGATTTTTTTCCTCGTACTCTAATATGTTTTGTGAATTAGGAACCCAAGAGCACGGTGAAAAGCGGGTTGGAGGCCGAGATATGATTTTCGGCTTGTAACATTTGTTTCGTCGAATAAAGACCGATTATTCGTGAAATTTGATATGAAAAATTATCGCCATGGATCTATCCTTAGACTTTGGCGATTTTTCCCAAATCTTCATACCAAGAAAGAAGAGAAGTAGAGACTTCTTTAATACAACAGATTTTTTTGATCTCTTTTCTCCAAAATTCAAGTGAAAGATAGATAAAATTCAATGCACAACAAATCCAACAGAATTGACCATTTTTAAATGTCGCTTTTGCATTCTGCATCTAGAGATTTTCGTGTCATCCAAAACGTGCCCCTGATCAAAAATATTTTCAAAGTTTGCAAGTGGCCGCTGAGGTCCAATTGTCTACAGTTTGACAGTTACCGAAAAAAAGCACTAGAAAACTTCTAACATTTATTATGCCAGAATTCAACAGAGCAACAGAATTCAAAGAGGTTTACGGTACCTGCATTGATTTTGAAAGAAAACAATTTCAGGACAATTTAGAAATTAATTTAGAAATTTAAAAACTCGGAATAGAATTTAGAAAAAGGAAAATTTAGGAATTTAGAAAATTTAGACTTTTGTGGTGAATTTTCCAGATTACATGTTACGGTTGGAGTAAATAATTTGAATGATTGGCACACATGCTGCGACACAGAAATATGAAAGTTTGGAGGTATTCGCTTCATAGCAGTAATACAAACTTCAATACTATTTGAAAAGAAACACTTTAAATCTTGCTGAACCAAGATCGATTTCATATTACCATAATCAAAGATAGGGGGTGATGCTTAGCACACATATTTATGCACAGAAATTTCAGAGTTCGCAGGGATCTGCTGCGATTCAATGTATCTACGCAATGAGTTTTAAAGACAACAATTTCAAATCTATCCATAAATGAGCAACTGAAGACTTTTGTAATGAATTTTTCATTTTATATATATGTTACGGTAAGAGTCAAAAAGTAAAATGAATGGCGCAGTATATAAATTTTATAGTTTGCAGATTTTTGCTGTATTTCAATGATCCAAATCTATAGTATTATAATAAAAAGTTGTTAGAAGTCATGATGTTACATTAAAATGACATAGCGCACATAACATTTAGAAATTCTGTAGGTTTCCATGATGTTGGCAGGCATTATATTTGATCGTATCCAAAACTGAGCAACTGTAGACTTATCATTATGATTCTTTTCACTAATAATTCCACATTTGCAGTCTGCAAAGTGGGAATACTCAACATACATGTCATTTCATAAGTTCTATTGTCAAAATTTGTGTTTGCCCACTGCATTCCGATCATACGACTTTTCTTATCGTCAGAAAAAAAAGCATCCAATGGCTTTCTGGAACAAGTTTCCAAATTTATCATTTGACAGACCAAGTAGAAAAAGAATGACTATACGTATACCAAGACCAGAAATTTTTAAAAAAATATGATTTACAAAATGTGCAATTAAATATCATGGCTAGAAATCTCTCAAATCATGTTACCTCAATCAGCATGAAGAAGTAGTAGAAAATCAGAGGACACATCTCAGGCAACGAATTAATAATATGTATCGATCCGCTGCAAACCGATGGGGTGAAAACAAGGATCGGAGAGGGCAGAGCCAAACTTAATATCAAGCAAAATATAGGAATGTTTAAAAATAATGATGACACAAGAAATAAATTAGAAAACATTTAATCAATTAAAGTTTCTGACATCATTCTAACAGTTCCGTGTGTTTTTCTTTTATTAATTCGTATATATAACCTATTTACACATGATATATAACAACGCAACTGAGGATATATTTACACTGGACAATATTTCCCGCACTCTGGTTTAATTGAAGGATCATTTCAGTTAACACTTATTTACAATCGAACGAAATAATGAAATCTTGAAAAGTTTCGTTGACATATGCATCGCGCATTTTTTTTATATTCTTTTTCACACACATCACAGACTACATTTACGCGGCCGTTTTGATACCGGTGTAGTATATGACAAATTTTAACAAAATAAATAGTTATATGCACTTCGTTAGATGACGAAAATTATTTTTATTTATCCCGCACGCACTTCGTAATGTCGAAACTCTGTTTATCCGATCAAAATCAAAAACTGACACATTGTTTGTATTTATTTATATATATATATATATCGATCGAATTTATGACTGCTGTTACCGTGCTACGTTTTTTTAACCCCTAGGGAAAAAAAGGTTGGGACAAGTACATTGATGGTATCGTGTTTGCTGATAATTCCATCCATAAAAAAAAATCTTGGAAATCGATGCCTCATTCTTCTTATTTGATTCGAACAGCTAAATCAATTGAAAAAAATTCCATCTAATTTACGTGCAGCATTAAAATTTATTATATCAATTCGAGGCCAAGTATTTTCTAATGAATTGAAAAAAGTTACCACTTGAGTTACGTGCAGCACTAAAATTTATGATATCAATCAGTGGACAAGTATTTTATTAGTAACTCCAAATTTTGACATTATTAAATTGTTCTAAGAAGCTTTTAAATTCAAAAAAAATCACACGAAAGCTAGTCATTCGTTACTCTATGGTGGCAAAGACTTATAAGAAAATCGATTTTTCTCAGACTTTCAGGATCCTTTGGTATTATTCACAAAATTCAACGTCGATTGGATCGATACAAATTATGTTTAAATAAGTGTTAAAAGTACTTGTCCGGCCCATCACTATTCATTCAATAAAAAATCAATCATAAAAAAACGAAATTGTACGGCAGAATCTGGTTAAAAATTTGTTGAAATGCGATTCATTATTAGTTTAATGCTTTTAATAATAGTATAGGTTAGTTCTTATTCCGTATGGAATTCGTTCGCTGGAAGAATAAGTAGGAAGTAAAAATTGACATCATTGAATATAAACTGGCGAGTTATTTTGGAAGCTTGAACATATATATTATGTACAATTTGTTTCATTTATCGATGCAGAATAAAATCCTTTGTATATTGCGGAATAATTTGTTTCCGTTTTTTATTAAATTAGTGCAACTAAGTAAAAATTACTTGAAGATAATTCTCTCAATTCCCTCTGCATGAATACTTGTGACTTGTGAACCATCAGTTCTAGACAAGCCCTGATTTTTATTTGGATAAACAATTTAAACGGATGATTAAAAATGAATATTTTTTAAATTAATTGAAAGTATAGTTGTTCTACACAAAAAAATCCGATAAAAATAAAAGTAAAAAAAATTACAAAAAAATTCCGATGCGAAAATAAACTCCAAACGAAAAAAAATTTCATTGAAAAATAACAATTTGATTGAAGGAAAAAAAATGAAACAGAAAATTTAATTGAAAAAACATTTTTGACTGTAAAAAAATTGAAAAGAAAAAAATTGACCGAAGTACTTGGCGAGTTTGTGGTAATAATCAATACATTATAATAAAAATTATATGAACAAACACTCGCCAATTACTTCGGTCAATTTTTTTCTTTTCAATTTTTTTACAGTCAAAAATGTTTTTATGTGTAGAACAACTATACTTTCAATTAATTTAAAAAATATTCATTCAAGGTTAATAAGTTTAATGTATTTGATTATTATTAAATATTTATATTTCTTCATCGGTTTATTTCATTTAACAACTTTTTGTGGGGCTACTTTCGGAAATTTATTTAACAACTTATTGTGAGGCTACTTTCGGGGATGTATTTAACTATTTATGCTTTCCATAGGTTTCATTTATTTAACAACTTTTTGTGAGGTTAAGTTAACGATTGAGCACGTGTGAATGTTGATATATCTTCAGAGTAAAGACGTGTTATTCCGATTATACTTGGCCTCAAATTGATATCATAAATTTTGGTGCCGTATGCAATAAGCTAGATGGTCACTTCTTTTTATTTTCGTATATATTTGTTTCATAATGTTTCAAAGTATGTTCTTCCCCCATGGTTTTTTTATATTATTTTTTCTGGTTATGATTACATTTTTTTTATGAAATTTTTTTTCATATTTTTTTTTATGGAATTTTTCCTCATGGAAACAAGGGACCATCATTGTACTTGTCCCAACCTTTTTTTCCTAGGGGAATTTTTTGGTTTGATATCGCATCTTTTTTCTCAGGAGTTCCTCAATCTTGGCTTGATTTATTATGTAACTGTAAACCGTGAAAAAAAAATGAGAAGGATAGGGCATCAGTTTTTAAAATGTTTTCAAGCAAGGTTCCTAGATGTTATAGGAACGTAATGCTTTTAAGTGGTGCATTTGAATTATTTTTCACAATTTTTGTGATATAATGCGAAACCAGGCGATCGTCAATATACTTTTCCGAATTTTTTTTCCCGAAAATAGATTTTTATGGTTTCATTTGTAATCTTTCATATATGTTAGTTTTGAATGGTAGAAAATGATTTTCAATATGGTTCTTCAAAGTTTTGAAAATATTTTTACGTGAAGTTGAAAAAATTCCAATGATTTCCGTCCAGTTTCGTACATTTCATAACGATCTAGAGTCGCGGTAGTGACTCAAAGACAAGTACATTTATGACGTCGCTGCCAGAGACTCTTTACAGGAGCCATCGCTTTTCTACTTGTTTCGAAAATTTCTTTCTTCAATAAAATAATAATCACAGAATTTCATAGGATATTTCCACTTGACGTATTTTTTATTTATTTTTTTCTATCGATTGCGACCTCTTGCAACTCTGTAGCTTAACGCATTCGAAAGATATTAATTATTATTTTTTTAATTTCATCAGAAAATTGTGCATTTTTTCGCACACATTTTTGATGTTTATTTGTTTCAAGAACTAGGGATATCTGGTTCCAAACATATTTTGTATGCCTATATATTTCCGTGTCTGACATTTCTATTATGTGCATGAAATAATGAGGTTGGAACGCTGTCAGTGTCCAAGTTGACCTAACATCGTGACCATGGATGACACCTATATATATTGTGATCGTGATCGTGATGTGAAAGCTCACTGATTTTAGTGCGCAGTTACTGTGTTAGTGGTATTTTAATTCAATAATCATTTAGTAATCTTACATTTTTTATATACTAAAGATATCATGAGCATGATATTGTGTTAGTGGTGTTTTGAACTCAAATTCGAATTCTATTTTTTTGAGAAGTGCTGGTGAGAATGCGGATGTGAAATTGTACTTAGGTCGACGGCTCCATGGTTTTCGATGTCTAGGACGACGGATCCATGGTTTTCGATGTCTAGGTCGACGGCTTCATGGTTTTCGATGTCTAGGTATATTTCTCCATAGTTTTCGATGTCCAAGCATATTGCTCCATGGTTTTCGATGTCTAGGTATACTTCTCCATGGTTTTCGAAGTCCAGGTATATTTTCCCATAGTTTTCGATGTCTAGGTATATTTCTCCATGGTTTTCGATATCTAGGCATATTTCTCCATGGTTTTCGATGTCTAGGTAGATGGGTCCATGGTTCCCGATGTCTAGGTCGACGGGTCCATGGTTTCCGATGTCTATGTCGACGGCTTCATGGTTTTCGATGTCTAGGTATATTTCTCCATGGTTTTCGATATCTAGGCATATTTCTCCATGGTTTCCGATGTCTAGGTCGACGGGTCCATAGTTTCCGATGTCTATGTCGACGGCTTCATGGTTTTCGATGTCTAGGTATATTTCTCCATGGTTTTCGATATCAAGGCATATTTCTCCATGGTTTCCGATGTCTAGGTCGACGGGTCCATGGTTTCCGATGTCTATGTCGACGGCTTCATGGTTTTCGATGTCTAGGTATATTTCTCCATGGTTTTTGATGTCTCGGTATATTTCTCCATGGTTTTCCATGTCTAGGTCGACGGGTCCATGGTTTCCGATGTCTAGGTAGACGGCTTCATGGTTTTCGATGTCTAGGTATATTTCTCCATGGTTTTCGATATCTAGGCATATTTCTAAATGGTTTCCGATGTCTATGTCGACGGCTTCATGGTTTTCGATGTCTCGGTATATTTCTCCATGGTTTTTGATGTCTCGGTATATTTCTCCATGGTTTTCGATGTCTAGGTATATTTCTCCATGGTTTTCGACGTCTAACAAGGAAAGGTACTTTAGTGTCCGCCTCTGATTTTGATAATTTTTTTCTATGTTATAGTCCATCCAAAAATAAGAGACACGTATTTTTTTTTATCGGCCGAAAGTTATTTTTAAGGGGTGAAATCAACCCTCAAAGTTCGGCATGTTTTGCGTCTGGTAGAGTGTTTCATATAGAAGCACTCAACCGATCGAAACGAAACCAATTGCAAAATGTTTGGCATGTCAAATAACCCATATGACATGTCCATCTTCTTATGCACCCTTACGGCAAAGGGGTGAACCACCCCCGAATGTTCAGAATTTTTTCGTATAACAAAAACTTACAATCCGATTTTAATAAAACAAACGCCATTTTGCAGAGCAAAAAAAAATAAAATCGACGTGTTTTCGGGTTTTCCTCAGATCAAAAAAATTGAGGGGGTAAAACACCCTTAAAATATCAAATTTTGTTTTGAGCACTGGCCCCTTCCAGTTTTAGTATTCTTTTCATAGAATGTAGCTTATCAAAAAATAAGAAACACGTATTCTTTTTTATCGGCCGAAAGTTATTTTTAAGGGGTGAAATCAACTCCCAAAGTTGGGCATGTTTGGCATCTGGTTGAGCGTTTCATATGGAAGCACTCAACCGATCAAAACAAAACCCATTGCAAAATGTTCTGCATGTCAAATAACCTATATGACATGTCCAACTTCTTATGCACCCTTACTGCAAAGGGGTGAACCACCCCCGAATATTCAGAATTTTTTCGTATAATAAAAACTTACAATCCGATTTTAATAAAAGAAATGCCATTTTGCAGAGCAAAAAAAAATGGACGTGTTTTTTGGTTTTCCTCGGATCAAAAAAATTAAGGGGGTAAACCAGTCCTAAAATCTTGAATTTCACTTTGCGCATCGAAATGTTGACATTCAATTCATATGGTTCCTTTATCATTGCGTATCGACTTATATGTTGAATAATATTTATTTCACATATTCATTGGCTGACATCATAATCGTATAGAGAATCGAATACTTTGACATGCTTTACGTGAGAAGTGTTAGTTTTCGTTCTACAGGTTCTACTATGACATCTTTAAACGGTTCTTGAAAATCTAATGTCGTATCTTCTACGATTTCTAACCGATTAAACTCTGCCATAGAAGCCTTCAGAATTCTCTCGAAACTTTCTTTCAATTCCACTTCATTATTGTTAACAGGACTGTCAGGAATGTTCATTACTTCAAATGTAAGAAGCAACAGTCTTATTACGTTCATTGGGTTGATAGAAATGTTCATGACAATACGTTATTCACAATAGCGGACACGATAGTGATAGATAAATAATCAAACAGCAACTAAACTTCTGGAGTAATATAAAGTCAGTTTTAGCTTCTTCATCTTGAGTGGGTGGCTTAATCTGACATCATCACAAAAACAGATTTTTTTATTTTTTCGGATATCTCTCAAGCATTAGGCTGAGCGAGCTGGCTTTTTTAAGAATACATGGCTACGAGCCGCTATAGCGATTCTTGATATGGATAAGAATATGGCAAGGCTTGAGTCAGCTTTGTTTGCCTTCTGGGCGGGGAATTGTCAATGCGGCTCTCGATATTTGAGTTTTATTTTGTTTTCGTAAATCATTCAAAATAGAAACTTATATAAATAGAACGAAAACTAACACTTCTCACGTAAAGCATGTCAAAGTATTCGATTCCCTATACGATTATGATGTCAGCCAATGAATATGTGAAATAAATATTATTCAACATATAGGTCAATACGCAATGATAAAGGAACCATATGAATTGGATTGTAAACATTTCGATTCGCAAAGTGAAATTCAAGATTACCCCCTTAATTTTTTTGATCCGAGGAAAACCAAAAAAAACGTCCATTTTTTTTGTTCTGCAAAATGGCATTTCTTTTATTAAAATCGGATTGTAAGTTTTTATTATACGAAAAAATTCTGAATATTCGGAAGTGGTTTACCCCTTTGCAGTAAGGGTGCATAAGAAGTTGGACATGTCATATAGGTTATTTGACATGCAGAACATTTTGCAATGGGTTTTGTTTCGATCGGTTGGGTGCTTCCATATGAAACACTCTACCAGATGCAAAACATGCCCAACTTTGGGGGTTGATTTCACCCCTTAAAAATAACTTTCGGCCGATAAAAAAAAATACGTGTTTCTTATTTTTTGATAAGCTACATTCTATGAAAAGAATACTAAAACTGGAAGAGGCCAGTGCTCAAAACAAAATTTGATATTTTAAGAGTGTTTTACCCCCTTAATTTTTTTGATCTGAGGAAAACCCGAAAACACGTCGATTTTATTTTTTTTTGCTCTGCAAAATGGCGTTTGTTTTATTAAAATTGGATTGTAAGTTTTTATTACACGAAAAAATTCTGAATATTCGGGGGTGGTTCACCCCTTTGCAGTAAGGGTGCATAAGAAGTTGGACATGTCATATAGGTTATTTGACATGCAGAACATTTTGCAATGGGTTTTGTTTCGATCGGTTGGGTGCTTCCATATGAAACACTCTACCAGATGCAAAACATGCCCAACTTTGGGGGTTGATTTCACCCCTTAAAAATAACTTTCGGCCGATAATAAAAAATACGTGTTTCTTATTTTTTGATA
Organism: Venturia canescens; assembly: GCF_019457755.1. Taxonomy (NCBI): domain Eukaryota; kingdom Metazoa; phylum Arthropoda; class Insecta; order Hymenoptera; family Ichneumonidae; genus Venturia; species Venturia canescens. Next base: position 26,977,073 of record NC_057422.1, read on the forward strand.
AGCTACATTCTATGAAAAGAATACTAAAACTGGAAGGGGCCAGTGCTCAAAACAAAATTTGATATTTTAAGGGTGTTTTACCCCCTTAATTTTTTTGATCTGAGGAAAACCCGAAAACACGTCGATTTTATTTTTCTTTGCTCTGCAAAATGGCGTTTGTTTTATTAAAATTGGATTGTAAGTTTTTGTTATACGAAAAAATTCTGAACATTCGGGGGTGGTTCATCCCTTTGCCGTAAGGGTGCATAAGAAGATGGACATGTCATATAGGTTATTTGACATGCAGAACATTTTGCAATGGGTTTTGTTTCGATCGGTTGGGTGCTTCCATATGAAACACTCTACCAGATGCAAAACATGCCCAACTTTGGGGGTTGATTTCACCCCTTAAAAATAACTTTCGGCCGATAAAAAAAAATACGTGTTTCTTATTTTTTGATAAGCTACATTCTATGAAAAGAATACTAAAACTGGAAGGGGCCAGTGCTCAAAACAAAATTTGATATTTTAAGGGTGTTTTACCCCCTTAATTTTTTTGATCTGAGGAAAACCCGAAAACACGTCGATTTTATTTTTTTTTGCTCTGCAAAATGGCGTTTGTTTTATTAAAATTGGATTGTAAGTTTTTGTTATACGAAAAAATTCTGAACATTCGGGGGTGGTTCATCCCTTTGCCGTAAGGGTGCATAAGAAGATGGACATGTCATATGGGTTATTTGACATGCCAAACATTTTGCAATTGGTTTCGTTTCGATCGGTTGAGTGCTTCTATATGAAACACTCTACCAGACGCAAAACATGCCGAACTTTGAGGGTTGATTTCACCCCTTAAAAATAACTTTCGGCCGATAAAAAAAATACGTGTCTCTTATTTTTGGATGGACTATAACATAGAAAAAAATTATCAAAATCGGAGGCGGACACTAAAGTACCTTTCCTTGTGAGTCAAATCAGACAGGAATTATTGATAGTTAGACCAAAAAAGAAGCTATAATTAACAACTTGCTTTTAATATGCCCACCATGGGCCAAGACAGAAAAACCAAATTTCAAAGTAGAGAACCAGGTAGAATTCTTAGATACTCCATACTCGATCGAAGAATTGAACAAAGCAATCCTTTCGGCAAAACTACGATCAGCTCCGGGGCTAGATGGTATCGACTACAATATAATCAAACACTTCAAAGAGTCCACTAAATCACACTTACTGGGCTTATATAACGAAATATTAAGAAATCAGGATTTTCCACAAGAGTGGAAAGAGTACGTAATCTTTTTTATCCCGAAGACGACTGCTAACAAGTTCAGACCGATCTCTCTTGCACCCTGCTTATTAAAAATTATAGAAAAAATGATAAATACCCGACTTAGTTGGTGGTTAGAGAGGAATCAGCTCATAGCGAAATCGCAATATGGATTTAGAAAGCAGAAATCATGCGTGGACAATCTCGCCATCCTACGAGCCAAAATAGACAACGAGTTTGTTCGAAAAAATCATTTAGTTAGTGTCTTTTTGGACGTAAAAGGAGCTTATGACAATGTGCTAGCGGACATCCTTATCAACCGACTAAAAGATCTAAAAATTCCAGTAAACTTATTAAACTTCATCTACAACCTAGTATGCGAGAGAAATCTCCACTGTAGAATAAGTGGAGCAGACGCAATCTATACGACTTTTAAAGGATTACCTCAAGGGAGTTCGCTAAGCCCTCTTCTTTACAACATTTATACAAAAAGAATAGAGAACGAGGTACTAGAAGAGTGCGGAATCCTACAATTCGCAGACGACATAGCACTATTCTCAGGCAGAAATCCAATACAACAGAGTCTTGACATCGTAGAACGATCTGTCGAAAATATAAATAAATTCCTCAGTCAAAGCGGCCTAGAGTTAGAACCCTCTAAATGACAATTAGTAATTTTTACAAGAAAGGACTTTAAAACTCTTAACAGGTTCTCAATGAAAATCAACAACGTCAGAATTAAACCTCAAAGTCAAGTTAAATTTCTGGGAGTGATCTTCGAACACAACCTTAAATGGAAAAAGCACATCGACAAAGTAGTCCAATCTTGCCACAACAGCTTAAAGATCATGAACTGTTTACGACATACGTGGTGGGGCGCTGACCCAATCATATTGATGAATCTTTATAAAACACTGATTCGGTCGAGAATCGAATATGCAACATTCATAGTAGAACCGAGTGACCAAAATTTATTGTCTAAATTAGACCGTATTCAATTCAAAGCCATCAGATCAGCCTTAGGGTTCAGAACTTCGACACCAACAAATATTCTACTTGCCGAACCAAGAGAACCGCCGCTGAGACTAAGAAAAAAATACCTGTGTCAAAAATTTCTGACGAAAGTACTATCCTTTTCAGGCCATCCGTTGATTGATATAGTCAGGGAAACCTCGGAAAGTTTCAATCATCCTCTCCTGGTAACAAGCCTAGCAAAGCCCTTAATGGTGAAGTGCTTCGAGGAGATAGAACCATTTTCTCACATAGTCGCTTCATTTGAATTCCCTCATCTTTGTAACACAGAATTTCTTATTACCATGTACCGGCCGGTGATTTCCTTTAAAGAAGGCCTCATAGTGCAAAGCTCCCCATCACCCCAATCAGAATTTTTGGCTATCTTCAATGAGGAAGTTAGCAGGGAAAAAATCGAAATGTTTTTCACGGACGGTTCTAAAATGGGCGAGGAACAATTTGTGGGATTCGCAACGTTCAGAACCAACACCTCTACACTCACTAAACGTAGATCAGATTCGAAAACTAGTATATTTTCAGCAGAAGCTATGGCTATAGTAGAAACTCTCCAAATAATTCAAAAGCTAAACATCCCAAAAGCTTATATCTTCTCAGATTCTAGTAGCGTGCTAAAGTCGTGTGATTCGCATCACGTGGATACGAAAACGTCGTACCTGATTTTAAAAATTAAGGAACTTGCTTACAGACTCGCAGAAAATAACAAAATGGTAAAATTCTTCTGGATACCAGCCCACGTTGGTGTGCGATATAATGAAATCGTAGACAAAGGAGCCAAGAATGCTATCAGAGATGGGATATACTGCCAGCTTCTGGTACCATATACTGATATATTCCATAAATTTAAGGTCGAAATGAACAATGAACAAAAAAACTGGTACTCAAGTACCAGAGAAATCAAGGGGAAAAAATATTTCGAGGAGTTTTTTGAATTTGACTCAAAACCGTGGTACCAAAAATTATGTATAAGCAGAAAAGCGATAGTATCCCTAAATCGAATAAGAAGTAATCATAGCTCTCTGAATCATAGCCTAAATAGGATTAATATTGTTGAGAGTGATATGTGTGTATGCGGATTGTCTCAGGATACGGCAGACCACGTTTTCTGGCAATGTCCAATGTATATAGAGCCACGGAAAAAACTGGTATCGACTTTGACCAAATGTAAAATGCGGGTACCATATTCGATTGCTGCGGTAATGGCATCGAAATCCAAGAAAGCCATCCGAGCTTTAGCTGTTTTTGTGAATAAGATAGATTTAAGAATCTAACAAACAAAAGCTTTAATCCATACATTTAAGACAGAATCGAATTGTTAAAACATATGTATCAATCATCAGTCAGTAAGGAACTTACCTTACCGACGGGGCAGCATGGGCACGTGCAAGATGGAGCTCGAAGCCCCTAAAAATAAAAATAAAATAATAAAAAAAATAATTTTCACGATTGGCACGATTACCGAATTTCCGAGTGAGGTTGTCAACTAATAGGGAGATGGCGATACCCGAATGCGGTACGGGGTTTGTTTTGAATAAACTGAGTGAGGTTATTAATTTGGAAATGGTTCTGAAGATTACTAAGTATACAAAATAAGTTAAACGAAGCTATAATAATAATTTAAAATCAATAATAATTGTTTACTCGTTTCTCATCATAATAGTTTAACATTATTGTTGTTCCTGTCCTCAACTTTTTTATACAATTCATCATATATGCACTCGGTTGTTCGCAATGGCAATGCATGTTTTATCGAGTTTTATATGAATTAGTAATTTGAATTAAACGAGAACATAATAAAAATGCTTTCGATTTATTTTAGTCGCTTATTGTTATAAACGTAAAGTATTTAATTTTATTTTCGCGAAAATGTATCTTTTTCATGACTTTATAATTCGTAGTAATTGCGAATTAATAAAAATAAAATGATTTAATAAACTTTGGAAATATTAATGCAAACACATTCAAGAGCCATATTTGTATATAACGTTGCTGCGTTATTTTGATGTAAAAGCTGGTAATCAACAGACAATCGGTTACTCCATCCTCTTGACTATTGCAAGGTTATCTCATGTTGCTCAATATTTGGCTCAAGCAGATATCCTTTCAAATTATTTGTGTCGAATGAATTGAAAAAATATTTGAACTTACAAATAATATGCTCTGCTATGATTCAACTGTTAGATTTTATTTTCTTAAAGAGTAATGAGAAAACAAATCTGCGAGGATCTGCACTTGACACAAGCTCGTCACTGTCATGGTGTAAAAGGTGCGCACAGCTCTCTATTGATGTTTAAAGATAAAAACACCGAATGCAATGATGCCCCGCCGCAATGATGAACTCTTGAGAGACTCCTTGAAAAAAAGGTGACAAAACATGGTAAGATGAATCAACAAGACAAGCATTTTTTCAATCTTTATTTTCACATTTGTTAAATTCAATTGGAAACATCATAATTTTACCAATCTCATTTTTTCACCAGTTGCAGCTGTATCAAGTTTTAAATTCTTGATTTAATATTGTGAATTACTGAAATCGAATCTATACAATACATTCACTGTAGAAATCATTAAAATGCAATTGTTGGAAGCTTAAATTTCTAATTCATCTAATCTGGAATATAAATCATTGCTGTGTATATCTTTATTCATTTGTTTTGAATGCAAAATTTACGTCGTTATTTTATTTTCTTGGATTTATTTGCAGAGTTCGGTGGTATCCCTTCCAAAAGAACACGAGGAGTTCTTTTAACAATAAAACATAAATTAGGAAAAAAAATTAGATTAATGGAATTCAATTCGCTCGAGTAACAAAAAAAATAATTAAAAAAACATGTGCGACAAGCGAAAAGCTTGTAACGATGGAGATGTAAAAAACGTATAACGTGTATGCAATTCAATAATAATAAAAAAACCGTCAACTTAAGGTGTCTGATAACTAATGTAAAATTTTTGGTCGATCTTTTTATTTTTTCTTTATTATTAAATATACATTCATTCTTTACTGCACACGCGTATATTTGTACTTTTTATAAACAACATTCTTTTTTTTACCTGTTATACAATACAGATCGCACATTTTGATTGATATATATATACGTCTGCAATTTGTAATCCCGAGCACAAGTGTTTTGCTCAATCAAGCATTTATTTTTATTGTTTACCGATTATTTTAGAAAATTTCTCAACGTTGTGTTGAAACCATTGAATTGTTTTGGCTGTATAAATTTCCGCAGCTTTTATAACCAGTGTTTTTGAGGCAAGCAAAAAAATTGAAAAGCGAACAAATCAAATCAACGTTCAATTGTGGATATATTCTTTGCTCCATCAAAATATCGGTATAAACTAGATTCTCTGACTTTTGTTACAAGTATTCACAGCCTGCTGTGACACATGCACAGTTTTTACATGCCTCGAATATTGTAAGGGTACTATTTTTTTTTAGTTTTTTAATAATAAATTGTCCTTCAACAGCGCCAGCAGCACTTCCTTGACAACATCTGCCCTGCACACGCTGAAAGTGCAACAATCCTGCGTCTATCAGTGATTCTTTAAATTTTGTCTTTTATTAAATATTATAGATTCTTAGAGCATTTCATGGCCAGAATTATTTAATTGAAAATGATTTTCGATCGATCAGCGTCCTGTCCAGCTAGGTGAAAAATTTGCCGCTCACCTTGAGGTCGAGTTATGTACGATACAACCCTGTAATGTCGTGTAACGAAAAATTATGTAATATTTCATAAATATAAACGAAATATAAACTTTGTTGAATCTCTAAATCTCCTAATCGATTGTCAGACGTAAAAAAAATGTCGATGTCCTTTATTTCTATAATTAAAACAAATGACTTCACATGAAAATTTAAAAGATATGCGGTTATAGATTTTTGTACTATATAGATTGTAAATTAAATGAAAATATACCACTAGCTATTATTTACACTAATAATATTGTTGTTTTGATTGAATTTTGATTTGATTTGAATATGTTGAATGTTTTGATTTGAATTATAAATTGAGCAATCGTGTCACAGAAAATAGAACATATATAGTAGTAGGAGGCTTTGGAATATGCCCCAACAGGGAGATAGTATAGCTACTAAAAAAAAGGAGGAGACAAGAAAGAATGAATAGCAATAGGGGAAGTGCAATAATTATAGCGGCGCGACATCTATGGTGAATACATACCGTACATACGTGGTACATACCGAGCATACCAAGAGCTAAGAGCTCAAACGCAAAATGGCGGAAATAGTAGACCAACTCCTTTTTTATATCTGTCATTTATTCGTTTTACTATATTTTTCTCCATAATTTCGTGAATCGCGAGTACTGTACATTTACGTAGTATATATTCATCGCGCATTTTTTCAACTACATATTCATTGCAGCACGTTGGCTGATTGGAAATAAAGCCTGCTCCGAACGTGTTTTTCGGAAATGGAGTATTTATTACGCGTCATAGCAATTTTTGTGGTAAGTTATCATAAATCAGGGCTTCTCAGTACGAAGCCAATATGAGGAATTCATTAGAAATCGAGCACTTATCTACGTTTGGCAATATGCAGAAAAATATGTTGTTTAGATATATAAAGGGAAATGAACAAATAGCTTAAGTTTTACATGAATCTGATGGCTTTAGAGTCAAAATCAAAGGAGACTCTCATAAGAACGTTAAAAAATTGTTGAAATAAGTAAGGTGAGAAAATAAATTCAACATTTTCATAAAATTTAAATAATTCATTTTTGTGAAATAATTCATTTTTGTGAATTCTTGCAACCAAAAACTGGATAAACTCAGCGATGCTCTGGCCTCAAGTAATTATGAAATGATTTTATAAGTACATACATTAGGACTGGACTTTTCACATCACATAGTGTAAAATGTTTCTGTATATGCGACATGGGACATGCGTATGTCCGAATAGTGAATTTCATGAAAGATAGTTGAGGGTTTTGTCTGCATGTAATATCACAGGTGTTTCTCACACAGGTACACGGCCAGATGTGGCTCAACATCCTTGCTCAGCACGCTCTTCACGATTTTGAAATTCATATCGTTGTACAATTGCCAAATCCCTATCGATCGACGGCAGTGCGCTACAAAATGAGCAGCATTGTACGTTGTAACTCCAATCAACCTGTAATAGCAATGATGCCAATCGGTAATTATGTACTTTATTTTATTTCTTTCTACATTGGGCTGCTCATATACAAATATAGCTACTAGTTTTCTTAGGTTATTTTATTCTGTATTTTAAAATTGTAACACCGCTCCTTGCCGCAGGTTATATGCAGCAGCGTTCTGACCTGAACCTTATCAACAAATAACGCATATACATTTATAGAGTTTTTCAATGTCATTAAACAAAACCATTTTACCAATAGTTTTAGGTTATGTCTCCCAGTCAATTTTTTCAAAACCTTCAGAAATCTGTTAAATGGCATTGCAGGAAGTGCTTCCTGTTTTTTTATTTCGTTTTATTAAGGCTCAAAAAAGAGGAAAGAAATTAATGGATCTGCAAAATGACATGTGATATTTTGAATGAGGCAGATTTGTCAGATCAATTGAAAAGTAAAATAAACTAACCTGTACGTCGACCGCAATTCTTCGCTAACTCTGAAAGTTATAGATGATGGCAACTGTGTTAATTTACATTTCAATCCTGTTTTAGCCACGCCTAACTCGGTACTCGAACGGATGTCAAGATCTATCAGAACGTGGATATTTAGTTTCATGTGTGCCGTTGATTCTGATCCGCATCGTCGACACAAAATACCATGCTGCACTAGTTGAAAGTTTAGAGCATCTTCTAAAGCTTCAAAACCATTCATCTCTATCTTCTTATGATTTGGGGTAAGATAGTGTTGAACATGTGATAAGCCTTCGCATCCAGTACATTTTTCAGTTATGCAAACGCTGGGACATGAGTCCAGAGCCTTTACTACCATGTTTGCAATACTGTCCCAAGCATTTAAGGAATATGAAAAGATTCTGTTTTCTGTGTTTGGTCCGGGCAAACAGGGGTACTCCAAATGTTTGAGAAGCTCTGCTCTTTGTTGTAAAATCTCTTTTGTGACTCCGCTGTTAATGAGTGCCCAAACGAATTGCAAAGTTTCATTCGATGATTGTTTCAGGATGCTGGAGTATTCGAGGTTGTCTAGCGCACTGGTCATCAAGATATGCACAAGGGAGTCAAATGAGCATGTGGATTTCACAAAAATTTTATTCCCATTGACTTTGACGGGTTTATCGCAAATGCTTCCATTTGGTAAAAGTACGGCCTTACTCGTATTTGAGGTAAGAATATTACGCTGCCGAATGTCCGGACATGGGTTGTAATACTTTGATGGTTTTTTCTTTCTCAATTTGTGCTTGACTGAAACCAAGTTATTTGGAATTTCTGCAGGTAATGGTGGGCAAAGGTCTAGCATTGGTTCAGCACCGGCAACTGGCTCATGGAGAACACTCAATGGACTTGTGATCAATTGCTGCGCTGTCTCTATCAGCTGGGACTGATCATCTTCGAGTTCCTTCCTTTCCGGCATTGTTACCAGGTTGCTTTGACAATAATCATGATCAAGAGATATATTGGACAGCACATTTAATGCCGCATCGGTACTTCCATCGATTAATAAGGTACGGTTATCCCCCTCAAAGCGAGATGACGACATTATTGGCTCACAAAACTCAAGAAGCGAGTCATCTGTTGCATCGAGTATATATTTTCTACCATGGGACGCTTTCCCTCTCCAATCTTCTCGAGACATTAGATCCGCTTTGCTGCGATTAGAAACATTTTGATCGAGGCATCTTGGTTTTTGAAGAGGTTCTTCTTTCTTTATAGTTCTTTTCTCTTTGTCATCGATCTTTACTTCCATCTTTTTTAACGTCCGAATTTTTTGATTGAAAGCAATTATATTAGATGAAAAAAGTAACGCTTGACCTGAAATGTCTCGAATATGGATTTTGATGAATTTATCTACCCGCAGAGGCGGTGGGGTATTTTTGAGGACCCTCGTTTTTATGTCGCTGAAATAGCCTTCAGCATAGCTGGAAGAAGCGTGAGGAATAGGCCGTGGAATGGAAGGTGGAATGGCTGCGCTGGTCCATAGTGGAAATTCTTTCGCTAAATCGAAAAGCTGTTGGACAAAATCTGGCAAGTAAAACGGATTCAAATTTTTTCCTTCAGTTAAAGTTGTTTCCGCCTTATTTTTTTGGTTTGTTAACCACACTAACAGTGTACTTGACTCGGCTGATTCGATCGGATCGGGTTCGGACTCGAGAGGACCATAACCTCCTTTTTTTCCATCAGCGAACTCATCTTTGTCTGACACTTTGTCGATGGTATCGATATCTATATTGCTTTTGTGATCAGCAATACGATCTTCAAGCCGTTCCCTTGCTTCTCTCGTCGATTTCGCTCCAGGCAAATTCATTACACTATCTTCATAGTCTTGAAGCCCAACTGCACAGGTGAGTACAAAAATTTCCCCGAACTCTTCTACCGACGTTGAATCCACCATAAGTGCAACACAGCGAAGATAAAATTCTTTAATACATCGTTGTCTGACAGATTTGAAACAACTCCAGCGAACAACCATGTGCGTCACATGGGCGACATCGACTCGATGGATCGTGCCAGGAATCCCAGGTCTCACCAATGTACCATTGTTAATAGCAATTGAAAAGACCCATTCAACGTACTCCTTGGGCGTACAATTGTTATACACTTTGCATAGGCTTACAAGGAGAGCCCTTGAATAATCACAGACAGTCACTTTTGGCTTCGGGGCACCGGCTCGAACCCAATGCATCAGCCAAAATTCTATTATGTCGACTCCGTGAGCTTCAGAGAGCATGTGATAAACAGGTAAGGTTGTATTCTCAAAATTGATAACTATTGAATACAGAAAAATATGCCCACTCAGGACTCCGTCAATGAGGACAATTTTTTTGACCAGACTTCCTGTTGCATCTAACGATATTGTTGCTCCACCTTTTTCGATCCGACAATAATCTTTATAGGCGTGCATTCCAGCTGGTGTAAAGTAAAATGTAAAGAAAGGGTTCATACCCGTCCAAGTGATTATGCCTGCGAACTCTGAAGTTATCGACAAGTTTGAAATGGTCCGGACGACATCATTTCCATCATCTGGTCGTATATCAAGATCTCTATTAATTTTTTCTTTCTTTGCATTCCGTAGAACAGGGCTTTTGGGTATAAAGGGAGGCACTGGGTCACCATGATCCATGTACAATCGAGCTTGTTCTCGTTGCCAGATTTTACACCCTTTTGCTTCCAATGCCTGTTGTACCTCCAGTCGACGCTCTCCATTCAAATTTGTCGTAACTTGTTCATGAAACGCGTTTCGTACCTCGCGCGTTTCCACTTTTAGACGTAGGCCTTTCTCACTCACTTGTTTCTCGCCAGAAGCGGTGATTTTATTTCCACAGATTTTACTTATACACCGGCCAAGAATCTTTATTTTAAACGTGGTTCCGTTATTGATCAGGGTTACTTCAGCCCGTTTAAGTGAAAGCGCACAGGGTAACTTGTGCTGTTGCCACAGCGCTAATCTAAACATGTTGCCCCACACTTTTTTCTTTAGGTAGAACCTTTGTTTTTTTCCACGTCGCTCAGTCGGTTTAAAGGCATCCCACTCGTTTTCTGTTAATACTAATTCGAGTTCAATTAATTCGTCCGAACTAGTACTGGGATTATTTAAATCAACGGGCGACCATGAGTCCTCATCATTCTTCTCGGTATCTTCATCTGAATGCGAAGAGTAGGATTCTATACAGTCATTGTTTTCTTTAATTACGCAGATATTCAATGCAAATCGAGCTTTGCTGAGGATTCTACGTCGATCTTCTCTGACATTTATATATACATTGAGAGACGACCATGCTCCATTGGTTTGCTGACTCATTTTTTTCCATACTTCTGATGAATATTTTGGAAGCTTCTCAGTTGTAAAATGTATCGCAAAAGCTTTCACCAAGTTGATTGCATCTTCTTCGGAAACTCTCGCTTTACCAGGCATTTTGCAAATAATCCAGTGGCACAATCTAAAGTAATAACAATGATATAATACTACATTTAATCGAGTAACACCTTATGTGAAAAGATTCTAAAAGTTAATGGAGTTTGACTGAGGGGTTTGATGTTATTTTCTATCTTTACTACTTGGCATGATAAAAAAAATTGCAGAATATATTCAATATTAATTTCAAGCGTTGTCATCATTTAAAAAATGCACACAAGATACTTTGAAGAAAGCTGAATCATCTCAAGAACGTTACGTACAACTCGTGAAAGGTTACATACAAATATTGTAATTTATTACGATATTTTCAGTGAACATTGAGTCAAAATTTTGTTCAACCCAAATCTTAGTACTTTCTCATCTAACAAAAAATTTTCAACATATTGTTTAATTGAAATTTTTACGTTTTAAATTTGAAGCTAGCATCATCGTACTCATAGTGGCTCAGTGGATATGACACGGCCTTCAAGATTATAATGTAATACATTGTAAGCATTACATTTCTAAATTAACTTTCTCGTTTTATCGCAATTGAAATTTTATAAAATTTTCAAACAGCCATCTAGAATTTTTTATATATATTTAACAGCATTCGTTCATTTTTTCCCACTTTCCAGGCGGGACTAAAAAACAAGCACATGGCAGACATTTGTTCCACCATGTTCCCGTTGAGTACCCGTGATCCTAAATAATGACAAAAAATACTGACCTCTCTATACGTTAATGCTTTCTAAGATGAATAATAGTTGAACAAATTAAAAATTATTTTCAACCCATTTTCACATATCGACGTTTAAATAAATGTGCAAAGACTTTTTTTTCGAACTACTTGTTAACTTTTCTTTTTTTACAACTTTAGCTTTGACGACATTCGAGAGTCCACGAGGAGCTTTTTTGAATGTGAAAAAAATTCGACAATAGTAACCGATTCCGATGTTCATCAGACAATAACCGAAACATCTAGATAAAAAACGAATGTGTGGAAAATAGAGGGCGTGCGAGTCACCTAAATATTACGGTAAAAACAATCTCAAGATTTTTCCATAAATCATGAAAAATGAGCATGCAAATTTGTTTTAGCATTAAAATTTTTAGCAGTAATAATAACATATTCTGCATTCAATTGGAACTGCATAAAAACGCGTTTATAAAAATTTTAATAAAATTTAGATTAATCTTTCTTACCAATTGCGTTACCAGAAACCACGCGAATGCGACAGTAGCGAAATCAAAAAATGGCATTTTTTCGTACTATTCGACTGTCACTTGAATTGACTAATTTCGAACATTTCTCTACGCGGTTCTGCATGGGTTAAGGCCATCTATGAGTTGGTTGAGTGTGAGAAAGATAACGGAAAATAACGGTTACACGGTATACTCGGACATCGTTGATATTTCGAGAAATACAAAAGTTACACTTTGTAGTAAAAGTCTTGGTACACGTTTTATTCGAAGAGGCTTGATATTTCGAGGAAAAAATGCGTTACACGCTGTTCCCCTTTCGTCAGAGAACAACGTGTAACTTTTATTTTTCTCGAAATATCAAGCCTCTCCGAATAAAATGTGTAACCCTTTTTCAGCTATCTCGATCTCGCACTCAAACAACTGATTACCTTAAATATATCCATTCTAATTTCTTTTTCAAATCATATCCTTGTGCATGCGTCGTGTCAAAATTAGTATGCTTGGATTTAACGTCCAAATAACTTTCACATGTTTGGCATGGAGCAGCACGAGACGAACTTTTCAACTCCACGTTATCGACTTCTTTTTGAAAGTAATTTATACCTGAAAATAATATTAATAGATAGATTTACTCGAAACGTACTAAATGCTCTACATTTATTTTTTCTTTTTCAGATGTATCGTTGTGTTTATTGTTTCGTCCCGGTGGCCTTATCATGGGCCCCAAGCCATCTCTGTCTAAAAAATTTCAACTTTCTTCACGTGGACGAATACAGCTTGGTAACCGGTCATGAAGGTACTATCAAAATAAGTAAGAATATCAGATTGTTCTGGTTACAAATTTTCATTCTATAATATAAACTATTTTAATGCTACTTTTTATTTTCAATTAAATGTATCCAACGGCAACAATCATGATTTGAATTTTAATTTCGCATTGCATTTCAGCTCCGCATAACAACAATGAAGAGGCGGTCTGCGTAAGTGCTGAGCTTCAGGTCGATAAACATTGGACCACAGTTGTTACATATATGGAAATGAACACAGACATTCTAACTGACCAGGCGGTTGATGGACCCTTCAACAGATCTTGTGCAAAAAGTACGTAGTGTGAAATTGTTCAGAACATTGATGAACACTCTCAAGCAAACACTAATAATTGATTATTTATTCTATTTTTTTATATTGCAATGTGGTTTATTAAATAAAAAAGGCCTAGAGGTCATGGTTGAATCGGTAATCATTTTTGTTTCAGACAATCAAAGGATGGGTGTCAAAGACTGTATCGAAGTATGCAGTTTTGAAAAGAGCAACAGTACGAATTTCATTGACAGAAATGGATCTTATCTTCTCTGACCCCGAGAAACGCTTACTACACTTAATAGGGCTTATCCCAGAATATGTAATGTCAATGCCGGAATGATTGTATATGAATATTATAATATCGATGTAAAATTTACAGTTGGTCACATTACTTGAAAATTTTCTATAAATAAAATAATTTTTGCATCAGTCACCCCTAATACTTTTGTATGTAAAATAAATTATATATAGAATTTAGATGTTTTAAATTTATTGATCGTCCTGTTACAAATTTATTTATGAATAACAAATAAACGGGAAAGTTATGAATGAGATCATAACAATAATTTACTCACGGGGATAAAAAAGTTGCAAGGTGGAGAGTACTTTTTCGAAAGGGTATCAAGGACGTTTCCTTATATCGTTGGCCCTCTCGAAGTATGTAGTAGCAGTTTCGCCCGCAAAAAAGCCGAATTAATTTTGGAGTTATCTCATTCTCTTTACCTGTTGTATAAATATTTTGAACTAAGTAGTAAAAATGAAATCATGGGAAATGAATTGAAACCTTTCAACACACGATTTTCTACAGGAAACTATTACTTTTCCGGAATTATATTTATTTTTCAATACTTACGAATGGTATTCAAAATCAATAGCGGCAAATGAACTTATAAATTTTATTAATAAATCAAATTTTCAGTAAAAATGAATTGAAATTAATGTCAAATTAATTTTAGTAATTCACAAAAAGATCCATCAAAATTTTCATGCAATCAATAGTTGTATTTTCTGATAACGGAAGAATTCGACATAAATAATATATTCGATAGTATTGGAGAATAGTTCAGTTATGAGAGGTTTGTATTTTAATTGCCAGTGGCTGCAGTTGATACGTACATCGCTCGAAACGGATACGAAATAACGCTCAAAACTAATCAAATAAAATAAGAAATTGAAAATTCGCCCGTTAATTTGACCGTACAGAGTTCGAAAGAATATCTTTATCTACATGAGCTCGTTAAATCCACAGATGAATAGTTTCGTGCATGGGATACTCATTCCTTCTCTTTCGGAGATCCGGTACAGCTCGAGTTTCCTTCCAAATATCTTCAAGTTTTCTATCAACTGGCTTCTTTTCATTTGCAGATGGTCCATAGTTTTCTCGAATTCTCGTTCTTGGAAACCGGTTAATATTATACAGAAAAATTTTTTCCAAAAATTTATGAAGTTCAAAGAAAAATGTTTGTTATTTTGTTTATCCAAGCGCATAGCTCTTTCAGCGGTCTATCAGTTGCGTTAATGCAAAAGAAAATCTGAAAGCTAGTTTTACATTTTGTAGGAGACCCTCTATTTTGGAAAAAAAAGTTACACGATATAGAGATGTTTTCCTTGTAAGACACCATAAGTTGAAGGTTTTTTTATTATTATTGAATTGCATACACGTTATACGTTTTTTACATTTCCATCGTTACAAGCTTTTCGCTTGTCGCACATGTTTTTTTAATTATTTTTTTTGTTACTCGAGCGAATTGAATTCCATTAATCTAATTTTTTTTCCTAATTTATGTTTTATTGTTAAAAGAACTCCTCGTGTTCTTTTGGAAGGGATACCACCGAACTCTGCAAATAAATCCAAGAAAATAAAATAACGACGTAAATTTTGCATTCAAAACAAATGAATAAAGATATACACAGCAATGATTTATATTCCAGATTAGATGAATTAGAAATTTAAGCTTCCAACAATTGCATTTTAATGATTTCTACAGTGAATGTATTGTATAGATTCGATTTCAGTAATTCACAATATTAAATCAAGAATTTAAAACTTGATACAGCTGCAACTGGTGAAAAAATGAGATTGGTAAAATTATGATGTTTCCAATTGAATTTAACAAATGTGAAAATAAAGATTGAAAAAATGCTTGTCTTGTTGATTCATCTTACCATGTTTTGTCACCTTTTTTTCAAGGAGTCTCTCAAGAGTTCATCATTGCGGCGGGGCATCATTGCATTCGGTGTTTTTATCTTTAAACATCAATAGAGAGCTGTGCGCACCTTTTACACCATGACAGTGACGAGCTTGTGTCAAGTGCAGATCCTCGCAGATTTGTTTTCTCATTACTCTTTAAGAAAATAAAATCTAACAGTTGAATCATAGCAGAGCATATTATTTGTAAGTTCAAATATTTTTTCAATTCATTCGACACAAATAATTTGAAAGGATATCTGCTTGAGCCAAATATTGAGCAACATGAGATAACCTTGCAATAGTCAAGAGGATGGAGTAACCGATTGTCTGTTGATTACCAGCTTTTACATCAAAATAACGCAGCAACGTTATATACAAATATGGCTCTTGAATGTGTTTGCATTAATATTTCCAAAGTTTATTAAATCATTTTATTTTTATTAATTCGCAATTACTACGAATTATAAAGTCATGAAAAAGATACATTTTCGCGAAAATAAAATTAAATACTTTACGTTTATAACAATAAGCGACTAAAATAAATCGAAAGCATTTTTATTATGTTCTCGTTTAATTCAAATTACTAATTCATATAAAACTCGATGAAACATGCATTGCCATTGCGAACAACCGAGTGCATATATGATGAATTGTATAAAAAAGTTGAGGACAGGAACAACAATAATGTTAAACTATTATGATGAGAAACGAGTAAACAATTATTATTGATTTTAAATTATTATTATAGCTTCGTTTAACTTATTTTGTATACTTAGTAATCTTCAGAACCATTTCCAAATTAATAACCTCACTCAGTTTATTCAAAACAAACCCCGTACCGCATTCGGGTATCGCCATCTCCCTATTAGTTGACAACCTCACTTGGAAATTCGGTAATCGTGCCAATCGTGAAAATTATCGATGAAAATGCTCAGTGCGACATCTAGGTTCAGCATCTGTAAACGCTCGCTTTCTTTTCACATCTCACCTCGACATTTTTTTCATTTGGCCGTTGAATCTTTTCACCGACCAATCAGAGCGTTCTAATTACGTCACCATAAGCATCACCACGGGGGATTTTCTAGACTGAATATTGAATTCTTTTTTTTATGTTTATTAAATGAATTACTGATTACCAAGGGTTGTAACTTGTCGATTTGTGACCACCAAGTGATTCTGCATCGATTAAGCATATTATCCAAGTCCTTTCACAGTAAAATTAATTTTGGCCGGCTAACTTGATGCTAAAAATTAAAATGATGTATTTATTAAAAATTAAAAACCACCAAGCATTTTAATTGCGCTACCATCGACCACCACGCGACCACCTTGAGATATTAATTATTAAAAAGTTGAAAATTCAAAGTTGCCCGGCTAACTTTATGACACTCAATGTACTTGTCCCGAGACTCTACCGAGTCTCTTGATGTCTGCTGTGCTGCCGTGTGCTACGTTCTGAAGTTGACGTCAGATTTCCGGTCATAAACAACCAATTTCAACAACCAATCACAACGTCTAAAAATGGATGTCGTCAGATCCAACCAATCAGAAACTCGAGAGCATCAAAGTGCCTTTGATGGTGTTTATTTATAAATGCAGACGCATAAATTCTTGAATGTGTTGGTAACTTTTGCATAATCTTGAGCCCGTGCAAAATTTTTTCTCAGCAATTACACCACCGATCATGCTGATTTAGGGCGGAATCGAAAGAGAATTACTCAATTGGCTTAAACTTCAATTTTCAAGTTGCTAAATGGCTCCTGAGCTTCGTAATTCAATAAAATCACATGCCAATTTTACCCCCACCATGGCGAATCGTTTTATTCAGAGAAAGTATCTCGGCGAGAGCCTCGGGCCAGCAGACGACAGGGCTGTCAATGTACTTGTCCCGAGACTCTACCGAGTCTCTTGATTGATATTCTAATCCTCCATTCCACCAATATATATTCCGAATCGATTACTGAGTAGTGAGTTTTAATGTATGAGCGGTATTAGATGGCGAGTTAAAGAAACACGCATACTAGTGCGCGCATCCTACACGTACATTCAATATGGAAGATGGGTCAGCTGGGTATACATCAGAAAAATCCATTGATTCAATTTTCGCGTTATTGTGATAAAAAAATCACTTCATAAATTATTCAATATTACACATGCATTTCCCAGATAATTTCTGGTTGATTTTGTAAAAAATAAACGATTTTCAAGTTACTTTCCGCCAACTATACGCCCAATCTTTTTTAATTTACTATTAATAAAATAGTTTTTTGAACGTTATAATAATAACGGCAAAAAATTGCGAGAATAATTCCCAAGATATAGCAACAATAAAAAATAAGAATTGTTGTTTTATTCCGCTAACTATACAGAACTTCAAACCCGTATGTAAGACTGTGACAACAGCAACAAAACTTATGTATGCTTGCTCCGTTCAACCTGACTCCGATAACCAATCAGAGCACTTCGTTCTCGTGAACTGATCTCCGATAGTTTTTCAATTGATGTTAACGAAGGATTTCACCAAAGATTATATTTAAACTACCAAGCACCACCAGACGATTTTCTATAAACAAAGTCGATGCGAAATGAAACTAGTCGAAAAATAGAATACTTGGTCGGCCAAGTTTACTCCATCAGCTGACTATTAGTGAATAGTTTATATCTACGTTTTATTGATAAATAATTGATTACCAAAGACTATGTTTCATGGATTCGTCGCTACCAGACGATTCTGCATCGATTTAAGTATTTTATCCGAACTATTTCACGCAATATACGTATATATGTCGGCTATCTTTACGTTCAAACGTTCAATGACTTATTTATAAAAAAATATTGGTTACCAAACGTTTAAATTAATCAAACATTCACAGACTAATGTCGAAAATCATAATGAATTAAAAAAAAGGCGAAAGTCAAAATCAAGGGGCTAGTTTTATATAACTTTGTGCAACTCGTGCATTTTTTTAATGTTGGAAATGATTTTTCAAACACGCCCGCGTGGAAATATCATTATAGGTGTTCAATATTCATTGGAGCATCCATACCCCTGCTTATAAACACGCTATAAGCCAAGCCATACACACGGGTCATACATACATATACAAATTTTTTGAAGTCTCCCCCCTCTTCTCTTCTTCTTTCTCATTTGATAATACTCCCCAGGTGATAGCTTTCGCAGTTTTCGTTGCTCCTAAACTCCATGTTTTCGGCCCTCTCTGCTTTTGGAACACACACGAGGAGAGTGTAAAAAAAAGAACTCTTACGTGTATAAACAGATTAGATTATAATTTATAAGTTAATTAAATGCAATACGTGAATTCATTTATCACGGGTTATCTGAATTATGCCATCGTCCTGTGAATCGAATATTTGATGATAGTTTAATTTATAATCGGTAAATATTTTGAACTTCTATCAAGAAAATTTAATGTGATTTATTTCCATTTTCCTCAACTTAATTTAGATCTGACATTTTCCCGGTCAATTAATGTGATAATTTTCAGAAAAAATTCACATCTTTTCATATTGCATTGTGTTTGTGTTATTTCTATTGACAGAGACAACAAATGGCGAAATTCGTAGCTTGTACATGTGTTCTGCTCTTTATTGTTTCCTTCTATCGTCTCTCTGCTACACAAAGTCATGATGAAAAAGGAACGATTTCTTTAGAACAACAACCTGTCTATGCAAGTCCAATTCCTCGAGGTTTTGCTTACATTGCTGAACATTTTGATGATGTCGAGAGATTCAACAAAACTTGGCAAATATCACAAGCTATAAAAGATGATACGGATGAAGATATTTCAAAATATGATGGTAATATTAACTATTTTATAGTTCATCCATTTCCTTCAACAGCTATTCATTTTCATTTTTCCCTTGTTCCTTGTAATACTTGTGCCTACTTTCTTTTGATACAAATATTTTTCAAGCATTATATTCTTCCAAAAATTGTGCTGATTGACTCTCATTTTAAACAAGATTTTTATTTTAATATTATTTAGAAATTCATGATACACTTGTGTTATTAATCTTGTATATTTCACCAATGTTTAAAATTTCTTTGCAAAGTATGAATTTTTATTCTAAGAGTTTCGGATTCATCAAAGACAACATTCGAGGATCGTCATATTATATTTCATCAGGCTTAACATCAATCACAGTTCATTAAATGGAATCTAAATGACTTGAAAAACTGTCAATTTTAATAACTTTACATTGGAGTTTTTCCTCTGTGGTGTACTATTTAGTATATAGATGATATTACAAATACAGAACAAGAATAACAATAATAGAACACAATTCTAAATTATTAATATTAATATTAATATTAAATTAATAATTCTAAATTCTTAATATTAAATCAATCATTCTTTTGAGTTTTTTCTGGACCTGTGAGGTAAAGGAAACGTTATCATACCACATGAATGAAGTCCACTAAAAAATAAGCCATTTTCCACATAGTTTTTTGGTGAATGGAGAAATAACTCTAGAAGCTTATATAATTGGGAATTCTTTAAAACGCATATTCGTGTAATTACAGCACTGGCTCTCACTTGTGGGGCACCAATTAGAAATTTCATTTTTTAGGATGACTAATTTTTTCAACATCCCTCGAAGGACCCTTCGAAAGACTAATCTTTCGAAAAATGCTAAGTTATGTATTTATTAAAATTTTTGCAAACGTTGCTCACTCTGAGACTCTCGAAGATTCTCAAGATTTATTCAGACTCCTGGGAGATAAGCAATTATTTGCCCATATGTAAATAAATGTATAATTTAGTATTTTTGAGAAGAATAGTTTATTGCAGGACAAGATCTAATTTAAAAAAACTTCTCCACTTAAGAAAATAATGGTAAACTTTAAAAAGTCTGAAATAAAATAGATGTCGGGAGATGTTTCTAATCAAATCATTGAATAAGAAGTAAAGACATCTCTCGATGGAAAGCCTGACATCTATTTTAATTCAGACTTTGTAAAGTTTACTTCTATTTTCTTAAGGAGTTTCGGTACAGGCGATACAATGTTGCCATGCTAAACCATGCTAAAAACATAAAAAATTTCAAAAAGTTTAGAATTTTATAAAATTTGGTGAACATATTCTTTAGTGCCAAATTTGCCAATACAATTTTTTTAAGATTTTTCTTCTACACAGTTATCTAGTAATTGATCACTAAAGTTTACGTGTATAAGCATAGCGTTTCCATATATATAGGTATACATTCCGGGCATGAAAAATCTGCTTTAATGCGTAATTACTCGATAACTAAGTAGAAGAAAATTTTGAAAAAATTTGTGTTTTCGCACTTGATGTTGAAGAACATTATCACCAAATTTGATCAATTTCTTAATATTTTGACTTCTGTACCGAAACTCCTTAAATGAAGGAGTTTCTCAGTCGGGAGTTTTTATGTTTCTTTGAGACATTATTTTATTCCACACTTTTCAGAGTTCATCATTTTTTATTCGAAAATAATACCTTGAAGTGAAAGTCATAGTGTGCAACCGTGTAAGGTTGGGAGATAATTGAGTTCACCATAGATTTCGATATAATATGTTGAAGAACACTGTCCGTCACATATAGAAAACACAAGCAAAAATTGGTAAAGACAAGTGTGATCTTTCCTGAAAAAAATTGTGTTAAAGTGTCATGGCTAATCGTCGTGAAACGAATAACTCCCGTCTTTTTTGTTCTGCGAGCAGTCGAGAGTTAATAATTTTGAAAAATCTAGTCATACTTAAAAAATGAAATTCCTGATGTATAATTGATACGAATTCGTATATAATATAAATAGATATAGAATATATAATAATTATAATGTAGAATATATATTCTTAATTTATAATTAGTATGAATAACGGCAGGAATCTGGTCGGTTGAGGAACCAACGAGAAGCATACAAGATGGTGATTTAGGCCTGGTTTTGAAGAGTAAAGCACGTCATGCTGCAATTGCAACGTTCTTGAGCACGCCTTTTACTTTTTTGAACAAACCTTTGGTAGTTCAATATGAAGTAAATTTTCAAGAAGGGCAAGAGTGCGGTGGTGCTTATTTGAAGCTTCTGACTGAGCATCCTGAGCATGCAGATTTGAAAACTTTCAATGACAAAACACCGTACACGATTATGTTTGGACCAGACAAATGTGACAATGACCATAAATTACATTTTATATTTCGTCATAAGAACCCATTAAATGGTACGATCGAGGAGAAACATGCAAAGAAACCTAAAGAGAGACTTGAGGATTATTTCAAAGACAAAATCCCGCATCTTTACACGCTTGTATTAAAACCTGATAATACGTTCATTATAAAAGTTGATAATAAAATTGTGAATGAAGGCTCTTTGCTCGATGATTTCACACCACCGGTTAATCCACCTTTGGAAATTGAGGATCCAGATGACGTACAACCCGAGGATTGGGATAACAGAGAAAAAATTCCTGATCCATTGGCAGTAAAACCTGAGGATTGGGATGAAGATGCACCTGCTCAAATTGTTGACGAAGATGACACGATGCCGGACGGTTGGCTTGAAGATGAACCTCCCATGATTCCTAATCCAGATTCTGTTAAACCTGATGATTGGGATGTTGATATGGATGGTGAATGGGGACCACCAGATATACCAAATCCAAAATGCGAAGAAACTACCGGTTGTGGCCCTTACAAACAAAAACTGAAAAAAAATCCTCGCTATAAAGGAAAATGGTCACCTGCGTTAATAAACAATCCAAACTATAAAGGAAAATGGAAACCTCGCCTGATTCACAATCCTCACTACTACAATGATGAACATCCATTTCGCATGTTACCGGTTGTGAGTTTTAACGACATGAAAAATTATTTTCTCACAGTTCAGAAGAGTACTTTTTTCAATTTACATATTTATATTTTTTTTTACTATATAACAACTAGCGTGAAATTTGTATTCACAAGACTTTTCAATCTTCTTAATTTAACTTTAAATTATTTTTACAGTTTGCAGTAGGATTCGAGTTGTGGTCTATGTCACCAGACATTCTTTTTGATAATATTATTATCACTGACGACGAGGATGTCGCAAAACAATGGGCTGACGAATCATTCGAAATTCGTCGTATGAAAATAGCGGAAAATAGTGTGAGTACTAAATCTCTCATTCGGAAGAGTGGAGTAATACCTCCACGAAAAAGACGAAAACTTATATTTCATGAAAAAAATGGAAATAAATAAAAAAAAAAATTAATTACAATATTAAATTTACAAGCTACCAAACCTTGATCACATAGGTGAGGGATTCTCTGTCGAACCGGCCACTTTTTTTTCAACCATCGCAGATCTACCTCATAACTGGTTATATCAAAGTACTACTAAAATACACAGAATTTTTTCAGATTTTTAAATTCATAATTTTAGAAAATATTGTTTTTTTTTTCAAATGATTATATCTCAGAAACTTGAACTAACGGAAAAAAAAAATGTTATCACGTAAAAGTTGTAGTTTCGTGTTAGCTTTCGAACAGACGACTCGAAATAATTTTTACGTTCTG
The DNA here is from genome assembly GCF_019457755.1 of Venturia canescens. Lineage (NCBI taxonomy): Eukaryota > Metazoa > Arthropoda > Insecta > Hymenoptera > Ichneumonidae > Venturia > Venturia canescens. The sequence goes on from NC_057422.1 coordinate 27,000,391, forward strand.
GTAACGGTGATTTTTTACGGAAAAAGGGGGGAATTATTTTTTTATTCAGAAACAGCCATTTTTTTGGCGGAAAAATTACAGAGTTTTCACATATGTCTGACGATATCGCAAAACAATCGTCAGAGTGGCACGGATCGAGGTGCTAGGGTAAAAAAAATTAAATCACACAAATTAATTTTTTTATACCGGTACCTCGACTTGTACCACTCTGGCGATTTTTCCGCGAGATTGTCAAACATACTGAAAAACTCTGTAATTTTTTCAGTCAAAAAAGACTGTGTTGTTTTTGAATAAAAAAAATCAATTTTTGTGATTTCATTTTTTTTTACCCTAGAACCTCGATCCGTGCCACTCTGGCGATTGTTTTGCGATATCGTCAGACTTATTGGAAAACTGTAATTTTTTCAGACGGAAAAAATGACTGTTTCTGAATAAATAAATAATTTATCCCTCTTTAGGTAAAAAAAACATCGTTACCAGAATGCAAAAATTATTTCGAGTCAGTGACTAAAAGTTTCCGCGATATATTCATTTGAAAAAAGCTGTATTTTCTAAAATTATGAATTTGAAAATTTAAACAAATTCACATAGAGTGCCTTTTAGTAGTACTTTGATATAGCCAATTATGAGGCAAATCTGAGATGATCGAAAAAAGTGGCTGGTTTGACAGAGAATCCCTCAGGTACAGAAAGAAAATGAAGCATACATTTTTTCTTCATCTGAAGTCTGAAGTGCATGTCCAAAAATTAACTTAATGCTTTGTCATAATTTTTTTATCCATTAATCACTCGGGGGTACTCAAATGCTCGTATAGTCGAGTGTATGGGGCCGGATGATGCATTCTATGAACCACAAACCGGGTTGGTGGGCTCTTTATTTTTTCTACTGTACCATACCTGTCGCACTATACGTCTGGTACCTGGTTCGAAGATCTCGTGAGGTATTTTTTAAAGCCTTGACAATCTCTGCGCGTAGTACGTTCGAACCCAGCTTCCACGCTTTTGTTGTTGAGAACATTAATCCAAATTACCGATCATTTTTTATTGTACAGCAAACACATACACTTCTAAGAAAAAGTTTCCGGACAAAAGTCCCAAAAAATGTTTGTGTTATTTTTTGTACAAGTATACCGGTAGTGTAGATATTTGGTTGCAAGAGGACGCATTTTAAAGGGGAAACATTCAGCTTTATTGGTTTTTTTTTTTTTTAAGTCTCCAAGGCTTTTTTTATGGATACTACGTCATTTCAAAAATATTCAGTTTTGACATTTTAATTTCCGCTCAATTGGATTCCGGTTTCAGATAAAAAATTTTGCCCTCAATTCTGCGAGCCTCAAACACCCTCAAGTCTTGGCTACAATTTTATTTTTGGAAAAGTTTCATACGGTTTTTTTCGCAGAATTAAAATGTTTTCAGCAAAAAAAGAAAAACTTTGGAAATTGCCGCGTATTTCGAAATCTATTAGATTTCACAGATTTCGAAATTTATTAGATTTCGAGTGTAAAAAAAAGTTGCGACTGCAATTGTTTTAGTCACCATAATTTTTTTAGATTTTTTTTCCGAATTTTTTTTTATGAATTTTCCGGCAGGGTATCAATTTGACACTCAGCAGCTCGACATTGTATATGGGTCATTCCATGTCAATTCAACGACGATCACTCATTCCGGAGTCATCGATTTTTGCTTAAAAAATGTATATCTTTGACTATAATTATGATAATGCCACTTGATACGGGTCATTTTTTTTATTATTTTCAATCCTCTTTCTAAATAAAAATTGAAAAATGGAAAAATAATTTCTTTTATGCTTTTTCAGCTATTTTTAGTCAAAAAATTGGTGTTTAGTTCAATGGGACACTTTCGATTTTTTTCAAAAAAATTCACAAAATTCTGTGTTAAAAAACAAAATTTTTGAGCCTTATTGCAAAATGGGCTTCAAATAATTTCTTGTAGAAAAAATTAAAAAACTTATTTTTTTTTCTATCATTGTGATTTATTTTTCTTTTAAGATCACGTAATTCCTTTAATATTTTGAGACTGATTAAAAGAATTATGTAAAATTTTTTCTACATCAATGGAAGGTCTTGAAATTTTCAGAGAATGTACCTAAATCCATACCCAAACAATACTGGAAAATTTTAGAATGGGTTTTAGCTGGTCAGTGAGCTATGAATTTTCGAAATGTTCCAGTTTCCCGTATTTTTTTTTACGTTTATGGTATTATCAATGACTTTTAATTGCACGCAATGAATTTACTCTAATTTTATATCAAGTTGAAATAAAAACATAAAAAACGTAGAGTGTGTGCAATCACACGCCATGGAAGTGAATACTTGTATGTTGAGTCCCGAAACTCATAATATGATAAAATTCTGGAAATGTGGTATGTTTTTGTGTGAAGTATTAAAAAAAGTCGTGTGAAAATTTCATAACAATAAAGAAGCTCATTACTAAAAAATTAACATTTTGTCAGGAACAATTTTTAGAATAAATGGAAGAAATATTAATCCATTAACTTCCTTTGGTTTCCGCTACTTTCAGTATATTGTAAATATTAAAAAATTTAGAGGTAAAAAAAAATTATCGTAAAGTTATATCACTTTTCTTAAGACTACATTTAATTTGTTAATTTTAATGGTTCAATAAAGAGCTTCTTTATTGTCGTGAAAATTTATCATCTTTTGCGTTTCGGGACTCAACAACATCTTTAATTCATCGGCGGAAATAATTTGTCGCGTCAGCAAAACGCATACAAGTATTCACTTCCATGGCGTTTTTTATGTTTTTTCTTTGACATGATACAAAATTCGAGTAATTTCATTAGGTGTAATTAAAAAAGTCAATGATAGTGCCATAAACGTGAAAAAAATGTGGGGTGGGGCTCAAAAGTTAGAAGACCAAAAATAACGAACTTTTAAGCCCCACCCTTGTTTGGGTATAGAATAAGGTACATTCCCTGAAAATTTCAAGCCATTTCATTGAGGTAGATAAAATTCCCAGTTGGTTGAAAACAGCGACTTTTTAGAAACAAAGTAGCTTTGAGAGGTTGTGTATGAAACGGAACGTTGTAATATACAAATATTCGTATATTTATTGATAGAATATACCTAGATGAAAAATTGGAACCGTATTAAAGCCGTTTACGTGAAAAATTATCGCTACGGCAGCGTTGCAAAAATGCGGGAAATTTCGTAAAAATAGTAATTTTAGAAACGGGTGCTATTCAATCGGATTTTCGTTTGGAGTAAAATACTATTTTCTTTTTTAATAATAGAACTTCTAAAATAAAAAATTCTTCTCTGATTTACAACTCAAAAGTAGGCGTAAGTCTCGCTTACGTAAAATTATCTTTAAGCGTAAGCCTCGCGTACGATTAGAGGTAAGTTCACTTTGTAAGAGATTAAAGAAAACATCATTGGTAGTACTGACGTAGTCTGACTTTGCGTAGTTCTCTTACTTTAGAGTTTTAAATCAGAGAAGAATTTTTTATTTTAGAAGTCATTGTGATCGCCCACGGATGAAAAATTGATTGAAACGTTTATCTTCTGACTCCGCAGCCATTAGCAAGAGACGAAATCGAAAATTTGTAAAGGTTCTTAAATCAGAGAAAAATTCTTGATTCTCGAAATTTTTAAAAGTTCTTAAATTAGAGGAAAATTCTGAAAATTGGCAACAATGGCTGATTCCAGTCCCAACGAAATCGTTGATATGCTCCTTATACGCAAACGCACTTGCACTTGGTACGTTAAAGATCTCTTCGCGGTACATCCTGGATACCTCTAAAATAGTTGAAAATGATGTTCTCACTTAAAAAATATGAACTTAATCAAAAAATTTTTCCAACAAAAGTTGTTGGTTTTTCCGCTGAAAAATTTTTTGGTGATGAAAAAAAGTTATGTTTCCATTCGAAAAAAATATGTCGGCCATTCTAACGCCGCCATTTTGAATTTTGGATCCACAAACCAATTTTTATCAAACGTCCCCCTTCAACCCCTAAAAGTTTTGTTCCACACAATATTTGATACGAGCAATATTTTCCGAGAAAAGTCAGGTGTAAGATTAAAATGGGACACCCTGTATATTGCACCACAAGGGCAGAAAGTTTGACGCGCAGTTCAGGGCTACCAAATTTCTGCCCGTGTGGTGTATACTATTTTTCTTCATAGCCGGTCGAAAGTACGTTTCTTCCGAAATACGCATCTATCGATAGAAAATGTTTTGATGCCTGCCCTGACAGTTGCTGCACGAGCGAAGCGAGTGCTGCTGGTCGGGGGGGCAGGTATCAAAAAAACAAGATATTAGCAAAGATAATTAATATGAATATTTGCATTCCTATGAACCTGAAAATAGATCATTATTCCGAACGACTATATTCATTTTATCAGCCTGGTCACTTTATTTTTGGCTGTCACATTGATTTTATTTGGAAGGAAAAAGGAATGTTATTCGTTCGGATTTGTACTGTTTTGATAATAGTGCTTGGAAATAATATGGCATTTCCATAACATATTTCCGAATGAATAACATAACCTTATTCGTACGGTTTGCGGATGACTAGATACAACCTTTCAAAAAACACGTAAGCAAACGTCAAAAGTTAAAACGTCATCAGTTCAAACGTCAAAAGTAAAAAAAATAATTACGTCAAACATTTCGGAATATAGAAAAAAGTTTTTGCTCCCGCCGAGACAAATGAAGCGCGTGCAGTTTTAACAGCGCAGAAATGTTATCTTTCGACTGAGGTGTGCAGAAATAGTATATTACGACCCTAGGCCCGAAAGTTGGATTTCCTGGCATGTGCTATATGATGGCCGAGGCGAAGCCGATGCCTTCATGTCGCACATGCCAGGGCATCTAACATTTGGGCCGTGGGTTGTATATTATTTTTCTTGATCCCGTAGCCGAAAGTACGTTCAATAATTACTAGCAATCGTGAGGGGGAGGGGGGGGGGGGCGCCCGACTTTTGCAGGACCGAGGCGAAGCCGAGGTTTTGCTGGTCGGGGCGGGCATTAAAAACATAAACAAAAAGTAAAAAAACACACACAAAATATCACACAATGATACAACAATATTATTAGTACAAATAAATAATTCGTTGATACATGTCTGATTCAAAGTCCCATGATAGTTAACAATTTTTATATATGAATATTTCCCGCTATACTTGACAATTTATATGAATATGTGCTTTCCTATGAACCTGGAATTTGGAAATACAACATTATTCCGGACGACCATATTCATTTTATAAGTTCAGTTACATTATTTTCTATTTTCGCATCTGAACGAACAAATGTATGTTATTCGTCCGGGTTCATGGCAGTATAGCGCATAACATGAATGATAAAAGCTACGCTATACGCGCCCGCTTGAAGCAAATAATAATGATGCTTGGCAACGAATAAACAAAATCATGGCAACGAATACAGGCTTCACATTCATATATCGGAATGTTAAAGGATCACCGGCCGTAAAAATATCGTCAGAGCGCACTGAAGTTAGCCGAGTTAGCCGGCCACGAAAAATGCTCTTCCCGACCTTAAATACGGCCGGAAAGTGCGCGTACTTTCGGCTAGGGGAGCAAGAAAAAAATTTTTGCGCCCGCTGTCACAGCGAGCGTGTTTTTTTTTTACCAATGCAGGAATGTTGAACTTTCGGCCCTGAAATTGGGGTCAAAAGTGCGTACTTTCGACCTTTTCTTGCTCCCCTAGCCGAAAGTACGCACTTTCCGGCCGCATTTCAGGCCGGGAAGAGCATTTTTCGTGGCCGGCTGCGGGCTGACTCGGCTAACTTCAGTGCGCTCTGACGATATTTTTGCGGCCGGTGATCCTTTCTTAAAAAAAGACATTTCGATATATGAATGTGAAGCCTGTATTCGTTGCCATGATTTTGTTTATTCGTTGCCAAGCATCATTATTTGCTTCAAGCGGGCGCGTATAGCGTAGCTTTCATCATTCATGTTATGCGCTATACTGCCATGAATCCGGACGAATAACATACATTTGTTCGTCCAGATGCAAAAACAGAAAATAATGTAACCGGCAAATGAACATGGTCGTCCGTAATAATGTTGTATTTCCAGATTCCAGGTTCATAGGAAAGCAGTACATATTCATATAAATTGTCAAGTATAGCCGAAAATATTCATATAGAAATTGTTAACTATCATGATACTTTAAATCAGACATTTATCAGCGAATTGTTTATTTGTTCTAATAATATTGTTGTATTATTGTGTGATATTTTCGTGTGTGTTTTTTTATTTTTGCTTCCTCATCGAGGAAGCTTTGTGACGATGAAAAATTTTTTTTTCCAGTTTTCAATGTCAATGTGCTCAAAATGTGCTCAAAATGTTCCAAAACATCGAAAAATCATATCTAGAAAAAATGTCCGGATGTGTGTGTGTGTGTGTGTGTGTGTGTGTGTGTGTGTGTGTGTGTGTGTGTGTGTGTGTGTGTGTGTGTGTGTGTGTGTGTGTGTGTGTGTGTGTGTGTGTGTGTGTGTGTGTGTGTGTGTGTGTGTGTGTGTGTGTGTGTGTGTGTGTGTGTGTGTGTGTGTGTGTGTGTGTGTGTGTGTGTGTGTGTGTGTGTGTGTGTGTGTGCGTGCGTGTGTGTGTTATGATACTGCAAAATTCTCTGATAATTTTGTCAGAATTTGTAAAAAATTACGAATCTGACGACGTTTTGAAATTTTCATAAAAAGGGTGTCGACGCTCTAACTTTTGAAAATTTAGAGATTTATTAATAATTTTTTTTTTTATAAATAGATTATCATAATAGGAAGGTTGGTGTTGAATTTGGGGAATATCGGTTGAGTGGTTCAAATTTTATGACATTTTGAATTTTACGAAAATATGAATTTTTCAAAAAATCGTCCAACCGCTTCAATTTTTGGAAATCTTGTAAGATATTATGTATAAGTCTGTACTTCCTCTATACTTTTCAGCAAAGTTGTCAGAATTATTCAATTTCAGTGTAAATAGAAAAACAATGAAAATTGAAAGTTGCAAACTGTTTTTTCTGATGGCTCGTCATTCAGTTGTTTTTTATGGATTTAAACAAAGAGATAAATTAAAGTTCGTAAAAGAAGGCAGAGAAAATAATGTATTTACATTATTTCCTTGTATACAAAAAAAATGCTGCAAATTGAAATTTGCAAATTGCTTCCTCAAGATGATCAAGATTCACGATGCTCAAAGCTTCCTCTATGAGGAAGCCAAGATGATAAATATAGCACCTCATAGAGGAAACTTTGAGCATCGTGCATCTTGATCATCTTGAGGAAGCAATTTGCAAATTTCAATTTGCAGCATTTTTATACTGCATGTAATTTGGATAGTACATTTTTCAATTTGTTCAATATTTATGAATTTTTTTGAAAATTTTTTATTTTTCTTTACAAAATTTTTGTTTATGTTTTTAATGCCCGCCCCGACCAGCAAAACCTCGGCTTCGCCTCGGTCCTGCAAAAGTCGGGCGCCCCCCCCCCCCCCCTCCCCCTCACGATTGCTAGTAATTATTGAACGTACTTTCGGCTACGGGATCAAGAAAAATAATATACAACCCACGGCCCAAATGTTAGATGCCCTGGCATGTGCGACATGAAGGCATCGGCTTCGCCTCGGCCTTCATATAGCACATGCCAGGAAATCCAACTTTCGGGCCTAGGGTCGTAATATACTATTTGTAGTTCACATCAAAGTATAAACCCTCACAAAAAATTAGCTGCCCACTCGCATATTTAAGGGGTGAAATTAATTCCTCAAAATCGGTCGTTTTTTCGTTTTTCGTTGATATCTCCGTAACTAAAATAGATACGGCAAAAGTTTAAATGGCAAATTTATTCATTTTTCAGTGCTTTGCAACAATATATAATCGTTAATTGTATAGCTTTTTTTATTCATTTTATTTTCATAAAAAAACGTGTTTTTTTGTACATTTTTCTCTATTTTTCCATGGTAAACCTAATTATTCCGATTTGAAATTCAATCATATCAATCTACATTGGTTTTTTCCGACACAAGCACTCATTAAAAGGAGTCAATTTTTTCAAACGCAAATTTTTTTATCAATTTCAAATGACATGTTCTCATCAAACTATGAGGTGGATTTCTTAAAATACGTTTTATTTTTCTATGATATCCTATCTATTGTGTTAAACAGTAATATATCAGTAAAAGCGGAGCAGGACGTTTCGGCGCGGCCGTTTTGGCGCGACCGGTTCGGCGCAGCCGTATGGGTGCGAGACATGTTGGCGCGAGGACGTTTCTGCGCAGGGATATTTCGACACGAGACGTTTGGGCGCGAGACATTTCGGCGCGAGGACGTTTCGGCGCGGGGACGTTTGGGCACGAACCGTTTGGGCGCGAGACGTTTCGGCGCGACTGTACAGCCGCGCTCATGTGATTGAATTATCAAATTCATCGTGTATTTATTTTTTTACGATATTGAACATAATGACGATTTTTTTAATAAAATAGACCCCAAAATTTTTTATATGACTATTTCGAGCGCGTTAATGGTAATAAATAGTTAACAAAAACGATCCATCTCCGTACACCCACACACACTTTGTCGATGTTAAACGGTTAAACCCTCGCAGAGGATTGAAACACGGGCGATGGGGGTCGCAGGGGGTGAAGCCCCCCGCGGGGGCCGAGGCCAGAGCCCTCGGTGGGGGGTTCGGGGGGCTTCGCCCCCCGAGAATGACTATTAAAATTTTAAGTTAATCATCGTGAGTACCATCTCATCCCGTATCCTGCGAAATAACTCTTATTTTATTATGGTCGATTTGGCATGGAATGCCATATTCATTCAGTGGATTTATTTTCGAATGGGAGAACCGTGAATACTGTTTTTCAAAAACATTCTACGCGAATCGACCTCCATACGATTTAGAAAGACTATAATATGCAGTCTTCTCGCAATAACATGGATGTAACAATGTATACTGTCCGGTCCCACACCGTCAGTTTACTGTTTTTCTTCGTTCTGTGAAAAACGCTTTTTTATAAAAGTGCTCAAGAGTTTATTTTACCACGGAAATGAATTTATTATCGAAACTGAAACAACTTGATTTATTGAAACGTTCTCGTGCCAGAACGTCCCCGCGCCCAAACGTCCTCGCGCCGAAACGTCCTCGTGCCGAAACGTCCCCGCGCCGAAACGTCCCGCGCCAAAACGTCCCGCGCCAAAACGTCCTCGCGCCGAAACGGTTGCGCCGAAACGTGACGCACCCCAGTAAAAGATAAGGCTCTATATAATCTCATTGTTGTCACATTTAAGTTAGTTTTAAAGCGGTTCCCGTTCACTAAAGTTCTCTGATCATAGGTGTGCATTGTTGAGTACGTATTGAATACTACGAACTTTTTTAAAAATGCATATCAATCCAACGAATGTCATACATATTTTGTCGACTTATTTTATGACGATGAATTTGCCCGAAACACCGGTGAATTAAAGTGAAATAAAATTAGCCAATACAATTAAAGAGTTTTTAATTGAAAGCATAAACGAATACACGGGAATTGAAATTGAAGAAGACGAAACTCTACACTTTCAAGAACAATTCAAACACCATGAGCCTGAAAGTGTAGAAGATAGTGAATTGGAATGGGATTCAATTTCATCCGATGAACCAGATGGATCTCATTGTAAAAAAAATGAAGATGAACTCTCATTTGATTACAAGAAGAAAGCTGTGGAGTATTGGAGAAGTGGAAAAACAAAAAATTTAAATATTCGTACGGTGGCACATCGTTTTAGAAAAGATATTTCTAAAACACAATTAAAGCGTTGGGCTCATGAAATAAATAAAGGTGGGACTTATAAAGAAAAATTGAATGAAATATCTCAATATACTTTAAATCGCTTCATTGAAGCAACTGAATGTGGCAAGATCATACATGATATTGATTTGCAACGATGGGCTTTGACCGCGCATAAAGATTTCATGAATTCCGATGCACGATTCAAAGCATCAAAAAATTGGGTGAATAAGTTCAAAAGAGCACATCGCATAACGTCTCGAAAAATTACAAAGTTTATTACCAGGAAAACTTTAGAAGACTCAAAAAATCTTGCAAAAACGGCTGAAGAGTTTATAAATAACGTTATCAACGACATTGGTCTGGAAAACGTTTACAAATCGGACCAAAGTGGATTCCAATTTGAAATGCATTCCGGTCGCACTCTTGCAAACCAAGGATCAAAAGAGATTTAATGCGTTGTTCAATCCATATCTTCGACAACCCATTCGTATACGATTCAACCAGTGATATCGGCCGATGGAAAATTACTTTCGCCGTTATATCTTGTATTAAAAGAAATCAGTGGTGACTTTGGCCCACATGTAGAAAAAACGTTGTTTAAACCCAGAAACGTTTTTGTTTCGGCATCAAAATCGGGAAAGTTAACATCAGGTATGAACTATTCAAGTAATATATACGGGCGGCAAATTAAATATAGCAAACCAAATCATACTAAATATTTCGTTTTTTCGACAGATCATTTCAAAAGTGGCTAACAGAAATCTATTTTCCGAATGTTGGTGACGGCAGCGCGCTCTTGATCGACTCTTGGAGTGGACACTGTCCAGGGATAGTTTAATGAAGTAACTCCTCTTCATAAAAAAATTGTATTAGAAATTATTCCAATAGGAACAACAGGACAAATGCACTTTTCAGACATAGCTATTCTTTCCGGTAGCGATATAAATCTACATTTAAGGAATAACATTATTAAGCTGCAGTCACTTGTTCACAATCAACTGTCTTCTCCACGTTATGTTAATATGTTCAAATACGCATGGTACAAAAGTGGCTATATAGAAAAAGTACCCCCTGAATTTATTAATCCTGTGACGTTTGGTTTTGGAGATAATTCGGAACCACGATGTCAGATTTGTGGTGATTTAGTTGTTATAACATGTGCGTGGTGCAAAAAACCTTTGTGTCTCAAACATTTTTTTGAGGAGTATCATTATTGTAATGAATACATTCCATAATACGAAGGTAAAAGAACTAATAAGTGCATGGCAGGGTTTTCTATTCTACTTGTCATGAGTCCTAGACATCTAAATAACGAGAATACATGAATTGAAGGTTTCTAGGAAATAATATGGAAATATATATATTGAATAAAGTTTTATATAACATGGAAAATATCATCTGATAGTTATTCGCTTGTACTACAATTAATGGATGCACAAAACTAAACTAAAGGTAAATGATTCATGAGTATTTTAAGGCAAGGGTAGAACGCATACCTGGATACACTCATTTTCTATTTGATAATTTTTCTAATTTTGTTTTATTTTCAGGTAAAGTAAAAACTTTTTCGACGATAAAATAAAGAAAAATGTACAACAAACACGCTTTTTTATGAAAATAAAATAATTATGAAAAGCTATGCAATTAACGATTACATATTATTGCAAAGCACTGAAAAATGAATAAATTTGCCATTTCAACTTTTGCCGTATCTATTTTAGTTTAGAGCCTTATTCCTTAATGATATATCAGTGTTTAACACAATAGATAGGATATCATAGAAAAATAAAACGTATTTTAAGAAACCCACCTCATAGTTTGATGAAAACATGTTATCAGTTGAAATTGATTAAAAATTTTGCGTTTGAAAAAATTGACTCCTTTTAATGAGCGCTTGTGTCGGAAAAAAACCAATATAGATTGATATGATTAAATTTCGAATCGGAATAATTAGGTTTACCATGGAAAAGTAGAGAAAAATGTACAAAAAAACACGTTTTTTTATGAAAATAAAATGAATATAAAAAGCTATACAATTAACGATTATATATTATTGCAAAGCACTGAAAAACGAATAAATTTGCCATTTAAACTTTTGCCGTATCTATTTTAGTTACGGAGATATCAACGAAAAACGAAAAAACGACCGATTTTGAGGAATTAATTTCACTCCTTAAATATGCGAGTGGGCAGCTAATTTTTTGTGAGGGTATATACTTAGATGTGAACTACAAAATGTAATTTTTTCAACCCAGGTTGTGGGGGTACACTAAGGTGACTTTCCTTGTAAGTTACGTCCAGCATTAAAACTTATGATATCGATTCGAGGTCAAGTATTTAAGGGTAATTCGGAATATTCATTCTTATGGGGGAACCGTCAGGAACTTGAGAGAGTTCTAATGAATCAAAAAAGTTACCATTTGAGTTACGTACAGCACTAAAATTTATGATATCAATCGGAGGACGTGTTTTATTAATAATTCCAAGTTTTAACATTATGAAATTGATCTAAGAAGCGTTTAAATTTAAAAAAAAAAAAAACATCAAAGGTCTTTTCTCACTCTATGATGACAGAAACTAGGAAGAAAACCGATTCTTCTCAGACTTCCAGGATCCCTTGGTATTATTCACAATATTCAATGTCGATTTTAGATCTTTACAAATTATGTTTAACCCTTAAAGTACACACTGGGTCGTTTTGATCCCACAAGCATATAGAAAACGCAAGAAGTGTGCACTCAAAGGGTTAAATATGTGTTAAAAGGGTAAATATTCGGTATCGTGGCACCAGAGATAATCGGGCTGAAATTTTTTTTACATCTTTTTTATGACCTGTGAACAATATTGTAAGATATTACTGCCTTCGAAAGGTTACGATAATGGAATTGAGGCGATATTCACATACTATGAAGAAAAGAATGATTAAAAATAATTCGAGAACACAAATTATGCATGTATTATTTAGTGCAGGCGGAGTTCACTAGAGATATGATATACATTTGAAAATTCAACCTGATGGTCAGAACAAATAAAAACGAAAAGAAAAATTGAACATTAAATTGCCCGAATCATTTTGTCGTCGATTTGCGCTCGCTCGCTCAGGCACACACACATCCTCGCACACACGATCATACAAACAAAAATTCAATGAGACGGCCGTCGAAGATGCGACGGGAAACGCCAAATTCCTGCCGATCTGACAAGGAAACATAGGGAGGTCGACCCCTCCAATTTTTATCAAATTTATATATGTTGTAGTACATCGAAAACTAAGAGACACGTATTTTTTCTTATCGGCCCATAAACGGTTTAACGGGGTGAAAACAACCCCCGAAGATGGGCACCTCACGGGGTGGTTTCTCAGTTTTGCATATAAGCGCTTTAGGTATTCGAATGAAACCAACGCTAAAATATTTATATTGATAAATTATCGAAAACGCGCCCAAGACTTTTTAGGGGAAAGGGTTTTTAAGGGGTGAACAACCTCTAATTCGAAAATTTTATTCTGTGCCATAAAAACTATTCTTCCGATTCGAACGGTACCAACTGCATTTTGTAGAGGTCGAAAAATTAGTCGATACGTGTTTCGGGGTTTTTCGGAAAAATTTGCTTTTAAGGGGGTAAATCACCCCTTTCGTCGTAATACCTTATATCATTATATAAACATTTTTATTCTCAATTATATTGTTGTACGGTAGCACAACCACTTATATATATCATTGGAATGTCTTCAAACTCGAAAATAAGTTTACCTTTGACCATATTTCTACGCGAGATCATCCCCATATCGATAATTTCCACATCGCCCCTTTGTGAGTTACGATTTAATTATTATGAAGGAAATAAAGCATAGATTTAAATGTGATAAGCTATAGTCCATAGAATGTTGTACATTCGAAAGGAATTCCTGCCGCAGAGCCCCGTTCAGAAAAATATAGAAAATTAGATTTAATTATAAAGTATAGTATGTATATCCATATTAAATGATGTGAACACTCCATGCTACGCTCTGTAAATTTATATAAAGAGGATGGATCAGTCGGTATATCGCAACCGTGAGTGCGAGAGAGATAGCTGCAAATTTCGAAATCGAAATTCTTTGACACAGTTTGACCGATTAAAAAAAGGCTCTGTCAGTCGATTTTTGCCATCGTTCTGCGTAGGCTGACAGAGCCTTTTTTTAATCGGTCAAACCGTGTCAGAGAATTTCAATTTCAAAAATTCCAAGTGAGGTTAGTCGACTAATCCATACTCTTAAATGATACATCAGAGTACAACGGAATAAAAATATCACGGCCTTGATATCCAGCGCCGATTACCAAACTCCAAAGTGTCTTGATCGTGATTTTATCGTGATATGACTATTATTCGGAAGATAGATATGTGCATAGTTATAGTTGTGCGTAGGTTGTAGCCTTGTGCCATCTGTCTCCTTGTTTATCGTTCTGCCAAGCGTGCTTATCTGGCTTGGGTGTTGCGTATATTTTCATATTCCTCAAAGCAATTTTTGGAGACAAATATCAGTTCGTCACGGGATATTTAAGTGAAATATACACCGCTATTGCACGCGTAATACAAAATGATTGTAAATCCATTATATGTTATACGACTTTTATTGATCACGTTTGAAGCGATGAGCATTGCTGAAAGCCCAATCAATAATGAAGAGCGGGAATTGAAAGAAAATATCGAAAAATTTTTACTGCAAAGTATGCAAGATTTTACCGGAATGGAATATATTGAAGAAAATACTTTAGATTTTCAAGAGCCTAATAAAGAGTGTGAGGCGAATCCTATAGAAGATAATGCGATGGAATGAAGTCGGGGAACACCATACGATACATGTTCGACCGATGAAAAAGATTTGAGCTATGATTATAAAAGAAGAGCAGTTGAATTTTGGAGGAGCGGAAGGAAAAAAAACTTAAGCGTAGACACTGTTAAACACCGATTCAAAAAAGTGACATCTAAAAGTTAATTAAAACGTTGGGCTCATCAATTCAACAAAGGCGGAACATACATGGAAAAACTAGCTCGCATATCTCAATATACATTGGAAAATATGAAGAGTGCTGTTGATGCCAGCTTAATTGTTCATGATGTGGATCTTCGGAGGTGGGCCCTACAAGCACAAAAAGAGATGGGATTTGAAGACGTTCGGTTCAAGGCTTCCGATTGGTGGTTGTTGAAATTTAAGAAAGCTCACCGTATAACATCTCGAAAAATTAACAAATTTGTAACCCGAAAAACTGCAGAGGAAGGAGCAGATTTGCAAAGAGATGCAGATAACTTCGTTAATGAAATTAAATCTCTTCTTGAACAATATGGTCTACAAAACATATACAATTCAGACCAAAGTGGGTTTCAATTAGAAATGCATTCAGGACGAACATTGGCAGTAGAAGGCACAAAACAAATCGAATGCCTTGTGCAGTCAGTGTCTTCGACAACTCACAGCTACACTATACAGCCCACAATATCTGCAGAGGGAAAATAACTATCGCCACTTTTCATTGTTTTGAAAGAACCTTCCGGAACATTTGGACCAATTATAGAGACGACCTTATTCAAACCAAGTAATATCTTTTTGACTGCTTCCAAGTCAGGAAAATTCACTTCAGGTATTTGTATACCCTACCTTCTTTTGTATTTTCAGCTATAAGAAAAAAAAATTGTTTCAAAATCTGTCAATCCTACATATGAAAGAAAAATTAAAACAAACGTTATCTTGAATTTTGCAGATCACTTTAAGATGTGGCTGGAAAAGGTCTTTTTCCCGAACATCGGTTCAAAAAGCGTACTTTTGATAGATTCATGGAGTGGACATTGCACACAAGTAGTCAGGCAGGTTACACCGATTGGAAAAAGCATCAAAACAATGATCATACCAAAAGGTACAACCGGAAGGAGTCAACCATTCGATGTATATGGATTCAGCATATGGAAGAATTTTGTTCGACATTTTTCAGACGCTGTCTTGTTACTCGATTATGATCTCAAACTACCTTTAAGAAATAATATAATCAAATTGCAATCTTTATCTCATAATCAGTTATCTTCTCCAAGGTATCAAAATTTGTTTCGATATGCTTGGTACAAAAGGGGTTTACAAGCGATAAAACTGAAGAATTTGTCAACCCTGTCAAATTTTCTTTCGGACAATCATCGAGACCTCAATGTGATGTTCAAGGTTGTGAGAAATTGGCAATAATAAGATGTTCGTGGTGTAAGAAATTACTTTGCTTACAACACTTTTTTGATGCATACCATTACTGCACGGACTATAAAAACTAATAATAATTTGAAAAATATATTAACGTATTATGATGGTAGTTGAATATGTATTTTTGAGTTTGAACACATTCCAATAATATATATAAGTTGTTGTGCTACGCGTACAACAATATAATTAAGAATAAAAATGTTTTTATAATGATATAAGGTATTACGACGAAAGGGGTGATTTACCACCTTAAAAGCGAATTTTTCCGAAAAACCCCGAAACACGTATCGACTAATTTTTCGACCTCTACAAAATGCAGTTGGTACCGTTCGAATCGGAAGAATAGTTTTTATGGTACAGAATAAAATTTTCGAATTAGAGGTTGTTCACCCCTTACAAACCCTTTCCCCTAAAAAGTCTTGGGCGCGTTTTCGATGATTTATCAATATAAATATTTTAGCGTTGGTTTCATTCGAATACATAAAGTGCTTATATGCAAAACTGAGAAACCACCCCGTGAGGTGCCCATCTGCGGGGGTTGTTTTCACCCCGTTAAACCGTTTATGGGCCGATAAGAAAAAATACGTGTCTCTTAGTTTTCGATGTACTACACCATATATAAATTAGATCAAAATCGGAGGGGTCGACCTCCCTATGTTTCCTTGAGAGAGGTGGAAAATTCGGTCGTTTGACTTATCTTGTTAGTAGTGTAATCCCTCGTTGTCTCTTTCTCTCCGGGAATCTTGGGATAAATGAACGGCGGTCACCAGGCGAATTCGTGGTCTTCTCTTCAGAAAGGTGATAAAAATTCGGGTGGCCAAGCCCAAAAAT
This sequence comes from Venturia canescens, assembly GCF_019457755.1. Classification (NCBI taxonomy): domain Eukaryota; kingdom Metazoa; phylum Arthropoda; class Insecta; order Hymenoptera; family Ichneumonidae; genus Venturia; species Venturia canescens. The sequence continues at coordinate 27,017,214 of NC_057422.1, forward strand.
TCAGATCGATGCGAGAAGTGTCTAACTCAATCGAAATAGAGTGCGATGTTTTCCCTTCGACGGTCCCGGAGCAATAGAACGAAATTTTCGGAGAGTGCGAGCTCCCGAAAACTTTGAAGTGCGTGAATAGGGAGCAGGACACGCCCAGATTAATAGCTCGATCACAAGATCGAGTGAGCACAACTCGCGCGAAATACGAAAATGAAGAAATTGCTCTTACAATATAAAAAGGTTTCTTATGTGGGCGCATGACGTTTTTTAGGTAGAAAACATTTTTATTCTTATTATTATTATATTTAACACACATTTGACTCTCAGTCTCACTTTCACTCGTCCTCCAACTCTGCAGCCGTGACCCGAACAAACGCAAACAACCGAACAAACCAAAATAAACCCTAACACATTTTGTGTTTTGTTTTGATTCGACTTTGTCGAACATCATCATGCTGATGATCCAATCCTGCAGTCGTGACCCGAACAACCCGAACAAACGCAAACAACCCAACAAACCCGAACAAACCAAAACAAAAAGCGGTTGCTGTGGGATGGATGTGCACGACGGAAAAGGAAATCGGCGATGTAGCCACTCATATGATAGTCTCATCGTCGTCAGTGAAGTGCAAACAAATCCGACAGTTCCTGGCACACACGCACACGCACACGCACACGCATACGCACGCACGCACGCACACACGCGCACACGCGCACACACACACACACACACACACACATTTTGTGTTTTGTTTTGTCTCGTTTGTTTTGATTCGAACATCATCATGTTGATCATCATGTGCTCATGAGTTCTGTAGCTACACACACACACACGCGCGCGCGCGCGAATTGATTTGGCAGATTTTGTCGAACAAAATTTGTAAACTTTGTCAAATTTGTAAAACAACTGAAAAAATAGTTTTTTTTTTAAATACCATGCGTCTGCTTAATATGACTGGCTATGGTTTAACCAAATTATTAGAGAATATGAAAAAAAAATTCAGCCTGATTATCGCTGGTGCCGCGATATCGAATATTTACTAAAAATGACTTGTATTAAGTGACATTATCATAGTTATAGTCAAAGATATACATTTTTTAAGCAAAAATTGATGACTCCGGAACGGGTGGAGATAACGAGCTAAAAATTTAGCTAAAGACTATGTCTTCAGCTTATATTTTTCAGATTAACATGTATAAAAATATATTAAAAAATAAAAAAAAACGAAGAGGATTACCGTCACAACGTCATTGAATTGACATAGAATGACCCATATATAGGTAGAGATTCATAAACTTTATTCCGCTGAAACGGTACAGCAAGTGTCCTGACCAATCGCAACTCATTATTTCTGTCACCCGGATCCCGGGACCCGAGCTTCCATAGAAATGGGTTATAGCTGGCATCAAGAGACCTTTGATGGTGTTCTATACAGACACAGTAAATCCATAAATGTGTTAGTAACTTTTGCATAATCTTGAGCCTGTGCAAAGTTTTTTCTCAGTAATTAAGCTACTGATCGTGTTGTTTTCGGACTCATTCGAAAGGGATTTTGAAAATTAGTCTTCTTGCTGTATAAAACATCTCCTGAGCTCCGGATTCTAGGAAATGACATGCCAGTTTTACCCCCACCACCGCGAATCGTTTTATTCAGAGAAAATATAGTCTCGGTGAGAGCCTCAGGTCAGCAGACGACAGCGCTGTCAATGTACTTGTCCCGAGACTCTACCGAGTCTCTTGATATAACAAACATGACAGGTGCGAGAAAACATAAATATTGTAAGGAAAGGTGATAAGATGTATTATAAATATTATAAATCTTTATTATCTTCATTCATTTCAACGCTGTTGACATAGAAACACTTTTAACAAGAAATTTCAACCCATAAATGACATAATGACCATTGCAGCAGCACGACACACACCGATAATTCATAATACAACTTTCAACTTAATTGTTTTATGGTTTATTTTTTCAGAGTTCCAGAAGAAAATAGGACTATTCCGTCGTAAAAAGTCTGAACTTTTCAAAAAGAATCTATTTTTTTTATTTTTTAAATGATATATTGGTAGAAAAAGCGATTTTAAAGTTATAATCACTTTTTTTCGGCATCTTCCTGATACTGAAGAATGTTGTGAATATTTTCATCGAAAAGCTGCGATATTTCACATAAGAATCACTATGTTTAATGTTTCTAAAAATAATTCAGATGTTCGACATTTCCAACACAAAAGTCAACAATTGCAAATTTTCAAATTTTCAAACCTCTCTATAACTTCGAAACTGCTCGACAAAAAAATTTGAAAAAAATCATAAAGGCTCTCGGTGGCACGTACTTTTGAAAAGCAATGATTCCTTATAATTCAAACCCTCCGGCACAAATTAATTCTATAATTGGTGGAATAACTTATAAATATATATTGTAACGAAACGCTCTCGCCGACCCGGCCTGAACGTCGCTACGCGTCGGTTCGAGCTACCTTAATGAGAAGGAGCATGTATGAAAGAAAGGTGAGAACGCGGAATTTTGACTTTGGAAAAATGTATTAATTCGGATTTATTCAATTTTTATCGATTTTACAGGATATTCTGATTTGGATCGATTATCTTGAAATATTAGCGATCGTGTTCGCCGATTGGGGGAAATTTAATTCCGCTCGCTGTTTTCGAATTGAATAATTTTTAATTGCGCGATTTTCGCTCGTTTCAAAATAACATAAAAAATTTTAAAAATTCCATAATTCAAAAGTGTTTGATTTTACACAATAAAAAAAAATATATCATTAATTCGAAGCGATATAACCTCGAATTCTCACCGCGGCCTTTTGGATTATCAAAGAACTTACAAAATTTACAAAGTTTACACGAATGAAAAAAAAAATTTAATCTGACTCAAGCTCAATTGTATCAAGTTTGAATTAAAAAAAAAAAAAAAAAAAAAAAAACATTTACAGAAAGAATTTACAAATTATTCACAAGGAAATTCGTCCCTGATTCTAGCAAGCAAAAGAATAAAAAGGATAGGTCAAGTTAAGGAACAAACCCGAGGCTATGGGATCAAAACGTCACCGAATCTCTCCGATACCCTGAGCATCTGCAAGGTTAGGTAATTTACCGCCCACAGGCTATGGGATTGAAACGTCGCCGAATCGCTCCGATTTCCCGTGCGACGGAAATCTGGAATATTTAGAAATTAGGAGTGGATCCTGAACTCTGAGATTGAAGCGTCGCTGAATCGCTCTGAGATTCCAGGCATCCAAGGAAAAATTAGAATTGGTTAGGTTGCTTGCCAAAATCAGGAAGAATGTATGAGGTCAGCCTTATTGTTCCGAGTCAGAATTTTGAAAAAGAACTGCCTGCCGAATGAGTTGCGCAGCGCTTTTTATACCCGTTTCCCCACCATAAAATCATCAAACGCCGAAAATCTCAAGTTTATATCGGTTCTGCGCACTTTTTTGTAAAGCTGTATTGGATTGGCCCATTCTCATGAATTGAAAATTCTGACATGATCTGAAAATTTGATTTTATTTATTATTTAACAATTTTTACAAATGTTTTATCTCATAACAAAGTTCAATTTAAAAAGATTTAATATGGTCGAAAAATTGCTTGGGTCGAGGCTGATTCGAGAACATTCGATCTACACATGCGCAGTAAAGCGCATTTTTATTTTATTATTTTCACGAATTTATTTCAAATTTTTTATGTCGAAATTATTTTTCCTCGATTCGTTATAATTTTCCGCTTCATTTGAGCCTAGTTACATAATTTTCTGAGATCGCGTTTAATTAACAAAAGAAAAAAATATATACGTGCCACCGCTTGTTTCGGGCCATTGTATTGTCAACCAGTACAGCCGCCGCCGGCTAACGGTGACGTAGCTCACCCGTCGTTTGTACACGCTCGGTAAAAACATCGCGTCGCGTCGCGATGTATTTCGAGGTCATGTTCGGGTTCAAGTCGATTCGGGTTGTTCAGGGAACGTTACGCTACAATATATATATTGTGACGAAACACTCGCTCCATCCCAAAACATCGTGCTCGACGGTATTTGTTTGATCGTCAGAACCTTAAAAACCGAAGTTGAAAATTTCGTAAAAATTAGCCCCACATTTGTAATTGACGAACAACAGAACTCGAATATAAAATGTGTTCCACGATTTATATATAAGTTTTATTCTTTTCATCTGAACTATATGGCGTAGTCCAGTGGTACCGTGCTATTCGTTGTAACGAGATTTTCCCCGCGAGGGTACGATTCGGCCCTTCTCGGCTCACCCGTCCCGTCTTCTCCCACGACTCTCCGGCCACGAGAGTGAATTGGGCGCCAGGTACGAAGTACCGCCGATTACTCGACTTTTAGTTTATCCACTCTCAACGATGGTAGCGCTAAATAACAAAATATACGACACAGAGTGAACGAGAGACCCGAGTGACCGAAGACGGTCCGGCTACTCTGCTCAAGCTGCGGTACGAAAGGTAGAGGGGGGGATCCTTTGGGGAAACAGTAGCAATTCGCGACACGAAAAAAAGTAGGCGACACAGGTTATACGATTCAACAAAATATTCACCGTTTATTCACAATTCTTTGACGGTACGAAATTTACAAGAAAACAGGTACTGAGCGCAGTGATTGAACTTGAACAAGGTGATGGAACTGAACGCAGGATTCGGTTGACAGAAACGTGTAGGACTAATTTCAAATAAAGTAATAATATCGGAAAGTAAAACAGTAGTAAAGTAGAGTGTAATTGCCGGTTCGCATAGTCGAACACCTCAATATTAATTACTCGACACCAACGAATCGAGCGTCTTAAGTTAAGATGATGGATCAGTCGGTAATCACACCTCGAATTTTTGAAATTGAAACTCTTTGACATCGTTCGTCCGATTAAAATAATAAAAATGTCATCGTACGCAGCACGATCGGAAAAATCCGATGACATTTTTATTTTTTCGATCAGACTAACTATGTGGAAAAATTTAATTTTCAAAATTTGCAGCTATCTCTCTCGCACTCACGGTTCTCTCGCACAATCGGCCGCAAAGGCTGTAGGTAAAGATAATGCGAATGGCAAGGTAACAAGAGAATGATAAGTAATATAACTAAAGTTTTGCGCGATGTAAAAATACAATATAAGAGAGAGACTATACCAGTTAAACTACAACTACAATAATACGCGATACAAAAGGAACGAACGAAAAATATATAAAAACAAAGAAGTTGCTAACCGCCGTATAGCTCGTAGCGCGACAGTAAGACCGAAAGAGATAGCACGAAAACATCGCGCGACCGGGCGCGCTCGCTAGAGACCTCGGCACGTACAGGAAGAGAGAGACAAAGATACACAAAAGATATTGCGTGCTATATTCAGGCGCGTTGCACAGCGAAACTCAAATGATCCTCAATAATTGCTTTTTTACGAAATAATACAGACAAAATCTTGAACCAAATTAATAGCGAGTTGATTTGTCGAGCTGAGCGTGACACAAAATATTCGAGATTCAGAAAGTATCGGCCGCAATCTCGCACGATACTTCGCCTCACAGATTTTTCGAAACGCCACATAAAAGAAAACTAAAGTCGGAACTATATTCCGAAAAACTAAAGGCTCAACAAGACAAATAACTCGAGGAGAAAAAGAACGGACTTACCGAGGAACCCAGCTCGTCGTACAAAGGTAATGGCTCGATGATAGGCCTGGACGCTGAGTTGTCGGTACGATGCTCGAAACTAGACTAATTGTGCGTGCGAGCGGTCCCCTGCAGCGCTCACATGCCGGGCGCGAACTAGCATTCGGACTCGCAGCTCGCGCATTCGTGGTAATTTCAAAATTTTACGTCATGCTTACTTTTACGTCATGCCCAACTGCATAATTTCCTTCGCTGTTCTCGCCTCTCCCGCCCCCGGGAAACGCTCCTCCCAATTAAATGGCTGTGATCCGAGTGCCTTTCCTCTTGGGGATCCGGCGGGCCTCTCTGAAAAGGCAGAGGGAAGGCCTCCCTCATGACTCCAGACGTCATGAAGTCACGGTGGGTCCACGACGATAAGTCACCAGGCAATTGCAGCACCTCTGCTCCAGGAAACTCCCCCGAACCCCACCGACCGAGGCGCCGTATTGCACGGACCGTGGCACCTAAATTCACAGCTTTGCAGACGGAGCAACTCTCGGTTTCTACAGCGGGAGAGGCACGGGCGGCGTTCAACGGATGGCCTATGCCAGTGTGTCCTCTCAGTCGTCCGCAGGTCGAGAGCTCGAAGACGGTGTGAGAAGAGTGATTCCCGTGAGCGAGATCGGTTTGAACAGCAGGATAGCTTAGATGGAATAAACTAGCGGTACACGAGGTCCAATGTGGTGGAGGCAGGGCCAAATCTCGAAAACTAAATCAGATTTCTGGAATATTAGTGTAATGGGTGGTCCTTTATCAAGATTTAGGTTAGGTTGAGACTCAATTGCGTTTCTCTGTAAAATCAAAGTTTATTAGCCTTTTTACTTACACTATGTACAGGTTATCAATTATTTTTAATTCTACCTGTAAAATCAAAGAAACAACATTTGAAGCGCCTATTTCCTTCTATTTAATTATGTTATGTTTCTTGTACAGGTTCAGCGATAGCCATGCTCTTATCCTTCTGCCCGAGATTCTTTTCCTCTCTCCCTCGCTCAAAACTCTCCGCTTGATCTTGTGATCCATTTCGCCATCTGTCGGTCTCATCGATCGCGCGGTACATTCGAATCTTAAGAAAGGCGACGACACATATATCCGTATCGCGATTTTCTTTACATCTCCCCCCTCCGAAGAAAACAATTATGCGTGGTATATGAAGTAATTGTTCAGTGCTCAGTTTTGTAATATGAAACAAATTTGATTCTGGTTTTTTGTGTCCGGTGTCGATTTCGTAAATTGAGTTGGAAATTTTCTTTAATATTTCATATGGTTCAATTCTCAGTTCTTGTAGTTTTTTTCTATTTAGTCGATTCCCATTTTCTACGTAGATTCGATCTCCTACCTCTAATTTTAATTCTTTTCGGTTCTGGTCAAAATTTTTTTTATTATAATTGTGGGACTTTATCGTGTTTTCCAGGGCTAGTTTTCTGTCTTTTTCCAGATCGTCGTCTGTATATCTTGATTTTAATTCCTGTCGTAGAATATTTATATTCTCCCCTTCTAGTAAGTATTTTGGAGCGAATTTTGTTGTTGTGTGTTCTGTTTTGTTGTATGCCTCGACACACTTTTGTGCGATGGTTGTCCATGCAATTTTTCCTTCGTTTTCATTTATTTGGCATCTTATTTTATTAATTAAGGTTTGGTTCAATCTTTCATTGAGACCATTTGAAAATGGTGTATCCACCGCAGTGAAAATCATCTTGATGTTTTCCTCTTTCAGAAATTCCTTAAATTCCTTCGAGTTTATGCCAGGATATTGGTCCGTTAATATTGTGTCGATGTTGTAATTTTGTGTTACATTCTTGGTTAGTTTTATGAAGTTTTTCAATCTATGTGTGGAACTTAAAATCGCTCATTTGGTAATCCCTTGATTATGAGGATCACGACAAAAAAACTGAACCAATAGAAATATACCAAAATTGTGATTTCCTTATTTTTCTCAATTAATGTCGTTCTTTTTCTATCGATGATCTTCTCTCAACCCGTGATTTTTTCTTTCTCTCCCGAGACAAAAATTGTGTTGTCCTCGTTACCTAGGAAACTACTGAAGCATCAAGGCCTCCTCTCAGGTTTCGGTATTTGGTTCACCGTTCAGGTTGTGTGCGTTTGGGAAGTATTTAGCAACAGTAGGCAATGAACATTTCTATCTATTTTTTTTTTACTCTTTATTATTTAATAACTATTTTAAACATGCCGCCCGCCTTCGTTGTCGTAAGCAACGAATATTAGTCTATATTTAATGGGCACAACTTAACAATTGGTCGTTTGAAAATAGAAGTATTTGTCTTCACAGTTGCAACTCGAACAAGGTTATCCTTTCCTGGATGAAGTTGAATGATTTTTCCTAAGGCCCATTTACCTGGAGGATATCGTTCATCAATAATATAAACTAGAGTTCCTTCCGACAGATTGGGTGACGATTTATTCCATTTATACATTGACAGATGCCGTTGTATATAGCCTTGCGACCATTGACGCCAAAAACTCTGAATCATTTGTGATAAGAGTTGCCACCTTGATAACCGAGATGCTTGAAGATGTTCCAAATTGGGTTCAGGAATCACTATGAGTGATTCGCCAATTAAAAAATGAGCAGGAGTAAGGACAGTTAAATCATCAGGATCATTTGTTAAAGGGCAGATTGGGCGGGAATTAAGAATTGATTCGATTTGAATAAGCAATGTAGTCATTTCTTCATAGGTTAATAAGGAATCACCCATGACTCGCCTCAAATGGTACTTCATTGATTTGACTCCGGCTTCCCATTTTCCTCCAAAATGCGGTGCAGATGGCGGATTAAATTTCCAGGTTGTTCCATCATTAGCTATAATTGATGCAATTTCGTTCAATTCTTTGGATGACGATGTAAATAGTTTTCTTAATTCTTGATCAGCTCCCTTGAAATTAGTGCCGCAATCACTGCTTAATGTTGCACAAATTCCTCGTCTTCCGATAAATCGCTTATAAGCAGCGATAAATGCTTCCGTAGAATAGTCAGTAACCAATTCCAAGTGAATTGCAGATGTTGATAGGCAAATGAACAAAGCTATCCAAGATTTGTATGATCGAGCATTTTTTCCTTTCCAAGTTTTTATGGAGAAAGGCCCTGCATAATCAACGCCAGTATGAAGAAAGGCTCTCGATGGAGTAACTCTGGCGGCTGGGAGTTGTCCCATTCGTTGTTGAGCATTTGATTGACGATATCGTGTGCATTTAACACACTTAAGGATAAATGATCTAACAGGATTTCGCCCTCCAATAATCCAGTATTGAGATCGAATATAAGCGAGTGTCTCGTGGGTAGATCCATGCAGAGTTTGGGCATGCGCATGTTTTATAATGAGCCATGATAATTGATTATCTTTTGGTAAAATGTATGGGTGTTTTGCGTTTGAATTTAACGATGAATGATTTAATCTTCCACCAACTCTCAGCAACCCGTCAGCGTCAATGAATGGAGTTAATCGAATCAATGAGTTTGAATTAGGAAGATTCTTTTCCTGTATTATTGTTTGAATTTCATGTGCGAAATATTGTTGTTGTATGATTTTTATCCAATAGTTTTTTGCCTCGTGTATTTCACAAGGAGTTATCACTCGATTTGATGAAGATATCGTAGTTTTCTTTAAGAGTTTAACAAATCGTTGACACAGTGAAGTAATTCGTAATAATCGATTAAGTGACGAATAACGATTGAGTAAATTCCATGTTTCTACTTGAATTCCAATATGAACAACAGAATGTTTTGTTATAATTCGGAGTTCCGGTGCTGAGGTTGGCTCTGAATTGCCTGAAATGTGAGATGGCCAATGCGATGGATCTTTTGACAACCAAGGTGGTCCGTGCCACCAAATAGTATGAGATCGAAGTGTTATTGCTGACATTCCTCGTGTGGCACAATCAGCTGGATTTATAATGCCTGGTACATGTCGCCATTGAGCAGTGGGCAAAGTCTCTTGAATGTAGCAAACCCTGTTGTGAACGAAATCTTTCCATCGTGAAGGGTGACTATTAATCCACACATTAACAATTGATGAATCCGTCCAAAGATAGCAAGGAACGTCTACCAATTTCAAAATTTGTTGACACCGTGCTGTAAGTTTCGTTAGAATCACAGCTGACGATAACTCCAATCGAGGAATAGTCATTCTTTTGATAGGAGCAACTTTTGTTTTAGAACATAATAGTGTAACTGAAACATTGTGGTGACTATCCACGGTTCTGACATAAACTGCGGCTGCCATTGCTAATTGCGAAGCGTCGCAAAAACCATGTAATTCAATCTGAGCTTCCGTATTCGTACCTAACCATCGTGGGATTGAAATATTATCCAACTCGTCTAATAGATGTGCGATTTGATTCCATGATTGTATTTGATTTGCCGGTAAGAGTTCATCCCAGTTTAATTTAATTGCCCACAATTCTTGAAGAAAGATTTTTAATCGAATGAAAATTGGTGATAGAAGTCCAAGTGGGTCAAATAATTGAGCGATTTTAGAGAGAACGTATCTTTTTGTTATTTTGATTGGCGGTGAATGGGCGAATTTAAATTGCAGAGAATCGGACTGCGGTTTCCAAGATAATCCGAGAGTCCGAATGACATCATCTTGAATTGATATTGAGGAATTAGTCGTGTGAAAAATAGATGGGATGAGATTAAGAACTTGAGTACTATTGCTATTCCATTTTCTCAAAGGGAAGCCGCCCGCCATACATAATTCAAAGACTTGGTGTGCTTTTTCCTGTGCCTTTTCAATAGTGTCAGCTCCACCAAAAATATCATCTACATATCTTCCGTGATTCATTGTGTCAATTGCCAAAGGATATTTATTTCCTTCATCTTTGATTAATTGATTAACGCATCGGAGAGCTAGGTATGGAGCACAAGCCAGTCCGTACGTGACAGTGGTGAGCTCATATTTTATGATTTGTTGATGAATTTTCCACAAAATTCTTTGATACTTCCAATCCTCAGGATGGACATCAATTTGACGATACATTTTCTCAATATCGGCATTGAATATGTATTTGAATTGTCGCAACCATATTAAGACGTCGAATATGTCATTTTGGAGTTTTGGTCCAGTATGAAGTAATTCATTAAGCGATTTTCCATTGGTAACCTTACACGAGCCATTGAACACAACTCGTAGTTTAGTGCTAACACTGGTTTCACGAACGACTCCATGATGAGGAAGATAAAAAACGTGTTCGGGTTCATGAATTCCCTCAGGAACTCGAATCATATGTTTCAACTGTTCATATTCCGAGAGAAATTTCGAATAGGTCGATAAGAACGATGGTGATGAGTCGAATTTCCGTTGCAGATGGTTCAACATTTGATAAGCAGCTGGTTGTGAATTGCCTAATTTGTCAATAGAATTTTTAAACGGCAATCTGACTGTATATCTTCCGTTGAAGTCTCGTGAGTGCGTTTGACGAAAATGATCTTCGCATTGTTGATCAATAGTTGTCAATGGATTTTCATTTTTTGGTTTGACTTCTTCCTGATACCAAAATCTTTCCAGAAGTGTTTGAAGGTTCTGATCGATTGAACAGCTGAGTATTTTCTTTTCTTGAATTTTTCCGGCTTCTTGACAGGTTAAAGGTCCAGAGAGAATCCAACCTAATGTTGTAAGCTGAGCAGTGGGCGTTGTTTTGTTACCTTTAATTATGGGACCTTTTAACAATTGAGCATATAAATCAGCTCCGATTAATAAGTCTATTTTTTCTTGCTGCATGAAATTAGGGTCTGCTAACTGAAGATTTTTAAGATGCGGCCATCGTGAGATCGAGGTTTGTGTTGACGGAATTGACGATGTTAATTTGGGTAGTATATGAGCTTTAACGATGTTCGTAAATGACTCATTAAAATGCGGAGCAAATTCTATTTTGACAATTCCTCTGGTATTGCCAGAACTATGTCCTCCGATTCCTGTAATTGGAACCGAAACTGATTGTCGTGGTAGGTTCAATCGTTGAGTTAATGCTTCAGTTATGAGTGAAATTTCTGATCCTTGATCTAATAAAGCTCGCACTTGTAATACATTTTTAAATGTATCGCGTACTTTAATTTGAGCTGTTGGTAATAGAATAAGTTGACGATTGTTTTGTCCAAATGAAAGAGTCTGATGAACGGATGGGTTTGTTCTAGTTGTCACTAGTGAATGTGTCTCACTACTTTCTTTGATTTCGGTGGTTTTTGGTTGAATTGAGAAATGGAGGGTAGAGTGATGTTTTTTTCCGCATTGAAAACATCGTTTAGTCGATCTACAATTCGAGACTTGATGTGGTCCTAAGCAATTAAAGCATAATTTTTTGTCGATAACAAATTCTTTTCGATGCTTTGGAGATTTTCCTTTATAGTCGGGACAGCTGGACAAATAATGATCATTTGAACATAGAGAGCAGGAGTTAATTTGATTCAAATAGCTCCCTGAATTATTGTCATGTCCGGTGACATGAGATCGTACTGCTTGACGGACACCTGTTACTGATTTTTGTGATTGAGAATTCTCGACTGCTTGTAATGACAACATTCGGGTTAATAGAAATTCTCGCATCTGCTCCCAGCTTGGTAATTCTTTTGAGACACCTAATTGATTTTCCCAATTTTTTAGTGACTCTGAATCCAATCTTTGAGTTACTAAAAATACGAATATGTCGTCCCAAGTATGAACCGGTCTTTCCAACGTTTCCAATGTTCGAACAATTTGAGTGATCGATGTGTATAAATATTCAATTTCGTTAGCTGACTCCTTAGAGACCTTTTTAATTGCGAACAGCGATTGTAAAGCTGTTTGAACTATCAGTCGTTTATTTTCGTAAAATGAGATGAGTGCATCCCATGATTTTTGAAAATTGTCAGAGACAAGAGAGGTATTTTTCAAAAGTTGCGCTGCTGATCCTTGTAGGCTGGTTTTCAAATATTGGAGTTTTTCCACGGATGAAATTGTGGGATTTGCGAGCACGAGCGATGAGAACAGATCGCGAAACGAGAGCCAATCTGCTAGATTCCCGTTAAATTTGGGAAGGTCAATTCGAGGGAGACGAGGTGCTTGACACGTAATTGTTTGAATTGAAGGTTGCGAAGATGACGATGACGATTGCGGTCTATGATCGATTTCGCAGTGATTGGTTAATAGATCAGTCATTTTTTCTAAGTTTTCGAGATACTGCTCGTATGTTTTGGTGTACAGGTCATTTTTGAAATATGAACGTTGATTGATTTCATGTTTCATTTGATCATTCAATTGTCGTATTGCTAAATTGATTGCATCATGAGCAATAGTGAAGTTCTCCCACTGTTCTTTTAATGATTCAATTCGAATTAAGATTCGCGTTCGGTTAATGTGATTGACTGATCGTTGAATAAGATTTTGATACGCTTGAGTAATTAAGTTCATATACACCGACTGTTGTTCAATTCTAAACTCGATATGTTCGATGTGCATCTCGTACTTACTGAAATCCGGCTCGAAGGACCAAAATTTTCAATCTATGTGTGGAACTTAAAATCGCTCATTTGGTAATCCCTTGATTATGAGGATCACGACAAAAAAACTGAACCAATAGAAATATACCAAAATTGTGATTTCCTTATTTTTCTCAATTAATGTCGTTCTTTTTCTATCGATGATCTTCTCTCAACCCGTGATTTTTTCTTTCTCTCCCGAGACAAAAATTGTGTTGTCCTCGTTACCTAGGAAACTACTGAAGCATCAAGGCCTCCTCTCAGGTTTCGGTATTTGGTTCACCGTTCAGGTTGTGTGCGTTTGGGAAGTATTTAGCAACAGTAGGCAATGAACATTTCTATCTATTTTTTTTTTACTCTTTATTATTTAATAACTATTTTAAACAGAAGTCCTTGGAGTTTTGATTTTTCGATGTTAATATGTGAGCGTATCTCGTAAAATGGTCAACCAGCAGATGTAAATATTGTTTTGTTGAACGAGATCCGCCAAAGCCTCCGATGGTATCGATGGATACGATTTCGAACGGGTATTTTGCTGGGCCCAGGTGTGACATCAATCCATTTTTAGATTTTCTTCTCGATTTGTTCTTTATACAGATCTCACAGTTATCGCAGATTTTCTTTATGTTCGCCGTGAGATTTTCTGCTGTATACAGTGGTGTTATTTTATTCAGCATTTGTGTTCTTCCGATGTGACAATAGGTTTTGTGCACTTTTCCTATCAGGATTTTGCTTAGCCCTTCTGATAATATGATTTTTTCTCTTCTTTTAGTCTGTTTGTAGTAAACTTCGTTCTTCTTTGTCAGTTTGTTTTTGTCATGTTGTATCTTGATGTTTTTATTTTGATCATTTTTTATATCTGTTAAATTAATTAAATTTACCACTTTTAAGAAGTCATCTGTGTTTTCGTGAGGCTCTAGAACCGGGTTCCTACTTAAGCAGTCTGCTTCCTGGTTTGATTTTCCTGGATTATATTTTATTTTCAGATCGTATTGGGATAAGTAGTATGTTAAATCCCCAAGTTCCTCGTCCGTTCTAGCCTTCAAGTTCATATGTTCCAAGGGTTTATGGTCGGAGTATATTATGAATTCTTTTCCTATTAGCCAATGTTGCCAATATTTAACGGCTTCTTTTATTGCCAAGCATTCCAAATATATCGGTTTCTTTTTCTTTTGGGCCTCAGTTAGTTTTTTTGAAAAATAAGCCACTGGTTTACTATCTCCGTTTTCGTTTTTTTGTTTTAACACTGCTCCCACTCCTTTGATGCTCGCATCTGTGTAGATATCAATGGGGACCTCTGGATCGAAAATTTTTAAAACCGGTTCTGAGCACATTAACGATCTTATTTTGTCAAATGCTTCTTGACATTTTTCTGACCAGTTGAATTTTACTTCCTTCCTCAGGAGGTTGTGTAGCGGGTCCAGAGTGATTGCACTGTGTGGTATGAATTTATGATGGAAGTTTATTTTCCCCAGAAACTGACGTACATTTTTTCTCGTTTCTGGAATTGGAAAGTTCTTTACGGCCGTCAAGTAATCTTTCAGAGGTTTTACTGAGTTATTTTCTATTCTGTGGCCTAAGTAGTTTGCATAATTATTTGCGAAAGTGCATTTTGAAAATTTCAGCCTAAATCCTTCAATTAGTATTGCTTCTAGCAGTTGTGATAGATGCGTCATGTGTTCTTCGAAAGATTTTGAAAAGACTATGATGTCGTCTATGAAATTTACCGCAAAATCCGATAATTTGTATTTTCTTATGATGTTGCTTAGTATTCTCTGGAAGATTGCTGGAGCTGTTTTTAGACCAAATGGGAGGCAAGTCCATTGGAAGTGACCCTCTTGTGTTATAAATGCAGTCTTGTGTCTATCCTGAATTTTCAGAGGGATTCACCAAAATGCTGAGTTGATGTCTAACGTTGTGAAGTATTTGCTGTTTACTGTTTTCACCATCAAATCTTCGATTAATGGGAAAGGTTGCGATTGAGGAACAACGATTTTGTTCAGTTCTCTGAAATCTATACAGAGTCTTGATTTTCTTTCATCTTCTTTTTTGTATGCCAAAGTAACTGGTGCAGCAAACGGGCTGTATGATTCCTCGATAAGGTTTTTTTCTAACAGCTTTGCTATTTGGTTTTCTATTTCTTTTCGATCTTCAATCGTGCATCTGTATGGACGTTTGTAGCAATATTTATCCACTATTAGATCTATATGGGCCTCGTACTCTCTTACAGTGCCGACATCATATTTATCTTTCGCAAATACTGTTCTGTGTTTATCAATTAATTTGTCAATTACCGTTTGTTGTTGTAAACTCAAATGATTTATTAAGATTTCAAATTCCTCAGTGTTTATATGCTCGTTAAAATTTACTTCACATTTGTGTTGGTTTTCTTGTTTTAATCCTTCTGAACATGAAGCTTCATTTTCTTTGTGATTGTCACCTAGTACATTAGGACTTTCGACATTTTCATTCTTTATATCCTCTTTATTCGGGGGGTTCCCATTTATTTCTTTGTTGTTGCCTTGTCTGATCTCTAAGTTTTCATTTTGGATTAAGTTGAAACTTTTAATGCAATCTAGAACAACCAGGAAATCGTAATTAAAATTTTCGTTATCGACAATGAGGATGTCCATAGTTTTCTCGATATCGTAAATTTTTATTTTCAAGGTTACCATACCTTTTGTTTTCCTTACACCATTAATAGTTTTCAAGTTTGTCATTTGTGTATTCTCTGGGTTTTTCTGTTTTATTTTTAATAATTTTGCATTGATTAATGATACATTTGAGCCCGAGTCATAAATTCCCGAAACTGCTAGTGTGTCATTCAGTAATAACTCGATTTTTATTAATGGTGTTATTTCTAGTTTTTTGGATTTCTTTCATTCAGTTCTATTTCTAATTCTGAATTATTAACAGTTTTTATCGGATCTGTCTTTTTATATCTTCCGTTTTTTTCTTTAAACCAGCAATTCGCTTCAGGGTGAAAGCGTTTGCCCTTATTTCCCTTTTCACAGATTTGGCATGGTTTCTTTTCTTCAGCTTTTTTTTGTTTCCCCATCAGAATATCTTCCTTTTTTGTTAACGAAATGTTCTAATTTACCGATTTCATTGTAGAGATATTCAGTTTCTTGTAAGTTTTCTCTATCAATTTTGTCAGACACGTAGTTGGGTAAGCCAACTGCTATGAGATCTATTAGTGTTGCTGTATCTATTGATTTTCGAATCTCCAGTAACAATTTTTCTTTTTTTAGTGCATAATCAAGTAAGGACCCTGCTTGATATTTAAAGGCTAGGGCATATCTAATTGGAGACCATCCTTTGTTTGCAAATGTTTCACAGAAGTTTTTCCTCCATGTGCTCCATTCTGATTCTACTGTAAATTTTAAAATCATGCAACCGTACCAATCTGCACTAGCTTTTTCGAGGAAAAATCTTAAAGTTTCAATTATTTTCCTGTCTTCTATTATCATGCAGCGTTCGCATTCTTTTTCAAATTCTGGTATCCATTGTTGGGCGTTTGAACTTTTCCCATCAAATTTTTCGATCATGAAATCCTTTGCTATTTTCCCCAAGTTCTGAGTTTCTGATTTTTGTTGTTTATCTTCTAGCACCTTTTCTAATAGTTTATTTATGGTCTCGTCTGTAGCATTCTGGTTAGTTTCTGCAACTACTTTTTCTGTGATATCTTCCAAATAGTAATCTCCAAACTGTAAATTTTCTTCTTCATCCAGATATACTTTCGATAAATCTTCTGTTAGACCTATCCAGACCTTTCGTTGTTGGTGTCTTTTTGTTAGTGTCTTCCTTACCTTAGCAAATATTTGTGATGTTGTCAATTCTTTGTGTAAATTTGTTGGTTGATATTCGTCTGGTATCTCAAAGGTGCGACCATTCGGTGTGCCTATTGAGATTATGCATAGTATTGTTGATTTTCCATCCGCTGATCCCCTCATCTTGAAATCGAATCTTAATTTGTCCATTATCTTGAAATATTTACTCAAATGTTGTTTTGTAATGGATGTTCCTTTATCAAGATTTAGGTTAGGTTGAGACTCAATTGCGTTTCTCTGTAAAATCAAAGTTTATTAGCCTTTTTACTTACACTATGTACAGGTTATCAATTATTTTTAATTCTACCTGTAAAATCAAAGAAACAACATTTGAAGCGCCTATTTCCTTCTATTTAATTATGTTATGTTTCTTGTACAGGTTCAGCGATAGCCATGCTCTTATTCTTCTGCCCGAGATTCTTTTCCTCTCTCCCTCGCTCAAAACTCTCCGCTTGATCTTGTGATCCATTTCGCCATCTGTCGGTCTCATCGATCGCGCGGTACATTCGAACCTTAAGAAAGGCGACGACACATATATCCGTGTCGCGATTTTCTTTACATTAGAATTAAGATAACTCCAAGTAAATAAACGACATCTCTCTCTCTCTTCCCTGCATATGCAGAGACTAGGTAAAACAAGGTAATTGTCGCGCAACAGGTAACACAGGCGAGTTCTTACAATAAAACTTAATATTATATAAGTTGAGTCTCGCTCCGAACATCGTCCGACAAGTCGAAGAGGCGTCAAAATGGGCCGTAAACCCGGTCCACTGATCGACACGATTCGTACGAGTGGCGGGGCAAAAATGTCACGTCACATCGTATAATTAAATAGTCCGGAGATCGAGCCTCATTCGTGACGACCGGTTTTCTTTCCAATCCTTTTTGCATTTTTTATTTATTCAAATTCTATTTTCTGTGCTATTGCTGGTAAAACAACAGCATTGCATACTGTTTTAAGTGTAACTTTCCAAAATTTATTACTTAATCTTTCAACATTCCGTGCAATTGATTATGAAAACAAGTCTCGGATGTGCGTATATGTGTATTCAGATGGCTTCCGTCGAAATTTTTAATTGACTATTTTAGAGTTATTATGTCATAAAAGAAATGTTTCAATTGGTCGGAAATCACAACCAAACGATTATATAGTGAAACAATTATACAGAGAAGTTGAATGCACTCGAGCTGAAAAAACAATCTAAAACGTAAAAATATAGGGGAGACCGGGGCAAAACGGGATATGCGAAAAATGAGAGAAATTTTTTTGTTTTTTTTTTTTTTTTTTAATTTTTATATTTGTCCGAAAAGAACATGAAACATATTTTTTCCAAAATATCTTGTTTCTTTTGGATTTTGATTTTTCTTTTTAAAAAAAATTCGTTTTTTTCAAATTCTCTTTTTTTACATCACTTTCAAAGTGAAAACGTTTTTGCAGATATACAAAAAGTATTTGTATATCTGCAATTACTGCCTTGCAGATTACTGTCTACGACACTAATCGCAGATATATGTTTGCGGACCATCATGTGTGGTTACACTTGCACATGAATCATGTGCCCACTCCGCACAATTTTAGCACTGAATCCATGATTCAGTAGATAAAGAATACAAATTTTTACAAAATAAACATTGGCAATCTTCGTTATTATTCATATCATGGGGATATTACGATATCTGTGGCCCCAAGTTTTGGCCATGTAGTCTTCATATTTGGCCCGAAATAAGACTTTTTTAAAGAGTAAAAAAAATCGAAATTCGGCTTTTAAGGGGGTGAAACAGAGATTTTAAATTTTTTCTAAGAGAAAGTATTTTTTGGCAGATTTTCTTGAAATTCGACGTTTATATTCTAGAATATATGAGTAATTTAAAAAGTGTTCGGCAGTTATTTGGAACTTATCGAAGGTGTTGCAGACCCACCCAACGATTCCGCACACACATCGAAGGTGCTTCAGACCCACCCAACAATTCCGCACACACATCGAAGGTGCTCCAAACCCACTCAACGATTCCGCACACACATCGAAGGTGCTCCAAACCCACCTAACGACGATTCCGCACACACATCAAAGGTGCTTCAAACCCACCCAACGATTCCGCACACACATCGAAGGTGCTCCAGACCCACCCAACGATTCCGCACATACATTGAAAGTGCTCAAAACTCGCCCAATGATTCCGCACACACATCGAAGGTGCTCTGTGCGCGTCGTCGCGAGTTGGCTACCGCCACACAAAAATGGTGATAAAAATTTTAAAAAACATTTGCCGCGGTTGAAATTTTAGGTGTGATCTTGTTTTAACCTCTTTTTTATGTGTGTTTTCGCAAAAGCTGGGTGTTCAAATCGAAGTGTCCCTTTCGGAACTATATCCGCAAACGCAACCATCAACGGGGGGTCGGGGGGGGGGCGAAACCCCCCGCGGGGCAGAGCCCCCGAAAGAACACATTTAATTTGCAAATTTTTTTAAAACAATTTAGGTACCCCAAATAATATAATATGCAAACTTCATGTCTCTCATTTTCCCCCCTCAAAGGCCGAGTTCCGATTATCTTTGTTTAAAAAAGTTTGCATGGTCAGAATTAGCGACCACAAATAACATACATTATAAAAACGCTGCAATTTTGAAACCACTCTATCACCCCCTTAATGGTCGAACTTGGATCTTGAGTAAATAAAAAAAAGTCTGATTTTCGATGGAATATAGACGCTTTATCGTCAGAATTAGGGACCACAAACATTATAATGCTTCAACTTTCAACCCCCTGTTTTACCCCTTAAAAGGCCGAATTTCGATTTTTGTCACTCTTGAAAAAAGTCTTATTTTGGGCCAAATATAAAGACTACATAGTCAAAACTTGGGGCCACAGATATCGTAATACTGCCCATATCATTAAATTTGAATTGAATTACAGAGGGTGCGTTCGATGTACGTTAAAGCGTTGTACGCGCTGAGATCGCTTTCAACGCTTACAGTGGTAAGTCAAAAGCACTCGGTTCCGGGTGCAAAATACACCCAAGGTGCATTGAATTAAAATCATAGTAAAAAAAAATTTCATGAGTTTTTGAGGAGTACCCCGTTTTGCCTCGGAATTTTTTGAAAATTGAAAAGAATTCCAGTACATTTCTTAGTTTTTGGGAGTAAAAAATAGACTGAGCTTCCCAAACTTCTGAAAAGTTCAATATTTTTTTAGGTATCCCGTTTTGCCCTGATTCCCCTATATAATTTCAAAAAATACTCAAAGTAGAAGTGCAAAAATCTTCGTTCATTTGAGCAAATTTTTCGAAAATGGCAGAACGCTCATCAAAATCCACGGACGTTTCCGGAGTTTTTCATAAAATCACTCAAAATAGTGGGGATTCCGTATCAACAGTTGGAATTAACTGTATATAGAAAATTGCGTCATAAAGTTTTATTGAGTTTTTTAAAGCTGGATGGCGCAGCTGACGTGCTCTGGAAATCCCTTGTCAGCTGGGCACCGGACTAGATGATTTCTTATTTATGATATCTTTTCACTTGGCCGATCAATAGAAGAAGAATTATATTTATAATTTTCTTTTAAGGTATAATTGGATGAATAGCTCGAGCACAAATGATATCTGATCGGAATTTCCGTACTTCGTGATGCAATAAAAATCTGAAAAAATTCAACAACATTTGGGAAGCTATGAACAACAATTATCAACAATAATATTGCCCAAAAGTTAATAAAAAGTTGTTTAAACAATTAACTATTCAATAATTTTGCGGTGACCTGTTGTTTTTTTTTTACGAATCAAATGTGTGTATTTTTCTGAATGCTCATGAATTTTTTCCGAATTTTCGTGGATTTTTGAAATTTCTTAAAAAAATTTTTAAAAATTTGAATTTTGGATATGTTTTAGAAAACATATTTACCATCAGTTTTGAAAAGTCTCAAGGTTACTGGATCAAAAATGCACAAATAGAGCCACTTAAAAAATTCAAAAGAGGGAATTTCAAAAATCCACGAAAATTCTGTAAAAAATCATGAGCATTCAGAAAAATGCGCACATTCGATTCGTAAAAAAAAACAAGGGTTTACTGTAAAATTGTTAAAAAAAATAGTCTATTTAAACAATTTATTAATAACTTTTGGGAAATATTATTGTTGATAATTGTAGTTTCATAGCTTTGCAAATGTTGCTGAATTTTTTCAGATTTTTATTGCATCACGAAGTACGGAAATTCCGATCAGATACAATTTATCGGCTGGGTTATCCATCCAGTAATACCTTAATACTTGGCGTCGACTCATTATTGTGTCTTTTGTTTTTTTTTCAGACTCTTATATCAATAGACGCGGCACCAGCTCAAGGTCAAATATTAAAAAAAATATAAACCTAGAAAAACGAACTACTTCAAGTGAATTCGAATTTTCTTTCAAATGATTCTTTTAGGGATAATAGACTCAATTTTTTTCTAATTTCTCAATTTTCATTTGCATATAATAATTTATTTCGCCCTAAAAATAACTATCGAACTTATGGATTTTTCACACAACGGAAATTAAATTTGACTCCATGGTTTTCGTTTTTGATTAAAAAAAAAATCAAATATAATGAACGTCACCGCGGTTCAATTCTGAAATCGGCGCGTTTAGAAAAACTTTATTGACAGCTCTCATAAACAAGTAGGATTTTCCATCAGATCATAATAGTAATTGAGAATTTTGATTTTCTACTGCAAAAACTAATCATTCACATATGAAACTATCGAAAAAGACGAATTAATTCACTAAAGATTTTTTCCCAAATAAAAAAAAGTATTTAATTAAGAGGGTAAGACGATCGAACGCTGAACGAATGATCCAAATCACGGATTTCGAGTAAGTAAATAGAAATTAATACATGCTCATCACAGCAGCTTAATAAACAGTTCCATGGAAAATAATTTCACCTAACGATAATATTATCTCAGAATAAGAGTTCATAGGCTTACATTCATTTTGTTTAGCGTTTTCTTCTTATTCTATATATCTATATGTTTCTATGTAGAAGAAGTGAGGTTATTATTTCAACGCAAACGCTTTATGCGGTCAAAATTGGTGCCGTCGGGGCAATGTCTCAACCATCCCCTCCAACTCTGTCGTAGAGCTCATATCCCTCAGGTAACCTCAGGTCTACCACCCTTAGGGCGGGTTGTTCCAACTTCTAGGTAGCTTATCTGGCGGGTAAAAGCATTGACTTGTAGACCTTTAACTGTCAGATAGGCTTACCTATAAGTTGGAACATCCCGCCCCTAGTGTACGCTTTCACCTTGAATAATTTTTCGTCCGTAAGTTGGCTATGATTTCGACGCTGAAGCCAAATAAGAAGAGTGGGGGGGGGGGGGGGTCTAGAGTGCCAGACCCCTGACTGGAGTCACTGGAGCGAAAGATCGAAGAGGGAAGAGAACCAGAAGCAACGGAAAGACCCAAGTCGGCTCGAAAGTGACCGGCATCGAGGGTAATTGAAAGGAAGGAAGAAGTATGGAAGGGAAAAGGAGACATAACGAGACGGAGAAACTAAAGAGCGGACAACAGGTCGGAGAAGAGGAAAGGAGAGAAGAGAGAAGACAGTAGTCTCTGAACCGCAGCAGAGGAAAGAAGTGTAATGAGAAAATGTGTGTAATGAGGAAAATATCGAAAGAACAATAGAAAGGATGGAAGTGGTAATCGGGAAGGATGTGATGGAGGTGGTAGAGGATTTGTTGAAAAAATTGAAAGAGCTGAAAGAAGAGCGGAGATAGGTAAAGGAAAATATAGCAGCATAGAGGACAAAAGAAAAAAAAGACGTAAAGAAGAGAGCACAAAAAAAATCAGAGGTAGAGGGAGAGGCATATGAGAGAAGGAGTGAGGAAGAATAAGGAGAAAGTCGGGGGTGAGGTGGCAAGTGAAATAAAAGAGGAGGGAAGAGAAGAAAAGTGAGATAGGAATGCGAAGTGGATTGGATGAAGATGGTGGGGGAAGAAAGAAAAGAGGAAGGAGCAAAGAGGGCGGGACTACAGGAGAAGAGAGAAGAGAACAATGAAGGAGAAAGAGAAAGATCAACGAAGGGGAGTGAAAGAGGTGAGAAAGAGGAGGACGGACGATGGTAAACACAAAGAAAGAGATGGAGGATGGAAAGAAAAGAGCGACTGTAATTTTTTGAAGGAATATTTCCTGGTTTGTGAGGATGGGATCGTGGATAATTGTATTGCCGGAATGAAATAAATAAAAACGAAGGCGAAGTGTTCCGTGTAAAAATAATGTCAAAAATATCACAGATTTATTAATAAAAGATTTCACAGTGTACCAATATGGCGTCGAAGCGTTCGAAGGAAACCGGTGATTGAAGTTTCCCGAATGAAATAAATCGAAGTTAAAGCCGAACAAATACCGAGGAAAATCCCGGATTTCGTAGTCCGCTGTACGAGAATTACCGCGGGCGTAAATCGCGAAAACTCTCGAACACTTTTATACGAAATCGACCAAGTCGAAAGAAGAAGAATTTTCCCGAAACTTGAAAGGTTAGAATCGTAACGAAGGTATCGATCCGTTGCGTGTCACGATCTACGAGGAAGAGAGTGAGAAGACGCCGGTTTGCTAGCGGCATGCGTAGCACGAGGGAGGGAGGCGCGCACAGAGGTGCACAGCACCGCTGAGCTCAAACGAGAAACCAACCGTCGACTGAGGGCCTCACGCGAGAAAACGGCGAACTATGCCCTTTTCTGAATAGCGACGTAAAGAAAAAAAAGAGAGCTGATTGAGGCTGGAGCAGTCGGAAAAAGAGAAGAGGAGAAGGAATGTGTGTGTGAGAGACATGGGTAAAGCGGAAGAGAGAGAGACATCGAGGGAATGGAAGAAGGGTGAAAAAAGGGACGTTGAGAAAAATGAAAGTGAAGAAGATCATTAAAAGAATGCAGATGGGAGAGGAGGCGATAGTGGTAGTGGAGATGGAAGACGAAAAAGGCAAGAAAGAACTTTAACCCCTCCACTGGTGAGCCCGTCATACGGCGGGCTGTCGAAAAAAAATGCGTTATATACGAAAATTCTTCATACTTCAAAACCAAAACCCGTACTCGGGGGCTTTTGGCGTCGTTGATTACAAATCTGCACTCAAAATTTCGTAATTGAAGATGGCGGATCCAATATGGCGTACCGATAGTACAAAAAATCGTTTGATAAAAGCGAAAGTTGGTATTCGGGGGTTGTTGGGGTCGTTGAGTACGAGTCCGCCCTCAAAATCTACCGATATTCATAACGGTAGATCCAATACGGCGGACCGATAATACAAACAATTGTTTGATGCCGATTTGTAATCAGTGACCCCAAAAACCCCCCGAGTACCAACTTTCGCTTTCATTCAACATTTTTTGTATTTTCGGTCCGCCATTTCGATTTCCGAAATTTTGAGGGCACGGTCGTAATTAGCGACCTCAAAAACCCCCGACTGCCGAATTTCAAGTTGATAGTAAGCAAAATATCGTTTACTCGAAATGGTCACTTTATTCTCAAATGCTCTACTACCAGTGAAGAGGTTAAAGATGAGCAACGAAATGGAGACGACAGGAATCAGTGTGAAGGAGGTTTTGACTTAGTGGACGAAACAAACAAAATCCATTGTGAGGAAAAAAGTAACAGGGGAGAAGAGGAAAGGGAGAAAATAGAATAGATCGAGACGAGCGGGATAAAAGTAAATGGAACGAGCTGGAGGTGGAACGAAAAAAGGGAGAGAGGGGAGATCGAGGACGAGGAAGAGGAAAAAGACGCGAAGAAGGGAGAGTGGAACGACGCAGAGAAGAAAGACAAGCGACGAGGAAGGGAAAGAAGAGGGGCTTGGATGAAGGGAGGGGATCAAAAAGGAGGGTGGGGAGTAACAACAGAAAGGTGACTGTATTTTTTTAAAAACCTAATGTAGAGTGGTGGGGCATCTGAAACCTAACGGTATATAAGCTCCAGAATATAAATAAACACACATAAAAATTTATCGCAGCAAAGAAGATATGATTATTGATTATGGAAGTTACGTTGTTGTTGTTGATGATGCCGGCCAAATACTCCACAATACGGTTAGGCGCGGTTCTGCGTTTTTTCGCGTTTTTTTTTTTATTTTTGCGAAATACAAGACGTGATTTCAAGAGACTCATTAGAGTCTTGGGACAAATATATTGACAGCCCTGTCGTCTGCTGGTCTGAGGCTCTCGCCGAGACTATTCTGAAACTTTCTCTGATGATACTTATCATCATTGACTTAAAATTTTAATCGTCAGTCTCGGGGGACTCTCCTCCGCTCTTTCCTAAATAGCCATCGCTCGCGTTCGGATTTTATACAGGTATTTAACAAAATATCCAAAAGGGTTGGTGGGAAGACGGAAACGAGGACACTTTTCTATATGTTCACATCCAACTCAAAATTCTTGACAATCGAATTCGTAGACATTTTCACTATCTTATTTATCATTAACGCATCAAATTACATAAGTATACGAAATTTCGAATAACTTCTTATTTTATCGGAGAAATTGTTTTTTTGGAACTACACCTTATTATTGTTGATTACTATGAAATTAATCACGAAGTTTCTGAAAAAATAGATGTTCCATGTGAGGGATTCTCTTTCAAACCGGCCACTTTTTTTTTGACCATCTCAGATCTACTTCACAACTGATTATATCAAAGTATTACTAAACGGCACTCTATGTGAACTTTTTCAGATTTTTAAATTCATAATTTTAGAAAATATTGTTTTTTTTTTAAATGAATATATCTCGGAAACTTGAAGTAACTGAAAAAAAAATGTATTTATATAAAAGTTGTAGTTTCGTGTTAGCTTTCGAGCGGACGACTCGAAATAATTTCTACGTTCTGGTAACGATGATTTTTTACCGAAAGAGAAAATTATTTTTTTATTCAGAAACAGCCATTTTTTTCTGGCTGAAAAAATTACAGAGTTTTCCAATTTGTTTAACGATATCGTAAAACAATCGCCAGAGTGGCACGAATCGAAGTTCTAGGGTAAAAAAAATAAAATCACAAATATTAATTTTTTTTAATTCAAAAATAGCCAGTCTTTTTTGACTGAAAAAATTACAGAGTGAATTACAGTAAAAAAATTACAGTATGTTTGACGATCTCGTAAAAAAATCGCCAGAGTGGTACGGATCGAGATACCGGGTATGAAAAAATTAATTTGTGTAATTTCATTTTTTTACCCTAGAATCTCGATCCGTGCCACTCTGGCGATTTTTTAGCGATATCGTCAAACATATTGGAAAACGTTGTAATTTTTTCAGCCAAAAAAATGGCTGTTTCTGAATAAAAAATTAATTCTCCCTTTTTTTCGTAAAAAAACATCGTTACCAGAACGTAAAAATTATTTTGAGTCATCCGCTCGAAAGCTAACACGAAACTACAACTTTTATGTGAAAACATTTTTTTTCAGTTACTTCAAGTTTCCGATATATATCCATTTGAAAAAAAACAATATTTTCTAAAATTATGAATTTAAAAATCTGAAAAAATTGACACAGAGTGCTTTTTAGTAGTACTTTGATATAATCAGTTATGGGGTAGATCTGTAGCGATCCCGGGCCTCGAGCAGCCGCGAGGCGGCGCGTCGGGCAAGAAAGGGGTGCCAACTAATGAACAGAAAATGAAGAGGTTGGCAGAAGGAAATAGGCAGCTAGAGCTGTGGTTGTAAAACGAGAGAGCTGTGGCTATGAAGAGAAAAAAGAAACTGTACTAAAATAAGTTGTAAAATAAATAATACTCGCATTAAAGAAAAAAAAAGTTATAGGAGTGTTTTACATTCAATAACCCTATAGATCTGAGATAGTCGAAAAAAAGTGGCCGGTTTGACAGAGAATCTCTCATGTAGGGAATGGTTTTTCCACTTATAATGTTCCGCGTTACATTGTAACACCACTAGCGCGCTACCTACTTCGCCATTTTCATATTCATTTGGTGCTAGCGAGTAACACTACAGTGTGGCGTGTTTCAAACGCCAACTTAGCGATGGCATTCAAACAGCATTCTAGCGTTAGGCTGTGGCATCAATCTACCGTTACAGTTGAACAGCTTTATAACGTTACGTTTTAACGGTGTTTTGACGTTAGGTCTCAACAGCTTAATAACGTTACGTTATACCAGCATTATAACGTTACCGTCATAAGATCATTCTAGCGTGAGATTTGAACAATATCTACCGTTTTTTCTACCAGTGTTACGTGGATTTTTTCGTGGGCGGCGCACCCAATAATAGAACATGGTCTGCACTGTGCCGTTACAAATAATTATTTAATCATTTATTCATCAACCCATAACTCATTTGATGTTAATATTCATTTTGATCGAACTTACGATAATTGCTTATTTAATATGCGATTAATTTTGTTACTCGTAAATATTGAAAAATTTTACATTATTGAACTATGGAAGAATTTTTAAAATTAAACACCTTGAATTTTTCCATCGGTTTTTGGAAAGAATATTTATTTCGGCAGGGTGTCAAGTCTACAACGGGCAACTCTACATCGTGTCATCTCGCCAGTGTATCTCTCCATCGTTGAAACTCTCCAACCGTAGCAACTCTACATCGTGTCAAGTCTTCAAGCGTGTCAACTCGCCAACGGGGTGAGTCCCGATCGTAGCAACTCGACATTTCCCCGATTCTCGTTTATCCCCACTCTTCATCGTGAGACTCAGGATCGCACGGGGAAAATCCCCACTATGCCGGGCAATATGCCTTCGTTGAAACTCTCCAACTGTGTCAACTCTACATCGTGTCAAGTCTTCAACCGTGCCAACCCGTCATCGGGGCAAGTCCCGATCGTAGCAATGCGACGTTTCCTCGACTGTTATACGTGCTCGTATTTTTCGTTGACTGTACTTTTCCCACAGATCCGCTTATACGTGACGAAAATCTTTGCAGCGTATCGATCTTTCCGTATGTACGGCTGCCTGGTTCGTCAGCTCTCTAGCTTATCGACAAATTTCAAATAGAATTATTCTTTTATGATTTTGTCATTCAATAATGCTACGAGCAAACATTCATGACAATCATAATAGATTTTTTTATAATATTTTGAAATGATAAACAACTCTTCATTATATAGCGATAAGTACTCCAACATCCTAACTTATTAGTTTCTTGAACCAATTCGAAAAATATTTATTCCAATATTCTTGGTATATATTTATTAGAGTGTGTCAAACAGAAATGTTTTTTTTTCCAAAGAATACCCTTCAATTTTTCCAATATCATCAAGTCCTGTCCCCATTTCAGCTCTTCAAAAAATTTTTTAGGGATCGCTCATAACGATTTTCTGTTTCCCATTTGAATAATCACTGGTGACTTTTTAATTTTGTAACTCACGAACGGGCCAATGTACAATAATTGCCATGACTATGCCTCAATAGAAAGAGGATCTCTTGTCATTTTGCAATAAATCTGTTGTTAGATCGATTATAAAATAATTCCGTTAGAAGGCGTGATGGTGCTCTTTATCGAATACTGCACACAGAACTGTTGAAGTCAGCGCGTATTTTTTTGAGTTGCACTAGTAGATAGAAAAAATTTGAAATCATACAATCGTCTGTCATTTTTTTCTCTTTCCAATAGCCCGCCGTCCAGTAAATGTCTAATAATCCGTCCGTAAATGCGTAATATCTATCTTGTTGGCAGAAAATAAACCGTATGACGTGCTGTTCTCGGAGCATAGTCCTTACGGATTTCGCTGATTCACAATTTATATGTAGGCTGCATTGCTTTTCATTCAAAATGTGCGGTAGCACGATGGTGGAGTTCCCGTTTCACAAATGAAAAACTCGAGATCGATTCTCACAGATATGGTTTTTTTTTCAATTCAATTTAAATTCATCTGCATATGAAGAGAATGGACATGATTAAATTAATGTTAACATTTGATTGAAATATGTGCCGATTTTGATTAGGAGATTAGATTAGGATTTTGATTAGGTGGGGCATGGTGGGGACCTTTTCCCTGCAAACCCGAGTCTAACGGTCAAAAGTGGGGATAAGCGAGAGTCGGAGAAATATCGAATTGCTACGATCGGGACTTGCCCCGATGACGGGTTGGCACGGTTGAAGACTTGACACGATGTAGAGTTGACACAGTTGGAGAGTTTCAACGAAGGCATATTGCCCGGCATAGTGGGGATTTTCCCCGTGCGATCCTGAGTCTCACGATGAAGAGTGGGGATAAACGAGAATCGGGGAAATGTCGAGTTGCTACGATCGGGACTCACCCCGTTGGCGAGTTGACACGCTTGAAGACTTGACACGATGTAGAGTTGCTACGGTTGGAGAGTTTCAACGATGGAGAGATACACTGGCGAGATGACACGATGTAGAGTTGCCCATTGTAGACTTGACACCCTGCCTTTATTTCCAAGATACATGAGAATTGTTAATTTTTTACAGTTGACAAATCAGAGAGACTTGCAGTGTTATATACCAGCATGGGAAATGTGTGAGATACCAAACGTTCAACATATAGTGGTATAAGGGTATATGGCTGACTTTGCAGGCGGCCGCGTCACGTAGCGACTCCGGCAATATATGCATTCCCAGAGGATAATGCGCGTACGGGAAAAACCTCTTCCTTGCGTAACGCTGTAGCCGAAGTGAGAATCTTCAATGCTGCGGCCAAGCGCGCGTTAGTGGTAAAATGGTTGAGGATCTAACGGGGAAATGTTTTTCCGGGAAAACGTTTTCGAAGAATCGTTTTTTCGAGGAATAGTATTTTCAGATTTTTAACTGCAATGGTTTATCCGTGGAAACGGTTTAAAAAACACTATGAGGATATAATTAGGCATATTAGGCTCTCACTCGTTTTTCCTTTAATACTCTGCACTGAGTTGCTACCATGTCTCTGAATCCAAAGCGATCGAAATCGAACGGGATTTCAATCTATGAAATTTTAACTAGTTTTGGAACGTGAACTATCGAAAAATATTAATATTTAACTTTTGGCAATTTGTTGAATCTTATCAGCAATTCTGGTGTTTTTTCGCGACCTCTTCCAATGGTCAAAAACCAACTGTTTAATGTTTTTTGATGATTCTATTTCCAAGACTAGTTCAGACTTCGTGGGTTGAAGTGCCCGCTGCCGCCTCTCACCACGCGATATATCATATACCCCCTCCACGCGGCCGTAACGCTTTATTGTGACAAAAAATTCTAATACCTCCCATAGAAGTTTCACTTCAATATTTTTTTTTTGGGTACAATTGCGAGCGTTCTACTTATCTGGGAAAACGAAATTAAACGGCACTTCGAGAGAATAAGGCTACCGGCGGCGGAAAGAGGGCAAGGCTGTATTAGATGTATATGATGCGCAGACACGCGGAGAGCAAGGATAGGGGGGGGACAGCTGAGCAGATGCTCTTCATGTAATATATCTCCGCTCAAGTCCCGACGGCGTGTGCTCAGCTGCTGTCTTCTTACCTCCGCTCTCCACGTTGCTGGGCATCATTACCTCTATTTGTGGTTTGTGTAAAAAACGTATTAATGAATAAATAAATACGTTATAAACTCGTTAAATAGGTAAATTCATTTGTAAATAAATGTTCACTTGTCCGTTTTTTTGAGAATGTTCCATGAACAATGTTTGCTTAGCAATGAGAGTACCCATTCCAGGCTAAAAAAATCACGAATAGTGCTCAAAACGTTGATTCATATGTGGTAAAAATTTCGCAGCTGTACTTTTGTTAAGTTCCCCAAAAAAGTTCTTGAAAAGAGTCGAAAAAAGAAACCTCACACAAAAAAATGGCTTCAACAGTAATTCCTGCTTGTTCGAGCCATTGGATTATGAGACCCGTCAAAAAGGATTCAATATCTGTATACCACCTAGTAATGGAATGAAAGAGATGTAATTGCCTGTTCCTTTTGTTGTTTGATATTGAAACGTGTTTCAAGTACGCGAAAATGAGAGATAAATTTTTTGAAGTCCATAGGTTTTATGAAGAACATAGATAAAGATATGTTAAAATAACCATATTTCGTAGGGGTTATTAACCCAGCACTGTTTTTCTATCGTAGTGGAGCATTTGGCGTCAATTCATGGCGTTCACCGCTGAACATCCTTGGATGTGGGCTGTATATATATTAGTCGCTGGGCTACCCATCCTTCTGATAGTCTATTGTTGCTGCTTTGTCTCCCAGGTAAAGTATTCTGTAATCACCCAACCTTAGAAATCAATCGGTCCTACCATATCCTCCAGTACGCAACGCAATTTTTCGAAACATTAAATTTATTATTGCAAGAATATTTCTGTTCTTATTTCGTGAACTAGCCTTTGTAAATAAATAATGCCATACCAATTGTTAGGGTAAACAAGACAACGTTGCCGAAGACAAGGTGTCTCTTGATTGTATTGAAGATCTCAATGAAAATCTGGGTATCGACGATCAAGTGCCCCAGACCGAAAATTTGGAACCCGAGATCGAGACCAAGGAAACTGAAAATGAACGCGACAATCATGGGACTGAAGATATTGCAGACAGCCAAAAGGTATATATTGCTCAAAGAATAAGAAGCTTCCTTGCTTTGTATTAAGGAGTTTCGGTACAGGCGATACAACGTTGCCATGCTAATCCATGCTAAAAAAATTCAAAAATTCAATAAGTTCAGAATTTTATAAAATTTGGCGAACATATTCTTTAGTGCCAAATTTGACGACACAAATTTTTTAAGATTTTTCTTCTACACAGTTATCGAGTAATTGATCACTAAAGTTTATGTGTATAAGCATAGCGTTTCCATATATATAGGTATACATTCCGGGCATGAGAAATCTGCTTTAATGCGTAATTACTCGATAACTAAGTAGAAGAAAAATTTGTAAAAATTTGAGTTTTCGCACTTGATGTCGAAGAACATTATCACCAAATTTGATCAATTTCTTAATATTTTGACTTCTGTACCGAAACTCCTTAACGTTGATGTTGAATCTTTCTGAAGAAGGGGAAAGGCACGAAGTTCCTATGCTTATACATTGGGGTGGGGTAAGCAATATTAACTTACAAGCAGCTTACAATCGACGATGTATACGAATACAATGTATACAATACATGATCGATTATCTAATTACTGGATACGTATCTAATTATAATTTATAAATAAATAATTGTTTATATAATTATAAATAATTGATAATCAATATAATTAATTATAAATAATTATATACAATAATTACAAATAATTATAAATAAATAAACAAAGTAAATCAATCTATAAATAATCTATAAATTCCATATGAAATCGGCGGACTTTTTCCTCGGTCCCCGCCAATTTGGTTAATTTTTTTTACGTGGTTACAATGAGTCTGTTATGCTTGAACGTAAAAACGAACGGGTTGAAAGAAAATAATGAATAATAAATCTTAAAGTTACTAATCTTTCAGATGGACGAATAAATGAAAGAGTAAAAAGGGAAAATAGATATAAATAGTAGATTTTCGGAAAAGCTATAAGAGCGTTATGCGCATCTATTACAGTTGACAATATATTATTTGGAATGTTGGAAAAAATGGTATAAACAGGAGCTTCAAAAGGAAAATTCGCTAATTTATCCCTGAATGAAAATAGGAGATTTAAATAACAGTCGAAAAAGATCACAGTCTACTGTCTCTTGGGTACAATCATAAGAATTTATATACGATATAAAAGGTGATACAGTTTGGGACTTGGGTAGATGTTTTACTGTAATTTGAGACGTGCTAACGCGGAACGTAGCGGGTCATCTCGAAGACAGTGTAGTCGACACACTCACATACATAAATTGCACAGTACACTCAATAATTTTACGTATAGTATAATATCCAAATAATGTATTTGATTTCTGAACTTTTATTATTAATTTCTTTGAAGGTTTGGGTTGAGACGGGTATTACTCCTCTCGTTGTATTTAACGAATTACCCTCACTTGACGCGGCCTGGGTCAATGGCTATCAGGGCTCTAGTTCAAATAATATTCCTTTAACAGATATGTTAGGCGGCAGCTTATCCCATCAGGAGTTAGCAATCAATAATTAATTCCATTAGTTCGACTCTATTCTCAAGGTGGGAAGTTGAGGACCCAAAATAAGAAAAATAGGAGGAAGGACAGATTTAGAAGAGACAAAATAAGAAACTTAGGCAAGTACTTACAATATCTTCGTATAATATACATATATAAAACGAAAAGTGTAAAAAAAATTCCATAAAAAAACTTATAAAACCAAGTGTAAATAATTTCAACAGAACAATTCGAAAAAAGTTTCACACCGATGCCCCATTCTTTTTATCTTATTCTAAAAGCTGAATCAATTGACAAAAAATTCCATCGAAGTTACGTGCAGCATTAAAATTTATGATATCGATTCGAGGCCAAGTAATTAAGGGTAATTCAGAATATTCATTCTTATGGGGGAACCGTCAGGAACTTGAGAGAGTTCTAATGAATCAAAAAAGTTACCATTTAAGTTACGTACAGCACTAAAATTTATGATATCAATCGGAGGACAAGCGTTTTATTAGTAATTCCGAGTTTAAATAAAATTGTTCTATGAAGCGTTCAAATCCAAAAAAAAAATCACATCAAAGGTATAGTAATTTGTTACTTTATGGTGGCAGAATTTAGAAGAAAATTGATTTCCCTCAGACTTTCAGACTCCCTTGGTATTATTGACAATATTCGACGTCGATTTTGGATCGGTACAAATTATGTTTAAATATGTGTTAAAAGTACTTGTCCGGCCCATCACTTTTCATTGAAATTTTTCATTGATATAAAAATCCATCATACAAAAACGAAATTATACGGCAGTTTCGGTTGGAAATTTATTTAAATGCGATTTATTATAAGTTTAATGTTCTCAATACATTTTGAGTACAAATTTGGAAAACAATATTCAGCACAAATTTGGAAAGAACGTTTGAGGTTATAATAAACGAACTTTTTTTTCTCGTAATAACCCTGGTTGAAAATTCTAAGGAATAAGAGCGAGGATTGCGAAAAAATTATGCCACAAATAAACGTAGAGTTAAAGTGTTTATACTAGGAGAAATTTCCCAACACTGCATGATATCTTATATATCAACAAACACTCGCGAACCAATTGTCATGAGAGTAAACCAACTATTTTTACCCGCACTGTTTTCACAAAACACACATAGCACATTTTATAGTCATGTTACTAGTCGAACGAGTAGTTATACTACTCTCGTTCGATCATACCATCGAAAACTGTCAGATGGATGTACACGATACATATAGTTACCATTATACGTTCAAGGAGTCGAATCTGAGGGCGGTCGGTCAGCTGGAGTGAGCCGAGATCGGTGAGCCAATCAGAATGCATTGAGATACAACTCTACTACCACCAACTTACGTCAAAACGCGTATACGTATACGTCGAACTCGTGATGTGTCAGTAACTTTAGCATAATCTTGAGCCCGTACAAAGTTTTTTCTCAGCAATTACGCTTCCGTTTATGCTGATTTTGGACGCAATCGAAAGAGAATTTATTAATTGGCTTAAACTTCAATTTTTAAGTTGCTAAATGGCTTTTGAGTTTCGTAATTAAACAAAATGACATGCCAATTTTACCCCCACCACCGCGAATCGTTTTATTCAGAGAAAGTATAGTCTCGGCGAGAGCCTCGGGCCAGCAGACGACAGGGCTGTCAATGTACTTATCCCGAGACTCTACGGAGTCTCTTGATCGGAAAGAATGGTTTCGGAAGGTCCATGTTGGCAATCTTTCTTTCAATTCCACTTCATTATTGTTAACAGGACTGTCAGGAATGTTCATTACTTCAAATGTAAGAAGCAACAGTCTTATTACGTTCATTGGGTTGATAGACATGTTCATGACAATACGTTATTCACAATAGCGGACACGATGGTGACAGATAAACAATCAAACAGCAACTAAACTTCTCGAGTAATATAAGTAATATACGTCAGTTTTAGCTTCTTCATCTTGAGTGGGTGGCTTAATCTGACATCATCACAAAAACAGATTTTTTTATTTTTTCGGATATCTCTCAAGCATTAGGCTGAGCGAGCTGGCTTTTTTAAGAATACATGACTACGAGAAAGAAAGTTTCGAGAGAATTCTGAAGGCTTCTATGGCAGAGTTCAATCGGTTAGAAATCGTGGAAGATACGACATTAGATTTTCAAGAACCGTTTAAAGATGTCATAGTAGAACCTGTAGAACGAAAACTAACACTTCTCACGTAACGCATGTCAAAGTATTCGATTCTCTATACGATTATGATGTCAGCCAATGAATATGTGAAATAAATATTATTCAACATATAAGTCGATACGCAATGATAAAGGAACCATATGAATTGAATGTCAACATTTCGATGCGCAAAGTGAAATTCAAGATTTTAGGACTGGTTTACCCCCTTAATTTTTTTGATCCAAGGAAAACCAAAAAACACGTCCATTTTATTTTTTTTGCTCTGCAAAATGGCATTTCTTTTATTAAAATCGGATTGTAAGTTTTTATTATACGAAAAAATTCTGAATATTCGGGGGTGGTTCACCCCTTTGCCGTAAGGGTGCATAAGAAGTTGGACATGTCATATGGGTTATTTGACAAGCCGAACATTTTGCAATTGGTTTTGTTTCGATCGGTTGAGTGCTTCTATATGAAACACTCTACCAGACGCAAAACATGCCGAACTTTGAGGGTTGATTTCACCCCTTAAAAATAACTTTCGGCCGATAAAAAAAAATACGTGTCTCTTATTTTTGGATGGACTATAAGATAGAAAAAAATTATCAAAATCGGAGGCGGACACTAAAGTACCTTTCCTTGTAAGTATGTCTCTTCATGGTTTTCGCGGTCGAGGTCGACGGTTCCACAGTTTTCGATGTCTAGGTATGTTTCTCCATGATTTTCGTGGTCTAGGATAATTTCTCCATGGGTTTTGATGTCTAGGTATATTCCTTCATGGTTTTCAATGTCTAGACGTGTTCCTTCATGGTTTTCGTGGTCCAGGTATATTCCTCCATGGTTTTCGATGTATGGATATGTTTCTCCATGGTTTTCGTGGTCTAGGTACAATCCTCCATGGTTTTCGTGGTCTAGGTACGGTTCTCCATGGTTTTCAATGTCTAGGCATGTTCCTTCATGGTTTATGTCATCCAGGTATATTCCTCCATGGTTGTCTCGGTGTAGGTGATTCCTCCATGGTTTTCGTGGTCTACTTATGTTTCTTCATGGTGTTCGTAGTCGAGGTCGACGGCTCCACTGTTTTCGATGTCCAGGTATGTTACTCTCGGGTTTTCGTGGTCGAGGATAATTCCTCCATGGGTTTCGATGTCTAGGTATATTCCTGCATGGTTTTCAATGTCTCGGCATATTTAATCATGGTTTTCGCGGTCGAGGTCGACGTTGCCACAGTTTTCGATGTCCAAGTATGCTTTTCCATGGTTTTCGTGGTCTAGGATAATTCCTCCATGGGTTTTGATGTCTAGGTATATTCCTTCATGGTTTTGAATGTCTGGACATGTTCCTTCATGGTTTTCGTGGTCCAGGTATATTCCTCCATGGTTTTCGATGTATGGATATGTTTCTCCATGGTTTTCGTGGTCTAGGTAGATTCCTCCATGGTTTTCGTGGTCTAGGTATGTTTCTTCATGGCTTTCGCAGTCGAGGTCGACGGCTCCACAGTTTTCGATGTCCAGGTATGTTTCTCTCGGGTTTTCGTGGTCTAGGATAATTCCTCCATGGGTTTCGATGTCTAGGTATATTCCTCCATGGTTTTGGATGTCCAGGTATATTTCTTCATAGTCAACAATTCCATAGTTTTCGATGTTTGGTTATGGTTCTCCATGGTTTTCATGGTCTAGGTCGACGGTTCCATTGTTTTCGATGTCTACGTCGACAGCTCCATGGTTTTCGATGGCTAGGTCGTCCATGGTTCTCCATGGCTTTCGTCGTCCTGGTATGTTTTTTTATGCTTTTCGAGGTCTAGATCAACGGCTCCGTAGTTTTCAATGTCCAGGTATGTTTTCCCATTGTTTTCGTGGACTAGGTTGACGACTGCATAGTTTTCACTATCCCGGTCGATAGCTCCATAGTTTCCGATGTTAAGGTGAATTTGTCCATGGTTCCCGATATGAAAGTCAATGGCTTCATAGTTTCCGATAGTGTGGTGAGTTTTTCTAAGGTTTTCGATATCTAGGTCGTCGGCTCTATAGTTTTCGATGTCTAGTTTGGCGACTATAGGGTTTTCGATGTCTAGGTGGATGCCTTCGTATTTTTCAATATAAATTCGACAATTTTATATTTCCCGATATTTAGGTAAACGGTGCAATGGTTTACGATATATTTCCTCATAGTTATCGATATCTAGATCTGCGATTTAATAGTTTGCATTGACGAGGCAGGTTCAGACGTTACAGAAGACCATGAAAAAATATCACTGGACACCAATAACCATAAAGCTGTGGTCTTAGACATTGAATACCATGGAAACATCTCCTTGGACATTGCAAACCATTGACAGTATCCATGTCAACATGGAATCCATGAATGAAAAGAAGATAGTTTCAAAAATCATTTTTCCAAGTAAACAAGTGGAGCTTTTCAAAAAAAGGAATAGAAAATGAAAATATCATCCCATTGCATAGGAATTTCCCAATCTTTCATTGGAAAATTCGATTTGCTGAATGGATAATCAAAATCGTCACCATTATTGCTTGTAAAAGGTTTCAACTCACATGAACATAACCGCACAGTTTTTGTCCGTCTACATAGAAAAATTGGCTGTGTCGATTGCTTTTGGCACATAGAGAAAAGTAACTCAACTTGAAACAAATCGTTTTAAAAATTTTCGTCGAAAACGAGGAATGTATTTTTTTCTTAAGTAAATATTGTCACGCCTCTAAAAAATAAGCTAAATTAGAAAAAAAAATAATTGACAAAGTAAAAAAAGAACGCCAATTATTAAAAGGTCGCGACCGTAATTTCCAATAATTTTCTATATTTGCATTATCAATAAAAAACTTCAAAATATAAAAAAAAAATGACATCGTTTTCTGAAGTTGACAAATACAGTGAATGAAATACGATTCCTGTATAGTTGTCACGCCTCGCAAAAAGAAGTGAAATCAGTAAATATTAAAACTTCAAAAAGTAAAAAAGGCACGCTAAGTATTAAAAGGTCGTGACCGTCGTTTAAAATGATTTTCTATATTCGCATTGTTAATAAATAAATTTAAAAAAATATTTAACTGTGAAAAAATATGAGATCTATTGTAACATATACAGTGAATGAATTACGTTTCCTGTAATAATTCTGAATTTTGGAAATAAAAAAAAATGAGATCATTTTCTAACGTAGCCAAGTACAGTGAATGAATTAAGGTTCTTGTGGAATTCATTCATGCACACTTTTAGCCCTAATCCCTCACTTATTCAGAAAAATTTTCCAGCAAACGTCACAGAGCAACAAAGGTTTCTCGACTGATTCTGCAATTATTAAGAGATTATCATCTGTTTTTATGCTAGCTCGGGTTATAAACTTAAAACAGTTTACGCGTACAAGTGCATGCATTGTATCTATACGATGTACTGCACAAATTCATTTTCAACATTACACACAAGCTTGGCGTGCATGGTTTTCAATCGAAAGCTCGGCGAAGGAATGCCTCATCCGTCCATATATTTGAAGAAAACTTGATGATCCTCTCATGTAATTGTTTTTTAATTTGCCATCCCTTTTCCATCCAACTATTTTATTGAGTAGTTCGACGTGAGATCCCGCGCTGTGTACACAAGGAAAAATATCTATTTTTGACTAGTTTAACTGATAAATTCATTACTCCAAATGTTTCGTATTCAACGCGTTTTCTTTTCTCAAATCAATGTTTACACAGCTTACTTCTTTGTTCATCCATTTCAATACTTGTGTAATTCATCCAATCATCTGCCCATTTGGTAAAAAAAAGAGTGTACGGACAAACGAGTGAAAGTGACGCGTGGATAAATTAAAATGCGTATGGGCATGAAAGAATGGCCGTATCTATCCGCACAAGATAAAGGCATGTAAAGGGATTGATTGATTTCATTTCTTTATCCGTTCGTTTAATTGTTCAATTTTATCCACAAATTTCACCCATCTGTATTATTTACCATATCGATATATAATAGGGCCCCTCTTATTTTATTGGGGGATCGGTTTTTTTCACACTCGTTCATACAATTCTAATTAATTATTGTTTTCATATTAAATTTGAACAATTGTCTCTTCCCGAGCTTCCGATTGAAAACCATGCACGCCAAGCTTGTGTGTAATGTTGAAAATGAATTTGTGCAGTACATCGTATAGATACAATGCATGCACTTGTACGCGTAAAGTGTTTTAAGTTTATAACCCGAGCTAGCATAAAAACAGATGATAATCTCTTAATAATTGCAGAATCAGTCGAGAAACCTTTGTTGCTCTGTGACGTTTGCTGGAAAATTTTTCTGAATAAGTGAGGGATTAGGGCTAAAAGTGTACACAAATGAATTCCACAAGAACCTTAATTCATTCACTGCACTTGGCTACGTTAGAAAATGATCTCATTTTTTTTTATTTCCAAAATTCAGAATTATTACAGGAAACGTAATTCATTCACTGTATATGTTACAATAGATCTCATATTTTTTCACAGTTAAACATTTTTTAAAATTTATTTATTGACAATGCAAATATAGAAAATCATTTAAAACGACGGTCACGACCTTTTAATACTTGGCGTGCCTTTTTTACTTTTGATTATATCCACTGCTATTTCCAATAATGTTTTATTTATTTAAACGAAATTTGCAAATTTTGCACCGTTGATCCACGGGGCTACGATCGCAATCACTTTATAATAACATAACAGACGATAACAGACGGTATACAAGAAAACATTGAGGACTGTCAGAAACTTTCTCATCGGCGATTGGTCGAGACGGATAGATTCTCACCGATGATTGGTTATGATGGGCATCAAGTATCGGTCTGAGCCCATATACGGATAAGTCAGCTGCGTAAATGTGTTGGTACTTTTTGCATAATCTTGAGCCCGTGCAAAGTTTTTTCTCAGCAATTACGCCACCGATCATGCTGATTTTGGGCGCAATCGAAAGAGAATTTCTTAATTAGCTGAAAGTTCAATTTTCAAATTGCGACATAGCTCCTGAGCTTTGCAATTCAAGAAAATGACATGTCGATTTTACCCCCACCACCGCGAATCGTTTTATTCAGAGATAATATGGTCTCGGCGAGAGCCTCGGGCCAGCAGACGACAGGACTGTCAATGTACTTGTCCCGAGACTCTACCGAGTCTTTTGATTACACTATTTGATTTACTTCAACATGCAGTGTATCTGTCACTTGATTTCTTGAATATGCCATAATAAGTTTCAAAAATGTGGTTCGGGTAATTTTGAAGTTTTTTGCTCTATAGCACCAAAGTTTGTATTACTGGTACGCAGCGAGTATCTATGAAATTTGATATTCCTGTGAAGCAGTAGGTGTGCCAATCTTTTCACTTTTTGGTTCCAACTGAAATATATGAATGAAGATACATGAAACAATTATGAGTTCTGTTCACTTTCAAGTGCGCTGTCTTTTATCCTTTTCGTTTTGGCATAATAAATTTTATGAATCGGTGGTAATTTTTTTGGTCTGTATTAAAATTTAGATGAATAAATCGCAGTGGATACTTGCAAACTTGGAAAATTCTATGTATTGACATGCATGCTAGGTACTTAGTACTTCCTATTTTTGATTATGGAATATGGATATTTACAAATAATAAAAATTATAGGATTTGGATATGGATTATAAATAATAATCAATGATAAAAAATTATGATGAGTGTTACAAAAATTCAGCGATGGCCTAAGCCATCGCGATTTATGATTCAGCGATTTATGAATGGCATAAATTTCAAAATGCAATGCTCATATTAAAAAGTAAGCGATTCTGTTGGTCTTGACGCACTTCATACTTTTTCTTTTGTCCGGTTGAATCTTGGTGGCTACATGCAGAGTTTGAAAATTTTGTGCAACAACGTGGGTGCGTCAACTTCCTATCTCTGGGTATGATAATATGAATGGAAAAGATTGCTGCAATAAGTTCTTGGAGGCTCGTTTTTTAATGAAACAAAAATTGCTAGCATTAGAATTCAATAAACATATGTGAAAATTGCGAATTCTGGAGAACTTGGTAAACATTATATATATTTTTTTCTTTCTCCTTCTGTCAAATTTTAAGGAAAATCAATCAAAAAATTTGTTTCAGTGAAAAATCTTCATATTTTCTTTATTCACACAGATTTCATCAAAACAATTGAAAACAAAATTTATAAATGACGGGGGAAAATTCCAGAATGATACGAAATATTGAAAAACCTTACGGAATATGATTTTAATCCCACAAAATTATAGACACGTTCGAAATGGTTGAAAAATTGAGGGTATCACTTCAAACATTCGAAGAATATCAAAAACTGTTATAAATTGTACAAAACTTAAAGAAAATCATTGGAGAAATTATTTTTAAATATCCCAATAGAAACATTGGAGAACTTTAGAAAATATTATTTAAGAATATTTTTTATTGTTTAGAACTACCACAGAAAAAAGATTTGATATCAAGCCGTAAAAATCCTCTTTCGGAGAAAAAAAATTTGGCCAATTACATTGATGATCGCCCGTTTTCGCATTATACCACAAAAAATGTAAACAAAACTTCTTAAATCACACAACGAAAATGATTTCGAACCGTAAGAAAATATTAAATATATTACAATCCTACAACATTAGTGAATAGTATACTTCACTAGTATACTGATAGTGCGGTATCAGTCTTTTTTCGACGAATCAGATGTTACAAGCAAAAATCATATCTCGGCCTCCAACCCGCTTTCCACCATGCTCTTGGAATCCTAATTGACAAAACATATTAGAGTACAAGGGAAAAAATCACCAAAGTCCAAAGATAGACCTGTGACGAAATATTTTCAGTACAATTTTGACGAAAAATAGGTCTTTTTTCGTGGAAACCAACGATATAAGCGGAAAATCATATCTCGGCCCGCAACACGTATTTCTCCATACTGTTGGGTTCCTAATGGACAAAACATATAATGGACAAAACAAGGGGAAAAATTGCAAAAGTCCAAGGATAGACGTGTGACGAAATATTTTATTAGTAGCTCCAAATTTTAACATTATTAAATTGGTCTAAGAAGCTTTTACATCCAAAAAAAATCACATGAAAGCTAGTCATTTGTTACTCTATGGTGGCAAAGACTTATAGGAAAATCGATTTTTCTCAGACTTTCAGGATCCTTTGGTATTTTTCACAAAATTCAACGTCGATTGGATCGATACAAATTATGTTTAAATATGAGTTAAAAGTACTTGTCCGGCCCATCATTTTTAATTTAAAGTGTTTATTCAGATAAAAATCAGGGCTCTTCTAGATCTGATGCATCATAGGTATGCGTACAGTGGAAATTGAGGAAGATATTTTCAAGAAAGTTGATTAAATAAAAAATGCAAACGATATCTCCTGTAATATACAAGGGATATTATTGTGCATGGATAGTTGAAAAATATTTTGCACAATAAATATGTTCAAGCTTCTAATATAAATCCTCAGTTAATATTGCAACGACGGCAATTTTTCCTTTTCTTTCGTTACTCTATCTGCTGGCAGAGACTGCGAAGAAAATTGACGCTCTCAGAATTTTAAGATCCCCTGGTATTATTCGCAATATTCGATGTCGATTTTGGATGGGTACGAATGATGTTTAGATA
The DNA here is from genome assembly GCF_019457755.1 of Venturia canescens. NCBI lineage: Eukaryota > Metazoa > Arthropoda > Insecta > Hymenoptera > Ichneumonidae > Venturia > Venturia canescens. The sequence goes on from NC_057422.1 coordinate 27,059,994, forward strand.
TGTGTTAAACGTACTTGTCCGGCTCATCACTTTTCATTGAAATTTTTCATTTAAATAAACATCAGCGCCCTTTTAGAACTGATGGATCGTAAGTATGCATGCAGAGGGAATTGAGAAAGTTATTCTCAAGTAATTTTTCTCAATTGCGTTGATTTAACACAAAATGAAAACGAAGTCTGTTGCAATATACGAGCGATATAATTGTGCATGAATAAATTAAAAACGTTTTACATAATAAATATGTACAAGCTTCTAAAATATAGTTTATATTGCAATGACGGCAAATTTTACTTCTTATTTCTTCCAGCGAACGAATTCTATTCGGTATAAGAACTAGCCTATACTATTATTGAGAACATTTAACTTATAATAAATCGCACTTCAATAAATTTTCAACCGGATTCTGCCGTACGATTTCGTTTTTTTATGATTGATTTTTATTTTAATGAATAGTGATGGACCGGACAAGTACTTTTAACACATATTTAAAGATAATTTGTACCGATCTAAAATCGAGGTCGAATATTGTGAATAATACCAGGGGATCCTGAATGTCTGAGAAGAATCGATTTTCTTCCAAGTATCTGTCACCCTAGAGTAACAAACTACTACTATACCTTTGATGTGTTTTTTTTGGATTTCGCGCTCCTTGAAACAATTTCATAATGTTCAATCTCGAAATTACTACTAAAACGCTTGTCCTCCGATTACTGTCGTAAATTTAATACTACAAGTAACTCAAATGGTAACTTTTTTGATTTATAAGAATTTTCTCTAGTTCTGATGGTACCCGTTGGAATTAATATTCTGAATTATCACTAAATACTTGGCCTCGAATTGATATCATAAGTTTTAATGTTGAACGTAACTTTTAGATGGAAATTTTTTTCAATTGATTTTTTTAAATTATTCGTATTGATTTTTCGTTTTTTTCTTACTTTTTATTAGAATTTTTTGACACTTCAAATAATAATTACAGATTTGGATTTTTTAAATGTAATGTTGTTTCATGATTTGTGAAATTTTTTTCGAATTTTTGTGTGGAAATTATTTACAGTTGGTTGAATAATTTTTTTTGTGCAATTTTTTTTCACATTTTTCGTGATATGATCAGGAAACGAGGTACCATCAATATACTTGTCCCAACCTTTTTTCCCTAGGGTACCCATATTCTGTAATCAAAAATAGGATGTTATAATACTTGGCGCACATGTGAATATACAGGAGTTTTAAAGTTTGCAAGTACCCACTGCGGTTTATTCATCTACATTTTGATACAGATAGAAAAAAGTACCACAGATTCATTAAATGAATGTTGACAACGCTAAAAGTAATAAAGACAGCGCACTATTAAAAGCAAACAGAACTCAAAATTGTTTGATGTATCTGTGCATTGGTTTTCGACGCCAGTAATTCCAGACCTATCCAGAAATAACCAATTGAAGACTCTAGTAATAAAATTTCTTCATTCATATATTACAGTCGAAACCAAAAAGTGAAAAGATTGGCACACCTGCCGCTTCACAGAAATATCAAAGTTTGTAGGAACTCGCTGCATATCATTAATACAAACATTGATACTGCAGGGGAAAAACACTTCAAAATTACCTGAACCACATTTTCGTATGTCTCCATGGTTATACGTAAACCAAACATTTGATCGCATTCAAAAATGATCAGACGTATACTTACAGACACGAATTTTTTAACCTATAATGCCAATTACAAACATGACATGGAAATACTCAATATTCATTTCGCTTCATCACATTGTCAAACTTTAGAGGTATCCATTGCATTTTGAAGATCCAAATTTTGATATCACAAATATTAGGCACCCAATGACTTATTGAAATAAATTCTCAAGTTCTCCATGTAACAATTCAAGTCAATATCTATGCATTTACTTGGCCTAAATATGTTTTTAAAACTCATGTGTATAAACAAGCAATCGCATGACGACTTTTCGTTATAAATTTATAAATAATTTAGATGAAATCAATGTAAGAATATAAAAATACACAACATACATATTCTATTCATTCTGTTCATTCTAGAGAATGAACAGAAATGCACTGTAATCTGAAGAGGTGGAAAAAGGAACCAAAGGGCACAGCCAAACTAAATGAAAAAAAAGTGTGACACCAATACCTTGAATTATACACCTTTACTTGAGGAAAATTTAAAAAAAATGTTTGAATTCATTTACACTTAATCAGTTACGCATGTTTTTTCTTTGATATAATTGCACTACATAAATTTTCTGGTTGGAAAGAACGTTTGAGGTTACAGTACGAGAGCCCACAACCAAAATTTCGGTCTCATCGCAATACGGCCAAAACCGCATCAAACTGATAGCCACGATTGTCCTGAACTTAAAAATATCCATATCAGAAATTTTCCGCGTAACGTTTGATGTGACCGAATTTTCAAAAATGTCAAAAAATTTAGTCGACATGTTTTATAGCAATATGTCTGATTATTGGAAGGTAGTTGAATGATAGCTCTAAGATACCGGAAACATATTTTTCAGAAGTTAATAGTGTCGCCCGAACTCAGAGGATCACTTAAAAAAATTAGAAATGAGACTAAAAAAAAACCCACAGCAATACGTCTGAAAATCTTGTTTATACGTAAATGTGCGTTAGTTGACGCTAACAAAATATTTTTCAGAAGAAAATGTTGTCGCATTACATTTCGAGAACCTTTTAAAAATGTCAAAAAAATTTACCGACTCGTTTTATAGCAATATTTCTGAAAACTGTTCGCCATGATGATAGTACATTATAACACTAGGACAAAAAAGTTTCTCGTACGCGTGTTATACGAAATTTTATATTACGAGGTGCGGAAATGGGGGTTTTGTGTACGCGAAGGGTCTATTTATATTTGATACAACTCAAAATGATAATAATTTGTTGTAGGAGAATTCGTTGAATTGGCATAAAGCGATGAGACCTCTTTAACGAAGTACCCTCGGTACGTAGTGAGTCGGAGAGTTTTAGTCTTCAATATGAGTAACGCAGTATATATTTCGGCAACACCATAGCCTCTGAGTTAGTGTACGTGCTCACGTACAAGCAGTGAATCTACGCATAGTCGCGTATAGGAAAGGTTACAATCGGCCAGTACCCAGCTTCTGCGTGTTTCGTTTTTCATCCGTGGGTAAAGAAATCCCAAGTGTGTACGGGAAATGAAACATCCCTAACCTCAAAGAAGACTTAAAAAATGATTAAATTGACGGTGTCTTCTTTTCATATTTTCTATTTCTTATTGTTTCCGAAAATAATTGATGCACGAAACACACAAAATGTTCGTTACAAATATATTATAATTCTTTTGCAATACTGTGTTTCTATCGTTGGCTCAATTTGCGCATGTTCAGACGGTTTCGAAAGTGCTGCTCTACTTATATTCGAATGAAGCGCCATAACCTACAATTCTGCGGTGTTGCCACATTTGCGTGTTGCTCAAAAACCTTGTCTTATTTCCAGTCTTTTCTTAGAACACAAAGAAGCTTTGCATGTTTTCCAAAAAGAAAAATGTTCATTGGACATTCGTTAATATTTTCTCCAAATTTTATAAAAATCTGTTTGTTAACTTCAACGTTATAAATTGAAAAGTGCGTCTGAATTACAGATTCACATAAGACTCCATGTTAACTGCTTCAAATTAAATCATTTATATCTCTTTTCAAAGTCAACCAAAGGTCACAAAATTTTAACTAAGTCATTTTTCGAAAGATTTTGACATCTTTACAAATTTTTATAATTTTCTGTTTGTTAATTGATTTACCGAGGGTACTTCCTTAAACACACTGAGTTAAAGGAGCGTTGGCACTTATTCTAACGTTTCTATAGACGATGATATGGATTCGTCGGTTCTCTTAATCGATGAGTCTGAAGCCGGACCGTCGCAGCCCAAACGATCATGTGGGAGCGTGAATATAATTAACGAGAAAATCGTCGCGGTATTATATAAGTGCAAATTAAGCGACAGAGATGCCGTCCATGTAATTGCTGCCGTTGTTCAATCTTTACAATACGACCTCAACTCGTTGGTTCTTAATAGAACGTCAATTCGACGCTACAGAGAAAAATTGTGGGCTGCAAAAGCCATAAATATTAAACGAGTATTTAAGGAAATGAAACTCGATGCAGTCGTCTTGCACTGGGATAAAAAAATGCTGCCCAATGTATTGAAACATGAGGTAATTGACAGACTACCTATCGTCATAACGAATGAGAATGTCGAGAAACTTTTGGGAGTACCAGAGTTAGAGGACGGAACTGGTATATCCCAAGCAAACGCTATATACGAAGTACTTGAGGATTAGGGCCTCTCTCGTACAATCAAGGCACTATGCTGCGATACGACAGCTTCTAACCTCGGTCACATAAAAGGCGCAGGAGTCGTTTTAGAACAGATTTAGAAACGAGATATTTTATTCTTACCTTGCCGTCACCATATATTTGAGATCATTCTAAGAAGTGTTTTCGATCAAAAAATGCCTGCATCGAGCGGCCCAAACGTCGCTATTTTTAAAAGATTTCAAGAATCATGGACTAAGACAGATCACACCTCATGGAAAAATGGAATCGAAGATGCGGATGTCAAAAACATATTAATCGAGCATATCGAAAGTATCGAATCATTCGTGGAAAAAAGGTCGATGAATAGTCAGCCAAGGGAAGGTTATCAAGAGTTACTGGAATTAACTCAAATATTTATCGGAATTACTCCGTCTCATGGTGTTGTTACGTCCCGAGAGGAAGGATTAGATGGGGACGCACAGTCGCCGATTTAGAGAGGCAGGGTGTGCTTTTGTGTACCGCTGCCGGTGAGTCTTCCTTGGGACTAGTTCGGCGCCCGAGGACACACGTTATATTTTCAGGTATACGTGACCTTGTGATGATGCTGTGCTCGTGAATTAGAAGAGGTTTCTAATCACGGAGCGGAGTCGAAGGCTTCACGAAATAAGTGTATGCGATGATATTTTGTTCACTACAAAATATATTAATGAATTTATTGATTGACTATTACACTTATTTACACTTTGAAATTAAAATGTTTATACTATGTACTTTTGAGTTAGCGATTATGACAGAGTTCTCCTAAGTGATTTGGATTAGAGAGGGAGAGTTCTCCGATCTTAATTGTTTCGAGGTTCACTGCTAACTGACTTACAACTAGAGTCTTTTTGACTTGGTCGGAGTTAGAGGATGAGATGCATCTTGGGGGTTGGATGCTGTAGAGGGGAGTTTTTCTATAAGGTTTTTCAGTTTGGATTGGTTAATAGGTCGTAAAGTGGGTGTTCTGACTTGGTGATTGGATTTGAATATGAGGGAGACTTTTCCGGAGATATGATTGGAGGAAAAGTCGCGCGAGGTTTTCCCAGGATTAGGGAAAGTGTGTTGAACGGAAATGATAAGATGTGCGGATGTTCTTGAGATACGAGCATCTGTTTTCGGGACTCATGGGAAACACGAGTTTCGAAACGCGGTTCTGGAATTTTCTGTGGATTTAGGAAATGTTGCATTGATAATAAATTCAAGGATAGGAAATCGGTCTTGGAGTGTTTACTTACGGTTTTCCGTGCTCGTCTTGTAGGATTATTTATGGCGCCGGAACATCGGGGAGAGTCTAGGGCGCGCGTTGTGAGTGTTTAAAGAATAGACAGTTGAGGAAAAAAATATGTGCGAGCGCCGAGTGTCTCGCAGGATGTATTTGTTATGGTTGGTCTGGATACGCTCTGTATTTAAATATCTTCTTAGATAAGAACTATGTATCGACAAATGATGATAAAAGTTAGGAGTATACTTGTGATAGCGTTTGAGTTGAAGAGAAAAAGTGAGGGGCGTTTAGCGTAATGCTAGGACGTAACAGTGTTATATTCCGGTTCCCCGTATCATCATGCTCGTTGGATGGCAAAGGCGATCTATTGCTTGAAAATATATTTGTTTCGCGAAAGCTTTTGGTTAACTTCAAAAGAACAAAAAGCAATTGCTGAGATTTGTATTTTTATTGTTTTAATATACGTAAGAGCATGGTTTACAGCTCCATTTGCACCTCAAGCACCGAACCACGACTTGCAGTTTTTGATAAAACTTGATAATTACAAGTCAATTGATCCTGATATTTCTCGAGTTACAATTCAAAAACTCATAAAGCACTTGTGGTATCTCAACCCGCAAACTGCAGCGATGTCGTTTTTTGACGAAGAAATATCACTATGCGTGGAACGAAAAATGTTGCTCGAGTTAAACACGAGTGACGAAACCGAAGAGGATTACTCTAATCGCATACAGATAAATCCCAAAGATAAAGTACGAATTTTTTGAAACTGATCCCTCTTTTTGGCCTCAAGATGACGATTTCAAAAAAGGTTTACATGTGGACAAGCATTTAAAGGTTGTAAATGATACGGCTGAGAAAGCAGTCCATTTAATGGAAGAATATAACAATATTCTCACACGGAACGAAGATCAAAAGAAGTATATTCTTCAGATTGTGTCAGAATATCGTAAACGTTTTCCCGACCCTAAAAAACAAACGGTGATGAAAAGATTTTAATTTTTGTTATTATTTTGAAAAAAGTGTAATCAATGTATTTTAGAGTACGCTAATTAAAACAAATATTTTCTCCAACACGTACAATTATCATTTTTAAAAACTTATTACATATATAAGACTTTTTTTTGATGGGTGACATACAGTGAAGCACCAAGCAGTTAAAAACAAGTAGTCAAGTTGACTCATTCATCATCGGTTATAATATAAGGGGGATGGGGGGCGTAAGGGTTATGATAACGCCATGAAAAAAAAATTTACACCTAGATATGTAAATTAAAAATAGATTTATATAAATAATTTTTTTTTTCAATGCTTAGGAGCACTTTAAAAAAATAATGACTGAGTTAATCTAAAAAACCCATGTTTTTCAAATGGGAAACAGAACGAGATTGCAGGCACGTCTTCTCATTGGCCTACAGCGCTCAGGTTTCGTACAGAATTTTTTTTATTTATTTCGAACGTAACTGAGGGGCGCACTTATCGAAATTCGTCAACACCCCTATTAAGGACCACCATAATAGATATATTACCATTATGCGTTCAGGGAGCTAAGCGCGGTCGGTCAGAGTGAGCCAAGATCGGTGAGCCAATCAGAATGCGTCGAGGCAACAACTCTACTACCGGTAACTACGCCGAACGCGTATACATATATATCGAATCGGCGATGTGTTAGTAATTTTTGCATAATCTTGAGCCCGTGCAAAGACTTTTCGTTATAAATTTTTCATATTATGTTGTGAAAATCATTACGAGGAAACAGAAATAGACACAACACACATATTGTCTAGAGAATTAATCGAAATTGGTATGTATAGTCTGTAAGCCAAGGCGGTGGAAAGAGAGACTGGAGGGCACAGCCAAACTAAATGAAAGAAAATATGACAATCCATTCGATTAGACACTTTTACTTAATTGAAATAATTTAAATTTATTTGGATTCATTTTTCAATATAATTGCGCACGACATACAATTTAGAAAGACACATAGTTTGGAAAGAACGTTTGAGGTTATAATGAACGAACGTTTTTTTTTTCTCACAACTCCTGTTGAATATTTAGCGAAATGAGAACAAATGATTGCAAGAAAATTATGCCACAAATAAACGTAAAGTCAAAGTGTTTATACAAGAATACATTTTCCAACATTAATATCTTGTATGTTAACCAACGCTCGCGAACAGATTGTCATGAGATTGAACTGTTTTCACGAAATAACTCGCATATCAAAAGACGCGGTAGCGGCTCGACGCCAAGTATTAAAAGGAAAAACTGCAGCGCAAAAGAAAAGCCAGCGCGAGCCCTGCCGCTACTCTTATATACGCGAATATGCCGGTTTTATGACGTCACAGAATTTTCAAATGGCTCTCACAAATAAACCATTTCATAAAAGAACTTGAAAATTTGTGACGATTTTTTTTCGATTTTTCTCTTTCCATTGGTCTTTGTTGCAAGTAAATCCGTCCAGTAGATCCTGAGATATGTAACGTTAGTGATTTAAAATCCATCATTTCGGGATTTTCATTTTCTTAGAGACAGAGGGGCGTAAGTTACGCTTGTTTACATTTGAACTTACGTCCTTGGCACGATTTCTTACTTTTGTCACACTCTACGTCACGCACTACGCTGAACGCGGCTACCCCCTCTCTTTCTGCGTCGCCGAGCGAGAGAGACAGAGAATGGGCGCACAGCGGAGGCAATACCAGCTCCTGGTTTGCGCATAAAATATGTATATAATTATATAATATATATTTTATTTATTAATATTAATTAATAATAAAATATTATTATAATAAATATTTTATTATAATTAATATAAAATGATAATAATATAATGAAACAAAAAAATTGAATAATACGAATAACATTAAATAATAAATAATAAAAATAAAAAAATATAAAATTCTGGTCGACGCCGCTGGATTTTTCGAGGATGTCTAAGGCGATAGATCATGGGTTTTGGAGGACTAGGTTTAGGTACATTCTATCGTGAATTTCGATTTCTAGGTGGACGACCCCATAGTTTTTTATGTCCAGATATATTCCTCCATGGTTTTCGCGATCGAGGTTGACGGCTCCACAGGTTTCGATGTCCAGATATATTCCTCCATGGTTTTCGTGGTCTCGGATAATTCCTCTATGGTTTTCGATGTCTAGGTATATTCCTCTATGGTTTCTGATGTGCAGGTGTATTTCTCCATAGTTTTTAATGTCCAGGTGTATTTCTCCATAGTGCTTGATGTCTAAGGTATATTTCTCCATGGTTTTCGTGGTCTAAGTATGTCTCTTCATGGTTTTCGCGGTCGAGGTCGACGGTTCCACAGTTTTCGATGTCTAGGTATGTTTCTCCATGATTTTCGTGGTCTAGGATAATTTCTCCATGGGTTTTGATGTCTAGGTATATTCCTTCATGGTTTTCAATGTCTAGACGTGTTCCTTCATGGTTTTCGTGGTCCAGGTATATTCCTCCATGGTTGTCTCGGTGTAGGTAGATTCCTCCATGGTTTTCGTGGTCTAGGTATGTTTCTTCATGGTGTTCGTAGTCGAGGTCGATGGCTCCACTGTTTTCGATGTCCAGGTATGTTACTCTCGGGTTTTCGTGGTCGAGGATAATTCCTCCATGGGTTTCGATGTCTAGGTATATTCCTGCATGGTTTTCAATGTCTAGGCATGTTTCTTCATGGTTTTCGCGGTCGAGGTCGACGTTGCCACAGTTTTCGATGTCCAAGTATGCTTCTCCATGGTTTTCGTGGTCTAGGATAATTCCTCCATGGGTTTTGATGTCTAGGTATATTCCTTCATGGTTTTGAATGTCTGTACATGTTCCTTCATGGTTTTCGTGGTCCAGGTATATTCCTCCATGGTTTTCGATGTATGGATATGTTTCTCCATGGTTTTCGTGGTCTAGGTAGATTCCTCCATGGTTTTCGTGGTCTAGGTATGTTTCTTCATGGCTTTCGCCGTTGAGGTCGACGGCTCCACAGTTTTCGATGTCCAGGTATGTTTCTCTCGGGTTTTCGTGGTCTAGGATAATTCCTCCATGGGTTTCGATGTCTAGGTATATTCCTCCATGGTTTTCAATGTCTAGGCATGTTTCTTCATGGTTTTCGTGGTCTAGGATAATTCCTCCATGGGTTTTGATGTCTAGGTATATTCCTTCATGGTTTTCGATGTCTGGATATGGTTTTCGTGGTCTACGTAGATTCTTCCATGGTTTTCGTGGTCTAGGTATGTTTCTTCATGGTTTTCGCAGTCGAGGTCGACGGCTCCACAGTTTTCAATGACCAAGTATGAAGGACCACGAAAACCATGTTCCTTCATGGTTTTTCGTCGTCCTCCTTGGTTTTCAATGTCTAGGCATGTTTCATCATGGTTTTCGTGGTTCCGGTATATTCCTGCATGTTTTTCGATGTCTGGGTATGTTTCTCCATGGTTTTCGTGGTCCAAGTTGATGGTTCCACAGTTTTCGATGGCTAGGTCTGAGTTTCCATAGTTTTTGTTCTCTAGGTATATTTCTTCATCATTTCCGTGATCTAAGTCGATGACTCCATACTTTTCGATGTCTAGGTATGTGTCTACATATTTTTCAATGTCTAGGTATATTCCTCCATGGTTTTGGATGTCCAGGTATATTTCTTCATAGTTTTAAATGTCTACGTATGTTCCTTCATGGTTTTCGTGGTCCAGGTATATTCCGTCATGGCTTTTGATGCTAGGTCAACAATTCTATAGTTTTCGATGTTTGGTTATGGTTCTCCATGGTTTTCATGGTCTAGGTCGACGGTTCCATTGTTTTCGATGTCTACGTCGACAGCTCCATGGTTTTCGATGGCTAGGTATATTTCTCCATGGCTTTCGTCGTCCTGGTATGTTTTTTTATGCTTTTCGAGGTCTAGATCAACGGCTCCGTAGTTTTCAATGTCCAGGTATGTTTTCCCATTGTTTTCGTGGACTAGGTTGACGACTGCATAGTTTTCACTATCCCGGTCGATAGCTCCATAGTTTCCGATGTTAAGGTGAATTTGTCCATGGTTCCCGATATGAAAGTCAATGGCTTCATAGTTTCCGATAGTGTGGTGAGTTTTTCTAAGGTTTTCGATATCTAGGTCGTCGGCTCTATAGTTTTCGATGTCTAGTTTGGCGACTATGGGGTTTTCGATGTCTAGGTGGATGCCTTCGTATTTTTCAATATATATTCGACAATTTTATATTTCCCGATATTTAGGTAAACGGTGCAATGGTTTACGATATATTTCCTCATAGTTATCGATATCTAGATCTGCGATTTAATAGTTTGCATTGACGAGGCAGGTTCAGACGTTACAGAAGACCATGAAAAAATATCACTGGACACCAATAACCATAAAGCTGTGGTCTTAGACATTGAATACCATGGAAACATCTCCTTGGACATTGCAAACCATTGACAGTGTCCATGTCAACATGGAATCCATGAATGAAAAGAAGATAGTTTCAAAAATCATTTTTCCAAGTAAACAAGTGGAGCTTTTCAAAAAAAGGAATAGAAAATGAAAATATCATCCCATTGCATAGGAATTTCTCAATCTTTCATTGGGAAATTCGATTTGCTGAATGGATAATCAAAATCGTCACCATTATTGCTTGTAAAAGGTTTCAACTCACATGAACATAACCGCACAGTTTTCGTCCGTCTACATAGAAAAATTGGCCGTGTCGATTGCTTTTGGCACATAGAGAAAAGCACTCAACTTGAAACAAATCGTTTTAAAAATTTTCGTCGAAGACGAGGAATGAATTTTTTTTCTTAAGTAAATATTGTCACGCCTCTAAAAAATAAGCTAAATTAGAAAAAAAATAATTGACAAAGTAAAAAAAGAACGCCAATTATTAAAAGGTCGCGACCGTAGTTTCCAATAATTTTCTATATCTGCATTATCAATAAAAAACTTCAAAATATAAAAAAGAATGACATCGTTTTCTGAAGTTGACAAATACAGTGAATGAAATACGATTCCTGTATAGTTGTCACGCCTCGCAAAAAGAAGTGAAATCAGTAAATATTAAAACTTCAAAAAGTAAAAAAGGCACGCCAAGTATTAAAAGGTCGTGACCGTCGTTTTAAATGATTTTCTATATTCGCATTGTCAATAAATAAATTTTAAAAAATGTTTAACTGTGAAAAAATATGAGATCTATTGTAACATATACAGTGAATGAATTACGTTTCCTGTAATAATTCTGAATTTTGGAAATAAAAAAAAATGAGATCATTTTCTAACGTAGCCAAGTACAGTGAATGAATTAAGGTTCTTGTGGAATTCATTCGTGTACACTTTTAGCCCTAATCCCTCACTTATTTAGAAAAATTTTCCAGCAAACGTCACAGAGCAACAAAGGTTTCTCGACTGATTCTGCAATTATTAAGAGATCATCATCTGTTTTTATGCTAGCTCGGGTTATAAACTTAAAACAGTTTACGCGTACAAGTGCATGCATTGTATCTATACGATGTACTGCACAAATTCATTTTCAACATTACACACAAGCTTGGCGTGCATGGTTTTCAATCGGAAGCTCGGCGAAGGAATGCCTCATCCGTCCATATATTTGAAGAAAACTTGATGATCCTCTCATGTAATTGTTTTTTAATTTGCCATCCCTTTTCCATCCAACTATTTTATTGAGTAGTTCGACGTGAGATCCCGCGCTGTGTACACAAAGAAAAATATCTATTCTTGACTAGTTTGACTGATAAATTCATTACTCCAAATGTTTCGTATTCAACGCGTTTTCTTTTCTCAAATCAATGTTTACACAGCTTACTTCTTTGTTCATCCATTTCAATACTTGTGTAATTCATCCAATCATCTGCCCATTTGGTAAAAAAAAGAGTGTACGGACAAACGAGTGAAAGTGACGCGTGGATAAATTAAAATGCGTATGGGCATGAAAGAATGGCCGTATCTATCCGTACAAGATAAAGGCATGTAAAGGGATTGATTGATTTCATTTCTTTATCCGTTCGTTTAATTGTTCAATTTTATCCACAAATTTCACCCATCTGTATTATTTACCATATCGATATATAACAGGGCCCCTCTTATTTTATTGGGGGATCGGTTTTTTTCACACTCGTTCATACAATTCTAATTAATTATTGTTTTCATAGTAAATTTGAACAATTGTCTCTTCCCGAGCTTCCGATTGAAAACCATGCACGCCAAGCTTGTGTGTAATGTTGAAAATGAATTTATGCAGTACATCGTATAGATACAATGCATGCACTTGTACGCGTAAAGTGTTTTAAGTTTATAACCCGAGCTAGCATAAAAACAGATGATAATCTCTTAATAATTGCAGAATCAGTCGAGAAACCTTTGTTGCTCTGTGACGTTTGCTGGAAAATTTTTCTGAATAAGTGAGGGATTAGGGCTAAAAGTGTACACGAATGAATTCCACAAGAACCTTAATTCATTCACTGTACTTGGCTACGTTAGAAAATGATCTCATTTTTTTTTATTTCCAAAATTCAGAATTATTACAGGAAACGTAATTCATTCACTGTATATGTTACAATAGATCTCATATTTTTTCACAGTTAAACATTTTTTAAAATTTATTTATTGACAATGCGAATATAGAAAATCATTTAAAACGACGGTCACGACCTTTTAATACTTGGCGTGCCTTTTTTACTTTTTGAAGTTTTTCACATTTTACAGTTATATAAAGACTGAAATCGAATTTATACATTTCGCACTGATCGGAGGAAAATGATAGTTTGCTTGCAGCGGGAAGGGCGGAGTGATCCGGAAAATAATTGACAAAGACACACAATTGAAATGAAGAATTGTTAGCTTTTTATTCTTAAGCCACTTTTCAACAATTATTAACAGAATCCGGGAAAATTAATCACGCTTAACAAATGAATATGAAAAATAACAAGTTTATCGCGAGGAGAATTTTACCAGGCGAAACCACGAATTAAACCAAAAGACGGGAGACATAGTCGCAAATTCACAATCACACGGTATTTACATATTCGATCGGAGACCTACATTCACTATAATCTATCTCTATATCTATCTTCACTATAATCTATCGAGCCTGTATTTTCTGTCACGGTTCTACTCGCGGTCAGAAATTTGTTAAAGATGGAATTTTCCTGTTAATGAAATTTTCGGCAGTGAATAAAACACCGAGCCTCTGATATTCGGTTACTGGGCCAGGCTATTTCCCTTCGCGTACACAAGAATCCCCGATCCACGCACTGTTTCTCACTTATATTTCCCCACACGTATTCCCGACTTTTTCCGACGACTTTTACTAAACGAACAATTACTAAGCCAAGTTTGAGATTTTCGCGTGTGGCCACACAATTTGCGTTTCACTGATTTTACAGTTTTATAATTTTGGGATCTTATTTCAAGCTATCGGAACGCAGATTATGGTGAAATAAAATTATGAAGACCAATTCAATACGTGGCGGAGACGCCGCCGTGACCACAGATTTCTTGGGTCGTTCTCGACAAACGATTGATCTCTAATTTAATCTTCCTGTTTTGGAAAAGAAGCGAAAATAACAACGCTACAATATTTCTCGGGAATAATTCTTTGGAGCGAGAGTTCACCGAACGACACGAAAATAAAAGATTGAAATTACGGGGTGACAAAGCTCTCGGGATCGCATGTCTAGTCCGCTCGATACTTCACAAAAATCTGAGGATATCGATCCTCGTTACGGGACGCGTTACCACCCCTCTTCCCTAATTTTCAACTGTCCAGTGACAGGTGCGTCGTATCAATTTTTTCTAATGGGCGTTAGACGGGGCCCCGAATTTTCGCGGGACTAATTATTTAATTTTCAATGATAGTATTTTGAAGATAATAACCCCTAGCCCGAGAATAACGATGATTACGATAAACGACGGCGGAAGAAGAAAATATTCCGATTCTCAATTCGGATTTCGATCGAAGATCCTGAAACTCTAAAAGGTCTGACGCCCTTCTAGACGGAACTCCCCTGAGTTTTCGGTGTAGCGATGTTGATGACTCCTTGCGGATTTGAAAATTTCGATCTGCTCGAACTTTCGGGAATATTCTGTAGCGAGTAACGTCGATGTTTCGGGTGTTTTCCCCTCTCCTCGGAATCTTTCCTTCGTTTTATTTTGTTCGGGAAACGGTCAAATGTATGAGCCCCGCTCGAAATACAGTTGTAACGACGATTAGCCTTCCTTTGGATCCCAATTCCAATCAACCGAGAATTATTAATATGGAAATATATAAAATATAAATGCGTGATGAAATACATGTTTCCTTCCCTAATCTTTGTCCTACAGAATCTTTACGTACTTGATGCGTGGCCGAAGTATTGAACAAAATATATGGGAAAACGTCTTTCTACGTTCTTTATTTTTATCGTCATTTGCGACGAAGGGATATCGAAAATAAAATCGTCACATTGGATTCACTTGGAGTCACTGTGTTGCGAAAAAACTTTTACTTTAGCTGTTTGGACTGAAGCACACTTATTTTTTTCAATAAAGGCTGTTCAGAAAAATCAGAAAAAGAATTTAGTATGTCTTCAGAGATCAACAATGTAATCACCTAAAAAAAAATTAACTAAATTAGCAGAGGTCAAGTAAAAAGTCTGCCGGTTTCACATGGAAAACCTCATATTATTCATACACACAGTCTTGTGCAGGAGTATCATGCACTCTGTGGTTGTTGTATCCATATTATCGAAAAAAAAAAAAACATAATGAAATGGAATGAATACAATTTTGACTTAAGAATATGAATCAGCCCCCTAATCGCTCCTCACAATTGAAATTTTTTGACACCGTTAGTCCGATCATGAAATGGATCAGCCCATGCAGGACGATGACAAAAAAAGGCTGGTTCATTTTTTATTTTGATGGGACGAACGGTGTGAAAAAATTTTTCTTTCAAAATTTACGGCTATTTCTCTTGGACTCACGGTCGCGATATACCGACTGATCCATGCTCTTAAAGACGGCAGAGCGCTCCAGTTTAATCAAATGACAGTTTAGACAAATATATAATTCATATTTGATTTATAAAGTTAAAATAACGACACGTATTTATTTAGAAAACAGGAACAATTTTATGTTTAAAATGCATGAGCGATGTTTGCATTGACATTTCAAACCGGGGAGGCTAAAATTCGTGGTACTAAATATTTTCAGGTTCTGGTCACTAGTTCACGCAGCGTTGCCATATTCATTCAATCGCGACTCAAAGTTTTTCATGTCATCATACCTTCTTGATTAAATATTAAGATAGAACGGCACCTCTTTTGTGAGGCAGGCGGTGAGAGGGGGGTGCTCCTATGCTTTTAACATGAAAAGTCCCTTGTCTTACCAACTGCACGTGAATTTAGTTTCTGGTTTTCAATTTACATGGAAATATGATAATTGTGTACTTTAAAATGAAAGAATAATTATTTTAACCATAACATTCCTAATTTTGGCGAAAAAACTTCTTGTTTTATATTTCAAAACATCAAACATTTGGTTTGACAGTAGCAATGCAGGGTTACGGGTTCAGTTTTTGACTGTTTGTCGCTCTGCTCAAACTCGAGGGTAAGCTGTAAGTCGAACTTTTATATATAAGTATACGAGAGTGCGTTGATCGATGTGACGTTGCCGCGTTTGAAGCTGTGTCCGCAAGAAGAGAGACAAATATCGTTTATTAATTTTCTTTTGCACATTGCAGATAAACGGTACGATGAAATCACTGAAAATTCCGCGAGAGTTATCTTGACACTCGGTTCATATACTAGTGTTCGTTTTATTAAAAAGTGACTTTTTTCACAGTAGTTTTTCGCGTTTTTTTATGCTTTTCTATAAGATCCAATGTAAAAACCTAATTCAATTTTCTCAGAAAACGGAATGGTCGAACCCGTTGAAATTTCGCGAATAAATAGTTTACAAACTTTCGAACGTATTTGTCAATTTTCATCAAAATCCCTCTTTTTTGATATATGGTACCGTTCTACCTTAAATACTTTTCGGTGGGCAAGACGTTTTTTTTAAATCATTTATGGAGATTTAGTTTGTGTTCAGGCGTTGTTAGAAATAGTTTATCTTGGCGTTACATTGTCAAAATAATACCACAACTCATCGCCTGATCATCTTTCCCGTCTAACCGCATTTGAAATTATATGTATATTGAATCATTTTTTCCCCTGGTGTTTTGCGATGAAAAAAATTGAAAAAAATCGTGAACATTCTGAGTAGTCCAACTAATTCTATACATTTTTAAAAACAAAATTTTGCATTTCGGCTAACGTTCCAACCTTTTCAACCCTTCCAGTTATGCATTTTTCATCTGCATCAACTCCCATGAAAATTGGTAACCAGAAGTTTTTTGTATTGCTGATTACGAATCCGGCATAAGATATTCGAAATTCAAAATGGCGGATTCAATATGGCAGACGTGAAATTCCAAATACTTATTAATTGTTCTAAAACTTTGTACCCAAAGGTTTTTGGGGGCGCTGATTACTAAGCTAGCATTAGATTGTGAAAATTCAAAATGGCGGATCTAATATGGTGGACGTGAAGTTCCAAATACTTGTTAATTTTTCTAAAAACTTGTACTTGGAGGGGTTTTCGGGGTCGCTGTGTTACATCCAGAAGGGACGAACGCAGTTAATATATATGTTTAATTAGGCGAATTCGAGAATGCTAAAAGAACAAGAATTTATGCTGCCACCAACCTACACGGCGTGTAGGATTTTCATACTGTTTAAAAGCAAAATTTGAATTGGCCTATATGATGCCGTACGGGCCCCGGAATAGGTTGATGGGATCACTCAGAGGTTCAATTAATTAGATTTAATTAATTAATGAGATAGACGAGAATTACGAGTTGGAACAAAGATTTTGAGTTTATTGGTCTGAAATAAGGTATATAGTATAAATCCGAAGGTTGAATTTTGATATTACAGAGGATTAATATAAATATTTGTTCGAGGCAGACGTATATCACAGACACACACACGCACAAACACACACACGCACGCGCGCGCACACACACACAAATAATCGAAGGTTTACAAATGAAGAGATATAAATTTTGGAAAATTTTAACACTATTAAGTCGCGAGATTCTTCGCGTGGTTTGACGGAACCCAGACTTATGACCTCTATGCGGTTCACCTGTATAATTGTACCAAGAATTACTACCCCGCCGCGAGCTAGCTGGATTATAGAGCTATCCACAGGGACGACCGAGAATCAAAATCGAGCAAACGGAACTAATGTATAAAAATCCTCGCCACGGCAACGAGAGCTCGAAAGCGATCGTCGTGACGGGGTTTTCAGTGCATCTCAGCACTTTAGTCTTTAAATTATGACTTTAGTTGTTTCCAAGGGTATCCACGAGCCACTTCGGAGGTCGCGATTAGGCGATACCGAATCGGCGGATTCCAAGCGGCTTCTTCGATTTGCAATGGTACAAGGCAACGTGTACTGACCGTATCAAGGACGTTCTAGCAGT
Organism: Venturia canescens; assembly: GCF_019457755.1. Taxonomy (NCBI): domain Eukaryota; kingdom Metazoa; phylum Arthropoda; class Insecta; order Hymenoptera; family Ichneumonidae; genus Venturia; species Venturia canescens. The sequence goes on from NC_057422.1 coordinate 27,078,072, forward strand.
TTTAATGAAAGAAACATATTAACATTGAGAGGAATCGTTATCAAGTCTCGCATTTAATGATGACTAAATGCGGGACGTGACAGCTGATTATGAATCCGGCATTGAATTTTGAAAATTCAAAATAGTCGATCCAATATAATAGGCGTTAAGTTTTATATATCTTTCTATTCAATATTTCGGCCTCAATTTATTCTTGAGGGATTTCAATTAGAATTTCATTATTTCTAAATTTAAGATGGCAGATTTAAGACCGTGGATGAAAAATTGAAAAAATTAAAAATCTTTGATAGGACAACGCGAAACTTGTTCCTCCGAGGTTCTTAGCAGTCCTGGTAATGAATCTCAAGCTAGAATTTTGTAATTCTTCAATCCAAAATCTTGGATCCAATATTGTTGATGAAAAAGTATAGAAAATTATCGAAACTTGTTCCTCGAACGATTTTTTTTCTGTCACGAAGTTCACATTTTTTGACGACGCATTTGGGGCTCTCTTTTAGGACCCGGAACTAACTACGAGGATGTGGAGAGCATCTAATTCCACTTTTTTTATCGTTTTTTTTTGTTTTTTTGAAAATTCATGTTCGTCATATTGGATACGTTATTCTGAATTTCAAAAATTGAATGCCGAATTTCTAATCAGCGACTTTAAAAACTCCTGAGTACAAAGTTTTAGAAAATTTAATAAGTATTTGGAACTCTACGTTCGCCATTTGGGATCTACCACTTTGAACTTCAAAATCGAATGCCTGATTTGTACTCAGCGACCTTGAGAACCCGTGAGTACCAAGGTTTCAAGAATTGATAAGTATTTGCAATTTCTCGTCCGCCATATTAGATCCGCCATTTTGAATTTTCAAAATCAGACCTCATATTCATGATCAGCGACTATAAAAATCCCTATATACCTATTTTCAGTGAAATTGGTTTAATATTAGAGCTTTGCGGTAATTTTTTATTGGGTGGGACCGTAGCAGTCCCACTGTGACTGGAATGGTTAAACAATTTCAGCCTTATTTTGCTTTTTGAATGTGCCTATCTTTCCGGATTTTTCCATCTTAAAAAACCTAGTACTAGGCATCTAAAATTTAATCAACTTCCGAACGAGGAATCTCAAGAAGGATCGTTCGAGTTTCACTTTGATTTTTGGAAAAATAAAGTGTTATTTTTTTCATGACCTAGAGTTTTTTCTTGGAATTTTCAAAAAGGCAGATTTTTCACGAGGTGGCTAAAGACCGTTAGGTTTGGAATATTTTGTATCAAAAATAAAAATTACCTTTTGTTTTATTCTATCGGCCAAAACTATCAGATTTTATCAAACATTTTTTGTATCATCATTCCTGGTTACCAAAACCCTATTTTTCTTACCAAATCCGAAAATGTCCTTCAAGGATTTTTTAGATTGAATTTTATTAAATTCATCAGTTACGATGAGTTTTCTATACAAACATCTTTGTTGCAGAAACAATCGTCGATCGTTGCAGATGGACCACGACGGAGGAAACCAAATAAAGAATTCATAGAATCGCAAGAGGAGCTAATGGAAAAAACGGGTCAAAGCAACGTAAAGTAAATCTATTGCCGTCGTCTCGAAGCTCTGTAATATATTCACATTCCACACCAGATACACATCTCATTGATGATCAATATGATGGAAGATCATAGTCTATTATTATTATTATTATTATTACACTATTGCGATTACAATTTTGGTCTTTGAAATACGAAATTACGTGTTTTTAACTGTGAAAAGGATCTTTGGGCTAGCGGCATCACATTCCTTTAAAAAAATGAAACGAAAGGACCGAACCGTATCCGAACGCTCGTATCTTTGGAGCAACATCACAGATGTTTTCGTTTTTCACTTTGCCATAACATTTTTTGAAACTTTCTCGATTTTCCAATGTTGAAAAAATGATCGCCTGACTACTGCGTTCCAAATTAATTTTCTTCCTACTCTTGTAAACTTTAACATCTTATCTTATATACTTTTCAACCAATACGGAAACCATAGGCACCTTCGTGTCTAAAATAAATCATACATGTATTCTTCAGAACTGAGTGCCATGGTTTATCCAATAAAATTGATTCTAATTTCTATCAACAACAGATTGCTTGGTTACATCGATTGATAAAGAGAATCGTCTGTTTACATCGAACATACACATTGCCTTTCATGCTCTAGTATGGATTTTGATCCTTTATCACTTTTCGAATAATTATCATTCAGTTTAGATAATGCTTACTCTGTCATTATTTCGCTCCCGATGAAAATGAAATGGAAATGGTTCTACTTTCTGGATGTTCAAAAATGTTTTTATCATTCAGTTCACGATCATGTATGCCTCATAGAGAAAGTTGAGTTAGGCTGAAAAAAAATGTAATTTATTGAAAGTCGTGCATTACAATTTCTACGGAAATCTGACATCCACATCACGCAGATTCAATAGGTAGGGTCTTAACTACAGCGACCAGCTGTCCATGCATATATATATATATATATATATATATACATATGCCCTTTCATATAGATATATCTAATGGGCAATTAACGCACGGGGCACTTGACCGCGGTAAAGTTGGGATCCTATGTTTTAAGAACGATCGATCATAATTTCGAATTTCATACATTAGTGAATTTTTATTGAGATGATTGAATCTAATTAACTTTTCTTTTTTCTCATAGGCGCAAGTAATCGGGTCAATATTTCACGAAGAGTTTTTTCATCTTTTGCACCTTTCAAAAAATTTTCTCAGGTTTTACCAATGCGATATTCAGATGTTTATACTTTTTTCAATTCAACAAATTTTTTTTTAATTTCTTTGAAGCTTCTGTACATATCGCGAATAAAAAAATATTTCCCTTAATTTCTTGAGAATTTAACGGAAATTTCACTTTTTTAAATTAAAATCTTTCCAGAAAATTATTAGACTTGTCCCCAGTGTCGTTCAGATTATTTTATTCTACTGCTAAAAATTATAATGGCAGCTCGACAACTATATATTATTTCTTTATTCTAATTCCATACTGTAGGTAATAGTACTATTCAAATACATCGCTATTCATAAACGTCTCCCCTGAAAATAACTGTATGTGTAATTAAACTGAGTTCAGAAATAACTCTATGTTAAATCATCTTTTCCAAACCATTTTTATGTTGAGTCATCTCCATTCATATACAACTCTATGCTTAAATATTTGCAAAAAAATTTCTATCGAGATACAACTTTATGACTTTTCATTTTTATTCACGTACAATTCCATTCCGATAAAACTTGAATCATGAAATGATCGACAATCAAGTCGCGTTGCTATATTCGGTGAATGAATTCATGAGGGTAATTTATCGAATATAGCAAATTCGATGAATATATCCTCATTAATTCATTCACTCACTGCTATATTCGCTGCTATTCATTCATCGAATAAAGCAGAGCGACTTGATTACCGATTATTTCATGTAACGTTTTATCAGAATGAATTTGTACATGATTAGAAATGAAAAGTCAGAGTCATATCGTAATAGATATTTCTTGCAAAAATTGAAGTATAGAGTTACATATATGAATAAAAATGACTATACATAAAGATGATATGAAAAGGATGATTTACCATAGAAATATTTTACAAAGAGTTGTTTCTGAACTCAGGTTAATTACTCATACAGTTATTTTCAAGGGAGATAATTATGAACAGAGGTATAATTGAACTGAGCTAACACCCATAGAGTTGATTGAGGATAAAAAAATAATACATAGATTTGTCGTGCTGCGAACCCTGATATTCGAATATCGTATCAAATTGAAGATTTCAGTTAAGCCTCTAAATTCTTGTTTTTCCAACTCAGATGTTGAGATAGATTTTTTATTCGGAACTGAAACATTCACTTAGACACTAAAAAATTGGTAATTTTACATTATAATTTTTTGCAACAGTAAAATAACCAAACGTTCCTGGAGCGATCTTTTTAGAAGTCCTAAATGGAAGATTATCTTTTTTCGTGGAGTATTGGCCTTAACACTGGTAACTATAAAGAAACAACAAAGTCGAATTTCTGTGGAATCCATTTAATGAATACGTAGTATTATAGTTATGTTATGAAAAATTGTTGATCACCAATTTAGCACTTGGAAGGCATTGAGAGTTTGTTTCAATGTCTAATCACTTATTATTACAGGATAGCTAAAAAATTAAAAATAAAGATTGAGGCTATAATAAAATTTTATTGAATCGTGAAATGTATTTATGTGTCTTACTCCTTCAGTTATTTCACACCCCGTGTTATTGAATACTTTTTTGCATCTATTTTCATATGATTTCCTTGCTCCCATGTGATTCCTGAGACAATATATCGGTGCGCACTAAATGCACTAAATTTTCCAGGCGTAGGTACGAGATCGGATACGGGAATTCTAGACCACCATCATATATTTCAGCTTCTTGAGCAATAGTGAGAAGCTGAGGCCTGGAAATCGCGCTAGGATCAGAGCGACCGTTTATCGCGCATCCGATGATAGATATGTATTTTTCGCATGCGCCGATATAGTTTTCGATTTGATCAATGATCCGATTACTGCAATTGATTATCGTCAAATTTTAATATGCGATGGTAGTCAAGTTCGCGATTTCGCGTAATTCCGTGTGCATCTCCGACATGATCCGGTACACGTCCTTGACGCGCTGAACTTCTGTGACGTGTTCATTATGCAGGTCTTGAAGCTTAAGCCGGCCATACACGCTACGGTATACCTGACAGGTTTGCCTGTGTACTTGTGCCTGTACAGGTCAACCTGACGCGTAGCGTGTATGGGGCATCGAAAGACATCCACAGACACTCAGATCCACCGCATGGTCAGACCCGAAAAAATTGATTTTCGATTTTGCTCCGGTCGCTTGCGCAGGTCAAAAGACCTGCACAGGTCTGTCGCCATACACATTCCGGTCAACCTACGCAGGCACAACTGCACAGGCAAGCCTGTCAGGTATACCGTAGCGTGTATGGCCGGCTTTAATTTCCACGATATGCATTTGTTTATCGCGTAAATGGATGGTCTCTTCTGGTCAACAAACAACCGGTCGATTTGGCCGGATAGAAATGCGGCGTCTTCCTGAGTCGCGGTACCGAACAGTGATTTACTGATACTACCGATAAACCCGAATAGAGCCGCACGTTTTTTTATCAATTTTAGAGGCTTACTGGCGACTTGTAAATCTCGTCGGCCGGTGATTGCCTAGAGTTCAGCCACCATGTCATGCGCGTGGTTCAGACGAATCAGTATATAGGCTTTTCGGAGCAGTTTTTTTGCGTCTGAAACGGCTATTATATCGTCGACACTCCTTTTCAATTCTCTCGATGTTATCGATCTCATTCGGAATGGCTGCTATGAATTTGTAGTTATCGATGTGCCGCGTAATTCACCAATCCGTGCGTTGTACGTGCATGGGACCTTCATGTTCATAATATAGACCCGCGTTACCATCGAATTTGTTGATCCGGTACGAATTTTCTTGCAATGAAGTATAAGAAAATGTACCTCCGAGGAGAAGTAGTACCCACACGCGTCCCGGCATCGTTTAGCGGATATTCAAACAGATTTCCATGCATTCAATTTATTACGTAGCAAATTACTTTGTTCCTTGGCATATCAACCGGGATTTGATTAGATATATGTAAGAAACCTTGGACAAACTAATTGATTATGTTTCCGACTTTATTTTAATAACAGAAGTATTGCACAATGATATTAGCGGGTCGTGGTGGAGTAGTGTGTTCCACTCCGCGTCTCGTTCAAATCTGCCTCAGTCCTTCTCGCCAAGACCCGAATCCGTTAGTGCTTGGACATGGGGCCCCATTGTTCAGGGTGTATAAAAATTATGTGTCGCCACTTCGCCAGGTGATTCTCGAGGTCACGTTCGGCAAAAATTACCCCTTAACATGAACCCGCAAAATTGACCTTGACCCCGAAACTCAAGGTCAAATTTTTTTACTGGCTTCAAAATTTCTACTAATGAAGAGAAACAAAAGTCAGAAAGAAACCATGGGTCGCAAATGAGCCCATCACTCAGAAAAAAGGAAATGAAATATTCATAGTTCGAAAATATGAGTTTGCCTGAGCGTGGAAAGGAGAAACTCAATAATAACTAGTTAAGGAAGTTGAGGCTGTACAGTCATTTTTTTTATCCAAAAGTTATGACCTGTACCTTTCAAAAGTTAGGCCAGTTTACAGTTTGGCAATGTTGCATACACTTTAAAGAAAAGTTGGGGAAAAAAAACGAAAAACTGGTGAAAGCTCAGTCGAAAACACGAACGGTGACGATCCTAGCCTAAAAAAACTGCACGGGAAACAGATTATTATTAATATAATCTCAGCAAATCTCCTAATAAATCTGAAAAAAAATTGACATTATTCAGCAAGCCTCGTTCATGTTGCCCAAAAAATTTCATATTTTTAGCATCATTTTTAACGGAGATATCACTGAATGTGTCTTGACTTCCATAAGATTACATGTTATTTGGCTCAAATTATTATTGATTTTTCTCAGCAACGACGCTCCTAAACTGTCTGAAAATTTAACCGATTTTTTTTTACACTTCACTTTATAAGATGCACTCGGTTTAAAAGCGATGACATCATTTTCATTCTAATGCCTCAACTTCCTTAAGCAACGAAATACAGCCTTCCATCACTTAGCCAGTGGATTCCATAACTCGAAAAAATGAAAACTCACCGTTGTCCGACTCTCACCACGAGGAGGTGGACAGATAGGCACATGGTGACTGACAACAGCTGTTAAGGCCACTGTTGCCGCACCTTTGAGAGTCGTGCGTGCGATTGGTTGGTTGGTTGGTTGGTTGGTTGGTTGGTCGGTCGGTCGGTCGGTCGGTCGGTCGGTCGGTCGGTCGGTCGGTCGGTTGATTGATTGATTGATTGATTGATTGATTGATTGATTGATTGATTGATTGATTGATTGATTGATTGATTGATTGATTGATTGATTGATTGATTGATTGATTGATTGAATATATATTGAAACGTAACGCCCGCGGGGCGGCCCGAACTCGCTCAAACGACCGACATGTCACGCGAACTAAAAACATCACGGAGCGATGGACAAGCGTGCGTCCCAACCGGCAGCCACCTTAGTTACTGGCTCAAAGGTCCGAGCGAGCCGGCGGGCAACGCTCTGAACAGCGCCACTTGACGAAAAATCACACTAAAATTATATTCTTTTATTTTAACTGTTTTTAAGCTTTTTGTTAACCAAAATGAGCGTAACTAGGCTCAAAATGTCGGGAAAAATGGCCGCTATTCAGGAAAATTGATGAAAAGGTTAAATCTTCTAGAAAATTTGTACTATTTCAAATAAAGCAAGACGCGGGCTTACGGTGCATGCGCGGGGGAAAGCGATCATGGGCTATAGGAACCCGAACGTGACTTTTCCCGATTTTCTGAATAAAATTGAATTTAACAATACTAAATAAAACAATGAAGCCAAATGGTACAAATAATTAAATAATGTCAATTGTTATTACATTTTTATTATTTGAAAATCACGCTGAGCTGTAAATCATAAAAAGCGGAATTCGGCACATCGGGCAAAATAGCGTTCGGCCAATAACAAGGCGCGAATCATGGTAGATTCCAATAGAGAACCAATAGAATCAATAGAACCAATAGAACCAATAGAGAAGCCCGTTACAAGAGAATGCGCAGAACGCGTCCGAAACTCGAAAATTCGGCGTTTGAGAGATTTTAGAGTGGGGAACGCTGTATAAGAGTCGGTGCACGGCTCATTCGGGAGGCAGTCCACCCTACCTCTAGAAACAACTCAGATCTCCTGGAAGGACTCTCCTAACCTCAAATAGAAAAATACATTCTATTCTAGTACAACCTAAAAATCCTTTTTTCTATTTTTCCTTTGGATGCCTGTGATATTGGTGAGACTCGGCGACGTATCGATCCCGTAGTCCAGGGTCGACTCCAAATAACCTAAAAATTTCCGAATTTTCGTTGCACGCACGTGTCTTTGAACATTGGTGCCATTCGACGACGTTTGAGGCCCGTGGTCTAGCACAAACTTTCTATCTTTTCCACCTATCTTTTTTGGGTTTATTGAGATTAGAAGCAGTAAATAATTGATTGTATGATTTATTTTTATTAAATTCAAGATTGTTTTGAAATTATCCGAATTGGTTCGGCAAAACGAACCAATTAATTTAAGAATTGATAAATAATTTAATAGTTCCATAATTCGTTGTCCATTTGGGCCATCGTACGACACTCAAGTCGAAATAAATCGTTTAACAAATTCTTATCAAACAAAAGCGAATAAAATCAAATAAAAGCATTAATTCAAGAGGCTGTGGTATAAAGTTTGTGTAGCTTCAAAGCGATTAAAGAAACAAAATTGTAAAAGAATAAGTGTACAACACTCTTGAATTGACAGGAAGCGTAAAGATCCAGACTCAAGCGGTTAGGCATCCAGGACATCGTCTGTCAATCAATTAAAATACCGAATCCCATTTTTCTAAAAAATCTCATGCAAAGCGTGCAGGAAAGGAATATAAAATAAGCGGGAACACGACAAATAGCTCAAGCGTCTTTTATTGTACAAATAGAAATAAAACAAATTTGAAAATTCAGTCAAAGATTTTCATGCAGAAAGATGCTCCGTTTTTCCGGGTCTTTACGTAACAATATTTGGCGCTGGAAGTATCCATAGTGCAGTTTAAACAATCGTAAATTTTCAGTGGAAAAACAATAAAAATAGAATAAATTTAAAAAAAATAGTATAAAACAGAGATTTGATGGAAAATAACATCGAAAGGCTATAAATACGATTAAAATAACAACGATGAGGGGTAATCTATACTCAAATGTTAACATTAATTATTTAAATTACTTAAATTAGGATCTTCACGCTCAAACAGATACGTAAAGAGACGAGACTTAAAATTGTTTAAAGTTTAAATTAAGCGTATTTCAACAGGTAATTGATGCCAAAAGTAGATTGCCACCAAGACGAACGATTTTTGAAATGTAGCCGTACGTTGTGTCGGTATATGAAAAACATCTCTCATACATCTACTACTTGAGCGATGAGAGAAGGAGCAAAAAGTTCTCACAAATACGAAGGAGCAGCACCACTATCAATACGATACGTCATTATACTTATAAAATAGAGTCTTCTCGACTTCACAGTAAGTCATCTCAGTTTCCTACGATATGGAGTGACATGTTCATCTCTTCTAAGATTAAATATATAACGAATGCCAGAATTTTGTATTATTTCTAATTTAGAATTTAAATCACTCGTAAGATCATTATAAACAACATAACAATAATTGATGATTGGAAAAACAAATGAAGTGACGAGCATAGTTTTGACAGGTTGTGTCACAAGGTTACGAGAATATCTCAAACGATGGAAAACAAAATTAGCCCTGCTCGATATACTGTTGACATGCTTGGTCCAAGATAAATTTGAAGTCATGACAACACCAAGGTTGCGTGCTCCATTGACGTACGGAAAGGTGACACCATTAATGACAATAGGTGGCAGAAGACCTGTATAAATAGTATTGATGAATTTATTACTACCAGGTAACATAATCTTAGACCTACTCAAATTAAGTTTAAGTCCATTGTCTATAGCATAATTGAAAACAGCCTGAACATCGTGAGAAATGCGATCAAGTTTTGTTACTAGGGCTGAATCAGGGCATTTTTGATAAATTTGCGTGTTGTTTTGCCCGAACGTGAAAACGAGAGGGCTGAGAGGGAAATAACGAATATTATAGTTACTAATCTCTCAGATAAACAAATAAATAATAGAGAAAAAGGGAGAAAAATAAAATAGTAGATGTTCGGAATAGCTATTAAAGCGCTAGGCGCACCTATGACGGTTGCTAATATTCAATATGGAATTTTAGGTTGATTGATATAGGTCAAGACACAAACAGAAAGTAAAAGTAACACGTTAGCTTGTTTATTGAAGAATCCGAATTGGGGATTTAGATTACAGACGAATAAGATCGCAGTCAACTTCCTCTTGTTTACAATCATAAGAATTATGTGAAATAAAAGGTGATACAGATTGGACTTACGGGTCGATGTTCTACGCGTAATCTGAGACGTGCTGACGCAGGGCGTTGCGGGTCTCCTCGAAGACAGTGTAGTCGGCACACTCACGTACACAAATCGCGTCGTACAATCGATAAATTTGAGTATATGATATATTGAAATTATATTGCTGGAATTTTACTATTAGTACTTTGAAGGTTTGGATATATAAATGATCGATTAATGAGTTCTTATTTGCCTTCAAGAAGTAAAGAAACGCTGCACCTCAGTGCCTCACTAACCCTCGGGCAGTGATGCTTGATCGCGAAGATTCGAAGACGCGTAACTATTAACTATCTTGCAAGAACCTGGAACAAGACTCGGACTCAAGGTAGAGATACCTGAGGAGCTCCGCTTAGACCGAAGATTAGCGAAAGACTAATTAATTTTGGTTGCCGATTCTCTATCGATGCTTCCGATATTAGGAAATTGCAGAGTAAGAATTTAAATTGTTGAGCAATTGCGTATGCAAAAATATAAAAGTAGGTCTAAGTGAGCGGGTGTCTTTCCGGATTCTCGCAATGAATTACGAATTTCGTTTACGTTGCTTAAAGGTTAGGGAACTTGAAATTTGTAGATTCCGTGAAATGAGTTTCGCAATTGACTAAAAGAGGTTAATTTCGTATACTAGAAAGAATTCGGTTTCACAAGAGGAAGCGATTCGCACTGAAGGTTTCGGAAATATACGATTTAGTCATAAAATACACTTATAGTTTAAACTATCTAAAAAATAATTTATAAATAAATGGCTCGGCCATAACATCCCCCCCCTTGAATTGAAGTGCGGGAATGACGTTCGCGTGCTTCACGTGGCTCGTCCCCGAGTCACAGATAGTTTAAAGATGTGAAGCGTTTTAGGATACTAGAGTAATTTCGAATTTTTCACGCTTTGGTAACGGTGGTGCTGCACGGGGTGGTTCTGCAGGTAGTCGCGGAGGATTCACGGCTATCGGTGGACTGATGATATCCTTAGGATTGAAACGTGGTGAGCGACGTTTTGGTGTGCAGCATGCCAGACCACAGTTGAGAAGTAGAGATAACAGGTTGTTCCGAAGTGCGTAAAGGAACAGTCCAGTTAACGCGGCTAACGACAATCCTAAGCCGCTGAAAGTCCATGTTTGTGGGTTATGATACCATCTTGCAGGCTTGCTTTTCGCTATTTCCTTCAGGTGGTTTTCGGCCATTTTAAGGCTAATATCTGCAAGATGTAGTTGGCCGTTTAACGATGTAGTTTTAGCGGAAAGAAAGATTGGTGTTAATTCGTCCGTTGCTTCTGATATAGTAGGCGAGAGGAGTAGTTCAGCTTCACAGGTGTCTGCCGTATGTATCTCTCGAAGAGCAACCTTTATAGGGCATATATATGTATCTGACTGATGGTAACATTGCTTCAGATATTCTTCATCAAAGGAGAAGAATTTGCTTCGTTCATTGCTCAAAGCGAGATATGGTTGGTTTGGTTGAACATAAGCTGTTCCTTGATTCATTTTAAGGCCAGATTGATGCTTCAAACATGGATATAGTCGGTATAGTTGGAAGGGCGACTGTTCCAGAAGTGGCACTGTCAGGCTGATCAGGAGTAGGCCATTTCTATATTTCGTGCTTAAATGGCTGACGGTAGAAATATCCGTCGTATGGAGATCCTTTAGAGAGATAGGGAACTCGAGACTCGTGTTGCTTTTTATATGTTTCGCAGCTTCAATCAATTGGTCCAGGGAGAGCAAACTTGGATGGATTAGTCCTCGTTGTGCTTCACGTATAATGTCGTGGAGCTCTTGTAGTTTCCTAATGTACAGGTCTGAGGTATCAAGAGACTCGGTAGAGTCTCGGGACAAGTACATTGACAGCCCTGTCGTCTGCTGGCCTGAGGTTCTCGCCGAGACTATCTTTTCTCTGAATAAAACGATTCGCGGTGGTGGGGGTAAAACTGGCATGTCATTTTCTGGCATTGCGGAGCTCAAGAAATGTTTTGTTAAGCGAAAATTAGTTTGGAGACTAAATTTCAAAATCTCTTTCGAATGAGCCCGAAACCAACACGATCAGTAGCGTAATTGCTGAGAAAAAACTTTGCACAGGCTCAAGATTATGCAAAAGTTACTAACACATTTAGAAATTTGACATGTCTGTATATAATACCATCAAAGGCCTCATGTCCCTCGGTCTAACTTCGCGGCGGTGTCGCGGACTGACGTCACATGCCGAGAGCTCGAAAGTCACCAGCCGAAGTTTCACGTCATGTTGACGTTTGGGGTTATGATGTTACGAAGTGCGTGCAGGATAACTAAAAATAATTTTCGTCATCTAACGAAGTGCATATTACTATTTATTTCGTTAAATTTTGTGATATACTAAACCAGTATCAAAGCGGCCGCGTAAATGTAGTCTGTGATATGTGTGCGAAAAAGGATATAAAAAATGCGCGATGCATATGTCAACGAAAACTTCAAGATTTCATGATTTTGTTCGACTGGAAATAAGCGTTAACTAAAATAATCTTTCAATTAAAACAGAGTGCGAGAAATATTGTCCAGTGTAAATATATCGTCAGTAGGCTAGGTTATATATATGAAGGCGTCAGATTATATATATGAATAAATACAACAAAAACACACAGAACTGTTAGAATGATGTTGTAAACTTTAATTGAATAAATGTTTTCTAATTTATTTCTCATGTTTCCCATATTTTGCTTCATATTCAGTTTGGCTCTGCCCTCTCCGGTCCTTGTTTTCACTCCATCGGTTTGCAGCGGATCGATACGTATAATTAATTAATTGCTTAATATGTGTCCTATGATTTTCTACTATTTCTTCATGCTGATTGTAGTAACGTGATTCAAGAGGTTTCCAGCTATGATCATCAATCTCACATTTTGTATATCAGATTCTCAAAACAGTTTCTGGTCTTGATATAAGTGTAGTTATTCTTTTTCCACCTGGTCTGTCGAGTAACAAATTTTGAAACTTATTCCAAAAAGTCTTTGGATGCTTTGTTTGCTGATCATATGAAAAGTCGAATCTTTGGAATGCAGTAGGCAAACACAAATTTTGACAACAATACTTATGAAATGACATGTATGTTGAGTATTCCCACTTTGCAAACTACAAATGTGGAATTATTAGTGAAAAGATTCATTACACTAAGTCTACAGTTGCTCCGTTTTGGATGCGATCAAATATAATGCCTGCTAACATCCATGGGAACATACAGAATTTCTGAATACAATGTTCGCTATGTCATTTCAACGTAACATGATGACTTTTGCCAACTTTTCTCTATAATACTATAGATTTGGATTATTGAAATACAGCAAAAATCTGCGAATTATAAAATTGATATACTGTGCCACTCATTTTACTTTTTAAAACTAACTGTAACATATATATGAAGTAAAAAACTCATCACAGAAGTCTTTAGTTGCTCATTTATCGATAGATTTTAAATTGCTGTCTTCAAAATTTATTGCGCAGATACATTGAATCGCAGCGGAACCTGCGAACTCTAAAATTTCTGTGCATAAATATGTGTGTTAAGTATCACCCCCTATCTTTGATTATGAGAATGAGTAATAGAACTTGGTTTAGCAAGTTTTAAAGTATTTCTTTTTGAATAGTACTGAAGTTTGTATTACTGCGGTATGAAGCGAATACCTCCAAACTTTCATATTTTTGTTTCGCAGCATGTGTGCCAATCATTTAAATTTTTTACTCCAACCGTAACATGTAATCTCAAAAATTCATCACAAACGTCTTCAGCTTTTCTAAATTCCTAAATTTTCCGTTTTCTATTTTATTCTGAGTTTTTAAACTTTTAAATTCATTCCTGAATTCTCCTGAAATTGTTTTTCTCCACAACCAATGCAGATACTTTAAACGTCTTTGAATTCCGTTGCTCCTGTTGAATTAAGTACGCTCAGTTTTTTTTGCTTCTTTGAGTTCTGACATAATAAATGTTTCCGGGTGCCTTTTTTCAGCAACTATCAAACTGTAGATAATTGGATCTCAGCGGTCACTTGCAAACTTTGGAAATATATTTCATCGGGGACACGTTTTGAATGACACGAAAATGTCTAGATTCAGAATGCAAAAGCAACATTTAAAAAGGGCCAATTCCGTTGGATTTGTTGTGTCTTGAATTTGATCTATCTTTCCTCTTTTCCTTTATTTTTCCTAACGTTATCAGCCGAAAATCATATCTCGGCCCGCAACACGCATTGCTCCATGCTCTTGAGTTCCCAATGGACGAAACATATTAGAAGACAAAGAGAAAAATCACCAAAGTCCAAGAATAAACCTCTATCGAAATATTTTCAGTATAATGTCGACGAAAAATAGGTCTTTTTCGTGAAAACCAACGTTATACGCCGAAAATTATAAACAATTCATAGATATTTAAACTAAAATCTTATAGTCATCTGAACATAAATAAGGATCTTTTGAGAAAAAAGACGTGATATCAAACCATAAACTTCCCCTAGGGAAAAAAAAGGTTGGGACAAGTACATTGATGGTCCCTCGTTTGCTGATAATTCCACCCATAAAAAAAACTTTAAACAAAATTTTTTTTTAATTGTAAAAAAAAATTATTTCATAAAAAAAAATACAGAACAATTCGAAAAAAATTTTACAAATCTTGAAAAAACGTTATGTTAAAAAAAAACTAATCTGCATCTATTTTTTAAAGTGTCAAAAGAATCAAATAACAAGTAAAAAATAATAAACCGAAAAATCGCGCGTGAAATCATTTTGGAAAGCGATGCCTCATTCTTCTTATGAGATTCGAACAGCTAAATCAACTGAAAAAAATTCCATCTAATTTACGTGCGGCATTAAAATTTATTATATTAATTCGAGGCCAAGTATTTTCTAATGAATTGAAAAAAGTTACCATTTGAATTACGTGCAGCACTAAAATTTATGATATCAATCGGTGGACAAGTATTTTATTAGTAACTCCAAATTTTGACATTATTGAATTGTTCTAAGAAGCTTTCAAGTCCAAAAGAATCACATGCAAGCTAGTCATTTCTTACTCTATGGTGGCAGAGACTTATAAGAAAATCGATTCTTCTCAGACTTTCAGGATCCTCTGGTATTATTCACAAAATTCGACGTCGATTGGATCGATACAAATTATGTTTAAATATGTGTTAAAAGTACTTGTCCGGCCCATCACTATTCATTCAATAAAGAATCAATCATAAAAAAACGAAATGGCACGGCAGAATCTCGTTAAAAGTTTGTTGAAATGCGATTCATTATTAATTTTATGTTTTTAATAATAGTATAGGTTAGTTCTTATTCCGAATGGAACTCGTTCGCTGGAAGAATAAGTGGGAAGTAAAAATTTCCCGCATCGAATGTAAACTGCAGAGTTATTTTGGAAGCTTGAACATATATATTATGTACAATTTTTTTCATTTATCGATGCACAATAATATCCCTTCTATATTGCGGAATAATTTGTTTCCGTTTTTTATTAAATTAGTGCAATTAAGTAAAAAGTACTTGAAGATAATTCTCTCAATTCCCTCTGCATGAATGCTTGTGATCCATCAATTCTAGACAAGCTCTGACTTTTCTTTGGATAAACAATTTAAACGGAAAGTGATGGGCCGGACAAGTACTTTTAACACATATTTAAACATAATTTGTATCGATCCAATCGACGTCGAATTTTGTGAATAATACCAGAGGATCCTGAAAGTCTGAGAAGAATCGATTTTCTTATAAGTCTCTGCCACCATAGAGTAAGAAATGACTAGCTTGCATGTGATTCTTTTGGACTTGAAAGCTTCTTAGAACAATTCAATAATGTCAAAATTTGGAGTTACTAATAAAATACTTGTCCACCGATTGATATCATAAATTTTAGTGCTGCACGTAATTCAAATGGTAACTTTTTTCAATTCATTAGAAAATACTTGGCCTCGAATTAATATAATAAATTTTAATGCCGCACGTAAATTAGATGGAATTTTTTTCAGTTGATTTAGCTGTTCGAATCTCATAAGAAGAATGAGGCATCGCTTTCCAAAATGATTTCACGCGCGATTTTTCGGTTTATTATTTTTTACTTGTTATTTGATTCTTTTGACACTTTAAAAAATAGATGCAGATTAGTTTTTTTTTAACATAACGTTTTTTCAAGATTTGTAAAATTTTTTTCGAATTGTTCTGTATTTTTTTTTATGAAATAATTTTTTTTTACAATTAAAAAAAAATTTTGTTTAAAGTTTTTTTTATGGGTGGAATTATCAGCAAACGAGGGACCATCAATGTACTTGTCCCAACCTTTTTTTTCCCTAGGTCTAACATAGTATTGGACAAAAGGAGCAAGTGGAAAGCGTACTCTAGTTTATGTATCTCAGTTTTTTCTTGGATGAACGATCTTCGAAGCTCCGTGGTGGTGTTGATAATTTTGGCGATGTTGCGCTCGGCTATCTTCAAGTGCGTTCCCAAATTGTTAACTGCGCCTCGGGCGATATGCGTAGCGTTTTCCATCAGATGAGCAAGCTCGCTTTTATCCCGTTCCAGCTGGGCAATGCGGTCTTCGTAGAATTGGGCTTCATCCTCAGTAATCGTTCCGAATAATGCGTGGGAAATCGTTCCTATGAAGGCTAGGGGTGCTCCCCGGCGTCTAGGTTGTCGACTTAGCGGTGACGCGACCTGCGGTGATGTAACACCTGTAATTTGTTTTCTTAGGCAATTTATTTCCTCCAGTCGATTATTCAAGTGTGCTCGTGGGATCAGGCTCTCGCACTGATCTAGCGGAAGATGAGTGCGACAGTTATTCATAAGTTGGTATGCTTGCGATGGATTCCATGGTTGATATTTGAGGAGTACTTCAGTGTCAATGTATGAGACGATTTTCCACGTTGTCGAGGTGACCTTGACATCGGGTAAACGTTCGTAAAAAAGTCCCGGGTGGTCTAGAATTTCGCGCACGTAATAACCTGGCCCTGCTTGAATAGAGGGCGAGCAGAACAGGAGCGTAGCAAAGATGAAATACTTCATGACTCGAATCTGTAACAAACACTTGTGTAAAATTATTAATGAGCCAGCTTAAGTTTATTAGGGTGTTTCATCTCAAGTTTGCCATGACTATTAAGGAAGATGATATTTCCTTTTTCAGTGATCTCGGTGACCTCATATGGTCCTCGATAGTAGGAATCTAATTTATTTACGCGAGGTTCTTTTAGAACGTAAATGTCATCGCCGACTTTGAAAGGGACTGTATTAACGTTTCTGTCGTATTGTTCCTTCGAGCGATGTTTTGCTACCTCGAGATTTTTCGTCGCAGTCCGTCGAATTTCATCGAGTCGAGTTACTAAGTCTGTCATGAATTCGGTATACGTATCAATTTTTTCGAGCGACGGGAACTCGGATATCGGTCGCGCCGGCTTTCCATACATAACTTCGAAAGGCGTGAAATTCGTTGCAGAGTGAACGGCAGTATTATAGGCGTGCATTGCGAATGGCAAAAGTTCGTCCCAGTCATCAAAACGATCGTGGAAGGCTCTCAAATAATCTGCCAAGACAGCATGACTACGTTCGAGCGATCCGTTTGACTGAGGACGGTACGCAGTGGTTGTTACTCTCTGTACTTTAAATATTTCAGCTAATTGTTCGAAGAGTTTGCTCGTGAATGCGGTACCACGGTCGGTTAAGATGGCCTTGGGCGGGCCATACTGGGCAATCCAGTTCTTGCTTAACGCTAAAGCTAAAGTCTCAGCTTTAATGTTTGGAACTAGTACGGCTGCACAGAACTTGGAAAGGTTATCCTGGATCGTCAGAATATGTCGGTTTCCACGAGGAGTGATTCGTAGAGGACCAACGGTATCGAGGGCGATCTTCTCCAGAGTGTCCGAAGGCGTGTCCGTAATAAGCATGGGCACGCGCGTTTTTATTCTGAGGAGTTTTTCCTCTTGACAAATTTTACATTGTCGTATAAAATTCTCAGTGTCTTCTTTGAGCCCTTTCCATTGATACCTTTCCCGTAGTCGTTTGTAAGTTTTAGCGATTCCTTTGTGTCCTCCGACCATACTTTCATGTGCTTCACGGATCATAGCGGTCCGCTGTGCCAATGGTGGGTCCAGTTGAGTGAAACCATTACAAATTACGGGGCCGGGTTAAAGTTCCGAACGGTGAGAAATCAGAAGGCTCAAAAGTTCGAAAATCTCGCTAGTGCGATATATCTATATATTTCGAATCCCGGCTAGATTTTGGGACTTTTGAGCCTTCTGATTTCTCACCGTTCGGAATTTCAACTCCGCCCCCAAATTACGATTGTGATTGGTATTCCATGGAATGTGCATTCTAATAATTCCTTCAAGGTATCATATGGCATGTCTTCGAGGTCATCGCCGGGTTTCGAAATTCTCAGAGATTGAATTTTATAACGTTTTACGGCGAGGCGCAGATTTTCTAACCCTTTAGTGATGTCCTGGAAGCTGGCCTTGTCAAAATGATGTTTCTTAGAGACTATACTGAAGATCTTGAATTGTCCCTTACTCGTTACGGCAACGTGCCCTTTTGCTAGATTGTTGTTCCGTAAATTTTCCTGGTCGATTTTATTCAGGTCAGACAGCAAATTTCCGATCGGGTTCAGCGATTGACAGTCCGCGTTAATAAAATGAGCGAAGTTATCCTTGTGGTAGGTCAGAGCCTCTCTGCATTGTTTGACGACACAATTTCCTGTGGTTTCAGGTGAACTGACATTGTCGTCGGTATCACTCGAGTCCGCGTCGATGATTATTGTTTGTATATCGCTAGGTTTTCTAGTTTCATTTAATGCTGAACAATCCAATTTTGCCGGCTTCGGAGGAATTGGGGCCGGTTTTTTGGCGTCTTCCCGCATGTCGGAGATTACCGATCTAGAAATGGTATTCGATATTCCTGGCAAAGGACTCGATCTAGCCACAGGTTTGTAGGTGGGTAACGGAGTCGGAATCGTTGATCTTCTAGTACTCGGAATAATATTCGAGGTCTCGGCTGTTGGGGTTTCAGAAGGCGGGTTCAGAACTGATCCTGGTACTTCGACGCCATGTTCCTTAAGGGCGCTGCAAAGGTCTTCTATACAGCGTTGTCCCTTTCCCAACAGATATTGTAAATCTTCTGGAGATGAAGGGTGATCATCATCATCATCCGCAAATTCATCTAGCTCCTCTCGTATGCGTATAGATTCGTCGAAGCGTGAAATTGAGTTTTTCAACTCTTCTAAAAATCCTGGAGAGGGTTTATTAGGAGTCGACTTGGAAACTGGTTTTTCTGGGGTTAATGTCCTATCCGCAATTTCCGGTTCACTTTCACTTGAAGCTGGATGAATTATCTCGACGATAGGGTTTTCCATTTCCTTTGGTATTTCGACTTCCGGTGTGAATACCTCATCAACGATATTTTCCGTTTCTGAGGGACCATCAGATGGTCCAAGATTGTCTTTTGACTTCTTCATGCTGGGCATCATGCTACGATGAGCACTAGAAATCGGTGGAACATTATCCGTTGATGATTCGTCACTGGGAACTTCAGAGTCTCGTTCCTTGTAAGTGACACGCCTTGCATTTGGTCTGACTGCCTCTCGACGTTTGACTCTGGTTCCAATTGTTTCGAGGCCTTGGGTTGATTTAAAGGTCGAGGGTCTCATGGATCCGGTGTCAGTGAGTGCATGAGCTCTTGGTCGTTGCAGAATAGAAGTCGAGTGTTTTGGAGCCAGATTCGTGCGCGGTTTTGAACCGGCAGGTAACGTCGGGAATGCCATGATGACGTTGGTGGTGGTTACAGGGTTACGAGAAAGAGCGTCTGCATTCTGATTGAGTTTCCCTGGTTTATATTTCGTAGTGGAATGATAATCTCCCACTCTGGCTCTCCAACGTGCTCGTCGACTCGATTGGTCAGTCATATTATGCAGCCATGCGACGACTTGATTGTCGGTAACTAGGGTGAAGGTTCGGCCATAAAGGTACGGTCGAAAATACCCTATCGCCCAAGTTGCTGCAAGGCATTCTTTATCGTTACTGTGATAGTTCTTTTCAGCAGGATTCAGTGTACGCGATGCATAGGCTATTGGGCGTTCGTTTCCGTCAATCGTTTGACTCAGGACGGCACCGAGTCCAGCATCTGAGGCATCCGTGGCAAAAATGAATGGTTTACTGAAATCCGGATATTGGAGAACTGGTTTAGTACAGAGAGCTTCACGAATTGCGTCGAAACTATTCTGTTCTTTTTCGGTCCACTCAAATTTTTTATCTTTTCTTAGCAAGTCGCTGAGTGGTTTAGCTTTAATGGCAAAATCTTTAATGAATCGCCGATAGTAATTAGCGAAGCCATTAAATTGTTGTACTTCCTTCACGTTCGTAGGAGCAGGATATTTTCGGACCGCTTCGATTTTCATAGGATCCGGTCGAACTCCATCTCGAGAAATTATGTGACCCAAATACTTCACGTCCGTGCGAAGGAATTGGCATTTTTCCGTTTGTAAAGTAAGATTACACTGACGCAGACGAGTAAAAAGATTCCGCGCTCTTCGTCCGTGTTCTTCCAAGGACGGTGCATATATGATGACATCATCGAGATAAACGAATAATTCTATACCGTTGAGTCCCGTTAGAGCCACATTCATGTGTCTTTGGAAGACTGGAGGTCCATTGCGTAGTCCAAAGGGCATTACTGCGAATTCATAGTGACCTTCGGGAGTTGAGAATGCGGTTTTCGGGCGATCCTTAGGATCTATCTCGATTTGGTGAAATTCACTAGCTAGATCAAAGATGCTAAAATATCTCGCGCCTCCCAGCTGATCCAGTATATCGGTGATGTTGGGGAGTGGGTAAGCATCTGGTAAAGTCTTTTCATTGAGTGCACGATAATCTATTACAACGCGCCATTTACGTTTTCCGTCAGCACCTGCCTTTTTGGGGACAATCCATAACGGTGAATTATACGGTGAAGTACTCGGATGAATTTTTCCTTCGGTTAGAAGTTTATCCATCTGCCGCTTAATTTCTTCTTTATGGACCACGGGATATCGATACTGACGTGTATTTACTGGTAAATCATCTGTAGTCGGTATCGTACATTTCATAAGATTCGAACGGCCAAGTTTATCACCAGGTAAATGAAAACGATCAGGATACGCCGCTATAAGAGAGCGTACGTGTTCCGATTCTTCGTCGTTGAGATGATCGAGACTTAATTGATCTTGGATTGCGGTGACTCGATCTTTCCCTATAATAGCATTTTCATCAAGTGAATCAGAATCGGAAATTTCTTCCGGCGGGCCCCGATATTCGAACGGTATAAGATGTTGAGGAGGGATTTCTATTTCAACATCTTGTTCTGTTGTATTTATTGCCATAATGTAGCACATGCCGTTCTCATTTTTCACAGCAGCTTCACCGAGAAATAGGCCATCGTCAGCTGTTATTCGAGGAATATATCCTTCCTGTAACGTAGTAGCCTTTAAGTTGATTTTGACCGGTTGTCGCGTGCGAGCACGGACAGTAATATGGGTCAACTCGGGAATCGCGTTTTCTGACTCACAAGGAAAGGTACTTTAGTGTCCGCCTCTGATTTTGATAATTTTTTACTATGTTATAGTCCATCCAAAAATAAGAGACACGTATTTTTTTTTATCGGCCGAAAGTTATTTTTAAGGGGTGAAATCAACCCTCAAAGTTCGGCATGTTTTGCGTCTGGTAGAGTGTTTCATATAGAAGCACTCAACCGATCGAAACGAAACCAATTGCAAAATGTTCGGCTTGTCAAATAACCCATATGACATGTCCAACTTCTTATGCACCCTTACGGCAAAGGGGTGAACCACCCCCGAATATTCAGAATTTTTTCGTTTAACAAAAATTTACTATCCGATTTTAATAAAACAAACGCCATTTTGCAGAGCAAAAAAAAATAAAATCGACGTCTTTTCGGGTTTTCCTCAGATCAAAAAAATTAAGGGGG
Source organism: Venturia canescens (assembly GCF_019457755.1). Classification (NCBI taxonomy): domain Eukaryota; kingdom Metazoa; phylum Arthropoda; class Insecta; order Hymenoptera; family Ichneumonidae; genus Venturia; species Venturia canescens. The sequence continues at coordinate 27,100,148 of NC_057422.1, forward strand.
TAAAACACCCTTAAAATGTCAAATTTTGTTTTGAGCACTGGCCCCTTCTAATTTTAGTATTCTTTTCATAGAATATAGCTTATCAAAAAATAAGAAACACGTATTCTTTTTTATCGGCCGAAAGTTATTTTTAAGGGGTGAAATCAACCCCCAAAGTTGGGTATGTTTGGCATCTGGTAAAGTGTTTCATATGGAAGCACTCAACCGATCGAAACAAAACCCATTGCAAAATGTTCTGCATGTCAAATAACCTATATGACATGTCCAACTTCTTATGCACCCTTACTGCAAAGGGGTGAACCACCCCCGAATATTCAGAATTTTTTCGTATAATAAAAACTTACAATCCGATTTTAATAAAAAAAATGCCATTTTGCAGAGCAAAAAAAATAAAATGGCCGTGTTTTTTGGTTTTCCTCGGATCAAAAAAATTAAGGGGGTAAACCAGTCCTAAAATCTTGAATTTCACTTTGCGCATCGAAATGTTGACATTCAATTCATATGGTTCCTTTATCATTGCGTATCGACTTATATGTTGAATAATATTTATTTCACATATTCATTGGCTGACATAATCGTATAGAGAATCGAATACTTTGACATGCGTTACGTGAGAAGTGTTAGTTTTCGTTCTACAGGTTCTACTATGACATCTTTAAACGGTTCTTGAAAATCTAATGTCGTATCTTCCACGATTTCTAACCGATTGAACTCTGCCATAGAAGCCTTCAGAATTCTCTCGAAACTTTCTTTCAATTCCACTTCATTATTGTTAACAGGACTGTCAGGAATGTTCATTACTTCAAATGTAAGAAGCAACAGTCTTATTACGTTCATTGGGTTGATAGACATGTTCATGACAATACGTTATTCACAATAGCGGACACGATAGTGACAGATAAACAATCAAACAGCAACTAAACTTCTCTAGTAATATAAGTAATATACGTCAGTTTTAGCTTCTTCATCTTGAGTGGGTGGCTTAATCTGACATCATCACAAAAACAGATTTTTTTATTTTTTCGGATATCTCTCAAGCATTAGGCTGAGCGAGCTGGCTTTTTTAAGAATACATGACTACGAGAAAGAAAGTTTCGAGAGAATTCTGAAGGCTTCTATGGCAGAGTTCAATCGGTTAGAAATCGTGGAAGATACGACATTAGATTTTCAAGAACCGTTTAAAGATGTCATAGTAGAACCTGTAGAACGAAAACTAACACTTCTCACGTAACGCATGTCAAAGTATTCGATTCTCTATACGATTATGATGTCAGCCAATGAATATGTGAAATAAATATTATTCAACATATAAGTCGATACGCAATGATAAAGGAACCATATGAATTGAATGTCAACATTTCGATGCGCAAAGTGAAATTCAAGATTTTAGGACTGGTTTACCCCCTTAATTTTTTTGATCCGAGGAAAACCGAAAAACACGGCCATTTTATTTTTTTTGCTCTGCAAAATGGCATTTTTTTTATTAAAATCGGATTGTAAGTTTTTATTATACGAAAAAATTCTGAATATTCGGGGGTGGTTCACCCCTTTGCAGTAAGGGTGCATAAGAAGTTGGACATGTCATATAGGTTATTTGACATGCAGAACATTTTGCAATGGGTTTTGTTTCGATCGGTTGAGTGCTTCCATATGAAACACTCTACCAGATGCCAAACATACCCAACTTTGGGGGTTGATTTCACCCCTTAAAAATAACTTTCGGCCGATAAAAAAGAATACGTGTTTCTTATTTTTTGATAAGCTATATTCTATGAAAAGAATACTAAAATTAGAAGGGGCCAGTGCTCAAAACAAAATTTGACATTTTAAGGGTGTTTTACCCCCTTAATTTTTTTGATCTGAGGAAAACCCGAAAAGACGTCGATTTTATTTTTTTTTGCTCTGCAAAATGGCGTTTGTTTTATTAAAATCGGATAGTAAATTTTTGTTAAACGAAAAAATTCTGAATATTCGGGGGTGGTTCACCCCTTTGCCGTAAGGGTGCATAAGAAGTTGGACATGTCATATGGGTTATTTGACAAGCCGAACATTTTGCAATTGGTTTCGTTTCGATCGGTTGAGTGCTTCTATATGAAACACTCTACCAGACGCAAAACATGCCGAACTTTGAGGGTTGATTTCACCCCTTAAAAATAACTTTCGGCCGATAAAAAAAAATACGTGTCTCTTATTTTTGGATGGACTATAACATAGTAAAAAATTATCAAAATCGGAGGCGGACACTAAAGTACCTTTCCTTGTCAGCAGTGTCATATGTCTCAGAAGGCTCTGAGTCGATAGTACTTGCCGTGAAATTATGTACAAGTCTTTTCTCATATTCCGAGACGAAAAATATCGGTTTTGTCGGACGACTAGCAATTATCAAAGCATTGTGATGGTAAGAAATTTCTGCTTTTTCTAGTATGAAATATTCTTTTCCCAAAAGGCCCACACCTGGAGAAGGAAGTGTCGTCTTGAAAACATAGAATTTTACCGATTGCTCAAATATGCGTAACGTGGTCGTACCGATTGCGTTTAACGTTTCTCCCTCTGAAATACCCAATACTCCCACACGATCATCTGTATCGACCATAGTATTTCCGCAAAGAGCATCGACTTCGATCATATTAATAACCGCGCCGCTATCAGCCAAAAATTTCCCTTTTTTATTTTTGAGTTCCGGGACAACTATTTCTATGACAGATTTTGGTTGTCGTGAATTCTTTTTCAAATTTACCGTAACTATTGGAAATTCACACTTGGTGTTAGACGCGATTTTTGCTGAGCAGCCGTCGACGCGTCGTTCGGACGACTGGGTTTCTCGTTTAAAGAAATTTCGTTCGCATCGGCATTAATTTTACTAGGCGGAGGTGTGTTATCTCTACGAGGGGAAAAACCACGCGGCGATACCGATTCACGTAGCTCCGTGGAATCCCGGTCTCGTTTATAATCATGGGAAAATCTGTCTCTATTTTCGCGTTTGAGTATGCCTCTCGGCGGAGTATACCTCCTGTCTCCGTCTCGACTCGTTGAATTTCTACTATCAAAGGAACTATCCCTTTGATAGTAGCTCCATCGTGCTTCTTTATGATCTTTGCGCGCTGACATCCGACTACGCGAACGTCGAATGCGCCCTTCATATTTTTGCGCGAGTTCTAGAGCGGATTGAAAGGTTGCAGGGTCGCGACTTAAAACATAACTCCTCATAGCGTCAGGCAAACCATCAATGTAAACATCGAGGGCACGAGCCTCGAGTCGACTTTTCGTTGACCTGGCGACGTTTTCGCTCTCGGTTTCCTCGATTTCGCTGATTGCTTTACGAATATAGCGTTGAAGGCGCGAATAGAAATCTGATATGTCTTCATCGCTTCTCATACGTGCATCGAGGAGTTGACTGCGATAATATTCATAATCTAATCCAGGAGAGAATTTTTCTTTAAGAGTTTTAAGAATTTGTTTTATAGAAGAAAAAGATTTTCTTTCGACATGTGTACGAGCTCTTCCTCTGAGCCTCGCTAAAATGCCATTTATTACTCTATTCTCGGCTCCTTCGGGAAGGCCCTGTTGTAATGATTTTATTTCAGTTTCATATTCCGAGAATTTCCAATTTCTTCCATCATATCTGGGGATTTTATCAATGGCATCTTTAACTGCAAGATAGTCCAAATAAGCTGAGTTATCAAGCATAGTTTGATTCTGAACTGAATTTTCAGTAGCAGGCATTTTCGGAAATGCTTCCGAAAATCTCCTTAAAAGATAAATCCTTGTAGTAACCGTGAATCTTTTTAACTATAAATTAATTTATCGAGTTATTACCGGAAGTACGGAAATCACGAAATTGGAAGAACCGAATTGAATGGGAATTCTGAAACTTTTGAAATCAAAGTATATTGAAAAATCAACCGTATTAGTAGTAGCTATCCCACCGCTGCCACCAATTTGTTATGCCCGAACGTGAAAACGAGAGGGCTGAGAGGGAAATAACGAATATTATAGTTACTAATCTCTCAGATGAACAAATAAATAATAGAGAAAAAGGGAGAAAAATAAAATAGTAGATGTTCGGAATAGCTATTAAAGCGCTAGGCGCACCTACGACGGTTGCTAATATTCAATATGGAATTTTAGGGAGATTGATATAGGTCAAGACACAAACAGAAAGTAAAAGTAACACGTTAGCTTGTTTATTGAAGAATCCGAATTGGGGATTTAGATTACGGACGAATAAGATCGCAGTCAACTTCCTCTTGTTTACAATCATAAGAATTATGTGAAATAAAAGGTGATACAGATTGGACTTACGGGTCGATGTTCTACGCGTAATCTGAGACGTGCTGACGCAGGGCGTTGCGTACACAAATCGCGTAGTACAATCGATAAATTTGAGTATATGATATATTGAAATTATATTGCTGGAATTTTACTATTAGTACTTTGAAGGTTTGGATATATAAATGATCGATTAATGAGTTCTTATTTGCCTTCAAGAAGTAAAGAAACGCTGCACCTCAGTGCCTCACTAACCCTCGGGCAGTGATGCTTGATCGCGAAGATTCGAAGACGCGTAACTATTAACTATCTTGCAAGAACCTGGAACAAGACTCGGACTCAAGGTAGAGATACCTGAGGAGCTCCGCTTAGACCGAAGATTAGCGAAAGACTAATTAATTTTGGTTGCCGATTCTCTATCGATGCTTCCGATATTAGGAAATTGCAGAGTAAGAATTTAAATTGTTGAGCAATTGCGTATGCAAAAATATAAAAGTAGGTCTAAGTGAGCGGGTGTCTTTCCGGATTCTCGCAATGAATTGCGCATTTCGTTTACGTTGCTTAAAGGTTAGGGAACTTGAAATTTGTAGATTCCGTGAAATGAGTTTCGCAATTGACTAAAAGAGGTTAATTTCGTATACTAGAAAGAATTCGGTTTCACAAGAGGAAGCGATTCGTACTGAAGGTTTCGGAAATATACGATTTAGTCATAAAATACACTTATAGTTTAAACTATCTAAAAAATAATTTATAAATAAATGGCTCGGCCATAACAGTGTCATCAGCAAAAATTAGATAGTCACAGTGTGAAAGAACATAGCGAGAAAAGTAATGGACCAAGAACCGAGCCCTGAGGTACTCCACACGATGTAGCTAACCAACTTGAACAATTTGCTGAACTGTCAACACATGCTTGTACTCTGTCGGTTAGATAAGAGAAAATTAATCTAAGAGCATCAACTAAAAAGCCGAAGTCATAAAGCTTGGTCAGTAATCTCTGTTGAGGAACAGTATCGAATGCCTTGCTGAAGTCAAATAATATAAGTATCATGACCTTCCGCTCATCAATAGCTCGCCTTATATCATGGTTCAAACGTAAGAGTGCTGATTGAGTGCTGAACCCCTTACGATATCCAGATTGCTTTGGATCAAGTAAATCATGCACATTAATAAAATTAAAAATCTAATTAAACAAGGCTCGCTCAAATAATTTGCATTTTTCACAAAGATTGGCAATAGTGTAACGTAACGCTCTTGCCGACCTGGCCTGAACGCCGCCATGCGTCGGTTCGAGCTACCTTAATTTTAAAAGGAGCAGGTATGAAAGAAACATGAGAACGCGGAATTTAGATTTTGAAGAATTTAACAATTCCGATTTATTCAATTTTGATTGATTTCACAGGATAAATTCTTTTTTTGATTTGTGGTCGTGAAATGTTCGCGATCGCGCTCGCCAATTGTGAAAAATTTTGTTTCACTCGCCGTTTCAAACAATTTTTAATTTACGCGTTTTTCGCCTATTTTCAAAATAATAGTTTCGATAATTCAATCGTGTTTCGATTTTATACAATAAAAGAAATTATTATAGGTTTGACTCGATATAACCTCAAATTCGTACCGCGGCCTTTTTAATTATTTGAAATTTACAAGATTTACAAACATTACAGAAATCTCGGTTTTGTTTGACTCGGACTCGATTAGTTTCAACTTTGAATTTAAAAAGAGAATTTACAAATTTACATATCAATTTACAAGAAAAATCATTCCTGATTATAGCAGGCAAAAGAATAATAAAAAAAAAATAGGTTCAGTTAAGAAACAAACCCCAGGCTATGGGATAGAAACGTCGCCGAATCCCTCCGAGAGTCTGAGCATTTGGAAGGTTAAGGTAACTTGCCGTCCACGTGTTATGGGATCGAGACGTCGCCGAATCGCTCCGAGAACTCCGCGCAACGGAAAGCTTGGAAAATTTAGAGGTTAGGTGTGGACCCTGGATTATGGGATCGAGACGTCGCCGAATCGCTCCGAGAATCCAGGTATCCAGGAAAATTAGGATAGGTTAGATTGCTTGCTAAAATCAGGAAGAATGTTTGAGGTCAGCCTTTTTGTTCCGAGTCAGAATTTTGAGGAAGGACTGCCTCTCGAATGAGTCGCGCAGCGCTTCTTATACCCGTGTCCCCACCATAAAATTATCGAACGCCGAATTTTCGATTTTCGGATCGGTTCTGCGCATCTTTTCGTAACGCCTTCTCTGATTGGCCCGTTGCCATGATTCACGCTCGCCCGTTGGTTGCGCGGGCTAACATACGATGCGCGGACTACCGCTTTTTATGTCTTTCTGCTTATTCCGATTTTCAATAACAAAAACTTCGATTTGATCCGTTATTATTTAATTTTCTTCATTTTTTAACATTGTTAGTTGTTTTAATATGATTCGAATAATTAAAGTCATGTACGCGTCCTATAGCCCATTAACGCTCTATCCGCGCATGCGTCATAAACACGCGTCTTGTTTTATTTGAATTGACACCAATTTTCTAAAAGAAATAATCTTTTCCTTATTTTTCTTCGATTCATTATAATTTTCCGCTTCATTTGAGCCTAGTTACAATATTTTACGAAATCGCGTTGAATTTTAATTAACAAAACGAAAAAATATAATAGTTCGAGTTTTTAATACGCGGCGCCGCTAGTGTCGTGCTCCGCCGCTTGTATCGGGCCTTTGTATTGCCCTCCAGTACGGCCGCCGCCGGCCAACAGTGATGCGTCTCACCGGTCGTTGTACGCGCTCGGTCAAAACATCGCGCCGCGTCGCGATGATTTTTTTGAAGTTATGTTCGGGTTCGAGTCGATTCGGTCGTTCAGGAGGAGGTTACGTTACAATAGGTCGTGTATCAGATGGTGAAGTTGGGTGATGAGATTTTATTAGCGGTCTAATATAAGTTTTCTTCCATGGCGAAGGAAAGTGAGAGATTAAAATACAACTGTTAAAAATACAAAGACGTACTGGCAGGATTTTAGTTGAATTTTTACTTAAAACAAATGGAGATATATTATTAGGACCCGCAGTGAGTAAGGATGAAGTTCTAGACAATAGTAAATTTGAAAGACATCCACTGGTGATCTCAGAAAAACAAAAAATATGTCGAATAACAGGATAATGGGGTAACGAGCTGAGAAAATTATTGAATTACATGGCGGATGAAGATTCGAGACTTGAGCATAATAAATATTAAGTTCATCAAGTGAAAAAAACGTGAACGCTAATGACAATCTAGGTTTGACGAGTCTAAGGTTTGCAAGTTCACGCCAAAGATTTGACGAATTTGAAGCTGCCAGTATTCTTCTGTAATAGAAATCATTTTTGTCCTCTTTTATTCGCAACGAAAGTTCATTTCTATACTGCTTATAAATTGCCATAGCTAATACATTTCCAGTTCTCTTGGCATTTTTGTAGAGTGAGTTTTTATGTTTGATGCAAGATTTCAAATCATTAGTTAACGAAGTACCCTCGGTACGTAGTGAGTCGAAGAGTTTTAGTCTTCAATATGAGTAACGCAGTATATATTTTGGCAACACCGTAGCCCCTGAGTTAGTGTACGTGCTCACGTATAGCAGTGAATCTACGTATAGTTGCGTATAAGAAAGGTTACAATCGGCCAGTACCCAGCTTCTGCGTGTTTCGTTTTTCATCCGTGGGTAAAGAAATCCCAAGTGTGTACGGGAAATGAAACATCCCTAACCTCAAAGAAGACTTAAAAAATGATTAAATTGACGGTGTCTTCTTTTCATATTTTCTATTTCTTATTGTTTCCGAAAATAATTGATGCACGAAACACACAAAATGTTCGTTACAAATATATTATAATTCTTTTGCAATACTGTGTTTCTATCGTTGGCTCAATTTGCGCATGTTCAGACGGTTTCGAAAGTGCTGCTCTACTTATATTCGAATGAAGCGCCATAACCTACAATTCTGCGGTGTTGCCACATTTGCGTGTTGCTCAAAAACCTTGTCTTATTTCCAGTCTTTTCTTAGAACACAAAGAAGCTTTGCATGTTTTCCAAAAAGAAAAATGTTCATTGGACATTCGTTAATATTTTCTCCAAATTTTATAAAAATCTGTTTGTTAACTTCAACGTTATAAATTGAAAAGTGCGTCTGAATTACAGATTCACATAAGACTCCATGTTAACTGCTTCAAATTAAATCATTTATATCTCTTTTCAAAGTCAACCAAAGGTCACAAAATTTTAACTAAGTCATTTTTCGAAAGATTTTGACATCTTTACAAATTTTTATAATTTTCTGTTTGTTAATTGATTTACCGAGGGTACTTCCTTAACCTGTTTACGAACTTTGAACTTCAAGAAAGGTGCCTGAATATCAAGAGAAGTTAATAATTGATCACATAAATTCAGAACACCAGAATCAAGTTCATCAGTTGAGCAGAAGGTGACAAATGGAAGCAAGTTGTTTACAACGAGCAGTGGCCTCACAGTTTGATAAAATTGTATAACATCAAAATGTTTTAGTGTACGCTTGGCTACAGTTCAATAAGTGGAAATTTTTTCTGGAAATTTATAATATAATTTGATGAGATCATGGCCAGCTATGAATGGAAATTCCAATTGAGAGAAATTAACAACTTTGCTGTTATCATCAATTATAAAAACATCAAGCCATGATTCAGAGGAATTAGTATGATGTGTAGCACTAGACGGAACAATATGAAGCGCATTTGAGTACACAAGTTCTCTTAAATAGTTTCCTTCTACGTTTCGACTCAATAAATTACAGTTTAGATCGCGGCATATTATTATATTTTCATAAAAAAGAGAAAAACGCAAAAGGTCAGTAAGAAAGGTGTGGAAAAGAAGTCCTTTTGGTCTTCTATACATTGATACAAATAAAAGCGAAACAGATTCAACAAGTGAAATCGCAAGAATGAGATATTCAGGTGCATTCGAAAATTCAGATGGTGAAGATGCAAGAATTTTGACTTTTGAAGATTCATGATCATAACAGGCTACACCACCTCCTTGCTTACCAAGTCTATCATTTCAGATTAAAATATAATTATTTAGACTGACCATATCTAGAGTCGCGGTAGCGACTCTGAGACAAGTACATTTATGTATGACGAGTCGCTTCCAGAGAGTTTTCGATGTCTAGATAGATTTCTTCCAGGTTTTCGAAGTCTAAGTATATTTCTCCATGGTTTTCGATGTCTAAGTATATTTCACCACGATTCTCAATGTCGACGGCTCCAAGAATTTTGATGTTTAGGTATATTTCTTCATGGTTTTCGATGTCCAGGTATATTCATCCATAGTCTTCGATATTTACGTATATTTCTCCATAGTTTTTGATGTCTAGGTTGTGACGTGGCAATTCTGCTCGTCACTTAAAAATGTATAATTCCTCAAACATGGCTCAGGGGAAGGCGTTTTTCGACGTTGTCTGAATTCCTCTCGAACGAATACTCCTCAAAAGTCTCAAGCGATAAAGAAACCAATATTATGAATTTTATTTTATACTACTTTTGTTTCACATTTAAACATTTTATGAGCGAGCGACGAGCGTCGGAAAAATTAAGGAAGAAGCGAGAGCAGAGAAATTAGGCAGTTCAAATATAGAAGATCGTCCGTCATTTCATCGTAGATCTCATTGGTCATCGAGTACGAGATTTAAAACATCGAGCGGTGGGACGCTAACTCAAAACCCTCACCCCGAACTGTCGAACTCGCGGTGCGTCTACCAGCACCGAGATCCAACGTCGATATTGTCAACATGAATATTCTCGAACGTTGACAATTTGAAATCATGAGGGCGAATTATTCGCGAAGATTCTCGAAGAACCCGTTAAAATCTTCATCAGTCGAGGAGGCTAAGGGTGGGGGGTTAGGTTCCATACTACCGCGTTATAGAAATTTCGAATCGATCTCGTTACTCGAAATCCGGACCACAACGAGGAAGGACACATTCTTTTGATCCTCATCTTTTGCCTTCGAGAAGCCAATGCCCCGAAGTCGATTTGTAATCTCGAAGATAATTGCCGGAGTTACAATTTCTGAAACTATTGCGGTGAGCCGTTGTCTCGTTCATCATTTTGTCTCGTTTTTGTATTATTTTGCGCGTAAAATTAAAATCGGTGAAATATCGGAAAATTGAACGATATCGAATGGTTACTTTGTCGCACGAATGAATTGAATTCTAACGTCCTTTTCGATTTGTTTGTTCATCGCGCTTATCTATTACACCGTGAACTCACTGCGTAAACACAATTGATCAGTAGCTCTGCGTCCACGATCATTATCTCAGTATTCCAGTTTCACATCTGGTTACTCCGTACTACAGTCGATCAGTTCTATGCGTTTGTAAACTATCTTTTACTCTAGTTCTAAGTTTCGTTAAATTGTGTGTTTAATTTTAATTTTTTTTAATATTGTATCCTTTCTCTACGACAGCGCTCTATTTAAATTGTTATTATTATAAACTATGTACTTTCTTTGTTCATGCGCCCTTTAGCTTGCTTGGGCGGAAATATATATCAAATCAAATCAAATCAAATCAATAGTAAATTTCTTATCGTTGTGGAATTAATAGAATTGCCGAGAGGGATTCGTTAAATTAAAGATTTACATCCGGATCAGAGTCCTAGGTTAAGAATTATCGTAATTTCGTGTTCTGTCACCGAGACCCAGTGTATCGTAATTTCGTAGGCTACGCCTTACTTTCGTATTGTAAATTGTGAGATATTATCGTTTGAATTATATCCGAGAACAGATATTCAACAGAGGTGACATTTGTTAATCAAATATTATATTGACGGAATTATCAACTGAATTATTTGGAAACTTTTTAACATTATCTTTTTTTCTTCCTATTTTGTTTTCTAATAAATCATATTTGTAATCCCGGCTCTGCATTCCCGTAATTATTTTCCTCCAGAAGGCTCACACCCCTCTACCGAGAATATCGAAAGCTAGTCTGGTCAATTCTTGAGCCTATTTCTTTTGTTTAAATTCAATAAAAATGTGTCAAGGAGAAAGCCTCGGCTGGCGTCCAACAACAAAGGAATTGGGGTAATTTGTAGCTCACCCGGGAAAAGCGTTACAAGGTATATTTCTTCATGGTTTTCGATGTTTAGATGTGTTTGATCATAGTTGTTGCCATTCACATCGACGGCTTCATAGATTTCGACCCTAGGTATATTTTTTCGATTTGATAGCAGAGATGGCTCGATCATGTTCGAAAAAATCACTATTTTTCATCAATAGAGACGTTTCCAATAGAAAAGACGGTTTCTTCGGATATTTTCTGGTATGCTCCGACCGTACAACGAAACACGACAATTGGATTCACCTCCTTGAATGAATCACGAAGGTTCAGTAAGCCTCACTTCCTTTGCGCAGGATTGACGTTTTTTTCGATATTATAAAGAGTAAAATCTGTCAATAACATTTTTTTCCTCAGTAAATAATGAATTAATCGAAATCCCTAATATTTTGGAAATGGAAATATTCATTGACTTAGAATTTACATCGGGTATTGAAGGCTCATCGTTCTCCATTTATCCATTCACATCAAATGTTCCTGGAAGCAAGTCAATTTACGTAACAAAGTATTAGTAGTAAAATAAAAGAATCGAGAATGATTGGATACTTATCTGTCTTGATTCTCATTCACAAATCGTTCGATTTAAATGTTTAAATAGAGTTTTATTAATAATAAATTATTAATCGCAATATTAACATTATAATTTGAAAATCGCCGTGAAACAGCACCGACAAAGACAGGTCAGAAACACGTTTTATGCCATTCCGTACCGGATGGAGTATACACGTAATGACTGAAAAAAAATCACTTTTCCACCAGCCGACCGAATATTTTTCTAGATTATGCCGTGGCCGGGCATTTTAGGTTTGAGAATTTTCGTATTTTTTTCTTCTACTCGAACGAAAATTGGAGACAGAATTTTCGGACAGTTTGAGGCGAAATTTAAATATTCACAATCACCGAAATTGAATTGAAAGAAAGAGTTGCGAATAAAAAAGCTGGAGTCGACGGAAAGCTTTTTCGGTGCTGTTTCGCGGCGATTTTTAAATTATAATGTCAATATGGCGATTCGTCGTCGTCCTCGTTTTCGTCTTCGTCTTAGTCTTCGCCCTCGTACTGATCTTCGTCCTCGTCTTCGTCTCCGTCTTCGCCTTCGCTCTGGGCTGTCTTCGTCCTCGTCCTGGTCTTCGTCTTCGTCTTCGTCGTCGTCCTCCTCCTGGTTTTCTTCTTCGTCCTCGTCCTTCATCCGCGTTTTCATCTTCGTTTTTGTTTTAGTCGTTCGCATATTGGTCGTTTGTCAAAAAATCCATTTTTTTCAGTTTTTACCTCTGAAGCGAGTCTATTCGTGAAAAAATTCAAATAAGTCATTCATCATATGGTCTTCCATGAAAAAGATCCATTACAAAAATGAACTCGCGATTTTAAATACGTGTTTAAAAGCAAATGAAGAAACAAAACCTCATAATTTCATTTCTCATTGTTCATCAAGATTTTATAAACTTTTACGAAAACTGTATAATAAATTGTTAAATTTCTACTTGATATTCCGTCCATTATCATCGCACAATCCTAATATCAGCCTCTCAGAATTTATGTATTGACCAACGGTCAAACCATTTCCCGATAGTTGCAGGTGGTCCTAAAGCGAGCGTGAGCCCTGTCTTAGCCCCTATGTTAGACGGTACTGAAGCGTCGCCCATCATGGCGGCGAGCGACCTTCTCATTGGCTCCAAAAACTCTCATTCTATTGCTCACCATTTGAAAACTGACTCGAATTTCAAAAAACGCTTAAGTAGAATTGCTCACAGCATCGTCCCGAACTCGACTGTCACCGGACAGTGAGTTTTTCTGAATCACCCTGTATATTGGATCCCAATAAAACACACTGAATGGAGAAATAAAAATTTGCATCAGAATAATCTTCATTTTTAAGAAATCAAGATTTTTCCTTACTTGGTATAGCGATCTCTGTTCTCCAGTTGAATAGCAAGTTTCCGGAGGCGTTGAGCTATGCTTATATTACGCATGCTGACATTTCCGTTTTGTAATAAAAGAAATTTTCATTCACTGATCTTTTCAACGAATGTAACATTTTTTATTTAATAATTCATTTTTGATCCATCAGTCTGCGGTAATAATTATTCGGGTTAAGCAAGGGAATGTCGGCGAATAAAATATGGCAACATAAAAACGGTTAAACTATGGGTGAATCGCCATGCGAGAGGTGGACACGCGGCACTCCGTGACCACTGGAAGAATAAGAAGTGCCCACTGCAAACGACTACGGAGTAAGACGAACGGCTATGCCGATATGTTCAGGGGTACCCGTTCTCAACAATAACCGAAGCCCGACCTCGATTGAAAGAAGTGAAGAAAACTCCAGTCATACCGGGACAGGGCCGCAGAATAGTAACTGCAGAATTAAAAAAACGCATTGTTAACCTTTAGACGGCCAAAATTCGAGAATCACAGTCACCCTTGAAAAGTGCCCAAAATAGTGCCTGGTAATACGTGTCAACTATAGACAAAGTTCATATCACAGGGCGAGCCGATATATAGGTTTCCCGGTCCTTTAGAGGTTAATTATAGAAAGATCTAGACCCGATCTAACACCCTACCAACTTGAATGCTGCCATGATTCTTTTTAATTTCTTTTGAAAGGATGGATCAATCACCTAGACTCGAGATCGATGTAAGATTTGAGTATCAATTACCTTTTTGATCTTATCTTTCGTTCCTCCCAGTGGGAGAATGATCGGATTTTGGGAATGCATTTCCGCTTCTAGACATATGACTCTGTGCGAAATGCCATCTCGTATCAATTGGAAAGATAACGTCCTAGAAAACTCCTTACTGTTTTGCGTCGAAAAGCGTTTTCTGCAAACAGTTTTCTTGCAAGATCGAAGCATGGTTCTCACACTTCAAAGTCCAAGTTATGGTTTGTTAAGCAAATCCCATTAAGAACTTTTGGAGTAACTGTAATTGAATAATAGAATTTACACTATTACGAAATATGTTTCCAGATGCGAAAAATGATTAAAATGTTTTTATCATATATTCTTGTTGTGTACTTTTCATCCGATGTTTAAACACGTAGAATTGTTTATTAAATGTATATACGCTACCAACAAATAGTTTTAGGATAAAAGTCCGAATGAGTTTTATAGCAGTTTCTAAAACTATTCTGTTTACAGTGAAAAATAACAAATTGGAAAGTTGGCATTAAAAAATTTTAATTTTGTCGTTCCCTTTCACTTTATCCTTCATCACCCGAACATACAAACTTTTTTGGGTTTTATTTTCAAATTATTTCTATGTGAACCACTTGGAAATAATACGATTGTACTCCTTAATAAACTGCAAATTACGGGAAAGAATTATTAACATTTCTTGTGAAAATGAATGTAAGTGTTTACCAGAAACGATGATTAGTAATCAATCCAGGACCCGTTATTCTCTATGACGCAGTGCATGCGATTGGGCATAGAATTGACAAGGGACAGACAAAGGTCTTCCCTTGTCTGTAAGTCTGTCCAAACGCGACGCACGTATACGCCATGAGTGCTTCCCGGGTCCGGTCCTCGCCTGATCTCCATTCTCTGACCATGATACCAGAGAACATAGATTTACATGGAACATCAGGCCATATGGGCGCACTTGGCTGGGGTCCGCTTAGTACCGACCCCGGCCACCATGGCGGTGTGCAATATACATGAGCACGCACACACTGACGCTGGGGTCCTTGCGCGCGCATTCTCGCACCCATGCGTTCAGCCATGCTTACTTGGGGTACTTGGGGTCCCGATGCAAGGCAACCTGACCCCAGACCCCAAGCATGCACACGTTTTTATTAATGAATAGAATTTCCGCTATAGTAAAAATGTATTTTTTTATAATAAACGATAAAGATGCTTTTTTTCTAGACAGTTCAGCAAATAAACCATTCAAGATATTAAGCCTTTCTAATGAATGGGATCGATTAATGTTACGTAACTTTTCAAGTTCGAAATAGGTATCCGACTAGCGTGCACGTTTCACAACGCGAAGGTTCATCGTTCGATTCCTAAACGTGAAATTTGGTTTCTTTATTTTCTAAAAAAATGATTAATTATGAATGAGAAATTGGTTTATGACGATTGAACTATTATTTTGAATGGGGTTAAAAAGTAAAATCTTGACTCCTTACAGAAAAAAGTTTTAGGCAAATGTTTTTTTCGAAAAACAGTTTGGAAAAACTTTCTTATTGGTAAAAATTGTTACTGGTATTACAGTGATTATTAATGAACTGTCTCGACTTCTAAGCCACTACGATTTAAAATATTAAAATTTTCAGTTATATGAAGAATTTCATACTTTGTTGCATCGACGTGCGTAAAGGTTCTGACAGCCTTACGGACTTTTAATTCCATTTAAAGGCCCGTGTTTTGCTTGTCCCCGGATATCGGTTTGTTTTCGCTTTGTCCTTTTCGTACCCCTTTCCACCTCTACCTTCATCTGTTTTCAACTGCTTCCACATTTTTTCTCGAAGAGCAACAATATATCGCGGACATTCGCTAAACGTCTCCCGGCGGCATAGCACGTGTGTGACTTTCGAGAATTGGTTTTATCTATTGTGCAAGAATCGTATTTTCTCTCTACATTTAACAATACTTTTGCATTTTATTCATTAAAGTTAAAATCAAAGTTAAAGTTAAAGTAAAAAATGCCTGAGCATAACCGCTGTGCTTACAACGGATGCTGTAATTCCGCACTGAAGAAGTCCGATCTCAGTTTCCACCGATTTCCTCGTGACGATATCGAACGGTATGTACTTGAATGATAAGCATAAAGGAATTTCAATAATAAACGTTGCAAAAGTAGATTCATCTCGACCAACACAATTTATTTTAAAAACTCAGTGTTTTCATCAGGATGCAATAAATAGCAATCAAAGGATATGCTTCTCTGACAGCCACAATAAGGTAATTGTAAATAATTCACTCTGCAATAACGCTCGCACGAGAATGATTTATCTACAATTTTTAACATACACCATACTATTGACAGATGCATTCCTATCATTTTATTTGATAAATTAGAAAAGCATGTTTAGAAATGTCTTGAAAAATTTGGTAACTACATTGTCGACTATTTTCGTGGTTGCTTTTTTGAATTTGGTTAAAATCATTTGTTCTATTAAATTTTTGCAAAATGAATTGAGAAAATAGTCATTTTCAAGTTTCGTTTTGTTTTCACAATTAATAATTAAAATCATTATACCAATATACAGTAATATTAGAAAACAGGAATCGTGTTCTCAATTTATGCACTTTCGAAGGTTGCACTTGTTTTCTCCTTTCAGCTCTATTGCGAATTAAGGGTAAAACTGCAATAAATGTGTTCCATTTTCGTGACTTTCAAATTTCGTGATAAGAACGAGCGTTTTTTATAATCGAAACACGCCTTTCGGGCAAAATTGAATGCATGGTGGTATAAAAAACTATACACTTTGTTATGTCTAATATTCTGCATTTTTCATTTTCAATAATCTGTGGATGTATAATTTTTTTTGCAATTAAGGTCATCTATCAGTTGTATGGTCGATGAAAATCCTATCACACGGTTTTTTCCAAATGTCTTGATAGTTCGAAGAAAATATGAGCCGCACACAGTTTTATCAAAGAATAAGGTGTAACTATTATATTTTTTAAAATTTCAAGGATGACGGAGTAAACCATTTCACTATTTTTCAGATGTCTCTCTCACGACCTTTAATTATATTAATCCTCAGCTATATTATCTATACTTTTTTTACGACCTGTTTTACTTACGAGAAACATTATGACTGATTTAATTTGCATCGCGATGCTTCGAATTTTTTATGCATTGAATGAATTTCGAAAATTTTTTTTTTCATTTTTTTTTTGCCACAAGAATGAGAATGCTTGTTCGATTCAACATAAAGAAGTCCGGGGCAAATCGGAGTCCTCGAATAACTACGGAAGCTTTTTACCATTCTTCCAACTTATGTATTTCGAAATTTCTTTTTTTTTGCTTTTTCACCCCTTCATTCAATTCTTCTTTAAAGCTGCTTCTTTAAAAATACCAGTCAAGAGTTTTGAGAATATTTGTCTATTTTTCACTCTTGAAAACCAATAAATGTACCGTAATTTGTGCAAATTAAAAAGAAAAACAATACTTTCGGCGAGGCAAAACGAGGTAAATCTCAAAAATTCATAAAAGTTTTATCACTTCAATTTTCATCCAATTTACTTTGACTGCTTCTTTAAAAAAAACAATCAAGGTACATTTTATTGGGATGATATTGGAGCAAGGAAAATTTTACCAAGTTTTGCGAGGTACTCGTTTTGTCCACACCAAAAATATTATTTTCCTTTTAAATTATTGAAAAAAGTTAAAAATTACAGTACATATAGTATATTATATAAAAAATTACAGTATATATAGTATATTTCTTAGTTTTTAAGAGTGAAACAGAAACAATGCTTCACAAGGTTCTGAAAAGAAAAAATTTTCCTTCGTGTCCCGTTTGGTCCCAGACTTACCTACTGGTCTCAGATATTCATTTACCGAAAAGGGTTTTGTAACAAAATTTGGTAATTTCACAACTTTCACATTTTTTATTTGTCTGCTGTTGTTTTTTTTTTCAAATAAATCAGCGCAATTCGTATAAATTAAAACCCTCTTCATAAATTAAATGAATGTCTTCACTTTTCGACGGGATCTTTAAGGGTTCACGAAGCATGTCATTCTGCATGTAGCTTTTTACGGTGTTTTTAGCTTTAAAAAGTGGGTCGTCCGAGCTGGGAGGAATGAGTGGTTGGAGATCGAACCTCGAAAGTTGGAAAATCAGCGTATCTGTTCGGCGCATTTTGAAATAACAGATTTCGTTGAGAACAAAGCCATCAAGGGTAAGCGAAGATTAAAAAATAACGCACTACCAGCTGTGAATATTTTCGTTGGTAATCTGGTTCAATCGAATGTTTCCATTGAATCAATGAATCCGATCGAATCGAAACCGAGCGTTTCGGGATCCGCGGATGTTGCTGTATCGCGTGATGTGGCTGCGCAGCCGCGTAATGATCCTCCTTTATCCCGACGAGAGATTCTTTTAATGAAGAAGAACGAAACTTAAGCAATGAAATTAAAAAAAGCTCGTCAAGAAATCCGTAATCTCAAAAGAAAAACAGTGAAACGTTTGTCAATTCCTGAAATAATCGATGCTGCTTCTCATTTTCTTGATGGAAACTGTTTGTTGCTTTTGAAAATGCAATTAAATCATCTTAAAGTCTCGCCGTGGTTAGATGAAGAAAAACAATTTGCTTTGAGTTTATTTTATACTTCAGCGAAAGCTTACAATTACTTGAGGGAAAAGAAAAAGCTCGCTTTGCCTTGTGTAACTTTAATTAGACAGTGGGTTAATGATTTGAATTTAACGACCGGAATTAGCACTGAAGTTTTTGAGTTGCTAAAGATAAAAGCTTCGACATTAGATGAATATCAACGTCAATGCGTTTTGATGTGGGACGAAATGGCAATCAAACAGGTGCTGGAATATAATCCGAAAGAAGATCTTGTGGAAGGGTACGAAGATCTAGGTCATCTTGGTCGTACCGATAAAGTCGCAAAATGTGATCAAATTTTACGTGTCACATGGAAACATGAATGGTGTGCAATTACAGGACATTATCACTACGGTTGTGAGTGCTGTATTTGCTGCTGGATTTGTTGTGAGATCCATGGTGTGCGACCAAGGAGCTCCTAACAGGAAAGCCATCAACGCCATGGGAATAAATGAGGATACACCTTTTGTGATATTATCAGGCCATAAAATTTATCACAATTTCGATGTCCCTCATTTGTTTAAAAGTATCCGGAACAATTTGTACTCCAAAGATTTCATAATAGGGAATTCGCCGTTATCATGGAGCGCAATTAGAGAACTTCACAATGCGCAACGCAATAAAGCATGTAAAGCTGCGCCTAAATTCACCGATCGCCACATCGATCCAAATGCCTTCCAGCGTATGACCGTACGGTATGCTACCCAAGTTTTTAGCGCTTCCGTCTCCGCCGCAATGACTACGGGAAGAATGAAGGGAGATATAAAAAGTCCAAGTAACATCGCGACAGCTAATTTCATCAAAAAATTAAATGATATTTTCGATTATCTCAATAGTCGATCCGCGAACGATCCCAACCCTTTGAAAAAAGCATTATCAGAAAAATCCCCTCAAGTTCAGCAGTGTTTAGAAAGTGCGCTTCCGTGGATAGATCAATGGACCGTGGAGGGGAGTCCAAAACCACCTTGTTTTGCAGGTTTGAAAATGGCTATAAAATCAATCTTAATGTTATGGAATGATCTACGCATGGAGGGAATTCTTTATCTTTTAACAACTCGTTTGAATCAAGATCCATTAGAAAATCAATTTTCAGTTTTGCGAAGTCGTTCTGGCCATAACGATAATCCATCCGCTAAACATTTTAAACATAATTTGCAATATGTACTAAACATCGATTTAGGAAAAGCTCCGAGAGGCACGAATTGTGAGGAAGACGGAACCGTGATGTTGCTTGCAAAAAAAACCAAATCAAAAGATAATGGCGAAAAATCGGGTTCGTTGGTTCCTGAAAATAGCACGATGGAAGAAATTGCTTCCAATAATGAAGATGTGGTCGCAAACGATTCAGCTGGAAACATTGACGAGACAATAGACGATGAAGTTGATCAATCAGTACCGACATCGATTAAAACCGAACAAGACAGTGATCAAGAGACTCGGTAGAGTCTCGGGACAAGTACATTGACAGCCCTGTCGTCTGCTGGCCCGAGGCTTTCGCCGAGACTATACTTTCTCTGAATAAAACGATTCGCGGTGGTGGGGGTAAAATTGGCATGTGATTTTCTTTAATTGCGAAGCCTATGAGTTATGTAAGACTATGAAAATTGAACTTTCAGCTAATTGAGAAATTCTCTATCGAATGAGCCCAAAATCAGCATTATTGGTGGCGTAATTGCTGAGAAAAAACTTTGCACGGGCTCGAGATTATGCAAAAGTTACCAACACATTCAAAAATTTATGTGTCTGTATCAAGAGACTCGGTAGAGTCTCGGGACAAGTACATTGACAGCCCTGTCGTCTGCTGGCCGGAGACTCTCGCCG
This sequence comes from Venturia canescens, assembly GCF_019457755.1. Classification (NCBI taxonomy): domain Eukaryota; kingdom Metazoa; phylum Arthropoda; class Insecta; order Hymenoptera; family Ichneumonidae; genus Venturia; species Venturia canescens. Next base: position 27,120,644 of record NC_057422.1, read on the forward strand.
AGACTATACTTTCTCTGAATAAAACGATTCGCCGTGGTGGGGGTAAAATTTGCATGTGATTTTATTGAATTACGAAGCTCAGGAGCCATTTAGCAACTTGAAAATTGAAGTTTAAGCCAATTGAGTAATTCTCTTTCGATTCCGCCCTAAATCAGCATGATCGGTGTTGTAATTGCTGAGAAAAAACTTTGCACGGGCTCAAGATTATGCAAAAGTTACCAACACATTCAAGAATTTATGCGTCTGTATTTATAAACACCATCAAAGGCACTTTGATGCTCTCGAGTTTCTGATTCGTTAGATCTGACGACATCCATTTTTAGACGTTGTGATTGGTTGTTGAAATTAGTTGTTGATGATTGGAAATCTGACGTCAACTTCAGAACGTAGCACACGGCACGGCACAGCTGGTAACAGCAGTCATAAATTCGACCGATATACATATATTGTGACGTTGTGGCAGAGCCGCAACGCCCCGCGTCGTGGTGGAATCCACCACACCGCTCACTCACTTTTGAAGCGTCAAAAATCGCTATATTTTTCTGGCATTTTCAACTAATTGCGCATCGCACCATATTCTTATGTTATTTTAATCAGTCATTTTTCTGTATCGCCATTATTATTAGCCATAAGTTCTTCGGCCGTCTTGGCACTCGCTCGCAATTGTCTACTCGTGAAATTCACCGACTACGATCCCTCCCACTTGTAAAAAGCCCGCTGTTATCACGAATTAGTGAACCGAAAATTCGCGCCCCAGGGCCGAGCTTCGTCCAGGCGGCGCCATCGATCGAGCCGGCTGATAACAGCGCCGCGCCGTCAAGCAATCAATCGCCAATCGATAGCTCTCGTCGTTAGCCCTTTTCCTTCCTCACCCTCCCTCGTCCCCGAGTCGCTACTCCTGCGTGAGATAGAAAAGTCCGATTGGATGATCATCGGCGCGCGCAAGGATCAATAATCAATAATTTATGCCCAACGAGGAAGAACGACGAGCGAGCACGGAGATCACTCACTTCCATCACGACTCCGGCGTGCGTACCACGGCCCAGTTCCCAGTACTTGCAATCTGACTTGTAGTTTTGTTTCGTTCGACCCCAGTTATTTTGTCCCAACGACCACCGGCTTGATCCTTGGAGACCATAGCGGCAATCTTGAGCCCGAAAAACCGTACGACGCATAATCTCAGCGCCAAGTAAGTCGTTTTCACTCTCTTGACTCTGCGACGAAGATACGTGGTTGTCTCGCCATCTTCGTCGTAGATCGCGTCTCGATTTCGCCGGTCACGTTTCATGGTCGAATTTTCCCCGAGCCCTTCTGGCTCGTGATCGATTCTCCCTTGGTTGTGATTTATCTTGGAGATTATTCTTTTTGCGTTAAATGCGAGTGAGTGCTGTGGTGCTAGTATTAAGCCCCTTTGTAGCGTGATCTACCCCCCCCCCCCCCCCACTCCTAGCCCACCGGCTTTTTCGTCGAGTCGCGCATCGTATTTCGCCGAACCATTATTGTAATTGTTTCTTTTTATCGTTTGCAACCTCACGGGTATATGTAAGACGCCTGAGCGACAGGTGCCCATCGACCCGAAGATATTGAGTCTCAAAAGCATTGAGCCATTTTCCACCGTTTTCTTTTTCTTTCTCCGAGCTAGCCCCGTTCTGTACATTTCCCCCCGCATTAGCCGTAGTAGTTGAGTCCTCTGTTGTTAACATTCGAGATCCGAAGAGATCGACCTGATTTATTTTTGTTACTTTTTTGTAAAAACTAACTGGCGCCCAAATTGGTGAAATAAAGCCTATTTTTTTGTTATCATTTCTTTCTACTAAATACTGATTCCTTATTTATTTCATTTTTATTCCCCTTTTATTTTTAACCATTTCAGCCAGCAGTGACGAAAAACCCCGTCACAATATATATGTACAAACCATGTGTCAGTTTTTGATCGTATGAACAGAGTTTCGACATTACGAAGTGCGTGTGGGATCAATAAGAAAACAATTTTCGTCATCTAAAGAAGTGCATATTACTATTTATTTTGTTATTTGTGATATATTAAACCGGTACCAAAGCGGCCGCGTAAATGTAGTCTGTGATGTGTGTGTGAAAAAGAATATAAAAAATGCGCGATGCATATGTCAACGAAACTTTTCAAGATTTCATCATTTCGTTCGATTGGAAATAAGTGTTAACTGAAATAATCCTTCAATTAAACCAGAATACGAGAAAGGGATAAATGAAATCTGTTCTATTAAGGAAATCTTTACGTCAGTTGTTTCTTGGTATGCAGACTTGGAAAAAATCGCCAAAGGCCAAGGACAGACCGGTGACGAAATATTTCCAGTACAATTTTGACGAAAAATAGATCTTATTTCGTGGAAACCAACGTTATAAGCCGAAAATCATATTACGGCCCACAACACGCATTTCTTCATGCTCTTGGGTTCCCAATAGACAAAACATATTAGAAGACAAGGAGAAAAATCACCAAAGTCCAAGACCAAACCAGTGCCGAAATATTTTCAGTCCAATTTTGAAGAAAAACTGGTCTTTTACGTGGAAACTAACATTATAAACCGAAATTCATTTCCCGGGCCTATCATCCCGGATTCCTCCATGCTGTTGAGTTCCTAATAGGCATAACATATTAGAGTATGAGGAAAAAAATCGCCAAAGTTCAAGGGCAGTCTTGTGACGAAATATTTTCACTACAATTTTTACGAAAAATTGGTTTTTTATGGTGGAAACCAACTTTATAAGCCGAACATCATACCGAGGGAAAATAAGATTGGGAAAAGTACATTTATGGTCCCTTACTTGCTGATAATTTCATGAAAAAGATTATCCCATAAAAATTGTTCGTATGAGAATGGAATCTATAAAAACATACTAAGCAAATAATTCATAGAAATTTATACTAAAATCCTATAACCGTCATAACATAAATGAGGAACTTTTGAGAAAAAAGGCGTGATATCAAACCATAAACTTCCCCTAGGGAAAAAAAGGTTGGGACAAGTACATTGATGGTCTCTTGTTTCTGGATGACATAGAAAAAAGACTCAGAACCAGGAAAAAAATTCTATAGAAATAATAAACGAAAAATTGAAAAGTTCAAAAAAATTCAACAAAAATAAAAAATAATCGAAAAAAATTCTGTAAAGAAAAATAAAAAATTTTCAAAAAAATTCATAAATATTGGACAAATTGAAAAATGTACTATCCAAGTTACATGCAGTATAAAAACACTATAAAAATACTTCAAAAAAGTAAAAAAAGAACGCCAAGTATTAAAAAACCGCCCCTTTAGTTTCGAATATATTTTCAGTAAATGAAAAATTTCCTTTCCCATTATTTATTGCTAAAATGACATAGTAGGGAAATCAAAATAGGAAAAAAAATATGAGATTATTTTGCATAGCCAAGAATTTTGAATAAATTTCGATTTCTGCAGAGAATCATGTTATACCTCCAACTGTACCGGCTAAAGAGTTTTGTGACTTCAAGCATTCCCAGAATGATTTTGCGATTAAGATATTGTTATTCTAATTTAATGCCCAAATTCACTGTCAAAATTACACACCCAATTCAACACTTCTAATGAATCGCATTTCAATAAATGTTTAACCGGATTCTGCCATACAATTCCATTTTTGCATGATTGATTTTTATTTAAATGAATAGTGATGGGCCGGACAAGTACTTTTAACACATATTTAAACATAATTTGTATCGATCCAATCGACGTCGAATTTTGTGAATGATACCAAAGGATCCTGAAAGTCTGAGAAGAATTGATTTTCTTATAAGTCTCTGCCACCATAGAGTAACATATGACTAGCTTTCATGTGATTTTTTTAGATTTAAAAGCTTCTTAGAAGAATTTAATAATGTCAAAATTTGGAGTTACTAATAAAATACTTGTCCACCGATTGATATCACAAATTTTAATGCTGCACGTAATTGAAGTGGTAACTTTTTTCAATTCATTAGAAAATACTTGGCCTCGAATTAATATAATAAATTTTAATGCGGCACGTAAATTAGATGGAATTTTTTTCAGTTGATTTAGCTGTTCGAATCTAATAAGAAGAATGAGGCATCGGTTTCCAAAATGATTTCAAGACCGATTTTTCGGTTTTTTATTTTTTACTTGTTATTTGATTCTTTTGACACTTTAAAAAATAGATACAGGTTAGTTTTTGTTTTAATATAATGTTTTTTCAAGATTTGTGAAACTTTTTTCGAATTATTCTGTATTTTTTTTTATAAAATAATTTTTTTTACAATTTAAAAAAAAAATTTTTTTAAGTTTTTTTTATGGATGGAATTATCAGCAAACGAGAGACCATCAATGTTCTTGTCCCAACCTTTTTTTTCCTAGGGGAAGTTTATTGTTTGATATCACGTCTTTTTTCTCAAAAGTTCCTTATTTATTTTCAGTTCACTATAGGATTTTAGTTTCAATTTCTATGGATTATTTATGATTTTCGTCTTATAACGTTGGTTTTCACGAAAAAAGACCTATTTTTCGTCAAAATAGTACTGAAAATATTTCGTCACAGGTCTGTCCTTGGACTTTGGCAATTTTTTTCTTTGTACTTTGATATGTTTTGTCAATTAGAAAGCCAAGGGCGCGGTCGCAAGCGGGTTAGAGGCCGGGATATGATTTTCAGCTTATAACGCTGGTTTCCACGAAAAAGGACCTATTTTGCGTCAAAATTTAACTGGAAATATTTCGTCACAGGTCTGTTCTTGGACTTTGGCGCTTTTTTTCCTTGTACCCTAATATGTTTTGTCCATTTGGAACTCAAGAGCATGTAGCAATGCGTGTTGCGGGCTGAGATGTAATTTCCGGCTTATAACGTTAGAAAAAAGAAAGGAGAAGAGGAAAGACAGATCAAATTCAAGACACAACAAATCCAACAGTATTGGCCATTTTTAAATGTCGCTTTTGCATTCTGAATCTAGACGTTTTCGTGTCATCCAAAACATGCCCCCAAAGAAATATATTTCCAAAGTTTGCAAGTGGCCGCTGAGATCCAATTATCTACAGTTTGATAGTTGCAGAAAAAAGGCACCCAAAAAAATTTATTGTGCCAGAACTCAAAGAAGCAAAAAAAACTGAGCGTACTTAATTCTACAGAGCAACGGAAATCAAAGACGATTAAGGTACCTGCATTGGTTGTGGAGGAAAACAATTTCATTTCAGGATAATTTAGAAATAAATTTAGAAATTAAGAAATTTAGCATGGAATTTAGAAAAAAGAAAATTAAGTTAAATAGTAAAGCTGAAAACTATTGTGATGAATTTTTGAAATTACATGTTACGGTTGGAGTAAAAAATTAAAATGATTGGCACACATGCTGCGACACAAAAATATCAAAGTTTGAAGGTATTCGCTCCATACCGCAGTAATACAAACTTCAATACTGAAAAGAAACACTTTAAAAATTTCAAATCCATCCATAAATGAGCAACTGAAGACTTTTCTAATGAATTTTTCACTTCATATTTATGTTACGGTGAGAGTCAAAAAGTAAAATGAATAGCACAGTATATAAATTTTATAGTTTGCAGATTTTTGCTGTATTTCAGTGATCCAAATATATAGTATTATAGTGAAAGGGTGTTAGAAGTCATGATGTTACATTAAAATGACATAGCGCACATAACATTCAGAAATTCTGTAGGTTTCCATGATGTTGGCAGGCATTATACTCAATCGCATCCAAAACTGAGCAACTGTAGACTTATCGTAATGAATGTTTTCACCAATAATTCCACATTTGCAGTTTGCAGAATAGGAATACTCAACATACACGTTATTTCATAAGTATTGTTGTCAAAATTTGTGTTTGCCTACCGCATTCCAATGATTCGACTTTTCATATTATCAGCAAAAAAAGCATCCAAAGACTTTTTGGAACAAGTTTCAAAATTTATTACTCGACAGGCCAGGTGGAAAAAGTATAACTACACTTATATCAACACCAGAAACTGTTTTGAGAATCTGATATACAAAATGTGCGAATAATGATCATAGTCGGAAACCACTTGAATCAGGTTACCACAATCAGCATGAAGAAATGGTAGAAAATTAAAGGACACATATTAGGCAACCAATTAATAATATGTATCGATCCGCTGCAAACCGATGGAGTCAAAACAAGGATCGGAAAGAGCAGAGCCAAACTCAATAGGAAGCAAAATGTGGGAATATTCAAAAATACCGACGACACAAGAAATAAATTAGAAAACATTTATTCGATTGGAGTTTCTTACATTATATATACTAACAGCTCCGTGTGTTCTTGTTTTATTAATTATCAACCATAATATTTCAGATCGCAAAAAGAAAATTTGACGTTATAAGTTGACGAACATTTTTTCTTACAACTTCCAGACCTATTTTTGATAAACTGATTTGCCTTATTTATATTATTCACTATATAACTATGCGAACGTTTGTTATATATGTCCCGCACTTCGTAACGTCAAACCCCGGCCGGTTCGTTGTTACCACACAGCTATCAAAGGGAACTCGTATATATAACCTACATAATTACACATGATATATAATCACGCAACTGACGATATATTTACACTGGACAATATTCCGCGCACTCTGGTTCAATTGAAAGATTATCTCAGTTGACACTTATTTCCAATCGAATGAAATAATGAAATCTTGAAAAGTTTCGTTGACATATGCATCGCGCATTTTTTATATTTTTTATTTGCACACACAGAACACAGTCTACATTTATGCGGCCGCTTTTATACCGGTTTAGTATACCACAAGTTTTAACAAAATAAATATTAACCACTTTTCACTAACCATTTTCATTTATTAATTAGAGTCCGCACACAACAGCACTTTGGGGATCATAACCTCACCTGTCAAAATGATGTTCAGTATGAAAACAAGTCTCGGATGTGCGTATCGATGTATTGATATCATATAACCTATTTACAAATGATATAAATGATAAACTTATTTTCAGTCAAACGAATTAATAAATTCTTAAAAAGTTTCGTCGACATGCACCGCGTATTTTTTTATTTTATTCTTTTTTACACACGACAGATCACAGACTACATTTACGCGACTGCTTTTATTCCGGTTTAGTTTAGCATTCCACAGGTTTTAGTACTATGCCCTTCGTAAGATGACGAAAGTTTTCTTTATTTATCCCACACACATTCCATAATGTCAAAACTCCGTTTCTTTATACGATGATCGAAAACTGACACATGGTTTATATATATATATATAATATTCACGGAGGCTGAGTGCGGCGGTCGGCCTAGCAGCTGAAGGAGCCGACATCGTTGAGCCAATCAGAATGCGTAGAGGCACAACTCTACTACCACTAACTACGTCAAAACGCGTATACGTATACGTCGAACTCGTGATGTGTCAGTAACTTTTGCATAATCTTGAGCCCGTGCAAAGTTTTTTCTCAGCAAATACGCCACCGAGAATGCTGATTTTGGGCTCATTCCACAGAGAACTTCTTAATTAGCTTAAAGTTCAATTTTCAAAGCCGTACATAACTCATGAGCTTTGCAATTAAAGAAAATCACATGCCAATTTTACCCCCACCACCGCGAATCGTTTTATTCAGAGAAAGTATAGTCTTGGCGAGAGCCTCGGGCCAGCAGACGACAGGGCTGTCAATGTACTTGTCCCGAGACTCTACCGAGTCTCTTGATAGATCTCTCGCCACGTTACGACGAGTGGGAGAGAGAGGGAACGAGTGTTCGCGCGCTGTCTCTCGCGCTCGATTGGGCGCGAATAGAGGGGATATCGCGTTCAGTGGACTGGGCGAAACGAAACGGGACAAAAGTCACTTTTCGTGCAAAGGATGTATGTCCAAAGGTAATCAAACGCTACTTGAGTCTTTCTGACTCCAAGCGACTAGCGCGTACCGAAACACTCGATTTTAATCGTCTAAATCATCATATCTCGGAATTGAATGAACGGATTTACTTGCAACATAGATCAATTGAAAGAGAAAAATCGTAAAAAAATCATCATCAATTTTCAGATTTTTAACTGCAATGGTTTATCCGTGAGAACAGTTTGAAATACGTTATGACGTCATAAATCGACATATTCGCGTATATAAGAGTGCGGAAGGGCTCGCGCTTATTTTTCTTTTACACTCTCGTTTTTTTTTTAATACTTGGCGTCGAGCCGCTACCGCGTCTCTTGATGTATGATATCAATTGGAGGCCAAGTTTTTATTGATAATTTGGAATATTTATCGAACAAATCGGAAACTTTAATTGAAATTCATGATAATTATTTTCAAGAAAAAAGTTAATGAAAAAAAGTCATAACGGAAGTTACGTGCAGTTCTAAAATGTATTATATCAATTCGAGGTCAAGTATTTATCAGTTATTCGAAATATAATCTCCGGCGACCAATGAGCGTTGAGAATCCTTGTCGGGCTCACAACGTTTTATCAAAATTACTAAAAAAATAATGAAAATAAAATCATTAAAAATTCACATGAAAGTCATTCGTTACTTCAACAAGGTACACACTTTAAAGAATCGATTCCCCTCCGACTTTCACGATCTCCTGGTATTATTCACAACATTCAACTTCGATTGGATCGGTACAAATTATGTTCAAATACGTCTTAAACGTACTTGTCCGGCCCATCACTTTTTATTCAAATTGCTCATTCGAAAACAAATCAAAAACGAAGTTAATGCATGTGTTAATATTAACGAACAGTAATTCCCGAGAAAATAATTTTTCTTCGAATCACTCTTGTCAAAATGAAACGAAAATGAAAGATGAAGTTGATTAATCTATTTATATTATATGGAGTCATAATTCACAACAAAATCATTTTTCTCCAAATTCCAGGAATCCACGTGTCGTACTCGACTAGTGATATTTATCAAAATGTGTACGTGACTATAGAAAAAAAAACATTTCATGGCTGAGTAGGTTCGAAAATTTCTAGTAATGTGCCTGATTATTTCTCATTTTCATTGGTTCTTACCGAATGGTATGTGTTCACTGAAGAAAATCAGAAGTGGATATTGCTATACGAACTTGCGAACAATCAAGTTCAAATTACTTGGAGATATTATTTTTATTTCTATCCATTTTATTATATTTGTCATTATAGAACAGCCCTAATTTGTTTTCGAATGAGCAATTTGAATAAAAAGTGATGGGCCGGACAAGTACGTTTAAGACGTATTTGAACATAATTTGTACCGATCCAATCGAAGTTGAATGTTGTGAATAATACCAGGAGATCGTGAAAGTCGGAGGGGAATCGATTCTTTAAAGTGTGTACCTTGTTGAAGTAACGAATGACTTTCATGTGAATTTTTAATGATTTTATTTTCATTATTTTTTTAGTAATTTTGACTGCAACACAGCACGAATGCTGTAAAAAAACTAGAGACAAGTACATTTATGCCCTCTGGGAAGTCATCTGTAAAATCATGGAAATCAATGGTCGTAAGACTTTAAATCCAAGAAACAAAACGTTGTTAAATAAATGCAGAAGTTGCCGAGTACATCGCACTACGAACAAAAGAATTACAAAAGAAGAAAAATAGGACACAACAAATTACAACCACAAAGAATACAAAGACAAAACATTACAAAAACAAATTGCGACTAAAATAAATTAAGATCATAAAAATTTTAAATAAATTACCCACGGAAAAAAATTATATACCAAAAAATTGAAACAAAAAAAATTTGGCCGTTGTACTTGGCGTTTTTTTTCTAGCTAATATTATCTAATTTACCTGTATCTTATACTCACAAATTCGAAAGTCGAGTAAAACGCCAAGTACAACGGCCAAATTTTTTTTGTTTCAATTTTTTGGTATATAATTTTTTTCCGTGGGTAATTTATTTAAAATTTTTATGATCTTAATTTATTTTAGTCGCAATTTGTTTTTGTAATGTTTTGTCTTTGTATTCTTTGTGGTTGTAATTTGTTGTGTCCTATTTTTCTTCTTTTGTAATTCTTTTGTTCGTAGTGCGATGTACTCGGCAACTTCTGCATTTATTTAACAACGTTTTGTTTCTTGGATTTAAAGTCTTACGACCATTGATTTCCATGATTTTACAGATGACTTCCCAGAGGGCATAAATGTACTTGTCTCTAGTTTTTTTACAGCATTCGTGCTGTGTTGCAGGTTTATTTGACGACTTTTTGTGTACTCGAAATCTGAAATTTTATGGGATACATTGAAAAATTGAAATAATGATCATAAAATTGAAACATCTGATCACCCAATAAAGCAGTTTATATATTCACCTACACCCATCTCTCTCTATATATTTATTTTGACATGCTGAAGCCGAATTCCAAAATACCGTGAAAATAGGTGAAAATTACGAAAAATGGTCGTTGAGCAAAATTTTGTTGACCTAAATCTAGAATGTTTCTCGTGTTTTTCGAAAGTTCTGATAAACAAGGTTTCAGACAATATTTCGGATTTTTCGATTCTCACAAGTGACCCATGAATCTCATTGTCAGTATCCACTTATATATTTGAAGCCCCTGGCTCAAGGAATGTCTTGGTATGAATCAGTTGAGATTTCACACAATCTGGACAAGCGATGAGAATTTTTATTATGAGGTCCAAAAGCTTGGAATATTTCCATGAGGCACCCGAGACTTTGTAAAACCATGTTGACCAATTGATTTTGTTCTTCCGAACAGATGTACCAATATTGCGATCGTAGAAAATCACTCCGTATCGGTTTGAAGTTAAAAGTATTATTAGGAAATTGTGCACCCTTTCCACTGCAAAATCTATCGACGTCAAAAAATCGAATTGAAACTTGAATATTACTTCAGAAATCAATTGACTGTAGAATTTTAATTAAAATTGAACATGACGCTAAACGAGTTTATCAGTTGTGCAGTTTATATTCTGTTTTAGGATGTTTTATCAAAAGGTAATGATTAAAAATGATGAATACAACGTTTTTATCACTCCTTCTTTCGGATTAACAAAATGTTTGCCGGTTCGTTTGCCTGTTTTGCTTTTGAACCAGGCAAATTTCCGGGTCCCTTCCTATTATTGTACCGCGAAACAAGACTCTGCAAGACCGGAAACGAAAAAAAAAAACACGCATTAGTTTTGCTATGGCTGAATTTTCAAAAACCCAAGATTTCGCGGTGTCGAGGACGAAATGAACGGTGGTGTGAAAATAATATGTCAACTCGAGGAAAATACAAGAAATAATTCCCTGTCCGTCGAGTAAAGCTCGAATGACCGAGGAATGACCTTCCACAAGAAAAGCGAGTATAAAGTGTACGTAACAAGTTCTAATACTTTGGGAATCCATGAGCTTGGTTCGTTACGACAAAGTCTCCAAAACTTCTGTGTGAAATGAAAAATACCACCAAGCGGAACCATCTGACATTGCTCTGACTCGATAGCATACCATGAATAAATGACGAATGAGAAATAGTGAAGCTGCGACAAGCCTCTTCCACATTTATCAGCACTGGGGATCAAGGGACGTGGTAGCGGCTCGTATTGTTACAAGATTCTGCAATCGAAAACATGCAATTACTGTTTTACTTTGGAAAAACGTTTATCAGAAAATCTTTTAATCATAAATGACATTTCAAATGATTTGATTCCATCCAATAGTCGTAAGACTTTTAAAAGTTCTCTTTAAATTCAAGTCAATAATGAACATTTTTCTGCTTACTTGACAACCATAAACTACACGGCAGAACACACAGCACAGGCATTATTAATATTTTTTTATAGAAGTATCCAAAAGTCTGAGAATTTCAAAACCATTGTCACCAGCTTGTACGTATGCAATTACAATCGCAAGATCTCTATCATCATTTTCTTTTCAGACCACCAGAAATTTTCTCAATGCGTCGAGCCCTTGACTAGAATTAAACTTTCTTAGTGTTTTTCCATACAATGGGTTTGCTTCTTCGGTAGATATTTTTGTAGTCCTTGATCTTATTCGTCACTCCTATCTTGGGTTATTTTATTTATATTTTTCAATGAAATCTATCCAATTTTTGATAAAATAGCATAATGAAAATGATAATGATCATCTACAAATCTGATAATATTCAATTTTGGAGAGCTGATGAAAATTGTCGCCATGACAAAGATGCAGAGGCATGGATTTACTTATTTATTTAAATCTCCTTTAAAATGTAAAAGGATATTTAAAAACCAATTTCTCGTGAATTATTGAATAAAATGTTTTCCATATGATATAACAAATGAAACGAAAATGGAATGTGTAGGGAATTGAAATCTGAGTATATAATCAAACAAATATCGTAGACGAATATAAATTCTTCATTTGTTATTAAATAAAATGTTTTCCATGAGAATTGAATAAAGAATCAAAAATGTAATGTGTTAAATTGAATTATTGTAAAAATAGATATATTCAACAAATATACCCATCTATAATATTCAATTCAATTCTACACATTTCCGTTTGGATTCAATATTTATATCATACACAATACATTTTATTTGAAAATTTATTCCGAACTAGGGTGCATTCCGTGCGATTAAGCGTGTGAATAGTTTTCTTGTAGCGCTGCAGCGCTACTTTTATTGCAACAGCGTCTTCAAGCCCACCAATCTTGAAGCAGTTCAATAAGAATAAACAGGAGTACAGGGGGATGGCTCCATAGTTTTCGATGTCCAGGTATATTTCTCAAGAGTTTTTGATGTCTAGGTATATTTCTCTACGGCTTTCGATGGCGAGGTCAACGGCTCCATAGTTTTCGATATTTAGGTCGCTGTAGTTTATGGGGTCGAGAACAATCTCTCAATGATTACCATGTTAACACTGTTATTGTCATTGTTTTTCGATGTTTGAGAGGACGTTTCCATGTTTCATTATCTTTTTCATCTCGTATCATGTTTCATTAGGTTCCAGTATCTAGATTGACAGTTTCATGTTTATCAGTGTCCGGTGATATTTATTCACGATATTCTGGGTTCTTGAAATCTCCCCTGTTATTGAAGACCATGGAGTCTTCGATCAGGATATCGATAACCATGATGAAATATATCCAGACATCGCAAACCATTGAGTCATCGACCTCGACATCGAAAGCTACGGGGAAAATACCTAGACATCAAAAACTGTGGAGCCGTCGACCTGGACATCGAAAACTATAGAGCTATCGACCCAAACTTTGAAAACCATGGATCCATCAACCTAGACATCGCAAACCGTAGAGAAACATAGCTAGACATGGAAAATTATGGAACTGTCGACCGGGATAGCGAAAACTATGGAGAACTATACCTGGACATGAAAAACCATGGAGAAATATGCCTAGGCATCGAAAAACATGGAGAAGTATACCTAGACATTAAAAACTATAGCGCCGACGACCTGGATAACGGAAACAGTGGAAAAAAATATACCTAGACATTGAAAACCATGAAGAAATATATTTGGACATCGAAAACTATGGAGGCGCCGACTTAAATCTCGAAAACCTTGCAGTCGTCGACCTAGATATCGAAAACTATGGAGCCGTCGATCTGGACATCAAAAACCATGGAACCGTCGACCTAGATATAAAAAACCATGGAGCCTTCGACCTAGACATCGAAAACCATAGAGCTGTCGACCTACACATCAAAAGCCGTTAAGAAATATACCTAGGGTCGAAATCTATGAAGCCGTCGATGTGAATGGCAACGACTATCATGAATCATACCTAGACATCGAAAACCATGAAGAAATATACCTAGACATCGAAAACTATGGAGAAATATACGTAGACATCGAAGACTATGGACAAATATACCTGGACATCGAAAACCATGAGGAAATATACCTAGACATCGGAAACTACGGACCCATCGACCTAGACATCGAAATTCTTGGAGCCGTCGACCTAGACATTGAGAATCGTGGAGAAATATACTTAGACATCGAAAACCATGGAGAAATATACCTAGACTTCGAAAATCTGGGAGAAATCTATCTAGACATCGAAAACCATGGAGCTGTCGACCTAGACTTCGAAAACCTGGGAGAAATCTATCTAGACATCGAAAACCATGGAGCCGTCGACCTAGAAATCGAAAACTATCAAGCCACCTACGAGAGATGGATTTTGCTTGTGCCCTTGGTGAAAAGGGGTCGAGATCGTTTCTCTACTGCGTATGCACCGACACATCATTCTAACCTCGTACGATGACGCGCGTAATTATTTTTTTCCTGCAAGTTTTGCTCATACAAAAAATAAAGAATGTACGAATGTACATTTGGCGCATTCTTCACTTAAATTCACTCCAATGCTTATCATCAACGATAAACACGAGTAAAAAAAAGCCCAATCCAACGATTTACTCGATAGCATCATACCTACTAAAAGAACATTAAACGATAGCATCACACCGACTAAAAGAACATTAAAAAAAAGATTCGGCCACAATACGTGACTCAGATTTCTTGGTAAAACGAACATGTGGTATCCTTTAATCTCTGAATGATTCGATAACATTTCGTGAAATTGACAGCTTAAATTTTGAATACAACGGGGAACTGTCACTTTCCAAATTTTTGAAGCATGAACAGATTCATGGAAATATATAGGTATACAATTTGTATTATGACACCAGAAAAAAATATATAGATATATAAAATGTATTATGGCACCAGATTTGTCACTAAAGAAAAAACAAATAAACATCAAAAATGTGTGCGAAAAAATGCAACATTTTTTGATGAAATTAAAAAATAAATAATTAATATCTTTTCAATGCGTTAAGCTACAGAGTTCGTAGAGGTCGCGATCGAAAGATAAAAAAAAATAAAAAATACGTCATCTTGCAGGATTCTTTGGAATACTGTAATTATTCAGTTATTAAAGAAATAAATTTTGAGTGTTATCGAAAACAGCTGAAAAACACTCTCGCTCCGGTAAAGACTCTCTGGAAGCGACTCGTCATACATAAATGTACTTGTCTCAGAGTCGCTACCGCGACTCTAGATAAAACGTTGTGAGCCCGACAAGGATTCTCAACGCTCATTGGTCGCCGGAGATTATATTTCGAATAACTGATAAATACTTGACCTCGAATTGATATAATACATTTTAGAACTGCACGTAACTTCCGTTATGACTTTTTTTCATTAACTTTTTTCTTGAAAATAATTATCATGAATTTCAATTAAAGTTTCCGATTTGTTCGATAAATATTCCAAATTATCAATAAAAACTTGGCCTCCAATTGATATCATACATTTTTATACTGCATGTAACTTGGATAGTACATTTTTCAATTTGTCCAATATTTATGAATTTTTTTGAAAATTTTTTATTTTTCTTTACAGAATTTTTTTCGATTATTTTTTATTTTTGTTGAATTTTTTTGAACTTTTCAATTTTTCGTTTATTATTTCTATAGAATTTTTTTCCTGGTTCTGAGTCTTTTTTCTATGTCATCCAGAAACAAGAGACCATCAATGTACACTATGTTCCATTAATGCCTGGACCTGTCATAATGCAACTTGAACGGTCGGTAACAATTGATAGGTCCAGGCATTAACTGTTTTAACTGTACTTGTCCCAACCTTTTTTTCCCTAGGGTCCTATTATTAAGAATTAAATTCGCATTTGAACAACATTGTCCGAGGTGGTCCAGACAGGGAAATCTAGACCCATTTAGAAAATAATAATCCAAGAAACGATAGTTTAAGATTGATTTTATATCGAGTAAAAAGAAATTCAAAATTGTAAAAGTAAGTCTTATTTGATTTCAAAAGCGAGCGTAACAGGACATCGGAAAAACCGCGTCAAACGAATTATAGCACGAAGCATCGAATCGAGAGCTTTTTTTTATCGAGAGATCAGAACGAACGCGACCATTTAATTTTAAATTGTTTTATTTCTAATTATTATTTTTGTACAATCAAATTCCGAAAATTGAGAAATTAAAAAATTATCTCAGACAGAGAATTTGCAACGTTCTCGGGTCTTTCGGGTCTTTTTCTCGCCAGATCCGATTAAACAAAGCAAGACAGTTTAAAAACAAAAAACACAAAATTGTTTTCGAATTAGCAAGCCAAGGCACAAAATTTCTTTTATTTTTGTCAAAATTCGGTCTAATAATTGAATAAAATTGATTATTTTTATATTTTACCAAAATTAACAGTGTCCGCGTTTCCTTCATACCTGCTCCTTATTATTAAGGTTGCTCGAACCGACGCGTGGCGGCGTTCAGGCCAGGTCGGCAAGAGCGTTTCGTTACAATATGCGAGTTCCCTTTGATAGCTATGTGTCGTAACGAACCAGCCGGGGTTTGACGTTCCGAAGTGCGGGACAAATGTAACAAACGTTCACACAGTTAGTGAATAATAATATAAATAAGGCAAATCAGTTTATCAAAAATAGGTCTGGAAGTTGTAAGGACAAATGTTCGTCAATCTTTAATGTGTCAAGATTTCTTTTTGCGATCTGAAATATTATGGTTGATAATTAATACAACAAGAACACACGGAACTGTTAGTGTATAATGTGAGAAACTCCAATCGAATAAATGTTTTCTAATTTATTTCTTGTGTCAACATTATTTTTGATTATTCCCATATTTTGCTTCCTATTGAGTTTGACTCTGCTCTTTCCGATCCTTGTTTTGACTACATTGGTTTGCAGCGGATCGATACATATTATTAATTCGTTGTCTGGGATGTGTCCTCTGATTTCCTACTACTTCTTCATGCTGATTGTGGTAACGGGATTCAGGAGGTTTTTAACTATGATCATCAATTGCACATTTTGTACATCAGATTTTCAAAACAGTTTCTGGTCTTGACATAAGTGTAGTTATTCTTTTTCCACCTGGTCTGTCGAGTAATAAAGTTTGAGACTTGTTCCAAAACGTCTTTGGATGCTTTTTTTGCTGATAATATGAAAAGTTGAACCTTTAGAATGCGGTAGACAAACACAAATGTAGACAACAATACTTATGAAATGATGTGTATGTTGAGTATTCCTATTCTGCAAACTGCAAATAAGGAATTATTGGTGAAAACATTGATTACGATAAGTCTACAGTTGCTCAGTTATGGATGCGATTAAGTATAATGCCTGCCAACATCAGGGAAACCAACTGTATTTCTGAATATTATGTGCGCTATGTCATTTTAATATAACATCATGACTTCTAACAACTTTTCACTATAATACTCTATAGATTTGGATCATTGAAATACAGCAAAAATCTGCAAACTATAAAATTTATATACTGTGCCATTCATTTTACTTTTTGACTCTCACCGTAACATAAATATGAAGTGAAAAATTCATTACAAAAGTCCTCAGTTGCTCATGTGTGGATGGATTTGAAATTGCTGTCTTCCAAACTCATTGCGCAGATACATTGAATCGCAGCAGATACCTGCGAACTCTGAAATTTCTGTGGATAATTATAGGTGCTAAGTATCACCTCCTATCTTTGATTATGGTAATATGTAATGGAACTTGGTTCAGCAAGTTTTAAAGTGTTTCTTTTCAAATAGTATTGAAGTTTGTATTACCGCGGTAAGGAGCGAATACCTCCAAACTTTGATATTTTTGTGTCACAGCATGTGTGCCAATCATTTAAATTTTTTACTCCAACCCTAACATGTAATTTCAAAAATTCATCACAAAAGTTTTTAGCTTTTCTAATTAACTTAATTTCCCTTTTTCTAAATTCCAGGCTACATTTCTGAATTTCTAAATTTATTTCTAAATTATCCTAAAATGAAATTGGTTTCCTCTACAACCAATGCAGGTACCTTAAACGTCTTTGAAATCCGTTGCTCTGTTGAATTAAGTCCGCTCAGTTTTTTTTTGCTTTTTTGAATTCTGACACAATGAATGTTTCGGGGTGTTTTTTTTCTGCAACTATCAAACTGTAGATAATTGGATCTCAGCAGCCACTTGCAAACTTTGGAAATATATTTCATCGGGGGCATGTTTTGGATGACACGAAAATGTGTAAATTCAGAATGCAAAAACGACATTTAAAAATAACCAATTCTGTTGGATTTGTTGTGTTTTGAATTTGATCTATCTTTCCTCTTTTCCTTTCTTTTTTCTAACGTTATAAGCCGGAAATCATATCTCGGCCTCCAACCTACTTTCCACCATGCTCTTGGGTTGGTAATGAACAAAACATATTAGAGTACAAGGGGAAAAATCGCCAAAGTCCAAGGACAGACCTGTGACGAAATATTTCCAGTATAATTTTGACGAAAAACAGGTCTTTTTCGTGGAAACCAACGTTATAAGCCGAAAATGATAACTCAGCCTCCAACCCGCTTTCCATCGTGCTTTTTGATTCCTAATTGACAGAACATATTAGAATACAAGGAAAAAAATCGCCAAAGTCCAAGAACAGACCTGTGACGAAATATTTTCAGTACAATTTTGACGAAAAACAGGTCTTTTTCGTGGAAACCAAAGTTATAAGACAAAAATTATATCTCGGCTTCCAACCCGCTTTCCACCGTGCTCTTTGATTCCTAATTTACAAAACATATTCGAATACAAGGAAAAAATCGCCAAAGTCCAAGGACAAACCTGTGACGAAATATTTTCAGTACTATTTTGATGAAAAATAGGTCTTTTTTCGTGAAAACCAACGTTATAAGCCGAAAATCATAAATAATTCATAGAAATTTAAACTAAAATCTTATAGTCAACTGAACATAAATAAGGGACTTTTGAGAAAAAAAACGTGATATCAAACCATAAACTTCCTTTAGGAAAAAAAAGGTTGGGACAAGTACATTGATGGTCCCTCGTTTCCTGATAATTCCATCTATAAAAAAAACTTAAAAAAAATGTTTTTAACAAATTGTCAAAAAAATTATTTTATAAAAAATATACAGAACAATTCGAAAAACATTTCACAAATCTTGGAAAAACATTATCTTTAAAAAAAATCTTATCGGTATCTATTTTTTAAAGTGTCAAAAGTATCAAACATCAAGTAAAAAATAAAAAACCGAAAAATCGTGCTTGAAATCATTTTGGAAACCGATGCCTCATTCTTCTTATTTGATTCGAACAGCTAAATCAATTGAAAAAAATTGCATCTAATTTACGTGCAGCATTAAAATTTATTATATCAATTCGTGGCCAAGTATTTTCTAATAAATTGAAACAAGTTACCATTTGAGTTGCGTGCAGCACTAAAATTTATGATATCAATCGAAGGACAAGTAATTTATGAGTAACTCCAAATTTTGACATTATTAAATGGTTCTAAGAAGCTTTTAAATCCAAAAAAAATCACATGAAAGCTAGTCATTTGTTACTCTATGGTGGCAGAGACTTATAAGAAAATCGATTTTTCTCAGACTTTCAGGATCCTTTGGTATTATTCACAAAATTCAACGTCGATTGGATCGATACAAATTATGTTTAAATATGTGTTAAAAGTACTTGTCCGGCCCATGACTTTCCGTTTAAATTGTTTATCCAAATAAAAATCAGAGCATTTCTAGAACTGATGGATCACAAATATTCATGCAGAGGGAATTTACAGAGTTATCTTCAGGTAATTTTCCTTTAATTGCGCTAATTTAATAAGAATGGAAACGAATTGTCCTGTAATATACAAGGGATGATATTGTGTATCGATAAATAAAAAACATTTTACACATTAAATATGTACAAGCTTCCAAAAAAACTCCCCAGTTTGTATTGTAATAACGGCAATTTTTACTTCTCACTTCTTCCAGCGAACGAATTTTATTCGGCATAACTAAACCTATATTATTTTTAGTAAGAAGATTAAACTAATAATAAATCGCATTTTAATAAATTTTTAACCGGATTCTGCCGTGCAATTTCGTTTTTTTATGATTGATTTTTATTTAAATGAATAGTGATGGGCCGGACAAGTACTTTTAACATATATTTAAACATAATTTGTATCGATCCAATCGACGTTGAATTTTGTGAATAATACCAAAGGATCCTGAAAGTCTGAGAAAAATCGATTTTCTTATAAGTCTCTGCCACCATAGAGTAACAAATGACTAGCTTTCATGTGATTTTTTTTGGATTTAAAAGCTTCTTAGAACCATTTAATAATGTCAAAATTTGGAGTTACTCATAAATTACTTGTCCTTCGATTGATATCATAAATTTTAGTGCTGCACGCAACTCAAATGGTAACTTGTTTCAATTTATTAGAAAATACTTGGCCACGAATTGATATAATAAATTTTAATGCTGCACGTAAATTAGATGCAATTTTTTTCAATTGATTTAGCTGTTCGAATCAAATAAGAAGAATGAGGCATCGGTTTCCAAAATGATTTCAAGCACGATTTTTCGGTTTTTTATTTTTTACTTGATATTTGATACTTTTGACACTTTAAAAAATAGATACCGATAAGATTTTTTTTAAAGATAATGTTTTTCCAAGATTTGTGAAATGTTTTTCGAATTGTTCTGTATATTTTTTATAAAATAATTTTTTTGACAATTTGTTAAAAACATTTTTTTTAAGTTTTTTTTATAGATGGTGAAGTTTTAATCGTAGGAGAAAAAAAAATTGTCATCGTCGTTTGTCGACTTACAATAAGGTAAGTGATTCTTTATATTATAGTCTGTTCTTACCGTAAATTTTCACAAAAGGTTATCCTAGTTCCGAAGTTTATTAGCATAGGCTTATTGCCTCTTGTTAACTACATATCTTAAATGAGTAAGATGAGTTATTACAGAGTTCGATGAGTGTACCGCTCATTGTAGGGGTGTTTCTACCATGCTCATTTGCATACGTCATTTCTTCTGGAGAAAGGTGAGGGAAACGAAATAAGGTGGGAGAAAGGGTTTATATTGGTTGTGTTTTGGCAATCTCCCCATAATCGTTTGAGCGTTCTTTTGGAAGTTTCGGAAGAAGAGAGAGAATTAGTGAGAGAATAAAATGTCTTGCGGTTATCCTGTGCCGATCGATTCGAAGAGTCCCCAGACAACGGCGGTTAAGATCTTGGCGAGGGCTCACTCGGCTGTATTTGCCGTAAGTGTTGTGTTCGTGGAATTGTGAGTAAATCATTTATTTGGCGAATTTTATTAATTCTTTGTGTTACTGCATTTTGTAGGATGCTACTTACTTGGACCGTAAGAAGAGACGATTTAATTTGGATTCGTATGACGTTCGGGTAGCCACGATTGCGCACCGATATAAGGAAGAGTTTCTCGTAAGTGTTTGATGCTATGCTGGTTCTTTGAGGAAAAGGGAAAGGAAGGAGTTTACAGATTATTCATAATTTGTGTTTTTCTAGAAAATTTTCCGGGAAGCTAGACGCTATTGTCGAGAGGATCGGGAGTCGTTCCGTTCTGGGATGAAGTGGTGGTTGGAGCCTACCAACGAGTCTGGCTTCGACCTGTGGTGCATCCGCTGGTTGTTTGAAGGTCGCATGGGCCAACTTCACCCAGAGGAAAATTGGTTCCACCCGGCATGGCGTCACCCAGATGGGATTCTCTCCGCGTATGATGCCGATTGATAGTATGAGTATGTGTGTGCGTGTCGTATGATTTGTGCGAGTAGTTTGTAGTTGGGATTTTGTTCGCTTCTCTACCTTAAGGGTAGTAGGAGAATAAATAAAAATAAAGAGATATTCTTATTCAATGGAATTTTTTTTGTGACCTCGTTGGCTATATTTGTCGTTCGTCGCTTTTATCTTAAGTTTTTCGTTGTCGTCGTTGGGTTGGTTGTTCCCGTGTGCGTTTCCTTGTTACTCGTCTGTTCGTTTCTCGTCGGAAAAGGGGGAAGAAATAGAAAAGGAGAGGAAAGAAGCGAAGAGAGTTGTTTTTTGTCTTGGGAAGGGTTTAATTGCTTTCTTATATTATTAGTAATTATTATTATTAGTAATTATATTATTAGTAATTATTATTATTAGTAATTATATTATTAGTAATTATTATTATCGTTTAGATTATTTTTTAAATGTTCTCGTTGCCCGTAATGCTTGGACGTGTATGTGGTTGCCAAGTGGGAGTCGTTGTTCTTTCGGTACCTGGCGGGGGGCAGAGAGAAAAGGCTTGTGACGCTTGGGCCTCGCTTGTGCTGGGTGGGGCGTTAGTGTTGATTATCCCCAGTGGTATTTCTTCGTCTTTTGTTGTTTGGTTGTGACCGCTGTTCGTGTCTGTCTTTATTCCTCTGGCGAGGTGAAGAAGGAAGTTCGTGACTGACAAGGAACATCACTTTGGTGTCCCCCTCCGATTTTCTTGAAACTGCTGTATGTGAAAGAGCATTCGAAAGTAAGAGACACGTATTTTTTTTTATCGGCAGAAAAACGGTTTTAAGGGGTGAAACCACCCTTGAAAGTAAGGCATGTCAGGGGGTGATTTTGCAGTTTCACCAACAAGCACTCAACTGATTTTGATAAAACCAAAACCAAAATGTTTCGTATCTGAAGTGATGAAAAGTTCACCCTGTGCACGAAAAAAAAACAGGGGGTTAACCACCCTTACATTCTTATATTTCTCACACCACAATGAAAAGGAACGAATATGATGGAATGAAACGGGTTCTATTTCCATGAAAACATGAAAATAAAGTTCACGTGTTTTTGCATTTTTACAAAATAGCAGTCTTAAGAGGGTAAACTACCCCTTTTTTGAATTTTCCTACTGTATGTGGCTTATTTCTGTTTTACATGTTTTTTCTGATTCGAAATATTATAATAATTTCGAATCAAGATTTTCTGAGGTATCGAAGTCAATACAAGACTCTGAAAGGGTGAATCTCCCCCACTCGATTTTTCTCTTTATTCGCTATTTCAAAATTTCTCCCTGCATTTCGTTCAATTTGGTTGCTCTGCATCGAAATTACGAATTTAATAATTTTAGGAACGTATAATAATTGTATTGACCTCAATCTTGGCGGGGCAAGGGAAGGAGGAAGGGAGCCATTTGATATTTACTACGATTCAACTTTGAAGTCTGAATAAGTTCCATGCTGGTGATCTTGTTTACTAACTAACATTTTTTAAATCAAACTTCAATACACATTAACAATTCATTAACCGTCTCATAGTATACAATCGGATTTTATTAGATAAATACATATATCGAAATAAAATATAATAAAACCTATTATTTCCAGCAATTATGGCTCATACGTTGTACAATAATGATATTCATCAAAAAAATGTTTCAAACACAAAGATTTTTTGTACCATGCACATTTTATAATCGCTATATTATTGCAACCAGGTATTTCACAGTGTGTTTTTGATTGACCGAACCCAAAATTAACAGGATTTTCGAAATATTCCGGTTTTTCCGTAATATAATTACTTTTAAACCATGAATATTTGAAAAGATTGATATAGCGTGGAGATGACAATTGATTGTGGGTCAAAGATTGCAGTTTGATTATATTATTCCTCAAATGTAAATTTATATCAGCATCCACTAATAGAACACTATCTGAAAAATGTCGTACAAAATTTTTCCATATCCTGAATCCAAATACATCAAGCGGTTGAATTTTTCCAGTTGTACCTTTTGGGATAATCATTGTGATGATTTTTTTATCATGAGGGATGGCTTCACGTACAACTTTGGGGCAGTGTTCACTCCAGGAATCAATCAGTAATACATTGTCACTTCCAACATTCGGAAAAAAACGTTTTCCATCCAAATTTTAAAATGATCTGTAAACATATAACAAATTATATATTTATAACTATATTTTGGAAAAAGTTGATGCACCCTTAACGATAATACGCACCGGAAGTAAGTTTCCCAGATTTTGATGCTGTTACTATGACGTTATCTGGCTTAAACAATTCGTTCGTTACTCTTGGTCCAAATTCACCTTTTGCCTCCTTTAATACTATGAAAAGTGGAGAAAGTAGTTTCCCGTTGGCATTTATTGTTGGCTGAATCGTGTAGCTATGGGTCGTTGAAGACACTGATTGTACAACACATTCAACTTTTTTCGATCCTTCCATCGCTCAAGTTCGTGCTGAATGGATTTCCAGTTGAAAACCGCTTTGGTCCGAATTATATACATTGCTTGACCCATACTTTTCTATTAGTAATTTAACATCTTGAACAAATTTGTCCGCATTTGTTTGCAGAAGCGTTTCTTCCTCCACAGTTTTTCTTGTTATAAATTTATTCATTTTTCTGGAAACAATGCGATGCGATTTCTTAAATTTCCATAGCCAGTTATGAGAGGCTTTGAATCGTATATCTTCATGGCCTATTTCTTTCTGTGCCTGTAGAGCCCACTTTCGAAGGTCAATATCATGAACAATGACACCAGCGTCTACAGCAGTTTTCATATTCCGTAATGTGTATTCAGAAATTTGAGCTAGTTTTTCTTTATATGTACCACCCTTGTTCAGTTGTTGTGCCCAGCGTCGTAACTGCCGTATGGATTTTACAGATTTATATTTTTGTTTGACGGTTTCAACACTGTAATTCTTTTTTTTACCAGATCTCCAATATTCAACAGCTTTTTTTTTATAATCATAGCTCAGCTCATCGTCCCCAGAACAAGCGTCGGAATCGACATCATCATCCTTTTGCCATATGATATCTTCAACAGCAATTGCTTCGAACTCTTTAAATGGTTCTTGAAAATCAAGAGTTTCTTCCCGTATCATCTCAATCCCGTTGTAATCTTGCATAGAATCGATTAAAATTTTTTCGAAATTCTCCTTCATCTCTGTTCATGATACACTGCGCTGCCGAGAGAGAGGGAGATACCGACGAGTAACCCACGAGGTTCGCGCGATCCACGATTCGGGGCGGCACCTCCCTACTCAATCGTTCTCCCAGCTCTCGCGCGCGATCGCCTTGATTCCCACGATCCCCGCTACGTGGCTGCTCAGCTCGAGCATTCTCGCTCAGTACAATGAGCCGCCGGAGGGTGGCGCTTCAGCAATCGGATTCGCGTCAGTCCTAAGTTTCTCTGGAGAGAATAAATACGGCACGGCTCGAACCTAGCATCGGATCAAATTCGAACCCTCTCTGGGCTACAATACTAAGAGTATCGCTCCAAGAGACTACCTTTTGCCTAGCTCATGCTAGCATCGCCATCCACGACGGCAGCCTCACCACTCGAGACCGCTCCTCCAGCGTGGAAGCTAGTTCCGATCACCGGCTTGAAGTATCATCTCACACGCCCTCCAAGAGCGACGCTGCACAAATACGACGATCGGCAGCGCCGCTGGACGTCACCATCATACGGGGGAACGCTGCCCTGCTTGTCGCCTCTGCCTGACTCTCTTCGAGAGTGCACCTCTACCAGCACGCAAACCAGGCCGGCTTGCAGAGTACACAGAGGGATCCTGGCGGACCTTAGCTCCGATAGCGAGTGGGAGCCCTCTCCAGCATCAGCCAGAGCCCCAGCTCGAGCCCCACAACTGCCGGGGCCAGAGCCGCTGACACCGCTTAACGACGAAGAAGAGACCGGCTCTCCGCCTTGCCCCATTCCAGCCATCTCCTTGGAAGGATCGAGGTGGCGAGTCACAAAAACTCTCCCTTCTCTACTGTGGCGAAAAAGCCTAATTGTAATCGATCGAACTGATCACAATAATAACCTTTTGAATAAATGAGGTGTCCCACCTCCATGAAAGTTGGTTAAAACACAAGCCTATCTCATTTACTAGTGCTCCTCGCACTCTCTCAACTCATCGATCATCAGCCGCCCATCGAACGACGGTTCTCGTCGAAGAAAGCCATCCTCGCTCGTTCCGCATCGCTATTGATTTAAACAATCTCTATTTCTACATTATTAACAGGAGTTTGTGCAATGTTCATAGCCTCAAATGTAGCCAGTAACAATTTGATAACGTTGATTGGGTTGACTTTCATGCTGGTAAAAGTAGTAGGCACAATACACCAAAAGCACAGAAAAAGCACGCACGATTTGGAGCTCACTCAAATATGCACTAGTACAATGCTAATGGTTACCGCCTTCGAAAATAAGTATCGAAAGAAAAATATATTTATTAATCTCACGATGCCTGATAACGTTTTTATCTGATGCATGACTCAAGAATATTCGGAATGACTAATGTTATTTGGTGTGTGAGAATGCCAAAAATATCAGGTGATCATAACTACTTGATAACATTCTTATCCAGCACAAACACCGGGGTTATATGTCTACGCCTCTATTTTTCCGCCAAAGTTAAGAAAGTGTTTTATAGAGACATTTTTATCTGTAGCATGGTATCTATTCATTTACGTGCAGTTTACAAGCTTTCTATGATCACCGAAAAAGTAGTTGTGGGAACCCCCCCCCCCCCCCCCCAAACCGCCGCCATCCAGGTCAAAACGAGTTTTATATGTTCCTAAAATTATTAAATTTGTAATTTCGATGCAGAGCAACCAAATTGAACAAAATGCAGGGAGAAATTTTGAAATAGCGAATAAAGAGAAAAATCGAGTGGGGGAGATTCACCCTTTCAGAGTCTTGTATTGACTTCGATACGTCAGAATATCTTGATTCGAAACTATTATAATATTTCGAATCAGCAAAAACGTGTGAAACAAAAATAAACCACCTACAGTACGAAAATTCAAAAAGGGGGTAGTTCACCCCCTTAAGACTGCTATTTTGCAAAAATGCAAAAACACGTGAGCTTTATTTTCATGTTTTCATGGAAATCGAACCCGTTTCATTCCATCATATTCGTTCCTTTTCATTGTGGTGTGAGAAATATAAGAATGTAAGGGTGGTTAATCCCCTGTTTTTTTTTTCGTGCACATGGTGAACTTTTCATCACTTCAGATACGAAACATTTTGGTTTTGGTTTTATCAAAATCAGTTGAGTGCTTGTTGGTGAAACTGCAAAATCACCCCCTGACATGCCTTACTTTCAAGGGTGGTTTCACCCCTTAAAACCGTTTTTCCGCCGATAAAAAAAAATACGTGTCTCTTACTTTCGAATGCTCTTTCACATACAGCAGTTTCAAGAAAATCGGAGGGGGACACCAAAGTGATGTTCCTTGTGAGTCCCAGATTGACCCTATGAGCCATAAACTCCAACCGTAAATAGAATGGAGTGCGTACCCATGTACCAAGGTGTCGATGATGAATTTTGCAACTTTTAGGGTGACCCACATACCAAGTAGTGTGGCGCTAAATGTGCCCACTGCATTGAAGAATGAGTATAGTTTTCTCCAGGCTCTTTCTATCGATTCTTTTATGAGTTCGTCGTTGATCCAGTGGGTAATTGTTATATCTTGGTCAACTGCACTGTGACCTGTTGCACCTCGAGCGATCGTGTTTAAGACTGCATTCCTTTCTACTGGGAACATGATGCTTGTACGAAGATTCTCGAGATCACGAGACGAATATATTCCGCTCTCTGCTAAGTGTGCGGGGGTTATGAAGTTCCACGAAGGCTGCGTCATGGCTATGATTTCTTCTGGTATTATTGCTGGCGCTCGTTGTGGCAAGGATTGGTACCACTTGTTGTTGATGCGGTACATAGGTGAGAGGAAAGAGTTACATTCTATTTGATGTCCGGTTCTTGTTATGATTCGCGTTCTCGGCATCAAAAATAATGACTCGTTTCCCCTTTTAATTGGGAGTTCTTCGTAACATTCTTCAGTACTTCTTATTGCTATGTTGACCGGTACGCACTTTGCGATAGGGATTACTTCGCCCGCTACATGTGCTATATAATCCGGCTCGTTCATGTAGTGGTAAGCGAATTCAGCTAGGGCGAGGGATGCAAATTCTAGTGTGTTTCGAAGAACCCGTTTTTCGATTTCGCACTCTTGTTTAATGACGTTGTTATACAGGCTGATTATTTGAGTTCCGAAATGTTTTGCGACGTATAAAAATTTTGAATTCATATATGCGAATATATCCATATTCATGACCGATATGTGTTTGGTGGTGAAGACATCCCTATTCGTTTGTTCAAGTATAAAAAGTTTGGGATGCTCAGTTCTGATAAGCTTGTAGCCACATACCGAAGTTTGCCCTCTAACTGCCAGTGCGAATGTTATGTCTGCTGAGGTGATAGAGAATATTTCTTCTCTGTTCAGAGAACCTTGGGTGTCCTTTATTCTTTCAGCTTTGTCCTCATAGCTAACTTCGTAGTTTTTGAATCCGCCATGTTCGTTGGGTAGGGGGTCCCAATAAGTGAATCCTCCCTCCCAGTCGAGGCATCATCCTAGTGTGTGTTTGCAACGGTTGCCTGATCGTAGAACGACTTCGTTTAGGTCGAGGCTCACTTCTGCTATGCATTCGTAAATATTGATGTAGAGTTGGCCTATGACTACTACGTTTTCCCAGTTGCCGTAGGGGCCAGAATATGATGTTCCTTGACACGATCCATGTTTATCGACTGTACCTGCCATCGTGACGGGTCTTGGGTTGGATGAATTCATCGCCAACTTATTGAAAAGAATGTTGTATGCCTGATAAGTCTTGGATGAGTGTATTCTTCGACATTCCTCCGCAGATGTTTCCTGGGTGAATTCTACGATGCCATTTTCTACGGCCGAGTTGTGGGAAAATGAGCCGCAATGACGAATTGTTCTGTGTATTTCAATTTTGCACTGCCGCACTTTAATTTGCGAAAATTGTATTCTTTGTAGTAGTTGGATCTTCGATGTTGAGACCGTTGGTTTGTGTATCGGAATGTGGCATTCTTTGATGTCTAGTAGTGATAAGGTTGTGATGTTCATCGCCGGTGCTCCGCAATCGTATGCGATCAGCGCGTGGTTTGATTGCCATGAGATGGTTAAGAAGGAGAGGAGCAGCATCACTCGTCCATCGTCCATGGTCCTGACAGTTTTTTTGTTATGTGAATTCTGAAGAGTTGTTCCCTTTTAGTGTGTTTTAGTGTGCTATTTTGACTCGGTCACAATGGATAATTTTCCTTTTCTTGTTTTCGAGCTCAATTTCGATATCGTTTTGATCTGGGAAGACTCGTGTGATTACGTATGGACCTTTGTAGTTATCGTCGAATTTTCCGGTTTTCGGGTTTTTTATTAGGTATATTTTATCGCCGATATCGAATTTTACCTGACGGATTTTCCTGTCATAATAGGCTTTCGACTTTATTTTTGCGGTTTCTAAATTGTTTCGCGCTAATTGTCGTACTTCTTGTAATTGTGTCGCGAGGTTTTTTATGTGATCGTCAAATGTAATAAAATCGTCCACGTGTGTGAATTGAGATGGGAGTCGAGGCTCCTTACCGAAGACTATATGATATGGTGAGAATTTCGTACCTTCATGTACGCTTGCGTTGTAAGAAAGGGTGGCTGGTTTAAGCCATTTATGCCAGTCTTTCTTGTTAGTATAGTGTTTCAGGTCGTCTGTGAGTACCTGATGGTTTCGTTCGAGGGATCCGTTCGATTGTGGATGAAAAGCTGTTGTTTTAATTTGTTTAATTTTGAAGATTTTCGACAACTGTTTCATAATGCGGCCAACGAATGCTGCACCTTGATCGGTTAAAATTATTTTGGGGCAAGTGCACAAACATATGAATTCTGTTACTAGTGCGTCAGCGATTTCGTTTGCAGTCGCGCTCATGAGTGGAATTGCGAAAGAGAATTTAGAGAGGTTGTCCTGAATGGTGAGAATGAAACGATGACCTTGGTTTGATACCGGTGTTATCGGTCCAACTATATCCATTGCGATTTTGTCAAACATGTTGAGAAGGGTGTCGGTGATGACCATAGGTTGTTTCGTTTTTATTCGAACCAGTTTCCTTCTTTGGCAACTTTCGCATTGCCTGATGTAGTCTTCTACCTGTTTTTTAAGGTTGTCCCAAAAATATTTTTGACGAATTCGATTGTACGTTTTAGTTACACCTTTATGACCTGCTGCTGGGGCTTCGTGAAATTCTCTTATTATATTGAGTCAGTCCTCCTGAGGTGGGGTCATGATCTCGTCTTTGCAAATTTTAATTTGAATTTTTGAATGTGCGAAAATTTGGCGAATAAGATTTTTTATTTTGAACCATGTTGCGATGTCGAAATTGCTTCTTTTTCAGAAATTGCTGCCGTTCTTATTTTAAGTTCTTCCATTTTTGTTTTTAGATTTTGAAAAGATTTAGTGAAATTTTCCAAAATGAGAGGTGATGTATCGTTTTCTTGGACGACTAGACCAAATGTTTTTTTACTCTTTGTACCTGAAACTAGTACTTGGCCTATTTCCAATTTGTTCGAGGGGGATAGAGTGAGAAAACCTAGTTCAATCAGTCTTTTCCTTATTTCGCTTGACATGGTTCCATCTGCTGATATGAAACATACGTAGTTGTCTCTGGTCATCTCCAGATTATCGTTTGTTTCTATAATATTAACGGTGTTGTCGTTTTCGTTTTCACTTTCGATTTTAATATTGTTTGGGCTATTCTCGATTTGCGGCTGCGTATTGATTTTTACAGTCGGTGTAATTGGAATGTGTGTTGGTGTGTTTGATGGCCTTTCGTCACCTGAAGAGGGCCCTAAATTGTCCTCGACGTAAGCGATTTCATTTTCCGAAGGTACTTAGTTTATTTGGTCTGAGATTAAATTTCTGTTCTCTCTCAGAGTACTGTTTACATTTGGTTTTGGTGCAAGGGTTTTTGTGTTCGAGTTTGTTGCATTGTGTGCCAATGTAAGTGTGTGATTTAGTGCTTTTGGTTTTTTCTGTCGTGTACGTACTCTCGTCTCATGGAGGTGCTGTCCGATCTCTGTGCAGTACGTTTCGGTTTGCGTTCTCTTGAAGATTTGCGCGTTGCTATCAGAGGTGGTCTAATTACGCTTGGTTTCTGAGATATTTCTGGAATTGTTATTTGGGTTGTATTGTTTGAGATGGGTGTGAAATCGGGGCTTTTTTCATTAATTATTGTTTCAATTATTTTTCTGCCCGGATTTTCTTGGTTGTTAGTTTCGTTCTGGGAGGGTACCTCCATAGATTCCTCGGCGTCTGTATTTTTATTTTGACGTGGAGAAGGGGTTGGAGATTTAGTTTCCTCTGGTGTTCGAATAAGTTCCGGAGGTGATTCGTTAATGTGGAATTCCTTTTCTAGGTCCAAATTGCTCTCTTCCATAGGAGAGTCGTTAGCGGTTTGCAGTTTCCTTTTCACGCGTTGTGGAGGGGGTGGTGTAAGTTCTGCTTCTCTTGGTGTGCGTTTTTCTGGAGCTCTTGGTGTTAGTTTAGGTTTCTTTGCTGAGATGTGGTTTTTGTCGATCGGAGGTGTTCGAGGGGTTAGGTAGAGCGGATTTTCGTCAGATTTATTGTTAGGCCCAGGTATGGGTGTGCTTGGATGATGTGGCGATAGGACTACCATCTGGTCTTCCGGGTCGGAATTTTCAGAGTGTGAGTTTTCAGGCGTTATATAGGGTTGGTTTTGTTCTTCATCTGATTCTTGGTTTGAGGATGAAGGAGTTCTATGATTTATTGTAATTGGAGGGGCTGGTTTAGCCGTATTGTCCTCCTGTTCGTTTGAGGAGCGTGATGACCGAGATTTTGAAGTGTTGTAGGCTTTATGTCGTTTATCGCGATCTTTCTTGCTCCTTAAGATTTTTCGCCTGTGTTTGTCGTATATCGAATTTAAAATGATTTCTTATATTTGCATTGTCAATAAATAAATTTAAAAAAAATTTTAACTATGAAAAAATATGAGATCTATTGTAACATATACAGTGAATGAATTACGTTTCCTGTAGGAATTCAGAATTTTGAAAACAAAAAAAAATGAGATCATTTTCTAACGTAGCCAAGTACAGTGAATGAATTAAGGTTCTTGTGGAATTCATCCGTGTACACTTTTAGCCCTAATCCCTCACTTATTCAGAAAAATTTTCCAGCAAACGTCACAAAGAAACAAAGGTTTCTAGAATGATTCTGCAATTATTAAGAGATTATCATCTGTTTTTATGCTAGCTCGGGTTATAAACTTAAAACATTTTACACAATATGATACAAGAACCTTTTATAAAGAAAAGCACAAATACGCGTACAAGTGCATGCATTGTATCTATACGATGTACTGCACAAATTCATTTTCAACATTACACACAAGCTTGGCGTGCATGGTTTTCAAATGGAAGCTTGGCAAGAGACAATTGTTCAAATTTACTATGAAAACAATAATTAATTAGTATTGTATGAACGATTTTGAAAAAAACCGATCCCCCAATAAAATAAGAGAGGCCCTGTTATATAATGATTTGGTAAACAATACAGATGGGTGAAATTTATGGATAAAATTGAACAATTAACGAACGGATAAAGAAATGAAATGAATCAATCCCTTCATATGCCTTAATCTTGTACGGATAGATACGGCCATTCTTTCATGCCCATACGCATTCTAATTTATCCACGCGTCACTTTCAGTCGTTTGTCCGTACACTCATTTTTTTACCAAATGGGCACATGGTTGGATGAATTACACAAGTACTGAAATGGATGAACAAAGAAGTAAGCTGTGTAAAAATTGATATGAGAAAAGAAAACGCGTTGAATAGGAAATATTTGGAGTAATGAATTTATCAGTCGAACTATTCGAGAATGGATATTTTTCTTTATGTACACAGCGCGGAATCTCACGTCGAACTACTCAATGAAATAGTTGGATGGAAAAGGGATGGCAAATTAAAAAACAATTACATTAGAGGATCATCAAGTTTGCTTCAAATATAAGGACGGATGAGGCATTTCTTCGCCGAGCTTCCATTTGAAAACCATGCACGCCAAGCTTGTGTGTAATGTTGAAAATGAATTTGTGCAGTACATCGTATAGATACAATGCATGCACTTGTACGCGTATTTGTGCTTTTCTTTATAAAAGGTTCTTGTATTATATTGTGTAAAATGTTTTAAGTTTATAACCCGAGCTAGCATAAAAACAAATGATAATCTCTTAATAATTGCAGAATCATTCTAGAAACCTTTGTTTCTCTGTGACGTTTGCTGGAAAATTTTTCTGAATAAGTGAGGGATTAGGGCTAAAAGTGTACACGGATGAATTCCACAAGAACCTTAATTTATTCACTGTACTTGGCTACGTTAGAAAATGATCTCATTTTTTTTTGTTTTCAAAATTCTGAATTCCTACAGGAAACGTAATTCATTCACTGTATATGTTACAATAGATCTCATATTTTTTCATAGTTAAATTTTTTTTTAAATTTATTTATTGACAATGCAATTATAAGAAATCATTTAAAACTACGGTCACGACCTTTTAATACTTGGCGTGCCTTTTTTACTTTTCGAAGTTTTAATATTCACTGATTTCACTTCTTTTTGCGAGGCGTGACAACTATATAGTATCATATACATATATATTTCATTCACTGTATTTGTCAACTTCAGAAAACGATCTAATTTTTTTTCATATTTTGAAGTGTTTTATTGATAATGTAAATATAGAAAATTATTGGAAACTACGGTCGCGACCTTTTAATAATTGGCGTTCCTTTTTTACTTTGTCAATTATTTTTTTTCCTGATTTCACTTATTTTTTAGAGGGGTGACAATATTTACTCAAGAAAAGAAATATATTCCTCGTCTTAAACGAAAATTTTTAAAACGATTTGTTTTAAGTTGAGTGCTTTTCTCTACTTGACAAAAGCAATCAACATAGCCAATTTTTCTATGTAGACGGACGAAAACTGTGCGGTTATGTTCATGTGAGTTGAAACCTTTTACAAGCAATAATGGCGACGATTTTGATTATCCATTCAGCAAATCGAATTTTTCAATGAAAGCGTGGGAAATTCCTATACAATGGGATAATAATTTAATTTTCTATTCTTTTTTTGGAAAGCTCCATTAGTTTTTTTGGAAAATTGATTTATGAAACTATCTTCTTCTTCTTCTCTTTCAATGGATTCTATGTTGACATGGATACTCTCAATGGTTTGCAATGTCCAAAGAGACGTTTCCATGGTATTCAGTGTCTAAGACGACAGCTTTATAGTTATTTGTGTCCAGTGATATTTTTTCATGGTCTTCTATAACGTCAAAACCTGCTTTGTCAATGTAGACTGTTGAATCGCCGATATAGATATCGATAACTATGAGGAAATATATTGCAAACCATTGCGCACCGTCTACCTAAATATCGGGAAATATAAAATTTTCGAATATATATTGAAAAATATGAAGGCATTCACCGAGACGTCGAAAACTCCATAGTCACCAACCTAGACATCGAAAACTATAGAGCCGTCGACCTAGATATGGAAAACCATGCAGTCGTCAATCTAGACATCGAAAACCATGCGGTCGTCAACCTAGACATCCTTAGAAAAACTTACCGCACCATCGGAAACTATGGAGCCATTGACCTTCATATCGGAAAACATAGACAAATTCACCTCAACATCGGAAACTATGGAGCTATCGACCGGGATAGTGAAAACTATGGAGTCGTCGATCTAGTCCACGAAAACAATGGGAAAACATAGCTGGACATTGAAAACTGCGGAGCCGTTGAGCTAGACCTCGAAGAGCATAAAAAAATATACCAAGATGACGAAAGCCATGGAGAAATATTTCTAGACATCGAAAACCATGGAGCTGTCGACGTAGCCATCGAAAACAATGGAGCCGTCGACCTAGACCATGAAAACCATGGAGAAACATATCCAGACATCAAAAACTATGGAATTGTTGACTTAGCATCAAAAACCATGGCGGAATATACCTGGACCACGAAAACCATGAAGGAACATACCTAGACATTGAAAACTATCGAGAAACATACCTAGACATCGATAACGACGAAGCCGTCGACCTCGACCACGAAAACAATGAAAAAAAAAACGAAAACCATAGAGGGATATACCTAGACATCAAAAAATCATGGAATAATACACCTGGACATATGATCGACATAAACTATGTAGAAACATACCTAGACGACGAAAGCCAAGGAGAAGTATACCTAGCAAATGAACAGTATGGAGCTGTCCACGTAGACATCGAAAACCATGGAGGAATCTACCTAGACAACGAAAACCATGAAGGAACATGTCTAGACATTGAAAACCATGGAGGAATATACCTAGACCACGAAAACCATGGAGAAATATATCCTTAAATCGAAAACCATGGAGGAATATACCTAGACCACGAAAACCATGAAGGAACATGTCTAGACATTGAAAACCATGGAGGAATATACCTAGACATCGAAACCCATGGAGGAATTATCCTAGACCACGAAAACCCGAGAGAAACATACCTGGACATCAAAAACTGTGGAGCCGTCGACCTCGACTGCGAAAACCATGAAAAAACATACCTAGATAACGAAAGCCATGGAGGAATATATCGGGACATAAAAAACTATGGGGTCGTCGAGCTAGACATCGAATATCGCGATAGAATGTACCTATACCTAAACTTAGTCCTCCAAAACCCATGAGCTATCGCCCTAGACATCCTCGAAAAATCCAGCGGCGTCGATCATATTTTTTTATTTTTATTATTATATTATTATTGTATTATATTATATATTAATTATAATAAAATATTTATTATAATAATATTTTATTATTGATTAATATTAATAAGTAAAATATATAAATATATACATATGTCATGTGTAAACCAGGAGCTGGTATTGCCCCCGCTCTGCGCACATTCTTTGTCTCTCTCACTCGGCGACGCACAAGGAGAGGGGGTAGCCGCGTTCTGCGTAGTGCGTGACAAGAGAGCCGAAAAATGTATACCAGTCCCGCAAAGGACGTAAGTCCAAATGTAAACATGCTAAACTTACGCTCGTCTGTCTCTAAGAAATTAAAGTTCCCGAAACGATGGATTTTAAATCACTAACGTTATATATCTCAAGATCGACTGGACGGATTTACTTGCAACAAAGACCAATTGAAAGGGAAAAATTGAAAAAAATTCGTCACCAGCTTTCAGGTTCTTTGACGAAATGGTTTGTTTGTGAGAGCCGTTTGAAAATTCTGTGACGTCATAAAACCGGCATATTCGCGTATATAAGAGTAGCGGCAGGGCTCGCGCTGGCTTTTCTTTTGCGCTGCAGTTTTTCCTTTTAATACTTGGCGTCGAGCCGCTACCGCGTCTCTTGATAGAGTTCTTGACTTTCTGGATCGTCAATTTGAGATTGGCGATTTTGATTTTGATTAGGAGACAGATTCGTGTGATGCTTTGAATTTGTTGATTTAGACGAATCTGTTTTAGAATTTTTTGATAAATTCGTATGGTGCTCTAAGTTATTTGATTTAGACGAATTTATTTTTAATTTTTCTTCCCGTCTTGGAAGTGTTACGTCCTCGGGTTCAACCCCGTAAATGAATTTTTATTTTTTTTTTGGGGATTTTTAAGAAATATTTGTTATATTAATAATCAATTAAGAAAACCACAACCGACTATAAAAATAATGTCTCGTAGCGATAACGAAAACGTAAGACCGTTCCAAAATTAAGTTTCTCACGGTAGCGAGAGAGAGCCGACCTGTATAAGTCAAAGTTGCTCGAATACTTTCCCATAGTTTCTGATTACGCGAAGCCAGCATCTGCCGAGAGGCGACGCAAATCTCTTATCTCCATCCGGGCGTCCGAGCTCGCCTCGGTTTAGTCTAGAGCGACGCACGTGGAGTTTCTACTGATATTTTTCGCACTGCTAGCATCCGGTCTACGTGCATGGTCGGCCCTATAGCTCCAGTTACCGTGGGACACTTAGCGAAAGAATAATGCCTGGACCCCCTCCATTCGCGAATCGGAGGAGTCGAAAAGTGTCAAGGAGTTAGTTAGTCTTCGATCCTCGTTCGCCCGTTTCACTTGGTCACCTCTTCGAATATACTCTTGTCCGGTTATTTACGAGTTAGTAATATTTCTCTAACCATTTTTGTGCCGGCGATAGTTAGAATTCGCGAGTGTACCCACAAAACGAGAGTGTTTGAGGGTCGGTATTGGCTCAAATTTTCCTCGTTTTTCTATTTTTGTATTTTTATGTGTAGAATCTTAGCAACCGTCGTATCGTGGTCGCGACCATCATTATTAACAGTGATTTGTGGGCTGTTCGTGTCGAGAATTCTCAAGCCCGTCGCTCCACGTCAACTTGCAAATTTTCATTTTCACTTTAACAAGTTTCGAAGTGTGTG
Organism: Venturia canescens; assembly: GCF_019457755.1. Classification (NCBI taxonomy): domain Eukaryota; kingdom Metazoa; phylum Arthropoda; class Insecta; order Hymenoptera; family Ichneumonidae; genus Venturia; species Venturia canescens. The sequence continues at coordinate 27,157,724 of NC_057422.1, forward strand.
TTGTCCGAGATTTCCATCTTCGTTTCATTTCGCCAAATCCCGACTAAATTTCCGAGTAAGTTTATTTCAATAATTAAAACTTAAAATTTCAAGGTTTCGTTCGTCAATTCAAATTTAACTTCACAGGCTCGCATTTGTTTCGATAATTCGAAATTCAAATTCGAAGCTTGTTCCAATTATTCGAATTGGAAATTTCAATCTTGAGTTTATTTCGTTAATTCGAAATTTAAACTTCAAGTTTACGTTATTTCAATAATTCGGAATTCTAAATTTGGGATTGTTTTACTTCGACTATTTTCAAGTGTTTCTTTTGGCAAATTGAAATTTATTTATTGAGCAGGATTTAATTTCGTCAATTCAAAAGTTAACTTTAAAGTGAGTGTCTCATTAAATACAAGTTTAATCATCGAGTGAATTTTCATTTCGACAATTGGAAGTTTGATTTTCGAGCGAATTCTAATTTCAACAGCTGAAGATATAATTTTCAAGAGAATTTATTCTAACTCAAATCCGATTTCAAGATTGTTGTTATTTCAATAGTTTCCAGTTTAATTCGTGAGTGAAGTTATCTCGACAAATTCGAAATTAAATTCAAGGTCATCTTTATTTTTGGCAATTCAACTTAACCTCCAAGTGTCTTCATTTTCGACAATTTTCACTGCGAACTTATTTCAGTAACTTAATTCCCAAAATCGCTTTTAAATACAAATTAATTGCTCGAGTAATTTTATTTTTTTTCTTCTTCAATCCAAATTTAGAATTTCACGATTTTAATAATTTACAAGTGAATTTCTCAAGCGACTCTCATTTTAATAATTCAAATTAAAAATTTCATGACTTGAATAATTTACAAATTAATCTTCAAATGATTTTTATTTCGATGATTCACATTTAAATTTCAAGATCCTAATAATTCACAAGTTAGTTTTCGAACGATTTTTATCTCAACGATCCAAATTTAAATTTACTTTTATTCCCGTAACTCACGATTCGACCTTGACGTGTCGTGATGATTTGCGATTTAACTATCAAGTAAATTCTATTTCAACGATCAGCAAATAAATTTCAAGTTGCCTTCCTCTGATAATTTAATAATTTGATTTTCGAACGTTCTTTTCTTTTGACAACTTAACCTTCAAGTGCGATTTGTTTCAATAAATTGAAATCGAAATTCCAAACTCGGATTAATCGCGATAACTCACATTTCAAACACGTGTACGTTCTCATCCCAAGAATTCGCGCTTTCGGCTCATCTCGGGAATTCTCGAGGGTGTTTGCCCCGAAAATTTCCGTTTTACTCCACTGACTTTTTCAAGTGCATACGCACCACGATACCTACCTTCGATACCTTGGTTGCTCAGATTCGCATGTTTCGTTTTGTAACAACGACGAAGTTCTTTTCCCAGATACTCGCCGCGAATATCAATTATAAAAATTATTTTACTCATCGTAATCCAATTTTAATCGGTTCAATTGACATTTTGTAATCTCGACCGATTCCTCGTGTTAATAAAAGGGAATAAGTGCATTTCATTTCAACAAATCGTGGCATTTGTTTACTTTCACTCATCCCGAACTCTAAACATATTAAACATTGCGAATTTCGAATCCGTAAATCTGGAACGAACATCGAAACCGAGCATCAAAGTAGTTTCCACGATAACATTCATCTGCAACGTCTACATAATCAGCAAAGAATACCCAAACGGGCGTCTTTTGGGCCCGAACATCGAGGGCACGCCCAAATTGTATCGTGCTGTATCACCAGTCTCTTCGGAGGCATCAACAGTAATCAGGGTTCGTACTCCCGAACCCTCCGAAATCGAGACTCCCCCGGACACTCCGTAAGTCGCTTTACACCCTAAACGCTTCACCGCTACGAGGAAAAGGTAAGTGCTCGCTACTTCGCCATTTAATTTATTTCGCCTTTTCCAACCCTATCGCCAACGCAAATCGGCAGCGCAAGCGGTTCCAATCCCGGAGGGGAAAACCCCCTTCCAAACACAGGGACCTCGAATAAACCGTTACTTGGGTTAATTCGCCATTTGGTCAACTCTTAGTCTATCCGTTTCTGGTGGACACAAACCCGCGACGTAACAGAAGTGAGATCGTATGATATTCTGTGCTGCTTGATTTGGACGAACTCGTTTTCTTTTGTTTTTGTTGCTCTCGTAAATTCGTATGATGTTCTGAACTAGTGGTTTGGGACGAATTTATTTCCTCGAGCTCTGAGTTTGATGTTTTCTCCGTCGGTTGATCAGACCGCTGAGTTTGATTTAAGCTTTTATCTGTTCTTTTGCCACTTTGACTAAGGTACGTTTCTCCCGGAATTTCCGTATCACTATAGTCCGTTAGCTCTGGGGTAGAATTTAATATGGAAGGACCTTTTTGATCTCTTTCCGATGTAGAGTGAGAAATTTTTAGTTTATTCGTTTTTTTTATCTGAATTTGAAGTTGAAGAGTGTGTTCTGGCGATGCCTGGGTTTAAGCTTAATATTTCTCCACCTGTGGGTGTTTGACTTATTCGCCATTTAAACTTGATCGGGAGAGTTATTGGGTTGCGCGATAGTGCGTCCGCGTTAGTATTTTTCTTTCCCGGTTTATAATCGATTTTGTAATCGAATTCTTTCAAGCGTTCTCTCCATCTGAGTACGCGTGAATTTGGGTCGTTCAATGAATCGACCCATGCGAGAGGTCGGTGGTCTGTCAAAAGTAAGAATTGCCCGCCATAAAGAGACTTCCCCTAGGAAAAAAAAGGTTGGGACAAGTACATTGTTGGTCCCTTGTTTGCTGATAATACCATCCATAAAAAAAAACTTTGAAAAAAATTGTTTTTAAAAATTGTAAAAAAATTATTTTATAAAAAAAAATACTGAACAGTTCGAAAAAAATTTCACAAATCTTGAAAAAACATTATGTTAAAAAAAAACTAATCTGTATCTATTTTTAAAAGTGGAAAATGAATCAAATAACAAGTAAAAAATAAAAAACCGAAAAATCGTGCTTGAAATCATTTTGGAAACCGATGCCTCATTCTTCTTATTTGATTCGAACAGTTGAATCAATTAAAAAAAAATTCCATCTAATTATGTGCAGCATTGAAATTTATTATATCAATTCGAGGCCAAGTATTTTCTAATAAATTGAAAAAAGTTACCATTTGAGTTACGTGCAACACTAAAATTTATGATATCAATCGACGGACAAGTAATTTATGAGTAACTCTAAATTTTGACATTATTAAATTGGTCTAAGAAGCTTTTAAATACAAAAAAATCACATGCAAGCTAATCATTGCTTACTCTACGGTGGCAGAGACTTATAAGAAAATCGATTCTTTTCAGACTTTCAGGAGCTGCTGATATTATTCACAATATTCGACGTCGATTGGATCGATACAAATTATGTTTAAATATGAGTTAAAAGACCGGCCCATCACTATTCATTCAAATAAAAATCAATCATAAAAAAACGAAATTGTCCGGCAGGATCCGGACAATTTCCGGATGAAAATTTTGTGCATCAACATGTGTGCTGCAACAACTTTGCATCTCTGGGTATGATGATATGAATAGAAAAGAATGCATTAAGAAGTCATTGGAAGCACATTTTTCATAAAACAATGCTCCATTCTTTTTATCTTATTCTAACAATTCCCCAAGTATCCCCAGGCAAAACGGACAAGTGACTCTGGGGTTCCCCAAGTAACTCCAAGTAATCCCAGAGTAACCCCAAGTAACCCGAGTAACCCCAACTAACCCCAAATAACCCCAAGTAACCCCAAATGACCCCAAGTAACCCCAAGTAACCCTATGTAACCCCAGATTAACCCCAAGTAACCCCAACTAACCCCAAATAACCTCAAATAACCCCAAGTAATCCTAAGTAACGCCAACTAACCCCAACTAACCCAAAGTAACGCCAGAGTAATCCCAAGTAACCCTAAATAACCCCAAGTAACCCTAAGTAACTCCAACTAACCCCAAGTAACCCCAAGTAACCCCAACTAAGCCCAAGTAACCCCAAGTAACCCCAAGTAACCCCAAATAACCCCAACGAATCCCAAGTAACCCCAAATCTACGAGTAAAACGAGCATGGCAATACGGACAAGTGGCAAAACGAATTACAACATAATTTTAACTTGAAGTTTTACGAGCAGGTTTTCAAATTGACTAGTACATTGTTCACCAAAAAACCAAATCATAATTTGCAGTAAACCTGCGAAAGATGTGACAATGGGCCGGACAAGTACTTTTAACTCATATTTAAACATAATTTGTATCGATCCAATCGACGTCGAATATTGTGAATAATATCAGCAGCTCCTGAAAGTCTGAAAAGAATCGATTTTCTTATAAGTCTCTGCCACCGTAGAGTAAGCAATGGCTAGCTTGCATGTGATTTTTTTGGATTTAAAAGCTTCTTAGACCAATTTAATAATGTCAAAATTTAGAGTTACTCATAAATTACTTGTCCGTCGATTGATATCATAAATTTTAGTGTTGCACGTAACTCAAATGGTAGCTTTTTTCAATTTATTGGAAAATACTTGGCCTCGAATTGATATAATAAATTTTAATGCTGCACATAATTAGATGGAAATTTTTTAAATTGATTCAACTGTTCGAATTAAATAAGAAGAATGAGGCATCGGTTTCCAAAATGATTTCAAGCGCGATTTTTCGGTTTTTTATTTTTTACTTGTTATTTGATTCATTTGCCACTTTTAAAAATAGATACAGATTAATTTTTTTTTAACATAATGTTTTTTCAAGATTCGTGAAATTTTTTTCGAATTGTTCAGTTTTTTTTTTTATAAAATAATTTTTTTACAATTTTAAAAATAATTTTTTTCAAAGTTTTTTTTATGGATGGAATTATCAGCAAACGAGGGACCAACAATATACTTGTCCCAACCTTTCTTTTCCTAGGGAAAGTTTATGGTTTGATATCACGTTTTTTTTCTCAAAAGTTCCTTATTTATGTTCAGTAGACTATAGGATTTTAGTTTAAATTTCTATGAATTATTTATGATTTTCGGCTTATAACGTTGGTTTTCACAAAAAAAAGACCTATTTTTCGTCAAAATAGTATTGAAAATATTTCGTCACAGGTCTGTCCGTGGACTTTGGCAATTTTTTTCTTCGTACTCTAATATGTTTTGTCAATTAGGAACTACAGAATACGGTCGATAGCGGGTTGGAGGCCGAGATATGTTTTTCGGCTTGTAACTTTGGTTTCCACAAAAAAAGACCTATTTTTCGTAAAAATTGCACTGTATAAATTTCGATAGAGGTTTGTTCTTGGACTTTGGTGATTTTTCCCCTTGTCTTCTATTATGTTTTGTCCATTGGGAACTCAAGAGCATGGAGCAATGCGTGTTGCGGACCGAGATATGATTTTCGGCTTATAACGTTAGAAAAAAGAAAGGAAAAGAGGAAAGATAGATCAAATTCACAACTCAACAAATCCAATAGAATAGGCCATTTTCAAATGTCGTTTTTGCATTCTGAAGCTATACATTTTCGTCTCATCTGAAACGTGCCCCCGATGAAATATCTTTCCAAAGTTTGCAAGTGGCCGCTGAGATCCAATTATCTACAGTTTGATAGTTGCAGAAAAAAGGCACCCGGAAACATTTATCATGTCAGAACTCAAAGAAGCAAAATAAACTGAGCGTACTTATTTCAACAGAGCAACGGAATTCAAAGAAGTTTAAGGTACCTGCATTGGTTTTGGAGAAAAACAATTTCAGGAGAATTTAGAAATGAATTTAGAAATTAAAAAATTCAGAGTAGAAAAGGAAAAGGAAAATTTAGGAATAAAAAATTCAGAGTAGAAAAGGAAACGGAAAATTTAGGAATTTAGAAAAGCTGACGACGTTTGTGATGAATTTTTGAGATTACATGTTACGGTTGTGTAAAAAATTTAAATGACTGGCAGACATGCTGCAACACAAAAATATGAAAGTTTGAGGGTGTTCGCTCCATACCGCAATAATACAAACTTCAATACTATTTGAAAAGAAACACTTTAAAACTTGCTGAACAAAGTTCCATTACATATTCCTATAATCAAAGATAGGGGGTGATACTTAGCACATATACTTATCCACAGAAATTTCAAAGTTCGCAGGTATCTGCTGCGATTCAATATATCTGCGCAATGAGTTTGGAAGACAACAATTTCAAATCCATCCATAAATGAGCAACTGAAGATTTTTGTAATGAATTTTTCACTTCATATTTATGTTACGGTGAGAGTCAAAAAGTAAAATGAATGGCACAGTATATAAATTTTATAGTTTGCAGATTTTTGCTGTATTTCAATTATCCAAATCTATAGTATTAGAGTGAAAAGTTGTTAGAAGTCATGATGTTACATTAAAATGAGATAGCGCACATAACATTCAGAAATTCTGTAGTTTTCCATGTTGTTGGCAGGTATTATACTTAATCGCATCCAAAACTGAGCAATTGTAGACTTATCGTATCGAATGTTTTGTAACAAGATTTTCCCGGGAAGGTACGATCTGTCCCTTCTCGGCTCACTCACCTCGCCTCGCGCTACTCTCCGGCTACGAGGATGAACTGGGCGCCAGGTACCAAGTACCGTCGAATTAATCGACTTGATTTTCGTCAATTCTCGTGATGGTAACGCAACGCAAAATTAAAGTCTAGAGTGCACGAGGGGAACGAGTGACCGAGGACGGTCCGACTACTCAGCTCATCTGAGATACAAAAGGTAGAGGGGGGGATCCTTGGGGCAAAGTAGTGGTCACGAAACACAAAAGAAATAGCCCACAACAAAATATAAAATTCGAAACAGAATGCGTCATTTATTCACAATTTTTAGCGGAAAACAAATTATACAGGAGAAAAATACGAGATCGCTAATTAATGTTCAACAAAATAATATTTCAGGAAACGATAGTTTAGATTCGCCAGTTAAACGGAAAAAGATAATAATTCGGAAAAAATGGTAATTTTAATTCGCCATCGCGTTGGCCCTGTTTACAAGTAGGTAACTAAACGTCGCCAACGACCTACCCGAGTCCGCAAGGTAACTACAGGCAATAGGCAATAGGTAATAGGTAACTGCTATGACGGAAATTGTAACGCCTTGGTCACTAAGGCAGGGTAGGCAACAAAGTGACCACGGTGAGACAATTCCAGGTAGATTACGCGGGTGTCGTAAGTAGCGCAAAGGCAAAAGGTAATCGACACCTGGTAATTTACTACCCAATAATTCATCCGCGAGCTAACCTACCACACGGCGACAGGAATCACAAAAGATAGAAGCCCGCGATTTTGGGCAATGCACGGACGCAACGCGAAAGACAAAAGATAGGCGAAATTATGATCGACGACGGAGTATAACGCAATTTTACAATAGAATACTTCAAAAGAGGTAACAGAGAATACGTCGATCGTGAGACAAGAAATAATACAATAGCAGGCACGAAAGAAGGCGCAATATAAAAGAAACGGGAGAAAAATACTGAAAAATAATGCCTTGACTAACCGCCGTACATCCCGAACGCGGCAATGAGAAAGAGAGAGACACAACGAAAACATCGCGCGGCTAGCGCGCTCGCTAGGGCTCTCGACATGTGCAGGGAGAGAGAGACAAAAGCGAACTCAAACTTTACTGCGCGCAATATTCAGCGCTTTATCAAAACTCGAACGAATAATCGTTCACACCATCTTCGAAATCAGATAATAATGCATTGAACCAGATTAAGAGTGAATCCTCTGATAGAGTTGAGCGTCTCAATAAACTACACGAAAAATAATGGAGATTGGGAAGTAGCGGCCGCAATCTCGCTCGCTACTTCGCCACACAGATCTCCCTCAAAGAAAAGGCCACCAGGCAACAAAACTCAAAGAAAACCGGAACTAAATTCCGAAACCATACGCTCAACTCTATCAAGGAACCCGGGGAGAAAGAGTAGTGGGCTCACCGAGGAGATCACTCATCGCACCCGAAGAAAAGACAAAAGAGACCTAGATGACTGCAGACTCGGACTTCTGACTCGCCGGTGAGGTGATCGGAACAAGACAAATTGTGCGAACGAGTGGTCCTCAATATTCGGCGCCATCCCCACCACTAGGCCCGCGAACCGCAGCGCTCACACGCTAGGCGCGAGCCAGAGCATAGGCTCGTAGTTCAGGCTTTCGCGGGAATTCAAATTAAGAAGCGCCACGTCGGTAATTTGCCTCCCTGTTGCTCTCACCTCTCTCGTCCGTTTGAAACATTTCTCCCGACTTAATTGCCGCGATTCGAGTGCCTTTCCTCTTGGGGATCCGGCGGGCAGCTCTGAAGGACCGAGGGGAGGCCTCCCTCATGACTTCGGACGTCTAGAAGTCATGGTGGGCCCACGACATAAACCACCAGGCAAAACAGCACCTTGGCTCCAGAAAACTCCCCCGAATCCCACCTGACGAGGCGCCGTATCGCACGGACCGTGGCATCCGAATTTACGGTGTAGCGGACGGTGTAACTCTCGGTTACTGCAGCGGGAGAGGCACGGGCGGCGTTCAACGAATGGCCTATGCCAGCGTGTCCTCTCAGCCGTCCACTGGTCGAGAATGATGCTCGTAACTCGAAGACGGTGTGGGAGGGTGTTTCTCGCGAACGAGGTCGGGTCGAACAACAGCAAAGCATCGCCACAATAAAAGACGGTTCGCAAACCCAGTCGCGGAGGCGACACCAAATATCCCAAAACGACAATGAAATTTTACTTTAAATAAACGTCAGATTAAATCCAAAAATAGACAACGAAATTCTCTGTAAATAAACGTCAGATTAAACTCAAAAATAGACAACGGAATTCTCTCTCTTCCCGCCACGTAGGTAACAGGTAGCTAAAATTAACTAAAATCTCTCAAATCGGTAATGTAGGCGGTTTTTCGAACTTAATACAATAATTACGCAATAATGAGTCCGGCTCCGACCAACACCCGACGAGTCGAAAAGTCGTGGAAAATGGGCCGTCAACCCGGTCCACTGGTCGACACACTTCGTACGAGTGGTGGGGCAAAATGTCACGTCACAGTTTTCACCAATAATTCCACATTTGCATTTTTCAGAATAGGAATCATACTCAACATACACGTCCTTCAACCGAACCGTGCGCGAGTATCTCGTCCCGGCCTCGTTTATATACTGCTCCTCTACAAGTTTTTTCTTTTTTTTATTTTTTCGCCAAAAGTGTATCCGCGCTACCGGGATTATGAGTTTTTGTGCCACTCATTTACGTGCCGCGTCATACGGTTCTTGAGCGTCGCGTCCCTATACATCCGTACCGACGCTCTTGAACAATTGTACCTCCACGTGGTAAATTTAATGCACAGTGAATTTATAGACAGGAGGTTGGGCCGGCCCCTCCAACGCGAGGAGGCAACGCCGGGTGTGTGCTGTGTGGTGGTATTGCGGGGCTCGCGTATTGCGTACCGTGGGGAGATCGTGTACTGCGATAGCGGTGACTTTGTCGAGGTGCATCTGGTGGATCATGGTGACAGTGAGTTTTACGAGCTAAACTGCCTGTACCACCCGTCAGCGGCATTAGAGGCGATACCGGCGCTCGTGCTAGAGTGCTCCCTCCGCAGCGTCGCCTACTTAGAGGCCTTCCATTATCCGGCCCATGAGATGGAGGCGCTGTGCGAGGGGCCTCTTACGGCTAGGGCCGTGGGCCCTCCTACACGCCACCCCCTGAGCATCCAGCTGTTTGACGAGGACGGCCGGGAGCTCGGGGGTGTTCTCGTGGACGAGTTACCGGACGGCTATCGCGGCTACGACGAAGGGGCTGAAGACGGGCTCGTCGGCGTTGCTGCAGCCCCTGACGACCCTGAGGAGTAGTGTGTGTGTGTGTGTGTGTGCGCGCGTGAAAAAAACAGTGGCGTGCGAGCCAGCGCCGTGGAGTCTGGATCGGGGCGAGAGAGAGAGGCACGTCACCCTGGTAAGTTTCTCGATATATATTTTTAATTTTTAATTTTTTTCTTTTTTAATTTTTATTTTTTTATTTTTATTTTCTGCTTTTTTTTATCCCTTTTAAAAATAAAATTAATATAGAGAGAGAGATTTTTTATTTTATATTTTTTCAGAAATATAAAATAAAAATATATATATATACCTGAAAAAACGATGGTGCACTATGGCGACACGCTCATCCCCCCTCCGCACACCCGCAAACCTCTCGCCCACAACGCCGGCCGCTCGGCCTAGTGGGGGAAAGGAGTGGGGATAGGAGTGGGGGTCGCCATAGTGCACCACCTACTACAGCTGTTACAAAAATTTTTAAACTGAGATACAAAAAAGATCAGAAAATTTGAAAAAAACTAATTAACAATTTTAAAAAATTGACAAATTCGATTTGCATAAGAAAAGAATTGAGAAATGACCTTTTAAATATTTATTCCTTTGAGCAATGTGTAATCAACTTTTGAGGAATATTATTATCGATAATCGTTGTTATATCACGTAATGGTGCTACTTTTTTTAAAGTTTGTTATTGAATTTATTCGTCCGTCTTTGTTCGTCACCAGAATCATGATTTCTTGTATTTCATTCGTTAATCCTTTATTTTTACGAAGTTCAGTCAATAAATATACTCATATTGTCTTCACTTACCTTTTAAAATCAAGAGTGTAACTGGATAATCCGAAAAAAAGAGAACTGCGAACACTCTTACAAACTGCGTGGTATATATGAGATACGCGTTACGACAATACGTGTGGTCATATGGTCAATGCAATTCCATATAAAATGAAGAAAGGAAGTGTTAAAGTTATGATCGTGAAGGTTTTTTTATTATAACCTTCTTTATTATTTTTTACTGCTATATTGCTATCTACCGATGCAACATCGAGGCTAGTTCTTTAGAGACTGTAAGAAAGTTTGTCCTGTGCGTGAACCAGCAATCAAAACAAACATATAACTGTCTCTTTCCTTCGCGCGTATCGCTCAACACAAAACACTCCATGCGCTACGGTTAGTTTCGTTGTTTCGGTGGATGGTCAGTCAGTCGCTATACATTTCGGATTGTCTTCGAACATCATATACGATATTGATTTAGTGCCAGCAATTTGATAAGTATTATTGATTTTTGTTTCAATTAATTGAAATGTTTTCTCATCAGTTCGTGTCATAAAGGTAAGATATTATATTTGCGTTTTTCTATGGCAACCCCTTTTTAAAATACAATTTTCTGTGCAATATTTATCATTAAAAACATATTTTTTGCCAATAATTATGTTACGTGATTAGTGAATCCAGTCTTGATATCGTATGCAACATTGAGACAAAATGTAAAGTTGAGACAGTTGTAATCGATTTTTCTAAAATAACTTGTACAATATTAAAATATATTCGTTTTAATATATGTTGGTAAAAAATATGTCCATGTTTGTTGGTACGACATTTTTTATTATATTATTTTCGTAGTGCACTTGAATAATGGATTTGTCTGAGGAAAGAATGGGCAAGAAATTCGAAAGCTTTGAAGAATTAAAAAAATACTTGCAACAATACGAACACGATCAGAGACAGGTAATAACAACGAGAAATAGCGAACGTCTTAAACCTGACGAAAAAAATCAAGAATTAATCAGGTATAAAAAAATCAGCTATAGCTGCAAGTTTGGTCGTAATTGCCGAACAGATGTGAAGGGTTATCGGCAAAGCAGGTAAATATATCAAGGAATTGTAGTATAGGGAAGAAATTGTTTAACATAAACGAATATATTAACTCGTCAGCCCCTCTCCATGAGACTTTCTCTCACAGTATTTTTCTATCACGACTCACGAAGATTTCTGCATTATTTTTGAATGGTAAACATTGTTTAAACTATACATGTGAAAACATGTACCCTAATAAATTATTTAAATTGCATTTTTTTAATTAATCATTTAAATATAACTATGCATATAAATTGTAGTGCGAATTATGGTTAAATATTCTCGCCAAAATTTAAATAAAAAATTTGCGACAAAACTGATTTGCAGATATTCAACATACAGAAGAAATGTAAAAGAATCTCTCATACTGATCTCTGACAAGTGGTTTGTACTTATGAACATTTTTTTCCATATAGTACCTACAAACAAGGATGTCCTTTTTCAATGACAGTACGGGCTACAAAAGATCGTCAATGGTTGGAGATCAAAACAATTAATTGCAACCATTCAAATCACCCAACATCAAAGGTATAGATATAAAACGTTCATGACCGAATTATTAAATTGATAGATACTGTAATTCATAGATTATTAACTGAGATCTAGTTCTTGAAGGACAAATACATTGATTTTTCTGTCATACCACTGTCATCTCGGTAAACATGGAAATTGCAAAAAATGTTTAATTCTTTCGTTAGTTTCTGATTAGTGGCATGAGTCTAAACAATTAAGAGCGATTCGGTAAAATAATTTTTAAGATCTCAAGGTCGGAGAAAAAAAATAGTTCAAAGCATTGTTATTTTTTAAAGTCATGCCGGAAGAAATGGTAAATCGAGTTGAATTCTTATAGTTTAAATAATATTTTATTTTCAATTGAACAATAAATGGTAAATATGAAAAAAATGATTGAAGTTGACTAATGCCAATTATTCGTAACCGCTAGTTTTTTTTATTACTATGAAATCACAAAAAATATTTTACTGACGACTGGCTTAAATTGTGTAGGCTCATTTGGCATATGAAGATAAAAACAGGAACGAAAGCTTTTTCATGAAGAAAAATGAGGTTTTTAAAGGACAAATAAATTTATTTATCTGTAAAACCACCGTCTCCTCATTAAACGTGAATATCGCGAAAAATCCTTCGTGAGACATGAGCCTGAAAAATCTAAAGCTGATCGACGAAATACTTTTTGAGATTTCACGGCCACATGAAAAAATATTTGAGCTCTGTTTTTTATTGAATAATGGATTTATTTATGAACAAAATATTTTGAATTTTACCAATGAAAATTGCATATTTATAACTCTCCAAAAACCATTTACAATCATTGCGTTATCAGAAAAAAAATCAAGCATGATGTTTTCGGTATTCTTTCGAAAAAAAACAATTTGTAATTTTATTTAATATTTCTATAGGTCTTCTTCGATACTCTTCCGGAAAACCGAAGATTATCACCAGGGAGTCGCACCGAGGTTGAAAAATTTATAAAAATGGGCTGTAATCTTAAATTGTTGCAGAACAAAGTCATCGATGAAAAAAAAAACATGTAACTCTGAAAGATTTTTCGAACATACGAGCAAAACTTAAGTGCTTGGACGACGAAAATCTTTCGAAAGCTGTCGCGCTGTTAGAAAAAGACTATGGTAAGTTCAAATTAAAATTTCTATCTGATAATTTTGCCATCTCTTTGTATACTATTATAATTATAGCGATAAAATCTTCTTCATGTATTCTGAACAGCTTATTATCGAGTTGTAATTTTTGGCAGGTGCAACGGTTAAAGTGTTGGAAGAAGAGAGGAATTTCAAGGGCTTGTTTTTCATTACCGAAGATATGAAAAATTCTATGTCGGCGTGGCCCGACATAGTATTTATCGACGGCACATATATGCTCCTCAAAACACGTCTCACGGTGATGCTTCTCGTAGTAGAAGATGGTAATGGTCTCACCGAAGTCGTTGGAGTTGGATTGCTTGCCAACGAAAATCGCCCAACGTTCGAGTGGTTTCTACGAACATTTAAGGATGCCAATACCGAAGCTTGCTCCAGAATCCGGAGCATAATGGGAGACAAAGATCTTCTGGAGCGCGATGTATTGAAAGAAGTTTTTTCGGGTGTTCCAGTCTACATTTGTCGGTTCCACACGTTAAGAACATTTAAAAGAGCTATCTCGACCGAAATCGCTGGAACTAAAAAAGTCGAGTGTCTAAAACTGCTGGAGCGAATGGTGTATAGTTCATCAGAAGACGAATATGATAAACTGTACACCCAGTTTCGCGAAATAGCTCCAGACCAAGTTTTGAATTATTTTGTAAAAAACTGGCACGAAATCCGGGAGGATTGGACAGCTTATAGCATGACCGACGGAAATTTAAAAAACATGACCAACAAACGATTGGAGTCCATGAACGGAAAAATCAAACAAGTTGTCCAAAAAAATAGTTCATTGGTGGAATTTATTAACAAGTTTTTCGGCTGGCTCCGCTCGCATAATTTCGAGGCAAATGCAAAATTGGCAAAAGCTTTTTTGAAAGTTCCGGTTGAACCCTATAGCGCGGAGACCGATGAATACAAATTTAAAAGATATTTGATGCCATTTGTTTTTCCTACCGTTCTCGGTGAATTGGAAAAAGTAAAATATATTCAAATAAACGAATGTATTGATGAAACAGAAAAAAAATGCATCATAAAATCAAATCGAGCGAATCTTGAAGCGAGCGATCGGGTATGTCATTGCGAAGTCTGGACATCTTCTCTTCTACCGTGTCGTCATATCTTCGCTGTTCGCAAACACTTTGGTATGCCGCTATTCGCTGAAGAATTGTGCAATCAACGATGGACGAGACAATACGTAATGGAAAATCATCGATCTTTTAACCAGTCGGGATTACAAATTCAAAAAACTGTAGACTCCCCGGTACCGTCAGTACACACTGTAATATCGAAAAAGCCCGTTTCCGTTCAAGATAAGAGAAGAAAAATAACTCCGTTCGCAAAACAATTAATCGATTTGGCGAGCAATGCATGTGGTCCTCGGTTTGACAACAGGATGGACATTTTGAAGACCATTTGCCATTCTTGGAGCGAAGGGCATGAAGTAAAAATCCTAAAGCTAAATGACCTTACGGAATTCGAACCAAACGAAGAAGTAAATGTTGGTTAAATTGAATGTTCTTCAACAGCCCTAGTTCACGAAGCAGACATCGAATGTCGCTTATCGCAAATAAAAATGCCCACTCCTATAAAACTGATTGGTCGACCATCAGGGCACTTAGCAACGAGTGCGAGTAAAAAGGGGGCAGTGAACAAGAAAACAAATACAGCCGGATTCCGAAATAAAGACAAGTACGAACAAACGCTCGATCTTCTTAATTTTTTATGTGGCGACGAGCACAAAATAGAAGCCGCACGAGAAGGTGAATATTCTATCGTAGAGAAGGATATCGACCTTATTCATTTGCCGGACTCCCTCGTCGATAAATCGGTTGATATAAGATTGGTCGAGCCATATTTTGAAGGAAAAACATTTATTTCGCTAACGAAAGCGATTGAAAAGAAGAAGAATAGCGGTGTATTCACTTGTGGCATCTGTAAGGAGAGCGCAACGGACAAGTGTGTGCTGTGCGACCAATGCTTACTTTGGCATCATTTTGAATGCGCGGATTTAAAACGAGCACCGAGAGCGAGGTCGTGGTTTTGCCTTCAGTGCAAAGGCTAAAGAAACTAAAATCGGTTTTTTTTTCGTAATTTTCGTCCAGTTTTTTTCTTTAAATAATTTGAAGACATAAGTAGCATATATATATTGAATAAAAAAAAGGCAATAAAGAAATATTAACTTATTATCTTATCCATGATCACAAAATTTATTGTGGAATTTCTTATGTGCGTGCGTATGTAAGTATATACCTTTTCCATTATTCAATAGAGACATAATACTTTCATGAGTGTGCGTGCGTAAACTATACACATTCATGAAGGCGTGGATGGGGCAATATAGACAAACAATCGTTATACACCATTGTTTCAAGAAAAGAAAATATTTATCTCTAAGAGGGAGGGAGATGTTTCGGAGAATTAGCAGTTGGTCGTTTGCTGTTGATCGATAATGCAGACATCTCTCTAAAAAGGCGTGCAGCGTGTCTCTAAGCCTTTATGGTTATTATATACGCACGACACACTCTTAAACGTACGACGCACTCTTAAACGTATGACACACTCTTAAACCTACGACGCACGCTTAAACGTACGACGCACGCTTAAACGTACGAAAAAAGGGTGCGAATAGCCACAGCGTATTTTTAAACATCCCCATATTTTGCTTGATATTCAGTTTGGCTGTGCCCTCTCCGATCCTTGTTTTCACCCGCTCAGTTTGCAGCGGATCGATTCATATTATTAATTCGTTTCCTAATATGTGTTCTATGATTTTCTACTCCTTCATGATATTGTGGTAACATGGTAAATTACAAATATGGAATTATTATAAAAAAAATTCATTCCGATAAGTCTACTGTTGCTCAGTTTCGGATGCGATCAAATATGATGCCTACCAACATCCCCAGAAACTTACAGAATTGCTGAATGCAATGTGCGCTATGTCATTTTAATGTAACATCATGACTTTTGACAACTTTTCATTATAATGCTGTAGATTCGGATCATTAAAATACTGCAAAAATCTGCAAACTATACAATTTAAATACTGTGCCATTCATTTTACATTTTGACTCTAACTGTAACATCTATATGAAGTAAAAAATTGATTATAAAAGTCTTCAGTTGCTCATTTATGGATAGATTTGAAATTGCTGTCTTCGAAGCTCATTGCGCAGATACATTGAACCGCAGCAGATACCTGCGAACTCTGAAATTTCTGTGGATAAATATATATGCGACGGATCACCCCGTATCTTTGATTATGGTAATATGTAAGGGAAGTTGGTTTGGCAAGTTTTTAAGTGTTCCTTTTCAAATAGTATTGAAGTTTGTATGACTGATATACAGCGAATACTTCCAAACTTTGATATTTCTGTGTTGCAGCATGTGTGCCAATCATTCAAATCATTTACTCCAACCGTATCATGTAATCTATAAAATTCATCACAAAAGTCTTCCGCTTTTCTAGATACTTCAATTTTCCTTTTTCTACTCCATTGTGAGTTTTCGAATTTCTAAATTCATTTTTGAATTGTCCTGAAATGGTTTTCCTCCAAAACCAATGCAGGTACCTTAAATGTCTTTGAATTCTGTTGCTCTGTTGAATTAAGTTCGCTTAGTTTTTTTTGCTGCTTTGAGTTCTGGCATAATAAATGTTAGAAGTTTTCGGGTACTTTTTTTCAGCAACTATCAAACTGTGGATAATTGGACCTCAGCAGCCACTTGCAAACTTTGGAAATATATTTCATTGAGGGCACGTTTTGGATGAAATGAAATCTCTAGATTCAGAATACAAAAGCGACATTTAAAGTGGGCAAATCTGTTGGATTTTTCGTGTCTTGAATTTGATCTATCTTTCATTTGAATTTTGAAGAAAAGGGATAAATAAAATCTGTTCTATTAAGGAAATCTTTACATCAGTTCTTTCTTGGTATGAAGACTTGGAAAAAATTGCCAAAGGCCAAGGACAGACAGGTGACGAAATATTTTCAGTACAATTTTGACGAAAAATAGATCTTTTGTCGCGGCAACCAACGTTATAAGCCGAAAATCATATTACAGCCCACGAGACGAATTTCTTCACTCTCTTGGGTTCCTATTACACAAAACATATTAGAAGATAAGGGGGAAAATCACCAACGTGGAAGAACAAACCAGTGCCGAAATATTTCCAGTACAATTTTGACGAAAAATAGGTCCTTTTTCGTGGAAACCAACGTTATAAGCCGAAAATCATATCTCGGCCCCCAACCCGCTTTCTACCATTCTCTTGGGTTCCCAATAAGCATAGCAAATTAGAGTAGAAGAAAAAAAATAGCCCAACTCCATGGACAGACCTGTGACGGAATATTTTCTGTACAATGTTGACGAGAAATTTGTTGTTTTTCGTGGAAACCAACGTTATAGGCCGAAAATCATATCTCGGCCCGCAACACACTTTTCTCCATGCTCTTGGATTCCAAATAGACGAAACATATTAGAATACAAGGAAAAAAATCGCCAAAGTCCAAAGACAGACCTGTGACGAAATATTTCCAGTACAAATTTAACGAAAAATAGATCTTATTTCGTGGAAACCAACGTTATAAGCCGAAAACCATATTATGGCCCACAACACGCATTTCTTCATGCTCTTGGATTCCCAATAGACAAAACATATTAGAAGACAAGGAGAAAAATCACCAAAGTCCAAGACCAAACCAGTGCCGAAATATTTTCAGTACAATTTTGAAGAAAAATTGGTCTCTTACGTGGAAACGAACATTATAAACCGAAATTCATTTCTCGGGCCTCATCCCGGATTCCTCCATGCTGTTAAATTCTTAATAGGCATAACATATTAGAGTATAAGGAAAAAAATCGCCAAAGTTCAAGGGCAGACTTGTGACGGAATATTTTCACTACAATTTTTACGAAAAATTGGTCTTTTATGGTGGAAACCAACTTTATAAGCCGAACATCATACCTAGGGAAAATAAGATTGGGAAAAGTACATTGATGGTCCCTTATTTGCTGATAATTTCATGAAAAAGATTATCCCATAAAAAATGTTCGTATGAGAATGGAATCTATAAAAATGTACTAAGCAAATAATTCATAGAAATTTATACTAAAATCCTATAACCGTCATAACATAAATGAGAAACTTTTGAGAAAAAAGGCGTGATATCAAACCATAAACTTCCCCTAGGGAAAAAAAGGTTGGGACAAGTACATTGATGGTCTCTTGTTTCTGGATGACATAGAAAAAAGATTCAGAACCAGGAATAAAATTCTATAGAAATAATAAACGAAAAATTGAAAAGTTCAAAAAAATTCAACAAAAATATAAAACAATCGAAAAAAATTCTGTAAAAAAAAATAAAAAATTAAAAAAAAAAATCATAAATATTGAACAAATTGAAAAATGTACTATCCACGTTACATGCAGTATAAAAATGTATGATATCAATTGGAGGCCATGTTTTTATTGATAATTTGGAATATTTATCGGACAAATTGGAAACTTTAATGAAATTCATGATAATTATTTTCACGAAAAAAGTTAATGAAAAATAAGTCATAACGGAAGTTACGTGCAGTACTAAAATGTATTATATCAATTCGAGGTCAAGTATTTATCAGTTATTCGAAATATAATCTCCGGCGACAAATGAGCGTTGAGAATCCTTGTCGGGCTCACAACGTTTTATCAAAATTACTAAAAAATTAATGGAAATAAAATCATTAAAAATTCACATGAAAGTCATTCGTTACTTCAACAAGGTACACACTTTACAGAATCGATTCCCCTCCGACTTTCAGGATCCCCTGGTATTATTCACAACATTCAACTTCGATTGGATCGGTACAAATTATGTTCAAATACGTCTTAAACGTACTTGTCCGGCCCATCACTTTTTATTCAAATTGCTCATTCGAAAACAAATCAGGGCTTTTCTATAATGACAAATATAATAAAATGGATAGAAATAAAAATAATATCTCCAAGTAATTTGAACTTGATTGTTCGCAAGTTCGTATAGCAATATCCACTTCTGATTTTCTTCAGTGAACACATACCATTCGGTAAGAACCAATGAAAATGAGAAATAATCAGGCCCATTACTAGAAATTTTCGAACCTACTCAGCCATGCAATGTTTTTTTTCTATAGTCACGTACACATTTTGAAAAATATCACTAGTCGAGTACGACACGTGGATTCCTGGAATTTGGAGAAAAATGATTTTGTTGTGAATTATGACTCCATATAATATAAATAGATTAATCAACTTCATCTTTCATTTTCGTTTCATTTTGACAAGAGCGATTCGAAGGAAAATTATTTTCTCGGGAATTACCGTTTCTTAATATTAACACATGCATTAACTTCGTTTTTGATTTGTTTTCGAATGAGCAATTTGAATAAAAAGTGATGGGCCGGACAAGTACGTTTAAGACGTATTTGAACATCATTTGTACCGATCCAATCGAAATTGAATGTTGTGAATAATACCAGGGGATCCTGAAATTCGGAGGGGAATCGATTCTGTAAAGTGTGTACCTTGTTGAACGAATGACTTTCATGTGAATTTTTAATGATTTTATTTCCATTAATTTTTTAGTAATTTTGATAAAACGTTGTGAGCCCGACAAGGATTCTCAACGCTCATTTGTCGCCGGAGATTATATTTCGAATAACTGATAAATACTTGACCTCGAATTGATATAATACATTTTAGTACTGTACGTAACTTCCGTTATGACTTATTTTTCATTAACTTTTTTCGTGAAAATAATTATCATGAATTTCATTAAAGTTTCCAATTTGTCCGATAAATATTCCAAATTATCAATAAAAACTTGGCCTCCAATTGATATCATACATTTTTATACTGCATGTAACGTGGATAGTACATTTTTCAATTTGTTCAATATTTATGATTTTTTTTTTTAATTTTTTATTTTTTTTTACAGAATTTTTTTCGATTGTTTTATATTTTTGTTGAATTTTTTTGAACTTTTCAATTTTTCGTTTATTATTTCTATAGAATTTTTTTCCTGGTTCTGAAACTTTTTTCTATGTCATCCAGAAACAAGAGACCATCAATGTACTTGTCCCAACCTTTTTTTCCCTAGGGGAAGTTTATGGTTTTTTTTATTTTCCACACGCACTTCATAACATCGTAACTCCTAACGTCAATACGACGTGAAACTTCGGCTGGTGACTTTCGAGTGCTTTCTGCTGTCGAGCTCTCGAGCTCCTTAGCTTTCCGCCAAATTTCCTTGCTCTTTTTATTGAATGTCATTGGCCATAAAATTCTCTCACCCTTTATTGATTGCAACAAAATTCTCTCACCAGGGATTGGTGATCATGGGGGCCAAGAGGCCTATGTTTGTAGCGGTTGGAGTACGCGTATACAGATACGTCAAATCCTCAATGTGTTAGTAACTTTTGCATAATCTTAAGCCCGTGCAAAGTTTTTTCTCAGAAATTAAGACACCGATCATGCTGATTTTGGACTCATTCGACAGAGAACTTCTTAATTAGCTAAAAGTTCAATTTTCAAAGCCATACATAACTCATGAGCTTCGCAATTAAAGAAAATGACATGCCAATTTTACCCCCACCACCGCGAATCGTTTTATTCAGAGAAAGTATAGTCTCGGCGAGAACCTCAGGCCAGCAGACGACAGGGCTGTCAATGTACTTGTCCCAAGACTACCGAGTCTCTTGATAAGGTCTAGAGGTCTTGATGGCGAAGAGCACTGCGACCATCTCTTTTTCGGTGGTGGAGTAATTCCTTTCTGCTTTACTGAGGACCCGGGAAGCGGCAGCTACCATGGGGTCTTGACCGATTTTTCCTTGTGAAAGAATTGCACCGACAGCGTAGTTTGATGCGTCGGTTGTCACGATAAAAGGTTCTGCAAAGTTTGGGTATTGAAGAATTGGAGTAGAGCACAGCTTGTCACGTAGTGTTTCGAATGCTAATTGATGTTCTGAGTTTCAATGAAATTCGACATTTTTGCTCGTCAAGTCTGATAAAGGTTTTGCTATTGCTGCGAAATTTTTTATAAAGCGGCGGTAGTAGCCTGCGAGTCCCAAGAATTCTTTAACGTTTTTTGGTGTTTTAGGTACGTTGAATTTTTGAACTGCCTCGATATTTTTGGGATCGGGTTTTACACCGTCAGCTGATATAAGGTGACCCAGATAACGTACCTCCGTTCTCAAAAATTCGCACTTATCTGTTTGAAGTGTGAGATTAGCGCTGCGTAAGCGTTCAGCAAGTTTCTTGAATTTTGAGTTGTGTTCGTCTAAAGAGCGAGCGTAAATAACTATATCGTCTAGGTATACAAACAGGTCGTTACCTTGAAAACCTTTAAGCACAAGATCCATTAAACGTTGGAAAGTAGCTGGTGCATTCTTTAACTCAAATAGCATTCTATTGAATTCGTAGTGACCGTGAGGGGTCGTAAATGCCGTTTTATGTTTATCGGATGGATCCATTTCTATTTGGTGGAATCCGGATGCTAAATCGAAAATTGAAAAATATTTTGCTCCGCCGAGTTGGTCTAACAAAGAAAGGTTCTCTGCTGACGTCCTTCGATTTTGATGAAATTTAAATATGCTATTCTACATCAAAATCTAAAAGAAACGTATTTTTTTTTATCGGCGGAAAAACGTTTCTAGGGGTTGAAATCACCCTTTAAAGTTGAGACCTCCGAGGGGTACTTTTCAGGTTTCACCTATTTTCACCTGAGATAATAGAATGCACCCAAATGGATAATTATCTTAATGATAAACGATGAAAAATGCAACTGTTTTCATATCGGAGGGTTTCATAGGAAAAAAGTTATAGGGGTTGAAATTCACAAAACCGTTATAACAAAAAAAGTATTGCACCTATCTTGATGAACTTAATTGCATTTCGAAGAGGGTAAAAAAATAGTAGATACGTGTTTTTGCGTTTTTCTCGCAAATCAAGTTAAGGGGGTGAACTACCCCTATATATGTTTACATCAAATCTCAATAAAACGGCAGTAATTTTTTGTTTTCCTTATTTCTTCTGGTCGTGATACGTTTTTCCTTCACATTTTTAATATTTACATCTTAAATGATGGATAGATTTGTCTCGAAATTACATTTTCATAACTAGTGAAAGTTATAGAACCTAAAGTATGCGTCCAATCCTTATGGTTTATTTTTCATTTGAAGGCAAACTGACTCTTCTAGTTATACCTAGAAGATTCTATTCAAAATTTATTTAAACAATGGATTTTACTTAATTGAGCAAGAAAAATGCGAGAACATAAAATTTTGTCGGTTGAAAATTCTACCACTTCATCATTTCGTTTTTTGTAACTTTCCATGGTATTCATATGAATCACATCCATAGTTTGAAAGAATTCACTTTTTCCCGCCAAAAATTACTGATGGGATAACTTCTACAGATAACAATTTTTTTTATTAATTAATATTGAATAACCCCCAAGACAAATTCCAAAAATATCTATTCCTTATGTTTTTCACAAAAATTCGGTAAATATTGACACATTTCCATAGTTATCATCAATTCAAGTTATCACCTATGTGAAGTTGGCAACTGAGTAAACGATAATTGATTTTAGTAAGTTCCATTCAATTGTACCAGGAATGTACCCGTTTGTACCGTAATTTAAATCGTTTGTACCTTAAGGGGATGGTATAGGGGTTGAAAAATTTGGTCTGCAACCCACTTAAAGATGCACGATTTTTTTTTAATACGATCTCGAAGAATATCGTTTGTACGGGATTATACCGATACCAAAACTTCGAATAGCATGTTTTGAAAAAAAAAATGTTTGAAAAAAAAATTTGAATTATTTTTTCGTTTTCTTTAATTTTTCAATGTTGTCTTGTCAACGTGAAATATACAAGGTGAGACTGATTCTGTCCTGCTAAGAGGGTGTAGACGAGAAGAAACCGAGCCCTGCTCGTCAAATTCAATCAATTCGTTGAACACAGACAACTCATCGCCAAAACCATAGTTTTGATCGGTGTTTTTCTCAGTCGGATTATTTCCGTCTGCATCATGAAAGTACAATCGAAGTACTCGGCGATACAGACGGGTACAAACGACGAGAAACCGAGCACAGTTCCTGAACTTCTATTATCCCCTTACATTTTTATCGATGTTCTCTCGAAGAATATCGTTTGTACCGGCTTGAACGAGGTTTGTACCCAATCCTACTCGTATGATACTCAATCGTACCGCTTTTCGAATCGTTTGTACCCCACAGGAAATAAGAATTTTTGAGAATTCGGTATAAACGATATTTTTCGAAAAAACATCGAAAAAAATGTAGATTTTTGGAGTTGATAACAAACTGTACTTGCTCGACCGTAAATTTCTCATTTCATGTGAGGTACAATCGATTCGAAAAGCAGTACGATTCAGTATCAATCGTGTACGATTGGGTACAAACCTCGTTCGATCCGGTACGAACGATAATTTTCGAAAAAACACCGAAAAAAATGTTTATATTTGGAGTTAGCTGCGAACTAAACTTCCTCAACCCAAAAATTCTAATTTCCTGTGACGTATAAATGATTCGAAAAGCGGTACGATCCAGTATCAATCGAGTAAGATTGGGTACAAACCTCTTTCGATCCGGTACGAACGATAATTTTCGAGAAAACACCGAAAAAAATGTTGATTTTTGGAGTTAGTTGCGAACTATACTTCCTCAACCCAAAAATTCTTCTTTCTTGTGAGGCACAAACGATTCAAAAGGCAGTACGATCCAGTATCAATCGAGTACGATCGGGTACAAACCTCGTTCGATCCGGTACAAACGATAATTTTCGAGAAAACATCGAAAAAAATGTTGATTTTTGGAGTTAGTTGCGAACTGTACTTTCTCAGCCGGAAAATTCTCATTTCTTGTGAGGTACAAACGATTTAAAAAGCGGTACGATCCAGTATCAATCGAGTAAGATTGGGTACAAACCTCTTTCGATCCGGTACAAACGATATTAGCCGACTGAGACTGAATAAACATTTCTTATCGATGTTTCTATCCGTCGATATACGGTACGAACAGTTACAAACGATTAGGAATCGAGAATCTTTCATAAAATTTCCGTATTCCATTAAACATACGAAATATCCATTTTTTATGAGTGTTTCCATGTGCTTAATGGAGATACAAACGACATACTCAGCTATACAAACGGGTACAAACGATTGGGAACGATGTCCTGTTTGTCGTAAAAATCCGATATCTCGTTGAATCCTCCCAATAATTGAGAAATTAAGTTTCAATCATAGTCTCGGTCTGCGTGATGGAGGTACAAACAAAGTACTGAGCGGTACAAACAGGTACAAATAATTGAAAACCGAGCCTCGCTCGTGAAACTCGATTATTTCGTTAAGTGGCTGATTAAGATGAAAATAACATTTCTCCTGACTGTCTTAAATCGGTCGGCTTCAGATTCGAACAGAGTACTCAGCGGTACAAACGGCTACGAACGATTGGGAACCGAGTCCTGTTCGTAAAAATCACATATCTCGTTGAATACTCCGAATAATTGAGAAATTAAATTTCGATCATAGTCTCCGTCTGCGTGATGGAGGCACATACCACAATCTTAGCGGTTCACACTGGTACAACAATGAGAAATCCAGCAGTGTTCTTCAAATTCAATTATTTCGTGGAATAGCCTCATTACATCAAAAATATATTTCAGATCGGCATCATTGTTCTGCTGATATTTCAGCTGTCTATTGTAATTGTCGTAATTCGAAAGCACAACTGGATTTTCGACCTGTTTATCCATTACTAGTACTGCATATTTTTATTGCAATCCGTTATATCCAGTTGTTTATAGTGATAAACAGTCATTGTCTTCATCGTGTCTACCATTCAATCAGCCAAGAGCGTTATTTGATTCCTGCCATAGAATGAATGGTTGTCAATTATAAAACATGTGATTTTCAAAAGTAAGTCGCGGCAGCTTATTCTCGATATTGAGCTTTTCCCGTTCTTTTCACACTACAACCCAATGTGTTGTCCTAGCGAAAACTCAATACGTTTTCATAATTCTAATGTGATGAATACCCTCCCAATGGTATGCCTATTCTTTTCGTACGATCCCCAGAATCATGAGATTAATAATTCTCGACATTTGTCAACCCGATTTGATTTCTTATTTTTTCTGTTTGTTGTAGTTGTCCAGGTTCGTAATGTTTATGTCACTAATGGATGATTGGGATTATTAATATGCAAATTTCTTTTTCCGGATACTCTTCTTTCATTTTTTTTTACTCCGATGGTTCACTCCATACACTTGAGTCGATGCCTCAACACCATTCATAAAGGTTGTATTAATTGTAAAGGTCTTTTAAAACTTTTTTTTTCACATAAAAAATCTGTATTTTTTCACTTCATTTTTTTCACACTCATGAAGAAAATTGCGTTTGCAAATTAAAAATTTTCGTTCTAGACAAATAAAAATAATTCATCTGGTCGATGTGTGCATCGATTAGTGCGCAGTAAGAGTAAAAAGACATCGACAATTACGAAACTTGATAATAAAACGAAACTGACTTTTCTAAGCCTACTCAATGAACGAAGTAAGTAGTAGCAGTACTATCCGACGAATGTTGAAGACATTTACATAAACATGAAATAAAAATGAAAAAAAAATTGAATGGAGCCCTGGTGTTCAAGATGGGCTAAAGCAGAAATCTTTTTATACCTAGATATATTTTTAGTCATTGTATTTCTATTCGTGTTAGATTGAAAAAAAATGTCCTTGATTTTTTTTTCAATTTCCGTTTCCGACGCATACGACCAAACAAAAATAATATTTTTAAGCCAATCAATGGTCTAATTTGTGAATATTAGAAAAATCCACAAAAACAAACAAAAGAAGAAATGAAAAGATTTTTTGCAACCCAAGCAGACGAGGGTGCTGAGTTCAGTTCAGGAAGAATTATTTCAACCAAGTATGTAATTCTCATATATAAAAAAGGAACAAAACAAAAAACAAAAAGATCTTTGGCGATCGAATTTTCATATTTAAAAAAACTCAAAGAAAACAAGAAAAATAAATAAAAAGATTTTTGCGATCAAAGAAGTCCTAGGTGATTAGTCCTATCAAAATAGGCTAAAATGGTTTTCTCATTATGCGAACATACTTTGTCTTTCTAACATAATTTAGCGCACATGGCTTGTTTAATGCATAGCGCATTTCTTTCTCAATCCGTTTTAATGAAAATGAAAATAGACAACTGTCTCTTTTCTAATAACGTCCGTGACGACGCTATTATTGACTTACTGCCATTTAGAAGGTCATTATGAACCTCCCACCGGCCCGTGACACGGCGCACGTGAGCTATGTAATGACCCATCGATTTTTCTGACTTTACGTCGGAGTGCTCAGCTGATTGTGAACTGCCAACAAATTCGATTGCCATCTGTAGAGCATAAGTCAGATTTTCGATTTCAATTTTTTCTGGGATCTGACCTATTGTTAGAGTTCCTGGCCAATCAGGATATCCAAGATTCTCCGCAAGCCGAATCCACTGAAGACATTCAATGTCTACAATCATGTGGTTACCACTTGCAATCGTTGATACAACGTCGTGTGACTTGCAAACTGAATACTTCTTTCGGTGTAGTCGGTCTCGTAAAACTTGCTGCAAAATTTTCATACCATGAGTATAAAACGGATGTACGTTCACATCGACTACAGCAGCCTGTTCCTCATCTTCTTGGTTGCAGGACATACAATTGTGACGGATTGTGTATGATGGTTCATCCTTATACAGATGCTTTATGAGGTTACTCACATTCATTTTATAATTGTTACGTCCTCGGGTTCAACCCCGTAAACGAATTTTATTTTTTTGGGGATTTTTAAAAAATACTTGTTATATTAATACCACGGGAGTACTATAAAAATAATGTTTCGCAGCGATAGCGAAAACGCAAGACCGTTCCAAAATGAAGTTTCTCACGGTAACGGGAGAGTTCCGAGCCGACCTGTATAAGTCAAAGTTGCACGAATACCTTCCCATAGTTTCTGATTACGCGAAGCAAACGTCTGCCGAGAGGCGACGCGAATCTCTTATCTCCATCCGGGCGTCCGAGCTCGCCTCGGTTTAGTCTAGAGCGACGCACGTGGAGTTTCTACTGATATTTTTCGCACTGCTAGCATCCGGTCTACGTGCATGGTCGGCCCTATAGCTCCAGTTACCGTGTGACACTTACAAGGAAAGGTACTTTAGTGTCCGCCTCCGATTTTGATAATTTTTTTCTATGTTATAGTCCATCCAAAAATAAGAGACACGTATTTTTTTTTATCAGCCGAAAGTTATTTTTAAGGGGTGAAATCAACCCTCAAAGTTGGGCATGTTTTGCGTCTGGTAGAGTGTTTCATATAGAAGCACTCAACCGATCGAAACGAAACCAATTGCAAAATGTTCGGCATGTCAAATAACCCATATGACATGTCCAACTTCTTATGCACCCTTACGGCAAAGGGATGAACCACCCCCGAATATTCAGAATTTTTTCGTATAACAAAAACTTACAATCCGATTTTAATAAAACAAACGCCATTTTGCAGAGCAAAAAAAAATAAAATCGACGTGTTTTCGGGTTTTCCTCAGATCAAAAAAATTAAGGGGGTAAAACACCCTTAAAATGTCAAATTTTGTTTTGAGCACTGGCCCCTTCCAATTTTAGTATTCTTTTCATAGAATGTAGCTTATCAAAAAATAAGAAACACGTATTTTTTTTATCGGCCGAAATTTATTTTCAAGGGGTGAAATCAACACCCAAAGTTGGGGATGTTTTGCATCTGGTAGAGTGTTTCATATAGAAGCACTCAACCGATCGAAACAAAACCCATTGCAAAATGTTCTGCATGTCAAATAACCTATGTGGCATGTCCAACTTCTTATGCACCCTTACTGCAAAGGGGTGAACCACCCCCGAATATTCAGAATTTTTTCGTATAAAAAAAGCTTATAATCCGATTTTAATAAAAGAAACGCCATTTTTCAGAACAAAAAAAATAAAATGGACGTGTTTTTTGGTTTTCCTCGGATCAAAAAAATTAAGGGGGTAAACCAGTCCTAAAATCTTGAATTTCACTTTGCGCATCGAAATGTTTACATTCAATTCATATGTGTTGTGCCCATGGTAACACCAAAATTGGCAGTACATAAAGATTCAGCAACTAAGCTAATTCAGTAGAATTGCTAATTCGCGATTCTCAAAACTCACGCTGGAGTCTATCGACCCCAAGAAGTGCACACCCTGAGAATGCTGACGGAGCGTCATGCCACCGATCGCCCGAGAACGATCGAGAACGAATATCCAATAGTAGGGGTAAATTGATACCATTTTAGAGGAAATCGACGAATGTACAAAAACACTTGACACTGCCCGAATCAGGCAGTCTGCGAGAGTCAGCCAAAATTCCAGTAACACGTCAATCATTTGGTCTCAAGGCAAATAAACTTTGACTTTGTAAAACTCTATCTAATAAACCCATTGTTAACCTGTTTTAAAGTATTGAGCTGGAGTTCAACTCATTTATTGGCAATAAACCTTTAAATACCTCGTCCACGATCACTCATCCCTCCGAGACGGTTTTCGCGGGCACAACATATGGTTCCTTTATCATTGCGTATCGACTTATATGTTAAATAATATTTATTTCACATATTCATTGGCTGACATCATAATCGTATAGAGAATCGAATACTTTGACATGCATTACGTGAGAAGTGTTAGTTTTCGTTCTATTTATATAAGTTTCTATTTTGAACGATTTACGAAAACAAAATAAAACTCAAATATCGAGAGTCGCATCGACAATTCCCCGCCCAGAATGCAAACAAAGCTGACTCAAGCCTTGCCATATTCTTATTCATATCAAGAATCGCTATAGCGGCTCGTAGCCAAGTATTCTTAAAAAAGCCAGCTCGCTCAGCCTAATGCTTGAGAGATATCCGAAAAACAAAAAAAAATTTGTTTTTGTGATGATGTCAGATTAAGCCACCCACTCAAGATGAAGAAGCTAAAACTGACTTTATATTACTCCAGAAGTTTAGTTGCTGTTTGATTGTTGATCTGTCACTACCGTGTCCGCTATTGTGAATAACGTATTGTCATTAACATGTCTATCAACCCAATGAACGTAATAAGACTGTTGCTTCTTACATTTGAAGTAATGAACATTCCTGACAGTCCTGTTAACAATAATGAAGTGGAATTGAAAGAAAGTTTCGAGAGAATTCTGAAGGCTTCTATGGCAGAGTTCAATCAGTTAGAAATCGTGGAAGATACGACATTAGATTTTCAAGAACCTTTTAAAGATGTCATAGTAGAACCTGTCGAAGATAATGACATCGAATGGGGTCTTGGAGAATCTCCATTAAGCCTTGAAACGTGTACTGACGATGAAGAAGATTTGAGCCATGAGTACAAACAAAAAGCGGTAGAATTTTGGAGAAGTGCTAAAACGAAACGAAATAGGAAAATAGAAACAGTTCAAAAGAGTTTCAAACTTGTCAAGTCGGCGCGCCAGTTGAGACGCTGGGCTCATCAACTGAATAAAGGCGGTACTTACAAGGAGAAATTGTCGCGTATTTCTGAATATACAATTAATAATTTCAAAAGCGCCATAGACGCAGGACTCATTGTGCACGTCATCGATCTGCAAAGGTGGGCGTTACAGGCTAAAAAATTAATCGGACACGAAGATGTGCGTTTCAGCGCATCCCCAACATGGATTAAAAAATTTAAAAAAGTGCATCGAATAACAAGTAGAAAAGTTAATAGATTCATAACGAGGAAGACCGTCGAATCCAAGAAAGAATTACAAAACCTTGCTCATAAATTCGTGTCTGAAGTTCACTTAAAAATTAAGGAATATGGCTTGAAAAACATTTATAATTCCGATCAAAGTGGATTCCAATTAGAAATACATTCAGGACGAACTTTAGCAGATGAAGGTACGAAACAAGTGGAATGCCTTGTACAATCCGTTTCAGCGACGACTCATAGTTATACCATACAGCCAACAATTTCCGCGGAAGGAAAATTGCTGTCACCACTTCTTATAATTTTGAAAGAGCCTTCTGGACGGTTGGGACCGATCGTAGAGCAAACCATTTTTCAACCTTCCAATGTCTTCATAAGTGTATCGAAATCTGGCAAGGCAACATCAGGTACGTTTGTACATATATGATACTTTGATTGTGAAAAATAGATCTGCTACTTATATTAAATGCATTTGTTTACAGAACATTTCAAAACATGGCTTCAAGAAGTGTTTTTCCCAAACGTCGGTGAGAAAAGTGTCCTTTTGATTGACTCTTGGAGTGGACATTGTCCCAGAGTTGTCGACGAAGCTACACCGCATAATAAAGAGATTGTTACAATGATTATACCAAAAGGGACGACGGGAAATATTCAGCCCCTTGATGTTTTCGGATTTAGAATTTGGAAAAATTATGTCAGACATTTTTCCGACAGTATCATGTTACTTGATTATGATTTGAATCTACATTTACGAAATAATATAATCAAACTGCAGTCTCTAGTACATAATCAATTATCATCTCCGAGGTACAAAAATTTATTTCGATATGCCTGGTTCAAAAGTGGGTATATTGAAGAACGACCTGAGCATTTCGAAAACCCCATTGAATTTGCTTTCGGTATGTCATCCCAAACTCAATGTGAAATGAAAGGGTGTACAAATGTAGCCGTAATAAGATGTTCATGGTGTAAAAAGTCCTTGTGTTTCAAACATTTTTTCGAAGAATATCATTACTGTTCAAATTATGATCAATAAATGAATGTAGGAATGACAATTGAGATGGAAGTACGAAGTGAAACTTATTATTCCTATATGAAAATTCTATCGTCTGTGCTAAATGATATGGGTGGCTTAATCTGACATCATCACAAAAACAGATTTTTTTTGTTTTTCGGATATCTCTCAAGCATTAGGCTGAGCCAGCTGGCTTTTTTAAGAATACTTGGCTACGAGCCGCTATAGCGGTTCTTGATATGAATAAGAATATGGCAAGGTTTGAGTCAGCTTTGTTTGCATTCTGGGCGGGGAATTGTCGATGCGACTCTCGATATTTGAGTTTTATTCTGTTTTCGTAAATCGTTCAAAATAGAAACTTATATAAATAGAACGAAAACTAACACTTCTCACGTAAAGCATGTCAAAGTATTCGATTCTCTATACGATTATGATGTCAGCCAATGAATATGTGAAATAAATATTATTTAACATATAAGTCGATACGCAATGATAAAGGAACCATATGAATTGAATGTAAACATTTCGATGCGCAAAGTGAAATTCAAGATTTTAGGACTGGTTTACCCCCTTAATTTTTTTGATACGAGAAAAACCAAAAAACACGTACATTTTATTTTTTTTGCTCTGAAAAATGGCGTTTCTTTTATTAAAATCGGTCTGTAAGTTTTTTTTATACGAAAAAATTCTGAATATTCGGGGGTGGTTCACCCCTTTGCAGTAAGGGTGCATAAGAAGTTAGACATGCCATATAGGTTATTTGACATGCAGAACATTTTGCAATGGGTTTTGTTTCGATCGGTTGAGTGCTTCCATATGAAACACTCTACCAGATGCAAAACATCCCCAACTTTGGGTGTTGATTTTACCCCTTGAAAATAAATTTCGGCCGATAAAAAAAATACGTGTTTCTTATTTTTTGATAAGCTACATTCTATGAAAAGAATACTAAAATTGGAAGGGGCCAGTGTTCAAAACAAAATTTGACATTTTAAGGGTGTTTTACCCCCTTAATTTTTTTGATCTGAGGAAAACCCGAAAACACGTCGATTTTATTTTTTTTTGCTCTGCAAAATGGCGTTTGTTTTATTAAAATCGGATTGTAAGTTTTTGTTATACGAAAAAATTCTGAATATTCGGGGGTGGTTCATCCCTTTGCCGTAAGGGTGCATAAGAAGTTGGACATGTCATATGGGTTATTTGACATGCCGAACATTTTGCAATTGGTTTCGTTTCGATCGGTTGAGTGCTTCTATATGAAACACTCTACCAGACGCAAAACATGCCCAACTTTGAGGGTTGATTTCACCCCTTAAAAATAACTTTCGGCTGATAAAAAAAAATACGTGTCTCTTATTTTTGGATGGACTATAACATAGAAAAAAATTATCAAAATCGGAGGCGGACACTAAAGTACCTTTCCTTGTTAGCGAAAGATTAATGCCTGGACCCCCTCCATTCGCGAATCGGAGGAGTCGAAAAGTGTCAAGGAGTCAGTCAGTCTTCGATCTTCACTCACCCGCTTCGCTCACTCAATTTTTTCGGAGTATATTCGTGTCCGAGCAAATTCATTTTTAATCGCGTCGGTTGTGGTCATAACTCTCGAGCTTCGCGAAGCGCGTGTGTTTGAGTGTCGGTACCGGCTCAAATCTGCCTTGTTTTGTTTTTTTTCCATAATTTTGTATTTCTAAATAAAATCCTAGCAACCTGCATATCGCGTTCGCGAGTGTCACTTTCAGAATCAAGTGTTTCGATTCTGTAAAAGTTTGTGCGCCACGAGAAAAATCCAGTTCACCCCTTTTGCCTTCGAATATTCGAGTAAGTCCACTCTATTAAATTAAACCATCTAATAATTCAAGAGTCGGCACATTGATCCATATTGACTTAATTTATCCAAACAAACTTACGTTTCACCATCTTTATAATTAATTCAAATTTAAAAATCTCAAGGTTGCGTTTATTTCGTTAATTCGAATTCCAAACCACAAGCTTGCTTTAACAGTTCGAATCGGTAACTGTGATCTTGGGTTTGTTTCGTTGATTCGAAACTCAAACTTCAGGTTCACATAGTTTCCACGATTTTGTATTTTAACTTATTTTTGTCAATTCAACATTTAAATTTCGATCACAACTTGAAATCATTTCAGCGATTCAAATTTAATCCCGCGTTTTTCTTTATTTTTGAATCACCCCACGTGAATCCAAGAATTCGAGCCCAAATAATCTTATTTCGAAAATTTAAATTTACCTTCAAAATTTCAATAATTTACAAATCAATCTCGAATAGTCCCGTTTTAACCAATTCAATTAATTAACCAATCAACCAAATTCAGTTAATTAATCAATCAATCAATTCAATTCAATTTTATTAAATTTAAATTTAGACTCATCCGATAAATTATTAGTGTGTCTCCCCACTACGGAAATTCTTGTGCGCATAAACTCCGGAAATTCTGTTTTGTTCGACTCGTCAAGCGAATACGGACCGCGATACGCGTTCCCGGTATTCGGGTTGCTTCGATTCGCGCGTTTCGAGAAAACCTCTCGAGCAAGTTTGCCAAAAATTCACCGCGTACACCTATTGTAAAAATCATATTTTTCTTCGCGTTTTAATTAAGTTGCAACGGTTCGTCCGCCGTCCTGTAATTTCGAACTCTTTACTAAATAAAAGGGAACGAGCGTATTTCTTTTCGTCAAACTCGAATCATCTGTTTATTTCTCATTTACCCAGAACTCTGAAAATAATAAGCTCTTCAAAACTCAAATCCGTAAATCTGGAACGACCATCGAAACCATCCGTCAAGATTATTTCTCAAATCACTCTTCATTGCAAAATATACGTGATCAGCAAGGAGTACCCAACCGGGCGTCTTTTGAGCCCGAACATCGAGGGCACGCCCAAATTGTATCGTGCTGTATCACCAGTCTCTTCGGAGGCGTCAACAATAATCAGGGTTCGCACTCCCGAACCCCCTGAAATCGAGACTCCCCCGGACACTCCGTAAGTCGCTTTACACCCTAAACGCTTCACCGCTACGAGGAAAAGGTAAGTGCTCGCTACTTCGCCATTTAATTTATTTCGCCTTTTCCAACCCTATCGCCAACGCAGATCGGCAGCGCAAGCGGTTCCAATCCCGGAGGGGAAAACCCCCTTCCAAACACAGGGACCTCGAATAAACCGTTACTTGGGTTAATTCGCCATTTGGTCGATTCTTAGTCTATCCGTTTCTGGTGGACACAAACCCGCGACGTAACACAATCAAGGACTCCACCATCAACTTGTTTAATCTCGGCTATTAATTCAGCTCTTTCCTTGTAAACTTTTTTCGTGCAGCCGGCCTTATCTAGTAATTTTACAAAGTCGAAAAAACGATTTTTCGTACATTCGACGTAATTTTGATAGCTCGCCCAGACTCGATATGTGTTACGGACCATAATTTGTTTGTTTTTCAACTTCACGGGCCCAAGAAGCAATCCATTTTTTAATAATGGAACAGTGAATGTTACACATTTCGGTCGTCCATGGCGATGTTGGATGTCGGGACATGAGCGTAAAAATTTTCCGCGTTTCTTTTTGTCTCGGCTCTTACCTTTCCATATTTCTTTCTCGTTCAGATACGTATTTGGGCAATCGCTATTTTCGGAATTACACGTATCGAGTATGTCGTTACAGTTATTCTTGATTCCCGGGGATTCTACTACCAACTTACCCGATTGAGCTTCCTTGTCACCCAACATTTCGTCCTCGCTGTCATCTGTACCATCGTCCCTCATGACTTCGTTCTTTTTGATCTGATCCCCCATGATCTCATCGTCACCATTCGTAATCTTGTCCTCCATGACATTGTCCTCACTCAGCCTGGCCACGCCCCACGTGACTTCATTCTCGCCCATCATGACCTCGCTGTTAGATAGCTCATCGCCATTCTTCGAGCCCGCCTCAGTATTTCGTCACTTTCGCATTGTTTCTCATGGACTTTCTCTCGTTTCACTTCCTTATATTTCGTCGAGGCTGTAATGCATCGCTTCCATCTTGATACAAGGCATGAAGAATTTTCGTCGTTCCTACAATCGATCGCATGTGTATGACTAAAAATTTGTCGACCCTTATGCCCGATTTTCCTCTCAAAATTAGTTGCTTGACCTCTCGAAAATACTCTTCACTGTATGAAGATGTGGCGACTGACGACTTATCTCGTGCCATAACCGCTGTCCACAGAGGAAAGTGCTTCGCCAATCTGATGAGACTCATTGCAAAATCATGACACTGATAGGGATTCGGTCGGTCACCATCGACTAAAGAGGATTTACATTCAGGAACAAGATTACGAATGAATTCGGACACAGTCGTGCAATCATCGGGACTGTTCTCATTGCCATCGATATGATCAGATATTTTAGTATCATTTTCGTATTCATAACAATGAGCATCGTTTTTAATAGCTTCAATAGCCTAGATGGACTCTGTTTCTGACAAAGCGACTTGCAAAACATCGCAAAATAGAGCCCGAAAACTATTGATGCTATCACATTTTGTTAGAAGTCCAACACATCTTACAAAAAATCCTTCACGCTGAAATGTTTTTCTTGAAAGCATTTCCATCCGCAGACAAATTTGATTAAATGCGCAATGTCAATGCGCGATATACACGGCGATCGTGGATTTTCGTCGGGTGACAGAAGCCATTTGATGCAGGCATCAATGTATTTGCTCAAGCAGCAATCGTTAAACGCTATACAAACTGCGTTCAGCAATGCCAAAGAATAATCCGTTACCACTTCTGTGGGATTCGGCACATCGTAGCGCAGCCATTCTGTCAACCAGTACGATATTATATTAGCGTCATGCTTTTCTGACATCATTTGGCACACAGGTAGAATTTTACCGTGGAATGGAACGACCGCTTGATACAAAAATATATTTCGGCTGGATCCGTCCGGTCTTTTGATTCGGCTTATTTCGGAACCCGTTGCGTCAATTGACAAAGCGCCAGCTCCACAATCTTTACATTTGATACTTTCTTTATACAAGTATACTTGCTCTGGACTCCAATAAAAAGTGTAGAACTTGTTCGAACACACTTCTTTTAGAAAACCCGCAAATTCAGCCTCGTACTGTAATTTTTCTATAGACCGGATCGGCTCAGAAACGTTAACAAGACCCAATTGTTTATCATTTTCAAGTTGTTTAGATTTTCACAGTACATCTTCAGAATACAAATGTGCAGGCTCAATGTCACCGAACTCCATCTTCTGATTGGCATTTTCTCTTCGCCAGGTATATACACTAGGGTGGTTCAAAAAAATCGACTATTTTTATTTCTTCAAAGCCCGGGTTCCAATTATGGCAGTGAGGTGAAAAATGATGCCTGACAAAATTTGAGCCCTTAAAAAAATTTTTTAGAGGTCGCTCATCGCGATTTTCTATTTTTCATTTAAATAACACGGGGAAGACGTTACTAGCTGCTTTTGAATTTTATTCCTCGGCAACGGATGAGGGTACGACAATGCCCAAAGTGGTTCTTTGTAGGGATTTGAACGCTCTATAAAAAAAGTCTCTTGTTGTTTTACGCTAAACCTACTCCTACAAAAGTTATTCAACGTCAAAATTGGCTTTGAAGAAAATTTCGACATTTTTTTACTTTTCCGGCGAAACTATCGACCTTGTCACAAAACGCTGTGGAAACTTTTTCGAAAATCATGTGATTTAGTATAATATCGTGTTCTTAGATTGTTACAAAATTGAATAATTTATAATAAAACTACATTATGAGGTTATTCTTAGAGGAAAACTGCAATTTCCGTTGAGTGAATCGTTATATTAACAAAAAAAGTTCGAAGTTTCATTGAGTCATTAGGTAATGCTTATTGTTAGTGAAAATTCCAAAATGCATCGGATTTTTCCACCTTCCATTTATAATTTCTTTTGGGGCATTCATTTTTTTTCTGAAGAATGCAATATAAATTCAGATTCAAAGTTATTCGAATTAAGTATAAATTGAAACGTCTAATGTAATTGAGTTGGAAAAATTGAGTGGAAATGATGTTTGGAATAATGGTTCATAGCCCTTACTGTAGAGCTATCCAGTATTCCAAACATTATTTCCACTCAATTATATTAGACGTTTCAATTTATACTTAACCCGGCGTGTGTCCACTATATTTTTCGGTGACCGGTGTGTATACTGGGTACTTTAGGGAACAGTCAAGTTTACAAAGTTTTGTAGGCTTCCAAAAAATTGAAAAAATTCTGGGTTACTTATTGGAGTGTCTACTACATGACCCTGCAGCTACCTAACTCAAAAGTTCAAAACCGTTGTTAATAAAAATGAAACAATCGTCTAAAATGTGGGAAAAGCGGACTTTTGTTAACAAATTTGTAACTCCAAAATAAACAAATGTTAAAAATAAACGGTTCTAGGGTTTTGACTATGAGCCTTCAAAAGAATATAGTGTTTTTTGCGTGGGTTCCAAAAAGTTGAATTATTTGAGCACCTGAAAATGGGGAACATTTTATGGATTCATGCGTGTCATAAAATAAACGAAAAGGTAATTTTACGATACAAAAATGATTTTTTATTATTCAAAAAACAAAGGAATGATATATTGATGATAATTGAAATCGTGGTCCTCGTTGCCATCTTCTTCACTGGGTATGTCCTCGTGAATCTCTTCCCCGTCGGATTCATTCTCACTTTCCTGATCGTAAAATACTTGGGAACGACGGTCATGTAAACTGTCCCTTATCTGGGATGAGCTCCTTATACCCATTTTGAAAAACTGCTAGAAAGAATGGAAAAACAACCGATTGATACGCCAAAAATACAAAAAAAGTTTTTTTATCGAGGTTAAAGTTCGTAAAAAAAAGCCGCAACAGCATCAAATACATGCAACATTCATTTCAGTATAAAAAAAACTGAAAAACTACGAAAACGAAAAATACAACACTATCCACTTACCTTAGAAAATACTGACGCGGTGTGTACACTGACCCTTTCAGAGAACGGGAGCGACTTACACTCACTGGCGTTTTTAGGTAAACTGCCAGAACCGGCGGTCCCTTAGGCATTTAGTCCCTACTACTACCTAGATTTTTAGGGGGGGGGGGGGGGGTAACCGGAGCCTGCCTTCTATCGACCTTCTATCGACAAGAAAGAATTTTGAGTTCGAAATTTCGACTGTTCCTTTAAAGTCCCAGCATACACACGCCGGGTTAATTCAAATAACATTAAATCTGAATTTATATTGCATTCTTCAGTAAAAAAAAATTAATGCCCCAAATAAATTTTAAATGGACGGTGGAAAAATCCGATGCATTTTGGAATTTTCACTAAAAATAAGCATTACCTAATGACTCAATGGAACTTGGAACTTTTTTTGTTTGGGTTTGGGTTGGGAAAACTGCAACGGAAATTGCAGTTTTCCTCTAATAATAACCTCATAATGTAGTTTTATTATAAATTATTCAATTTTGTAACAATCTAAGAACACGATATTATACTAAATCACATGATTTCCGAAAAAGTTTCCACAGCGTTTTGTGACAAGGTCGATAGTTTCGCCGGAAAAGTGAAAAAATGTCGAAATTTTCTTCAAAGCCAATTTTGACGTTGAATAACTTTTGTAGGAGTAGGTTTAGCGTAAAACGACAAGAGACTTTTTTTATAGAGCGTTCAAATCCCTACAAAAAACCACCTTGGGCGTTGTCGTACCCTCACCCGTTGCCGAGGAATAAAATTCAAAAGCAGCTAGTAACGTCTTCCCCGTGTTATTTAAATGAAAAATAGAAAATCGCGATGAGCGACCTCTAAAAAATTTTTTTAAGGGCTCAAATTTTGTCGGGCATCATTTTTCACCTCATTGCAATAATTGGAACCCGGGCTTTGAAGAAATAAAAATAGTCGATTTTTTTGAACCACCCTAATATACACTGTTTCCCTGCAACTCTTTTACAACGGCCAACCGTTCTGAGCCGGTTAAATACCGTTTCTTTTCGTGTTTAACATTGATGGTATCAAGAGTGGAAACGTTTATAGCCATTCCTTCGTCTAACAATATAAGTGTTGGCAGATAAATATGTACGACGTTGCAGCATTCTCGACATTTTCCGCGGACTGTTAAAAAAATTTCTCCAGGATTGTCGTTGATTGTGGCATATTGGAATGCAAATGGGCATGGAAGCTTTAAATTTTCCCACAACAAAGAATAGAGCGTGTTTGTCCAGCCGGGCGCTAAAGTTGGCTTGTCATTTTCAATGTACGTAAAAGGGCTCGACTTTATGTGTGCAAAATCTCATTTTCGGCAACTTTTCATGAGCATGAGTCCATACTGGATCAGATAATGAATTCGGCTTGCACTCATTATTCTGATCTACGTAATGAAAGTGCAAATCTTTGAACGCTTCAAAAATTTCGTCAACTGTATAAGCTGGTGGTGCAGGCATTTTGAATGAATAATGGTTTCAGCCAAAAGAAAGAAAAATATGCTGCAGAAAAAAAATCTTGTTTTTTTGGCTTCGAAAGAATAACGCAATGATACGCAATGAACCGCTACATTTAATTTCCGCTGGCTTACAAAAGGCGAGAGAATCCGAAATTGATAAAATCTTAAAATATATACATTTGTGGATATATATATTGTAACGTAGCGCTCTTGCCGACCTGGCCTGAACGCCGCCACGCGTCGGTTCGAGCTACCTTAATTTTAAAAGGAGCAGGTATGAAAGAAACGTGAGAACGCGGAATTTAGATTTTGAAGAATTTAACAATTCCGATTTATTCAATTTTGATTGATTTCACAGGATAAATTTTTTTTTTGATTTGTGGTCGTGAAATGTTCGCGATCGCGCTCGCCAATTGTGAAAAATTTTGTTTCACTCACCGTTTCAAATTTGAACAATTTTTAATTTACGCGTTTTTCGCCTATTTTCAAAATATAAGTTTCAATAATTCAATCATGTTTCGATTTTATACAATAAAAGAGTTTATTATAGGTTTGACGCGATATAACCTCAAATTCGTACCGCGGCCTTTTTAATTATTTGAAATTTACAAGATTTACAAACTTTACAGAAATCTCGGTTTTGTTTAACTCGGACTCGATTAATTACAACTTTGAATTTAAAAAGAGAATTTACAAATTTACAAATCAATTTACAAGAAAAATCATTCCTGATTATAGCAGGCAAAAGAATAATAAAAAAAAAAATAAGTTCAGTTAAGGAACAAACCCCAGGCTATGGGATAGAAACGTCGCCGAATCCCTCCGAGAGTCTGAGCATTTGGAAGGTTAAGGTAACTTGCCGTCCACGTGTTATGGGATCGAGACGTCGCCGAATCGCTCCGAGAACTCCGCGCAACGGAAAGCTTGGAAAATTTAGAGGTTAGGTGTGGATCCTGGATTATGGGATCGAGACGTCGCCGAATCGCTCCGAGAATCCAGGCATCCAGGAAAATTAGGATAGGTTAGATTGCTTGCTAATGTTACGTCCTGGAGATTCGTTTTGATTTTTGCCTAATAGAATCTATAGAAATATAATAAATAATTAACGTAGTAAGTAGTAAGGCTACGCCGGTTCTGGCTCAAATGGGGGCGAGGGGGGAGCGGTGTGCGGGGAAGCGCCAGGGCCAGAGGGGGGCAGCGAAGGGGGAAGCCGCGCGCCATAGGGCCGTGTGTGTGTGTGTCGCACACATTCTCGCGGCCCTTGAAAAAGAAGGAGAGATAGAGCCGATGGTGAGTGTGAGAGAGATGGAATGAGAAAAATCGTGTTAATTTATGACCAGTGCGTTACGGATTTGTCTTCGCCTCGGATGCAGATAAGGGAGGGGAGGGGGGGCATAACGAAGGGTCTGCCGTTGGAGAGAGAGGTGTGAGAGAGATAGAATGACCGTAGAGAGCAAAAGCATGAGAGAGACGGAGTGAACGAGAAAAAATATTCTC
Organism: Venturia canescens; assembly: GCF_019457755.1. Taxonomy (NCBI): domain Eukaryota; kingdom Metazoa; phylum Arthropoda; class Insecta; order Hymenoptera; family Ichneumonidae; genus Venturia; species Venturia canescens. The sequence goes on from NC_057422.1 coordinate 27,198,821, forward strand.
TAAGAGTTTTGAACTCTGGGTGTATGTGAGATGTAAACATTCAGTTTGAAATGCTACTGATTCGTCATCGCTCATGTGCGGGCCGGATAATTCTATACAATAATTCTATAAGAGGTCTCAAGATTTTTTTTCGACATTTTGTTGTTTTTTTTTTTTTTTTCAAGACTTCAGTATGAAAAGTATTCTCAAGATGGATAGATGTGCGAGTATGTATGCGATCCATCCGTTGAAAGAACATTGGATGCTGACTAAAAATGAACTCGAATCAATTCCTAAGATTCTGCTCATAAAATATTATGGTAAATTCATTCCATCGCTATGGGATCGATTACCTGAACATTTGAAGAGTGATAGTGAAGTTCAGTCTTATCAATATTGTCACGATCATTTTAATCCACCGTGGATGTCGACTCATATTGATGCTCTAGGACCAATACGTCGAGAGTGTGAAAAATGTTGGATCATGGAACAGCTAGTGAATATTTATGCAATTTATTGTATACGGAGCCCTCGTGAAATGACGGCGGAAGAACTCCTCATTATATCACCATCAACGTTCAAGAAATATTTCAGTGACTTTACGGATGTTTTGTGGGAGCGTTTTCCATATTACTACAAATCCGACGTTGAAATTCAATCGTTGCGTCGATGCCATGATCATTGGAATACGTCTTCGATGGAAGATCACATTGATGCTCCGGCCCCTCTACGGAAAAATTGTAGAAAATGTCGGGAGAGGGAGGACATGCATGAGGTAGAGGGGGAATAACCCTAAAAATTCAAGAGAAATCGAGAGCAACGTCGTCGTCAGTCAGCTGCTGCATTAGTTCGAGAGCAGACGAGAAAAAAAATCACTCTTCAAAAATGGAGTTTACATCTTTGAACAAAGTTGCCACGCTGGAAAACAACATACCAACGAAGAAGCTGATTGAACTTGAGGTCGGGACTGATCATCCAATTCATCATATTCGATCGGTGAAAACGAAATTTGGAAAACGATACATCGCCAACATCGGAGGTCAATTCATGGTTTTTCTACCGGGGAGACTTTCCGAGGCTTTCGACCAAGACGAGGATGAATTCAAAAAGCTGTTGGAGGCGGCTCAAGCGAGAGAACTCTACATGGAAACGTTTGCCGACAAGTGGAGTAAAATTTTGTTCAAACATATTCCAAAATCTTCGTGAAGAGAAAAAAATGTATAATTGTGATCATTATTGAAAAATCATACTAATAATAGTAATAATAATATGAAATATTGTGGACTAATTGGAGGAGGAGGAGGAGGAGGAGGAGGGCTTGCAATAAAAATATGGAAAAAGTCTCATCGTAGAAATGTTTTGTTTATTTGAAAATCCCTCGTTCACACAATGCTAGATATACATATAACCAACTTCTGAGCGATTTCACATTCGCATTCGCACAATTGTATTTCGGATTGTTATGGTGATGGTGAGGACAATCGAGGCGACTTTTCGGCAACTTCTGCAACGATGGGCAGTCCAGAGTCTCCATATCGATAATTTCCGATGACAGATCCAAGAAATTCTTCAGCCACAAAGACTTTTCGCTCCCTTTCACGTATATAGCGCGAGCTCGTTGTAAGATTGTTTGAATGATTATTTTCGCTGTTTTGTATGGTAGACCCTCATAGTCCCATGAAATCCCGTGAACATTTCGTTCCAACCATTTGTTTGTTATTTTATATCGACCGGGTAGCGCGTCCCAAGTACATGGTGATTTGAAGAACAGCGTTAGAGGTTTATAAATTTTGTCGTTGGCTCGAATAATTGATATTTCTTTCGGGATAAATTCATTGCGTGAGCCCTTAAAACCCTGGAGATCAACGATAAAGTCCATCTCGACTGACGATTAGTAAAATCATCACCATGACTTTATACCAATTTTTTCACCCCACCACTCACAGGATTGTATTCAACGATGCGATCGTGTAGAATGAGACAGTATGCGCATGTTTGAGCAGGAATATTTGTGCTTGTTTCAAATTCAAGGCGTACATCAACAGGCCCAGACTTGAGAGAATCGTTCTGCTTCGAGCAGTCAACCACAATGAGAGGAGCATATTTGAGAAAATCCGTTTTTGTAAGCCACGGTTCGGCCTCCTTATTGTAGTACATCGGTTGAAAGTTTGTATACATATCGTATAGTACTGCATACTGATTTTGCGGTATATTCAAATTCATGTTACCATAGGGATAACATTGTGAATTTAAGTATAATTTTACATCGGTAACATTGCAATGATCAAAATTGCTCGCATTTTGCCTTTTAACGCTCTTTCGTCCTGTTTGGAACGCCAGGATCACATATCGAGGTTTTTCCAGCTGTGTGGATGTCTTGACAGACCACACGTGTTTCGATGTCGCTGGTAACATTGGATATTCATACAATTCCCACGTACGAAAACTCATTGGAATTGGAGTATCTTTGGCGATGAATTTCAACAGTTGAATTTTCTGTTTATCTGCCACGGTGACGTATGGAACGAGCCATTCAATTTTTCGTAGTGTAATTTTATAATCTTCAGCGGCTGCTTGAACTATTGCATTATCATCGGAACGTGATCTAGTCAAGATCAATTCGTGTTTTGCATTCACCACCACTTTTCGATAATCTTCAGCAAATCCCAGCAGCATGCTCAGTGGTATGCATACGTCAAAGTTGCCTGCTACGTCTACAATTTGTTGAGTCTCCTCAACATCGAGCCAACCGGTGTTCTCAAGCATTGCACTTCTCGCCGACGAATGAGATGTATATCCTTTGATGAGAGATGTGATTCCCACATTTTTATTACGATCGATTTCAACTGCGTTAAGTTCATAACGCACCTCCTCGAATAAATGACAAATGGCATTGTTGACGAGGCTCGTTGCAGCTAACGCTGTACCATCCGCCTTTGTCAGTTTACCGCAAATGTGAATTGAACTTTTGCTCGGTAAAATTGATAAATCTTGATGTTGGATTGAAATACGTATTTCATCACTATTGTTGTATGTTGACGATGCGTATGGTTGATGAGCATGAACCTCATAATGTATGATGGATTCGTCAAACATGACGGGTGTCTGGATGTTTATGATTTCTTCCTCCATCGCAAGCAGCAAATGCACAACATATAATTTCTCACACGGCAACTCCACGAATTTTGAGACCCAAACTCTTTAATAGTAGAAGGTTTTGAGGTGTTAACGCTTTCAGCGTCGTTCGACGACTGGTGGTTTCGTAATCCCATGTTGGCTTATTAATATTGCCAATACGGTGATTGTAAATTATCCCCATCGAGATTTTATATGAAGTCTTATGGTGATTACTTCGCCGCGAAAATTTATCAAATCTCCGTCCTGATCAACAATACGAAGTTGTATATTGTCAATTCGCCGATTTGTGATTGGTAGATAAATGACACTCAATGGTACTTCGATGATTTTATAGCCAGCCGGTACAGATGGAAAAAATTCATGAATTGTGTGAACTTTTCGTCCGTTGATGTATGCACCAGTTGTTATGTTACACTCGACTCGGATGGCGTTCACTTTGATAATGGATACCGGCAAATCAGACACGTGTCTTTTATTGGGTTCCAATCGACGCGATGTAAAACCCAAAAGAGGTCCAATAGAATTGTTCGATGTAAAATCAATCGATTGATTACACTCAATTTCACTACGTAGCGTATAATTATTCGGCTTAAGCTGAATTTGTATGTTTGTCAACTGAGCTTTCAAATATTTTTCAATATCTTCAATTTCATAGCTGCCCGTTGGAATGGTCAACACTTGCGTTCCAACATGAAATTCATTGCAACCAATGTCAATATTTGGAATTGAATTGAACGTGAGCAGCTCGACGAGTCCAAGAGTATAATTTTTGTCGGGCGATAGTTCGATGGGTGGAAAAAATTGTGCTTCGAGTATGGAGGATGTGCCAGTGATGGTAATAGTTAAACTATCATCCATGATGCTCGCAACTTTAGAACTAAACACATAGCTCCATAATCTTTATTTATATAGTTTATAATTGTCTCGCCGATTCAGTTGATTACACAAAAATTTTAAACATAAATGTCCACATATTATCGTGTCATATTCTTGATATTTTTTATAATTATATTTCACGCTACCAACATTAAAGTATTTCATGAGTTCGGGTGGAGGTGGAAGATTGCCAAAGCTGTCAAAGTATGTGATTCCTCGGCCAGATTTTTTATAAGCAACCCAGTGTGTACCAGGTCCCACATTATCATCCAAATTAACGATTGCTGATTCTTGCTCGAGTGGTCCGTCCGCAGGTAAAGTGTCACGCATGAAAACACCGCGAAAGTTACGAATTTTCATGGCTCCCGCATATTTTAGCAGATCGATGTCGGTGAGTGGTTGATGTGGTAGCGTGATTATACGTTTTTTGACCCGAGGTAAAGACCCAAACCCTGTTTGTATGGTTTCAAGTGTAAACCTTTACCCAAAGCGATGGCCTCGAGTGTTCGATTATGACGCTTACGTTCGTCCAATTCCTTTTTAGCCGCTTGAGCAGCATTTACAGCTTTGACTATTGCAGCACTGCCACCCGACAATGCTCCAACAGCGCTAAGACCGGCAAAGATGGGTACGAGGAAGGGTAATAAACCGCCGGTTTTTTGAGGAACAGGTAGAATCCTAGGCGTGCGTACTTTAACGCCCTTTACACCAGCTCGCGCACCTTTCAGTGCAGACATTACGACTTTACGAGAATCATCACTACGTATCATTGCTTTCTTCGCAGCACCGATAATCTTTTTCAGGCAAACACTTTTCGGGCGTTTCATACCCAATCCAAATTTCCTCTTAGTCTTCATAATGTTCGTCACAGCCCAAGCACTTGCTCTTTCACCGAGACTCGCGTCTTTCGAGGTTACACGCTTCCAAGCTTGTTCAGCCAAAACTTTATCCGCCAAATGTCTTGCTTCCAAATTGTCGCGATTTTTCGAATATGCGATATCGTGCTGTTTGCAAGCTGCGTCCAGCGGATTTATACCTGGATCACCACGAGCAAGACGTTTGGCAAATTTTGTGCCAGGTCCACAATATTGATAGCCTGGTAGATGCAATTCCACCGGGAGATTGTTAATTAGACTGTTGACAAGACCTTTGCCATGCACAATCATTACCACGCGGTGGTCGCAATACGACTGATCAGTATTATATTATAAAGTCGCATTTATATGATTTTTTCAATCAGTAGCATGCGCGATGAAGATGAAGAAACAAGGTGGTCAACTTCCCGTAATAAATTTCGATGAACTCGTAGGTGATGCAAAGAAAGTGAAGCGTCATGGGAACATACTACCTAGTAGCATTCGTGCCGTGTTTTGTGGACCATCGAATTATGGAAAAACGAATGCTCTACTTACGCTCCTGATACATCCAAACGGTTTGAGATTCGAGAACATTTATCTCTACTCGAAATCGTTGAAACAGCCGAAATATCGACTTCTCGAGCAAATGCTCAAACCCGTGAAAGGAGTGGAATTCTTCCCATTTAACGAGCATGAACAAGTTGTGGCCCCCAGTGAAGCTCGACCAAACTCAATATTTATCTTTGATGATATAGCATGCGAAAAGCAGGATAATGTGAGAGCATTTTTTTCCATGGGGAGACATGAGATTGTGGACAGTTTTTATCTATGTCAAACGTATACCCGTATCCCGAAACATCTTGTGAGAGATAATGCAAATTTTGTTGTACTATTCAAGCAAGACGATATGAATCTAAAACATGTGTATAATGACCATGTGAATACTGATATGACTTATGCGTGCTTCAAAAACATGTGTATAAAGTGTTGGAAGTCGGACAAGTATGGATTCATCACGATTGACAAGGAGAGTGAATTAAATGCTGGAAGATATAGAAGAGGATTTGATTCCTTCCTCACCGTCGATGATAAATGATTGTTCTTTCAGTTTTAAAGACAGTCTAGAGTCTGACTTGCATACGTCAACATGAAGAGCAAAGAACTTTTAAGGGAGAAGGCTGTATTGAGCGAACTTGCCAAGGCAAGTGATGCAATCAGACGGAAACATCGAATGTTGAAAAGTGGACGTGATAGTGCTCAGCAGAGAATGCAAGATGTGTTTAAACCGATTGTCGAACCATTAGAGGAGCTAGTTTCGTATACGAAAAAACCGAAAATTAAGAGTGAACGTATGAATGTTAAGAAGGAGGAGGAGGAGGAGGAGGAGGAGAAGGAGAAGGAGGAGTCTCCAAATTTCGGAGAAAATAGCATGCAGCAAGATATTTCTTTCAAAGACGATATTTGGCATGATGCAATTACTGATGAGAATGTCGATGTATCCGTAACTAAAAATAATGATAATCATGATGATGATGACGATAATTTGGAATCATCTGAAGATGTTGATAATTTGATACGTGAATATTTGGGTCTACTGCGTAGTAATAACAAAACAAGATTAGATGGCTTGTATGGAGTACGAAATCTCGCTCAAAACAGATTAATGATTGGTGATTCACCGATTCATTTCGAACTCGATCATATAGTGGTTGGAGATGAAAAGTATCCCAAAAGTATTGGCTTGGTGGAACTGTTGTTTAAAAAAGAGCCTGAACTCAAATATATAACTCCAAATGACTTGGAGAAATATCAGAAAATTGTCATTACAACGAATGCTCATAAAAAATTTTATAAACGCACGGGTGCAGTACGTCAGGATAAAAATAGTAAATTCAAAAATTATATATCCCACATGCTGCGTAGCAACGATAAGAAGGGTGGTGCTCTGCCCCAGTACAAGGTAGCACAAAAGCATACTTCTATCGACTATGTTTATTGGGATGATCCGAATGAACTAGTGGATCGTCTTCGTTTATTGCTCGGATCGTGAAGCTGAAATCATTTATTAACATGTGAGGGCTTGCTTTCATCCACATTCCCAACATGAGCGTCGATGTGTTTGGACGAAAGTTGAGTAGACGTGGTGGTACAGGTCCTCCGGGTAAACCAGGTGCTGGATTCAAAATTACATCAGACGGTCATTACGATTTGGAACGAAAACGATTGGAAAACGTTGGCGACCCAATAAATGCCAGAGATGTTGTAACACTCGGTGCATTAAGTAAACACATTCATTCTATAACTCATAGTGTGACTCATATAACGAATCAAAGGTGCGAATCGAATGCGGCTGCTCTAGAGAAGCGTGTAAAAGATGATCTCGCCACTCTACGCAAGGAGATGAAAAATTTGGAAAGTACAATCGCGGAGCAAATAAAAGATGATCTTACCATCCTGTTGAAGGAGATGAAAGATTTGGAAAATGCAATCGCGGAGCTTAAAAAGTGAAAAGTTGCGAGAGAATGAGCATGCCGCGGTGGTAGAGGAGCTACACAAGCAAGCTCGACGAAATTACCCACGTCGACGAGTGGATATACGCGGTCTGGATGAGACTTGGCAAGCTGATCTTGTCGATATGTCTGCATATGCACAACACAACTCCAAGTATAAATTTCTCCTCACCGTCATCGATATATTCTCCAAATTCGCCTGGGCCGCACCATTGAAGAGTAAGAGTGGAAAAGATGTCACCGCTGCAATGGAATCAATTCTCAGCAAAGGACGCATACCCAAAAATCTTCACGTCGATCGAGGAAAAGAATTTTACAATACGGACTTTAAGGCCCTGATGAAAAAGTATAATATACATTTGTATTCAACATTTAGCAACTTGAAAGCATCAATTTGTGAGCGCTTCAATCGTACACTCAAGAATAAAATGTGGATGCAATTTAGTTTTCGCGGAAGCTGGAAATGGATTGATATTCTCGAAACCTTAATTGAGAAATATAATGCTACACAGCATCATACGATAAAGATGAAACCGAAAGATGTGAACGCTGCGAATGAGGCGCAACTATTGCATAACGTATATAATAGAACTGTGGATGGGGAGAAACCAGCAAAATTCAAAATTGGCGATAAAGTACGCATAAGTAAATTTAAGAATGTATTTGAGAAAGGTTATACGCCAAATTGGACAACGGAAATTTTTACAATATATCGAGTGAGAAAAACTAATCCAGTTACTTATAATATAAAAGATTATCAAGAGGAGCCCATCGCAGGTGGTTTCTACGAGCATGAGCTGCTTCGAACAAAAAATCCCGACACGTATCTAATTGAAAAAGTGTTGAAGAAGCGTGGCAGTCAGTTGTTTGTGAAATGGCTAGGTTTCGACAATACACACAATAGTTGGATAAGTAAGGATGATTTGTGAACAATAAAGATGAAAAATTCAAAGTCTGGTTTATTTTAACGACCTTTCCCCCACGAACAGCAGATTCGAAGGAAAAAGAATGACAGAGATTCACAAAAAATTTTATTTTACATCAATTACAAATGTACAAGTTTTTGAGGAAAATTCCTCTCTTACAGAATTTTCTTATTTCGTATAAATGTCCTCACTCTCACAATTTTTTTTTTTTTTTTTTCGCCTTCAATATACTCTTAATCTCCAACACTCGTAAGCACACATTCACAATGCCTCCATAGCTTCTGAAAATTCGGGAATACTGTAATGGCCCCATGGCAACGTGTCTATCGTTTCAGGTATAATGTATCGCTTGTCATCGTGTGGACTTAGAGCGATTTTCGTCTCCGTGATCGTATAGACATTATGTAATGTTGAGCGAATTGAAGATTGACAACGCTTCATTTCAATCTGCTCACCGAGGCATTTCACATAATCGTCGAATGTTATGGTTCTCGCAACAACATTACTCTTGACTCCTTTAGCTTTTTTAACATCGTTCTTGCCCTCAACTCGCGTCGCATACATTTTCGATCTCAATCCAACGAATTCAGTCATTATGGCCCCATTGTTCTCATCCTTCATGAGACCCGGGACCTTTTTGTTCACAAGCGGTATGCCATAGACGTTGTCTGGGGGATAGTCACTGGTATCATATTTGTCGAGATTACATTTCATGTCCTCATATGCATCTTCACACTCAATATGGTAAATTAAACTATCAGTATCTGTATACATGACTTTACATTTATTCTGATACGTCGGCATCATGAATTCGTGATGGAATTCATATAAACAAGTTTTTGAAATATCTAAAATGGACATGCCAACATATATGGGTTTGTTAAACATGACTTGGAGATTTCGCAACTCTACAGCGATTAAATTTTCCGCAAAAATACTTCGACTGTGAAAGTTAGATTTAGCAATCATAGCTTCTGCTCCGTATCGACCTGCCCATTTCGTTAAAAGTTTAACTTGAACGTGACTACGAACATCCTCCATGGTTTTTCCAAACACAGCATTATTCATTAATTTGAACAGATTTTTTTCAAAATCATTTTTCGCACGTGTACGAAACTGTGTATTCAAATCAATGTATGTTTTGAGCCAGGAAGATTGCTTAAACTTCAAGACTCTGTGTATTTTTGTGATTTTCAAACCATGTTTCAAACACTGCTGCAATGCACGATATGTGTATGACATATCGTTTTTTCGCATTCACCGTTGCAAGAAGCTTCTCTTGCTTCGTGCCCGGAGGTTTATCATGCGTTGGACAAAATGGCAAATCACTATGTGCATCGTGCAAGTGTTTTGGATATTCCAAATCAACCTCCAGTATATAACCAATTTCAGAGTCAAGTGGATGAGACTCGATGTTGAAGTTTGCAATGTCTTCAATCCATTCGAAATCTGCATAAGGCAGTGGTTGACTCATTGCCCATCCATACAAATTGTTCACATCAAAATACATCAAGTATGACGATGGAATAGATGGATCATACGAGTTCATGTACTTGTTATTGGCACGGGCATGTCTTTTGGAGCATTGACTAAGACCACCTCGAATACCTCTCTCCACGAACAATACCATATCAATGTCTGTGAGCAATTCAAACTTTACTTTGGTATATTTCATCATGGCATCCCAGGTATATCCGGGGAGAGTGTAGTAAAACGCAGGGTCAAGACCATAACTTTTTAGACAAGTATCGCGGAAATTCTCAAAGATATCGGCTAATAGTAATACGTCAGTCTTTAAGTATAAATCGCTGTATTCACCGAGCGTTCGCGTTGAAAATCGTTCCCATACATTTTTCGCATGTGCATACTCCTTTTCGGAGACTGTTGAATCAGTTAAAGAGCTGTGAAATGCTTCCCGCGGTGGAAGCTCCGTTTCATTCAACTTTTCAAAGCTATCAATATACTCGTACGGGAAGACACCTTTCCGCGTTAATAAATGAAAATGGTCTACATCTTGAAATTGTGATTTTAACGTTACGAGTTTGTCGGCAGTTAAAAAAGATGCTAATTTATCGAGACTCGTATTGAGAAATCTGAAAGAGTCGATGAAACGTAATTTTATATTTTTCCGCGTGTCTTTGCCTGTTTGAACCGTTTTCGAGAAGGAGATGTACTTTTCTTTTGTTATCGGAAGCAAATCGATTTTCCCCGCGAACGCAGTTGCAACTTCTTTTATGATGAAATGCGCATCATAACCGGATAAATTATGAAAAATTATTGGCATGAAAAACGAATTTTGATAGTTTAAATTACAATTTGAATGAGCCGGACCTCTGAATTGGCCTGTCAGGTGGCAATGATCGCGAACACGCTCATCACCCTCGACAAAAGGTTTCTCGCAAATATGACACTCTTTGTCTTCCCGAAATTTTTTCCACTCTTGCGGAGTCAATTGTTTCATTGGAATGTTCGTTAGGAGAATTTTTTCAACGCGCAAAGCTAATTGTTTTAGTTCTTCGACGAACCATTCCACACAGTCCTCACCTCGGCGCTCGTGATATCCCGATAATGAATCATCGTAAGAGCACTTTACGTAATATCCAACGCTGAAGACGCGATGATGTTGGATCTTGTTTTTCTCTCTCTCTTCAGCGCTGGTCTTCTCCAAGATACACTCGAGATCGGCGTATACCACGAACGGGAGACGCTCCTTCCGATTGGCGGCGTTCGTGAATTCTAGCCATTTGTCGTTTTCACCCGGTAGTCGAACAGCACAATCGTTGAGTACGCCGCAATCCACCTCATGTGACTGCAGCTTTTCGATGGTTGCGAAGTAATGGAGGCATCTGTAAAATTTCAAATTCTTTTTAATATTTTGTCACAATTATAAAGGGGAAAAGAAGTACACTCGTATAACAATTTACTTACCGATCGCAAACGTATTTCCGGTGCTCATTAGTATTGAGTTGTGAGCTGACGAGCCGAGATAAATTCTTGATGTCCAATTCCACATTCTGACACGTCTTCGACGTAAAGCAAGTTGACATGTCGCTCTTTCTTCTCCTTGCTCACCCGCACTGGCAGAATCACATCCTTCTTCTCGCTATACACATTGATTGAGAGATTATTTAATTTTTCAAATCTCCCAATTTGATCCAACGTCATAGGAAATTTGATGCCTTGGAGATTAAATATTGTCGAATAATGTGGATATGAAGATATGCGATCACTGTTTTGTTCTGCTGGATGAAGTGCAGCAGTCATTGCCCATCCGAAACACGCATTATCTCGTGATTTCACATTAACGACTGCTTTCTTCAAGAGTATGCGTTTCGCCAATGGAATGTGACATCCCGCACGCAAAGCATTGTACTTGTTGATGTTCACTGTTAGATTGGTTATTGATGTTAGGGTCCAGCCACTGTCACTCTCCTGGAACTCCTCGAGCGATTTCAGAGTTGGCTCCACGACTCGCTTCTGATACCACTCTCTCAGATCCGATGTTGTAAAAAGTTCAACATTTCCCGTGTTGATACTTTTATTCGCCCGCTTATCACCCACGCTGAACTCTCCATTGAACGAAGTGTTCACTTTAATGCTGCTATACTTGCGTATATGAGCACTCACTTGTTTTTCAACAAGTTCAAATGCATCCAGTAAGAACTTCCGTGGGTCGATGTGATCACGATTAATTACAGCCCCGGTTGACAAGCGATTTCCGAATGCGCTCTCGATTTCTCGCCATATTAATCCACAATCATTCGATACTCCGCCGCCCCAATGTATGAAGCGTTGACGTGTTACCTGCTTCAAACATTCGAGACGTAAGATTTGCGAAGTGATTGCGTGGTGCCATCCCAGTCGTGATTGCTTCAATCGAACTTGCGCCTCTAACGATTCGATAAGTGTATCACACTGGTGTTCCCACACCAAATATTGCTCCAACGTCCGAAGAAGCGTTGCTTGCATACGCAGCAATTGCTCTGTAGCAACGTCGGTGGCCAGAGACATGATGCGTTGATGTCGAGTTTTACGATAGAGTCATTCTCAAGTTATCTCGTCGTGTTGACTCTTTCGGGGTTCGATACTTACTAACTAGTCAAGCCAAAGATTCAGCCCTTTTCGGAAGCATCGACGGAAGTCGCTTTTGGTCATTTAGATTTAAATATGGAAGGGAGGGAGAGATATGATGGACAGAAAAAGGATTTCTCAGAGTTTTCGAGTTCACTACAGCATCTCAGATCATAAATTGTTTCGACTCGCGGCCATCTTTTTTCGTGACACCAAATATCGCTCCAACGTCCGAAGAAGAGTCGCTTGCATACGCAGCCATTGCTTCGCGTAGCAACGTCGGTGACGAGAGACATGATGCGGTCGAGTTTTACGACACAGTCCCTCTCGTGTTTACTCTTTCGGGCTTAATAGTCAAACTGAAGATTGAGCCCTATTCGGGAGCATCGCTGGGAGTCGTCGTTTTTTGCTCATCTAGATTTAAATATGAGAGAGAGAGAGAGAGAGAGAGAGAGAGAGAGAGAGAGAGAGAGAGACTTTTTCCTCGAGATATGATGGAAGGAAAAAGGATTTCTCAGAATTTTCGAGTTCACTACAGCATCTCAGATCATATATTGTACTCGCGGCCATCTTTTTTTTCGTCTGCAAGAAAGCGTGAGAGTAGATTTTAACGTTGCTTGTAGAGATAATTTTTTTACTATTTCTGCTCGAGGGTCATCTCTGAGAAAAGTGCGTTTTTGGGGAAAAACTTGAAGAGAGGGGATGCAACACCAAATTTGGAACAAGAGGTTTTTCAAAACATTTTCATTTCTGTTCGAGACTCCGCTCCCTTCAGTTATTTGAAGAAAACAATGTCGCAAAACGAATCGGTGGTTACTACAGTTAGTGAATGTGATTCAACACATGATGTATATGAAAAAGTGTGGTGTACATTCACTGAAGAAGAAAAACTGAATTTGAGTGAAAAATCGAGAGTGTGCATTGTCTCGGTATATTACCGCACCGAACGTGGCGAAAAATTGTGTGGTGTCTGTGTTCTCGGGGCTGGAGGTGAAATGTTCGAGAAGCTCACAGCGGTGCGAAAGCATAGAACAGAGTATTGGAATATTGCCTCTGCATCGAGTTGTCAGGACTGTAGGACTCGTCTCTACCAGGTGGTGACGCAGAATATCTGTCCAGACTGTGATCTAGATTGAATAAGGGGTAAGTACCTCATTGATGAGCAAAATTTTTGCATAGATTTGAAAATTCTTATTCAAACTTTTACCTTGATCTGTTTCAGTGCCAGCATCGATCGGAAAGCAGACATTATGAATAAAACGCATAAACTTTTTTATAGAATTTGTTTTTCTGTAAAATATACAATAAATTCAATCTAAATGAGTAAAGTCTATTTCAGCCTATTGAAACCACCCATCTCTCTCTCCTACACTCGGCAACTATCGGATATCAAAAAATAACTAAATTTTGAAAATCTTGAGCGGACAGACCTCTTATAGAAAAATGTCGAAAAAATCTTCAGACCTCTTATAGAATTATTGTAGAATAATTTTGCTCTTGAGCTGCAGACCCTTCTGAATGTTTTCATCTCGACATACACCCAGAGTTCAAAACTCTTAGAGAATATTTTTTCTCGTTCACTCCGTCTCTCTCATGCTTTTGCTCTCTACGGTCATTCTATCTCTCTCACACCTCTCTCTCCAACTGCAGACCCTTCGTTATGCCCCCCCCCCCTCCCCTCCCTTATCTGCATCCGAGGCGAAGACAAATCCGTAACGCACTGGTCATAAATTAATTAAATGTCACACACGATTTTTCTCATTCCATCTCTCTCACACTCACCATCGGCTCTATCTCTCCTTCTTTTTCAAGGGCCGCGAGAATGTGTGCGACACACACACACGGCCCTACGGCGCGCGGCTTCCCCCTTCGCTGCCCCCCTCTGGCCCTGGCGCTTCCCCGCACACCGCTCCCCCCTCGCCCCCATTTGAGCCAGAACCGGCGTAGCCTTACTACTGTAGTAAATTACGTTAATTGAATAATTATTCGAAGAGACGAACCGCTCGCGGTCCGTCTCACCTAGCGATAAGAAAACGCAAATCAGCAGCGACGAACGCCGTGAGACGGTTTGCCATGAGAAAATGCTGAAGCATCAATTCAAGATCATGGGAACCTCGGCCTAAGCATTTTCGACTGACTCGGACAAGATAGCCGGAGTCAGTGGGAAAAATGCAAAAGGGCAGTCAGTCTTGATTCGCGAATTAAACCGATCGGTTCTCCTCCGGCTTTGGTCGCTCTGACAAATATTAAAACTGTTCCAAAATTGTATCGCATTATCAATTCATTATTTTGAATATAATTTTATTGTTTTAAATACTTAACGCGCGGAGTTCCGTTTTTATTACACCTGCGCGAATATATCCGCGGACAACGGACCCGCCCGCTATTCTCCACTCGTCTCTTTCCAATCGCCGTCGGCTGCATACCGGGTGTTGTAGAACGAGGGACCGCACCATTGCCACAGATATCACCGCACTCTTTTCGAATATCTTAAGCGACAGCGAAAAGGTAAGTGGGTTCCATCCAAATTGTAAAATAAAAAGGTTCGTCTGTCACTCGACACCGCTTCAATCCCCGGTCTCTCACAGCTGACCGAAACTGAAGCGCCGTTGCGACCACGGTAAGATCAAATCATACCGGGACGTAACATTTTTGGTGACAGCGGTGGGATACATGTGTCGATTGACCGGCGAAATCCGCAAGTGACCTAGCGAATCGAAGTGGTAAATTCTAATAAAGAAAATATGAGTGAAAACAACGTAGACCGTGGCCTTGGCTTGAGCGCGCTCATGGAGGAAGAACTTAACGAATTGCAAAATCAATTACTAAATAAACAGCGCGAGTTGATCGAAATCGAAAGAATTAATAAGGCTCGCGAGGTAGAATACGAAGAGAGACTCATAGAAATTCAAGAGAGAGAACTCGCTGTTCTAGACGCGGAAAAAAACTCAAACCCCGCGATTGTCAAACGCGAAAACGAGGGCGAACCCAGCGATTCGCGAGACATTAATTCCGCGTTGCGACAAGAACTACGGGAACTCAGAAACGAGCTAGCCGAATTGAGAGCGCGTAACGAAGATCCACCAGCGGAAACTCTTCCAGTTACAGAGCCTTACTCGGGACTAAGCACGCACTTATCGTTTAAGGACATTCTCGAATCAGTCCCGACGTTTAGTGGCGATGATATCCCGATCTTGAAATTTATTCGGGCGTGCAAAAGAGCGAAAGACATGATCTCGCCACCTCTCGAACCGACGTTTACGCGTCTCCTACGTAACCGATTAAAAGGGCGCGCATACACCGCGATCGAAGACGACACGTTTCGAACTGTCGCCGCGTTAACCGATCGCCTCAAAAACATTTTCGGAACCGCGAAATCGGTGAATCAACTCAGGGGCGAACTGGGAAACGTGATAAAGGGCAAAACGGAACACGTCCTCGATTATATCAGCCGCGTCAAGGACCTCCACTCGGCGATCTGCGACGGCGAAACCGAATCGTCCGGTCGTCTATCGCGAATGCAAAAATTGGAACTCGAAGAGGAAACGATGGAATCCTTCATCGCAGGGCTCCCGCCCGATTTTCGTTTACGGCTGAAATTCGAAGGGTGCAGTAACCTA
Source organism: Venturia canescens (assembly GCF_019457755.1). NCBI lineage: Eukaryota > Metazoa > Arthropoda > Insecta > Hymenoptera > Ichneumonidae > Venturia > Venturia canescens. The sequence goes on from NC_057422.1 coordinate 27,214,798, forward strand.
GCCGCGGCCTATCAAACCGCGATAAAGGTCGAAAAGGAAATGGACCGGGATAAAACGCGTTTTCAAGAGGTTGCTAGAAGCGCGAAAAGTTACGCGAACGCGGCAGGCCAGGGCAAACCAAATTCGTCAAAATGCGAATATTGCAAAAAACCCGGGCACGTCGACGCCGACTGCTACATCAAACACCCCGAGAAAAAACCGCAAAGACCCGAAAGCAAGGGAGGACGCGACTCGGGCAAACAAAATAATAACCGTCCCCAGGGCAATGAAAAACCTCGACCAACCTGTACGTATTGCGAGCGTACAGGCCACACGGAAAGCGTTTGTTATCAACGACTTCGCGAAACCGAGAATTCGGAAAACGCAAAACAACCTTCGGCCTCACAGGGTGCAAGCCGCAAGGACATCGCGGACCAGCGCCCTGTCAAACCGGTGCAGGTGAACGACGAGTGCGAACCGTCAACATCCACTTAAACCGGAGTACATTCGTCCCAGTCGTAGAGTTCGAGGGCCCACAATTAAATCAAAAGACCGAGTTCCTAGTAGATTCCGGATCGGACCCCAATTTGATAAAAACTCAGGCGCTAACGGACAAAATCAACATAAACACGAACGATATCTTAAAACTGCAGGGAATTACTGACGAACCCGTATACACTATCGGATCGACGATATTAGATATATTGGGAACTCCGTCGGAGTTTCACGTGGTGGAAAATTCATTCGGGATAAATCAAGACGCGATTTTGGGGGCGGAATTTTATGGATTAAATCGAGGTGCAATAGATTGGGACGCGGAAGCCGTAAAATGGAATGACCGCGTGTTACCCTTCAAAAACCGCGAAACCGTAAAAATTCCAAGCCGATCGAGTTGCGTGTATTACGTGCGCGTTAAAAACACCGAGATTAATCAAGGCTACGTTCCGCGTTTAAAAAGTAAAAACGGGATCTATATAGGCGAAGCTGCTGTGTCCAATATAAAGGGCGTAGCGTATATGAGAGCGTTCAACACGACCGAAGAAGACGTGGAGCTCGCCGTCCCAACGGTGACCTTAGAGGCATTTGAGCTCCTCGACGAAAAACCGGGAAAAGACAAGAATCCACGCGAACCGCCAGGCGACGAAGAAAATTCGCAAGACCTGAGCGAAAATTCGCGGGATCAGCCTAGTGACGAACGTCGTACGCACGATCCTAGAGTCCAGACAGTAAAGTCAAGTACAGCCGACAAAAATTCCGCATTATCAAAAATAAAATCGCTGCTACGACTCGACCATCTTAACGATGAGGAGCGAGCAAGCGTTGAAAAATCAATTCTGGACGCGCACGATCTTTTTCAAATTCCCGGAGAATTTTTAAATTCAACAAATGCCATCGAGCACAAAATAATAACGACCGACGATCAGCCCGTCTTTACGCGACAATACCGCTTTCCGCCAGCGCATAAAGACGAAATCACAAAACAAATCGGCGATTTGATCGACGGGAAAATAATCGAGACCTCAGATTCCCCATATAGCTCACCGTTGTGGATCGTGCCGAAAAAGGCCGATTCACAGGGGAATCCTAGATGGTGGATGGTAATCGACTATCGTAAATTAAACGAAAAAACAATCGGCGACGCCTATCCCCTTCCTAACATAACGGATATCCTCGACCAATTGGGAAGCGCGAAATACTTCTCTGTATTTGATTTGGCGAGCGGATTCCACCAAATTCCACTCCACGGGGAACACGCGCACAAAACGGCATTCTCAACGCCGTTCGGGCATTACCAGTTTTCGCGAATGCCCTTCGGGCTCAAAAACGCCCCAGCCACGTTCCAACGTCTGATGGACCGTGTGCTGTGCGGATTACAAGGAACCGAACTTTTTGTGTACCTCGACGATATTGTATTGTACGCGAGTTCTTTGCAAGAACATGAATCAAAATTCAAAAAACTTACCGACCGATTACGAAAAGCATGCTTAAAACTCCAGCCAGATAAATGCGAATTTCTGCGCAAAGAGGTTGTGTACCTAGGTCACGTTATAAGCGAAGATGGTGTCCGACCGGATCCCAAAAAATTAGAGGCGTTAAAAGATTATCCGAGGCCGACCAGTCCTACGAAAATAAAACAGTTTCTTGGCTTGGCCGGGTACTACCGCCAATTTATAAACAATTTTTCCGGTACCGCGAGACCACTCACGCAACTGTTGAAAAAGGACACGGTTTTCAAATGGAACAATGCTCAAGAAGAAGCGTTCACCACTTTGAGGGAGTCGCTCTGTAAAGAACCCGTGTTACAACATCCCGATTTTACAGCGCCGTTTATCATTACAACGGACGCATCGGCGACCGCGATCGGTGGTGTACTCAGCCAAGGTAGGATAGGCAGCGACCGACCGATAGCGTACGCGTCGCGAACTCTGAACAAAGCAGAGGAAAAATACCCTGTGATTGAAAAGGAATGTTTAGCGATTGTGTATTGCGTGAATTATTTTAGGCCGTACGTCTACGGTAGGGAGTTTTCACTGGTGACAGACCACAAACCATTAGTTTGGCTGCACTCGGTTAAGGACCCCGCTAATCGACTGGTCGCCTGGCGTTTCAAACTGGCAAATTATCAATATAAAATCATTTACAAGCCAGGGAGGACAAACAGCAACGCCGATGCACTGTCACGCAACCCCCCTGAGCATGATAAATCAGTTTTTCTCGTAACACCGGTACGGACAAGAGGCCATCCCGATTCATCCGGAGATGAGGACGAAATCGTCTTTCACAGCGCGAAAAAACAAAAGGTCGCGAGGGAAGAATCGGCTGACCCGATACAAGGCAGCTGTTCGCAAAGCCATGTGGCCGAACCGCCGTCGACAAATCTTATTGACAATGACGATTCTGAAATTGACGAAATATCTAGCGACGAAAATCTAGTCACACCCGATAACACTCCAGCCAGTTCAACCGATTCTTCCGCCGACTCATGTAGATCAAGTTCACCGGAACCTGCCGAAAATTTTAGGATAATCGGAACCAGGGACACACTCTCAATGCGAAAAGATAATCTGGTATTTTTCGTAACAACAAAAAATCAAGCGGTAGACGACGGAGCCAAGGATTTGGCATCCGCATTAATTTTACCAATATTTCAAAGTCTCAACCTTTCACGAGCAGGAGTAGAACGCATCGGGAACCGTGTATTGATCGGGTTGCCAATAAAAAACGATTTGAGAGCTAACGCCGCGAGGGAAGACTTGAATGAATCCATAGAGTCCCTTCGCGATGTGATGGTTGAATTAATGTTAAAATCAGTAAGCATCGCGAAAACAAACGTTTTGGACAACATCCCCTGGGCGGACACGCTGTCAATGGTGGAAAGCCACCTGAACGATCTACCAATACAACTCACGGTTTGCGAACAACTCGTGCGCGTCCCCGCCCCCGAAGAAAGAAGAAACATCATCGAAGAATGCCACGATTCGTTGGTCGGCGGACACAAGGGCGTCACGAAAACCTTCAAGCGAATTCGGGAAAACTACTTCTGGACGAACATGAAAGTTCAAATCCAGGAATACATCCAACAATGCCGCAGTTGTCAACTGAAAAAACTCGTACGAGTCAAAACGAGGCAACCTATGCTGATAACGGACACCCCGGGCAGTGCCTTCGACAAAATAGCGATGGATATCTTGGGCCCGTTTCCCGCTACACGTAAAGGCAACACGAATATCCTAACGATCCAAGATCTGCTAACGAAATATTCGTTAGCAATCGCGTTGCAGCACACGAGGGCATCAGATATAGCCGACGCCTTCGTTAAAAACTTTATCGCTCATTTCGGCCCCCCAAAAGCAGTCCTGACGGATCAAGGTACAAATTTCTGCAGCGACCTCATGAAGGGTCTGGCCAGGAAACTCCGGATCAAACAATACAAGACGACGTCATTCCATCCGCAGTCGAATGGATCCATCGAACGTTCGCACCACGTGCTCGTCGAGTATCTCAAACACTACGTCAACAAAGAAAACGATTGGGACGAATTCTTGGAAATGGCCATGTTCTCGTACAACACCAGCCAGCACGAGAGTACGGGTTTCACGCCGCACGAGCTCGTGTATGGAAAATTAGCGAGACAACCAGCCAGGAGCGACAGAATCGAAGAACAGGAGCCGACGTACGCGGAATACCTGCGAAGACTCTTCACAAAAATTCACGGCCTCCAAGAACTCGCCGCCGAAAAATTACGAGCCGCGAAAGAAAAATCTAAAACCTACTACGATCGTAAACAAAATGTCCAAAACTTCAAAGTCGGAGACATGGTCCTCCTCCTAAAAGAACCTAAAATCGGAAAATTCTACGACCAATATACCGACCCTTGCGAAGTTCTCGAAATCCTAACAGACTCTAACGTAAAAATTAAACATAAGGGCAAACCTAAAATAGTTCACGCGAACAAACTAAGGAAAACAAAATTATCGTAAAAATATTTTTGCAGAACGTGAGGAAAATGGGAAAGGGTGACCAGAGATTCAGCGAAACGCTTGTCCTGATCACAACGCTCCTACTGATCGGAGGGCTGCGCGAAATCAAGGGCCTGGTCGGCTACGACTGTGGAGGATCAACGTTGAACGTCACGACGCTATCGCTGAACGACGTCAAAGAATGCGACATCCCGTTAAAAGAACCGGAACCAACGCAGACGTACATACAGCTACTCCAATTATCTGAATTTTCGGACACCGTAGTAGTTCAGTGTCGAGTCGAAATATCCCGCCTCGTGCATTACTGCGGAATGTCGTCCTACAACTCATTAGTCGTCAACGGTTTTCAAGAATACTTACATGAACTGGACGAGACATCCTGCCGTCGCGTACACGAGACCGGAGTTATCCAACTCGGTTATTCAGCGGAAATCCACGGACTTCGACGCAACGACACCACGACGAGAAGCATCACGCTGGCCGGGTCGACGTCGGCGAACGGCAGATGCGAGGGAACTCAGTACAGCGACCCGTTCGGAACATGGAGTGGGGTTTTCGTACAAGCATCAGTGAAGATATCGCTGTTCAATTACCAGGCGGCGGTCAATCTGCAAGGCGGAAGAATAACACTCCAATCTGGAACGCAATGCCAACTAGCAAATGGCAACTGTATCGACATCGACGGAAACAGCGCATTTTGGAAAACTACGCCACCCGACACGTGCAACTTCGAGATGTACGACGTCCTCTACGAAGGAATGGCATCCAAATTCACCATAATTGAAGACGGGTCGCGACTACCCGACGTATACACGCTCGTGACCGAACAAACTACGTTTGCGCTAGCTAAAACGTCCGAGTACCTCGTTTGCGGGTATCGGCTCATAAAAACCGAACACCCAAAGTTATTCATTCTGGAAACGGAAAAGGGGCAGTCATTCGCCATCAAAAGGAAAATTTCGGTGAACAATCTCGACATGTTTTCCTACATCAACTCGAAATTCATTTATGTCGAAAAACACGTCCGCAAACAAATGAAAAGCCTCTACAAGGACGTAGTTACGCAGAGGTGCAACCTCGAAAGGCAAATACTACAGGGCGCACTGTCAATTGCTGCGCTATTACCAGAAAGATTCGCTCGAACCGTTATGAAGGGTCCCGGGTACATGTCCGTCATCGCCGGAGAAGTCGCACACATTATCAAGTGCATTCCCGTCGAGTGCAAAATAAGGCGAACCGAGGAGTGTTACCAAGAGCTCCCAGTTACTTACAGGAATCAGTCGTTCTACCTTTCAGCAACGTCGCGAATGCTTGTGAGATCAGCGACGCAAATAAATTGCGACCCCCTCGTTCCTGCACAATACTAAATCGAAGGGACCTGGTACCGACTCTCGCCAAATCCGATAGAAGTTATGCCACCACAATCTTTGGCGCCACTGTCGCAACCCGAATGGAAGTACGCATCACCTGGAAATCTCGCCAGTAGTGGCATATATTCTGAAACCGATATCGATAAGCTGCGTGAGCGAATAATGTTCCCGGCCGAAAAACCAGCGCTGCTCAATAACATCGCTCGAGGAACAATTGGATACCAAGTACCAGCCGGCAGTGTATCCATTCGCGAATTTCTCGACGAAGAAACGCTCAACCACATCGCCGAGAACGCAGCAGCTAAATTCTGGAACGGCTTCATGAAGTTCGGCTCAGCCAGCGGAGGCGTCGTCGGTGTGCTCTTGGTGCTCGCAGCAATCAAGTTCGTAACCGATACATGCATCCAGGGATACGCCCTCCACGCATTATATGGATGGAGCATTCACCTCCTCGGAGCAATATGGAGTTCGATTACCGGACTGCTCGTCACCTTAGCGCATCGCAAAACCAACCGACGCGACGAAGACACCGAAGCTGGACACGAAACGGAAACAAAACAACGTGAATCCTCTCCGCCGCCCGAACCACCGAAACGAACGCCTTATCCTCACCTACCAGCAACCACGTCAGTAACGAGCTTGGCTGGTGTCAACCCCGAGCTCTCAGCGCGGCTGTTTGCATCCCGCATGCAGAGCTGCAGCACTGCATCAGACTTAAATAAATAAATCAAGAAAATCAAAAGATCAACACCCGAAGATCATGGAAAGGTCAATAAATAACCAAAACGAACCGAACATAAATTAAAAGAAAATAAACGAACAAAGTCAACGAAATGCCTTACAATGTAGCACGAAAGAAGGGCCTTTCGTATGCAGCGACGACGAGCCATCGTATACGCGACGCCTCGAAATAAAATTAAAATATTATAAGCGTATTAAAATAAGAAAGCAAAATCTCAAAACGAAACTCAACGAACGTTTCTCTCATCGAACGCTAAGCCCAAGCATAGCGTTCTTCTTAAAGGGGGAGGTGTTACGTCCTGGAGATTCGTTTTGATTTTTGCCTAATAGAATCTATAGAAATATAATAAATAATTAACGTAGTAAATTACGTTAATTGAATAATTATTCGAAGAGACGAACCGCTCGCGGTCCGTCTCACCTAGCGATAAGAAAACGCAAATCAGCAGCGACGAACGCCGTGAGACGGTTTGCCATGAGAAAATGCTGAAGCATCAATTCAAGATCATGGGAACCTCGGCCTAAGCATTTTCGACTGACTCGGACAAGATAGCCGGAGTCAGTGGGAAAAATGCAAAAGGGCAGTCAGTCTTGATTCGCGAATTAAACCGATCGGTTCTCCTCCGGCTTTGGTCGCTCTGACAAATATTAAAACTGTTCCAAAATTGTATCGCATTATCAATTCATTATTTTGAATATAATTTTATTGTTTTAAATACTTAACGCGCGGAGTTCCGTTTTTATTACACCTGCGCGAATATATCCGCGGACAACGGACCCGCCCGCTATTCTCCACTCGTCTCTTTCCAATCGCCGTCGGCTGCATACCGGGTGTTGTAGAACGAGGGACCGCACCATTGCCACAGATATCACCGCACTCTTTTCGAATATCTTAAGCGACAGCGAAAAGGTAAGTGGGTTCCATCCAAATTGTAAAATAAAAGGGTTCGTCTGTCACTCGACACCGCTTCAATCCCCGGTCTCTCACAGCTGACCGAAACTGAAGCGCCGTTGCGACCACGGTAAGATCAAATCATACCGGGACGTAACACTAAAATCAGGAAGAATGTTTGAGGTCAGCCTTTTTGTTCCGAGTCAGAATTTTGAGGAAGGACTGCCTCCCGAATGAGTCACGCAGCGCTTCTTATACCCGTGTCCCCACCATAAAATTATCAAACGCCGAATTTTCGATTTTCGGATCGGTTCTGCGCATCTTTTCGTAACGCCTTCTCTGATTGGCCCGTTGCCATGATTCACGCTCACCCGTTGGTTGCGCGGGTTAACATACGATGCGCGGACTACCGCTTTTTATGTTTTTCTGCTTATTACGATGTTCAACAACAAAAACTTCAATTTGATCCGTTATTATTTAATTTTCTTCATTTTTTAACATTGTTAGTTGTTTTAATATGATTCGAATAATTACATTTGCTAAAAGTCACGTACGCGTCCTATAGCCCATTAACGCTCTATCCGCGCATGCGTCATAAACACGCGTCTTGTTTTATTTGAATTGAGACACCAATTTTCTAAAAGAAATAATCTTTTCTTTATTTTTCTTCGATTCGTTATAATTTTCCGCTTCATTTGAACCTAGTTACAATATTTTACGAAATCGCGTTGAAACAACGATTAACAAAACAAAAAAATATAATAGTTTGAGTGTTTAATACGCGGCGCCGCTAGTGTCCCGCTCCGCCGCTTGTATCGGGCCTTTGTATTGCCCTCCAGTACGGCCGCCGCCGGCCAGCAGTGACGCGTCTCACCGGTCGTTGTACACGCTCGGTCAAAACATCGCGCCGCGTCACGATGTTTTTTTGAGGTTATATTCGGGTTCGAGTCGATTCGGTCGTTCAGGAGGAGGTTACGTTACAATATATATAACCCTACCATTAAAAAAATCAAATGTGGTACAATGTTTTTTCAACGGTTATTCAGAATCTGCTTAAATTATAATATCAAAATATAAAATAAAAGAATAATTCACAACGGTATCACCGCAACTATGATGATGGTTTTTTTATTAAGAAAAGCTAATAGCCAAAAGCATAACAGCGATGTAGTCAGGAACAGCAGAATTTCTAAGAAACTTGCTTCGTTTCTTTACGCGAGACCTCAATGACGCCGTGAACCGACTGCAAAGCGGGGAGCGCTTACTGTAAGTAGTGGGAATAAAACTGCGGACCACTGCGCATGACCTGACTGACGTAGGCTGGATACTGCGAGGAGTGGGAACTACCGCACGTAGTGGGGGATACTCACTACTACCTGTCATACAAGCCTAAACACGCACTTCAGGACTGCTACGTATTCAAGAGAGATTTTGACTTTTTCTAATTGTGAGAGTTCAAGATTGAAAAAAAGGAAATTTCACACAGAGTACTCACAAAAAAATGTAGTGTAGATTTCTGTTATTTGTAATCATCAGAAACAGGAAAATGTACACAACGATAAAATGTTTTTCCTGATTGTAACTTGGTTGCTTAGAGTTATACTGAAAATCAGTAAACGAAGTTCGGTTTCTGATTTTTCTCGTCTCCTAACCAGTTAAATGATAATGATGGGCGGAAAATTTCTATACCAAAATTGATATGACGTGTATATATTGAGACGATCCAGACGGGTCGATAAGATAGTTATCGGTCGTACCGATAAAGTAGAGAGCGGTACGACAATTAATCAATCGAGGCACCAGCGCCTGGGCTCGCGTATCGACCCACCTCGCATCGATCATACACGTTAACAACTTCTTTAAGAAATTTTACTTCTATAAACTCCAATCCGTTAGCATAAAATCTCTAAACCTGACAAAACAATTAAGGAGAATTAGGTTGGTGGAAATCTCACACTCAAATCACTGATAAATCAAAGAAAATTTACGACATAATATAACTCAGGCTAATTCAAATTCAAAGGTATTTCGCGCGCGCCGAAGAACAAGCGCACATTCGCCAATCAAAAAATCCGACCAATAAGATAAACTTCAAGGACAACGAATAAAGAGACCATCCATCATCGATTGGCTCAATGAAGTGTCGCGGCTGCGTAGAACTAGAAAATCCAAAATTAATCATTGGTCAACCAATCACAAAAAGCAAACCCGCAAAGATTAACCAATCGGGAATTTCCAACAAAATAATAAGGTTCGAGATTAATTTGATTAGCGAATGGGCGAAAAGTGTCGCAATGCGACAAAAATTATTATGATGATTTGTAGTTGTTTCGAGCGAGTATAAGAAGGCAATGAGAACTGGCCTTAGCAGCCAGTCTAGCCCTCATCACGCTAGGCCCGCTTTCACTAAGCCGATCTCGAGACTCGCAACTCGGATCCGCATTACGCAAACTCGCCGACTCTGGCCTAGGAAACCAGAGTCCGCATTACGCAAATTAATTCAAAAAACGAGCTCAGGAAGCATTTTTATAAACCACCGACTCATACTGACAGGGCGGGCCCCATTCGATTTCGTTTGGGTTCAGGATTGTCAGTGTGAGGCACCGATCTAGTCAGGAGGGCGGGGAGGGTTCGATTTCGTTCCCTCTGAAGATTTCTGGCTAGATTACCTGTTCCTTGTCTGCCAAGAGGGCGGTGATCGTTCGGCTTCGTTCGATCATAAGATTCTTGGTGGATTCCTCTCACTCATGCCAGGAGGGCGGGGACAGTTCGATTTCGTTCTGTCTTAAGATTCCTGGGTGGGTTCAAGTCCATCTTTCTCAAAAATCTTGGCTTCCTGAGTTTGGAATCATTTTCTATCAAAAACCTCTAAAATATCGCGGAACGTTATCAAAAATTTCTAAACATTGTGAAAGATTTATCAAAAATTTCTAAAAACATTGCGAGCGTTATTAAATCGAAACTCTCTAAATATTGCGAAAGAGTTATCAAAGATTTCTAAAACATTGCGAGCGTTACCAAACCCAAAATATCTTAACATTGCGAAACTTATCAAAACGTAAAATTCTGCGAAACTTTCTCAAAACATAAAAAAAAAAAAAACTTTCTGAATTTTGCGAAACGTGATTAAATTGCGAAAATTATTATTTACGAATTTGCGAGCTTTATCATTTACAAACTTTATTTTGCGAAATGTTATTCCGTGCGGACTTTATTAATTGCGAAACTCTATCCTTTACGAGCTTTATTGTTTACGAACGTTAATTTGCGAAACTTAATTCTTTGCGAACTCTTGCACTCATGCGAAACCTTATTCATTGCGAACTTTATTCATGAGCTTTATTTTGTGAAATTCAATTCTTTGCGAACTTCATTATCTGTGACTTAATTATTTCGCGAACGATATTATTTGCGAACTACTCAAAAAGAAAAGTGCTTGGAAAAAAAAAAACTCACTTTCATATTCATTGTTACAACCAAGAAACAAAACACATCAATTTGAATAAAACATTTCTTTTGTTAAATTTCTATTGGCTCTTGTTTTTCTTTCATACCTGCTCCTTTTATTTATAAGAAGTTCGAATTCACGCGTAACGGGGTGTTCTGCCACCATTGTACCGTTACAACTTTGGCGCCTAACGCGGGGCAGGTATTGCAAAAGAAAAGCAAGGGTGACGAATCTAAACATTTATGAAAATTATTCGAAATCTAAAAATGGCTGAGAACAAAAATCAAGTAGATAACGCCACGGCGGATTCAGGGTATCAAAATCCCGAAGAAGATATTAACACTAACGATTTCACTACCACGCTCCCTCCTCCGGGTGCTGGAAACATATTTAATCAGTCTAGGGCGAATTTTGGGGAGGAATTTGAGAATAAACTCGAGATAGAGAAAGAAGGGAATCAATTAGAAGATTTCGGGACTCCGAAATCAGATCGGGGCAAAATAGAATTCGGGGAAGTAAATAATCAATTATTAATGAGTTTGGTTGAGTCGATGCATGAAATGAAGGGACAAATCGAAAGCATGGCCAATGAAGTCGCGAAAAACAACCAAGCGACGAAAGATTTAAAAGCAGAGTTTACGGAAAGATTAACGGTAATTCAAGCAAAAATAGCTTCAGATGTACATAAGATCTATGAACCAATTAAACGACATGTGACCGGACTCACAAGAATAGTGGAAGAAAATGAGGAAAAAAGCGCGGTAACCGAAGTAAACGTGGCTCAAATTCAGTTGGAAGTCTGTTCAATAAAAAAACGATTAGAAAATCTTGAGACAAACCAAAACAGTCAAAGTCCAAATACGGAGAGCACTAGAATTATCCCCAGACCCAGTAAAGAAAATCTTGACAAAATATCGGATGATGAGGAGGTCGACAGGGAGAGGCGTAAGTTTCGACATGGAAACCCCTCACACCCGAACAAGATTAAAATAAAACCCCCGACTTTTGACGGATCGAGTACTAAGCGCCCGATAAAATTTATTAAAGAATTTCGGCAGTATTATGAGGTCACGAACCCCTCAATGACAGAAATGAAATATTTGTTCGGGCAGACTTTAGAGAAAACGGCCAAAGAGTGGTGGGCGTTGGTTGAGGATGAGGTCGATAGTTTGAATGACCTCGAAAAAAAATTCATAAACCGATTTTGGAGCCACGAGGTCCAGCGAAAGGTTCGGAAAGATCTTGAGTTCGGAAAATACCCGGAGAAAGACAAAAAATTAAGCCGAGTCGAATATACGATTCGAACTTTCGGGGCTGCTAGGGATCTCATCCCACCCCCAAATGACCGAGACATTGTCGCTTCACTCTCGCAACATTTCACCGAGGAGATCCGAACCACGATTATAAGTCGTGGATTCGAGACCCTCGAAGATTTAATAGAATTTCTAGAAAAACTCGATCAAAGCGGGCCTGTGAACCCTGGAACGAAAGAGGAAACTCTTCCAACTCCACAGCATCAAAAAGGGCAACCTAGCGATCAAAAACCATTCCGAATGCCTCAGCCAAATTTCACTAATACGGGGAGCTATCAAAATAATCAAGGTAGAGGAAACCCAAACTGGCAGAATAGACGCCCAAATGATAGTTGGCAACAAGGCAATTACGAGGGTTATAACTATTGGAATAACCAACAAAATCGTAATTACCCGCCAAACAACAATCAAAGGCCACCTAACGGGAATTTTAATCGGCCAAATGGGGGACCTGGGGGGCAGAATCTCCCAAACTATCAGACGAATCAGAATTGGGGTCTGCCGAACCAAAATCGGGGACCACCGCAAAACAACGGGGGATATCGGCCACCTCCGAATAACAATCCACAGCCACCACCGATTCAAACAATTGAGGCCCAAATAGAACCTCAACCATCTACGTCAAAAGCGGGAAACGCGTAGGCGTTGTACCCGCAATAAATACGAAAAATCAAAAAAATGAAAATTATAGAAAAATGCGAGGTACAACGGAAAATCTTAACAATAAGAATCAAGAGAACCAAAAACTCGATGCGTTAATACCAATAAATACTATTTTCTCTGACACGCGAGAATTCTTAATGAGGGAGGAGATCCACGAAGAGGAAGTACCAATCGTTGAATGCCCCGAGATCTATGCCAAAATCGAGAGAATTCAGGTAACTGCTCTCGTGGACTCAGGTTCAAAGGTCACTACGATTTCGGAAGAATTCTATCTTGAGAATAAAGAGATCTTAAAAAATTGTCCTCTTCTACCTGTGACGGGAGTTACAGTGAGAGGGGCGATTAAAGGAAAAATGACTAAAATCAAATATCAAATAATGGCTGTAACTGAGATTGGCAAAATAAAAACATTTATCAAATTTTTGATTATACCTGGCGTAATAAGGGATGTGTTGTTGGGGGTAGATTCACTACAACCCTTGAAAAGTTTGATCGATTTGGGAGAGATGAGTCTCCAGGTAAAGTATAATGATGTAATTGAAACTATTCCAACAGTGGGATCATTTGAAAAAGAAAAAATTGGGGAAAAAAGTGAAACAGTTTTGATTAAAGAGAGAGGAAGTAAAATTGAGAAAGAAGTTGAAAAAGGAGTTAATGATTTGGGAGAAAATAATGGAGCCAATGTTTTGGGAGGGATAAAAAAATTGAAAAAGTTATTAAAGTGGGAGGAAAAGTTATTGAAGAAGTTATTAAAAATGAAGAAGGAGAAGTAGAAGTAACTGAAGTTGATCAAGTCAAAATGGAAGAAGTAGACACTGAGAAAAATGTTGAAAGTGAAGCTAAAGTAAAGGAAGAAAAAGTTGTTGAAGATGAAGTTATTGAAAAAGCAAAAGAAGTAAAAAGGAATGTTGTTAGCTGGGGGGCAATCAAAACTGAAAAGAAAAATGATGAATTAAGGGGAGAATCAAATGATAAAATCAAAAGTCGAGGGAAAACTATTAAGCCAGTGCCAAAATTAAGAACAAAATAAATTATTAGTGAAAAAAATGTGCAGCCAATTCAAAATCTAAATGTCAATCAAGAAAATAATAACGATGAAATTACACCGGAAGAAATTAATGAAATCGTAGACCAAACCGAACTCTCCGAAGAAGAAAAACAGGTCCACAAACAAATTCTGTGGAATCGAAGACACGTTTTCCGCAAAAATACGGGCCGAATAGCAGTGTATAAACACGAATTAAAAATTACGTCCGAAACGCCAATAGTTGCGCATGCCTATGACGTACCACTAGTGCATCGTGAAAAGGTGGACAAAGAAATTGATAAATTAATTAAATATGGAATTATACAAAGGTCGAGTAGTCCGTGGGTCAACCCAATCATACCCGTGATAAAGAAACATCGATGAAGTATTCCAGAAATGCCATTCGGCCAAAATCATGACAACACTAGATTTAACGAATAGTTTCTGGCAAATACCATTGCACCCTGATTCAATGAAGTATACCGCTTTTCGGTACCGTGGTAGAGTATATGAATTTAAAGTCACACCATTTGGGTTAAAAACAAGTACAGCCGCATTGTTAAGGGGATTAGACATCGTTTTGCATGGGCTCGGCGATCATGTGATAAATTTTGTTGACGATCTATTATGTTTCTCGGCAAGTTTTGAAGAACACATGCAACATCTCGATGAACTTTTAGAAAGATTAGAGAGACATGGGATGACGATAAAATTAAAAAAGGCAAAATTTTTCCGTAAGGAAGTAGAATTCTTGGGGCACATCCTCACAACAAAAGGAATAAAACCACAGCCGGAGAAAATTCAAGCCATTCATGACTTTCCGGCTCCCAGAAATTTAAAGCAATTAAGAGGGTTTCTTGGTCTGATCAATTATTACACTAAATTCACTAAAAATTATGCGGAAGAAACAATACCGTTGTTGAAATTATTACGAAAAGAAACAAAATGGAATTGGGGTAATGAAGAAAAAGTTGCCTTTCAAAAAATCAAAGAACTATTCATGAATAATTTTTGCTCAAACATCCAGATCCGAGTAAAGAATACATTCTGCAAACTGACGCGAGTAATTACGCTTTGGGGGGCACTCTGGCCCAATACGATAAAAATAACGAATTATCAGTAGTAATGTTTGTAAGTAGAACTCTAAAGGGACCAGAGCTAGCATATACAACCACTGAAAAGGAGTTGCTCGCGATCGTATGGTCCTTGAAAAAATTAAGAACGTATCTTTTGGGAGCAAAAATTCGAGTCGTCACGGACCATCAAGCTATAACGTTCTTAAAAAATAGTCAATTATTAAGCGAACGATTAACTAGATGGACCTTGGCTATCCAAGATTACGATATAACGTTTGAATATTGTCCTGGAGCAAGAAATGTTGTCGCGGATGTTCTAAGTCGTTTGAATCCACCCGACACGGGGGGCAAAAGGGGAAAAGAATTAATCATTAATACAATGCTTGCCACAAAACCGTCAAGAGAATTAGAACAGATGATTAAAATTATCGGAGACTGGCAAACGAGGGATGAATACCTCCGTCAAATTAAAATACAATTAGAAAATCAAGAAAATGCTGAAAACAATAAATTTGAAATAAAAGGTAATGTTCTATTAAAATCAAGTAAAATCATGCTACCAAAACAAATTTTCCATCAGTTAGTTTCAGAGACACATCAAATGTATGGCCATATTGGAGCCAAGAAAGTTTGGAAAATAATTTATGAAAATTTCACTTATCCAAAAATGTATCACTCTATTAGAAAAATCCTTGCTTATTGTGATTCATGTCAACGGAATAAAGTCGCGAATCAGCACTCGTTTGCCGCACAGCAACATATCATTCCTGAAGGACCAGGAGATATCGTGTCGATCGATTATTTTGGTCCTTTGCCAGCCTCTCAAGGGGGAATGAAACACATTCTCGTCACAATAGATGCCTTCTCAAAATTTGTCGCTCTATATCCTCTGAAAACCGCAACCGCCCCAGCGACAATAAATAAAATATTCAATCATTATATTCCGGAATTTGGGAAACCAAGGAAGTTACAATTTGATCATGGGACTCAATTCACCTCTCGTTTATGGCTAAGCAAATTGGCTGCCGAGGGCATACAGCCTATTTTTTCGTCAATAAGACATCCCCAGGGGAATATCGTAGAAAGAGTAAATCGGGAGATTGGCAGGTTCTTCAGAACATTTTTAGTCGATAAACACACAGATTGGATCAAATGGGTGAAAGTTATAGAAGATTGCATGAACGAGACGTACCATGAGACAACAGAAATGACGCCCGTAGAATTACAAAAAAATGAAAAACCCCGAAGAATTTGGCAAAACTGGCTCAAGATCGAAAGAGATCCGAACTTAGAACAAAACGAGACAATCCAAGAAAAACTCATGCTTGCGAGACATAGAATAGAGAGAAAGGGACGAAAAAGAGCCGAAAAATTCGATGTCAAACATAAACTAATCCAATTCCACGTCAGGGATCTAGTGTTGACAAAAGCTTGTAATGTGAGTGACCCTGCAAACAAAAAAATGGCAAAATTCTTCTCGATATACGAAGGGCCCTATCGGATCAAAAAACAGATCGCGGCCGCAACCTTTATAATAGAAAATCCGGAAAACAATATAGAAAGAGGCATGTACCATACGGCCAATCTAAAAACTTATAAAATCGAGAACAATGAGGCAAATGACCAACAATAGAGAGGGCTGGAAAGATGCGCGGAAAGTTACGGTCATATTACCTAGGTACGCCGGGCCGAGCAAAATAGATATAGCTAACTTCACAATTGTTTCCAAAAATTCGGCAAAACGACACGTGTGTAAGAGGAGCGGTAAGCACCAAGAAAAACGACAAAATTCTCAAAGAAAAAGGTAAAAATTTATTACAAAAATTGCCAAAGAGCTCTCCAAATAAATAAATTTTGAAATAATTAGAAAAAAATGGACGCATCCACACAAACGGTCCCCGTAATCGAAACGAAAAATTTCGTGATGCAAACTGGGAGTGCGGGCGCTTGGGAGGCGGTTGACGGGGATGCCGGCATCACAGAAGTCGAGAGATTCGTGATAGAGAGGGAAAAGGCTCCGCCCGGGAAATCGAACCGACAATCGACCGAGTGCCAAACGACACCGGCAAAGACGAAAGGGACTCAGGTTTTCATGTGGCGATTGACGCGAATCGACATCGGCCGCAAATCCGATCCTGAAAAATTTTTTAATTTTATCAAGGATTCGAGATTTCGGCAGATAGTGGAAGAATTTCGCGTACCGGCCATGCTCTCTCCAATTCACGACAATCCCGATACGGACAATTTTAAGGTCCCAATAACGACCGAGGAATGGAGGGGAAGAAAAAAAAATAATAATAAAAGACAGGCAGAAAGTGAAATAGAGAAAAGAAATAGGAGAAGAGAGGAGGAAAAAAGACAAAGAGAAGAGTACAGGGAGGGAATAAGAAAAGTTAAAGAATGGACTGAGTGGGGGCCGGAAGAATTTTATTGGAATGAGGAGGAAGTGGAGAGCAAAGAGTGAAATCATTAGAAAATAAGAATTAGAAAATAAGAATTAGAAAATAAGAATTAGAAAATAAGAATTAGAAATAAGAAGTAGAAATAAAGAATGAAAAGATAAAACGTAAAAAGAAAATTTCGAATAATTTTCGAATCGCATAAAGAAGAAAACTATTTTTTTTTTATTTTGAGTAAGTCCAGGGGACGAAAGCAACGTACTCAGTTTCTCATTTTTTTTTCTCTATTATTAAATGATATTTTTTTTATTTTTTTTGCTGTGATAAAGCGAAGTTACGCCACGCCAACATGACCAAACTTATTATTTGTAAAGACGAAAGTGACTCGAATCGAGGGATGACACTGATGCATCCATATCACGATGTCTACCAACTACCATTACAATATGCCCGGGCACCATCTTTTTGCTCCAAGGCATACATTTCCAATATTAAACCTTTTTATGGGGACCGGTGGGAGATGACGTGTAGTCTTCACTACCAACGAAAACTCACCAACAAAAGGGCCAAAATCACAATTATCCAAGACCACCCGACTCGAGACGGACACGAGGTGGAGCTCCACGTCACACAATTCCAAATTAATGTGGGGGAGAACCTCATAAAAAACCAACTTGCTCAACAAGGCGAATACGAATGGTGCCTCGAGGATGACATCCAATGTGCATCCCCGGAGGAGATATATTATCTCCTGGATGGAGAGCTACCACCCTCATTCGACCCAGTAGCAGCCGAAATCAACCAACTCGAACGTCTGGAAGTCTTGGATCTGGAGCTCGAACAAGAGAAAGAGATCGAACTCCCAGCCGAATAGCTGTACCTGTGATCTT
Source organism: Venturia canescens (assembly GCF_019457755.1). Lineage (NCBI taxonomy): Eukaryota > Metazoa > Arthropoda > Insecta > Hymenoptera > Ichneumonidae > Venturia > Venturia canescens. The sequence continues at coordinate 27,233,077 of NC_057422.1, forward strand.
GAAAAAAGTGTCATCACCATCACCAGCCATGGATCATCGCCCTGTCCTCCATAGACCCAAAGTAGCTCTGCGTTTTTATTTTCTTTTGAGAACAAAAAAAAACCAATTGTGAGTCTCAAAATTTCTTTTTTTGTTCTGGGGGGCGTTGAGACGATCCAGACGGGTCGATAAGATAGTTATCGGTCGTACCGATAAAGTAGAGAGCGGTACGACAATCAATCAATCGAGGCACCAGCGCCTGGGCTCGCGTATCGACCCACCTCGCATCGATCATACACGTTAACAACTTCTTTAAGAAATTTTACTTCTATAAACTCCAATCCGTTAGCATAAAATCTCTAAACCTGACAAAACAATTAAGGAGAATTAGGTTGGTGGAAATCTCACACTCAAATCACTGATAAATCAAAGAAAATTTACGACATAATATAACTCAGGCTAATTCAAATTCAAAGGTATTTCGCGCGCGCCGAAGAACAAGCGCACATTCGCCAATCAAAAAATCCGACCAATAAGATAAACTTCAAGGACAACGAATAAAGAGACCATCCATCATCGATTGGCTCAATGAAGTGTCGCGGCTGCGTAGAACTAGAAAATCCAAAATTAATCATTGGTCAACCAATCACAAAAAGCAAACCCGCAAAGATTAACCAATCGGGAATTTCCAACAAAATAATAAGGTTCGAGATTAATTTGATTAGCGAATGGGCGAAAAGTGTCGCAATGCGACAAAAATTATTATGATGATTTGTAGTCGTTTCGAGCGAGTATAAGAAGGCAATGAGAACTGGCCTTAGCAGCCAGTCTAGCCCTCATCACGCTAGGCCCGCTTTCACTAAGCCGATCTCGAGACTCGCAACTCGGATCCGTATTACGCAAACTCGCCGACTCTGGCCTAGGAAACCAGAGTCTGCATTACGCAAATTAATTCAAAAAACGAGCTCAGGAAGCATTTTTATAAACCACCGACTCATACTGACAGGGCGGGCCCCATTCGATTTCGTTTGGGTTCAGGATTGTCAGTGTGAGGCACCGATCTAGTCAGGAGGGCGGGGAGGGTTCGATTTCGTTCCCTCTGAAGATTTCTGGCTAGATTACCTGTTCCTTGTCTGCCAAGAGGGCGGTGATCGTTCGGCTTCGTTCGATCATAAGATTCTTGGTGGATTCCTTTCACTCATGCCAGGAGGGCGGGGACAGTTCGATTTCGTTCTGTCTTAAGATTCCTGGGTGGGTTCGAGTCCATCTTTCTCAAAAATCTTGGCTTCCTGAGTTTGGAATCATTTTCTATCAAAAACCTCTAAAATATCGCGAAACGTTATCAAAAATTTCTAAACATTGTGAAAGATTTATCAAAAATTTCTAAAAACATTGCGAGCGTTATTAAATCGAAACTCTCTAAATATTGCGAAAGAGTTATCAAAGATTTCTAAAACATTGCGAGCGTTACCAAACCCAAAATATCTTAACATTGCGAAACTTATCAAAACGTAAAATTCTGCGAAACTTTCTCAAAACATAAAAAAAAAAAAACTTTCTGAATTTTGCGAAACGTGATTAAATTGCGAAAATTATTATTTACGAATTTGCGAGCTTTATCATTTACAAACTTTATTTTGCGAAATGTTATTCCGTGCGGACTTTATTAATTGCGAAACTCTATCCTTTACGAGCTTTATTGTTTACGAACGTTAATTTGCGAAACTTAATTCTTTGCGAACTCTTGCACTCATGCGAAACCTTATTCATTGCGAACTTTATTCATGAGCTTTATTTTGTGAAATTCAATTCTTTGCGAACTTCATTATCTGTGACTTAATTATTTCGCGAACGATATTATTTGCGAACTACTCAAAAAGAAAAGTGCTTGGAAAAAAAAAAAAACTCACTTTCATATTCATTGTTACAACCAAGAAACAAAACACATCAATTTGAATAAAACATTTCTTTTGTTAAATTTCTATTGGTTTTTCTTTCATACCTGCTCCTTTTATTTATAAGAAGTTCGAATTCACGCGTAACGGGGTGTTCTGCCACCATCGTACCGTTACAATATACATGCATCGAATATATCCTATAAACTTTGTGTGATTTAATAAAAGCCTAATTTCAATGAAACTCAGTATTAAAAGATTTTTGAGGACACTGAATCCGAATCTGAGAGCAAAATTTGAGAATTCAAGATGGTGGATGCAATATAGTAGACATAAATGAGAAAATTACGTAATTATAATGAACTACGGTTGTGGTGTATTGGGGAAATAAGTGCAACAGCCAGAAGTATGCGAAAATGAAATACTTGAATTTATTAAAGTAACCATACACGAGGTATAAGACGGCCGTTCGGGGTACACTACTCACAAGGAAAGTCTTTCCGCTGTCCCCCTCCGATTTTAATGAAACTTGAATATGTTATTCTACATCAAAATCTAAGAGACACGTATTTTTTTTTATCCGCGGAAAAATGTTTCTAGGGGGTGAAATCATCCCTTGAAGTTGAGACCTCCGAGGGGTACTTTTCAGGTTTCACCCATTTCCACTTGAGATAATCGAATGCACCCAAATGGATAATTACCTTAATGATAAACGATGAAAAATGCAACTGGTTTCACATCGGGGGGTTGCATAAGAAAAAAGTTATAGGGGTTGAATTCAGAAAATCGTTATAACAAAAAAAACTATTGCACCTATCTCGATGAATTCAATTGCATTTTGAAGGGGGTAAAAAAATAGTAGATACGGGTTTTTGCGTTTTCCTTGCAAATCAAGTTAAGGGGGTGAACTACCCCTATGTATGTTTACGTTTAATCTCAATCAAACGGCAGTAATTCTTTTTTTTCTTGTTTCCTCTCCTCGTAATACGTTTTTTCTTCAAATTTACAACAACAATGTTGCGGATATAACATTCAATGAACGATTTTATCTAAATGCCAACTTATTTATAGGTGAATCTTCAGATGGAAAAGTATTTATATCTGACTTATCGATAATTCTGACCGATTTATATTTGGCAATGAGATAATAACATAGGCATACGATAAGCGCTTACACATATACTCATATTCGTTCCGGTTGATAAGACCAAGTTTTGGGATGACGTATAGAAAAACTACATAGTCGAGTAAAAAAAAGTGTACAATATGCTTATATCTTTTATTAATAATATGTCAACAGTCTAACAAAATAATCACCATAGCGATAAATAGAAGCGAACATATAATGGTGTGCTCTATTAACCGTTGTAAGTACTGCAGTAATGATAATCATCGAAAAAGTGTTTAAAACATAGCGACTTTTTGTACCAGGAACAATAGCAACATTTTCGCATCCTGGAACTTCACAATGTGAGTTGCAGGAATCTCCAAATGCAAAATCTACAGGATTCTCAAAATTCGCAGGTTTTTCTTCTATGTAACCACTTTTGTACCAAGAATATTTGAAAAGATCGATATAACGTGGTGACGACAGTTGGTTATGAACGAGTGATTGCAGCTTTATGATATTGTTTCTCAAATGCAAATTAATATCATAATTCATCAAAAGACAATTATCAGAAAAATGTCTAACAAAATTTTTCCATATTCGGAATCCAAAAACATCGAGGGGTTGGATTTTTCCGGTAGTTCCTTTAGGTATAATCAAGAGACTCGGTAGAGTCTCGGGACAAGTACATTGACAGCCCTGTCGTCTGCTGGCCCGAGGCTCTCGCCGAGACTATACTTTCTCTGAATAAAACGATTCGCGGTGGTGGGGGTAAAATTGGCATGTGATTTTCTTTAATTGCGAAGCCTATGAGTTATGTACGACTTTGAAAATTGAACTTTCAGCTAATTGAGAAATTCTCTATCGAATGAGCCCAAAAACAGCATTATTGGTGGCGTAATTGCTGAGAAAAAACTTTGCACGGGCTCAAGATTATGCAAAAGTTACCAACACATTCAAAAATTTATGTGTCTGTATATTATAGTATAACACCATCAAAGGCACTTTAATGCTATCGAGTTTCTGATTGGTTGGATCTGACGACATCCATTTTTAGACGTTGTGATTGGTTGTTGAAATTAGTTGTTGATGATTGGAAATCTGACGTCAACTTCATAACGTAGCACACGGCGTAGCACAGATGGTAACAGCAGTCATAAATTCGATCGATATACATATATATATATACAAACCATGTGTCAGTTTTTGATCGCATGAACAGAGTTTCGACATTACGAAGTGCGTGCGGGATAAATAAAAAATAATTTTCGTCATCTAAAGAAGTGCATATAACTATTTATTTTGTTAAAATTTATGATATATTAAACCGGTATCAAAGCGGCCGCGTAAATGTAGTCTGTGATGTGTGTGTGTGAAAAAGAATATAAAAAATGCGCGATGCATATGTCAACGAAACTTTTCAAGATTTCATTATTTCGTTCGATTGGAAATAAGTGTTGACTGAAATAATCCTTCAATTGAACCAGATTACAAAATATTGCCCAGTGCGAATATATCGTCACTGGCGTGGTTATATATCATGTGTAAATAGGTTATACATACGAATAAATAGAACAAAAACACACGGAACTGTTAGAATGATATTAGAAACTTTACTTGAATAAATGTTTTTTAATTTATTTCCTGTGTCAACATTATATATAAACATTCCCATATTTTGCTTGATATTCAGTTTGGCTCTGCCCTCTCCGATCCTTGTTTTCACCCCATCAGTTTGCAGAGGATCGATACATATTATTAATTCGTTCATTAATATGTGTCCAATGATTTTCTACTCCTTCTTCATGATGATTGTGGTAACATGATTCGAGAGGTTTCTAACCATAATCTTGAATTGCACATTTTGTAAATCAGATTTTCAAAAAAAATTTCTGGTCTTGGTATAAGTATAGTTATTCTTTTTCTACTTGGTCTGTCGAGTGATAAATTTGGAAACTTGTTGCAGAAAGCCTTTGGAGACTTTTTTTCTGATGATATGAAAAGTCGTATCTTCGGAATACAGTGGGTAAACACAAATTTTGACAATAGAACTTATGAAATGACATGTGTGTTGAGTATTCCCACTTTGCAAACTGCAAATGTGGAATTAATAGTGAAAAGATTCATTATGATAAGTCTGCAGTTGCTCAGTTTTGGATACGATTAAATATCATGCCTGCCAACATCTATGGAAATATACAGAATTTCTGAATGCAATGTGCGCTATGTCATTTTAATGCAACATCATGACTTTTGACAACTTTTCATTATAATGCTGTAGATTCGGATCATTGAAATACAGCGAAAATCTGCAAACTATACAATTTATATACTGTGCCATTCATTTTACATTTTGACTCTAACCGTAACATATATATGAAGTAAAAAATTGATTATAAAAGTCTTCAGTTGCTCATTTATCGATAGATTTGAAATTGCTGTCTTCGAAGCTCATTGCGCAGATACATTGAACCGCAGCAGATACCTGCGAACTCTGAAATTTCTGTGGATAAATATATATGCTACGGATCACCCCTTATCTTTGATTATGGTAATATGTAATGGAACTTGGTTCAGCAAGTTTTAAGGTGTTTCTTTTCAAATAGTATTGAAAATGTATTACTGTGGTATGGAGCGAAAACCTTCAAACTTTCATATTTTTGTGGCGCAGCATGTGTGCCAATACTGCAGTATGGAGCGAATACCTGCAAACTTTCATATGTTTGTGTCGCAGCATGTGTGCCCATCATTTAAATTTTTTACTCCAACCGTAACATATAATCTCAAAAATTCATCCCAAAACTCTTCAGCTTTACTAATTAACTTAATTTTCCTTTTTCTAAATTCTATGCTGAATTTCTGAATTTCTAAATTTATTTCTAAATTATCCTGAAATTAAATTGTTTACCTCCACAACCAATGCAGGTACCTTAAACGTCTTTGAATTCCGTTGCTCTGTTGAATTAAGTACGCTCAGTTTTTTTTGCTTCTTTGAGTTCTAACATAATAAATGTTTTCAGGTGCCTTTTTTCGGCAACTATCAAACTGTAGATAATTGGATCGCAGCGGCCACTTGCAAACTTTGGAAATATATTTCGTCGGGGGTACGTTTTGGAAGACACGAAAATGTCTAGATTCAGAATGCAAAAGCGACATTTAAAAATGGCCAATTCTGTTGGATTTGTTGAGTCTTGAATTTGGTCTATCTTTCCTCTTTTCCTTTCTTTTTTCTAACGTTATAAGCTGAAAATCACATCTCGGGCCGCAACACGCATTGCTCCATGCTCTTGAGTTCCCAATGGACGAAACATATTAGAAGACAAGGAGAAAAATCACCAAAGTCCAAGAACAAACCTCTGTCGAAATAGTTCCAATACAATTTTTACGAAAAATAGGTCTATTTTCGTGGAAACCAAAGTTACAAGCCGAAAAACATATCTCGGCCTCCAACCTGCTTTCCACCGTGCTCTTGGGTTCCTAATTGACAAAACATATTAGAGTTAAAGGAAAAAAATTGCCAAAGTCCAAGAACAGACCTGTGACGAAATATTTGCAGTACATTTTTGACGAAAAATAGGTCTTTTTTTTGTGGAAACTAACGATATAAGCCGAAAATCATATCGCAGCCTCCAACCCGCTTTCGACCGTGCTCTTTGATTCCTAATTGATAAAACACATTAGAGTACATGGAAAAAAATCCTCAAAGTCCAAGGACAGACCTGTGACGAAATACTTTCAGTACTATTGAGACGAAAAATAGGTCTTTTTTCGTGAAAACCAACGTTATAAGCCGAAAATCATAAATAATTCGTAGAAATTTAAACTAAAATCCTATAGTCAACTGAACATAAATAAGGAACTTTAGAGAAAAAATACGTGATATCAAACCATAAACTTCCCCTAGGAAAAAAAAGGTTGGGACAAGTACATTGATGGTCCCTCGTTTGCTAATAAATCCATCCATAAAAAAACTTTAAAAAAAATTTTCTTTAAAAATTGTCAAAAAAATTATTTTATAAAAAAAAAATACAGTACAATTCGAAAAAAATTTCACAAATCTAGAAAAAACATTATGTTAAAAAAAAAAATATTCTGTATCTATTTTTTAAAGTTCAAAAAAATCAAATAACAAGTAAAAAATAAAAAACCGAAAAATCGCGTTTGAAATCATTATGCAAACCGATGCCTCATCCTTCTTATTTGATTCGAACAGCTAAATCAATTGAAAAAAATTCCATCTAATTTACGTGCAGCATTAAAATTTATTATATCAATTCGAGGCCAAGTATTTTCTAATGAATTGAAAAAAGTTACCACTTGAGTAACGTACAGCACTAAAATTTATGATATCAATCAGTGGACAAGTATTTTATTAGTAACTCCAAATTTTGACATTATTAAAATGTTCTAAGAAGCTTTTAAATCCAAAAAAAATCACATGGAAGCTAGTCATTCGTTACTCTATGGTGGCAAAGACTTATAAGAAAATCGATTTTTCTCAGACTTTCAGGATCCTTTGGTATTATTCACAAAATTCAACGTCGATTGGATCGATACAAATTATGTTTAAATATGTGTTAAAAGTACTTGTCCGGCCCATCACTATTCATTCAATAAAAAATCAATCATAAAAAAATGAAATTGTACGGCAGAATCTGGTTAAAAATTTGTTGAAATGCGATTCATTATTAGTTTAATGCTATTAATAATAGTAGAGGTTAGTTCTTAGTCGGTATGGAATTCGTTCGCTGGAAGAATAAGTAGGAAGTAAAAATTGACATCATTGAATATAAACTGGAGAGTTATTTTGAAAGCTTGAACATATATATTATGTACAATTTGTTTCATTTATCGATGCAGAATTAAATCCCTTGTATATTGCGGAATAATTTGTTTCCGTTTTTTATTAAATTAGTGCAACTAAGTAAAAATTACGTGAAGATAATTCTCTCAATTCCCTCTGCATGAATACTTGTGACTTGTGAACCATCAGTTCTAGACAAGCCCTGATTTTTATTTGGATAAACAATTTAAACGGAAAGTGATGGGCCGGACAAGTACTTTTAACACATATTTAAACATAATTTGTATCGATCCAATCGACGTTGAATTTTGTGAATAATACCAAAGGATCCTGAAAGTCTGAGAAAAATCGATTTTCTTATAAGTCTTTGCCACCATAGAGTAACGAATGACTAGCTTTCATGTGATTTTTTTTGGATTTAAAAGCTTCTTAGAACATTTTAATAATGTCAAAATTTGGAGTTACTAATAAAATACTTGTCCACTGATTGATATCATAAATTTTAGTGCTGTACGTTACTCAAGTGGTAACTTTTTTCAATTCATTAGAAAATACTTGGCCTCGAATTGATATAATAAATTTTAATGCTGCACGTAAATTAGATGGAATTTTTTTCAATTGATTTAGCTGTTCGAATCAAATAAGAAGGATGAGGCATCGGTTTGCATAATGATTTCAAACGCGATTTTTCGGTTTTTTATTTTTTACTTGTTATTTGATTTTTTTGAACTTTAAAAAATAGATACAGAATATTTTTTTTTTAAACATAATGTTTTTTCTAGATTTGTGAAATTTTTTTCGAATTGTACTGTATTTTTTTTTTATAAAATAATTTTTTTGACAATTTTTAAAGAAAATTTTTTTTAAAGTTTTTTTCATTACTTTCACATCTCTATTTGAAGGTTTCACATCAAGTACAGCTTGGGGACAGTGTCCAGTCCAAGAATCAATCAGTAATAATGATTTTGGGCCAACTTTCGGGAAAAATACATGCTCCAACCAAATTTTAAAATGATCTTAAAATAGAAAAACGTATTATTTTTTCAATCGAAAAAATGTTTACACAAAAACAGTGGATGTAATTTATACCTGAAGTAAGCTTCCCAGACTTGGATACTTCTATGTACACATTATCGGGTCTGAAAAGCGTTTTCTCCACTAATGGACCAATCTTGCCAGTTGGTTCTTTTAAAACTAAAAATAGAGGAGATAGCAGCTTGCCGTCAGCTGATATAGTCGGCTGAATAGTGTAACTGTGAGTCGTAGAAGAGACTGATTGTACAAGACATTGTACTTGCTTTTCTCCTTCGATCGCTAAAGTTCTTCCTGAATGCATTTCTAGTTGGAAGCCACTCTGATCTGCGTTAAATGTATTTGACAATTCGTACGTTCTAATATTTTGCTTTACGTCATAGACAAATTTTTGACTTTGTTGTTCCAAGACTTTTCCATCTTCAATTGTTTTGGATGTAATGAATTTATTAATTTTTCTCGATACGATACGATGAGCTGCTTATCCACGTACGAGATGCTTTGAAACGAAAATCAGTATGCCCTACTTCTTTTTGAGCATGCAAGGCCCATTTTTTTAAATCGGAATCGTGTACTATTAAACCAGCATCCGCAGCAGCTTTGAAATTTTCCAAAGTGTATCCACAAATTCGTGCTGATTTTTCTTTGTATGTCCCCCCCTTGTTCAAATTGTGGGCCCACCGCCGCAACTGTCGTATAGATTGCACTTTCTTGAACTTTTGTTTAACACTTCCCAAACCTAAATTTCCTGTCTTCCCGCTGCGCCAATACTCAACGGCCCTTAATTTGTACTCGTAAGATAAGTCTTCGTCATCACGAGTGCATGTATCAGGCGGAAGTTCTGGTTCATGCAGGGCGTCTGCCCATTCTTGATCTTCAACAATTTCCATTTCCCGATCCTTAAATGGTTCTTCAAAATGCAAAGAATTTTCTTCTACCATGTCGAAACCACTGTATTCGTTCATTGCAGTCAACAAAATATTTTCAATGTTTTGTTTCAACTGTATTTCATCGTTATTCACTGGCGAATCCGGTAAACGCATAACTTCAAAAGTTGCGAGAAGCATTCTAATAACGTTCAAAGGATTTATCTTCATTTTGATTAATACTTGCAACTTTGTTTTAAATAGTCTCGAATTGTAAGGCACTTCTTTTGTGTAAAATAAAAATAACCGACTGTGGTGAATACATTCCGCGATCGCAGTTTTATCACTGCTTCTGCGTCGTATTTCAAATCTAATTTTGGGAGCGAGTCACAGACCGGACAGAGGTGACTCCGAAATAACACCGTCAAGTAGAGGGGGGAGATATGATAACTATGAAAATACGTCAGTATTTACGAAATTTTTGTGAAAAGTATAAGAAATACATATTTTTAAATTTATCTTGTGGTTTATTCATTATTAACTAATAAAAAAAATTGTTATTCGTAAAAGTTATCCAATCTATAATTTTTCGCGGAAAAAATAAATAAGTAAATTCTTTTAAACTATGGATGTAATTCGTATGAATACCGTAAAAAGTTACAAAAAATAAAGAATTCATAAAATGGTAGAAATTTCAACGGAAAAATTCGATTTTTTCCAAATTTCCTTGTTCAAGTAGATCAAATCCATTGTTTAAATAAATTTTGAATAGAATCTTTTAAGTATAACTAGAAGAGTCTCAAAATGCCTTCAAATAAAAAACAAACCATTAAGATTGGACGCATACTTTGGGTTCTATCACTTTCACCAGTTAGGAAAATGTAATTGCAGGAAAAATCCATCCATCTGTTGATATGTGGATGTTGTAAATTTGAAGAAAAAACATATTATGAGGAGAGGAAACAAGAAAAAAAAGAATTACTGCCGTTTGATTGAGATTAAGCGTAAACATACATAGGGGTAGTTCACCCCCTTAACTTGATTTGCGAGGAAAACGCAAAAACCCGTATCTACTATTTTTTTACCCTTTTCAAAATGCAATTGAATTCATCGAGATAGGTGCAATAGTTTTTTTGTTATAACGATTTTGTGAATTTCAACCCCTATAACTTTTTTCTTATGCAACCCCCCGATGTGAAACCAGTTGCATTTTTCATCGTTTATCATTAAGGTAATTATCCATTTGGGTGCATTCGATTATCTCAAGTGGAAATAGGTGAAACCTGAAAAGTACCCCTCGGAGGTCTCAACTTCAAGGGATGATTTCACCCCCTAGAAACGTTTTTCCGCCGATAAAAAAAAAATACGTGTCTCTTAGATTTTGATGTAGAATAACATATTCAAGTTTCATTAAAATCGGAGGGGGACAGCGGAAAGACTTTCCTTGTCAGTGTGGGCCGGTAGTACACACTCTACTGAGCCTGGTCCGGTGTGAGCTACGCCCGCTCGGTCACGCACTCACTCACATTCATATCATGATACACAACAACCCTCCCGCTGTTTTAATTACAGTTCAGTCGGGGGGAGCGCCGCAAGGTTGGTTTGATTATCTGATCGATATGTCTTTTCTGAAACTTTCCCGATTCGGTTTCTACTATAAATGTAGACGGCGAGGTTTGTTTTACAATTTCGCCCGCTATGCGTTTTTCGTTTATTACCCCGTGGGCGTCTACCAGGACTTCGTTACCTACACTTACACTAATTTGTCTACGTCCTCCTCTCGAGAGAACTTGCGCCCGCTGATGTTTCTCTACTGTCTGTAACACACTTGGTTTCAGGCAGTCAAAACGCGTTCGTAGGTCTCGATTGCACATCAAGTTCGCTGGAGATCTGCCTATCGTACAATGTGGAAAACTGCGATAATCGCTCAGAAACATATTCACTGCATCTTCCACTTTTTCCCCGCTTTTTACGATTTTCGTCACTTTGTTTTTGAATGTTTGAACGAAGTTTTCTGCCGCACCATTTGTAGCTGGATGGTAAGGTGGCGAAAATGAATGGAATATCCCATTTCTTTTTAGAAAATTTGCAAATTCAGCGCTACGGAATTGTGGTCCCCCGTCCGTGACGCAATGTAACGGAGGTCCTAGTCACGCGATTAACTCTTTAAATATAGATATTAAGTTTTCCGCTTTTGTGTTTTTCTTGCAATTGATGATTTCCGGCCACTTACTGTGCGCGTCAACTATAATTAGGTACATACATCCGAAAAATGTCCCTGCGAAATCACAATGAATACGGCTCCATACTTTGCTTGGCCACGGCCACATTGTCAGTGGTGTTTTCGCTGGTTTTTTTTTTGTTCCATTAAACATGTTTTGCATGCATTAACAATGGTTTCTATCACTTGGTCTATACTTGGCCAGCCTACATACGATCGTGCAAACATTTTAATTTTGACGATCCCGAAATCTGTCGCATGTAACTCCTTTAGTATTGTTGTACGCATACTCTCAGGAATGCACGCACGTACCCCCCAAAATAGACAACCCATTTCTACTGTTAATTCAAATCTTTTTTTGTAGTACGACAGTATTTCGCCTGATAACTCGTCAAAACTAGGCCAATTGCTTCTGACGTATCGAATAACGTCGCCGATCACTTTATCTTTTTTGCTTTCCTTTTCTAGTATTTTACTATCAAATGCGACCGTTTTATTCTCCAGATAATAGATGTGAGAGTATTCATTTCCACAAATTTCAGATAGGTCCGTATCATCTTCGACTGGAAGTCGCGAAAGTGCATCGCAATTAGCATTTGCTTCCGATTTTACATGCTCAATTTTGTATCGGAACCCGGATAAGTTATATGCATATCTCTGCAATCTATTATCTGCGGTTACTGGGATACCTTTTTTGGCCCAAGGATCAATTGTAACGGCTTGTTATCTGTACGTAACGTTATCTCTTTTCCGAATACATACTGGTAAAATCTCTTGAATCCAAACACGATGGCCATAGCCTCTTTGTCAATGATAGCGCGTTTTTGCTCGTTAACCGGTATTTTCTTAGAGGCGTACGCTATAGGTCTTTCGGTCCCATCTTTATATTGGTGTGATAGAATTGCGGACAATCCGTAATCGGACGCATCACAGGCTAATACCATATTCTCTTTGGGATCGTAGTGAGCTAAAAATTCCGGTGAAATCAGCTCGTTTTTGACACTGTTAAAAGCTTTTTCACATTCGCTGTTTCATTCGAGTTTCTTTGCCTTCAATGCGTCATATAACGGTTTCATAGTAGCAACTCGGTTTTTTAGAAATCTAGCATAGAAATTGATTAACCCTAGCAGCGATGCTAGTTCTTTTTTATTAGTTGGACGCGGAGCGTTTGTCATCGCGTAGATTTTTGACGCCGATTTGTGCAGCCCGTTCTTATCAATAACGTAACCCAGGACATCAATTTTATTTCGCATGAAACTACATTTTTTTAAATTCAATCGTAAATTGCATTCTTGTAATCGGGCGCATACCTTTTCTAAATTTCGCTCATGTTCCTCATTGGTTCGTCCCGTCACGTAAATGTTATCGAGGTATGCAATGGTACCGTCTATACCGCGCAAACACTCATCCATTTTTTTTTGTACGTCTGCCGGTGCGGGTGACACCCCTTCTGGAATTTTCGTATACCGGAAAAGCCCCTTATGCGTAACAATTGTGAGCAAATTTACACAACTCTCATTTACCGGAAACTGCATGTAAGCGTGCTTCAAATCCAACTCGGAAAAGGAGACTCCGCCTTGCAGCTTTGCAAAAATATCATCAATTGTATGGAGTGGATATTTATCTGTAATTATATACGGGTTCAATGTTGTTTTGAAATCCCCGCATATACGAATTTCCCCGTTCCCTTTCAATACCGGGACGGTGGGCGTAGCCCATTCGCATACATCTACAGGTTCCAAATGACCAAGATTTACAAAGCGTTCTATCTCCTTTTCGACTAATGGTTTTAACGCATGCGCTACGTGCCTACACTTTGATGCGATCGGGCGCGAATCTTCTTTCAAGTGTATTTTTGTTTTACTCTTATTGTATAATCCCGGTTCGTCGCTGAACAGTTATCGATACTTCCGTACAACGCAGTCGCGCACGGTCGTTTCCTCAATTTTATTTATTTCGTTTGCTTCTTTCTTTGGGAAATTTAAAGCCCAAACATCAAATTGCAAAAGCCACTCGCGACCTATTAAAGCCGGGCCCGATCCCGGCAAAACAAAACAGCTCAAACGGCGAGTTCTGTTGTTAAATTCGACTTCCAAATTAATTAACTTCCCGATCGGCTCTAAATTGATGCCCCCGTAAGCCTTTAACTCCGATATCGTTTTTGATATTTTAACATCGCTAAAGTTTTCGTTATAAAATTTATGTGAAAGAACCGACGCATACGTTCCCGTATCAACTTCTAGTTCGACGCCATTTATAAGAAGGTTTACAAACATCGGCTTAGCATCGCTTATGTTTTTCTTTTCGTACTTATAATTTACCTCGCTCGCTTTTTCACTTATCTCCAATGCGAAATAGTCGGTTCTGTGGTCAGGCTCCGGCTCCCCCTTCTCTGCTTCTTCACTGATGTTGTTCACTGTTGTCCTGGATAGTTGGCTCCCCGCTTCTTTTCTTTTGCACGCTCTCTCTAGATGCCCTTTCTGATGACAGTAGTTACAATTATAATTTCGGAAACGACACTCGCTGCTCACATGGTTCGGCTTCCCACAACAGTAGCAGGTTAGGCTGTTTTCGTTTCGCGGTATCGATAATCCGTCGGTTGCTCGCTGCCTCTGCTGTTGTTGCCGCGGCTGCTGTTGCTGGCCCGTACTTTCGGCATTCTCACTTCTCGTTCTTCCTACCCCCCCGGCTCGCTGCCCTGGGCGATGCTGTCTACCGTCATGTATAGCGTAGACCATTTCCTTCGTGTTTTTTTGCTCCAAGGTGTTGCTCGACGTGGACGCATTTATTACTGCCGCTTCTCTTGACATTGCGATTTCTTGGGCTTTATCAAACGTTAATGCTTTTTCTTCGAACAACTTGATGCGAATCTCCTTGTCTTTTACTCCGCATACAAGCTGATCCCTTAACGCTTCGTTTAAATTGTCAAAATTACAGTGAAGCGCTAATTTTTTTAGTCTCGCGATAAATTCAGCAACCGTTTCTTCCGAATTCTGTCTAGCGGTGTGATATGTGCAACGTTCCATTGCTTCTGACGGTTTGGGAGCTAGGTGACCCGTCATAGTTTTAATTAGTTCTGCATACGATTTGTCCATGATTTTTGCTGGTGCAACTAGTTGCTTTAATAACGCGTGCGCCTCATTGCTCAGTCGGGTGACTAATGTTGCAACTTGGAGTTTATTGTCAGTTATATTTTTACTCAATAAGTAGCACTCCATTTTTTCAGTGAAAATCTCCCAATCTCCGTCCTCGAGTTTGAATTCTATCTTATAGTCGCTTGCCATGTCGCTGTCCTCGTCCGATTCGTTTACGATTAACTCTGTGTTAACCGTTTCACTTCCTTCTAGCTCCGGTTCTGGTTCAATTTCCGAATCTCTCGCTAATGATATGGATTCTTCGAAAATCCCTTTTTGGATTTCTTTTGTCTGCTCTTCAGTTTTAATGTTTTCTCTTAATCGTTCCCTTAGGTCGTTAAACAGTTCGTCATCCCTGCACTGCACTCCACGAGCTCTCAACTCTTGTAATAGTTGATTCATATTTAGATTTTGTATCCAGGCAGTTCCTGGCTTGTTATGCTCCATGAATTTCTATTTTAGCACTCACTTCCACACTTCCATTTCCCGTGACTTGTTCGATTCCAAAACAGCTTTCTCCATTTGCGAACACCTCCCTGTTCGATGGCACATGCCTTAATTTCCGATCACTGTTCACCCATCCTCGTCGCCAGTTGTGGTCAGGCCCCCTGCACTCAGTCCATTTGTCTGTATAAACGCTGTCCCCCTTATGTGTCTATGCCGCTAGAGGCGCTGGTGGTCATGTAGTCCTACTCATACACTTATATACCGTGATTTTGTTGGTTAGATCCGTTCAGTTTTTCTGGTTCGTTCAGCGGTGTATGATTGTTGTTTGAGGTTATGCGAATATTCTGTGCATTCTGTGATAAGTAAAGACGTTCATTTTCGAGTGTATACAACACAGATTTAAGTGAAGTGCATCGATTACTTTAAATAAAATTCGTTTTGATTAGTGTAATTCGCTTTCCATATAGTATACTGCTTTTTAAGTCTGTTTCTTTTCATATACAGCAAAATTTAAACAAGTGAATATGCCGCGGTGTATATCTGTTGGTTGTACGTCGGGTTACAACTCGAACACGGAAAAAGTCCATTTTTTTCGTGTTCCCAAAAACGAAACTAGTATAGAATTATGGAAAAAGGCCTTACGTCGAAAAAATTTTAAGGTTAAACACGGCCAAACTGTTTGTGAGAAACATTTTACAACGAACGACATTCTAAAACACCGTGAGATATTGGGGCCCGATGGTTCAATTCTTGGCATTGTAAGTTGAATTTATTAAACGAATGATTTAAAAATTTATGTCAATCAAATAATAGCATAATAATGTTTTTTGGAACATATTTTTTGTAATCCAGAGCTCCTACAAAATTCCCCGCTTACGAAAAGGGGCAGTGCCATCAATATTTCCTTGGATTGAAATAGAATCATTACGAAATATTGAGCAACCTATCACTGATGAACGTCATGAACAACATGAGGATGCTCCATCTCCCGTTGGTGCTTTTTTGAATAATGTTGAAGAAAAATGTTTGGCTGATCAATTACAGGGTACTCTGAACATGCCCCCAGGATGGATGAATCAAAGTATTCAATGTGGAGAAACCATTTTAACTCACTTATATCTTCAGAAATGCAAGAGAGTCAATACTTTTTTTAAAGTATCGAATTTAAAAGAAGTATTTGTTACATCCGATGGTTCACTTCAAATCAATGTCGCAGGGCACACTTTGGATCCTTCGCAATGTACCTTCAGCTTGAAAATATCTACCAGAGATGAACTTGAAGATGTTCTGTTGACAATTAATAATCTGAACATTTGTCAAGGTTTCTCATTGGCACCTGACGTCCCGTCGACTACTTGCCATTCAATTAACAGAGATGATGATGGTTGTTTACGCAGTGTCAAGTGCGCATTATTATTATCAAACTCTAAAGTTTGTCAGTTTTGCACTGAAACGAGAAACAAAATCGTAAGAAGATTGCGGAGATGCAAAAAGCCCAAATATACTCAACGATTACGATTAATTCTGTCACCGAAAAAAAGAAGCCAAATACAGCACTTACAGTCCAAATATAAATCAGCTGTAAGAGCTAAAAACAGAGCTGTGAGTGTACGGGAGCAGCTAAAATCGGATTTGAACGAGTGTAAAAAAAAACTGAGTGAAAACTGCGAAGACACTCTGCAGAAACATATGGAAACCGGTTCTATTTCAAAAAATCAAATGAATCAAGAAACAAACAAAAAACAACCAGATGAAGAAAAAAATTGCGAAACATTGTTCAACCTAGTTATTGAAATGAAATAAAAATATTTTTCCAATTTCTTGTCGTTTTTAATCACCCTCGTTTTCGACTTCGTTTTTTTTCTGAATATTCGAGAAGCTAGTGTTCGACAAACTTTTATGAACTTAATATAAACATCGGCATTTTCAATGAATTTACGTCCAAATTTATAACGTTTTTAAATCACGTAGAAATACATTAAATTTCGTAATACTTTGTGAATGTTCAAATCTTTTCAAAAAGATTGAATATCAATAGGTATTGTAATTTTTACCATTATTATTACTATAATTAATTTCGAAATAAAATTCACATAAAACAATATTTTAATACAGAAAAAAAAGGTTCTCTCGTCAATGTGAATTGTTCCTTCCAAGGTCAAAATTGATTAGATATAAAGGATATAAAGTGTTTAAGGTGTTTAATCATTTACAATATGTACGCTGTGAACGCGTATTACGCGAGTATCGTGTGGACTACATGACTCCCAGCGCCTCTAGCGGCATAGACACGTAAGGGGGACAAGAAAAAGCTCGAGTGCCGGGGGCCTGGTTGTGGTGTATTGGGGAAATAAGTGCAACAGCCAAAACTATGCGAAAATGAAATACTTGAATTTATTAAAGTAACCATACACGAGGTATAAGACGGCCGTTCGGGGTACACTATTCAGTGTGGGCCGGTAGTACACACTCTACTGAGCCTGGTCCGGTGTGAGCTACGCCCGCTCGGTCACGCACTCACTCACACTCATATCATGATACACAACACGGTATTGTTGGGTTTTTTAGGCCGTTAAACTTGAATCTGTAATTATATTTTTTAACGGTTCACGAGATGGTGAGTCAATATGTACCTAGAAACAGAAAAAAACTCCCACTATTAGATGTCGACTGAAAGTCGTGACCCCAGAGTATGCCACGTGGAGGCTGGACATCGAGGGGGTGTTCGGAATCGATGAGTATCTGCTTATGAACGTCTTCAAAACGAGAAACGTCCCAAATAATTTTACCGAAATAAGCCCTCGATCGTAGCAGTTTTACCTCGAAAAACGGCTTAAGCGCTTACCAGTTGATAGGTTGAATATCGAAGAAATTCATTTATATCTAAAATCCATTGTTGTGTATTGACCTTAGGAGAGAATGGTGAATAAACTATGACAATGTTACTACTTTTTTGGTATCTATTGTAACGAAACGCTCTTGCCGACCTGGCCTGAACGCCGCCACGCGTCGGTTCGAGCAACCTTAATAATAAGGAGCAGGTATGAAGGAAACGCGGACACCGTTAATTTTGTGAAAATAATAAAATAATCGATTTTATTCAATTTTGATCGATATTTAACAAAAATAAAGAAGATTTAGCACTTTGGCTCGCGGAAAATAAAATTTGTATTTTGATTTTAATATTGTCTTGCTTTGTTTAATCGGATCTGGCGAGAAAAAGACCCGAAAGACCCGAAAACGTTGCAAATTCTCTGTCTGAGATAATTTTAATTTCTCAATTTTCGAATTTTAATTGTACAAAAATGATAATTAGGAATAAAACAATTTTAAAATTAATGGTCGCGTTCGTTCTAGTCTCTCGACACGCCTCGAGTTTAAAAACCTCTCGATTCAATGCTTCGAGCTATTATTCGTTTGACGCGGTTTTTCCGATGTCCTGTTACGCTTGTTTTCTCTAAAAAAAAAATATAAATGAATCCAAGAGGATCTCTTCGCTTTTACAATTTTTCAATTTTGTTTTGACTCGATATAATTTTAACTCGATCTATCGCCTCTTGGATTTTTGTTAATTTTCTAATTTGCGTTAGGTCTCCGTACCCGGCCAACTCGGACAAGATTTTTATCAAATTTGAATTTAAAATTTTTATTAACCCAAAAAAAGAAAGAATTTACAGCTCTGCTTTTAACGGTCATAAAATGACAAAATAGAATCTACTATGGAATATGACAGGATAGCGTAGACCACAGGCTCTGGGATTGAAACGTCACCGAATCGCTCCGAGATCCTGTGCATCCACTAGGTTAGGTAATTCACCGTCCACGGGCTCTGGGATTGAAACGTCGCCGAATCGCTCCGAGATCCCGTGCAACGGAAATTTGGAAAAACTAAGAGTGGACCCTGGACTCTGGGATTGAAACGTCACCGAATCGCTCCGAGATTCCAGGCATCCAGGAAAATTTAGGAAAGGAATTTATGAATTTTAGAGCAGAGTGCTTGGTCAGTGTTGTCAGAGAGGTCCGAGTTGATCCTTGAGGCAGGGAGAACTGAATGCCGAATGAGTCGCGCAGCGCTTCTTATACCCGTGTCCCCACCATAAAATTCTCGAGCGCCGAGAATCTCCGTTTTCGCTCGGTTCTGCGCACCTTTCTATTACGCCTACTCTGATTGGCCCGTTGCCATGATTCACGCTCGCCCGTTGGTCGAGCGGGCTAACATACGATGCGCGGACTACCGCTTTTTATGATTTACAGCTTATTCCGATGTTAAACAATAAAAACTTCAATTTGATCAATTATTACTCAATTTCTTCTTTAATTTGACATTGTTATTTGTTTTAATATGATTCGTAAAATTATAATCGCTAAAAGTCACGTACGCGTCCTATAGCCCATCAACGCTCTGCCCGCGCATGCGTCGTAGTCGCTTTTCACATTTTTCATTATTACCTTAATTTTGTCACATTGATTTGACTTCAGATCATTTTTCTTAAACTCGTACTATTTTTCTGATGATTTTGATCATATTCACGTGCTCGGGCGACTTAAAATAAAAAAAATACAAAAAGAATTAATCTCGATAAAATATCGCGCGGCGAAGTTCAGAGCGGCGCCGGTAGCCCCGCTCGGGCTCATGCCTACCGGCCTAAGATGGCCGCCACCTGTCAACAGCAACGAGCGTGGTCGCCGCGATGTTTTGTCCGCGATCTAAAGATCGCGGAATTTCGTTCGTTTCGACGGGCTCGGGCCGTCGCACGTGTGTTTCGCTACACTATAGGCTTAATTGAGTTACCGAATTCGAATCGGATATCGAATTTCTGAAATTCAAAATAGCAAATCACATTTTTTTTCAATTTAATACTGAATATTTCGATTTGTTTATTTTTAAAAACCTCATAATTTACGGGTTGTAAGGTGGTTGGATGCGAATTATGGAACTCAAATGAAGAATTATCAAAAATAAAAAATGTGGTTCTAATGGTGAACCAACCAAGCAAAATAATGTTCTTTTTACAAAAACGTGGCACTATTGAGTTTTGTAAATCTTTAAATTCGAATTTGATAGTTTTTCAAATTCTGAATCTACTATGGCATCTACTATGGACATTGGAAATCTAAAAAAACAGTTGGAATACTAAAGAAACTGGTAACTCATGATAATATTGAGATTACTGAATTTAAAACAAGTAACATATTTTGATGAGTTGGGAATAGCAAATGCATCGTCATATTACTTCAAGGTTATTTTAAATCGTTGAAGAAGCATCTGGTATGAGTAAAGCTTACATTTCGACCATGTTTGAACATGTCATTATGAACTTTTCAGAATTCAAGATCAGTATCATAACATTAAAAAAAATATAAACAAGGTATCACTCTATGTGGGTAAAACGGAGTACCCAAGAGTTTGACTGATTACGAGTTTAACATTTGAAATTTCATATTAAACTTGAATGATTTATGCAAGCCAGGGCGCGTACTCGGACGATATTGCGGTTATTCTAGAAATACCAACGAGAACCAACGACATAGCAGATAAATAGCACTTGAATAGTGAGCATCCTAATGCGAGAATTTTTTTATAAATGCGAAATTTATACCATGAAAAAAAAAAATTTGTCCCTGACGCAATCTTTCCCTGTGTTAAAAAATTAATTGTGTGATGCAACATCGACGAAAAATTTGATATTGACATGACTCTACAATTTTATAACAGAATTTTACAAATGATACTCAGATTTCTATAGTTTGAGTCCGTTACTACTGCAGTCTAATGCTTATACCAAAATGAGATGAAATGATTTACTGGATAAAATATGGCTTGGTTTCTCAGCGTTAGTACTCACTTACTTCATTGAGTATTTCATGTGTACCTCAATTTAACAGACGGAAACACCGATGATACATAACTTTTGAAAATATTACGGCTACTGTACTCGATAATGCAAATTCTCGAATGCGGCTTATTTCTCGATTGTTTGTGCCCGGGAGTACCATTTTGTATTCAGGTTGAAATTAATCCTCTGAGTAAAAACACTGATCTGAATTTTATTTTTGTACTGATTCGACAATTCAAGAAGATAATACAATTTTACTAGTGGAACTCGGTTTCACATATCTCGTACCCGTTTATGGCAATAAGTATGTTATGATGTTAGTACCTCACTACACAGACGGAAACGCGGTTCGGAAATGCATTTTTAAAGTATATAGTCTATTTAACAATGGAATTTTACGGGAGGGGCTCGCTTCCTAATCGTTTGTATCCGTTTGTACCGCTGAGTACTTCGTTCGTACCTCAAATCAACCGATGAGAACAGTCAGTATAGAAATGTTTTTTTCATCTCAATCAGCCACTGAAAGTAATAATCGAGTTTTACGAGCAAGGGTCGGTTTACAATCGTTTGTACCCGTTCGTACCGCTCAGTATGTTGTTTGTACCTCCATCACGCAAACGAAAACTATGATCGAAACTGAAATTCTCAATTATTCGGAGTAATCGACGAGATATCAGAATTTTGCGAACAGGACTCGGTTCCTAATCGTTTGTACTCGTTTGTACAGCTGAGTATGTCATTTGTATCTTCATTAAGCATATGGAAACACTCATAAAAAATGGATGTTTCATATATTTAATGGAATACAGAAATTTTATGAAAGATTCTCGATTCCTAATCGTTTGTAACTGTTCGTACCGTATATCGACGGATAGGAACATCGATAAGAAATGTTTTTTCAATCTCAGTCGGCTAATATCGTTTGTACCGGATTGAACGAGGTTTGTACTCAATCGTACTCGATTATTATTAAATCGCACCGCTTTTCAAATCGTTTGTACCTTACAGGAAATAAGAATTTTTGGGTTGAGGAAGTATAGTTCGCAACTAACTCCAAAAATCAACATTTTTTTCGATGTTTTCTCGAAATTTATCGTTCGTACCGGATCGAACGAGGTTTGTACCCAATCGTACTCGATTGATACTGGATCGTACTGCCTTTTGAATCGTTTATACCTCACAAGAAATGAGAATTTTCCGGTTGAGAAAATACAGTTCGCAACTAACTCCAAAAATCAACATTTTTTTCGATGTTTTCTCGAAAATTATCGTTTGTACCGGGTCGAAAGAGGTTTGTACCCGATCTTACTCTATTGATACTGGATCGTACCGCTTCTCGAATCGTTTGTACCTCACAGGAAATAAGAAATTCACGGTCGAACAAGTATAGTTCGCCACCAACTCCAAAAATCAACATTTTTTTCGATGTTTTCTCGAAAATTATCGTTTCTACCGGATCGAAAGAGGTTTGTACCCAATCTTACTCGATTGATACTGGATCGTATCGCTTTTCGAATCGTTTATACCTCACAAGAAATTAGAATTTTTGGGTTGAGGAAGTATAGTTCGCAACTAACTCCAAAAATCAACATTTTTTTCGATGTTTTCTCGAAAATTATCGTTCGTACCGGATCGAACGAGGTTTGTACCCAATCGTACTCGATTGATACTGAATCGTACTGCTTTTCGAATCGATTGTACCTCACATGAAATGAGAAATTTACGGTCGAGCAAGTACAGTTTGTTATCAACTCCAAAAATCTACATTTTTTTCGATGTTTTTTCGAAGAATATCGTTTATACCGAATTCTCAAAAATTCTTATTTCCTGTGGGGTACAAACGATTCGAAAAGCGGTACGATTGAGTATCATACGAGTAGGATTGGGTACAAACCTCGTTCAAGCCGGTACAAACGATATTCTTCGAGAGAACATCGATAAAAATGTAAGGGGATAATAGAAGTTCAGGAACTGTGCTCGGTTTCTCGTTGTTTGTACCCGTCTGTATCGCCGAGTACTTCGATTGTACTTTCATGACGCAGACGGAAATAATCCGACTGAGAAAAACACCGATCAAAACTATGGTTTTGGCGATGAGTTGTCCGTGTTCAACGAATTGATTGAATTTGACGAGCAGGGCTCGGTTTCTTCTCGTCTACACCCTCTTAGCAGGACAGAATCAGTCTCACCTTGTATACTTCACGTTGACAAGACAACATTGAAAAATTAAAGAAAACGAAAAAATAATTAAAATTTTTTTTTTCAAAACATGCTATTCGAAGTTTTGGTGTCGGTATAATCCCGTACAAACGATATTCTTCGAGATCGTATTAAAAAAAATCGTGCATCTTTAAGTGGGTTGCAGACCAAATTTTTCAACCCCTATATATACCACTTCCTTAAGGTACAAACGATTTAAATAACGGTACAAACGGGTACATTCCTGGTACAATTGAATGGAACTCACTAAAATCAATTATCGTTTGCTCAGTTGCCATCTTCACATAGGTCACAAATAGTAATGTTAGTTTGACCGAGAGTTTTAGGTCTATCTAAAACAGATTTCAACAAATGCCACCATCAATCCGGTGTTCTGCATTTACATTCGACTGTAAATGACCAATTCAAAAAGCGACTACTGTATCAAATTTAATCATTTGGAAGGTTTCATAGGTCTCCGAGTTTTTAATAGTTCCCAAAGTTGACTACATAAAACTCAATAGCTTTTACAGCTTTTTAGTTGTAAGGTTGAAAACCAGAAAATTCTAGTTTGGTTGAATTTTCCACGTGTCGTATTCTAAAAAGTTTGGAGAAAAAACAAAAAAAAGAGTAAATTGATAATGCGGCAAAAGTGTACCAAATTGGATAATTTAAAAGTTTTCTGAAATGCCCAAGCATTTGTTAAGTTTTTAACCATGACTACACAAAATTGAATAGTTTTAAAAGCTTCCATAGTTATGAGGCTTATATCGCGAGAAATTTCAGTTAAGTTGGATTTTCAGGCATCGTATTTCATAAAGTGTGAAAAAAAGCCGACAAGAGAAGATTCAAGAAGCATCAGCTTCTTCTCAGAATTTAAGAGGACTAGATTTTCAAGTTATTTATCGTTTTCAACGTTGGATACATAAAATTCAATAGTTTCAAAAACTTTTTATTTGTAAAGATTACATCCAAAGAAGTTTCAGATTGATCGAATTTTAAGGCATCCTATTTCTAAAATTTGAGAAAAGGCAACACGAGAAAATTGGAAACACTACACAACAAAAATTTGATTAAAAAAGTATTTTGTAAAAATCATTCCTTTTATAATAATAATAATAATAATAATAATAAATTTAAAAAAATTAAAAAAACAAAACAAATTTAAAAATTTGAAAAATCAAAAAAAATTAAACAAAAACAGTAATAAAAAAAAACGACGAGGGTATTGACAACCTGCTCGTGGTCCTCCTTGCATATGCGTAACCATAACGTTAAAATAAGTTCGCGTAACCAATGTCAATCGATAAGAAATCGTCAATTTGTTTTTTTTTTATTGATATCCAATCATTTTTTACTCATCTAGAAGGGTAGCACTACTCTGAACCCAGCAAGAAAGGCATAAATTGAATGATTTTTTTTTTTATTGGAAAAAGATCGAGCTACTTTTTTTTTATCGTTTATCAATAATATATAAGAGTACATGTAGGAATAATTTTTTATTGCATTTTGCATAAAAAAATAGCAGTAACAAAGCCAGTCTTCGAGAACGCCTTTTTTGATGCGTCCACGGGCGCATAAGTAATGCTTGAAGTATATGGCTAAATAAAAGAATTACATGGTTTACTTGAATTGCAGGCGGTCTGCATTTTTCAATGTTAAAAAATCATGCATTGCAGATATTTGCCATAGGAAAATTAAATTGCCATTTTCATAGATTTTGTAAAAGAACGAAGGTTCATTACGTTCTGATTTGCGACTGCAATTTTTATCGAAGAAATAAAGGTTATGCTGAGTTGTGCTAGCAACCCAGTGCGCTGCACTACCAATAAAAAAAAATTATTCCTCTAAAATTAAATATTAAATTGACATTTTCGTGGATTTTGTAAAAGAACGAAGGTTCATTACGTTCTGATTTGCGACTGCAATTTTTTATCGAAGAAATAAAGGTTGTGCTGAGTTGTGCTAGCATCCCAGTGCGATGCACTACCAATAAATAAAATTATTTCTTCAAAATTAAATATTAAATTGACATTTTCATGGATTTTGTAAAAGAACGAAGGTTCATTAGGTTCTAATTTGCGACTGCAATTTTCTATCGCAGAAATAAAGGTTGTGCTGAGTTGTGCTAGCATCTCAGTGCGATGCACTACCAATAAATAAAATTATTTCTCTAAAATTAAATATTAAGCTGACATTTTCATGGATTTTGTAAAAGAACGAAGGTTCATTACGTTCTGATTTGCGACTGCAATTTTCTATCGCAGAAATAAAGGTTGTGCTAGCATCCCAGTGCGATGCAGAAAATAAATTTTCTTGAAGTTTCTGAATAATAAATTTCTTTGAAACGAGCTGTTGCGGAAGAATGGGGAGAGACTTGATAAAACTAGAAAAAACCTAGAACAACTCAGAACAATCCACATAGTAGCGATTTCTCCGAATTAAGTCGACAGCTGTAGAATCAATTTTCTGGAAATTTTCGAAAAACCAATTTTTTTAAACAAGATATGCTGGAACAACGTGAAACTAACTTTAAAAAATCTTGGACAAGCCTGGAACCACCTGGAACAACCCTAAAACTGCTAGTTTGTAGAGGTGGGACTTTAGTTGAATACACAATTCTCTCAAAAATTTTCAAAAATAATTTTCTTCCGAACGCAATATTTTGGAACAATGTTGAACGAACTTCGAACAACGCAAAACAGCCATTACAATCGCCGTAGCTCGAAAATGTGGTGCTAGGTTAAAAATTGTTCATCGCGAAATTAGTGATAAATAAATTTTTTCTTGACGCGATATTTTGGAACAATATAGAAAAAACCTAGAACACAGAACAACCGTTAGAATCACGATATCTTAAAAGTGCGGTGCCAGCTCTAAAATCGTCTTTTTTTCAATTTTCTCCGAATATTTTAGTCTCAGCCTCATGCCGTTTTGGAACAATGCAGAACAAATCTAGAACAACCTGGAACAACCTTTAAAATATTTGTAACTTAAAAGTGTGGTGCCAACTTCGTGGATGTCAAAAACAAAAAAAAAATTAAATACCTTACCTCCCTCTTAAGTCAATGACCTCGAACACTGGTTTGAATTATCCTTTTAAGAGGATGGATCAGTCGGTATATCTTAACCGCGAGCGCGAGAGAGATAGCTGCAAATTTCGAAATTGAAATTCTTTGACACAGTTTGACCAATTAAAAAAAGGCTCCGCAGTCGATTTTTGCTATCGTCCTGCGTAGGCTGACAGAGCCTTTTTTTAATGGGTCAAACTGTGTCAAAGAATTTCGATGTCGAAAATTCCAAATGAGGTTAGTCGACTAATCCGTACTCTTAAGCTGCTACCAATTTTATGTTATGCCACACGTTTTTTTTCGAAATAAAAATTCATTCCATTGTTTTTAAGTTTAACAAAATTAAATTTATTATTTTTTCTTATTTCATTCATAAAACATTCACAAGTATTTCTAGTTCTAAACTTCGACTCTTGTCGGCTACGTCTCTCGAGATCGTACCAAGAAGTGTTTAAGACTGAATTCGCAAGCTTATAAAAAATCTACCTTAGCAGAAATATGTATCACTCCACCAGAGTAACGCACGGTGGACGAGCGTTATACGGTCGATCTTTCACGGCTATTTTTTCTTACCAGATACAAAAGTATGAGAACGCTTTCTTAAACTAATCTTATCGGATAGAACGGATGTAAACGCAATCCCAAATACCACTGGCATAAAAATGCACACAGTGGTGTTCACATCCAGATTCCAAATCGGTAAACATGAGCAATGGCGAATATCCATTCAGCAATCAAGACGAAACTGGCGAGTTTTGCGAGCACGATTTACACGTTGGAACGGCTCGTTGGCTTAAATGTCCGATTAAGACAGTTTGATCGCCTATGCATCTTTTACAAAGAACGTTGCCGCAGGACCAACAGTGATACTGTAAAAATGAACAATTCAACTCGTTTAATAAGAATAGTTTATAAACAGCAGGGTCAAAAATATGGTCAATTCTTTTGTCAAAAAAAATTTACTAGGGTGATGCAAAAAAACGATATTTTTTTTTCTCAGAGCTCCAATGGAAATCATTGGTACATCAAAAAAAAATAATAATTTCCCAAAATTTCAGATTTTTCATAAATTTTTTAGATATTGGTCAAGCCACTTTCCGATATTTTCCGGTTTTTTTTTCAAAAATTGCGAAGCAAAAATTTTTTTTTTGCTTCATTAGCAGAGAATGTATGGAATCATAAGTCTTATAAAATAAAAAGAATTTGAATTCGGCAAAACACAGATGTATTTGGGATGTTGACATTTTTATACGATTCTCCATCAAGTTTTTGTGTTTAAAAATATATATCTGTATGAAAAATCACGTCTCGCAAAAAGAAGTGAAATCAGTAAATATTAAAACTTCAAAAAGTAAAAAAGGCACGCCAAGTATTAAAAGGTCGTGACCGTCGTTTTAAATGATTTTCTATATTCGCATTGTCAACGAATAAATTTAAAAAAATGTTTAACTGTGAAAAAATATGAGATCTATTGTAACATATACAGTGAATGAATTACGTTTCCTGTAGGAATTCTGAATTTTGGAAATAAAAAAAAATGAGATCATTTTCCAACGTAGCCAAGTACAGTGAATGAATTAAGGTTCTTGTGGAATTCATTCGTGTACACTTTTAGCCCTAATCCCTCACTTATTCTGAAAAATTTTCCAGCAAACGTCACAGAGCAACAAAGGTTTCTCGAATAATTCTGCAATTATTAAGAGATTATCATCTGCTTTTATGCTAGCTCGGGTTATAAACTTAAAACAGTTTACGCGTACAAGTGCATGCATTGTATCTATACGATGAACTGCACAAATTCATTTTCAACATTACACACAAGCTTGGCGTGCATGGTTTTCAATCGGAAGCTCAGGAAGAGACAATTGTTCAAATTTACTATAAAAACAATAATTAATTAGAATTGTATGAACGAGTGTGAAAAAAAACGATCCCCCAATAAAATAAGAGGGGCCCTGTTATATAATGATTTGGTAAACAATACAGATGGGTGAAATTTGTGGATAAAATTGAACGATTAAACGAACGGATAAAGAAATGAAATCAATCAATCCCTTTATATGCCTTTATCTTGTACGGATAGATACGGCCATTCTTTCATGCCCATACGCATTTTAATTTATCCACGCGTCACTTTCACTCGTTTGTCCGTACACTCTTTTTTTTACCAAATGGGCAGATGATTGGATGAATTACACAAGTATTGAAATGGATGAACAAAGAAGTAAGCTGTGTAAACATTGATTTGAGAAAAGAAAACGCGTTGAATACGAAACATTTGGAGTAATGAATTTATCAGTCAAACTAGTCAAGAATAGATATTTTTCTTTGTGTACACAGCGTGGGATCTCACGTCGGACTACTCAATAAAATAGTTGGATGGAAAAGGGATGGCAAATTAAAAAACAATTACATGAGAGGATCATCAAGTTTTCTTCAAATATATGGACGGATGAGGCATTCCTTCGCCGAGCTTCCGATTGAAAACCATGCACGCCAAGCTTGTGTGTAATGTTGAAAATGAATTTGTGCAGTTCATCGTATAGATACAATGCATGCACTTGTACGCGTAAACTGTTTTAAGTTTATAACCCGAGCTAGCATAAAAGCAGATGATAATCTCTTAATAATTGCAGAATTATTCGAGAAACCTTTGTTGCTCTGTGACGTTTGCTGGAAAATTTTTCAGAATAAGTGAGGGATTAGGGCTAAAAGTGTACACGAATGAATTCCACAAGAACCTTAATTCATTCACTGTACTTGGCTACGTTGGAAAATGATCTCATTTTTTTTTATTTCCAAAATTCAGAATTCCTACAGGAAACGTAATTCATTCACTGTATATGTTACAATAGATCTCATATTTTTTCACAGTTAAACATTTTTTTAAATTTATTCGTTGACAATGCGAATATAGAAAATCATTTAAAACGACGGTCACGACCTTTTAATACTTGGCGTGCCTTTTTTACTTTTTGAAGTTTTAATATTTACTGATTTCACTTCTTTTTGCGAGACGTGACAACTATATAGGAATCGTATTTCATTCAATATATTTGTCAACTTCAGAAAACGATCTCATTTTTTTTTTTATATTTTGAAGTTTTTTATTGAAAATGCAAATATAGTAAATTATTGGAAACTACGGTCGCGACCTTTTAATAATTGGCGTTCTTTTCTTACTTTGTCAATTATTTTTTTTTCTGATTTAGCTTATTTTTTAGAGGCGTGACAATATTTACTTAAGAAAAAAAATACATTCCTCGTCTTGGACGAAAATTTTTAAAACGATTTGTTTCAAGTTGAGTGCTTTTCTCTATGTGCCAAAAGCAATCGACACAGCCAATTTTTCTATGTAGACGGACGAAAACTGTGCGGTTATGTTCATGTGAGTTGAAACCTTTTACAAGCAATAATGGTGACGATTTTGATTATCCATTCAGCAACTCGAATTTTCCAATGAAAGATTGGGAAATACCTATGCAATGGGATGATATTTTCATTTTCTATTCCTTATTTTGAAACCTCCACTTGTTTATTTGGAAAAATGATTTTTGAAACTATCTTCTTCTCATTCATGGATTCCATGTTGACATGGATACTGTCAATGGTTTGCAATGTCCAAGGAGATGTTTCCATGGTATTCAATGTCTAAGACCACAGCTTTATGGTTATTGGTGTCCAGTGACATTTTTTCATGGTCTTCTGTAACGTCTGAACCTGCCTCGTCAATGTAAACTATTAAATCGCAGATCTAGTTATCGATAACTATGACGAAATATATCGTAAACCATTGCACCGTTTACCTAAATATCGGGAAATATAAAATTGTCGAATATATATTGAACAATACGAAGGCATCCACCTAGACATCGAAAACCCTATAGTCGCCAAACTAGACATCGAAAACTATAGAGCCGACGACCTAGATATCGAAAACCTTAGAAAAACTCACCACACTATCGGAAACTATGGAGCCGTTGACTTTCATATCGGGAACCATAGACAAATTCACCTTAATGTCGGAAACTATGGAGCTATCGACCGGGATAGTGAAAACTATGAAGTCGTCAACCTAGTCCACGAAAACAATGGGAAAACATACCTGGACATTAAAAACTACGGAACCGTTGATCTAGACCTCGAAAAGCATGAAAAAACATACCAGGACGACGAAAGCCATGGAGAAATATACCTAGCCATCGAAAACCATGGAGCTGTCGACGTAGACATCGAAAAAAATGGAGAACCATAACCAAACATCGAAAACTATGGAATTGTTGACCTAGCATCAAAAGCCATGACGGAATATACCTGGACCACGAAAACCATGAAGGAACATACGTAGACATTTAAAACTATGAAGAAATATACCTGGACATCCAAAACCATGGAGGAATATACCTAGACATTGAAAAATATGTAGACACATACCTAGACATCGAAAAGTATCGAGTCATCGACCTAGATCACGGAAATGATGAAGAAATATACCTAGAGAACAAAAACTATGGAAACTCAGACCTAGCAATCGAAAACTGTGGAACCATCAATTTAGACCACGAAAACCATGGAGAAACATACCCAGACATCGAAAACCATGGAGGAATATACCTGAACCACGAAAACCATGATGAAACATGCCTAGACATTGAAAACCATGGAGGAATATACCTGGACGACGAAAAACATGGAGGAATATACCTGGACCACGAAAACCATGAAGGAGCATGGTTTTCGTGGTCCTTCATACTTCGTCATTGAAAACTGTGGAGCCGTCGACCTCGACTGCGAAAACCATGAAAAAACATACCTAGACCACGAAAACCATGGAAGAATCTACGTAGACCACGAAAACCATAGAGAAACATATCTATACATCGAAAACCATGGAGGAATATACCTGGACCACGAAAACCATGTAGGAACATATCCAGACATCGAAAACTATGAAGGAATATACCTAGACATCAAATCCCATGGAGGAATTATCCTAGACCACGAAAACCATGAAGAAACATGCCTAGACATTGAAAACCATGGAGGAATTATCCTAGACCACGAAAACCATGAAGAAACATGCCTAGACATTGAAAACCATGGAGGAATTATCCTAGACCACGAAAACCATGAAGAAACATGCCTAGACATTGAAAACCATGGAGGAATATACCTAGACATCGAAACCCATGGAGGAATTATCCTAGACCACGAAAACCCGAGAGAAACATACCTGGACATCGAAAACTGTGGAGCCGTCGACCTCGACTGCGAAAGCCATGAAGAAACATACCTAGACCACGAAAACCATGGAGGAATCTACCTAGACCACGAAAACCATGGAGTAATCTACCTAGTCCACGAAAACCATGATGAAACATGCCTAGACATTGAAAACCATGGAGGAATATACCTGGACGATGAAAAACATGGAGGAATATACCTAGACCATGAAAACTATGGAGGAATGTACCTAGACCACGAAAACCATGGAGAAACATATCCATACATCGAAAACCATGGAGGAATATATCTGGACCACGAAAACCATGAAGGAACACGTCTAGACATTGAAAACCATGAAGGAATATACCTAGACATCAAAACCCATGGAGAAATTATCCTAGACCACGAAAATCGTGGAGAAACATACCTAGACATCGAAAACTGTGGAACCGTCGACCTCGACCGCGAAAACCATGAAGAGACATACTTAGACCACGAAAACCATGGAGAAATATACCTTAGACATCAAGAACTATGGAGAAATACACCTGGACATTAAAAACTATGGAGAAATACACCTGCACATCAGAAACCATAGAGGAATATACCTAGACATCGAAACCCATAGAGGAATTATTCGAGACCACGAAAACCATGGAGAAACATACCTGGACATCGAAACCTGTGGAGCCGTCAACCTCGATCGCGAAAACCATGGAGGAATATACCTAGACATCAAGAACTATAGAGAAATACTATGGAGAAATACACTCGCACATCAGAAACCATGGAGGAATATACCTAGACATCGAAATCCATGGAGAAATTATCCGAAACCATGAAAACCATGGAGAAACATACCTGGACATCGAAAACTAAGGAGCCGTCGACCCAAACCTCGAAAACCATGAAAAAACATACCTAGACGACGAAAGCCATGGAGGAATATATCTGGACATAAAAAACTATGGGGTCGTCCACCTAGAAATCGAAAATCGCGATAGAATGTACTTAAACCTAGTCCTCCAAAACCCATGAGCTATCGCCCTAGACATCCTCGAAAAATCCAGCGGCGTCGACCAGAATTTTATATTTTTTTTATTTTTATTATTTATTATTTAATGTTATTCGTATTATTCAATTTTTTTATTTTATTATATTATTATCATTTTATATTATATATTGTATAATATAATATATATATTATATTATATATTAATTATAATAAAATATTTATTATAATAATATTTTATTATTAATTAATATTAATAAATAAAATATATATTATATAATTATATACATATTTTATGCGCAAACCAGGAGCTGGTATTGCCCCCGCTGTGCGCCCATTCTCTGTCTCTCTCGCTCGACGACGCAGAAGGAGAGGGGGTAGCCGCGTTCAGCGTAGTGCGTGACGTAGAGTGTGACAAAAGTAAGAAATCGTGCAAAGGACGTAAGTCCAAATGTAAACAAGCGTAACTTACGCCCCTCTTTCTCTAAGAAAATGAAAATCCCGAAAAGATGGATTTTAAATCACTAACGTTACATATCTCAGGATCTACTGGACGGATTTACTTGCAACAAAGACCAATGGAAAGAGAAAAATCGACAAAAAATCGTCACAAATTTTCAAGTTCTTTTATGAAATGCTTTATTTGTGAGAGCCATTTGAAAATTCTGTGACGTCATAAAACCGGCATATTCGCGTATATAAGAGTAGCGGCAGGGCTCGCGCTGGCTTTTCTTTTGCGCTGCAGTTTTTCCTTTTAATACTTGGCGTCGAGCCGCTACCGCGTCTCTTGATACAGGAAGATTGAAATCAATCGCTTCAGAAAACACAAAAATGTTTTTTGCAATATGTAATTTTGAAAAACTATGTTTTTACCAAGTATATTTACTGCTTCTTCATTGGAAGGGCGACAAAAATGGCCATTTGTAGCCACACATTTTTTAATCTCATGAACTATAGCTAAATATACAGTGTGACGTGGCAATTTTGCTCGTCACTGAGAAATGTGAAATTCGACAGAGATGGCTCGGGGGAATACGTCTTTCGACGTTGTCTGAATTCTTCTGAAACAAATACTTCTCTGAAAAAGTCTCATGCGATGACGTCACCATTATTGTGAATTCTATTTTTATTTTTTTTGTTTCACATTTAGACATTTTATGAGCGAGCGACGAGCCGCTGAAGAAGAATTGATAGCAGAAAAATTGGGCAGAATGTAGAAGGTCGTCCGTCAATTCATCGTAGATCTTATTGGTCATCGAGTACGAGTTTTAAAACATCGAGCGGTGGGACGCTAACTCGAAGCCCTCACCCTGAACCGTCGAACTCTCGGTGGGTCTATCAGCACCAAGATCCAACGTCAACAGCGAAGTTTCTCGAACATCGACAATTTAATTATTATGAGGGTGGATTAGTTGCGAAGGTTCTTGAAGAACCCGTTAACATCCCGATTAAACGAGGAGACTGAAGGTGGGGGGTTCAGTTCCAAGAAGTCACGTTACAGAAATTTCAAATCGTTCTCGTTACTCGAATTCCAGTACGAAATCCGTGGGAAAATGCGTTACAACAGAAAAAATGCTGCAAATTAAAATTTGCAAATTGCTTCCTCAAGATGGTCAAGATGCACGATGCAGGAAGCCAAAATGAAAAATATAGCACCTCATAGAGTAAGCTTTGAGCATCGTGCATCTTGAGCACCGTGCATCTTGACCATCTTGAGGAAGCAATTTGCAAATTTTAATTTGCAGCATTTTTTTGTATACAAGGAAATAATGTATCTTCTCTAAATACTTGGCGTCGAACCGCTACCGCGTCTCTTGACCTTCTTTAGTAGTAAGGCTATGCCAGTTCTAAGCCACGGGGCTCTCAGGGGGGAGCGGGGCCGGGGGAGCGCGGGGACCGTTGCGGGGCTGCATGCTATGTGGAGGGGGAAGATTCTCGGACAGCGGGGGTGCGGCGGCACTTTGACGACAAAAGCCGCACTCCTCGAATGACTGATTTATGTTTCCGGTGTGATCATCAGATTGCATTGGACGGAATTTTCTTTTGAAAAAGTGACCTGCTCTTTTC
Organism: Venturia canescens; assembly: GCF_019457755.1. Classification (NCBI taxonomy): domain Eukaryota; kingdom Metazoa; phylum Arthropoda; class Insecta; order Hymenoptera; family Ichneumonidae; genus Venturia; species Venturia canescens. Next base: position 27,267,975 of record NC_057422.1, read on the forward strand.
AAAAATGATCTCAAGTATCGAACCAAAGCACTACTCTAGTGACAAATTTATGTGTCTTACATATTTTAACATTCCTGAGATGGTGCCAGTTTCCATGAGATTTCTTTTTAAAAATGCCCCTCCCCCGACTTTTCACTTGAGACTTGTATCTTTGAACAAATATATTGTTATTCCGAGAATTGCACGTCACACGACGTCTAATGATAAATGTCCAGTGTTACATATCTCTACATTCCTGAGATGGCGCAAGATCCGACGAGATTTCTTTTTCAAAATGCACCTGCCCTTCCCCGAACTTTTGACTTGAGAGTTGTTTGAATGTTTTCCGAGAAAAAAAATTTTCACATCGAACGCTTATTCTGAAAGTAAACGTCGCGATGAAAAGGTGTGCGAGTATGTATGCTATCCATCCAGCGAAAGATCCATCGACATTAACGGAAAATGAACTTGAGTCATTGCCGAAGGCTTTGCTTTTAAAGTACTATAGTAATTCTATTCCTACGTTATGGGATCGTTTACCCAAGTATTTGAGGTGTAATGCTGATGTGCAATCATATCAATTATGTTTCGATCATTTCAATCAACCCTGGGTGCGAACTCATATTGATTCAGTTAGACCCAGACGTAGAAATTGTGAAAAGTGCTCGATTATGGAACGACTGGTAAACATCTATGGGACTTTACGGATAAAAAATCCCTGTGAAATGACATCGGAGGAGCTCCAAATTATATCTCCAACCATCTTCAAGAAATACTTTGGTCAATATACAGATATTCTGTGGGATCGTTTATCCGAATATTACAAATCCGATAGTGAGATTGCATTATTACGTCGTTGCGTTGAACATTGGAATGTATCATCGATGGACGATCATATTGACGGTCCGGCTCCGCAACGTCGAAATTGTAGGAAATGCTGTGAACGTGTTTGAACAAGTTTAGAATTCACGTGTTCATAACGTCGGCGGAATCAAAGAGATGAGCCTCTACAGAAAAAAGGACCACCGGAGGAGACTATCGATTCCAATATAGATCACGTTTGAACCTGTTTGAAAGCGTGTGGAAGGGGATGATCCAGTTTTGGGGTAGGGATAGATGGAAAAACTACAAATAGCAGAGTCCAGAAGAAAAAAGCATCATTTCACGTCTTCATAAAGTTGAGTCAAGACTTGCTCTTTAATGAAAATCTCAAAAAACTATATCCATAATGGAGTTCTCCGTCATCAACAATATCATCGCAAAGTCAGAGTATCTCCCCGCCAAGAAGCTGAAAGAACTCCAAATCAACGAAGAATATCGCGTCTCGGACGTGAGGACAGCAAACACCAAATGGGGAAAAAGATACGTCGCCGAAATTAGGAATGAATTCACCGTATTCCTGCCACTGCGAGTTGTCAAGGCATTCGATCAGAATCCAGCGGTATTCGAGAAACTTCTGGAAACGGCTCATTGTGGACAACTATACATGAAATATCTCGGTGGTGATTGGAACGGTATTGAATTTTCTCAAAGAGATTTCTAATATTCTCAACGCAAAAATGTATATATCTGAATCGCCGATGAAATGTATGATATGTTGAAGAAAGGGGGAGGAGGAGGAATATTGTATAAATAAAATTACACATTTATGAAAAAATTGTTTTGTTTATTCAAAGATCCCTCTATTACATAATGCATGATATACGTATAACCAGCTTTGCAAAGATTTTACATTATTCGTTGCACAATTAAATTTCGATTCGTTGGTGTGGTGGTGGTCGCATTTCGATGGACTTTTCGGCAGTTTTTTCAACGATGGGCAGTCCAAAGTCTCCAAATCGACAATCTCCGTTGACAAATCCAAAAAATTCGTCAGCCCTAAAGACTTTTCGCAGCCTTTTACGAAGATGGTATGAGCGCCGCGTAAGATAGTTTGAATTATTTCTCTTGCCGCATCGTATGGTATAACACCAAAATCCCATGATAATCCATGAAAATTACGTTCCAGCCATTTGTTTTTCGTTTTATACTTTATCGGCAGAGAATCCCATGCATACGGTGGTGCGAAGAAAAGTGTGAGAGGTTCAGCATTCTTCACGTCCGCGCGAATGATTGAAATTTTTTTGAGTATAAACTCATTGATGGGTCCTTTGAAGCCTTGTAGATCGATGACAAAATCCATGATGACTGTTGGCCGAAAAAGTTGATGGTACGGTTTTATACCAATTTTCTCACCCCACCACTCACAGGATTGTATTCAACGATGCGATCGTGTAGAATGAGGCAGTATGCGCATGTTTGTGCTGGAATATTTGTGCTTGTTTCAAATTCAAGGCGCACATCAACAGGTCCAGACATGAGAGAATCGTTCTGCTTCAAGCAGTCAATCATAATGAGAGGTGCAAATTTGAGAAAATCCGCTTTTGTAAGCCATGGTTCGGCCTCCTTATTGTAGTATATCGGTTGAAAGTTTGTATACATATCATACAGTACTGCATACTGATTTTGTTCTATATTCAAATTCATATTACCATAAGGATAACATTGTGAATTTAAGTATAATTTTACATCAGTAACGTTGCAATGATCAAAATTACTCGCATTTTGCCTCTTATTATTCTTTCGTCCTGCTTGGAATGCCAGGATCACATATCGAGGTTTTTCCAGCTGCGTTGATGTCTTGACTGACCACACGTGTTTCGATGTCGCCGGTAACATTGGATATTTATACAATTCCCACGTACGAAAACTCATTGGAATTGGAGTATCTTTGGCGATGAATTTCAACAGTTGAATTTTCCGTTTATCCGCCACGGTGACGTATGGAACAAGCCATTCAATTTTTCGTAGTGTAATTTTATAAGCTTCAGCGGCTGGTTGAACTATTGCATTATCATCGTGTCACGTCCGGAGGGGCGTGAAGGAAAGGTTCGGGTGTTAGAGCGTCGAGCGGCAAACGCTATGTCCCATAGACTTTTCCATTCAGCATGTATACGCAGAGCGTTATTATATAGATATACTCGTTTGAGTATCGTGGACGCACGCTGAGAGACCTTGAGAAGTCTTGCTTTTGTCTAGTTGCGATTGAGGAAAGGTATAAAAAGTCGTGGACAAAGAGATCTAGGATTCTTTATACACTCTTTAATGAAAATAGATTTTTAGTAAAATACAGTAGTAGAACATGATAGAGGGATCTAGGATTCTCTATATGTTCGTGATACAATGTAAGGTGTTAGTAAAGTACAATTGTAGAATATGATAGAGGGATCTAGGATTCTCTATATATTCTGGATATTGCGTAAGTTACAATGAGTGATACTATTTGGTATGATACGTGGTACGTTACCGGAGAGGTGTCTTCAACTCGTCGATGCGCGGTCGTTATTGGATTTCGTGATCGATCGTAAATATTCGAAGTCAAAGTCAAGATGATTGGAAAATATTTAAAGTCTCGTATCGGAGTAAAATACCTTAACACCTTCGTTTCTGGAGTTGACTCGCTCTCTTCTACAGAAGACCTGGAGTTCGTCCAGAGGTTAAGTATAAGACGGCTAACCGAATGACAACCGAACTACTGCGAACAGTATAAACGCAAATCTAGGTACGGAACGGAATGCAAGTTGTACTGCAAATCTTGGCCTTTTTACACAAGTGTTCAGAGTTCTATTTTGTGGTCCTTATAAATAGAAAACATCTGTGTAATCAATTGGTGAATTCCCGAAATTTAGGGCAGTAGTGCTCGGATGGGAGTTTCGTAAAACCCAGAACACTTGCGTCGGGCACGTGTCGTTGGTAATGATATGTCTATGCGTTATATTCGCTGTCTTGATTAGGTGATATGCGCACTTAGTTCGAGTTCGTTTTAGTTAAGTTGCAAAAGAAAAATAAAATAATAAAAATTTATTGTCGGTTGTGACAATCGGAACGTGATTTAGTCAAAATCAATTCGTGCTTTGCATTCACCACCATTTTTCGATAATCTTCAGCAAATCCCAGCAGCATGCTCAGTGGTATGCATACGTTAAAGTTGCCTGCTGCGTCCACAATCGGTTTCGCCTCATCGACATCGACCCAACCAGTGTTCTCAAGTATTGTACTTCTCGCCGACGAATGAGATGTATATCCTTTCATAAGAGATGTGATTCCCATATTCTTATTACGATCGATTTCAACGGCGTTAAGTTCATAATGCACTTCCTCGAATAAATGACAAATGGCATTGTTAACGAAATTCGTTAACCGCATCACAGCTAACACTGTACCATCCGCCATTGTCGGTTTGCCGCAAATGTGAATTGAACTTTTACTCGGTAGAATTGATAAATCTTGATGCCGGATCAAAATACGTATTTCATCACTATTTTTGTATGTTGACGACGCGTATGGTTGATGTGCATGAACCTCATAATGTATGATGGATTTATCAAACATGACGGGTGTCTGGATGTTTACGATTTCTTCCTCCATTGTAGGCAGCAGATGCACAACGAGCAAAGCAGATAATTTCTCACACGCGAACTCCACGAATTTTGAGACCCAAACTCTTCAATAGTAGAAGGTTTTGAGGTGTTAGCTCTTTGAGCGTTGATCGACGACTGGTTTCGCAATCCGATGTTGGCTTATTAATATTGCCAATACGATGATGGTAAATTATGCCCATTGAGATTTTATATGAAGTCTTATGGTGATGACTTCACCGCGGAAATTGATCAAATCTTCGTCTTGATCAACAATACGAAGTTGTATATTGTCAATGCGACGAGTTGTGATTGGTAGACAAATGACGCTCGACGGTACTTCGATGATTTTATAGCCGGCCGGTACAGATGGGAAAAATTCGTGAATTGTTTGAACTTTTCGCCCGTTGATGTATGCACCAGTGGTTATGTTACACTCGACTCGAATGGCGTTCACTTTGAGAATGGACACGGGTAGATCAGACACATGTCTTTTATTGCGCTCCAATCGACGCGACGTAAAACCCAGCAAAGGTCCAATCGAATTTTTGGATGTAAAATCAATCAATTGATTGCACTCAATTTCACTGCGTAGCGTATAATTATTCGGCTTAAGCTGAATTTGTATGTTTTTAGATGCCAACTCAGTTTTCAAATATTTTTCAATATCTTCAATTTCATAGCTGCCCGTTGGAATGGTCAGCACATGATTTCCAACGTGAAATTCATTGCAACCAATGTCGATATTTGGAATCGAATTGAATGTGAGCAGCTCGACGAGCCCAAGAGTATAATTTTTGTCGGGCGATAGTTCGATGGGTGGAAAAAATTGTGCCTCGAGTATGGAGGATGATCCAGTAATGGTGATCGTCAAACTATCATCCATGATGCTCGCAGATTTTGAACTAAACACGCAGCTCCATAGTCCTCATTTATATAGTGCATAATTGTCTCGTCGATTTAGTTGTCCACACAAAAATTTCAAGCATAAATGCCCGCATATTATTGTATCGTATTCCCGATACTTTTTATAATTGTATTTCACGCTACCAACATTGAAGTATCTCATGAGTTCGGGTGGAGGTGGGAGATTGCCGAAGCTGTCAAAGTATGTGACTCGTTGACCAGTCTTTTTATATGCAACCCAGTGTGTCCCAGGGCCCACATTTTCATCCAAATATCACGCATGAAAACGCCACGAAAGTTACGAATTTTCATGGCTCTCGCATACTTTAGCAGATCGATGTCGGTGAGTGGTTGATGTGGTAGCGTGATTATACGTTTTTGTCCCGAGGTAAAGACCCAAACCCTGTTTGTATGGTTTCAGATGTAAACCTTGTGACGATTTTTTATTTTGGACGAAAAATAATAAGCAAATAAAAGAGCTGACATGGACGCTCTCCCGTTCGTTTCGCTCGATGCTTCAACCACGCAACAATTCCACAAAGATTTCCGTAGGGCCTTGTTTAAAGAAAAGCATTATTGAATTTATTTGTTAATTTTATTATTTCATGTAATTTGGGAGAGTCGAATTCAAAATTGGAGGGCAGAACATTTGAACCGTCGGCGTACTTCGAGCAGGGCTCGTACGCAAAATACAATCACGTCACACCAACACACACACACACACACACACAATTACAAGTGACACGCACCATATTCCCGAAAGTTCGAGAAGATCGGAGATTTAAAATTTGTAAAGAGTCATCAACACCGCTACATCGAAAACTCAGGGGAGTCCCGTCTAGAGAGGCGCCAGACCTTTTGACAGTTTCAGGATCTTCGACAGAAATTCAAGATATGACGTCGGAATATTTCTCCTTCCCGTTATTAATCGCTATAGTAAACATCGGATCTGGGCTAGGGGTTATAGAAATGGTAAAAAGATCGAATGATTAATCCCGCGAAAATTCGGGGCCCTGTCTAACGCCCATGGTAAAGATTTCGTGCGATGTACTTGTCGTGTAACGTATGAAAATTTAGAGCGAAGAGGGAAAGGAGGGATGATAACGCGCTGCGTAACGAGGATCGATATCCTCAGATTTTCGTGGAGTATCGAGCGAACTGGACGTGCGATCTCGGGGATCAGTCTCATACGCCGTAAGTTCAACCTTTCGTTGTTCGTTTCGGTCGATGGACTCTTTGAATAATTATTCCCGTGAATTAATATTGCATAATTCATTTCATGTTATTGTGCAATTTCGCTCGGTCTAATCAGTTTGAACATCGAGAAAATGTGTCACGGCAGCGGCTCTGTCCCGTAGAAAGTCGGCTTTTGATTTCCTTGTCGCCCGCGTTCCGTAAAGTTCGGGGTAGAAAAGTAAAGCCGAATAAATTTTCAGTTGCGTGGCCGACGCGAAAATCTCAAATTTTGTTTAGTAATCGTTCATTTCTTGTAAAGTTGAGAGGAAAGGTCGGGAATATGTGTAAGAGAGTTTGAGTGAGAAAGAGTGCGTAGATCGGGATTGCGAACGCGTGTGACGGGTAATAGCTCGACTGAGTAACCGAATATCGGGGGCTCAGTAATTTTATTCATCGCGTAATTATTTGTCATCGTATTCCATCTTTAACGAATTTCGGACCACGAGTAGAACCGTGACAGAAAATACGAGCTCGTGATAGATTATAGTGAGTGTAGGCTCCCGATCGAATGTGTGTGAAGATTGTAGTGTGAGTTCGCGACTTTTTCTCCCGTCTTTATTTCGCGGTTCTCCCGGCAGAGTTCTCATCGAGGTTAACGTTTGTAATTTTCAAAGTAATTGTTAATTTAGTAATTAAAATATCATGCATTTAATTTTTGTTTTGCCAGTTATTCTCCAGTTCACCTCGCCCATTCCGCTGCAAGCCAAACCGGCAAATCATCATTTCCCTCCGATCATACTATGTCATTTCGGTGGCTGGCGCCCACGAGGATAAGAACTTTTCTCGAAAACATAAAATAGTATGAGCGGAGGAATTTGATTTTGTGGCACTTGAAAAATCGGTCACAACCTTTACCCAAAGCGATGGCCTCGAGTGTTCTATTGTGACGTTTACTTTCCTCCAATTCCTTTTTAACCGATTGAGCAGCATTTACAGCTTTGACAATTGCAGCCACTTCCACCGGATAATGCACCAACGGCGCTAAGGCCGGCAAAGATGGGTACGAGGAGGGGCAATGAACCGCCGATTTTGCAAGGTATAGGTAGAACCCGAGGTGTGCGTACTTTAACATCTTTAACACTGGCACGCGCACCTTTCAATGCTGACATGATTATTTCACGGGGGTCACCACTACGAATCATGGCTTTCTTTGCGGCACTAATAATCTTTTTCAGGCAAACACTTGTTTTGATCCTTTTCACCACTCGTTTCATACCTAGACCAAATTTCTTTTTCGCCTTCATAATGTTTGTCACTGCCCAAGCACTTGCTCTTTCACCAAGACTTGCGTCTTTCGAGGTTACACGTTGCCAGGCTTGTTCAGCTAAAATTTTATCCGCCAGATGTCGTGCTTCCAAGTTTTCACGATTTTTCGAATATGCGATATCGTGTTCTTTACAAGCAGCGTCCAGCGCGTTTATACCAGGATCACCACGAGCAAGACGTTTGATCAATTTCGTACCAGGTCCACAATGTTGATAGCCCGGTAGATGTAGTTCCCCGGGGAGATTGTTGATTATACTGTTTACCAAACCTTTACCAGGTTTATCATGTACAATCATCACTCTGCAGTGGTTACAACTCGACTGACTATTCCAACATTATAAAGTTGCATTTATATGATTTTTTCAATCAGTCGCATGCGAGATGAAGTCGAAGAAACAAGTTTCGAGCGGTCAACTCCCCATAATAAATTTCGATGAATTTATTGTTGGAGCGGGTAGTGTGAAAAAGCGTCATGGAAACTTACTACCTAACAGCAATCGAGCCGTATTTTGTGGCCCCTCGAATTGTGGAAAAACGAATGCCTTACTCACGCTCCTAATACATCCAAATGGTTTGAGATTTGAGAATATATATCTATTAGGGTGCTTCAAAAAAAATCGATTTTTTTTTTCGTGGGCCGAAGAGGGATGTTAGTACATGTAAAAAAAGTGACTTTCCCAAAATTTGAGATTAAAAAAAAAATATTTAGCGGTCCCTCAAACGACTTTCCTATGTTTTTTCCTATTTTGAGGAAAATCATCATGGAAAAAGTCTTAAAAAGTCATGAAACGTTATGTAAACATAAAATGCACTTTCTTTGTTGAATAAGTGAAATATTGTGAACATAAAATACATTGGAATAATGCGCTGAACATCAGTATACTACACAATTTCATTGCAAAATTATGTTATATGTTTTTTAGGGTGCTTCAAAAAAAATCGATTTTTTTTTTTTCGTGGGCCGAAGAGGGATGTTAGTACATATAAAAAAAGTGACTTTCCCAAACTTTGAGATTAAAAAAAAAATATTTAGCGGTCCCACAAACGATTTTTCTATGTTTTTTCCTATTTTGAGGAAAATCGTAATGGAAAAAGTCTTAAAAAGTCATGAAACGTTATGCAAACATAAAATGCACTTTCTTTGTTGAATAAGTGAAATATTGTGAGCATAAAATACATTGGAATAATGCGCTGAACATGTGTATTCCAGTATACTACGCAAATTCATTGCAAAATTATGTTATATGTTTTTTGAATATTTAGCTCGGAAATAATTTTTCTCTGCGCTGAATATGAAGCATATTTTTCCCATGTTTTTTGCGAAGCCCCTAGCTCATGTAGCTGTTGAGCTTCGTCCTTGTCGTGGTCACAGTAGCTCTGTTTATATTGCTTCACGGTCTACAATGTAACAAGTTCAAGTGCACTAGTACGAACAAAAATGTCATACGAACAGAAAAGTCATTTGAGGGACCGTTTAATTAATGATTTTTTTTTTCAACACAAAGGTAAAGTTTCATGTATTCAAGGGAGAAGTGCATTTTATGTTTGCATAACGATTTATGATTTATTTCATGACGTTTGTCCCCAAAACAGGAAAAAAAATACAAAAGTCGTTTGAGGGACCGTTATATATTTTTCAAAAGATCTGAAAATTTGAGTAAGTCATTTTTTTTACATATACTAACACCCCTCTTCGGCCCACGAAAAAAAAAATATCGATTTTTTTTGAAGCACCCTAATATCTATACTCGAAATCGTTGAAGCAGCCAAAATACCGATTGCTCGAGCGAATGCTTAAACCTGTGGAAGGAGTGGAGTTTTTTCAATTTAACGAGCATGAAGAAGTTGTGGCACCTAGTGAAGCTCGCCCAAACTCCATATTCATCTTTGACAATATAGCATGTGAGAAACAGGACAATGTGAGAGCATTTTTTTCCATGGGAAGACACGAGATTGTGGATAGTTTTTATCTCTGTCAGACGTATACTCGTATTCCGAAACATCTCGTGAGAGACAATGCAAATTTTATGGTGCTATTTAAGCAAGATGATATGAACCTCAAGCATGTATATAATGATCATGTTAATACGGATATGACTTATGCAAGTTTCAAAAAAAAGTGTGTCAAGTGTTGGAAATCGGACAAGTATGGATTCATCACGATTGACAAGGACAGTGAGTTGAATGCTGGAAGATATAGAAAGGGATTTGATTCTTTCCTCACTGTCGATGATGATGATAAATAATTGTTCCCCTGGATTTTACAAGACAGTCTAAAGTCTGACTTACTCGTGTCAACATGAAGCGCAAAGAAATTTCAAAGAAGACGGCTGTATTGAGTGAACTTGCCAAGGCAAGTGATGCAATCAGACGAAAACATCGAATGTTGAAAAGTGGACCTGATAGTGCTCAGCAGAAAATACAAGATGTGTTTAAACCGATTGTGGAACCGTTAGAGGAGTTAGTTTCATATACGAAAAAACCGAAAATTAAGAATGAACGTGTTAATGTTAACCTTTTAAGCGGCAGAACTAATTCGCCTCATAATGCCCAAAATGCGGGAAAAAAAAGTATTCAGATTGTTACGAAATTTAGTACTCGGAGGTTTTTGGGGTTGCTGATTACGAATCCGCTCTCAAAATTTCGAAATTCAAAATGGCGGATCCAATATGGCGGCCGAAAATAAAAAATTCGTTTGAATCGGATAAAAATTGGTACTCGGGGGTTTTTGGGGTCATTGATTACGAATCCGCCCTCGAAATTTCAAAATTCAAAATGGCGGATCCAATATGGCGGACGAAAATGAAAAATTCATTTTAATCGGATAAAAATTGGTACTCGGGGGTTTTCGGGGTCGCTGATTACGAATCCGCCCTCAAAATTTATAATTCGAAAACAATATCTCATATGCCGACCATGCACGGGGCAATTTTGAATAGTATTTGTGTTACATTTATTCACATATAAAACTTGAAAAACTCAGGGTTAATATAAAATCAATATGAAGAGAAAGGTGCCATTGCAAAAATGTTACATTATCAATTCATATGTGTCATAGAGAATCTTCTATTTTCAATTTATATACTCCGTAATCAGCGACCCCGAAGAATACTAAATTTCGACCGATTCAAATGAATTTTCGGATTTTTGACCACCATATTGGATCCGCCATTTTGAATTTCGAAATTTCGAGGGCGGATTCGTAATCAGCGAACCCGAAAACCCCTGAATGCCAATTCCTATCCGATTCGAATGAATTTTTGCATTTTCGGCTGCCATATTGGATCCGCCATTTTGAATTTCGAAATTTTGAGGGCGGATTCGTAATCAGCGATCCTAAAAACCCCCGAGTACCAATTTTTATCCGATTAAAATGAATTTTTAATTTTCGGCCGCCATATTGGATCCGCCATTTTGAATTTCAAAATTTTGAGAGCGGATTCGTAATCAGCGACCCCGAAAACCCCCGAGTACCAATTTTTATCCGATTCGAATGAATTTTTGCATTTTCGGCCGCCATATTGGATCCGCCATTTCGAATTTCGAAATTTTGAGAGCGGATTCGTAATCAGCGACCCCAGAAACCCCCGAGTATCAAATTTGGTGATAATTGATTGACTTAATCACGAAATAATCGATGTGCGCCATATGGCGTCATTGCCGCTTTGGGCCCAGAAAAAATGTGCGCCATATGGCGTCATTGCCGCTTAAAAGGTTAAGACGGAGGAGGAGGAGGAGGAGGATGAGGGGGAGAAGTCTCCAAATTTTGGAGAAAATATATAGCATGCAGCAAGATATTTCTTTCAAAGATGATATTTGGCATGATGCAATTACTGATGAGAATGTCGGTGTACCCTTAACTAAAAATAATGATAATAATAATGATGTTCATGAAGAGCATGATGATGATGATGACGATAATTTGGAATCATCTGAGGATGTTGATAATTTGATACGTGGATATTTGGGTTTACTGCGTAGTAATAACAAAACAAGATTAGATGGCATGTATGGAGTACGAAATCTCGCTCAAAACAGATTAATGATTGGTGATTCACGAATTCATTTCAAACTCGATCATATAGTGGTTGAAGATGAAAAGTATCCCAAAAGTATTGGCTTGGTGGAACTGTTGTTTAAAAAAGAGCCCGAACTCAAATATGTAACACCAAATGACTTGGAGAAATATCAGAAAATTGTCATCACAACGAATGCTCATAAAAAATTTTATAAACGCACGGGTGCAGTACGTCAGGATAAAAATAGTAAATTTAAAAATTATATATCCCAAATGCTCGGTAGCAACGATAAGAAAGGTGGTGCTCTGCCCAAGTATAAGGTAGCACGAAAGCATACCTCTGTCGACTATGTTCATTGGGATGATCCGAATGAACTAGTGGATCGTCTTCGTTTGTTGCTCGCATCGCAAGCCGCTGGAAATTCATCACATTCGAATGAAATTATATCGATTATCGAGGAGTTGCGTGAAGCCGAAATCATTTATTAACGTGTGAGAGCTTGCTTTCATCCACATTCCCAACATGAGCGTCGATGTGTTTGGACGAAAGTTGAGTAGACGTGGTGCAGGTCCTCCGGGTAAACCAGGTGCTGGATTCAAAATTACATCGGACGGTCATTACGACTTGAAACGAAAACGACTGAGCAACGTTGGCGAGCCAGTAAATGCTCGAGATGTTGTAATACTCGGTGCATTCAGTAAACACATTCATTCTATAACTCATAGTGTGACTCATACAACGAATCGAATGTGGCTGCTGCAGAAAAGCGTGTGAGAACCGAGCTCGCCTATCTCCGTGAAAAAATTGATAATATAAAGAGAGAAATCTCAGAACTTCATGATGATATGAAGCTTTTACGAGATCATATGTCTAATGATAAGTCAGTGAAAAGTCCTCCAGACTCTTATCGTCAATTGATGAGGACCGTGGGGGAGAAGAAAAAATGAGTGAAAAGAAGCTTGCGGTGGTTGAAGAACTGCATAAGCCAGCTCGGCGGAACTATCCACGTCGACATGTGAATATACGTGGCCTGGATGAGACTTGGCAAGCTGATCTTGTAGATATGTCGGTATATGCACAACACAACTCCAACCATAAATTCCTTCTCACCGTCATCAATATATTCTCCAAATTCGCCTGGGCCGCACCGTTGAAGAGTAAAAGTGGAAAAGATGTGAGTGCTACAATGGGGTCGATTCTCACAAGGAAAGGTACTTTAGTGTCCCCCTCCGATTTTGATAATTTTTTTATATTTTATAGTCCATCGAAAAATAAGAGACACGTATTTTTTTTTATCGGCTGAAAGTGATTTTTAAGGGGTGAATTCGACCCCCGAAGTTGGGCATGTTTGGCGTCTGGTAGAGTGTTTCATATAGAAGCACTCATCCGATCGAAACGAAACCAATTGCAAAATATTCTGCATGTCAAATAACCATGTCCAACTTCTTATGCACCCCTATTACATGGGGATGATTTACCCCCGAATATCCAGAATTTTTTTGTATAAAAAAAATTTACCGTCCGATTCTAATAAAACAAACGCCATTTTGTAGAGCAAAAAAAATAAAATCGACGTGTTTTTGGGTTTTCCTCAGATCAAAAAAATTGAGGGGGTAAAACACCCTTAAGTCGTCAAATTTTATTTCGAGCACTGTCCCCTTCCGATTTCAATATTTTTTTTATAGAATATAGGTTATCGAAAAATAACAGACACGTATTTGTTTTATCGGCTGAAAGTTATTTTTAAGGGGTGTTCAGGAATTAGCGAGGTTTCGGTGCCGGCGAGCGCTCTCGGGATCGAGCGCTCGCCCCACCGCGGGCGTCGCTAGCTCGCGGGCTCGGGAATTCGGGAAACGTGAGACAATAGGCTTTTCGTGCTCTAGTTCTCACGCTCTCGCGGGGGGTCAGCACGTACTGGACACGCAATTCGGGCGCGATCGACGTGACGTGGGGCGCATGCCCACGGCGCGTCTTCATCGATCTCCATATTGATTCTTTAGTCTTTGATCCGGTCGTACAGCGTGCTGACGTGCTCCGTGTTCTTCATCTTTACCTTTTGGCAATATTTCACACATTTCGGGCGCTACTCTAAAACTATTGTGCTCAACGCATTCGGGACATTCTCTGCTACAAGTTGACACGTTTTACGGGATCTACAACCGCGGGATTCCTCATATATTTCGGGATTATCTTTCGGGCAAGCGCGAGCACGCGTCGGCTATCCTTACGGCATCGTCGAACGTGCGTTCGACGACGACGACCGGGTCACTTCTCACGTGTTCTATCTCACCGGGCCAATATTTCGGGCCTATCATTCATTGTCGGGACATTCCTTTATTGTAACTTTACCATCGACATCAAATAAAGCACCACCTTGTTACACGTTTTACGCCGACCTGCATTGCGTCACTTATTTTCCCACCAACACCAGATCTTCACGCAACATTTTGGTCCTTCGAGCCGGATCTGGTGGGTGACGCAGTTGGTGTGTGTGTGTGTGTGTGTGTGTGAAAAGAGTGGAAAAAGTGCTTCGGTACGGACTCATCGGGAAGTTGCACGAATTTTTTCATCGGGAATCTCATCTTTTCATCGGGCTTCGGCGTGCCGCCGCGGGCTGACGTGGTTCGACCACACGGCGGCCATCTTGGGAATCTACTGGTGCACCGGCGCTTCTCAGCGTTCTCTCCCGGGTTCTCGACCGCCCCTCAATCTTTTCTTCGACTATACTGGTGAGTTCGGACATTACCTCATCGTTTTCGGGAAACTCAAGTGCGGTATTGAGAACATTTTTCAGTGCGCGAATTTTCATTCGAGCCAGTGCTGTATCGGGCATTTTTTCTCGTCTAAATTCTCGAACAGTGTCGTTTCACCGGGCTGTCGATTTTTTTTTGACAATTCATCGGCGGGTGCCTACGGGTTCGGGACATTTTTTGCCACTTTTTCAAATTTTTTCGGGAACATTCGGGCGGCTCGGCGCAAGTGACACGATCAGACATTTCCAGATCCTTTGGCGGTACTTTTGGTGATTTTCTGGCACTAGTCGGTTTTTTTTTCGGACGCTTTGCTCGCGCACGCAGAAACGGCCATGCCAAGCGACGAAAAGTTCAATGTTAAATCACCGGGTCTCGGGTCTGGTTCACAGCAACTTACAGTTGCAACGCAAAATTCTAGGGTGAAATTGCTTCAAACCATTCACGGTCGGGTCACAGCGGGCGAATCGAAAGATTTTTCATATTCGGAACTACAGGACATACACGCCTCCTCAACTGCAATTTGGGAAAAATTCTCTGCAGTGCACGACGTCATTACTGATGCCTGTGCTGCTGAGTTTTTGGCGGATCGCTACGTTGTAGACGATGTGTATTCTCAGGCGCTCAGCCTCCATGGCGACATCACCGCACGAATCGCCAAGCTACGGGACGAAATTCAGCCACCTCGACGAGCGGGATCGGACGAGGCACACTCGTTCTGGAGTCGGGAGCGTTTACCAAAAATTACTCTTCCTTCGTTTGCGGGAGCTTATTCGGAGTGGGCTTCATTTCGGGACATGTTCAACTCACTAGTTCGGGACAACAGGGACATCACTGACGTAGAGAGGATGCATTACCTACGGGCATCTGTTACGGGAGAGGCTGCGAAGTTAATCGCTAGCCTGGCTATCGAGGCGGATTCGTTTTCGACCGCCTGGGAGACTCTAGTGGAACGCTACGAGAACAAAAAACTCGCAGTGTCCTCACATTTGGAAAGCCTCCTTCGCAGTGACGTCATCTCACCACGGTCAGCTCGGGATCTACAGGAACTTCTTCACACGATTACGGAGGCGTGTAACGCTTTGACAGTCTTGGGAGCCCCTATCGAACATTGGAATTGGGTTCTCGTCTATCTCATCGGGAGACGCTTCGACCCAGAAACGCGGGAAGCCTGGGAAATAGAAGCAGGTCGGACGCGGGAACCACCGTCTTTCTCACTCATTCGGACATTCATTACAGACCGGGCGCGCGCACTCGAGAGTGCCGCGATGGGCAGAAAAACTCAGAAAAACGGGTGATGACTTCAACGGCTACGCCTTCAATTTAATCGGGCTCCATTTCTTGACGGGATCATCTCGCATCAATGCGAACTTCGGCAGTTCGAGAGCACATTCATTAGGGCCAAGGGAGCCTCTACCTCGGGCGGGAAAATTCGGTTTCTCATACTTCGGGCGGGAAACTCACGTGCTAACCCTCAACCAGCTATAGCGATTTCAACCTGGTGGCACGGGCCACACCGGTTAGCACAATCTCCTCCCTCGGCTACAAGCTTCATCGGGACGGTCAACTCGGCGATACTCGACGAGCAACCAAGTCCATTCTCACGAACTCACGATACTCACCAGCCCTTCATCACGGTTCATGGGTACTCGGGGCTCATACGGTTGTTGGGACACTAGTTCTGGCTTTCCAGGCGCTTACAAACCTGGTCAGCAGGGTTACGGGTCGTCCGACACACTCATTTCATCGGGAGACTTGGCATTCACGGCTTCACGGGGGAAGCCAACCCGGGAACGCACTCCTCACGGGAGCTCCGGACACTTCAGCGGGCAGTCTTCGAGTTGAAGAAAGGCGGAAGCTTTCAGCCTTACAACCTGGATGCAACTACTCCGTCATTCTTCACCGAACCTTCATCAATCGACAGCACGGCTGCCGATGGCGGGCGGAATGTTCAGGAATTAGCGAGGTTTCGGTGCCGGCGAGCGCTCTCGGGATCGAGCGCTCGCCCCACCGCGGGCGTCGCTAGCTCGCGGGCTCGGGAATTCGGGAAACGTAAGACAATGGGCTTTTCGTGCTCTAGTTCTCACGCTCTCGCGGGGGGTCAGCACGTACTGGACACGCAATTCGGGCGCGATCGACGTGACGTGGGGCGCATGCCCACGGCGCGTCTTCATCGATCTCCATATTGATTCTTTAGTCTTTGATCCGGTCGTACAGCGTGCTGACGTGCTCCGTGTTCTTCATCTTTACCTTTTGGCAATATTTCACACATTTCGGGCGCTACTCTAAAACTATTGTGCTCAACGCATTCGGGACATTCTCTGCTACAAGTTGACACGTTTTACGGGACCTACAACCGCGGGATTCCTCATATATTTCGGGATTATCTTTCGGGCAAGCGCGAGCACGCGTCGGCTATCCTTACGGCATCGTCGAACGTGCGTTCGACGACGACGACCGGGTCACTTCTCACGTGTTCTATCTCACCGGGCCAATATTTCGGGCCTATCATTCATTGTCGGGACATTCCTTTATTGTAACTTTACCATCGACATCAAATAAAGCACCACCTTGTTACACGTTTTACGCCGACCTGCATTGCGTCACTTATTTTCCCACCAACACCAGATCTTCACGCAACAAGGGGTGAAATCAATCCCCAAAGTTCGGTATGTTTTGCACCTGGTGAGTGTTTCATGTAGAAGCACTCAACCGATCGTAACGAAACCAATTGCAAAATAGTTATCACGTCAAATTACCTATATGACATGTCCAACTTCTTATGCACCCCTATTACATGGGGATGATTCACCCCCTGACATTCATAATTTTTTTTTTTTTAAATTTCCATTCGATTTTAATGGAATAGACAACATTTTGAAGAGTAAAAAGAATTCAAGTTGACGTGTCTTTTGATTTTACCAAGAAAACAGATTAAGGGGGTAAAACACCTCTACAATCTCAAATTTCATTTTGCGCATTGAAACGATTGAATTGAATTCAAATGGTCTCATTATCATCGCCTATCGACTTATATGCTAAATATTTTTTTTGCATATACATTGGCTGCCATCCCCTCTTAATCTGTTCGGGGAGCCAATGTATACATGACTAATCCCACCATAACCTGTTCTGGAACCAGCACCCGTCTGTGTATCAAAATATAAATCGTAATGATTCATTTTATTAGGTGTTAACCTATACGATTACGCATCTGCCGTAATTGTACAAATATAGAACATTCTTTCCGCTTCTCTCCTATATTAAATTAAATTTTAGGTTTTACGCATTCAATAGGTCTTGTGGTGCAGCATAAATCACCATACACAGCACCAAAACTGGCAAGTTTGACTAACAGAATTCCTGATATGTTTTTTGTGTATACAGATATTTGTGAACTGTATATTACAGGAGATGTACACACGCTCTTATTACGTGTCGTTTCATCTGACGCTTCTAACAATTATAGCTACGGTTCTATGAAAATCCGTAGTTTCTCACCACCTCATTACATACCCTTGTTACGTACGAATTTTCAAACAATAGATATTGATACAAGAGACGAGTTTGGGTTACCTATACCATTCGAGGAAGGAACGCTGACGGTGACACTACAGTTCAAACGTATGTCCCCGAACCAGCGGGGACATGGGATAGGTAGTTTCTTAGGGGGTCTTTTTCGACGTATCATACCGCTCTTAAGACAAGGAGCACAAACGGTGGGTAAAGAAGCTTTAAGGTCAGGTATCAACGTCATAAACGATATAGAGACCGGCGTACGGCCGCGAGAGGCCTTCAAAACGCGGCTACGTGAATCGGGAGAAAATTTAAAACATAAAGCTGAAGAAAAAATTAATAAACTGAGGCGCGGTTCAGGTTATAAAGATTCGAAAATTCGTAAACTGATGCATTCCTTCAACGACAGTACACAGCGATGTATCGCTCGCAAAAAGAAGAAGAAGCGAAACACACGTTCTACCCAACGAAAGCGAAGCGTCTGTATAAAAAAAAAAGCGGTTAGAAGGACAAGATCTTCTGGCAGTCTTAAAACAATAAGAAGAAAAAAGAGGAAGGTAAAAACTAAATCAAGAACAGTGTCTGATATTTTCTCTTAGATCTATTCATTGAAAAAATGGCTTTTTTACACACACATTCATGCGAGTGTTTGAAATCAGAGCTTGAGTTGTTTACGTTACCGCCAACGCAAACAACTATAGAAGGAACACAGTGGGTGTACTATAAGCCTATATCATCTCTCACTGATGATGCACCTATTGAATTCGTAGTGCCAGGGCAGGGGGATGAGTACATTGATCTAGCGCATACTATGTTGAGTTTAAAGGTTAAAATTACTTCAACAAACGCAAAGCCTGAATTAATATCGGAAGTAGCCCATGTTAATAATTTACTGCATTCGATGTTTAATCAAGTCGATATTTTCTTGAACCAAAAACTCGTATCGCCTCCAAATAACGCGTACGCGTACAGAGCATACATTGAAACATTATTGAATTATGGTGTTGGTGCAAAATCGTCACACCTTACGACTGTTCTATGGTATAGTGATACAGCTGGTAAAATGGATACTTTAGGGTCTTCTAATACAGGTTTTGCTGCTCGTAGAGATATCCCAACAGACAGTGGTGAGATTGACCTTCTTGGTCATCTGCGCCATAAGTCGAAATGCGTTTACGACTTGTACGCACAAATGAGGCTTTTTGTCTTATGACAAACTCACCTGATTATAATATTCATGTTAGTGCGGCATCTCTTCTTGTAAGAAGGGCAAAAATAGCCCCAGGTGTTCTTTTAGCTCACGCTTGGGCTCTGACTAAAGCAACCGCAAAGTACCCGCTAACACGCGTAGAGGTTAAAGCTATATCAATGCATGCAGGGGTACACGGTGATACCTTGGACAACGTCATATTAGGGCAGTTACCTAAACGAATCATTATAGGATTTGTCGATAATAAGGCTTTCAACGGTAATAGAGCGTCGAACCCCTTCAATTTCGATAATTATAAAATTAATTATCTTTCTCTGTACCTGGACGGTAATCAAATACCGTCAAAACCTCTACAACCGCGCTTTGGTACCTCTGGTCTATACGTAGATGCTTATCATACTTTATTTTCAGGTACAGGTATTCATTTTTTAAATCAAGGGAACACGGTCTCGCGTAGTAATTACCCTCTAGAATATTGTCTCTTTGCTTTTGATCTTACACCCGATTTTTCGGCAAATAGTAACACCCACTGGAATCTGGTACGCCATGGTAGTGTCAAAATTGAGGTCCGTTTTGAGGAAGCATTAAGTACAACAGTTAACTGCATTGTGTATGCTGAGTATGATAATGTGTTGGAGATTGATGCGTCACGGCAGGTAATTGTGGACTTCAGTGGCTGAATAAAAAAAGAGCTTCTCTAAACAGTGAAATGGTTAGTTGCTGTTGAAGAGAGCTATCATGAACATCATTGTAGATATACAGGGCTTAAAAGATAAATCGCGTTCTTTCGTACCAAAAGAAGTTGCAATAGCGTCTGTGCAGTGTTCGTACACAGGCCACTGGCTAATAAAACCTCCTCATATCTATAATGAACTACCGAATAATTTGAAAAGAGAAAATGCGTGGTTACAACGGTATTACCACGGGGTTAGGTGGTCTGAAGGCTCTACAAGCCTACAAGACATAAACAATATTTTGAAAGAGGCTGTGCTGAGTGCTGATCGAGTCTTCACTAGAGGCTCAACCAAATCAAAATATCTAGAAAAGCTCACAGGGTGCTTCATTATAAATCTGGAAAATGACTTTGAGGAGCCGTCATTTCACAATCTTTCTGAATCTATAACAACGTGTATTCATCATGGAATGCTACGTGAAAAAAAAAATACCGTGTACGCATGCTCTCTTGACAATGCTTTAAGAATTAAAGCATGGCTATCTCACAACGATCGTATTGGTTCTTTACGGAAATATAGAACTACCAAAGAACGGTGTGGCCCATCGTGGTAATCTGTGAAGAGAAATAGCGGTCTTGATTAACTGTCAATTATTATGAACAGTCTTCAAATTCTACACGCTCTTCAAGGCATCAAGGACCATACAGTAGGCGTATATCCGGCTACCGTATCCCTAAGGTGCGGGGTAAACCAACAGCATTTGTGGCTAATAATGATGGACACAAATAGCCAGGTACCCACTGGGTCGGTTTCTACGTCAATCGAAATGGAGTCGGTTGGTTCTTCGATAGCTACGGATTGCCCCCGATCATCCCTCAGCACCTCAGCAGCCTCCGAAGGAACTGTAGAATCTTCAGATGCAACACTTCTCAACTTCAGAGTGCGGATTCACAATGTTGCGGACAGTATTTCATTATGTTTCTTCATTATATGTGTTCTGGGTTCGGTATTGATAAGTTCAGAAGCATATTTTCAAGCGACTTGTCGCGCAATGACCGAATAGTGCATGATTATTACAAAGACTTTATCAGCCACTGTGATAAAAGTGTGATGGTTGATTCTGTTTCTAATAAGATTAGAAGTTTTAATAACCGTGATCAGTTTGAAGAAAAAAATGTATACTGCATTCAAAACTGTTGTTCACGCTCACGTTTTTTGCGGGTGTCTCGTATTTCATAATTTTGCATGCTTTGCAAAAAATATGTACTATCTGTGATGGGGTGGTGGGGGAATATTCGCTCTTAAGAGGGGATGCCCGTATATAAATGATTCGCAGCAAGGAGTGCATCTATCTTGTACCGTAGTACGATACGAAGACACCGGACCAAAAAATAGTCTATTCAAATCGTATGCATAAAAAACGACGCGAGCTGAAATTACGTGTGGATCGTCTCATAAAAGATATCGCCCATATCAAAAATATCATACGGTACAGAGCGGAATTAAATTTTTTATCACGTGAAGTAACAAGCTTAAAAATCAGCGATGGACTTTTCACGCATCAACAAAATCAGTCTCATTCGTGCCTCCTTGGACGTGAAAAAATTATCTGCACTGTCTAGCGATCAAGACTACCGTCTTTCGGATATTCGACAGGTTAATACAGCATATGGTGTAAATTATATGATCGATGTGAAAAACGAATTCACATGTTATCTACCAGCTCGTTTTACAAAAGCATTTGATGAAGACGAAGAGTTTTTCAAGCAAATGGTGAAATGTGCGCGTGACGGTGCTTTACTTATACGCTTCAAGCCGGCCCAGAATTGACTTTGACCGTTGTTATTACGAGAAATGTCATGGATCTGAACGAGAAGATAAATGAAAAGAAGAAGAGATTACGGCCATCAGGTTTGAAACCGAAGCTGTCATTATTATCAGCATTATACCCCTTAAATACGGAGGCCTCGAAATGTGTATGGGTTGGTTTGGACGCTCATAACAATAGTGATCCGAAAATAGTAATACATATTACTTGTGACAACTGTGGTTGGATCGTGCTGGACCCTGCTGCGTGGGTTGATTTTGAAGAGCGCTTTATGATTATTTCTCGGTTTTTTAGAAAAAATAGAAAAACAGTATTACCGGCCTACAGTAGCTGCACTCTATCATCGATACATAACGAAAAAAAAGAGGAATGGTCGGAGGGAGAAGAGGACCATGCAGGTTTTCAATTAGAAAAAAGATCATCTACACCATCACAGCACACTGTCATGAAAGGTGTTCGTTATTTATTGAAGTTTGAGGAACATGCTAACCAGCCCGTAATTATTATTCAAAACGAAACAAATCATGACGTAGAAACTGTATGGCATAACAACCTGTTTCAAGTCCAGCTTACGGAGGCCGAGTTCTTCTCTAGTTTACGAGCAGTAAGTCATAGTATTAACACACACAAATCATGGCTTACGGGCATCGGAAATGATGTTAAAATATGTCGGGACACATTGATTAAAACTATTGCGATGGAAATCCCAAAAATCTCTAAGCAGCGTTTACGGCGGAAAATTAAGAGAAGGCGTTTAACAATACGAGAAAAAATCAGCCAGAAATTAGCGATGGCAGTATAGGGGCTAGGCCGTTTCTGGATCAGGGATCTCAGGGGGTGCGGGGACGGGGGAGCGCGGGGTCTGCAGCGGGGCAGGGTATGCAGCGGGGGAGTCTGTAGTGGGGGGGGGGGGGGGGGTCTGTAGCGGGGAAGGGGAGAGCGCGGGATCTGCAGCGGGGCAGGGTCTGCAGCGGGGGATCTGTAGAGAGGATTGCCAGGAGAGAGATGGAAGATGAATGTGATAGAGAAAGGGAAACATCATGCTATTGCGGAGGGGGTTCGTTTTTTTTTCTCCGGAAGTTCCCGCTGAGGACAACCTGCCGTAAACAAAAATGAAAATTGACACAATAGGGTGAAATTTTTTCAAGCCTTGCCACCCCCGTGGGCTATGTCTTCTATGAAAAAACGTGGAGCGACTTTTCCCATCGTAAAATTGCATTCGACCATAATTGAGACATGGTGTCTGAACAAATATGTTTAGCTAGAAATTTTGACTCAACGGGAGGGTGCTCTCACCTACATCCTTTCCCTTGACCTATTGTTCATGTAGACCGGTGTAACGAAAGTAAAAGCCAGCTAATTTCCATTTTCATGAAATCTTATACTCCCACAATGTGAGAGCAGCTGACTACGTGAAAAAAGAAAAGCGGCCACATTTTTTTTTTCAAACAACATTTTTTCGCATTGACATAAAAGAAAAAATTCCAAACAGGTAATTTCAGTGTCTTCTAGGAGACGTGGAGCCACTTTTCCCATCGCATTCGAACACAATTGAGTCATAGTGTTTGAAAAATATGTCCAGCTAGAAATTTTTACTCAACGGGAGGGTGCTCACCCACATCCTTTCCCTTGACCTATTGTTCATGTAGACCGGTGTAACGAAAGTAAAAAGCCGGCTATTTTCCATTTCCACGAAATTTTCTATCTCCAACAATGTGAGAGCAGCTCACTACGTGAAAAAAGCGGCCACAGTTTTTCAAACAACATTTTTCGCATTGACATAAAAATGTTTTCAATAGACTTGCATTTTCTCACACCCCCACGGCTTTGTTAATAATAAAAATAGTTGACTTCACGGAAAAAAGCAGCAACATTTCTTCTTTTAAAAATTTCAAAACCAATAGACATTGTGATGTCTGCATTTTCCCACACATATTTTAAACTCTCACTTTGTTAAGAAAAAATGACTTCGTGGAAAAATAAAGTAGCAACGTTTTTCATGCTAACATAGAAGGAAAATATTCCAATAGGTTTACATCGATACTTTTGCATTTTTTCCCCCACATTCATGCACTCCCGCCACCTATGCTCAAAATGTGCTTTTTTTAGGAAATATATATAAGAGAGATGACCATGATTTTGTTAGCAACATTTTCACACTTTGCGACGGATCGTCTTCGAGTCAACAACATACTTTTTTTCGCTTTCAACAACCATGGCTCATACCAACGGTATCGATGTTGAAAGACTGTTGCGCGAACAAGTAGCTTCTATAAAGTCGGTGGAAGAGTATAATTATTGGGAAAAACAATGTCTTGAATTTATTGAATCGTTGGAAGAGCAAGTTTCGCCGAATAAACGCCCTCGATTGAGCACAGGACATCAACACTCTGTAACTGCGAGAATAATACGTTTGCAAGGGTTACTGGAAGTCACACGTTCACGGTTTCAACATACCGGCGCAGGACTAAACGATCGAGAATTAGTCTGGAAAGAAATTAATTCAGCGTTCGTGAATCGCATAGTGACTGGCACCGTGATCAATCGAAATTACATAGTACCACGCCAGTTCTTGAAGGATGCATACGATTTGGTTGAAAAGCGAGTGAAGGATTGTATAGTAAAATTTAATAGTGTTAAAGTTAATACAGAGTTCAATGCCGAGTTTGCTACGGGTGATCAGCGTGCTCATAAAAGTATCAATACGGCTAATGTGAAACTTTTTCAAACGTCGGATTTAAAAGAGTGGTATGAAGAGCGAGTGATTGAGCCCACTTTGGCATCACTTGACGAGTTTCAAGAATGTGATAGTGGATGGACATTGGTTTCAATCACCAATCTCACGGTAAATATCAATAAATATAATCCGATGCGTGCGGGGTGCCACATTCGATTGCCGCGAGAAATAATGTTGAAAAAAGCCGTTGTCAACGTTAAATCAAATGACAACGCATGTTTCGCTTGGGCTGTGGTTGTCGCTCTCCACCCAGCTGAACTAAAAGTTAATCGTCAAAGTTCGTATCCGCACTACTCGTCGATTCTGAATCTTCAGAACATTGACTTTCCGATGACGCTGAATCAAATTAAAAAATTTGAGCAATTGAACGATGTCTCGATAAATGTGTATGGTATAACGAAAAGTGGTATTGCACCTCTTTACATTACTAAGCGCAAAAGAGGAAGACACGTCAATTTGTTGTACATTGAAAACGAGGAAGGGGACAGAATTGGCCACTTTACACTGATTAAAGATCTATCCCGTTTAGTGAGCAGCCAACTGAGCAGCAAGAACCACAAAAAATATATTTGTGACCGGTAAGTAAATTTCTATACTTATATATGTAACATTTTTTTCACCCAAAAATATGTGGTAATATTCATGATAATTTTACAGGTGTTTGCAGTATTTTTCAATGAAGAGCAAGCTACGAGCTCATGAGGTGGATTGTGGCAAGATGAATGATTGTGCCATACGATTACCAGCGGAAAACGATAAATGGTTGGAATTCACACACCATAATCGGAAGGAGCGCCTACCATTCATCGTCTATGCTGACCTGGAGTGCGTATTAGAGAAGACGGGTGAGAGAGAAAGAGAAAAGAATAGGCAGCACCATCATAAAGTTTTCAGCATAGGATTTTACGTTAGCTGTTCATACGATTCATCCTTATCGGGATACTATTCACGTCGTAGTGAAGATTGTATTGGATGGTTTGTGGAACAGTTGAAAGAATTGGCACTCCGCGTAGAAAAAATTTTACTAAAAAATGTCCCGATGAAGGAATTATCGCCAGCTGAATGGAAAAAATTTCGAGAGGACGTAAATTGTCACATTTGTGAGAAACCCTTTGTCGAGAAAGAACAACGTGTACGCGATCATTGCCATCTAACGGGGCAGTTTCGAGGTCCGGCTCATGGCAATTGCAATTTAAATTACAAAAATTCATTTTTCATTCCGATTGTTTTTCACAATCTATCGGGCTACGACGCGCATTTCATAATAAAGGAGGTGGCCACAGCGTTTGAGGGGAAAATCGATTTACTCCCTTTAACAAAAGAAAAATACATTTCTTTTTCAAAAACAGTTAAATCATCGTCACATGACTATAGAAAACAGATAAGACTCCGTTTTATTGATTCATTCAAATTTATGAGTTCAAGTCTTGATAAATTAGCATCGCTCCTGTTGATTGACCAACTTAAAGTTTTAAAATCACAATTTTCAAATATTTCACACGATGATTTCACTCTTTTGACGAGAAAAGGAGTCTTCCCGTATGAATATATCGACTCTTTTGAAAAATTAAATGATACAGAGCTTCCACCTCGGGACGCTTTTTACAGTTCTTTAGCAGACACAACAATTTCTGAAAGTGAATATCAACATGCACAAACAGTTTGGGAGCGATTTTCAATTCAAACGCTGGGGGAATATAGCGATCTTTATTTGAAAACGGATGTCCTTTTACTGGCAGATATTTTTGAAAATTTCCGCGTTAGTTCTCAACAAAGTTATGGGCTTGACCCAGCATATTATTTCACTCTCCCAGGGTACACCTGGGATGCTATGCTTAAATTTACTGGAATTAAATTTGAACTACTCACCGACATTGATATGGTATTGTTTATTGAGAGAGGTATACGCGGGGGTTTAAGTCAATGTTCGAGGAGATATGCACGTGCAAATAACAAGTACATGGAATCGTTCGATCCATCACAAGCTTCCACATACCTTATGTACTATGATGTAAATAATCTGTATGGAAGTGCAATGAAAACGCCATTACCGTATCGAGATTTTGAGTTTCTCGAAGACATCTCGAACTTTGATATAAACTCTCCAGATCCGACAAAAGGTTATATACTTGAAGTTGATTTGGAGTATCCGGCGCACTTGCATGACAAACACAAAGACTTACCTTTTTGTCCTGAACATGGAAAACCACCGGGTAAGAAACAAGAAAAGTTACTTGCAACCGTTTTCGATAAAGAGCGCTATGTTATCCATTACCGAACTCTACAACACTGTCTGAGTCATGGGCTCATACTCAAGAAAATACATAGGATATTGCAATTTGCTGAAGCTCCATGGCTGGCAGGCTACATTGATCTGAACACACAATTGCGAACGCGTGCAACGAATGATTTTGACAAAAATATGTATAAACTAATGAATAATGCAGTTTTCGGTAAAACGATGGAAGATGTGCGCGAACGTAAAAATGTTTCATTGTTAACAGAGTGGAATGGTAGATATGGAGCGGAAGCGATGATTGCAAAACCGAATTTCCACAGTCGCAGTATCTTTGCTGAAGACTTGATAGCTGTTGAATTGCGCAAGCTTGAGGTGAAATTTGACAAACCAATATACGTAGGCATGTCAATTCTCGATATATCGAAAACATGGTTGTATACGTTTCATCATGAGTTTATGACTCCAAAGTATGGGGATAAATGTTCAGTAATGTATACAGATACAGATAGTTTGATATATGAAATAGAGTGTGATGACGTTTATCGAGATATGCGAGAAAATCTCTCCAAATTTGATACGAGTGACTATCCCATTGACAATGCTTACCAAATTCCGCTTGTCAATAAAAAGGTTCCGGGTCTCATGAAGGACGAGAATAATGGATCCATTATGACGGAGTTTGTGGGGCTCAGGTCAAAAATGTATGCCACGCGTGTCGAGGGTAAAAAAGATGTAAAGAAGGTTAAGGGTGTGAAGAGCAATGTTGTTGCGAAAACAATAAACTTTGATGATTTTGTAAAATGTTTGAACGAAGAGACTGAAGTGACACGTCGTCAATCAGCAATTCGTTCAACATTACATCAGGTATATACCATCTCAGAAACAAAAATTGCCCTGAGCCCACATGATGACAAGCGTTATATTATACCGGGGACGGTGGAGACATTGCCGTGGGGTCACTACAAGATCCCCATGTACTCAAACATTTCCCAAGAAGAGATGCAGGTTTAAGATCTGTCAAAAATTTGATATAGTTGAAATGTAAATATGTATGTAAGCGTGAGAGAGAGAGAGAATATTTTTCTTCAATATTGTACATTTTTGTGTTGAATAAAAAGAACCAGGTCTACAAGTCCCTTTTTCATTCTACCTGCTTTTCTAAACTCAGACCTCTACAATATAAGGCTTGACCATACGAGTCTCGAGAATTGGAGGGGTATGCTATAGAAAGAAAAAAAAAATCAGCAAGTCCTTTTTTTCACATTTTTTATTTTTCATTTTTACAAATCATCCTTATTTATTCAACTATTGTGCGCGTCATCAAAACCTAACCATTTAACAAGCAACTGACTACCACGTTTTTGCAATACTTTTTCTACAAGATATATATCGGGATATTTAACAGGAAGTAGCTCTTGTTCGTAGAAACTGCCTGCAATAGGCTCCTCTTGATAATCTTTTATATTATATGTGACTGGATTGGTTTTTCTCACTTGATATATTGTGAAAATTTCAGTTGTCCAGTTTGGAGTATAACCTTTCTCAAATACATTCTTAAATTTACTTATACGCACTTTATCTCCAATTTTTAATTTAGCTCGCTTCTTTCCCGCTGCAGTTTGATTGAAAATATTACGCAATAGTTGTTTCTCATTCGTTGTGTCCACATCTTTCGGTTTCATTCTAATCGTATTATGTATAGTATTATTATATTTTGTAATTAACATATCAAGAATATCGATCCATTTCCAGTTTCCGCGAAAACTAAATTGAATCCACATTTTATTCTTAAGTGTACGATTGAAGCGCTCACAAATTGATGCTTTCAAGTTGCTAAATGTAAAATACAAGTGTATATTATACTTCTTCATCAGAGCCTTAAAGTTCGTATTATAAAATTCTTTTCCTCGATCGACGTGAAGATTTTTCGGTATGCGTCCTTTGCTGAGAATCGACTGCATTGCAGCACTCACATCTTTTCCACTTTTACTCTTTAACGGTGCGGCCCAGGCGAATTTGGAGAATATATCGATGACGGTGAGGAGAAATTTATGGTTGGAATTGTGTTGTGCATATGTAGACATATCTACAAGATCAGCTTGCCAAGTCTCATCCAGGCCACGTATATCCACACGTCGACGTGGATAATTCTGCCGAGCTGGCTTATGCAGTTCTTCAACCACTGCAAGCTTCTTTTCACTCATTTTCTCGCTCATCAACAAAAACACGTCCTATCTACATTTTTTTTTTTTCAAGACTGAGTCGATTTTTTCATTCGTTTCACATCCATTCGAACGTCTCGTAAAAGTTGAAAGTCACTTTTAAGCTCAGCGATTACACTTTCCAAATCTTTCATCTCATTGAATAGGCTGGCGAGATCATTTTTTATTTGCTTCGCGATAGTACTTTCCAAATTTTTCATCTCCTTGCGTAGAGTGGTGAAATCATCTTTTACACGCTTTTCTAGAGTAGACAGACCCGATATACACTTTTGATTCGTTGTATGAGTTGCACTACGAATCATAGAGTTAATGCGACTGTTCATTACACCGAGTGTTACAACATCTCCAGCATTTACTGGCTCGCCAACGTTTCCCAATCGTTTTCGTTCCAAATTATAATGACCGTCTGGCGTTGTATTAAATCCAGCACCTGGTTTACCCGGAGGCCCTGCACCACGTCTACTCAACTTTCGTCCAAACACATCGACGCTCATGTTGGGAATGTCGATGAAAGCAAGCCGTCACGCGTTAATAAATGATTTCAGCTTCACGCAACTCCTCGATAATCGATATAATTTCATTCAAATGTGATGAATTTCCAGCAGCTTGCGATGCGAGCAATAAGCGAAGACAATCCACTAGTTCATTCGGATCATCCCAATGAACATAGTCGACAGCGGTATGCTTTCGTGCTACCTTATACTGAGGCAGAGCACCACCCTTCTTATCGTTGCTACCGAGCATTTGGGATATATAATTTTTAGATTTACTATTTTTATCCTGACGTACTGCACCCGTGCGTTTATAAAATTTTTTATGAGCATTCGTTGTGATGACAATTTTCTGATATTTCTCCAAGTCATTTGGTGTTACATATTTGAGTTCGGGCTCTTTTTTAAACAACAGTTCCACCAAGCCAATACTTTTGGGATACTTTTCATCTTCAACCACTATATGATCGAGTTTGAAATGAATTCGAGAATCACCAATCATTAATCTGTTTTGAGCGAGATTTCGTACTCCATACATGCCATCTAATCTTGTTTTGTTATTACTACGCAGTAAACCCAAATATCCACGTATCAAATTATCAACATCCTCAGATGATTCCAAATTATCGTCATCATCATCATCATGCTCTTCATGAACATCATTATTATTATCATTATTTTTAGTTAAGGGTACACCGACATTCTCATCAGTAATTGCATCATGCCAAATATCATCTTTGAAAGAAATATCTTGCTGCATGCTATATATTTTCTCCAAAATTTGGAGACTTCTCCCCCTCATCCTCCTCCTCCTCCTCCTCCTCCGTCTTAACATTAACACGTTCATTCTTAATTTTCGGTTCTTTCGTATATGAAACTAACTCCTCTAACGGTTCCACAATCGGTTTAAACACATCTTGTATTTTCTGCTGAGCACTATCACGTCCACTTTTCAACATTCGATGTTTTCGTCTGATTGCATCACTCGCCTTGGCAAGTTCACTCAATACAGCCGTCTCCTTTAAAAGTTCTTTGCGCTTCATGTTGACACGAGTAAGTCAGACTTTAGACTGTCTTGTAAAATCCAGGGGAACAATTATTTATCATCATCATCGACAGTGAGGAAAGAATCAAATCCCTTTCTATATCTTCCAGCATTCAACTCACTGTCCTTGTCAATCGTGATGAATCCATACTTGTCCGATTTCCAACACTTGACACACTTTTTTTTGAAACTTGCATAAGTCATATCCGTATTAACATGATCATTATATACATGCTTGAGGTTCATATCATCCTGCTTGAATAGCACTATAAAATTTGCATTGTCTCTCACGAGATGTTTCGGAATACGAGTATACGTCTGACAGAGATAAAAACTATCCACAATCTCGTGTCTTCCCATGGAAAAAAATGCTCTCACATTGTCCTGTTTCTCACACGCTATATCGTCAAAAATGAATATGGAGTTTGGGCGAGCTTCACTAGGTGCCACAACTTGTTCATGCTCGTTAAATTGAAAAAATTCCACTCCTTCCACAGGTTTAAGCATTTGCTCGAGCAATCGGTATTTTGGCTGCTTCAACGATTTCGAGTATAGATATATATTCTCAAATCTCAAACCATTTGGATGTATTAGGAGCGTGAGTAAGGCATTCGTTTTCCCACAATTCGAGGGGCCACAAAATACGGCTCGAATGCTGTTAGGTAGTAAAGTTCTATGACGCTTCTTCACACTACCCGCTCCAACAATAAATTCATCGAAATTTATTATGGGCAGTTGACCGCTCGAAACTTGTTTCTTCGACTTCATCTCGCATGCGACTGATTGAAAAAATCATATAAATGCAACTTTATAATGTTGGAATAGTCAGTCGAGTTGTAACCACTGTAGAGTGATGATTGTACATGATAAACCTGGTAAAGGTTTGGTAAACAGTATAATCAACAATCTCCCCGTGGAACTACATCTACCGGGCTATCAATATTGTGGACCTGGTACGAAATTGATCAAACGTCTTGCTCGTGGTGATCCTGGTATAAACGCGCTGGACGCTGCTTGTAAAGAACACGATATCGCATATTCGAAAAATCGTGAAAACTTGGAAGCACGACATCTGGCGGATAAAATTTTGGCTGAACAAGCCTGGCAACGTGTAATCTCGAAAGACGCAAGTCTTGGTGAAAGAGCAAGTGCTTGGACCGTGACAAACATTATGAAGGCGAAAAAGAAATTTGGTCTAGGTATGAAAGGAGTGACGAAAAGGATCAAAAAAAGTGTTTGCCTGAAAAAGATCATCGCTGCTGCAAAGAAAGCCATGATTCGTAGAGGCGACCCCCGTGAAATCGTCATGTCAGCATTGAAAGGAGCGCGTGCCAGTGTTAAAGGTGTTAAAGTACGCACGCCTCGGGTTCTACCTGTACCCCGCAAAATCGGCGGTTTATTGCCCTTCCTCGTACCCATCTTTGCCGGCCTTAGCGCCGTTGGCGCACTGTCTGGTGGAAATGCTGCAATAGTCAAAGCTGTAAATGCTGCTCAAGCGGCTAAAAAGGAATTGGAGGAAAGTAAACGTCACAACCGAACACTCGAGGCCATCGCTTTGGGTAAAGGTTTACATCTGAAACCATACAAACAGGGTTTGGGTCTTTACCTCGGGTCAAAAAACGTATAATCACGCTACCACATCAACCGCTCACCGACATCGATCTCCTAAAGTATGCGCGAGCCATGAAAATTCGTAACTTTCGCGGCATTTTCATGCGTGACACTTTACCTGAAAATGGACCACTCAAGCAAGAATCAGCAATCGTGAATTTGGATGAAAATGTGGGCCCTGGAACACACTGGGTTGCATATAAAAAGACTAGTCAACGAGTTATATACTTTGACAGCTTCGGCAATCTCCCACCTCCACCCGAACTCATGAGATACTTCAATGTTGGTAGCGTGAAATACAATTATAAAAAGTATCAGGAATACGATACAATAATATGTGGACATTTATGTTTGAAATTTTTGTGTGGGCAACTAAATCGACGAGACAATTATGCACTATATAAATGAGGACTATGGAGCTGCGTGTTTAGTTCAAAATCTGCGAGCATCATGGATGATAGTTTGACGATCACCATTACTGGATCATCCTCCATACTCGAGGCACAATTTTTTCCACCCATCGAACTATCGCCCGACAAAAATTATACTCTTGGGCTCGTCGAGCTGCTCACATTCAATTCGATTCCAAATATCGACATTGGTTGCAATGAATTTCACGTTGGAAATCATGTGGTGACCATTCCAACGGGCAGCTATGAAATTGAAGATATTGAAAAATATTTGAAAACTGAGTTGGCATCTAAAAACATACAAATTCAGCTTAAGCCGAATAATTATACGCTACGCAGTGAAATTGAGTGCAATCAACCGATTGATTTTACATCCAAAAATTCGATTGGACCTTTACTGGGTTTTACGTCGCGTCGATTGGAGCTCAATAAAAGACATGTGTCTGATCTACCCGTGTCCATTCTCAAAGTGAACGTCATTCGAGTCGAGTGTAACATAACCACTGGTGCATACATCAACGGGCGAAAAGTTCATACAATTCACGAATTTTTCCCATCTGTACCGGCCGGCTATAAAATCATCGAAGTACCGTCAAGCGTCATTTATCTACCAATCACAACTCGTCGCATTGACAATATACAGCTTCGTATTGTCGATCAAGACGGAGATTTGATCAATTTCCGCGGTGAAGTCATCACCATAAGACTTCATATAAAATCTCAATGGGCATAATTTACACTCATCGAATTGGCAATATTAATAAGCCAACATCGGATTGCGAAACCAGTCGTCGATCAACGCTCAAAGAGCTAACACCTCAAAACCTTCTACTATTGAAGAGTTTGGGTCTCAAAATTCGTGGAGTTCGCGTGTGAGAAATTATCTGCTTTGCTCGTTGTGCATCTGCTGCCTACAATGGAGGAAGAAATCGTAAACATCCAGACACCCGTCATGTTTGATAAATCCATCATACATTATGAGGTTCATGCACATCAACCATACGCGTCGTCAACATACAAAAATAGTGATGAAATACGTATTTTGATCCGGCATCAAGATTTATCAATTCTACCGAGTAAAAGTTCAATTCACATTTGCGGCAAACCGACAATGGCGGATGGTACAGCGTTAGTTGCAACGAATTTCGTTAACAATGCCATTTGTCATTTATTCGAGGAAGTGCGTTATGAACTGAACGCAGTTGAAATCGATCGTAATAAAAATGTGGGAATCACATCTCTCATCAAAGGATATACATCTCATTCATCGGCGAGAAGTGCAATGCTTCAGAACACTGGTTGGGTCGATGTCGATGAGACGAAACCGATTGTGGACGTAGCAGGCAACTTTGACGTATGCATACCACTGAGCATGCTGCTGGGATTTGCTGAAGATTATCGAAAAATGGTGGTGAATGCAAAGCACGAATTGATTTTGACTAGATCACGTTCCGATGATAATGCAATAGTTCAACCAGCCGCTGAAGATTATAAAATTACACTACGAAAAATTGAATGGCTCGTTCCATACGTCACCGTGGCGGATAAACGGAAAATTCAACTGTTGAAATTCATCGCCAAAGATACCCCAATTCCAATGAGTTTTCGTACGTGGGAATTGTATGAATATCCAATGTTACCGGCGACATCGAAACACGTGTGGTCAGTCAAGAGATCAACGCAGCTGGAAAAACCTCGATATGTGATCCTGGCATTCCAAACAGGACGAAAGAATAATAAGAGGCAAAATGCGAGTAATTTTGATCATTGCAACGTTACTGATGTAAAATTATACTTGAATTCACAATGTTATCCTTATGGTAATATGAATTTGAATATAGAACAAAATCAGTATGCAGTACTGTACGATATGTATACAAACTTTCAACAGATGTACTACAATAAGGAGGCCGAACCATGGCTTACAAAAGCGGATTTTCTCAAATTTGCACCTCTCATTGTGATTGACTGCTCGAAGCAGAACGATTCTCTCAAGTCTGGACCTGTTGATGTGCGCCTCGAATTTGAAACAAGCACAAATATTCCAGCACAAACATGCGCATACTGCCTCATTCTACATGATCGCATCGTTGAATACAATCCTGTGAGTGGTGGGGTGAGAAAATTGGTATAAAACCGTACCATCAACTTCTTCAGCCAACAGTCATCATGGATTTTGTCATCGATCTACAAGGCTTCAAAGGACCCATCAATGAGTTTATACTCAAAGAAATTTCAATCATTCGTGCGGACGTGAAGAATGCTGAACCTCTCACACTTTTCTTCACACCACCGTATGCATGGGATTCTCTGCCGATAAAGTATAAAACGACAAACAAATGGCTGGAACGCAATTTTCATGGATTATCATGGGATTTTGGTGTTATACCATACGATGCGGCAAGAGGAATAATTCAAACTATCTTACGCGGTGCCAATACCATCTTCGTAAAAGGCTGCGAAAAGTCTTTATGGCTGACGAACTTTTTGAATCTGTCAACGGAGATTGTCGATTTGGAAACTCTGGACTGCCCATCGTTGAAAAAACTGCCGAAAAGTCCATTGAAATGCGACCACCACCACCACACCAACGAATCGAAATTTAATTGTGCAACGAAGAATGTAAAATCTTTGCAAAGCTGGTTATACGTATATCATGCATTATGTAATAGAGGGATCTTTGAATAAACAAAAACATTTTTTTTTCCATATACGTGTTATTTTATTTATACAATATTCCTCCTCCTACTCCTTCAACATAATATACATTTCATTGACGATTCAAATTTTTTTTGTTGAGAAATATTAACAATCTCTTTGAGAAAACTCAATTGCGTTCCAATCACCACCGAGGTATTTCATGTAGAGTTGTCCACAATGAGCCGTTTCCAGAAGTTTCTCGAATACCGTCGGATTCTGGTCGAATGCCTTGACAACTCGCGGCGGTAGGAATATGGTGAACTGATTCCCGATTTCGGCAACGTATCGTTTTCCCCATTTAGTATTTGCTGTCCTCACGTCCAAGACGAGATATTCCTCGTTGACTTGCAGCTCTTTCAGCTTCTTGGAAGGAAGATACTCTGACTTGGTGATGATTTTGTTGATTGCGGAGAACTCCATTATGGATGTAGTTTTTGAGATTTTTCTTCAAAGAGCAAGTCTTGACTCAACTTTACGAAGATGTGGAGTGATGATTTTTTCTTCTGGATTCTGCTATTTGTAGTTTTTTCATCCATCCCTACCCCAAAACTGAATCATCCCCTACTACACATTTAAAAAAGGAAAAACAGGTTTAAACTTGATCAACGCTCGCATCAGCGCAGCCTCCCCCGACTATCCCTCGGCTCATCCGTTTTTGACTTCACCAATGTGTTGCAAACACCTGCATACTTGTTCAAACACGTTCAGAGCATTTCTTACAATTTCGACGGAGAGGTGCTGGGCCGTCAATATGGTCATCCATCGAAGATGTATTCCAGTGATCATGACATCGACGAAACGATTGAATTTCAACATCAGATTTGTAATAATATGGTAAACGCTCCCACAGAATATCCGTAAATTCACTGAAATATTTCTTGAATGTTGATGATGATATAATTGAGAGTTCTTCTGCCGTCATTTCACGAGGGTTTCTTATACAATAAATTGCATAAATATTCACTAGTTGCTCCATGATCAAACATTTTTCACACTCTCGACGTAATGGTCCGAGATGATCAACATGAGTCGACATCCACGGTGGATTAAAATGGTCGTGACAATATTGATAAGACTGAACCTCACTATCACTTTGCAAATGTTCAGGTAATCGCTCGCATAATGACGGAATGAATTTACTATAATATTTTATGAGCAGAACCTTAGGAATCGATTCGAGTTCGTTCTTGGTCAGCATCCAATGTTCTTTCAACGGATGGATTGCATACATACTCGCGCATCTATCCATCTTGAGCTCAACTTGTGAAATGATTTTTATTTTTTCCTTTCAAGTCTTTTTGAAAAATTTACTCACTCCCACTTCCGTTTTATAAACCAGTTCATATACTTTTCTCCATCTCAATCTAATAATTTTTTTTTTCACTCCATATTCTCATCATCAGTATTTCCCGAGTGCTGGTTAACCTGAATTTAGAAAAATACGACATCTATTCAGGTGAAAATTCTTGGAATGCATCTTTGCGAAGGACGGGAAGTGCAGGTGTTCACATTTTTTTTTTTCAATCCACTGACCCATGAGAAAAAGTCTTCCAATGTGTTTCAAATTGAATTGTAAAAGGGCTATTCGAAGATACCCCGCAACGTACGGTAAATTTCCGCTCAGGACTAGTCTGTCACTTTTTTTTTCGCGCTGACCGGAAAAACTTTCACTCAGGGCTAGTCTATCCCTTTTTTTTATTACTACGGTTATTGCAGGTCTTTGGTATCCTGGTGGTCATTTTCATAGTACTTCCACTTTTTGCGGGGGGAAAGGTGAGAGTTTCCAAATTTTTTCTCAAGGGAAGGATGCTATGCTTGCAAATAGTTTCAAATAGTAGGTGTGACACAACCCATTCCCCCTCTTTTTTCTCCTGTAAATGTTTTAAAAGGGCATTTCCCTTACGGCAAAATAGTCAAACCTTCAAAAACCGTCGAAGACTTTGCCAGTCTCATCGCCCGTCAATTTTTTCTTTTTTCGCAAGAAAATTAACGTACAAGATGTTCGAAAATTTTGAATCGTGTAAAAGTGCAGTGGAGATCGTCGATCTCGTGAGTAATGATGGTAGTGATGAGGAAGAAGTGATGGTGATTGACATTTCAGACAACGAAGGTGATGAAGTTAGTGTGGACAATGATGTGGGTGGTGAAAGAGATAATATGATTATTGATATCTCAGATGACGACGACGACGACGACGACGGAGGTAATGTCAATAATCAGGACAATAATGTGCACGATAATGGAGATTATATCGATGAATTAAACGACGAAGAAGTGAATAACATTCTCGATGAAATGGAGCGGGACTTTGCTTACTATGGGCGAGATGTCCAGTTTCATCAAATCGAACCGGCGGAGGAAGGTTTTGAGTCGGATTCCTCCGTCGATGAGGGGGAATCGACTCAACTGCGGCTGACGCGGCCGACAGCGTTAGTCATGGCACCCTCGACCCGGGTCTGTAGGATAAAATCATATTATACAGACCGTATGGACAATCGTATATGTGTCGATTGTTTCATACGGGACCCGGAAACCTATGGGCGTGCTGTGGCCCATTTTGAGCACCACGTCGGGCCGTACGAGGTTATGGGGGACGCCTGGTGTTACAACTGCGATCGGCCACTCACCCTGTTCATCGCATACAATACTTGTGGAGTATGCAAGAAATAACGGTAAGTAGTTTTATACTTAATTTCATTACCCTTCTTTTGTAAGAAAAACAAAAAAAAATAAGAATTTGGGTGGGATTTTTCTGTTGCAGGGGATGAAGCCGCATAAAATTAGAAAAATAAAATCTATATATTTATCGAGTTCAATAAAATTAAATTTTCATTTGTATATATCAAATTAGATTTCAATGTATTTTTATTTGTAAATTTTTATGATGTAACTGAATTTTCATGTTAATTCTATTTTGTAATAAATTTGAAAAAGCAATTGAAAGAAAATGTTAAAAAAAAAAATACTTTCAAACCCCCATTTTTCCCATCTCCTTTCTCTCTCACATTCATGTTCCATCTCTCTCCTTGCAATCCCCTCTACAGACCCCCTCTGCAGACCCTACGCTCCCCCTTCCCCCACTACAGACCCTCCCCGCTGCATACCCTGCCCCGCTGCATACCCTGCCCCGCTGCAGACCCCGCGCTCCCCCGTCCCCGCACCCCCCTGAGATCCCTGATCCAGAAACGGCCTAGCCCCTATACTGATGGCAGATGCTGGTTGCGGTCTGTCTGCTACATCTAAAGCGTCTTTAATTGACGATCTGTTAATTTTTTGAGAAGATTACCTGGTTTGTGAATGGGAGATTGTGGACAGGTTGCATGGCCGGGTAAAAAAAAAACGAAAGAATTCGAAACGAAGAATGTTTGTGTAAAAAAAGGTGGCAAAAATATCATAGTTTTATTGTTTGTCGAAGAGTTCACAATGTTGAAATATCGAAGAGTTCACAGGTGGCCAAGATGGCGGCGAAGTGTTCGAAGAGAGCCGTTAATGAGTCGTTTCCGATAATGACAGAGAATTTGGAAAATGCCGGTGAATCAATCGAAGTGAACGTTATAATTTCACGGGCGTAAATCGCGAGACTAAAACGCGCACTTAGAAAACGTAACCAAAAGAAGAAGAGAACTGTTGGAAGAGTGAAAATGAGACCAAAAGTAGAAACACGTGGTGTCTTGCACAACGTTCCGAACAGAAGAGGGAAGGAAGGCGCCGGTCACCACCGGCAAGAGGAGCACGAGGGAGGGGAGCGCGCGCAGAGGTGCACAGCACCGCCGAGCTCAAGCGAGAGACCGACCGTCGACTGAGGGCCTCCCACGAGTGAACGGCGAACTATGCCCTTTTCTGAACATACTCCCCGCCTTCGGCAACCGATGTTGTCGAAGAAGTGACCGGAAGAATGCATAATTTTGAAACGGGCCGCGTGAAGCTCGATGATGCCGTGCGAAGTGTGACGACTCGGGTGAGTTCGTCTTCCCCTAGATGAAGTGAGACCACTCTGG
Source organism: Venturia canescens (assembly GCF_019457755.1). Lineage (NCBI taxonomy): Eukaryota > Metazoa > Arthropoda > Insecta > Hymenoptera > Ichneumonidae > Venturia > Venturia canescens. The sequence continues at coordinate 27,307,269 of NC_057422.1, forward strand.
CGAGCGGCCACTTTGAAGGCGGAAGTCGTTCGTCCGTGACGAGGACCAGGGAGCCAACCTGGATCTCGTTCCGAGGATGTCGCCACTTGGAAGTGGCTAAACCGTGTTGAAGATAGTCGGATGACCAGCGCTGCCAGATCAGCTGGAATCTCCATTGAATTTGGGCCCACCGCGGAAGTTTGAGCTCCGGAGTTGAAGTGAGCGAAGGTTCTGGCACCGAATTGAGGGCCTCGCCGATGAGGAAGTGGCCAGGAGTCAGGGCAGAGAAGTCGTCCGGATCGTTTGACATGGCGCCCAGCGGAGGTGAATTTAGCACTGACTCGACTTGCGTAAGAAGAGTTGTAAATTCTTCATACGTAAGCGATGAGTCCCCGATAACCCGTTGAAGGTGATGTTTGGCCGATTTGACTGCGGCCTCCCATTTTCCTCCCATATGTGGGGCCAAAGGAGGATTGAAGGACCACCGAGTCCCGATGTTTGTGAGGGAAGAGAGTATGTGTGTCGTTTCTGCCGCACTGTCCTTGAAAAGTTCTCGAAGTTGCGCATCAGCTCCGATGAAGTTCGTCCCGCAATCGCTATAGAGCGTGTGGCAGATGCCTCGACGTCCCGCGAACCGTCGAAAGGCAGCTATGAAGGCGTCCGAAGTATAATCCGTCACAAGTTCCAAGTGAACAGCTGAAGTTGAGAAACAGACGAAGACAGCCAGATACCCCTTGTACGTTTTAGTATTCCGGCCTCGCCATGTTTTTACCGTGAAGGGTCCGGCGTAATCAAGTCCGGTGTGAAGAAATGCTCGAGAAGGCGTGGCACGACTGACCGGAAGTTGACCCATGAGCTGTTGCGCTCGAAGTCCTCGAAACCGTACACATTTTGTGCAGCGAAGAATGAAGGATCGAATGGGTGCTCGACCTCCGACGATCCAGTAGTTGGAACGAAGGAGCGTCAAGGTCGATTGAGTTCCGCCGTGAAGAGTCTTGACGTGCGCGTCAGCGATGACGAGCGTCGTGAACGTTGAATGACGAGGAATGATAGCCGGATGTTTTGCTCCCGAATTTAGCATTGAATACTGTAGGCGTCCCCCGACGTGAAGAGTTCCAAGTGAATCAATGAAGGGGGTCAAGGCCGATAGGAAATGACCCCGAGCGAGAAAGTTTCCGTTTGAAAGTGATCGAAGTTCTGCAGGGAAGTGAGCCGATTGCGTATGCAACACCCAGAAGAGCCTTGCTTGTTCAAGATCGTCTGGAGTGAGCTGTATAACCGTCAGAGACGGTGAAGAGCGCTTGAACCGATGAAGAGCCCGTTGGCACATTGCCGTGATGCGTAGAAGTCGTATCAGTGAAGGTTATCGCATGACTAGGTCCCAAATATCGCCGATGGGTTCGACATTGGACGCGAAGATTAAACCAGGACGATGCTCGAGTGGAGCGTCCATCGGAAGATTTATCGGTTGTGCCGGCCAAGTTTCTGAAGAATTTGCTAGCCAAGCTGGTCCGGACCACCAGAGAGGATGCTGAGATAATTGAAGAGGAGTCAGTCCTCGTGACGCACAGTCGGCTGGATTCTCCTTTCCGGAAATGAAGCGCCATTTTGCCGTTGAAGTTAGATCCTGGATGAGTGAAACTCGATTCCTGACGAAGTCTTTCCAGCGAGCTGGTTGTGAAGAGACCCAGGTGAGAGTGACTGACGAATCCGTCCAGAGATATACAGGCGCGCCGTTTAGCGGAAGCATTTTCTGGACGTACGAAATGAGCCGAGCCAGAAGGACAGCAGCCGAAAGCTCGAGGCGAGGAATGCTTAGCCGTTTTAGAAGGGCTACTTTTGTTTTCGAAGAGATGAGCGTGACAGAAGTCGAGCCGTCCGGAGAAGACGTTCGAAGATAAACCACAGCAGCCATGGCTAGCTGCGAAGCGTCAGAAAACCCATGAAGTTCGACTGAGTCCGTTGGAGACGAATGTAGCCACCGAGGAAGCGAAATGAGGGGTAAATCGCTCAAGCTTTCGCGAAATTGCCACCACCGAAGTTGAAGTCGTTCCGGGAGAAGGTCATCCCACTGCAGTTTTGCGAGCCAGAGCTCCTGCATGAAGATTTTAACCGTAATAACTACCGGAGAGATGAAACCAAGAGGGTCGTATAAGGAAGCAGTTTCCGAGAGTGCGATCCGCTTAGTTATTGTTGACGAGAAGTTTGACTGAAGGTTGAGCCGGAATACGTCGTTGCTTGGATCCCAGACTAGGCCCAAAAGCTTCGTCGTTGAATCCTCCGATTTAATCGAAACTGCTTCAGGTTGTAAGGCTGAAGAGTCTAGATGTTGAAGAGCCGCTGGTGAATTTGAAGTCCATTTCTGAAGTGGAAGGCAACCGCGAGTACAAATTTTTTCTAATTGAAGAGAGATTTCTCGAAGTTCTGAGACAGAATCAGCTCCGCCGAAAATGTCGTCGACATATCATCCTTGTATTAACCTTTTAAGCGGCAGAACCAATTCGCCTCATAGTGCCCAAAATGCGGGAAAAAAAAAGTATTCAGATTGTTACGAAATTTAGTACTCGGAGGTTTTTGGGGTCGCTGATTACGAATCCGCTCTCAAAATTTCGAAATTCAAAATGGCGGATTCAATATGGCGGCCGAAAATAAAAAATTCGTTTGAATCGGATAAAAATTGGTACTCGGGGGTTTTTGGGGTCATCGATTACGAATCCGCCCTCGAAATTTCAAAATTCAAAATGGCGGATCCAATATGGCGGACGAAAATGAAAAATTCATTTGAATCGGATAAAAATTGGTACTCGGGGGTTTTCGGGGTCACTGATTACGAATCCGTCCTCAAAATTTATAATTCGAAAACAATATCTCATATGCCGACCATGCACGGGGCAATTTTGAATAGTATTTGTGTTACATTTATTCACATATAAAACTTGAAAAACTCAGGGTTAATATAAAATCAATATGAAGAGAAAGGTGCCATTGCAAAAATTTTACATGATCAATTCATATGTGTCATAGAGAATCTTCTATTTTCAATTTATATACTCCGTAATCAGCGACCCCGAAGAATACTAAATTTCGACCGATTCAAATGAATTTTCGGATTTTTGACCACCATATTGGATCCGCCATTTTGAATTTCGAAATTTCGAGGGCGGATTCGTAATCAGCGATCCCGAAAACCCCTGAATGCCAATGCCTATCCGATTCGAATGAATTTTTGCATTTTCGGCTGCCATATTGGATCCGCCATTTTGAATTTCGAAATTTTGAGGGCGGATTCGTAATCAGCGACCCTAAAAACCCCCGAGTACCAATTTTTATCCGATTAAAATGAATTTCTAATTTTCGGCCGCCATATTGGATCCGCCATTTTGAATTTCAAAATTTTGAGAGCGGATTCGTAATCAGCGATCCCGAAAACCCCCGAGTACCAATTTTTATCCGATTCGAATGAATTTTTGCATTTTCGGCCGCCATATTGGATCCGCCATTTCGAATTTCGAAATTTTGAGAGCGGATTCGTAATCAGCGACCCCAGAAACCCCCGAGTATCAAATTTGGTGATAATTGATTGACTTAATCACGAGATAATCGATGTGCGCCATATGGCGTCATTGCCGCTTTGGGCCCAGAAAAAATGTGCGCCATATGGCGTCATTGCCGCTTAAAAGGTTAACGGAAGAACGGCCAGAGGGAACTCATGGCCTTCGTCTTCGACAAGCTGAAGCATTACCCGAATAGCTAAATACGGGGCGCAACTCAAACCATAAGTTACGGTTGTGAGTTTATAGCTGATCTGCTCGTTTCTGGAATCGAACCAGAGAATCCGTTGGAAGTCTTGATCGTCCGGGTGTATGAGAATTTGCCGTTACATTTTGGTAATGTCCGTAGCGAAGATATACCGATGCTGCCGAATCCATAGAAGTACGTCTGAAATGTCCTGTTGGAGTTTTGGCCCAGTGTGAAGTATGTCGTTTAGCGAGAAACCGGTGTTAGTTTTGCACGACCCGTTGAAAACTACACGAAGTTTTGTGGTGATACTGTGCTCACGCACGACTCCGCGATGCGGAAGGATGAAGCACGGTTTCGTCGGTCTTACATCGGAAACCGGAATCATATGATGAAGAGCCTCGTATTCTTGAAGAAAGTCCTTGTACAGCTGGTTGATATGCTCGTTTTCAGCCAACCGAGATCGAAGTCGGTGAAGTGATGAGGAATCTCCGAGTGACGTTGGAGGCAGTTTGAAGGGAAGCCGAACAGTGTAGCGACCCGAAGCGACGCGCGTATGCGTGCTTCTGAAGTGTTGCTCGTAAAATTCTGTATCCTCATCTTTAGTTGGAGCAGAATCTGACGGAAGTTCTTCCAATTCTCAAAATTTCCGAAGTTGAAGGGACACGTCATCCTCGATTGAAGTGTGATGAAGGGATGCCGGAGTAGGGCTAGTTTCCGATATTGGCCCGAGCACTATCCATCCGAACAACGTTTGTTGCGCGATTGGTTCGGTAGGAAGGCCTTTTATCACTTCTGATTCAATTAGTTTGCCGTAAGAGTCGGCTCCGATGATGAGATCGATGGGCCGAGGTTGAAGAAAATCCGGATCGGCTAGCTGTAAGCCATTGAGGTGATGCCAGGATTTCCGACCCGTTGTAGTGAATGAAGGAAGAGACGTGGTTAGAACCCGGAGAATGAACGCAGTGGCCGAGAAGGAAGCCGAGCAGTCGTGAAGAGACGAGAGGTGAGCGGTGACTACTCCCCGCGTGCGCCCAGTTCGTTGATTGCCGAGGCTTAACACATTTAATGAGGCCGATTGGCGCTTTAACTGCAAGGATTGCACTACGCGTTCTGAAATGAACGAAAGTTCAGAACCGGGATCGATGAGAATCCGGATGTTAGAAGTAAGACCGGCTGAGAAGGAAATAAGCGCTAGGCAAGTAGCCAAAAGCACTGACGGCCGATTGCATGAGGCAACGGTTGCGTTGGCTAGAAGGGTGTTCGAAGAGTCCGATGGAATTACGATTGTAGTAGAAGTGTCCGATGAAAGCGGGGCGCTGCTGCGCGAAGTGCCCGTTGAAACTGCTCCTTTTGACGTATCCGATAGGTGACTCTGGAGGAGTCAAGCCTGAGGCTCATTCGGCGACGAAGACGCCGTCGGTTTCGGATGAGAAGCTCCGGAAGGTGGTGAAGGGGTAACCGAGATGGATCCGGTGTGAATTAAGATATGATGTTTGCCACTGCACTCGGCACACCGTCCGGTGACTTTGCAATTTACCACAGAATGAGGTCCGAGGCAATTAAAACATAATCGTCTCTGTTCGGCGATTGTCCGACGTTCTTGAGGGGTCCGCTGCTTGAAGTTGGGGCACTTCGCGACAAAGTGCTGGCCTAGGCAATGATGACAACACTGGGTTGCAGAACCGCCTGGATTTAGAGGCTTCGTGGATGCCATAGCGGCTTTGTGATCCACAGTTGTAGGGATCGTACCCTTCGAAGGGACCTGCGTTGTATATGCCTTGACGGCGCCCGATGAAGAGGAAGTTCGCGAAGTGGCCGGTTTTGATGAAGGCGTTGCGTTTGAAGACTGCCGAGAAGAGTGTTGAGGCACACGAATCTCGATGCTCTCCAGAGCCCGAGCCCGCGTATTGAGAAAATCCCGAAGTTGTTGAAGAGATGCCGGTTCTTTCGAAGCGCCGAGCTTAACTTCCCATTGTTCACGAAGAGGTTGATCCAATTTTGAAGCGACGATGTGAACCAAGATGCAGTCCCACGATTGAATGGGGACCTCCAGCGCTTGTAAGGCGTGGAGGACCTCAGACAATATGTTGAGAAGGTTGTTAAGAGCTTTACCGGACCGAGTAGTTATGTTTGGGATGCCGAGCAAACAATCGAGCTGAGCCGTGATGAGGAGGCGTTTATTCTCATACCGTTCAACGAGAATGTCCCAAGCTGCTGCGAACGAAGAAGCCGAAATAGGAAGATTCGGAACCAATTGAGCTGCCTTTCCCTTTAGTGAGGTGCGAAGATAATGCATCTTCTCCACGGAGGTGATGTATGTGTTCTCACCAACCATGGAAACAAACATCATGAAATTCCCGCCACTTTGAGAATTCTCCGGAAAATGTCTTTAATTTGATTTCTGGAAGGGACCGACGAAGAGCGACCTGACACTCGGCGGCTGAGACGTCGGCGAGAATCGCGCCGGTAGGTTCGGTGCGGTCGTAATGCTCTTTGATCGTGAGATAGGCTACTTTAGCCGTCTCATAAGCCTGAAGGCATTGAGCCTCTACGGACTCCCGGAAATACGCCTGCTCTTGTAGGTTTTCGCAAGTTCATATCTAGGAGGGCCGCATGTTCCGATTTAAAACGTGTCCATTCTGCTTCGAGTAGCTCTAAGCGCGTCGCTGCGAGCACTCGTGAAGTGTTACATGTAGCAGCCTCCTGTGCATTTTCAGCGAAGCCAATTATGCACTGGAATGTACTGTAGAGTCCGGCGATACGACGGTCAACTTTGGCTTGAACCGTAGTCATGGCGAGACGCTTGAAGAGAAATCCGAAAAGGTGCGAAGAGAATGTCCAAGAATATCGCGGTAGATCACTCGCGAAAGAGCCTGAAATATTGGGCGAAACACTTGCAACCAATGTCCGAAGGAATGCGAAAAAACAACGTTTGAGTATCGCGGTGATAACACTCGCGACAAACCCGAGGGAATGCACGTAAAGCGTCTGAAAGCGCGCGGCTGAATCGCTCGCGAAAAATCCGGGACAACTGCACACAAATTGTCTGAGAAAACGCGGCGAAATCACTCGCGAAAAACCCGAGGGGAGCACGTAAAGTGTCTGAAAGAGCGCGGCGAAATCGCTCGCGAAGAATCCGGAAAACTGCGCAAAAAATGTCTGAGAAAACACGGCGAACTCACTCGTGAAAAACCCGAGGGATGCACGTAAAGTGTCTGGAGCGCGGCGAAATCGCTCGCGAAGAATCCGGAAAACTGCGCCCAAAATGTCTGAGAAAACGCGGCGAAATCACTCGCGAAAAACCCGAGGGATGCACGTAAAGTGTCTGAAAGAGCGCGGCGAAATCGCTCGCGAATTTTCCGGAAACAGGAACAGAAAGTATTTCGAAAATCGCGGCGAAATCACTCGCGAGAATTCCGGGAGAATGAACAAAAGTATATTTCGAAAATCGCGGCGAAATCACTCGCGAAAATTCCGGGAGAATGAACAAAAGTATATTTCGAAAATCGCGGCGAAATCACTCGCGGATCGTTCAAAAAAAATGCGTGAAAAAGGAAGTTTCGAGTATCGCGATGAATCACTCACGAAACGTCGAAGAAAAAATCAATCAAAAAAATCGAAGAGTTCGAGATCAAGAACAAGTTTGCACTCGCGTAGTACGGCGACCCGAGAGAACGGAATCGAACCCGAAAGAATGTCTGAAAGCGTTTATGAAGAGCCGCAGAATAATCACTCCCGAGAATAAATCGAACACTGTCGAAGGAAGCCGTTGAGCGAAGCACGTCACTATGGGAGAAGTGTTCAAGTACTTACGGCTCGATGCTCACTCGGCGAGTGATAGAAGAGAACGGTTGATGCGCTGAGTGCGGTCAGCCACAGTCCCGAGAGATCGAAGTGCTCCGTGAAGAGTCCTGAGCTCGAATGAGGAACTAGAGCGGAGAACGTTCTGGAAGCGTGGCGAGAGTGACGAAGACAGCGGTACGAAGATCCGCACAAAGCGGAGGTCAATACCGGCTCGCGCGCGCACAATACGTGGTTCCCACTCACGAGATTTCACCGCACTTTTCACTTTGGAAGATCACTAGGTTACAGAAGTCCGACAAATTTTTTCTCCACGAAGTTCGACCGAAGCACACCGAAATTACACAAAATGCCCACGAGTTCCCAAATCACTATCCGGCTCGAAGGACCATGTTAATTTTTTGAGAAGATTACCTGGTTTGTGAATGGGAGATTGTGGACAGGTTGCATGGCCAGGTAAAAAAAAACGAAAGAATTCGAAACGAAGAATGTTTGTGTAAAAAAAGGTGGCAAAAATATCACAGTTTTATTGTTTGTCGAAGAGTTCACAATGTTGAAATATCGAAGAGTTCACAGGTGGCCAAGATGGCGACGAAGTGTTCGAAGAGAGCCGTTAATGAGTCGTTTCCGATAATGACAGAGAATTTGGAAAATGCCGGTGAATCAATCGAAGTGAACGTTATAATTTCACGGGCGTAAATCGCGAGACTAAAACGCGCACTTAGAAAACGTAACCGAAAGAAGAAGAGAACTGTTGGAAGAGTGAAAATGAGACCAAAGGTAGGCAAAGACACGTGGTGTCTTGCACAACGTTCCGAACAGAAAAGGGAAGGAAGGCGCCGGTCACCACCGGCAAGAGGAGCACGAGGGAGGGGAGCGCGCGCAGAGGTGCACAGCACCGCCGAGCTCAAGCGAGAGACCGACCGTCGACTGAGGGCCTCCCACGAGAGAACAGCGAACTATGCCCTTTTCTGAACACGGTCTCATGACCAACCATTTTAATCATATTGTTACCAATATTCTTAATACATATTCATAATCATACTTATACTTCATGAAGATTTCATGTATCTTCAAATTGTATGTAAAAACAATAAAACGATAAAAAAGCATGCGGGCTACTATGACGGCTCCACACACCCCACCTCCACACCCACCCCCCACCTCCCCCGCCACTCGAAAAAATCGAGCTGGCAGGGGAGGCCGAGGAGTGGGGGTAGGAGTGGGGGTGGGAGTGGGGGTCGCCATAGTGGTCCACATACTACTTATGTTATTCATTCGGAAATATGTTATGGAAATGTCATATTATTTCCAAGCACTATTATCTAAACAGCACTATTCTGCTACAAATCCGAACGAATAACATACATTTATTACATTTATCCTTTCAGATAAAATCAATGCGAAGGCCAAAAATAAAGTGACCAGATTGATAAAATGAATATTGTCGTTCGGAATAATAATCTATTTTCAGGTTCATAGGAATGCTAATATTCATATGTATATTATCTTTGCTAATCTTGTTTTTTGATGCCTGTCCCCCCATCCCGACCAGCAGCACTCGCCTCGCTCGTGCAGCAAATGTCGGGGCAGGCATCAAAACATCTTCTATCGAGAGATGCATATTTCGGAAGAAATGTACTTTCGTCAGGCTGTGAAGGAAAATAGTATACATCACACGGGCAGAAGTTTGTTAGCCCCGCACTGCGCATGTGGTGTAATATACTATTATTCCGATAAAATAGTTTGGTGCTCTAAAAAACATATATTTTTTATATGATACAGCTTTCAAACTTTTCATTTAAAAATCTAACCCGTTACCGTCAACCCTCGATTTTCATCCCTTTCAAGGATAGCAATAAGAAATTGAGTGCAGAAATGGAATCAGCGACCTAAAAAACCGTCGGGTGTTAATTTTTATTAAAATCGGTTAAAAATTAAAAACGTTATTTCAAGATGTACACTAAGGTGCATCTTTTATTTCTTCAAAGCCTGTGTTTCAATTGTTGCAGTGAGGGGGAAAAAAGATACCTGACAAAATTTGAGTTCTTAAACAAACTTTTTCGTGATTTTCTTTTATCCATTTAAATAACACGGAGAAAACGTTACTAGCTGCTTTTGAATTTTATTCCTCGCCAACGGATCTTTTCCATCCTTTCCCGTTCTGCCGGTATCATATGATATTACCTTTACTGTAGAACTATGATCCATTATTCTAAATATCATTTTCAATCAATTTTTCCAACTCAATTACATTAGACGTTTCAATTTATATATATAAATTTATTAGGATGAACCTTAATATGGGTAAAAGAATAATTGATCGTGCCGCCCCACAAAACGGTTCCAAATGATAAAAAAAAAATCTACGCAAAGCCGCAGCTACGTCCGTTAAGAGGAAGACGTACCTGTAAGCATGAACTTAGATTCAAATATCAATTTTTCTGCATGATTGGAGAAATTTGAATTTTTTAAATCTGGTTTATGTGTCAATTTTTTTTTCATCTTTTCCGAAACAATTGTATATTAGTTTTGAATATACACATCAAATAATAAGGTCTTCCATACTACACTAATGAAAAAAATTAAAGGGTCAAAAAATTTTTTCGAATTTTTAGTGATTTTTCAAAATGTTGTATTTCAGTGAAAAATGGTCGTATCGAGGTCTAAAAAAACGGATTTTGAAGCTTCAAGTTTCTAGTTTCAATATCTTATGGCAAAAATGCAGAACTACATACTCTGCGCAATTTTGAGAAAAAGTGTGAGAAAAAAAATTTGCAAATTTTTATGCTTTTTTATCAATTCCACAAGCGTAGATTTATTTTTTTCAACTAAGCCATGGTATGGACTGGATAGCTGGTTTATTTAGCTTCAATTTGCTTTTTTTAATACTTCAGTAGGACCATTTTTTGCTGAAATGTTAAACTTTGAATCAAGATGAAGGACCCTTTTGTCTTTAATCGACGATATCTCGGCAACCAATGGTCGCACAGGAAAGTGAAGGGCAGTCCTGAAAACTGGAATAAATGTCCTACAAGGTTCCGCTGCGATCTTGAAGAATTTTTTTTTCGATCCTTGTCGTGCATTTGAAAAAAACAGGAAAAAAGGTAATTTATGGTTTTTCAGAAAACCAATAGCCAAATTTCAAATAATCATGAAATGACTAATGTTGAGTATGTCTTTTACAGCTGAATATACCCCCAAAAACCCTGCACAGCCCTGTGGTTTAATTGATGGCTACCAGCTGAGCCGGATTTGAGTTTATCACTAATATATATTTTTTTCTTAAAAGTAGGACGTTTACCGAAAAGAATTCCGCTTGAACGGAATCTCTAAGTAATATAGTCGGTAAAACGCAAACTTTTGAAAATGATTAAAAAACGGATTTTTTTGATATTTCAAAAAATTCTCCAGCAGCCGAGTTTGATCGAATTGAGCTCAAATTTTGAGGATCATTTCCTTTTCTGAAGTACTTTCAAGGAAAAAATCATCATCAAAAATGCTGACCTAAGCGCGCACATTTTCGTCGAAAAGTAATGGATCTGTCCATATATAAATTGAAACGTCCAATGTAATTGAGTTGGAAAAATTGGGTGAAAATGATGTTTGGAGTAATGGATCATAGCTCTACAGTAAGGGTAATATCCTATGATACCAGCAGAACGGGAAAGGATGGAAAAGATCCGTCGGCGAGGAATAAAATTCAAAAGCAGCTAGTAACGTCTTCTCCGCAGGGTTGTAAGTAATGCATTACTTTTTGTAATGCATTACCATTTTTATTACTCATTACATTGAATTTTTTAATGGAAAAAAAATCCATTACTCATTACTTTGAATTTTGTAAAGTGAAAAATTTTTCTTACTCATCACATTGCATTTAGCAATGGTATCAAATTTGTATCAGACATTGCAGTACATTTTTTAAGTAAGGGTTTTTACCGTGGATCAAACTGACCCAACGGTCGTTATGACGTGTTGCTCGGCTACCAGTCGGTATAAAGCTGTTCGCACCGGGTCAAAATGACCCGATAGCAGTTACAACGTGTTACTGAACTGCCTGTACGTGTAATGCAGTGACTCCTGGGTCAAAATAACCCAATGGTAGTAACGACGTGTAATTCGGTTATCAGTAGGTCTAACGCTATCTGCCAAGGGTCAGAATGACCCATTGGCACTATCCACGTTTTACTCGGCTACCAGTCGGTGTAACATTGTTCGCACCGGGTCAAAATGACCCGATGGAGTTACAACGTGTTACTGGACTATCTGTACGTGTAATGCAGTGGTCCCTGGGTTTAAATGATCCAATGGTAGAAACGACGTGTTTCCGGGCCACCAGTGCGTATGGCGCTGTTTACGCCGGGTCAAATCGACCCAATAGCAGTAAAAACTTGTACCAATGCGTGTAACGCTGTTCGCACCGAGTCAAAATGATGCAACGCTAGTAACGACGTGTTGCTTGGCCATCAGTGCATGTAACGCTGTTTGCGACGGGTCAGAATGACCCATTAGAACTATACATGTTTTACTTGCCTACTAGTCGGAGTAACGCTGTTCGCACCAAGTCGAAACGACCCACTGGCAGTAACAACGTGTTACTGGACTACCTGTAAGTGTAGTCCATCTTTTCCAACATCATAAAAATTAATGAAAATATATACGAATTCAGCACATCAAATTACATAAAAATCATGCATGATAAAGGTAAAAACAAATTTTTAGTGGTCAAAAATGCGTTTTGTTACTTACTCAATATTGTTAAGGTGTATATGCTAAAATAACTCTGCATTTAAATTGACCGCATCAAATTACATAAAAATCATGCATGATATAGGTCGAAAAAAATTTGTTTGACTCAAAAATGCCATTATTTTACAATTTTAGCGGTTTTTCACAATTTACTCCAAATTGGTGGATGTAGGTGCTGAACTGGCTCCGAATTCTGATTCAGCGGATCAAATTACATGAAAATCATGCGTTATATAGGTCAAGAAAGATGTTCGAATACCCAAAAATGCGATTATTTGGGATTTTTAGTAGTTTTTTGCAATTTACATAAAATTGGTGGGTGTAGGCGCTGAACTGGCCCCAAATTCTGATTCAGCGCGTCAAAATACATAGAATTACATGGGTCTAGTCAAAAGTACTGACCACTTTTTTTTGTATGCCGGTGTTATCATTGGTAATCATCAAAATTCAACGTTATTTAGAATTGTTCATTGAATCGAATACGAAAGTCTGCCAATTTCGCCAATTGAATTGCTTTATGAATTCCTCGAAGCTCGCCCCGTTCGAGATTTCATTAGGTAATGAATCGGAAAATAGTCAATATTACGAGCTATTTATTTTTAATTTGAAACGCTTAGAGTGGCCGAAAGTATAAAAAAAATCCATCGACGTAACATTGAGATTCTACAGGTTTGCTTTGCTGCTACGCTATGATTCGCGGATAAGGAACCAGAACCAATTCGGGAGAGATTTTTCTTTTGCTTCAGATAATGTCAGTGATAATGGATTATCGTCTTTTTCTAGCGCCGTACAATTCTTCGAAAAGCCAAAACATCTGCCGAAAAATGTTGAAGCTTAGTCAGATTTATCTTTATTAAACAATAGAGAAGAAAAAATAAAGTTGGCAAAAAATCACGAGTGGAATACGTTTCGACAAATGTTTACATATTATATTACGTTTACATATTCTAGTTGAAAATAATAATAATAATCGCATTCAAGACGTGTACTTGTCCACGCACAGGTAGTCCAGTAACACGTTGCAACTGCCATCGGGTCATTTTTTCCTGGTACGAACAACGTTACACCGACTGGTAGCCGAGTAACACGTCATTACGACCATTGGGTCAGTTTGATCCACGGTAAAAACCCTTACTTAAAAAATGTACTGCAATGTCTGATACAAATTTGATACCATTGCTAAATGCAATGTGATGAGTAAAAAAAATTTTTCACTTTACAAAATTCATAGTTAATGAGTGATAGAATTTTTTTCCATTACAAAATTCAAAGTAATGAGTGATGGAATTTTTTTCCATTATAAAATGCAAAGTAATGAGTGATGGAATTTTTTTTCATTACAAAATTCAAAGTAATGAGTAATGGAATTTTTTTTCCATTACAAAGTTTAAAGTAATAAGTGATGGATTTCATTTCCATTACAAATTCAAAAAGTAATGAGTGATACTTTTTCATTACAAATTTTGCAACCCTGCTTCTCCGTGTTATTTAAATGGAAAATAGAAAATCACGATGAGCGACCTCTAAAAAATTTTTTTTTTAATTCAAATTTCGTCAGGCATCTTTTTTCCCCTCACTGCAAAAATTGAAACACAAGCTTTGAAAAAATAAAAATAGTCGATTTTTTTGAACTACCGTAATATATGCACTGTACCCTAGGATTTCAGGTTGAATTTTTTTTTTTTAAATTCGCGACCTGGTTCGATTCCAAATCACTAAAAAAGATACCACCAAAAAGCTGTGGTCAGTGGGATAATGGAAAATGGTGTCTATAAGTCCGAATCGTTTCAAAAAAAGGCATTTTATACGTAGGTCACTAGGTAAGTCCTGTTATTCAGCTTCATTATTACAAGTTATCTGTTTATTTTAATTTATTACAATTTTCAACGTCAGCTGTCTCGTAAACAATGTTACGAAGAAATGAACCGTATATTGGGTGATACAGCACCATCTTTCAGGACTGTCGAGCGATGGTATAAACAGTTTGAAAGAGGTGCGTTTGACTTAGAAGACGATTCGCGTCCGGGCCGGCCGAGTGAAGTGACTACTACCGAAACAGCGGCAGCTGTTGAAAAACTGATTAAAGAAAGCCGCAGAATCACATACAAGCAAATTGAGGAAACATTTCTGCATGGGCTGTAAATAAAATTTTACATGACTATTTGCAGGTACGCAAAGTTTGTACACTTTTTGTTCCACACAAACTGACTGACGAACAAAGAAACTGTCGAGTAAATTGGTGCAAAAAGATGCATACTAAATTTAAATCAGGACGTTCTTCTGAGGTTTCTGCAATTGTAACGGAAACGTGGTTATATTATTATGATGTTCCAACGAAATCTAAAAGTCGCGTATGGGTTTTTGAAAATGAAGACTATCCAACCATGCCTAAGCAGTCACGTTCAGTCAAAAAAAAATGATCGTAGTTTTTTTTGGTCGTCGCGGCATAATCAAAACAATTTCATTAGATACACAACGCACTGTTACTGCAGAATGGTATATTCAATCATGTCTGATCCCGCTAATGAGTACGCTTAAAGAATTGCGACCAAAGCGTCAACTGCACACTTGGCTGCTGAATCATGACTTGGCTTGCTCAACGCACACTTGGCATGCTCATCGCACTAGGCAAACTGTGGAATTTCTGGCGTCTTCCGGTATTGGACTCTTAGATCACCCGCCCTACAGTCCTACAGTCCCGACCAAGCGTCCTGCAATTTCGCACTCTTCCCGTACGTAAAGAACCAACTAAAAGGGCGCAAGTTTTATTCAGATGAAGAGATTTTGGTTGCTTGGGAAGAATGTGGTGCTTCGATCCCAGAAGAGAAGTGGAATCTCTGGTTTGATAACTGGTTTGAGCGTATGAATAAGTGCGTGTTAAGTGACGGTATTTTGAAAAACAATAAAATTTTATAGTAAAACGACAAGGCCTACCGAGTGACCTACGTATTGACACATTATTATATAACATTTATATAACATATTATTATATATGTTTTTCTGCTGTGGCCAGTTACCTATCATTTTATTCCAATCTTTCTTCCTATTATAGTCTCTGCGGCATAGGGTCTAACTATTACACTACCTTGGGAAAGCCCTTCTCGTTCCGGATATCGTATCTCCTGGTACAACGTCCAGCTAGCACGATAGTCTTTCTGATATTTTATAAGTTCCCTCCTCATAGTCCAAGCCACCTTAATTACAAATTCTATCCTCAAATATTAATCTCCTTAAATAATCTTAAATCTTTTATAACTTTCATATGAAATGCCGACATAGAACACTCGATAGTTCTGGAATAGCATCTTATTGCGAATTATTCATCAAAAAGTCTTTAGGCATTATACGTTCGACTATCTATTGACAAACAAGTTCTCAAAACAAATCTTTTATTTCGTGTCTCTCAACATAGCGTCTGACTATCACGTTAAAAAGAAATTCCTCAGAATTCACATCAAAACACCGATGACAACAAATGAAACAATGATGACAACAAAGTACATCGAGCTCCGTATTTAAACAGAGCAAAGACATCCTCTTGAGGTTGCTTCTCAGATACATCACTTTCATTATTCTCGATAAGCTGACATAAGTCAATGAAACAAAATTATTTTGTTTCATTGACGCTGAAAAAAGGCTATTATTGAGCAATGGATCCCGGAAACGACAGACATAAATTCAGTAATGGCATATAACAGTACCGTTTTTCCTCCAGGTTATGAAGAAAATATCAAAGAAATGATCTAGAAATTTTAGAAAATATGATTCTCTCCACGAATAGAAAAACGATAGAAAAATTGTCTATTATCGAAATTCAGAAGCAGAGAATAAAAAATCATCTGATGATTAACTCCTGGGCATACGAGAAAATAATGCATCGCAGACAGAGATAATTAGTTGTAACAATTAGAGGTGGACGCATGACGTGCTTACTTCTTAGAATTGAACAATACGCATAACGTAGTTTCAATTTTCAACGACTATATGTTACATAAATACTTAAATGGTTGTTCTTAATGACGATTGACAAGAGTTTCAAATACACTGGGAGGGCTCGACGTGATTTGTAGATAGAAAAATAATAGCAGCCAAAGATAAAGCAAACACAAATTCGATTGAAGTAAAAACGATGACCGGACTTGTCAACACCCTTTCCCACTTTTTACTGACCCCAGATTTTTCGTAGTGTCTTTTTTAGTGATTTTGAATCGAACCAGAGGGGCGGGGGGGAATTTGAAAAAAAATTCAACCCCGAATAAGAATCACCCTTTATACCCATTTGACCAATTACCAAAATAGGCCTGACTTTTTTTTACTATACCAGTTAACCGGTTAAAACTAATTTCTACGACTCGATTAAAAAAGATTTTTTTTATTTTCACAAAATATATAGCCGTAATCATTCGAATTATGAACGCTGTTATTTTAATTTTAGATCTAGTAGTATAGAATTTAGAATAAAGATATCTAAATTTTCCAATCTTTCATTACTATCAGAAGCATTTACTTTCAATATTTGAAAAACGTACTCTCAATGGCTTTTTACGATCTTGACTTCAACTTGTTTGATAAACTTAAAAATCTCGATAAGTTATATCAAGCCTGCATCATTTGAATTTTATTGTAAATAGATAATGAGACAATTTCATTTTGTGAAATTCACCTTTTTACTAAAAACGTCAAACATCGTTGAGCAAATGCATTCATCGATTTTTCTCGATGATTTCCATTCTAGGGCAACACTCTTCAATTCGCTCTCCAATTGTTCAATCATCATACTATCCTTCACTATTGTTTCATCATTCCTTTGGTCCTCGATGGTTTTATTTGGCGAATGATCATTATCGATGGTATAGTCATAATTATACTGGTCTTGGGTACTCTTGCTTCGCGACGTTTTCACGTCGATTAAGTTTCTCAGAGAATCAACATGCTTCAGAAGCAATTTGACGTGATCTTCCAAAGAGAAAGAGTGGTCATGAGTAGTTAGTAAAACGTCTTGCCAAGTTTCACGAGGATGAACACCACTCTCGAATCTAAAGTAGAGGCCTCGCCAGAGACTATCAATGGGGGTAAGCATTTAGAAAAAAATGTATATTAGTACATTTAAAAAATGAAAACGTACAAACAAGAATCAATGAATATAATAACACTTGCTCAAATAATATTAAATAGATACTTATTTTTTAAAACTTACGTTATACTCTGCGGCGAGAGTTTCGGTTGCAAAACTTTATTGCTATCATCTTTGTAACGATTACACGCGTACAGAGGATTGATGTACTCGTTGATGTGTTTCGCTACACCGCTCCAAAGAGAATCTGTTCTCTCGGATAATCTAGAATCCCATTGGAAAAAATGCACATTAACAATGGCAGTGAAGAACTCTTTGTAATGTGAAGTTTTTATCGTTGTTTTCAGATGTATTATTTTATTGGCTAAGATTTTAATGCTTGTGAATCCAATTTTGAATTCTAACGGAATACTACTTGAATCAGACAAATACCGACCGCGATGAGGGTATGATCGGTTTTGAACTATAAATATATCGAAAACTCGCTGCTATGTGAGAAAATTAGCTTATTTCAGGTCCAAAGCTCCATTCCGATATTTTTTGTGAAGTCCCACAAACAGATATAATATATACGGAGTATCCGCAGTACCGCTAGTGAATATGAAATTGTACCCCTAGAAATATGGTTCTACTCTTGTTTCAGAGTGAAATCATTTGTCTCTATTTTTTGCGCCAAAGGTAATTAGTTTAATTTCAAAGAAAAGTTAAACTTTAAGTCCACGAGTAAGAGTAAATCAACCAATCTTGAGTATAATAACGCCTATATAATAATAATGCACAGAATTTACCGTGATTTTCTATGGCTTCTTACCAAAATATGGAAATTGGCCATTCTCTATAACGAGGGAGATAGTCAATAAAGATGAAAAGAAGGAAATATCGCAACTACAGAAACGTGAATAAAATGTTTCATACATTGTATAGTTTGTTGAATTCAAAATTTGTCATGCTTTCTACACCCAGAGTACCACAAAATGTTCGAGGGAGACGCGAGGTCCCCTAGTAGTCTAGTCACCTTTAGCCATATTGTCTATTCAAGAAGTGCAGATATTAGACAATTTTTTAATAGGTTGTTTGGACCTATGAGAACATAGCCTCGAGTTTTTGTAAAAATCCAATATGCAATTCAGCAATGAGAATTGGTTGAAAATTGAAAAGCTGGTTTTTATAAATAAATACTTTTGGAACGCGTCCTATCGAAAAAAGTTTCCAATAAAAATTGTTCATCATTACGTCTTCTGTGAAAAAAGTCCTAACCAGAAATGTGCTAGCATTGCTAATTAGGCGGTTAATTGCAAATGAAGAAAAATATTCACTATTTGTTTTTACGATTGCAATCAATTGTTTCTCAAAATAGCAGTTTAAAGTTCATCATTGTAATGAATGAAACATTACCGGAGGGAATATTTATTTATGATACCCTTTCTCATTCATAATGAAATAATTTTCAAGCATTGATATATGTAAAATTTGTAGAAATAATGATCATGGGTTTGCTATGAGGCAAACATAATTTTTAAGGGTACCATCGAGTTCACGAGAAAAAAACACGTGAAATAAAAAAAAATTAATCTACGGTCATTTTTATGGATCAAATTTGTCAGCTTAACCGCCCGCGCAGTACAACGGAGTGAGGGCGCCCTCTCATCATATTACATATTCGACTTTTATTTTTAATTGTTCGCTTTTCGAAAATGCATTGAATACTGTAGGAATATGAGAGTAATGGCATTACGTATGTACTGATATGAGAATAAAGCAATATCAAGAGAAAGAGGATAAGAAGGAACGATCAAAAAATAAGAGAGAATCAGCCATCTTGATCGAACACTTATATCATGAACATGTTGCGCTTATAATTAATCAACAAAATAAAAATCAAAAATATATCGTCTCTCAGTATTTAATTATTAAACTTATGAAAATACTCTATAATAGTGCTAAAATTTTTTAGATACCTTTGTAACTTTAGTCAGAATTGCTATTTGTTGATAAAAAAAAAAAATCGGAAGACGTCAAAATACAGTATTTATTTTAAACAAGAACAATTTTCCATATCGCTTGTGCACAATGACTCGAAGCTCTTCGATTTTTTTGTACGCTGTAAGCCTTCATCGAAAAATTCTATTGAATGCTAAAGGTTTTTCAATGATTACAGATTGTTGCTAAACTATATCTCGCAGTTCGATAAATCTTACACCATTCTCTAGGGGTTCGGTTCCCCTCCATCATATATGAACTTCCAACCGATATTTTGATAAACAATTGTTTGAGGTTACAAAAACGAAAATTAATTGCGTATTTCTCATATTTTTATAGAACCTTTTTTATAGAAGACGTCATGATGAACAACTTTTATTTGAAACTTTTTTCGATAGAACACATTCCAAAAGTATAAACTGAAAAAAAGGTTTTTCATATTTCAATAGTATTTTATTACTAAAATGCAACTTTGATTTTTACGGAAACTTAGGGCTATATTCCTACAGGTCCAAACATCCGATAAAAAAATTGCCTGACCTCTACAGTTCATAAATAGAGCTGATGTCAAGATGATTGGACTATACGGCGAAGTTGGGAAAGTGTAATTCGTCTTTTCAAAGATAAAAACTATTGAGACCTCTGATCATCGTATCATAACTCTCTAGAAAAAAATCACACAAAAACCACAACAATTGTTTTGGTGCTATCACCATTTCAAGTTGAATCGATGAGAGATTTTTTTTCATAAACTGTAAAAATAAAATTTTTCGTTTCATGAACAAACTTCTTTGTCATTTTTCGTAGAGGATTACTTCCTCTGTTAAAAAGTGTTACACTTATTGTAATTTTTAAATTTTTCATAAAATCACTTAATTTTATTGTTTCATGCGTGGTTTTCATATCATTCGTGTAACGCTACTGAACTCAGAACTCACACACGCTTTACTGAGATGTATATTTTCCATGAACTGGCAATAAGAAAAAGAGAGAAGAGAAAATATACGCGCACAATTTCTATCACTTGCCCCTATTCGCTCTGTGCACGTACACATACTACTTTGAAAGTGAGCGTGTGTATGTGTTGTAACGATGTTTTTTTTTATATCGTCCCAAAAGGACGAGAAAAAGGCGAAAGTACGCTGGAGTCCCTCCCGTCTAACACCCCGGCCACACAGCGATCTCGTAGAGTCGGTTAGGTTAAGATTTCTCCGCATTTATAATACAAACGACCGGGAATGTTATTTTGTTCCATGCTATGAGCGATAGCGATGGATGGAGTCTTTTGAGAAGCGGGAGGAGCGAGAACGATTGTCAGAGTCTTTCGAGATTCGAGAGGGGAAATTGGAAAAGGGAAGTTAGCAATCTCACGTCTACATACTTCGAGCAGAGCTCGTACACTCATCGATTCTTGCCCAGTGAGATTTGCAAGTCAGGGAAGACCACGAGAACAGAGCAAGGATTTAGGAGAGCTACGATATCTTCGTTTTCCATCGTTGGTTTCGTCTCTCCGTCGCTGAGCGAAGTTCAAATCAGGGGAAAAACATCGAAAACTTCTATTCTCCCGCCGTCAAGAAACAACATCGTTCTTTTATAATCCCGATATATCGTGGGCTTTTGGATCATAAAAAGGGAAAGGTCAATTATCGTCGGAAATATTAAGTTGCAAGCTAGGGGTACGAAGAGAGAAATTCCCACCGTAAGAAGAATTTAAACCGGTGACAACTAACGACCCTGTCTCACGCTTGCACGCTTACTTCGTATTACGACGAACCTGTCGGTCATTTTCAGAAGTATTGAGAGCCAAGGGGGGAAGGGAGAAGCAGTTACGCTGCCCTGTGGATTGTCGTTAGATTTTCGCTGGGTGTTCGACTGGACGGACGACAAAAATTAAGGACGCTGTAAGTTCCTCTCCTCTCGCTTTTCGAACTCGGTTAGTGAGCTCGGGGTTTCCTGATTATTATTGTCACTATCGTTCGGTTAATTGAATAAAGATAAATTGAATATTGGATCCCGAAATAATATATTCGGTCGCGGTCACCGATTGCCTCAAAGTGTGCTTCCTTTGATTGAAACCTTGAATTTTGTCACGCGTGTTCTCGGCTCCCGGGTTATTGTAGGTCGTGAAAATATTCCGGACAGAATTTCGCATCGTGGCCGTTAGCGGAGATCTCCCTCGTGTCGTGAAAGTAATTAATGAGAATTTTCGGGAACACTTGGGTGCGGGAAGGTCGTAGAACAGGTTGTAAAAGAGTGAATGAACGGTTGTGTGCGGTCAAGAAAATCAAATTCGCGTATTTCAATATTAGTCCGGCCTGGACACCGACTAGCGGGTTCGCGGTCATTTCGAAGCGAGGAACATCATCATTATCTTAGATATCTCGTCCACGAGTAGTCCCGGGACGATATAAAAGAAACGGGCTCGTTTTAGAGTGTACAGCGTGTAGGTCTTGACCGAAAGAGTGTGAGCGTCGCGTGCGTACATGCTCCACGGTTTTCTCGTTCTCGCAGTAAACTTTCGTGAATTTTCCCGCGTAAAACCCATATTGTCACGTTAAATTTGATAACTAAAAATATTATCCCGTATCGAGAAAATAAATAGTTGTTAATCAAATAATTGTTAATAAATAACTGTTAAATAAAGGCTGGCATTTTATAGTTACAAGTTTCTTTCGTGCTCGAATTCTTTTCTTTTGAGAATTACCTCGTCCTTTCTCGCTGAAATAGCTGGTCACCGTTTTCTATCTTTCTCTCTCGAGTCGCATGAGCGACTGGCACCCAATAAAATAATAAATCGAGACGAGAAAAAGATGGCAAACTTTTGTGGTTTTAAGGCAAATTAGAAAAATTGGTCACAGTGTATAATTCTGTATGTCTCCAAAAACGCAGGAGCCCCCTTTATGGTGGCGCTGGCAGTATGTATGAATACACTAATACTATTAGTGCAGTAGTATTATATTTTTGGCTCCGCCCACACGCTTGGAGTGAATAGGGCTTTTATCAACGTTCGTATAACGCAGGCTAACTAACTAGTACTGCCTAAATGAAAGAAAGAGAAAGCGAAAATGTGCGTGCCCACCACTCTCTCTTGCTCCTACCCTGCTTGTAGGTCAGGGCTCACGACTAAATGTAAGAGTGGGGACCTTAAGAGGCCTACACTGTGTATAAGGTATTTCTGTCTCTACCAACGTATATTTCCCTCTCAATTTTCGCTCACCTCGCCCAATCAGACGAGCCCATGGCGATGAGTGTGAGAGAAACCGAAAATGTACATGCGTATGTGCAATCATACTTTTCGTGGTACTTCCATTTTTACTGTTTTAATATTTTTTTTTACTACTCAAAAATTACCCAATATATACGCATATATAGGGGTCATTCCATACCAAACCAACCAATCCGTGATCCCGACCATTTTTGATTTTGCTGAAAATTTTCTATTATTTTATACCTACTGAAAGAAGTCGTTCCTAATTTTTTTAGATTTTTTCCCCAACTCATCTGTTCACAATGGCTTTTTCAAAATTTCGTACAATTTTTTTGTGAACGCCCGTAGCTTCTTCAATAACAGAGATATCGAAATAGAATAGTAGGTCATTTTTTTCGTCTTGAGTTGTAGTTTTATGAAAAAAATACAAAAAAAATAATAAAATGAATTTTTATAATTTTTTTTTAGTTTTTAACCAAAAATATTTTTTTTTCAAACTTGGACCGTTTTGATTTTTTTCAAAAATTCACCACATTTTCATAGACTTTTTTTACACATGTAGAAAAATTTTTAGCTTGTGATATTCATAACTTGGTACTTTTTTTTCTATTTTCTACCACGTGTCAAGCGGAAAAGCGTATTTCCTCCTTGAATGGACACCGCAGTAGAGTGATTTGATTCAAAATTATTCCAATCGTATATATTAACCGGATTGAACACATTTAAATCGTTACGTATACTACCGGGGCAAAGTTTCCGAACAAAAATCCAGAAAAGTTAAATGAAATTTTAACAGGGAAATAAACAATCGTTTTTTATTTTTAATTCATTAGAATTTCATCACATTATTGTCTAAAATTTTTTTAACCTGGAATATTTATTCTCGGCGTTGATCCGGTTTTTTTTTGTGAACTCTGGAGACGTGCTAGAATATCTAAAGTAAAAGAAGATTCATTTTTATATTTGAATTTTTCATTGATAAATATCTTGAAACCCTTACTGATAAAATCTTGGAAAAACGTCTGATAAAATTTTAATGAATTGGAAAAGGACAAAAACAAATTTCTTTTTCTGTCAAAATTTCATAAAAAGAACCTCATCGTTTTCGAGTTACGACTTTCGATGTACTAGAGGTTTTACTTAAAAAATAATGAAGGAAGAAATTTCTAAAAAAAAATATTTAAAAAATTCCTATACCTAAAACAATTACAAACGCAACTTTTTTTATTTTTGGAATATTCTGTAAAACTCAATAGTTTTGGTGGTACGGGACAGTTTAGAAAATTTGTCTTCTTTTTGTAAAAACGTGATAATTCTGCAAAAAATGATTGCAATAAATTTTTCCAATTACAAAATTGAAGCTAAGAACCTTCGAAGACTCGTTCGCAGAATTGAGGACAAAAAAATTTAATCTAGAAAGGGAATAAAAAGGGTAAAAAAACGGACGTTTTTGAAATGACGTAATAACCACAAAAAAGGTCGTAGACGTAGAGACAATAAAAAAAAAACAAAAATGAAGCGGAATATCTCTTCTCTATTACTTGCGTTGTCCATTCAAGGGGGAAAAACGCTTTATTGCTTGACACGAGGTAAAAAATAGAAAATGAAGTAACAAGTTATGAATTTCACAAGCTAAAAATTTTTCTGCATGTGTAAAAAGGTCCATTAAAACGTGGTGAATTTTTTGAAAAAAATCAAAACGGTCTAAGTTTGAAAAAAAAATATTTCTGGTTAAAAACTAAAAAAAAAAGTATAAAAATTCATTTTGTTATTTTTTTCATAAAACTACAACTTAAGACGAAAAAAATGACCTACTATTCTATTTCGATATCTCTATTATTGAAGAAGTTACGGGCGTTCACAAAAAGTTGTACGAAATTTTGAAAAATTTATTGTGATCAGATGAGTTGGGGAAACAATTTAATAAAATTTGGAAGGACTTCTTTCAGTAGTTACAAAATAATAGAAAATTTTCAGCAAAATCAAAAATAGTCGGGGTCACGGATTGGTCGGGTTGGTATGGAATGACCCATAGATATACAGAATGCCTGTTCGAAATTTTAGTCGTTCTAACTTCTGATCCCCACTCGTTTCTTGCATACCTGCTCCTTTTCATTAAGGTAGCTCGGGCGTGGCACATGCCCCCAATGGGAGATAGCCATTCAGGAAGAGAAGAAGAAGGTAACTCGGGTCGGTTAGAGCGTTACGTTACAATACGGAAAACATATTGAGGCGGAAGAACGCGGACGGCTGCCTAACAGGCGTCCGCCTAGACAGGCGAAGTGACGTGACGTTACAAAATACAGATGAACCGTACAAACAGACGAACACGGACAGAGCCCCCAGTCAGAAGAGATATCATCTCAGTTCCTGACTGGGGGAGGACAGTAAGAAGGTGGTGGTTTAGTGGATAGGCCTATTTTTTTTGGGAGTTCTACATACCCCCGTAGTTCGCAAGACTAGTAGGCATCTGTAAAAAAGATTTCACAACTCCTTGTAAAAAAAAACAAATAAAAATGTCGCTACTGATTGTTTAAACAAATTATTTGAATTATTTAAACAATTGTTCTATAAAATAAATCAAGTTGTTGAAATTATTTAAAATTTATTTTAATCGAATTTTGTGCAAAATTATTCCACTATTTTCCCGCTTGTCAGATCACAATTCTGGAAAAAACTTCAATTTCAATTTTTCATCATACTTTCTCCATATCATCATATCACATAAATTTTTGAAACAAACAGTGAAACAAACATCAGCAATAAATTATTTCTCGTAATCAATAATTTTGAAAAAATTTATTTTTTGTCATTTGTTTAAAATTTGTTCAAACAAATTGTCTAGACAAATTATAACTATGTTGTTCTGACGTACTTTTCCACGTAGATCTCGATTCTGGAAACAATTTTGAAAAATTTTGATTTTCTGTTAAAGATTGTTCAAACACTTTCGTACTACCAATCATATAATTGAGAATATGAATCGATATGAATGAAAGCAATGCTCGATGCTATCTCGTAAGGCGAGAAGTTTGGTGATATCATCACCAGCACTTGAGATGCCTGAGGACACTTCGCCTCGCTTAGGGAGTACAATGGGGCCTTATGTCCAAGGGCAAGGGATTCGGGTCTCAACGCGAAGGGCTGGGGCAGATTTGGACAAGACGCGGAGTGGAACACACCACTCCACTACAACGTGCTAATATCATTATGCAATAGTTCTGTTGATAGAATAAAGT
This sequence comes from Venturia canescens, assembly GCF_019457755.1. Classification (NCBI taxonomy): domain Eukaryota; kingdom Metazoa; phylum Arthropoda; class Insecta; order Hymenoptera; family Ichneumonidae; genus Venturia; species Venturia canescens. The sequence continues at coordinate 27,333,040 of NC_057422.1, forward strand.
CGGACACTTAATCAATTAACTTGTCTAAGATTTCTTACATGAAATAATACGAAATCATTGTCGATTTAGTTTCAATAAATAATGGAACATTGAAAAATAGCTAATTTACTAAATAAAAATCATGATCTCTCGAAGTTTTTGGATTTCCATACCCAAATCCATACTAGGGGGTTTTTGAGGCTACTGATTACGAATTCGAATTCGAAATTTTTTAATTCAAAATGGTAACTTCAATATGACAGACCACAAGTGAAAAAAAATCGTTAATTGAAAGTGAAAGTGCGCGTACTCGTAGGTTTTCGGGGTAACTGACAACGAATTTGCATTCGAAATGTCGAAATTTCAAAAGGCGAATTCCATATGGCGATAAACAAATTTTTAAAACGAAAAAAATCGTTTAGTGAAAGTGTAAGTGAGTACTCAGGGGATATCGAAGTCGCTGATAGCGAATCAGTGCTAAATATTTTTTAATCATAAATAAGCTATTAAAAATCCTAAAAATAGTGAATTTAACACAGCGACTAGCATTCAAAAAACAATGCTGACCGAGTGGAGTGTATTATTCAGGATCATTATTATATTGATCCTGAGCCATATTGAATTCACCATTCGGAATTTCAACATTTTGAATGCAGATTCGTTGTCAGCTACCCCGAAAACCCCTTTCTCAGTTACCTTACTCAGAGCAAACGCTGTCCTCAAACACTCATCCTGATCCTAGAAAACATTATAACTCACTTATCCTTAATTTGTCTGGATCCCTGGGATATTGGAAGGGTTCGGCGACGGTCGAATTCCGTAACGGACAGTAAATAACCTAACCTTGCGAATGCACCGGACATTAGACAGATTCGGCGACGTTTCGATCCCGTAGTCTGGGTTTCGCATTCCTAACCTAACCTTTATTTTTTCAACTTTTTATGCTTAACGAGAATCAAGGAAGATTTTTCTTGTAAATAATATTGGATTTTTGTAAATTTTGCAAATTTTTCTTGTGCATAAGTTTTAAATTTAAAATTGAAAACAAACTAGCATGAGTCAGATTTTATTGTAATTTCGGTAAATTTTTGATAATTTAAAAGGACACGGTACGATTTCAAGGTTATAGTGCGACGATTGATCAAATAAAAATCTTTTCTTATATAAATTCAAAAACACTTTGGGATTATCAAATCTTTTCGAATTTTGATTTTGAAACGAGCGATTATAAAACTAGCGTAAAACACGTAATAAAAAAATCAATTTAATTCAAAACTTCGAGCGAAACATAATTTTCGTTAACCGGCGAATGCGATCGCGGATTTCTGAACAAAAATAAAAAGAAACAAATTGTCGCGCAAAAATCGCTTTAAATGGAATGATTTTCTTTTATTTAACCTCAGAGGGCCGAGATTGAGAAGTTCAAATTGCCATTGAAAAGTGCCCAAATTAGTGTCTGGTATCACAGATTAACTATATACAAAGTTCATATCACAGGGCGAGCTGATATATCGGCTTTCCGGTCCTCTAGAGGTAATGAAGGAACGACTACTCCTGTCAAGTAAAAAAAACAGCTTAAGGTCGATGGGTGAATATTCGCTATCCAAGATTACGCGATGATATTTTTGGTAGGCAAAAATGAATACGTACTGGATAGATTTGCAAAATTTCGACGCTATTTACCGTGTAGTTTAGCAGCAAATTAATTATTGAATATTAACCTTTCTCTAACACCTATCACTCCGGCATATGAAAGCCGTACACACATGAAAAGTTATTGAATTTTTTCGTTTGTTATATCCAAGATTTTGCAAAAAAAAATCGATCGTTGTATTTTGTGGATATTCAAGAATACATGAGTATTTTAGTTTTTTAACATTACCGTTGAAAATCAACTGAAATATGAAAAAACATCTCATGAGAAGTCATTCAGATTACACGACAAATGGATCAGTAACGTTTGACAACGCTGCATTCAATATACGTTCACATGTGACGTCAGTTCTACCTTTTGGTCATATTTTGTCGTTCGCCACGTTTTCTTGTAAATTTTTATAAAACGACGATTTTTATCCCAGTAAACTTTTTGATCATTCATTTTTTCATTTTCTTCCACTACAATACTACTTTGGACAGTAAACTCACTTCATAACCTATAAAGTTTGTAAACAAAACTGACAGCGTGACATCAACAGCAGCGGCAGCTGCTGCACCACGCTAGTCAAAATGAACTCTTCAAACGTTTTTTTCGTAATAGAAATGTATAAAAATGTTGGTTCGTTCCCAATTATATTTCTAAAATAATAAAATTATTGTTTTCAAGCAAGTTTCGTCTTTTGAAATTTTCGAAAAATATAGTTACTGCAAAAATCACGTAGCCGTCACCCATCCACCTTAAATTAAAATTATTCACAATTAGTTTGATTCATGTTGAATATTCAATTATGACGGCTTATAGTATGTCGTGCTCTTGATAAATGATTTATTTAATAAAGATAAAATGAATAATTCAATTCTCAACGACTTGGGAGTTTCATCAACTGTTAGGCTGATTCGAGTTTTCAAGACCGTCACGGTGATGCATTTTGCATTTTCCCATTAACTTTCGTGAGACTGTTCATTTCCTAGCCATGTCCTTCGAAATAGGACATGACTTAATCAAAAGCCAATGAAATTTCTTATACCGTGCACAAATGGTGTTTTCAAACAGGTCTATTTGCGTCCAAAATCGAATTTTTAATCATTAAAATATTTTTATTTATATTACGCTCTAAAATCGAGTCCGGCACACTACTACGAATGCGAGCGAGATAAGAGGAAACAGGCTTTGTGCGCCTCTTTCTGTCTCTCTCTCTCTCGGTTGTTGGCGCGGAAATAGAGGGAATAGGCGCGTTCAGTGGACTGAATGACGCGACGCAAAGGGATGTTCTTTCTTTGTTATTAAACGGGCGTATGTTCCGCTTATTTGTAGTAACTTACGCCCGACTGATCCCAATAAAGCACAGTATCCCGAACATCCCGAATTTCAAGATTCACTGAACGGATTTACGTGTAACAAAGACTAATTGAAGCTGAAAAATCAGCCAAAAATAATTACACCGTATATAATTGCAACGGTTCATCTGTCGGAATGATTTGAAAAATGCTGTGAGGTTATAAATCGGCATATTCAGGTATATAAGAGTGAAGCAGGGCTCGCGCTGGCTTTTCTTTTACACGCTGGTTTTTCTTTTAATACTTAGTGTTGAACCGCTACCGCCCTGGCTGATCGCGATACCGTATGATATCGTATCGTTTGATACATTTTTAACCGAAATATTTCGGTATCGATACCGATTTAACCGAATACGGTATATATCCCAATTTGATTCTATTTGGTATCGATACCGAAACTTCACGGTATGACTGCCGATTTGGAACCCACGCAGCATCGGTATCGATACCGAAACTTTTCGGTATGACAACTGATTCGGAACCCACCTTTAGTATCGATACCAAAACTTTTCGGTATAACAACCGATTCGGAACCCACGCAGATTCAATATCGATACGAAACAGAATCGATATAAATCCTGATTCGGAACCCAAGCAAAAACCATCGTTGTTGCATTTAAAAGTCGAAAAAAACCAGATCATCTGAGAGAGCCTCGAACCCGGGACCCTCGGAGTTCGAGTATGGTGCGCCATCCACTACGCCACCAAATATCTTATATCCAAGGACTAACGGAACTCATATATAAACCGTGATTCATAATTTATATATGAGTCTAGTTGTTTCTTGAATACAAGTTGTCTGGTAGCGTAGTGGATAGCGCACTTGACTCAAACTCCGATGGCCGCGTGTTCGAGTCTTCCTCAAATGATTCGGTTTTTTCCAAATTTCGTGGAAAAAGTAGTCCTACCGAAAAGTTTCAGTATCGATACTGAAGCTGCGCGGGTACCGAATTAGTAGTCATACCGAATCTGTTCGGTATCAATACCGAAGTTGCGTGGGTTCCGTATCTGTAGTCATACCGAAGTTTCGGAAAAAAACGTACCAAACGATACCGATAACGGATACCGAAATTTTATGGTATCGTGATCAGCCAGGGCGCGTCTCTTGATTTCAGTGATGATCAGTAGGAAGTTATTGCAATTTGTCTTGTCAAGCTTGTCTTGATTAAGTAATCATGAAGCCATACTCCGGTTCGCATATTAATCCCCGAGTATGAAGAGAGTTACCAAGTGTAGGCAATAAAAAAATGCGAAAAACCGTTTCTTTAAAGATGATGGAATGATTGTCCTAATCGGTTGAAATGAAAATTCTTATAATCATTTTGTGCCTTCTACGCTTGAAACTTAGAACCTTCTAAATACTTAACCTATTAATGCGTAAAATGACAATTTAAACTGTTGGCCAACTTTTCGATACTATTGAAAAGTACTTTTTTTTCCCCACCGACGTGTAAAGTTCGCAACGATTCCCTCTGTAGAGTAAAAAAAGTAAAAACTTCGCCCTCTTGGGAAAACATACAAAAGTCGCGCTGCGCATGCGCAACACAGCCAGCGGTAACAGTTCACTGTCCGTGGCGACTTGTCAGCTGATGTTTGGTGCGTGAATTTCATAACCTATTTTATTTTTTCAATTCGTTGTATTTTTTTGTGTTTGAGGAACCAAGTAGTAATGAACTGATCCCTTGTACATCAAAAAAGAAATATATACAGTGCTGGGAAGGTTTTGAACAATGGCAAAAGGATAAAAAAACTACTAGTGTTGATGAATCTCGATTCTTGGTATATTTTAAAGAATTAACTTCGAAAAACATTGTACTAAATTGATAATAAACGAAACGAAAGATTTGTTTTTTGTCTTTCTTTTTCTATTGAAATCCTAGATCAAAATTAAAGGGTGAATTTTTTGGAATTATTTAATGAAATAAAATTTCGAAAAAGAAATTTACGGAATGTTAAAAATTGAAGTATTGAAAGAAAAATTGCAGAAAAATCGCAAATTTTTTGGCTTTTGAAAAGTTTAAAAAATGGTTTGGAAATTTAAAAAAATGATTTTTTTCAAAACTCTTAAAATTCCGTTCTTTTTTTATTTAAAAAAAAAATCTGGTTTCTCAAAATTCGAAAAATTTTCATCTCCTTCATGATTTGTGATTTTTTTTCAGCGTTGAAAAATTAAATTTTTTTCAATTTATAAATTTTTTATTGAAAAAAAATGGTTTCTTCCGAAATTTTTATTTTTTTAAACTTTATTCTTCTACTTAAAAATAAATCGCTGTTATTAATCAATTTTTTTTATAAATTTTCATAAACCCTGAAAAAAATTCAGCGAGTTTTGAACTCTCTGTTCATTCATTACCTACACTGTATACGTTAGCGAACTTTCCACATCGGTGGGAAAAAAAATAGTATGTGCACCTCGGAAGTAAAGTAGGCCTCCCTACACGCGAATCTGTCTACAACGATATGTGTGTAGAGAAGGATCTACTTTACTCCCTAAGCGCACAATATACTATTAAAATGGTTTTTAAGAAAAATAATGAAATTTTTCATGATGTCTGGTTATGAAAAAAGTTCATAACCAAGGTTTCTAATGCTGGCGATATAGTCATTTGCCGCATCAGACAGCAACAGCAACAAAGTTCTATTAAAAGAAGAATAGGGGTTGAAAAAACTTAATTTTATTGTATTTCAAACCCAAAAATTATAAATAATTTGATCTTATTTCACGAAATTAAGGCCCAATTCTGAAAGAGAACCCTCAAAAATCTTTTATACAATATTTTGAAGAAATATTTTGTTTTTCAATTAAAACTGTGTACTTGAACATGAATGTACAAAATTATTGGCTTGCGCATTAAGAGTATGGATCAGTCGACTAACCTCACTTGGAATTTTCGAAATTGAAATTCTCTGACACAGTTTGACCGATTAAAAAAAGGCTCTGTCAGCCTACGCAGAATGATGGCAAAAATCGACTGACAGAGCCTTTTTTTAATCGGTTAAACTGTGTCAAAGAATTTCGATTTCGAAATTTGCAGCTATCTCTCTCGTACTCACGGTTGCGATATACCGACTGATCCATCCTCTTAATTGATTAAACTGCAGTTCCAAATTAGTAAACTAGAACACGTTAAATGAAGTACCTTAGGGTCTGTCGTTCTCTTTCACTGTTACCAACAAATGTGCCATATTGACAACTATGAACGTCATCATGGAGGGACAACAAAAACCATTCGTTAAATTGAAACATGTAAGGATACTGTTGAAGCAACTGATAAGTAGCATCGATGAATTGAGTGAATATTGGTGCAACTTCTTTTCCATCGCTGCTAATGTAACCGCAGCGATCACTGAACTTGTGTCCAAAGGATAGCCAGTCTTTTTCGATAAGAGTTTGAAAGCCTTGCATAGTACGATAGAATGGATCTAGAAGCAGAGCCGCTATCGAACAGACTTGAGCTGTTCTATCCCATCCGTCACTGCAATGAACAACTACGCTGGTTCCATTGGAAATTGCACGTGCTATGAACCAACCGGTCTCAAGGATGGAACGGATATGCTTCAGCCAGCCACTGCTCTCTAAACCACTCAGGAATGAACCTATTGAGGAACTCCTTTGCACTAGGCACGACAAAATATCCAAAATATCAATTACAGTAGTGAACAATTGTACATTTAGTGGATTTCTATGAAAACAACTGAAAGGAGTGAAATTAAAACTGCATTCTCAAGATTGTGATACTCCAACGAATTTTTATATTGAATAAAAAGATTAAATTCTCATAATGTTGTTGATGAAAATTAAAACTCTTTTTATTGCGAAATAAAATTTTAGCAAGGAAATTTTGACATTCGGTAGAACTTTTCAAAAGATAATTCGAGATTTCTATTTTTCAACTGAAACTGTGCGTTCGTGTTAAGTAAAATACAAAAAAATTGAAAAGGGTACAAAAATAAGATGAATGAAGATTTTCCAAAATAAGCTTTTCCACAAAAATCAGCTGACGCTAAATAGTTAACTTACATTCGACTAATTTGCTCAAACTGGCTCTCATGACATGTATATTCTCGATACCAAAGAAGCGAAATTTGATATTGTCATAAAAATTCTCATTTTCATATCCTTTGCCAGCAGCACGATTCGCCATAGCATTGATCTATAAATCCAATGACACAAATTATCAAGTGTTAAAAATTTTTGATTGTAGTTGAATTCCGAAATACTGCTTGAAACGTACTCTTGGCCTCGTATCGACGACATACATGTATTTGCTATTGGGATTAGTACACAGAATTTGATACAGCATTTGTTCATCCTCAGGACAACGAGCATTAAAGCCTGAAAGAGGTTGACTGCAACGACAAATCGCAGCCTGAAAATAGACAATTTTTATAAATTTTTTCCAATTTTGGATACTGGATGATTATGCTTTTTCATAGATATTTGATTTTCTAGATCAATCAATTTTTTCAACCTTATTTGAATGTAAATAAGTGAGAACTGGTAATCGTTCTTTACTCCTAAATTTTGCACTCCCCATCAAAGTTTGATTTGAGCATGAGGCTGGAACGTACAAGTATTTTGGATAAGTGTCGCAGAGCTAAAACCAACCAAGTAAAAATGAATGAACAAAAATTCAGTCAGATAATCGATTCCGCATGTAATTAAGGATGGTATATATACCTCATAGTTCGTGTTAAGATATGTCTGATTCCACTCTTTATTTGGTACTCCCTGCCTTTGAAATTCATTTTGGATGTCGAAAGAATTCCAGCCATCTCTTTGGATTTCCGAATCTTCTAATGTTCGAAATTTGAAGCAATATAAATCTTCCAATTTTACTGCAAGCCCCAAAGAAAGTATTGATCATTAGAGAATAAATCTAAAATCTTTGCAATTGTATTTATTCGTTTGTGACAAAACGGAACAAAGAGGAGATTAAAAAAATATAATTGAAAAAGGGAGCAAAGTTAAAACTTCATTTCCACAATTCTTTTTCATCTTCCTATCAGAAATTTGGATCATTGGTTTTTTATTAAAGTTGTAACTCCTTGATATTCCCACAATTTATTTGTCTTCTTCTGAACTATATCCATTAATTAAATTAGAGCTTTTGATTATTTTCGTTATCTAATTTTTGCACTTATTTATAACTATCTCGCAATTATTTATAACTAATGATACAACTTTCCAACACAGCATTTGGTTGCCATTTTGAACAGTATTATGACAATAAATTATGTCTTAAAGAATTAGTGGACAAAATCATTACCTGGAAATGAAAGTTTCATGAGTGTCACATAAATATTATGACAATCACGTTCCTTAGATATTATGAATGTAACAGTCAGAAAGTGTTTACACTTTATGTACAATGGTGATCCTGTTGTAGTTAATGGCTGTTTTTCCACAACAGCTATATGTGTATTCCAAACCTAGAAAGCAAGAGTTATTGATAAACAAATAAAAAAAATATGAATGAGATGAAACAGGTTGATTCGTTTTTTGTAATTGTGAATGGAAAATCGTTTGACATTGAAGTTTGCATTAGTGAATAAATGCTATGGAAATACTTGAATTTTCCAAAGATTAAAAATAAAAAAATAAAAAAATTAGATCCTGTCTTTGACTATGATGATGACCTTAGCTATGGATTGACTTGGGCATTAATCACTGTACAGAAAGTAATTGGGAGCACGTGGCAAAATTCAAAAAGAAAAACGTATCGGTTGTAAAAAATGAAAAAAAAAAGTACTCTTGCAGAACAGCTGCAAATTGCCTTCAATATATTATTCAGTCATTTAATAAAATATAATTCTATTAGCACAACATTTTGTGAAAAATTCTGCATTTGTTTGTGAAGGCAAATGGCATATATTTAAGAAACATACTGTATAGTTGTCCGGTAACCCAATATCTCACATCGGACAAATTATATATTGCTGAGAATTTTTATCCTGTGTACTTTCATTATGTGACACTGCTTTTAATTAATTTATTTCACACATATTCATTTGCCACTATAATTATTAACAATTTTTATGAATACTTCTCCCTATAATTGACAATTTATATGAATATTTGCTTTCCTATGAGCTTAAAAATACATCATTATTCTGGAAAATTATACTCATTTAATGAGTGTGATAATATTATTTTGTTTTCAGATTGACTTCATCTGAATGAAAAAAAATATATTATTTGTCCAGATTCGTAGGATCATAGTGTTATTGTAGTAACAATGCTTGGAAATAGTCTGACATTCCTATAACATATTTCCGCATGAGTTTAAAAAGCAGTCTTTAAGGTATTCCTTTCACGAATCCGAACTCTCTACAAAAAATTGATTTTTTACCACACCTGCGCTGAAAGTTCAACTTTCCGAAATCGGAAGGTTGAATTTTCGGTGCATGTGTGGTGAAAAATAGTATACACTCCACGGGAATGAAATTAGACCACCTCAAACCACCTGTTTATCACCCTCGCCTTCAGCTCCGGTGACAATTCTGCCCACGGTTTGAAGTTGTCTACTTTCCCTCCCTAGGTGTGTAATATACTATTAATTTACAGTCAAATACAAGTGCATGCGAATAGATTGACGAAATTTCGGGTCAGGTTATCGAATATTTAATGAAGAATTAAAATTTCAAAAATCATAAAATTTATACGGGAGTTTACGGAGATTCCATCATGACCACATTTCTATTCAATAATTCATATACTGAATACCTGATACAAACTGTCCCACGGATAGAAAAAAATGTAAGGAATCCATAGCGATGATAAATTATTTTTATCTATATTATAATAATATTATAATAATATTATAATATAATATATTATATTATATTATATATATATTATATTATATATATAATATAATAATATAATAATAATAATAATAAAATAAATATTATAAAAAAATAAAAAATAAAGATAAAAAAATAAAAAAAAAAGGATCATCAAATGTTGAAAAAAGATATTAACAATAGAAGTTAGAAAAATGGCAGAAGCAGAAGCTTTTCCCATATTACAGCGACTTCTCAGAGGTTAGGACTTAGTCCAAATGTCAAGTACCCCAGTTTGCGACACCAAAAAATATGGTCCTGCAAAAGGAATACCTTAAAAAATCTAGTAGTTTAAAAATTCATGTATTACCTATAATTGAATGAAATGTACACAGCAAAAGGAAAATATTAATCGGATGGAAAAAAATGGAACATAGGTGACTTACCCATATTTCTTTTTTTCCATTCTGATCTTTAAAAATAAGATGAGTGGGTGTAAGAAACAAGGTACCAGTAGAATGGTTATTAGTAAACCGATCGAGCATACGAACATTTTCGACCTGAAATTAAAATAGTTATTTATGACTCATTATAAAAAAAGAAAGATGTTGATCTGTAACATCAAAAAAAAACACAAAAATCAATTTAGGTTTCAACCCAAATCAGTTCTTATTTGAAACTTGTCACCATTTTAAGAACGAAGATTTTTGATTAACCTTTAGAGGACGGGAAATTTTCAGTTCAAATCGACATCTTTCAAATCGTGTAATACATATATAAATCAAATGTATACCTCAGGACAAGTCTCCGACCAAGCAGGTGGTCCCTAAAGGGACCCGTCCCGTCCTCTAAAGATTTAGATTATACTCATCGAAAGTACAAACCTTTCCAACTTTAATCTCATCCATGACATTCATTGTATTGTTGCGCTGAACAATATCACATTCAGGAACAGTCCGAAAAAAATACAGGTTAAAAAAAGACCTTATTTAACAAACTGCCATAAACTACGTTTATGAACAGAGACTATAGATAGACACGACGATGTCAGATGTATGTACGGCACCTCTACAACAAAACGCTTACTACGACATCTATCATCGACATCGTATACCTAAGACACACGGGGTACATTGGACTTGGAGGCAGACGACTTCCATCCCTACCAGAAACATCTCTAACAAAATTCAATACTACCAATTACATCTCTACCAAAACGTATTTCTATCCAAATAAAAACAAGTCCCGTAACATTTCTACCACGATTAAAACACTACCCCGTAACAACTCTACCAAAATGAATATAATTCATTTTATAAATGTCTACCACATAACATCTCTACCAGAAAATATTTCCACCACATAAAATGTCTATCCGTAAACATATCACAAAACCTCCACTTTTGTTGGTAAGGAAAGGTTAACTTTTATAAAAAGATAAACCTATTTAACCGTGAAAGTTGAGTCATTCAAGTCATTAAAATCTTTTAATGACTCAATTTTCACGGTTAAATAGGTTAATTGATTCATTAAAAGATTTTAATGACTCGAATGACTCAATTTTCACGGTTAAATAGGTTATCTTTTTATAAAAGTTAACCCTTCCTTACCAACAAAAGTGGAGGTTTTGTGATATGTATACGGATAGACATTTTATGTGGTGGAAATATTTTCTGGTAGAGATGTTACGTGGTAGACATTAATAAAATGAATTATATTCATTTTGGTAGAGTTGTTACGGGGTAGTGTTTTAATTGTGGTAGAAATGTTACGAGACTTCTTTTTTGGATATACATTAATTTTGGTGGAGATGTAATTAGCATATAGTATTGAATTTTGGTAGAGATATTTTTAGTAAGAGGATGTAAATGTGCCGAGTTGTTACGGGGTAGTGTTTTAATCGTGGTAGAAATGTTACGGGACTTGTTTTTTGGATATACATTAATTTTGGTGGAGATGTAATCGGTAGTATTGAATTTTGGTAGAGATGTTTTTTGTAAGAGGATGTAAATGTGTCGAGTTATTGCGGGGTAGTGTTTTATCGTGGTAGAAATGTTACGGGACTTGTTTTTAGGATAGAAATGCATTTTGGTAGAGATGTAATTGGTAGTATTGAATTTTGGTAGAGATGTTTCTGGTAGGGATGGAAGTCTGCCGCATATGTCCGTTTTCTCCAACGTTAATCTGAGTTTAAACTCGGTTCATCCTATCTCGAAGGTATATGAAAAAAATTGAACTGAATTTGAACCGCGTCGGAGAAAACGGCCATAAAACGTGTTCGATTTGAAGTGAACGCGGTGTCGCCGGTTGCGTTCACGTCATGTTAGGCCCGCTACCCCCGCTACCACCCGCTACACACGGTCAATAATATTGCGCAATATACATGATCGCACAATACTATTAAACGTGTAGATGTAGGGCCCGCTACACACAGTCAATAATATTGCACAGTAATATTGCACAATAAGTTTGTATGGTGTGTAGTGCGCCATAAATTTAAGATAGCTCAAACTTCTGTTCAATAATGATTGCGCAATGTTTCAATACTACATCTACACATTCAATAATATTGTGCAATCACCTATATTGCGCAATATTATTGACCGTGTGTAGCAAGCCTAGTATTGAAACATTGCGCAATCATTGAACAGAAGTTTGAGCTATCTTAAATTTATGGCGCACTACACACCATACAAACTTATTGTCCAATATTACTGTGCAATATTATTGACCGTGTGTAGCGGGCCTAACTCACGAAAGTGCAGAAAAGTGTAGAAAGTTCAGCCAGCGCGAACAGACCTTTTGAATGCATAGCCGCCAATGTTGAATAAATATTTTTCAGATATTGAATAATCTACTCACTACTTAATGATACAATAAAAATATTTGTAACCACCGAACGATTCTCCATCAGTAGAACACTTGATCCAATTGATTGATTGCATGAAAAATTAAAAAATGTTTGACTAACTTGCAGCTAAGTTTCATTGATTTGATTGTGTAATAACTTGTGACTGCTAAAAAACATTTTGATTGTGGTACTGTTAACAACGACCACCCAAATATGAGGATCATTAAAAAATTAGAAAAATTAGAGTTAGGCCAACGGTTGGGCTCAGCTCAGTCAACAACACACATAACAAATTATTCAATGCTTTAACCTAAAAGCGTTCTGCATCAACCGGTTCTGACTTAATTTGCTGATATTGAGTAAAAAATATATGGATTCACATTAGAAGGGTGGTTTCTAATTTTCATTTTTGCTTTACAACTTGCAAAGCTGCGTCGATAGGATACCATTACATTTTTTTATTATTTCTAGATCATCGTTCATAATGCGAATGACAGTGGACAAGAAAAATAAAAAACAAGCTTAATAAACGTCAAAGCTAAGATCATTTTTTTAGATTTTTCTAGTTGTTGAAACATACAATTACGGTGTATATTTAATGAGTGACACGATAAGTTAAACTACAAAAATTATACGCATGATGAGACAGTGATGCTTTCACAACGGTCGTTGGCACTGAAAATAAGAAAATTGGAGTGTCATCAACACCTGAATTAATCACCGTGATTATGGACTGATCTAATAACCTCATGAAACGGTTATAAAAACTAACAAATCGTTTATGAAAGTTATTTTTAGTATTGATACTTAATAAACAAAGGATTTCTTACGGACAATAATTTCGTAAAATGTCGTTTTCCGATTACGAGCAGACATGTCACGATCATGGAACCCTGTTGGTCCTTTTGCGCCCGATTGGCACTCAAATAAAACAAAACCTTGTGACAAAATTGTGCGAGCGTATAATGAAAAGTGGTAGTTGTTTGACGGTGATAGATTCAAGTGGATCGACTCGCGAAATTTTCACCCGTTTTGTCAAAGATTATCCTGTTGAGAACAGTGATTGGGGTGATTTTCAAACGCATCGCAGATTACTGGGTCTTATTACTTTTGGTAAATACAATGATCAAACAGAGTTAAATGAGCTCTGTCGTATACATGAGACTCTAAAAGTCAGGTATTCTTCGACACTTTATGATTCGCGTACAGTTCTCTTTGGGCCTGTAAAATCTAACAGTCTAAAGGAACCTCCCCTAGGGTTCACAACTCCATCAAATTTTAAGACAAGCGGTATCTTCTTTCTGGATGAATCTTGTCCTGAATTAGAAACTGAGATCATGGAATGTTTAAACCTGCTCTTCTGGATACTGGAATCTAAGAGACTAGAAAGGTCAAGAGAAAAAAGTGAACGAGTATCTTTAATTGTGGCACCTTTTGAGAAGAAGGATTTTATTGGGCTTGATATGGAGTCAAGAAACAACAGGAAGAGATGTATTGGACGTATGACCAAACATCTTGGGGATTTGTGTCTTCAAGCTAGCTTACATTCAGACGCACTAAGTCACTATAATTCAGCTGCAACTATTCTTCAAGGAGTCAACGATTGGTTATGGCTAGGAGCTGCATTGGAGGGCCTCTGTGCAGCATCTGTCATTGTTCTTTATCCCAATATGCGTAGGAACTTACCACTGCAAAGAAATTCATCATTGCAGGAGGGCAGTCCGGGTAAACAAAGGTTTGCTTAGTTAATTCTGTAATATCTTTTCTAGTTCATTTTTTGTTTCATCGGCATCAATCATCTAAGCTCAGTTTTTTTTTATCGGCTAAATGAAAGGCATGGTAGGAGCAGGCAAAAGTAACATTCCCAAAAAGACTTAGGAAACCTAGTTATTTTTAAGATGTCAATGAATTAGCTGTAAAAAACATGTTTCAAATTGATAAGCTTTTTTCTTATTGTGTCTCTATCATTACAACCAATAATAAGATAATGTGTAAAGCCTTTTACAGCAAATAACATGACGCTGAAGTTTCCAACGTTGGAGTCCAACGAAATGATCGAAAAAAACTCTCCAATAATTCCAGTAATTCTCCTATTTTGTTCCCTGCCAAATTTGCGATTCGTAGTTTTTCAAGCTGCACCAACGATTCGTGAAATAAAAAATTGGTGAATTACAAACGTTTTTTGCGTTCATTTCGTTGGACTCCAACGTTGGAAACTTCAGCGTCGTCAAATAACTTATTATTGATTTTTTTCCAAATGATGAGTCGAGATTCAAAAGCACCCTCACTAGCTTTTAGTCAATGCCTGGCTAGGGCTGGACTGCAGGGTTAAAAGAACTTGCGGACAAGATCAAAAAGCTAAAGGGTCACTACTGAATCAGCCACTGTAGATACTTGCATTTTTAGAATTGATTCAAAATTGTCAAATTTCTTCTATGCATTGAAAGAACCGGAATATTACGATTGAATAAAAATCTCTCGGGAAAAAAAATTTGTATAAGTCCATTGATGATTGCCCACTTCTGCATTATATCACAAAAATTGTAAAAAGAAGTCTCAAACCTTACTGAAAATGATTTTAAAACAAGAAAAAAATATAAATACTAGTTCGATTTTTTTTTCATCGAGAGGGGATTTTATTGATTTATGGAACATAGAAAAATTTTTAACTATTTATTCTATTTGAAATTTTCAAGTAATTATTGTTTTCACACAAGCGTAAACAAAAGTTTCATACCGTTGCATTTTTTTTTATAGTAATATTCAAAAAATTGTGTTTCAAATGATTTTCATCAAGATTTGTGCAAACGATTTTGAAATTCTTTAAATATTTTACAGTGATCCTCAAAGTTTTCCTACGTATTTAAATTCGTTCACGCAATTTTTTAAAATAATAAAATAATTTTCAGTGAGGTTTATGATTTTTTTCGTAATTTATCATTTTTTCCAACTTTTGTGTTGAACACGAGCCCGAATTTCATCGAAGTCCCACGACATTTCCTCAGAAGGAACTTTTTTCGGTCATTTCATGTATATCTCATTCGATTCATAATAGGCTGAAACGTGTTTCTGACCCGTCGTGGGAAGACTTTTATTCAGTTTTGAAAAACTTCCATGTCAACCCCTTAAAAGAGGGTGTTCCAAAAAATATTTTTGATTGATATTTGGCACGGTGGCGTGTATCGATCATCGAAAAATATTTGTGAAATAAAAAATTGGAGAATCCCCATATCGTAATTTTCGCGAATTATTTTCATCTTCAACCCCCTGGAAGGGGTTGTTCCGGAAATTATTTTTGATTAAAATTTGGCATGTTGGTGTGTTTTGATCATAAAAAAATATTGGCAAAATAAAAAATTAGAGGATCCTCATACCGTAATTTTGGGGAATTATTTTAATGTTCAACCCCCTGAAAAGGGTTGTTCCGGAGAATATTTTTGATTGAAATTTGGCATGTTGGTGTGTTTTGATCATTGAAAAATATTCGTGAAATAAAAAATTGGAGAATCCCCATACCGTGATTTTGGCGAATTATTTTCCATTTCAACCCTACTGTAAGGGGTGTTCCGGAAATTTTTTTGCTTCCAAAATTTGGAATTCATAGTTTTTCAACCTTTTGAAATTATTCGTGAAATAAAAAACCGGAGAGTCGAAAATTTTTTTTCATTTCAAATCGTTGGACTCCAGCGTTGCAAACTTCAGCATCATTGTGCAGTTCATAACAGTTTGATATTCTTCAAATGTTTGTAATGATCCCCTCAATTTTTCAACAATTTTAAATGTGTCCACAATTTTGTGGGATTAAAATCATTTTCCGTAAGGTTTATGAATATTTTGTATCATTGAGGAATTTTCCCTCCTCATTTCGACGGCAGTATGGAAAAACGTGCTATTTCAGATTATGATTGAACAACGTGCTATCTCAAATTGTGATAGAACAACGCGCTATTTCAAATCTTGAGAGAAGAACGTGCTATTTCAAACTGTGGTAGAAGAAGGTGCTATCTCAAATTGTGATAGAAAAACGTGCTATCTCAAATTGTGATAGAACAACGTGCTATCTCAAATTGTGATAGAAGAACGTGTTATTTCAGATTATAATGGAAGAACGTGCTATCTCGAACAGTGAATATATTTTCATTGATACAGCACTGGCATTCGGGGTACTTTAGTATGCAGAGCCACTCTATCTGTAAGGTTTTTCAATTTTCTTAAACTGTATTGAACAAACAAATTTTTGAAAAATTAAGAAATTATATTTTCATAGAACGATCGACAATTTTCAGGTTCAGTCCTTTATCGCACATAAACCTAATATCATCAATTTTAGATTTTGAAAGTCGGATCTTTTCGCTATAAGCTTTTTTTGGTATAAAATCGGTCCACTCACAGTTTTTTTTTGTAACAGAAGCCGAGATAGCTCTATCATCAAAGCTATATTTGAAATTTATCTTTTCGACGCTTCCATCAAAACAAATTTCTCGAATTTCGGAAATGCGAATCGATTTCCAATTTTGAAATTTTTTCGCTAGTTCAGCGAAGTCGAAAATTTGTTCTTGTTGGACCACGTTCACCTCATACGGCTTCGAGGGCCTTGCTGACTTCAGGATTGCATACCATTCTTCTTCGGTATAAACCGATTTATGCTGGCAACCTCTTTCGATTGCCGCATGCATCGAGTCACCCTCATTCTGGGTGTGTCCTTTCTCCAAAAATCTGCAATACAATTTAATTAAACTTAAGTTAATATTTACTACTTAATACAAATAAAATAAAATAAAGTTATATGGGCCATTCTTTTGAAACCCAATACACAAAATTCCTTTATATTTTTTTTCTTTATAGCTATATCCCTGATATTTTTTAAATTGGTCATCTATTTCTAGTTATATTTGACCTTTTACGTATGGGTCATTTTTTCGACTAGCAACCAAAGTATCAATTCAAAATCTAAAAAAAGTGCTTCTTATTTAACATATCTACTCGAATACTGAAGTTACAAGGCGATTGAAAACCCCCTGATCCACTCGCATGACGGATTCCAAAAAAATGTCCCATACATAAAGTACAAGGCAAAAAATAACTGTAGACAGATTATTAATTTAAATATGATAAAGAAAAATTTGTTACCTGTGAGTAATTTTAATCTTGAAGTCGTTAGCAGCTGTCAAGTACATTGAAAATAAAATTTGATTGCGATTTTGTCCACCACAATTATCGCTCCAGAAACAAAAACCTCTGGGAAGTCATCTGTAAAATCATGGAAATCAATGGTCGTAAGACTTTAAATCCAAGAAACAAAACGTTGTTAAATAAATGCAGAAGTTGCCGAGCACATCGCACTACGAACAAAAGAATTACAAAAGAAGAAAAATAGGACACAACAAATTACAACCACAAAGAATACAAAGACAAAACATTACAAAAACAAATTGCGACTAAAATAAATTGAGATCATAAAAATTTAAAAAAAATTACCCACGGAAAAAAATTATATACCAAAAAATTGAAACAAAAAAAATTTGGCCGTTGTACTTGGCGTTTTTTTTCTAGCTAATATTATCTAATTTACCTGTATCTTATACTCACAAATTCGAAAGTCGAGTAAAACGCCAAGTACAACGGCCAAATTTTTTTTGTTTCAATTTTTTGGTATATAATTTTTTCCCGTGAGTAATTTTTTTAAAATTTTTATGATCTTAATTTATTTTAGTCACAATTTGTTTTTGTAATGTTTTGTCTTTGTATTCTTTGTGGTTGTAATTTGTTGTGTCCTATTTTTCTTCTTTTGTAATTCTTTTGTTCGTAGTGCGATGTGCTCGGCAACTTCTGCATTTATTTAACAACGTTTTGTTTCTTGGATTTAAAGTCTTACGACCATTGATTTCCATGATTTCACAGATGACTTCCCAGAGGGCATAAATATATTTGTCTCTAGTTTTTTTACAGCATTCGTGCTGTGTTGCAGGTTTATTTGACGACTTTTTGTGTACTCGAAATCTGAAATTTTATGGGATACATTGAAAAATTGAAATAATGATCATAAAATTGAAACATCTGATCACCCAATAAAGCAGTTTATATATTCACCTACACCCATCTCTCTCTATATATTTATTTTGACATGCTGAAGCCGAATTCCAAAATACCGTGAAAATAGGTGAAAATTGCGAAAAATGGTCGTTGAGCAAAATTTTGTTGACCTAAATCTAGAATGTTTCTCGTGTTTTTCGAAAGTTCTGATAAACAAGGTTTCAGACAATATTTCGGATTTTTCGATTCTCACAAGTGACCCATGAATCTCATTGTCAGTATCCACTTATATATTTGAAGCCCCTGGCTCAAGGAATGTCTTGGTATGAATCAGTTGAGATTTCACACAATCTGGACAAGCGATGAGAATTTTTATTATGAGGTCCAAAAGCTTGGAATATTTACATGAGGCGCCCGAGACTTTGTAAAACCATGTTGACCAATTGATTTTGTTCTTCCGAACAGATGTACCAATATTGCGATCGTAGAAAATCACTCCGTATCGGTTTGAAGTTAAAAGTATTATTAGGAAATTGTGCACCCTTTCCACTACAAAATCTATCGACGTCAAAAAATCGAATTGAAACTTGAATATTACTTCAGAAATCAATTGACTGTAGAATTTTAATTAAAATTGAACATGACGCTAAACGAGTTTATCAGTTGTGCAGTTTATATTCTGTTTTAGGATGTTTTATCAAAAGGTAATGATTAAAAATGATGAATACAACGTTTTTATCACTCCTTCTTTCGGATCAACAAAATGTTTGCCGGTTCGTTTGCCCGTTTTGCTTTTGAACCAGGCAAATTTCCGGGTCCCTTCCTATTATTGTACCGCGAAACAAGACTCTGCAAGACCGGAAACGAAAAAAAAAAACACGCATTAGTTTTGCTATGGCTGAATTTTCAAAAACCCAAGATTTCGCGGTGTCGAGGACGAAATGAACGGTGGTGTGAAAATAATATGTCAACTCGAGGAAAATACAAGAAATAATTCCCTGTCCGTCGAGTAAAGCTCGAATGACCGAGGAATGACCTTCCACAAGAAAAGCGAGAATAAAGTGTACGTAACAAGTTCTAATACTTTGGGAATCCATGAGCTTGGTTCGTTACGACAAAGTCTCCAAAACTTCTGTGTGAAATGAAAAATACCACCAAGCGGAACCATCTGACATTGCTCTGACTCGATAGCATACCATGAATAAATGACGAATGAGAAATAGTGAAGCTGCGACAAGCCTCTTCCACATTTATCAGCACTGGGGATCAAGGGACGCGGTAGCGGCTCGTATTGTTACAAGATTCTGCAATCGAAAACATGCAATTACTGTTTTACTTTGGAAAAACGTTTATCAGAAAATCTTTTAATCATAAATGACATTTCAAATGATTTGATTCCATCCAATAGTCGTAAGACTTTTAAAAGTTCTCTTTAAATTCAAGTCAATAATGAACATTTTTCTGCTTACTTGACAACCATAAACTACATGGCAGAACACACAGCACAGGCATTATTAACATTTTTTTATAGAAGTATCCAAAAGTCTGAGAATTTCAAAACCATTGTCACCAGCTTGTACGTATGCAATTACAATCGCAAGATCTCTATCATCATTTTCTTTTCAGACCACCAGAAATTTTCTCAATGCGTCGAGCCCTTAACTGGAATTGAACTTTCTTAGTGTTTTTCCATACAATGGGTTTGCTTCTTCGGTAGATATTTTTGTAGTCCTTGATCTTATTCGTCACTCCTATCTTGGGTTATTTTATTTATATTTTTCAATGGAATCTATCCAATTTTTGATAAAATAGCATAATGACAATGATAATGATCATCTACAAATCTGATAATATTCAATTTTGGAGAGCTGATGAAAATTGTCGCCATGACAAAGATGCAGAGGCATGGATTTATTTATTTATTTAAATCTCCTTTAAAATGTAAAAGGATATTTAAAAACCAATTTCTCGTGAATTATTGAATAAAATGTTTTCCATATGATATAACAAATGAAACGAAAATGGAATGTGTAGGGAATTGAAATCTGAGAATATAATCAAACAAATATAAATTCTTCATTTGTTATTAAATAAAATGTTTTCCATGAGAATTGAATAAAGAATCAAAAATGTAATGTGTTAAATTGAATTATTGTAAAAATAGATATATTCAACAAATATACCCATCTATAATATTCAATTCAATTCTACACATTTCCGTTTGGATTCAATATTTATATCATACACAATACATTTTATTTGAAAATTTATTCCGAACTAGGGTGCATTCCGTGCGATTAAGCGTGTGAATAGTTTTCTTGTAGCGCTACTTTTATTGCGACAGCGTCTTCAAGCCCACCAATCTTGAAGCAGTTCAATAAGAATAAACAGGAGTACAGGGGGATGGCTCCATAGTTTTCGATGTCCAGGTATATTTCTCAAGAGTTTTTGATGTCTAGGTATATTTCTCTACGGCTTTCGATGGTGAGGTCAACGGCTCCATAGTTTTCGATATTTAGGTCGCTATAGTTTATGGGGTCGAGAACAATCTCTCAATGATTACCATGTTAACACTGTTATTGTCATTGTTTTTCGATGTTTGAGAGGACGTTTCCATGTTTCATTATCTTTTTCATCTCGTATCATGTTTCATTAGGTTCCAGTATCTAGATTGACAGTTTCATGTTTATCAGTGTCCGGTGATATTTATTCACGATATTCTGGGTTCTTGAAATCCCCCCTGTTATTGAAGACCATGGAGTCTTCGATCAGGATATCGATAACCATGATGAAATATATCCAGACATCGCAAACCATTGAGTCATCGACCTCGACATCGAAAGCTACGGGGAAAATACCTAGACATCAAAAACTGTGGAGCCGTCGACCTGGACATCGAAAACTATAGAGCTATCGACCCAAACTTTGAAAACCATGGATCCATCAACCTAGACATCGCAAACCGTAGAGAAACATAGCTAGACATGGAAAATTATGGAACCGTCGACCGGGATAGCGAAAACTATGGAGAACTATACCTGGACATGAAAAACCATGGAGAAATATGCCTAGACATCGAAAAACATGGAGAAGTATACCTAGACATTAAAAACTATAGCGCCGACGACCTGGATAACGGAAACAGTGAAAAAAAATATACCTAGACATTAAAAACCATGAAGAAATATATCTGGACATCGAAAACTATGGAGGCGCCGACTTAAATGTCGAAAACCTTGCAGTCGTCGACCTAGACATCGAAAACTATGGAGCCGTCGATCTGGACATTGAGAATCGTGGAGAAATATACTTAGACATCGAAAACCATGGAGAAATATACCTAGACTTCGAAAATCTGGGAGAAATCTATCTAGACATCGAAAACCATGGAGCTGTCGACCTAGACTTCGAAAACCTGGGAGAAATCTATCTAGACATCAAAAACCATGGAGCCGTCGACCTAGAAATCGAAAACTATCAAGCCACCTACGAGAGATGGATTTTGCTTGTGCCCTTGGTGAAAAGGGGTCGAGATCGTTTCTCTACTGCGTATGCACCGACACATCATTCTAACCTCGTACGATGACGCGCGTAATTATTTTTTTCCTGCAAGTTTTGCTCATACAAAAAATAAAGAATGTACGAATGTACATTTGGCGCATTCTTTACTTAAATTCACTCCAATGCTTATCATCAACGATAAGCACGAGTAAAAAAAAGCCCAATCCAACGATTTACTCGACAGCATCATACCTACTAAAAGAACATTAAACGATAGCATCACACCGACTAAAAGAACATTAAAAAAAAGATTCGGCCACAATACGTGACTCACATTTCTTGGTAAAACGAACATGTGGTATCCTTTAATCCCTGAACGATTCGATAACATTTCGTGAAATTGACAGCTTAAATTTTGAATACAACGGGGAACTGTCACTTTCCAAATTTTTGAAGCATGAACAGATTCATGGAAATATATAGGTATACAATTTGTATTATGACACCAGAAAAAAATATATAGATATATAAAATGTATTATGGCACCAGATTTGTCACTAAATAAAACAAATAAACATCAAAAATGTGTGCGAAAAAATGCAACATTTTTTGATGAAATTAAAAAATAAATAATTAATATCTTTTCAATGCGTTAAGCTACAGAGTTCGTAAAGGTCGCGATCGAAAGATAAAAAAAAATAAAAAATACGTCATCTTGCAGGATTCTTTGGAATACTGTAACCCTAGGGAAAAAAAAGGTTGGGACAAGTACATTGATGGTCCCTCGTTTGCTGATAATTCCACCCATAAAAAAAACTTTAAAAAAAATTTTTTTTGAATTGTAAAAAAAATTATTTCATAAAAAAAATTATTATTATATATTTTTTAAAGTGTCAAAAGAATCAAATAACAAGTAAAAAATAATAAACCGAAAAATCGCCCTTGAAATCATTTTGGAAACCGATGCCTCATTCTTCTTATTTGATTCGAACAGCTAAATCAACTGAAAAAAACTCCATCTAATTTACGTGCGGCATTAAAATTTATTATATTAATTCGAGGCCAAGTATTTTCTAATGAATTGAAAAAAGTTACCATTTGAATTACGTGCAGCATTAAAATTTATGATATCAATCGGTGGACAAGTATTTTATTAGTAAATCCAAATTTTGACATTATTAAATTCTTCTAAGAAGCTTTTAAATCCAAAAAAATCACATGAAAGCTAGTCATTTCTTACTCTATGGTGGCAGAGACTTATAAGAAAATCGATTCTTCTCAGACTTTCAGGATCCTCTGGTATTATTCACAAAATTCGACGTCGATTGGATCGATACAAATTATGTTTAAATATGTGTTAAAAGTACTTGTCCGGCCCATCACTTTCCGTTTAAATTGTTTATCCAAATAAAAGTCAGGGCTTGTCTAGAACTGATGGATCACAAGTATTCATGCAGAGGGAATTGAGAGAATTATCTTCAAGTAATTTTTACTTAATTGCACTAATTTAATAAAAAACGGAAACAAATTATTCTGCAATGTAGAAGGGATATTATTGTGCATCGATAAATGAAAAAAATTGTACATAATGTATATGTTCAAGCTTCCAAAATAACTCTGCAGTTTACATTCGATGACGGCAATTTTTACTTCCCAGTTATTCTTCCAGCGAACGAGTTCCATTCGGAATAAGAACTAACCTATACTATTATTAAGAACATCAAATTAATAGTGAATCGCATTTCAACAAACTTTTAACGAGATTCTGCCGTGCCATTTCGTTTTTTTATGATTGATTCTTTATTGAATGAATAGTGATGGGCCGGACAAGTACTTTTAACACATATTTAAACATAATTTGTATCGATCCAATCGACGTCGAATTTTGTGAATAATACCAGAGGATCCTGAAAGTCTGAGAAGAATCGATTTTCTTATAAGTCTCTGCCACCATAGAGTAAGAAATGACTAGCTTTCATGTGATTTTTTTGGATTTAAAAGCTTCTTAGAAGAATTTAATAATGTCAAAATTTGGATTTACTAATAAAATACTTGTCCACCGATTGATATCATAAATTTTAATGCTGCACGTAATTCAAATGGTAACTTTTTTCAATTCATTAGAAAATACTTGGCCTCGAATTAATATAATAAATTTTAATGCCGCACGTAAATTAGATGGAGTTTTTTTCAGTTGATTTAGCTGTTCGAATCAAATAAGAAGAATGAGGCATCGGTTTCCAAAATGATTTCAAGGGCGATTTTTCGGTTTATTATTTTTTACTTGTTATTTGATTCTTTTGACACTTTAAAAAATATATAATAATAATTTTTTTTATGAAATAATTTTTTTTACAATTCAAAAAAAATTTTTTTTAAAGTTTTTTTTATGGGTGGAATTATCAGCAAACGAGGGACCATCAATGTACTTGTCCCAACCTTTTTTTTCCCTAGGGGAAGTTTATGGTTTGATATCACGTCTTTTTTCTCAAAAGATCCTTATTTATGTTCAGATGAATGTAAGATTTTAGTTTAAATTTCTATGAATTGTTTATAATTTTCGGCGTATAACGTTGGTTTTCACGAAAAAAGACCTATTTTTCGTCGAAATTGTACTGAAAATATTTCGATAGAGGTTTAGTCTTGGACTTTTGTGATTTTTCTCCTTGTCTTCTAATATGTTTCGTCCATTGGGAACTCAAGAGCATGGAGCAATGCGTGTTGCGGGCCGAGATATGATTTTCGGCTGATAACGTTAGGAAAAAGAAAGGAAAAGAGGAACGATACATCAAATTCAAGACACAACATATCCAACAGAATTGGCCCTTTTTAAATGTTGCTTTTGCATTCTGAATCTAGACATTTTCGTGTCATTCAAAACGTGTCCCCGATGAAATATATTTCCAAAGTTTGCAAGTGGCCGCTGAGATCCAATTATCCAGTTTGATAGTTGCAGAAAAAAGGCACCCGGAAACATTTATTATGTCAGAACTCAAAGAAGCCAAAAAAACTGAGCGTACTTAATTCAACAGAGCAACCGAATTCAAAGACGTTTAAGGTACCTGCGCATTGGTTTTGGAGAAAAACAATTTCAGGAGAATTTAAAAATGAATTTAGAAATATAAAAACTCAGAATAAAATAGAAAACGGAAAATTTAGGAATTTAGAGAAGCTGAAGACGTTTGTGATGAATTTTTGAGATTACATGTTACGGTTGGAGTAAAGAATTTAAATGATTGGCACACATGCTGCGACACAAAAATATGAAAGTTTGGAGGTATTCGCTTCATACCGCAGTAATACAAACTTCAATAGTATTTAAAAAGAAATACTTTAAAACTTACTAAACCAAGTTCTATTACTCATTCTCATAATCAAAGATAGGGGGTGATACTTAACACACATATTTATGCACAGAAATTTCAGACTTCGCAGGTATCTGCTGCGATTCAATGTATCTGCGCAATAAATTTTAAAGACAGCAATTTAAAATCTATCCATAAATGAGCAACTGAAGACTTCTGTGATGAGTGTTTACTTCATATATATGTTACAGTTAGTTTTAAAAAGTAAAATGAGTGACACAGTATATCAATTTTATAATTCGCAGATTTTTGCTGTATTTCAATAATCCAAATCTATAGTATTATAGAGAAAAGTTGGCAAAAGTCATGATGTTACGTTGAAATTACATAGCGAACATTGTATTCAGAAATTCTGTATGTTCCCATGGATGTTAGCAGGCATTATATTTGATCGCATCCAAAACTGAGCAACTGTAGACTTAGTGTAATGAATCTTTTCACTAATAATTCCACATTTGTAGTTTGCAAAGTGAGAATACTCAATATTACCATAATTAAAGATATGAGGTGATACTTAGCACATATATTTATCCACAGAAATTTTAAAGTTCGCAGCTATCTGCTGCAATTCAATGTATCTGCGCAATGAGTTTGGAAAACAGCAATTTCAAATCAAATTTCAAAGCATAAATGAGCAACTGAAGACTTTTCTAATGAATTTTTCACTTCATATTTATGTTGCAGTGAGAGTCAAAAAGTAAAATGAATGGCAAAGTATATAAATTTTATAGTTTGCAAATTTTTGCTGTATTTCAATGATCCAAATCTATATAGTATTATAGTGAAAAGTTGTTCAAAGTCATGATGTTACATTAAAATGACATAGCGCACATAACATTTAGAAATTCTGTAGGTTTCCATGATGTTGGCAGGCATTATACTCAATCGCATCCAAAACTGAGCAACTGTAGACATATCGTAATGAATGTTTTCCCCAATAATTCCACATTTGCAGTTTGCGGAGTAGGAATACTCAACATACACGTTATTTCATAAGTATTGTTGTCAAAATTTGTGTTTGCCTACCGCATTCCGAAGATTCAACTTTTCATACTATCAGCAAAAAAACATCCAAAGACTTTTTGGAACAAGTTTCAAAATTTATTACTCGACAGACCAGGTGGAAAAAGTATAACTACACTTATATCAACACCAGAAACTGTTTTGAGAATCAGATATACAAAATGTGCGATTGATGATCATAGTCGGAAACCACTTGAATTACGTTACCACAATCAGCATGAAGAAATATTAGAAAATCATAGGACACATATTAGGAAACCAATTAATAATATGTATCCATCCGCTGCAAACCGATGGAGTCAAAACAAGGATCGGATAGAGCAGAGCCAAACTCAATAGGAAGCAAAATATGGGAATATTCAAAAATAATGATGACACAAGAAATAAATTAGAAAACATTTATTCGATTGGAGTTTCTCACATTATATATACTAACAGTTCTGTATGTTCTTGTTTTATTAAATATCAACCATAATATTTCAGATCGCAAAAAGAAATCTTGACATTATAGATTGACGAACATTTGTCCTTACAACTTCCAGAGCTATTTTTGATAAACTGATTTGCTTTATTTATATTATTATTCACTAACTGTGCGAACGTTTGTTACATTTGTCCCGCACTTCGTAACGTCAAACCCCGGCCGGTTCGTTACCACACAGCTATCAAAGGGAACTCGTATATATAACCTACATTATTACATATGATATGTTATCACGCAACTGATGATATATTTACACTGGACAATATTCCGCAAACTCTGGTTTAATTGAAAGATTATCTCAGTTGACACTTATTTCCAATCGAACGAAATAATGAAATCTTGAAAAGTTTCGTTGACATATGCATCGCGCATTTTTTTATATTTTTTAGCACACACAGATCATAGTCTACATTTACGCGGCCGCTTTTATACCGGTTTAGTATACCACAAGTTTTAACAAAATAAATATTAACCACTTTTCACTAACCATTTTCATTTATTAATTAGAGTCTGCACACAACAGCACTTTGGGGATTATAACCTCACCTGTCAAAATGACGTTCAGTATGAAAACAAGTTTCAGGTGGTTTCGGATGTGCGTATCGATGTATTGATATCATATAACCTATTTACAAATGATATAAATGATAAACTTATTTTCAGTCAAACGAATTAATGAAATCTTAAAAAGTTTCGTCGACATGCATTTCATTTTTATTTTATTCTTTTTCACACACAGATCACAGACTACATTTACGCGACTGCTTCTATACCGGTTTAGTTTAGCATTCCACAGGTTTTAATACTATGCACTTCGTTAGATGACGAAAGTTTTTTTTATTTATCCCACACGCATTCCATAGTGTCAAAACTCTGTTTATACGATGATCGAAAACTGACACATGGTTTATATATATATATATATAATATAATATTCATGGAGTCTGAGCGCGGTCGGGGTAAGACTCAATAGTTAGAAGGCCTAAAATGGCGAACAGGCATTCTGTATAACGCATATATAGATATACAGAATGCCTGTTCGCTATTTTAGGCCTTCTAACACTTGAGCCTCACCCGCGGTCGGCCTAGCAGCTGGAGGAGCCGACATCGTTGAGCCAATCAGAATGCGTAGAGGCAACAACTCTACTACTACTAACTACGTCAAAACGCGTATACGTATACGTCGAACTCGTGATGTGTCAGTAACTTTTGCATAATCTTGAGCCCGTGCAAAGTTTTTTCTCAGCAATTACGCCACCGATCGTGTTGATTTTGGGCGCAATCTAAAGAGAATTTCTTAATTAGCTGAAAGTTCAATTTTCAAAGCCTTAGATGACTCATAACTTCGGTAATTCAAAAAAATCACTTGCCAATTTTACCCCCACCACGGCGAATCGTTTTATTCAGAGAAAGTATACTCGGCGTGAGCCTCGGGCCAGCAGACGACAGGGCTGTCAATGTACTTGTCCCGAGACTCTACCGAGTCTCTTGATTATTCAGTTATTAAAGAAATAAATTTTGAGTGTTATCGAAAACAGCTGAAAAACACTCTCGCTCCGGTAAAGACTCTCTGGAAGCGACTCGTCATACATAAATGTACTTGTCTCAGAGTCGCTACCGCGACTCTAGATCGTTGACCTGCTGAGTTTCAATTTCTTTTGAAATATACCTCCAGACAAAACTTGCGATTTCATTCGCTCTTCTCTTGCCAATAGTCTCATTCCAAAAATTACATGTGCCATTACGAGACGTGATGTTGAAGATCGTGAAATTGTAGCATGAAACTTTCCGTCTGTAATATAATGATGATGTTTCTGCTTTTGGAATTGAGAGGACCTTCTGTAAATCGAAACAGGCCACGGAGATCGAATCATTTTTTTTAGCCTCTTGAATATCTTTTGCTTTCAGATTTCTGGCGGTATCTTTATTTTTTTGATGCTCCATAAACCATTCGATTCGAGCTTTTTCTTTTTCATTTTCATTTGCTATGTTTGTAAATTTTTCACAATCATCGCAACGATCTTTTTTTGGCTTGAAAAACGATAAATTGAATTCGTAGTTGAAGATATGTCTGTAAATCTGTTCTCCAGCTATTTCCGGCATACCATTATCACTGCACCATATTTTGTACATTCTGTACATTTTACTGATGTTTAAAC
Source organism: Venturia canescens (assembly GCF_019457755.1). Classification (NCBI taxonomy): domain Eukaryota; kingdom Metazoa; phylum Arthropoda; class Insecta; order Hymenoptera; family Ichneumonidae; genus Venturia; species Venturia canescens. The sequence continues at coordinate 27,362,215 of NC_057422.1, forward strand.
CTGGTTCCAAGTATTCAATTTTTCTGTCACTTCGGCAATAATGTGATTCAACACTGGGAAATAGTTTTATGTGATCGAAGACGGTTTGTCGAATCTCGTCAGAAATTTTCTTTGGTCTCGTACTGTGACGACCACGACGATCGCTTTCAATGAAACCGGATTGGGTGCAAAGTTTTTTAGTAAGCGTTTGCAACGGACGACGTGTGATTCCTGCATAATAGTAAAGAGTTATTATAAGTCACATTTGTATCACTCAAAAAGTATGATGCAAACGGTATTCATGCATATATCATAACAATTGAAAAAAATTCAATCTAATTTACGTGCAGCATTAAAATTTATTATATCAATTCGAGGCCAAGTATTTTCTAATGAATTGAAAAAAGTTACCACTTGAGTTACGTACAGCACTAAAATTTATGATATCAATCAAAGGACAAGTAATTTATGAGTAACTCCAAATTTCAACATTATGGAATTGTTCTAAGAAGCTTTTGAATCCAAAAAAATCACATGCAAGCTAGTCATTTCTTACTCTATGGTGGCAGAGACTTATAAGAAAATCGATTCTTTTCAGACTTTCAGGAGCTTCTGATATTATTCACAATATTCGACGTCGATTGGATCGATACAAATTATGTTTAAATATGAGTTAAAAGTACTTGTCCGGCCCATCACTTTCCATTAAAATTGTTTATTCAAATAAAAATCAGGGCTCTTCTAGAACTGATGGAGCACAAATATTCATGCAGAGGGAATTTAGAGAGTTATCTTCAAGTAATTTTCCCTCAAGTGCACTAATTTAATAAGAATGGAAACGAATTGTCCTGTACTATACAAGGGATGTTTTTGTGCATCGATAAATAAAAAACATTTTGCACATTAAATATGTTCAAGTTTCCAAAAATAAGTTTGTATTGGAATGACGGCAATTTTTACTTCTCACTTCTTCCAGCGAACGAATTTCATTCGGTATAGCTAACCTATACTATTATTAAGAACATTAAACTAATAATAAATCGCATTTCAATACATTTTTAACCGGATTCTGCCGTACAATTTCGTTTTTTTATGATTGATTTTTATTTCAATAAATAGTGTTGGGCCGGACAAGTACTTTTAACTCATATTTAAACATAATCTGTAACGATCCAATCGACGTCGAATATTGTGAATAATATCAGAAGCTCCTGAAAGTCTGAAAAGAATCGATTTTCTTATAAGTCTCTGCCACCATAGAGCAAGAAATGATTAGCTTGCATGTGATATTTTTGGATTTTGTGTTGTGACGTGACAATTCGACCCGCCACTCGTACGAATCGTGTCGACCAGTGGACCGGGTTTACGGCCCTGTGGACGCCGCTACGACTCTTCGGGTGGTGCTCGGAAGGGGAACTCCTCATTGCGTAGTTTTAAGTTTGTATTAAGAATTCTCTACTTTACCTGCGGAGCGCTATTTACCGCGCGAGACTCATTACCTACTGCGTGCTGGGGCAGAGAGAGAGAGAGAGAGGAAAATTTGAATTGGCCCGAGTAGTTCTCGTAATGTCATAATCTGATTAGTATTTCAGCTGCTCTTTTAACGTGAAAGTTTCGGTGTTGCCTCCATCGCTTCGGACTCACACATCGCTCGATACGTCGTGAGGTGGCTCTTCGTTCTACCCGATCTCGCTTAAGAGGATTGTTCCTCCCAAAACTTCGAGCATAAAACATCACTCTCGGCCCGCGGACGGCTGAAGGGACACGCTGGCATAGGCCACTTGTGAACGCCGCCCGTGCCCTTCCCGCGGAAGGAACCGAGAGTTGCACCGTCCGCTAGACCGTGAATTTGGGTATCGCTGTCCGTGAGACACGGCGCCTCGCCCAGTGGGGTCCGGGGGAGTTTCCTGGGGGAGAGGTGCTGTATTGCCTGGTGGTGGGCCCACCGTGATCCTGTGGGACGCCCAGGGTCGTGAGGGAGGCCTTTCAGAGATGCCCGCCGGATCCCCAAGAGGAAAGATGCCCGGACCACGGTCGTCAAATCGGGAGGCACTATCCGAGTAAGCGGGGGAAGCGAGAATGAAGATGTAGAGTATCAGCGACTCATCCAGTAAGAAGCGCGGCGGAGAATCAATTTCGTGCACGCTTCCACTTTCAAAATTGCCGCGAAAGCGTAAGCCGGGGCCCACACTTCGGCCGCGCCTAGCACCCGAGCACTGCGATGTGATACCCGAGTGGTGGGGATAGCGCCGGGCGCCGAGAGCAGCTCGCTCGCATAAATTAGTCTACTTCCGAGCACCCGATCGGCGAGCCACGTCCCAAATTGCTGCGTCATCGATCTTTCTTCGTGCCTTTCCTTTGTGGCGAGCTGTTCCTCGGTAAGTCCGTCTTTCTCTCCACGAGTTCTTTCATCTCGTTGAGCCTTCCGTTCTCGTTTAGTGTAATTTCGGAATATCGTTCCGGATTATGAGTTGGTTTTATTGCGATTTAGTGGGGACGCGTGGATTGCGGTACCGAGCGGGATTGTGGCCGGTACTTCCCGCTTCTCCAGTCCTTTTGATTTTGTGGCTCAATTAGGTGAACGAGCTCGATATTAGTTTGGTCCCTAAATATAGAATAACTGTAAAAAAACAGGCGTTATAATGTTCTTTCACGCATTATTTTTCGAGTCGCTGTATCTCTCTCTCCCTGCACGTGCTAAGGTCGCTAGCGAGCGCGCTCGGTCGCGCAATGTTTTCGCGACGTCTCTCTCGCTCTTACGTTCGCGCTACGGCTTGTATGGTGGCTCACACCTCGTATTGTATTAATTGTATTTCGTTCCTTTCTTCGTCCTTCGTTACCGCGTATCGGCTCGAATAATGTGTCGTGGATCGCATCAGGACTTTATTCGTGCGTAGTTTCTCCGCATTATTTTCTCATTTATTTCTCGCTTTTATTTACTGTATCGGTTCGAGATGTGAGGAAATCTCGGCGTACTTTCCGCCTGACCGAAGTTCCCTTCGCTGTTACTTGTGATACTCGCGCGTTACCTCTCGGATTACCTAACGTCAATTACCTTGCCTACGTTGCCTATGACGCTCTCGCGAATTATTTTTGGGTTACCTAGCGTCAATTACCTTGCCTATGTTGCCTATGACGCTCTCGCGAATTATTTTAGGGTTACCTAGCGTCAACTACCTTGCCTATGTTGCCTATGATGCTCTCGCGAATTACTTTAGGGTTACCTAGTGTCCATTGCCTTGCCTATGTTGCCTATGACACTTTCGCGATTATCTCTCGTTACCTGCGGAATCCGGTCGGACCGTGTGCGTGATCGGCGATTACCTACTCGGACTCGGCGAAGCCTGTAAACGTGCGAATACTAGTATTCGAACCTGCGCTCTTTATCATTCTTCGTATCTCGACCGCACAACCAACTCTGTTAATTTGATCACCTTCGATTTTGTCCATTAGTGTAAATTCGATCTGACAGAATAAACTGTTATTTAATATTTAATTTCCCGTTGTTTCGGCTATATTTTGTTTGTGCTGTAATTCGTGTTGCGACCATCGCTACCATCTCTCAAGGATCCCCCCTCCTCTACCTTTCGTACCTTAGCTAAGCTGAATAGCCGGACCGTCCTCGGTCACGTGTGTCCCTCAGGAACTTGTTATTCTTTTGTTTAATTAAGTTAACATCGCGAGAAGGGGAAAAATCAAGTCGAGTATTTCGGCAGTACTCTGTACCTGGCGCCCATCCCATCTTCGTTGCCGGTGAGTTCATGAGGAGGCGCAGCTCGTGAGCCGAGAAGGGACCGATCGTACCTTCTTCGGGAAAATCGTTGTTACAGTGTTCACTGAAGAAAATGAGAAGTGGTTATTGCTATACGGACTTGCGAACAATCAAGTTCAAATTACTTGGAGATATTATTTTTATTTCTTTCCATTTTATTATATTTGTCATTATAGCCCTGATTTGTTTTCGAATGAGCAATTTGAATAAAAAGTGATGGGCCGGACAAGTACGTTTAAGACGTATTTGAACATTATTTGTACCGATCCAATCGACGTTGAATGTTGTGAATAATACCAGGGGATCCTGAAAGTCGGAGGGGAATCGATTCTTTAAAGTGTGTACCTTGTTGAAGTAACGAATGACTTTCATGTGAATTTTTGATGATTTTATTTCCATTGATTTTTTAGTAATTTTGATAAAACGTTGTGAGCCTGACAAGGATTCTCAACGCTCATTTGTCGCCGGAGATTATATTTCGAATAACTGATAAATACTTGACCTCGAATTGATATAATACATTTTAGTACTGCACGTAACTTCCGTTATGACTTTTTTTTCATTAACTTTTTTCGTGAAAATAATTATCATGAATTTCATTAAAGTTTCCAATTTGTTCGATAAATATTCCAAATTATCAATAAAAACTCGGCCTCCAATTGATATCATACATTTTTATACTGCATGTAACTTGGATAGTACATTTTTCAATTTGTTCAATATTTATGAATTTTTTTGAAAATTTTTTATTTCTCCTTATAGAATTTTTTTCGGTTGTTTGTTATTTTTGTTGAATTTTATTGAACTTTTCAATTTTTCGTTTATTATTTCTATAGAATTTTTTTCCTGGTTCTGAATCTTTTTTCTATGTCATCCAGAAACAAGAGACCATCAATGTACTTGTCCCAACCTTTTTTTCCCTAGGGGAAGTTTATGGTTTGATATCACGCCCTTTTTCTCAAAAGTTCCTCATTTATGTTATGACGGTTATAGGATTTTAGTATAAGTTTCTATGAATTATTTGCTTAGTACATTTTTATAGATTCCATTCTCATACGAACATTTTTTATGGGATAATCTTTTTCATGAAATTATCAGCAAATAAGGGATCATCAATGGACTTTTCCCAATCTTATTTTTCCTGGGTATGATGTTCGGCTTATAAAGTTGGTTTCTACCATAAAAGACCAATTTTTCGTAAAAATTGTTTAGTGAAAATATTTCGTAACAAGTCTGCCTTTGAACTTTGGCGATTTTTTTCCTTATACTCTAATCCATAAAAAAAAACTTTAAAAATATTTTCTTTTTAAATGGTCAAAAAAATGATTTTATAAAAAAAAATACAGAACAATTCGAAAAAATTTGCACAAATCTTGAAAAAACATTATCTGTAAAAAAAACTAATCTGTATCTATTTTTTAAAGTGTCAAAAGAATCAAATAACAAGTAAAAAATAAAAAACCGAAAAATCGCGCTTGAAATCATTTTGGAAACCGATGCCTCATTCTTCTTATTTGATTCGAACAGCTAAATCAATTGAAAAAAATTCCATCTATTTTACGTGCAGCATTAAAATTTATTATATCAATTCGAGGCCAAGTATTTTCTAATGAATTGAAAAAAGTTACCACTTGAGTTACATGCAGCACTAAAATTTATGATATCAATCGAAGGACAAGTAATTTATGAGTAACTCCAAATTTCAACATTATGGAATTGTTCTAAGAAGCTTTTAAATCCAAAAAAATCACATGCAAGCTAGTCATTTCTTACTCTATGGTGGCAAAGACTTATAAGAAAATCGATTCTTTTCAGACTTTCAGGAGCTTCTGATATTATTCACAATATTCGACGTCGATTGGATCGATACAAATTATGTTTAAATATGAGTTAAAAGTACTTTTCCGGCCCATCACTTTCCATTAAAATTGTTTTTTAACAATATTAACAATATAAACAAATTAGGGCTGTTCTATAATGACAAATATAATAAAATGGATAGAATTAAAAATAATATCTCCAAGTAATTTGAACTTGATTGTTCGCATGTTCGTATAGCAATATCCACTTCTGATTTTCTTCAGTGAACACATACCATTCGGTAAGAACCAATGAAAATGAGAAATAATCAGGCGCATTACTAGAAATTTTCAAACCTACTCAGCCATGCAATGTTTTTTTTTTCTATAGTCACGTACACATTTTGATAAATATCACTAGTCGAGTACGACACATGGATTCCTGGAATTTGAAGAAAAATGATTTTGTTGTGAATTATGACTCCATATAATATAAATAGATTAATCAACTTCATCTTTCATTTTCGTTTCATTTTGACAAGAGCGATTCGAAGGAAAATTATTTTCTCGGGAATTACTGTTCCTTAATATTAACACATGCATTAACTTCGTTTTTGATTTGTTTTCGAATGAGCAATTTGAATAAAAAGTGATGGGCCGGACAAGTACGTTTAAGACGTATTTGAACATAATTTGTACCGATCCAATCGAAGTTGAATGTTGTGAATAATACCAGGGGATCCTGAAAGTCGGAGGGGAATCGATTCTTTACAGTGTGTATCTTGTTGAAGTAACGAATGACTTTCATGTGAATTTTTAATGATTTTATTTCCATTAATTTTTTAGTAATTTTGATAAAACGTTGTGAGCCCGACAAGAATTCTCAACGCTCATTTGTCGCCGGAGATTATATTTCGAATAACTGATAAATACTTGACCTCGAATTGATATAATTCATTTTAGTACTGCACGTAACTTCCGTTATGACTTTTTTTTCATTAACTTTTTTCTTGAAAATAATTATCATGAATTTCAATTAAAGTTTGCGATTTGTTCGATAAATATTTCAAATTATCAATAAAAACTTGGCCTCCAATTGATATCATACATTTTTATACTGCATGTAACTTGGATAGTTTATTTTTCAATTTGTCCAATATTTATGAATTTTTTTGAAAATTTTTCATTTTTCTTTACAGAATTTTTTCGATTGTTTTTTATTTTTGTTGAATTTTTTTGAAGTTTTCAATTTTTCGTTTATTATTTCTATAGAATTTTTTTCCTGGTTCTGAATCTTTTTTCTATGTTACAAATTTGTTACCAAATTTAGTCTTTTTATTATTTTCCTCGGATAGCTGCCATTTTTCCCGTCATTTTGACCCTAATTACGTTCATATTAATTAATAAAAGGATTGGGAATAATTGAAAATAAAAATACAATTTTGGTTCGAATTTGGGGCTTGTGGCGCCGTTCAGTGCGTTGCCCGCCGGCTCGCTCGGGCCTTTGTGCCAGTAGCCAAGATGGCCGCCGGTCGGGTCGCACGCCCGTCATCGCTCCGCGATGTTTTCGGTTCGCGCAATATTCAATAGTTCGAGCGGGCTCGGGCCGCTACGCGAGCGTTACGTCTCAGTTATTATTATTCAACACTATATAATTAGTCACGTCATTAATAATATCGATTCCTTCCACATTACAATAACCAATATTATTTTTTTACACTCCGCACGCAGCAGCACTCTGGGGATCATAACCTCAAACGTCAACATGAAGTGAAATCTCGCAAATGTGCTATCTTCGTATATATCACGATAATTGCACAAAACAACTCAAATTTTTGAGAAACGTCTGTTTTTTTCTTTTATTCACTCAGTTATTAACTGTACTTTTTTTTACAATCACAGCTAGTTGTACACTGACACTCGCCTTTCGATCGAAATTATGTCTGCTGTTAAGCCCGCTACACACACGGTCAATAATATTGCACAGTAATATTGCACAATAAGTTTATATGGTGTGTAGTGCGCCATAAATTTAATATAGCTCAAACTTCTGTTCAATGATTGCGCAATGTTTCAATACTACATCTACACGTTCAATAATATTGTGCAATCACCTATATTGCGCAATATTATTGACCATGTGTAGCAGGCCTTACCGTGCTACGTCTTTTGATTTAAATATCTGCTGTACTGCCGTGCTACGTTTTGAAGTTGTCGTCAGATTTCCAATCATCAACAACCAATTTCAACAACTAATCATAACATCTGTAAATGGATGTCGTCAGATCCGACCAATCAGAAATCCGAGAGCATCAAAGTGCCTTTGATTGTGTTGTAAATACAGATACATAAATTCTAGAATGTGTTGGTAACTTTTGCATAATCTTGAGCCCGTGCAAAGTTTTTTCTCAGTAATTACGCCACCGATCGAGCTGATTGTGGGTGGAATCGAAAGAGAATTTATTAATTAATCTCCAGTTCAATTTTCAAAGCCTCAGATGACTCAGGAGTTTCGTAATTGAACAAAATGATATGCCAATTTTACCCCCACCACCGCGAATCGTTTTATTCAGAGAAAAGATAGTCTCGGCAAGCTCGGGTCAGCAGACGACAGGGCTGTCAATGTACTTGTCCCGAGACTCTACCGAGTCTCTTGATGAATTTTTTCCATCTTCGTGAAGTTCTTTCGCCTTATTTATAAATATTGCTTTCAATTTTTTTGATGAAATCATTTTGAATAAAAAAGATATGAAGGATGTTTCATGGAACAAATGTATTTGTCGATGATTTTCCCCAAAATTTGCCGCAAAGAGAGAGAGAGAGAGAAAAGAACGTATAATGCCCACCAAGTCCACCAGAATTGGCCATTTTATGAAAAATATATTGCATTTCGAAGCAATAAATTTTTATTTCATTAAAAAATGTGCTTTCAATAACTTTTTGAAGAATTCTTTTCTATTCACATTACGATAGCCAAAGATAGAAAGTTGATGCACACATGTGGATGCATAAAATTTTCACTCTGCATGTAGACACCAAGGTTCAACCGGAGAAAGAAAAAGTATAAAACGTGTCAAAACCAACAGAGTTGCTTATTTTTCTACATCAAACAAATCACCCAATGGCTTATTGAAATAAACGTCAAAATTCAGCATATAACAACTCAAGTAAATATCTATGCATTTACTTGGCACAAAGATTTTTTTCAAACTCGGTTGTATAAACAAGCGATCAGATCGAACAACAATTATTGTCATAAATCTTCAAACTATGTTGATGAACTCAATAAGAGGAAATAGAAATATACAATATACTGTAACGGTACTCTTTTCTGTTAGACCACCCCGTTACGCGTAGATTCGAGCTTCTTATAGAGTAAAGGAGCAGGCATGAAAGAAAAACAAAAGTGAGAGGAAAGATCTGTGAAGAAACAAAAAGTTTATTCAAAATGTGGCTTGTGAGTCGTGTACAATGAGAATTTTGGTTCGCGCAAAGGGACTTGTCCTTATTGCTTTTGGTATTTTTCTTTTATAAAAATATGATCGCACGCTGATGACTTGACCTCGCCTTTAAAGATTGATTTCGCCTTTAGAACGGCAATTTTCGCAATTACGGATAAATTCCGCAAGTAAAGAATTAGATCTCGCAAATTAAAGAATTAACTTTTCCAAATTAAGGAATCAATCTCGCAAACTAAAGAGCTGACTTTCGCAAATTAAAGAGTCAATTTCGCAAATTAATTATTGATTTCGCAAACTAAACAATTGATTTCGCAAACTAAATAATTGATTTCGCAAATTAAATAATTGATTTCGCAAATTAAATAATTGATTTCGCAAATTAAATGATCGATTTCGCAAACTAAATAATTGATGTCGCAAATTAAATAATCGATTTCGCAAATTAAATAATTGATTTCTTACAAAAGTCAAGTCGATCTTAAGTTTTTGCCTTAAACGTTGGCACCTGTCAACCGGAATTCAGTCCACCCAGGAATCTTAAGGCAGAACGAACCCGAACTGCCCCCGCCCTCCTGGCATGGAAGGAAGGATTCCCCCAAGAATCTTGTGACCGAACGGAGCCGAACGGTCACCGCCCTCTTGGCAGGAGAAGGATGGGTAATCTGGCAGAAATCTTGGTCCAGAACGAAATCGAACTGTCCCCGCCCTTCTGGTCAGATCGGTGCCCCAGAGTGGAAATCTTGAACCCAAACGGAGCCGAATGGGGCCTGCCCTTCCAAACTGAGTCGGTGGTGATCTACGTTTTGCAAAGCGGATTCTGAGTTGCGAAGTCAGAATCGGCTGGTGAATTGCGTGTGCGGATCTGAGTTGCTCAGTCTCAGATCGGCGTGCGGAAGCGAATCAAGCGTGATGAGGGCAAGACTGGCTACTGAGACTCGCTCTCGATGCCTTTTTATACTGGGCCGATACAACAACGTGAAATAATCATAATAATTTGGCGGGCTCGTGAGATTTCTGATTCGCTCGCTTATTAAGATCTCGAACCTTCGTTTGCTCTAAAATTCCTGGTTGGCTAATTTTATCCTCGGTGTGCTTTATTATTGGTCGCTTAATTTCGACCAATAGTGAAATTTCATTTTAATGAACTGCGCCTGTGCAATAATTCATACTCGCCAATGGAGACTAAGTAATTTTCTTATTGGAGATTTGAAAAATTCGCCTATTGGCGGAGTTTTTTGATTGGCTCTTACGAGCCTTAGTCGCAGTGACGCGCGAAAACTATTTAAATTTGAATTGATTGCTTTGATAAGTTTTTCTTATTTTATGAAATTGATTTGCTCTGACATTGCCACTGGTTAGTTCGCACCAAAATTTCTTATTCAATTCAGTCTTTTGTTGTTGACGAGAAATGATTTATTCAATGAAATTAATGAAAATTGGTTCTTCTGGTGATCTATGTGGTGCGGGTCGATAAGCGAGCCCGTACGCTGGCGCCTCTCGTTGAGTGATACGCGTATCGCTCATTGCCGTCGGTAAGGCCGTACGCTCTATGATCTAGTTCGTCTCAACGCCCCCCAGAACAAAAAAGGAAATTTGAGACTCGAAAATTTTGTTTTTGTTCTCAAAAAAAAAAACATAAAATCGTGGATCGTAAATAACGCAATGCTAAGTCGGGGCAATGGGAGGACAGGGCGATGATCGACGGTGGTGATGATGGCGGTGGCCTTGGAAGGTGTTGATGAGCTCCTTGCCGATGTTGAGGGGCTCGTGGGTGAAGTAGTTAGGTCATAAGCTCAACCTCTTTTTCCTGTTCCAACTCCAGGTCCAGAAACTCTAGATGTTCGCGTTGGCTAATTTCTGTGGCCACTGGATCGAATGATGCTGGAAGCTCCCCATCCAGAAGATAATGGATCTCCGCAGGTGATGCACATTGGATATCATCGAGAAGGCAGTAGTCGTATTCACCGTATTGAGCAAATTGATTTTTTACAAGGGTCTCTCCTAGGTTGATTTGATATGGAGTGATGAAAAGTTCCACCTCGTGTCCCTCTCGGGTCGGATGGTCTCTGATAATGGTGATTCTTGACGTTTTGTTGACCAATTTTTGTTTGTAATGAGTACTGCAGGTCATCTCCCACCGATCTCCGTGAAAGGGCTGGATATTGCCGATGTAAGCCTTTGTACAGAATGGTGGTATTGCGTCATATTTAAGAGGTAGTTTGAATAGATCATGGAGCGGATGGACAAGAGTCGTGCCCCAATCAATAAGTTTTAGAGTTGCCTCGCCATCTTCTACGTGTAGTAGTTCACCTCGACACATACTATCCCCTTCCATGACAGCATAATAGTTGTTCGATGTTGGCCCCGTATACGGGTATCCGCCGACGATGTCGAAAAGCATCTCCTCCTCAAATTTGCCCAGCTCCTCCAGCTTGATTGGTTTAGTATATGTGAAATTCGTGGGGTTGAGAAACTCCAGGATTTGTATATCGAAGGTGCCTTCCCAGCTGGTTGGCCATGGTGATGGCATCTGGACGCCAGGAACGACTTGGTGAATCATTTTTTTGTTGGCTGGATAAGAGCTGACTAATCTGTTCGAGTTCGAGGTGTTGCTTCCAACTTGGCTGGTCGCTGACTGCTGAGCAGTTGCTCGGCTCACCCGGTTTTATACTGCTTCGGCGCCTCCCTCTTTTCGTGCGGCCGCCTCCCTCTTTTTCTGTCTGCGATGCTCTGATTCGTCGATTCGGGGAGTGGGGGTTTACAATTTTTATCCCTACCATTCCGCTAAAGTGCTGCCCTCTCTTTTAGTGACGTTTGAGATTCTTAAATTTGGTGTCACTCGAAATAATAAAAGTATTAAGAACAAAATTCTTGATAAATTTGAAAGGTTGTGGCAATTTCAGGCGAATTTCGAGTTTTTTATTTATCTGACACCTAGGATAATATTAGTCTGTGTTTACAAGGGAAAGAAAAATACCAAAATTTGTTCTGTTTCAAAAGAAAATAAATCTTGTTTTTATTCAGTCTTTCGTTTCGACAAATTGTTTTGTCGGACTCGGTTCCTCTCCGTCGGCATTAGATGCTCGATAGATAACAAAAAAATAATACTCGTAACATTGTTTATAGCAAAGAAAACTCATCGTGATATCTTTGTTATTTCACAAAAAAAAATTCTTATCCTCAACTGACTTATAAAAAAATATAATCTTCGCTCTATCATAGTCTTTCGACACAAACAAAAAAATATAGCTTGTTTGTGTAGCGTTTGTAACTCAAAAAAAAATTTCTTCATTTGACATTCTGCTCAAAAAAAAATTTTTATGCACTTTCGTTTCCCGACAATTGTTTGAGGTCAAAAAATGTAGGCTTCCTATCTTCCAGCATAGAAAAGTGTCGCTTATTTGGTCCTTCTCTAATAAAAAAAAACTTCAGTCTCTCCAATGATTTCACTTCTCCTTTGAACAAAAATATATCTGCGCTTTGTTTGATCATCAAAAAAAAATTTTATATTTCACTTGGTGAATAATGTTCGACATTGATCGTCGCGAATCTTAAGAGACTTCACCCCAAAAAAAATTTATCTGGTTAATATTTCTCAAAATGAAAAAAAAAGAAATTGCACTAAATTCCTTGTCAAGAAAAAATGTAATAATCACGCTTAAAATGCGTGAGATATTTCCAAAAATAAATCACTTTGTTCTTAGTATTCTAAATCACGTAAGGAAACACGCTGGATTCCTTAAAAAAAAACTTTTCTTTGTTCTTCATAACGCCGGAGCACACCCTACTCTCTAAGTCACGTAAGGAAACACGCTGGATTCCTTAAAAAAATATCACTTGGTTTATAATAACGCCGGAGCACACCCTACTCTAAATCACGTAAGGAAACACGCTGGATTCCTTAAAAAAAAATTTAAATTGTTCATAATAACGCCGGAGCACACCCTATTCTTCACTCCCTTCCCTTTCTTTCCAATAGAACTCTTCCGGCTTCCATTCCCTCCATTCGTTGATGTTAGCCATTTCTTCTCTATATTTTTGTCTTTCTCTCTTCTCCGCTTCCCTTCTCCTTTTTCTTAGTTCTATTTCCCTTTCTTCCATTGCCTTCTTTTTCCGAGTGGAAGCCCACTCCCCGGTTGTGAAAGGTACTTTGAAATTTTCCTCCCCGGGTTCGTCACGAATCGGAGAGAGAAGAGTGGGGAGTCGAAACTCCTCGACAATTTGGCGGAATCGGGACTCCTTGATGAAGTCATTGAGCCTGTTAGGGTCAGATCTTTTTCCCTCACCGATTTCGATGGGCACGAGCCGCCACAGAAATACCTGCGTCCCTTTGTTTTTGGGCGCTGCGGTCTGACTCGCCGTGGCCTGTTTTATTGACCATCCCTTCCCGATCTTCTTATATCCCGCCGGAAATCTCTCTACCTCCTTCGATCCCTCTTCCTTTTCTCTCACCTCCCACTCTCCGCAACCACCTGTCTGCATCGAAAAGTTTTTCTTTTCGACCGGGTCGATTGTTTGCGTCGATACGTCCATGTCTCTCTATGAATGATTTTAATTTTACGTTTAGACCCTTTCCGTCTACTTAATTCATTGTTTTAATACGATTTAAGTGGAGATTTTACCTTATTTCCTTAACTTTTCTTCAATTTTTGCTCGTGAACGTCTGCTATACATGTGGCTCTGGTTTAAAGGGACAAATTGCTCGAAAATTTTTTCTGAGGTGTGAAGTCGGTCACTGCAAGAGTAGTCCGTAGAGAATATAGGGTAACATGACCGTTCTTTCCCGAGAATCTTTCCAACCCGTGAAATTTTTTGATTTTTCTCATGTCAACGTTCCAATGTAGCGACACTATTCGTCATTTTCATTTTCCATTTGAATTTCGTACTTTTTTAAATTCGCGGTATGGTACATGCCCCTTTCCACGCCATTTTCAGGGTTTTCAATTATAAATGTCGCTGTGGCGACTTGCTTTTTAATCTTATATGGGCCCTCGTATATTGAGAAAAATTTTGCCATCTTTTTGTTGACAGGGTCGCTCACGTTACAGGCTTTCGCTAAGACTAAATCGCCAACTTGAAACTGAATCAACTTATGGCTTCGATCGAATTTTTCGGCTCTTCGCCGCCCTTTTCTTTCGATTCTGTCTCTTGCTAGCATGAGTCTTCTTTCCACTGGATGGTTATATTCATCTATGAGATTGTCATTCTTTTGTATTTTCAACCAATTGTTCCAGATTCTCTGAGGTTTTTCGTTCTTTTGAATTTCTAAGGGGGTCATCTCGGTTGTTTCATGGTACGTTTCGTTCATGCAATCTTCGATTACTTTGACCCATTTTATCCAATCGGTGTGTTTATCGATTAAAAATGTTCTAAAGAACCTGCCTATTTCTCGATTGACCCTCTCAACAATATTGCCCTGGGGATGCCTTATGGAAGAAAAGATAGGTTGAATTCCCTCACTTGCTAGTTTGTTTAGCCATAGACGAGAGGTGAACTGAGTTCCGTGGTCGAACTGTAATTTCCGAGGTTTACCAAATTCCGGAATGAAATAATTGAATATTTTGTTTATTGTCGCTGGAGCAGTTGCGGCTTTTAACGGATATAGTTGAACAAATTTAGAAAAAGCATCTATAGTGACGAGAATGTGTTTCATTCCCCCTTGAGAGGCTGGCAAAGGACCAAAACAATCGATTGATACGATATCTCCCGGTCCTTCGGGAACAATATTTTGCTGTGCGGCAAACGAGTGCTGATTCGGGACTTTATTCCGCTGACACGAATCACAGTGAGCAAGGATCTTTCTTACCGAGTGATACATTTTTGGATACGTGAAATCTTCATTTAGCATTTTCCAAACCTTTTTTGCGCCAATATGGCCATACATTAGATGCGTTTCAGAGACTAACCGTTGAAAAATTTCCTTTGGTAACACGACTTTACCTGAGTTTCTATTGCTTGTTTTTACTAGGATATCATTTTTTATCTCAAATTTACTGTTTTCTTCTTTTTCTTGATTCTCGAGTTTTTCTTTTAATTTGCGCATTTTGTCATCCCTCGTTTGCCAGTCTCCGATGCTTTTTATCATGTTTTCTAGTTCTCTAGATGGCTTTATCGCGAGCACGGTGTTGATAATGAAATCTTTTCCCTTTTTGCCCCCCGTATCAGGTGGATTCAAACGGCTTAGAACATCCGCGACAACGTTTCTCGCTCCAGGGCAGTATTCAAATTTTATATCATAATCTTGTATGGCCAAAATCCATCGCGTCAATCTCTCGTTCAGTAGCTGACTGTTCTTTAAGAAAGTTATAGCTTGATGGTCCGTAATGACTCGAATTTTTGCACCAAAAAGGTAGGTTCTCAGTTTCTTTAATGACCAAACAATAGCTAGCAATTCTTTTTCCGTTGTGGTATAAGCTAATTCCGGTCCTTTCAACGTTCGGCTCGCAAACATCACTACCCCTAATTCTTTGTCGTCATCGTATTGGGCCAGAGTGCCCCCCAAAGCATAGTTACTCGCGTCTGTTTGTAGGATATACTCCCTGTGTGGGTCTGGATGTCTGAGCAACACGTCATTTACGAACAAGTCTTTGATTCTTTGGAAAGCTATTTCTTTTTCATCTCCCCAGTTCCATTTTGTTTCTTTCTTTAAGAGCTTGAGTAGAGGGATGGTTTCTTCAGCATGATTTCTCGTGAATTTAGTGTAATAGTTAATTAACCCAAGAAAACCCCTTAATTGTTTCACGTTTCTGGGAGCCGGAAAATTGTGTATTGCTTGGATCTTCTCAGGCTGAGGCCTGATTCCCTCGGTTGTTAAAACATGTCCCAAAAATTCGACCTCTTTTCGAAAAAATTTTGCTTTCTTTAATTTGATCGTCATCCCGTGACTTTCCAGACGTTCCAAAAGTTCATCGAGATGTTCCATGTGCTCCTCAAAACTGGATGAAATGCAGAGTAAATCGTCCACAAAGTTGATCACGTGATCACCCAAACCCCGAAGCACGATGTCTAAACCCCTTAATAGAGCAGCTGTACTAGTTTTCAAACCGAAGGGAGTTACCGTAAACTCATAGACTTTACCGCGAGACCGGAAGGCTGTATACTTCATAGAATCTGGATGTAGTGGTATTTGCCAAAAACTATTAGTTAGATCTAAGGTGGTCATGACTTTTGCCGAGTGACATTTTTGGAAGACTTCTTCAATATTAGGGACTGACTCATAATCTCCCTCCATAACTTGATTCAGTTTTCTGGCGTCTAGACACAACCTGACTGATTCGTCCTTTTTGATCACGGGAATTATTGGATTAATCCAAGGACTATTGGATCTTCTTATTATACCGTACCTCAATAGCTTTTCTATTTCCCTGTCAACTTTTTCACGGTGTATTAAGGGCACCTCGTATGCATGGGCCACAATCGGGTTGTCCGTCGTGATGTTTAATTTGTGCTCGTAAACAGAGATTCGACCAGTTTCTTTGCGAAAGACGTCTCGCCTGTTCCAAAGTACCTGTTTATGATTTTCTTTTTCATTTTGGGAGAGTCCGGTTTGATCTACGATTTCGTTTATTTCTTCAATAGTAATTCTATTATCTTCACGGTTAAAAGTTAAATTTTGAATTGACTGAGTATTCTTTTCTTTTATTTCTAAATCCTCTGGCTTAATAATTTTCTCGTTACTCTTGATTCTTTTATTAGACTCCTTTTTCGAGTTTCTAGTTTGCACAAATTTGATTTCTCCTTTTTCTACAACATTTTTATCACCCATTTCACTAACGTTATCTACTCCCTTTTCTTCTTCTGTTTTAATTTCTCCCTCAATGACTCCCTTGACTTTCTCCACAACATTAACTCCTTTATCAAATTCGTCTTCTATCTTCCCTTGATTATTGTCACCCACAAATTTACTCCCTTTTTCTCCTATCAAAACTGTTTCAATTCCTTTTTTGATTTTCCTTTCTCCCATACTCTCATCTTTAATTAAATTTTTCTTTTTCAATGCCCCCACCGTGGGTATCGTTTGAGTGATTTCATTGTATTTCACCTGGAGGTTCATTTCTCCCAAATCTATTAAACTCTTTAAAGGTTGGAGCGAGTCTACTCCCAATAACACATCTCTTATTAAGCCAGGTATGATCAAATAGTTTATAAAAGTTTTAATTTCGCCAATTTGTGTGGCAGCCATTATTTGATGTCTAATTTTCGTCATTTTTCCTTTAATCGCTCCTTTCACCGTGACTCCCGTCACAGGCAAAAGTGGACAGTTTTTTAAATTTTCTTTATTCTCAAGATAGAATTCTTCGGAAATCGTAGTCACTTTGGAACCCGAATCAACGAGAGCTGTCACCTGAATCCCTTCGATTTCAGCATATATCTCAGGACATTCGACTATTGGGACTTCTTCCTCATTGATCTCTTCTCCCATTAGAAACTCCCTAGTGTCGCTAAAGATAGTGTTTATCGCAATTGCATTTATGGATTGTAACGAGACATTTCCCCCGAGAGGGTTGCCTCGCCCCTTCTCCGCTCACGATGAGGAGAATCACGAGTCCACACGGCCCCGGGTGGGCTGGGCGCCAGGTACGAGCGTACCGCCGATGAAATCGACTTAATTTTGCCCACCCGAATTGGAAGGTTATACACGACCCCGTGATTCCCCGCGCGACGAAGGATGACCCGACTACTCAGCTCGATTCTGAGTTACTAAAGGTAGAGGGGAGGGTACTTGGGGAAAAGGCAACCATTCACGACACGAAAGAATGTAGCCGACACAAATCAATGGATCAGTAAATTATTAACAATTTTATTCACCGTTTAATGCTGACAAGAAATTCATAAGAAAACATGGGTAGAGAATACAGTGAGTGCCTCAGAACGAAACGGTAACACGCCGGTAACATCCGCAGGGGCCGATGGCCGTAGATAGAACGCAGGTCGAGGACAAACGGCGACATGCACCGTAGGTAAAGCGCAGGTAGCCGGTAGCGAGTACCGGAGGTAAGGCGCAGGTAACCGGTAACGAGTACCGTAGGTAAAGCGCAGGGAAAAATTGAACAGCCGCGGAGGCTGTAGGTAAGCGCAGGTAAGATTCGACAGAAAGATATTATGATCGACTCAGCGCAACGCGCGAGGGCAATACCGAGGACAAATCAGAGTAGTTACATTACAACGACGGGGTAACACGCGAGACGGAAGAAGCGCACGTAAAATATTAGGATAAACAAAGCCGGGGCTCAACGCCGTACATCCCGAAGCGCGACAACGCGAAAGAGAGAGAGATAGGCAGGGCGCTAGCGCACGCGCTAGTCGCCAGGTAATATGACGAAAAATGTAATAACGCGACGGCGAGAGACTTGAGGCGAAAACTAGGGAAACGAATAGACGGAATCAGCAATCGGCCAAACAATATCGCTCCTGTCCTCGTGTTTCATCCCAGAAATATCCGCAAGACGACGGAGAAAGAGTCGGGACGATCGCCGGCCGCGAGGCCGACAATTCCCTTCCACGATCTCTCATCAGGCACAATTTACAGGTAGACGTCAGGGACTCGATCCCCCAGAAACGACATTAAAAGAAAAGGGACTAGAGACACGAGAACAGGCATGAAGAGAAACATGAGGAGCGGGCTTACCGAGAGATCCCTTCAAGTCAGGTAGGAGGCACCGTCCGCCGCGCTGTTCAGATGAAGACTGACTAGCACGCTGGCCGGTGCGCCGTCTCGGCACTTCCCCCTCTCCGCCGGGCCGCACGCTACGGGCCACGCTCCCGCGTCTCACGAGCGGACTTGTGGTTGCTCGCGCACCGCGCTTCCCGCGGCAAATACGAAAATCGGGCACGTGGGAGAGTTAACCTCTCACGCGCCCGGTGGTGGCTAACGCCGGAGTCAAAAAATGAAGGGTTCTGCGGGCAAAGTTCCCGACCGCGTTCGGTGGTTTTGTCGAGGCTCGGACACTGTTCCTCTTGGGGACTCGGCCGACGTTACCGGAGAGCCGGGGGGAGACCTCCCTCGCGACTCGGGGCGTCCCTTCGAGCCACGGTGGGTCCACTAGGCGCCACCAGGCAAAGATTACACCCCGACTCCCGGTGGATAATCCCGAGCCCCACTGGACGAGGCGCCGGTTTCCCGAACTGTAGTGCCCGGGCGGACGACGGTGGACGGGACAACTCTCGGTTGCTTCGGCGAAGAGGTCACGGGAGGCGTTCAAATTGGCCGATAAAACCAGCGTGATCCTCTGACCGCCCACTGGGCTGAGCTCGGTTGTGCGGAGCCCAATCCCCGATACGCTGACAGGGAAGTACACGCGAACCTCACACAGAGAAATTGAGCACGCGAAAGCGCGACCCGCGCGCGCGGTCGGCAGAGGGGAAGGGAAGGAAACGAGGTACTTCGGTGATCCCGAGGGAACTCTCACGAGGCATAGTCGCGAAACAACGATTCGACCTCAAGTCCGTCGACGATCGACAAAAGATAGCATACGAGTAGGTACTACAAATGCGCGTCTCCCTCTCTTTTTACAGGCAATTCGTGATGGCGTGTGCGCAGGTAGGCGATAAATAATACAAAGGAAGAAATTCAAGAATTCAAAGTAAGGCAAAGTTAACTTTACGTGACGCAGCTAAAACTAAAGAATCTTCATCCGAATGAAACCGGCGGGCGGCGGGCGTCGGCAAAAGTATGGGCCGT
Organism: Venturia canescens; assembly: GCF_019457755.1. NCBI lineage: Eukaryota > Metazoa > Arthropoda > Insecta > Hymenoptera > Ichneumonidae > Venturia > Venturia canescens. The sequence goes on from NC_057422.1 coordinate 27,381,907, forward strand.
ATACCGGTCCACTGGTCGACACGGGTTCGTACGGGCGTGGCGGGGCGAAATGTCACGTCACAGGATTTAAAATTTATATCTTTTCCTATTTCCTTGATTTTTTCCTTTTTCGTTGCACCTCGCGCTTTGATATTTTTATTGTTTTTCTTTTCATCGTTGGGCGCAGGTACAACGCCTACTCGTTTCCCGTCTTTGAGGTCGAAGGCTGAGGATCTGGTGTAATTTCAATGGTCTGAATGGGAGGTTGTCTCAAGCTATCGCCTGGCAAGGGCCTGGAGCCGCTATTATTTTGGGGTGGTCCCCGATTTTGATTCGGAGGACTCCAGTTTGGGTTTGAATTGGCATTTGAGCGGTTTTGCCCGTATTGCCCCCCCACTCTGCTGACTAAAGCCACCGTTATTCGGCCTTTGATTGGGATTTTGATGGTAAGAACGGTTATTCCAACTGTTATGGCCTCCGTTGCTGCCTTGATTCCACCCATTATTGTTTTGGCGATTATTTTGCCAATTGGAATAGCCTCTATTCGAGTTATTGTGATACCCCCCACTATTGTTCCAGCTATTCTGCGGGGGCATGCGGAAAGGCCGCTGCTCGCTGTTCTGATTTTTCTGATTCTGAGGCGTTTCCTCCTTTACTGTGGCATTTACCGGTCCACTTTGGTCTAACTTTTCTAAGAATTCGATTAATTTATCGAGGGTCTCGAATCCGCGACTTATGATCGTGGCCCTAATTTCCTCCGTGAAATGTTGTGACAATGAAGCCACGATGTCTCGATCACTCGGAGGGGGAACTAAATCTCGAGCCGATCCGAAAGTTCGGATCGCATACTCGACTCTCGTTAATTTTTTATCTTTCTCCGGGTACTTTCCGAATTCAAGTTCTTTCCGAACACGACGCTGGACTTCATGGCTCCAAAATCTACTTATGAATTTTCTTTCAAGCTCTTCGAAATCATCGACCTGATCTTCTACCAAAACCCACCATTCTTTATCTGATTTTTCTAGACTTTGACCGAGCAAATATTTCATCTCTCCGAGAGTCGGGTCTGTCACTTCGCAATATTGCCTAAATTCTTTAATAAATTTAATTGGTCATTTGTTACTCGAACCGTCAAAGGTTGGGGGCTTTATTTTAATTTTATTTGAATGTAAGGAGATTTCCCTCGGGGACGTCCGCCTTTCTAGATGGTCATTTTCATTTTCTGAGTCTTCATTCTCAATTTCTTCACTGGGCCTTGGAATGATCCTAGTGCTCTCAGTGTTAGGGATGTGAAATTTACCGGTGTTCTCTAATGTTTCAACCCGTTTCTTTATCGCGTTTACGTCCAATTGAATTTGGGCAATGCTAACTTCCTGTACCGCGGTTTTTGACTCATTTTCCTGAACTATGCGTGTAAGACCTGTGAGATGACGTTTGATAGGGTCGTAAATCTTGTGTACTTCTGCTGCAATTTGGGCATGCATGACGGTTAATTTGTCGTTAAACTCGGTTTTTAATTCCCTAGTCGCTTGATTGTTTTTTGCAATTTCATTTGCCATGCTTTGAACTTGGCTCTTCATCTCTTGCATTGTTTCTACTAGGCTCACTAACAATTGATTGTTAACTTCTCCAAATTCTATTTTACCCCGGTCTGATTTAGGTGTACCGAACTCTTCTAATCTATTCTCTTCTTTTTGATTACCCGCTAACTCATCCCCAAAATTCGCTCTACTCTCATTGAAAATATTTCCCGCACCTGGAGGAGGAATCGTGAAATCATTGGTTTGTAATTCATGATCGGGATTTTGAAATCCGGAATCTGCAGTAGCGTCATCCGTTTGAGTTTTATTTTCTGCCATTGTTAGCCCTCGAATAATTTTCATAAAAACGAACTCTTAAGCGTCAATACCCTTGCTTTCCTTTTGCAATGCCTGCCCCACGTTGGGCGCCAAAGTTGTAACGGTACTCTTTTCTGTTAGACCACCCCGTTACGCGTAGATTCGAGCTTCTTATAGAGTAAAGGAGCAGGCATGAAAGAAAAACAAAAGTGAGAGGAAAGATCTGTGAAGAAACAAAAAGTTTATTCAAAATGTGGCTTGTGAGTCGTGTACAATGAGAATTTTGGTTCGCGCAAAGGGACTTGTCCTTATTGCTTTTGGTATTTTTCTTTTATAAAAATATGATCGCACGCTGATGACTTGACCTCGCCTTTAAAGATTGATTTCGCCTTTAGAACGGCAATTTTCGCAATTACGGATAAATTCCGCAAGTAAAGAATTAGATCTCGCAAATTAAAGAATTAACTTTTCCAAATTAAGGAATCAATCTCGCAAACTAAAGAGCTGACTTTCGCAAATTAAAGAGTCAATTTCGCAAATTAATTATTGATTTCGCAAACTAAACAATTGATTTCGCAAACTAAATAATTGATTTCGCAAATTAAATAATTGATTTCGCAAATTAAATAATTGATTTCGCAAATTAAATGATCGATTTCGCAAACTAAATAATTGATGTCGCAAATTAAATAATCGATTTCGCAAATTAAATAATTGATTTCTTACAAAAGTCAAGTCGATCTTAAGTTTTTGCCTTAAACGTTGGCACCTGTCAACCGGAATTCAGTCCACCCAGGAATCTTAAGGCAGAACGAACCCGAACTGCCCCCGCCCTCCTGGCATGGAAGGAAGGATTCCCCCAAGAATCTTGTGACCGAACGGAGCCGAACGGTCACCGCCCTCTTGGCAGGAGAAGGATGGGTAATCTGGCAGAAATCTTGGTCCAGAACGAAATCGAACTGTCCCCGCCCTTCTGGTCAGATCGGTGCCCCAGAGTGGAAATCTTGAACCCAAACGGAGCCGAATGGGGCCTGCCCTTCCAAACTGAGTCGGTGGTGATCTACGTTTTGCAAAGCGGATTCTGAGTTGCGAAGTCAGAATCGGCTGGTGAATTGCGTGTGCGGATCTGAGTTGCTCAGTCTCAGATCGGCGTGCGGAAGCGAATCAAGCGTGATGAGGGCAAGACTGGCTACTGAGACTCGCTCTCGATGCCTTTTTATACTGGGCCGATACAACAACGTGAAATAATCATAATAATTTGGCGGGCTCGTGAGATTTCTGATTCGCTCGCTTATTAAGATCTCGAACCTTCGTTTGCTCTAAAATTCCTGGTTGGCTAATTTTATCCTCGGTGTGCTTTATTATTGGTCGCTTAATTTCGACCAATAGTGAAATTTCGTTTTAATGAACTGCGCCTGTGCAATAATTCATACTCGCCAATGGAGACTAAGTAATTTTCTTATTGGAGATTTGAAAAATTCGCCTATTGGCGGAGTTTTTTGATTGGCTCTTACGAGCCTTAGTCGCAGTGACGCGCGAAAACTATTTAAATTTGAATTGATTGCTTTGATAAGTTTTTCTTATTTTATGAAATTGATTTGCTCTGACATTGCCACTGGTTAGTTCGCACCAAAATTTCTTATTCAATTCAATCTTTTGTTGTTGACGAGAAATAATTTTTTCAATGAAATTAATGAAAATTGGTTCTTCTGGTGATCTATGTGGTGCGGGTCGATAAGCGAGCCCGTACGCTGGCGCCTCTCGTGGAGTGATACGCGTATCGCTCATTGCCGTCGGTAAGGCCGTACGCTCTATGATCTAGTTCGTCTCAATACATTGTGACCGAAATTTTCGTATTTTCAAACTTTGTCACAAAACTCTCCGTTTCTCTCTCTCGTCGATTTTTGTTTCGGGAAAAATCCCGTGGGCGCCAGTCGCTGAGCGACTCGACGAAAAAGAGAAAGAGAAAATGTTGACCGGCTTGGCTGGCAGCGGGATGGGGGTGGGCGAAAGGAAGAATAACTTGGAATCTCAACTCACAATTTGATGTTACAATTTAAAGATTAGTTGAACACTTCGTTTATTCGTATATTTGATTAACAAATTTTTATATCGCTGGTGAGAATTTTAACGTGACTACCACGCAATTCGGGGGAAAACGTCGCGAACCACATTCACACACGATCGGGATCCTACACACTTTATAATTTAATATCGAGCTCGTTTCGTCCTGTCACAGAACTACTTGTGGTCAGGGAATTCTTAGATGGAAAATTACGATGTTACAAATATTCACGGGATGAAAGAAATCACCGAGTCCCCGCTAATCGGTTACTCGGCCGAGCTGTTTTCCCATCGCACGCGTAAGCGAATCCGATCCACTCACTCTCTCTCACTCACACTTACTCAAATATTCCCGACTTTTTCCCCACGAATCCTCGCACAGTTATCACGACACGGAGATTTTCGAGCACGGCCACGCAAGCTACATTTACTTTACTTTTAATTTTGTCGGAAAAACCCCGCTCACTAGCTGGGAACGCGGGTACGAACAGAAAAAGAACAAACTCTAAGCTTGAACAAAAGTCGCGAGGCGAAACCGTCACCGTGACCGTATTTCTCGAGAGGTTTTGGCTCTTTTGACGGGATTAATTGAATTTAACTATCCGATACGACGAGTATACAATTCGCCGTGAAGACAATAATGTTCGGATAAATTCTTCGAGAGGTCATCGATTACAGATCAATGAAAGAAAGCGGGAACTTACAGTCACACTCAACTCTCGAGATCTCCACGTCTGGCTCACTCGATACTTCACGAAAATCTAACGAGATCGATCCTCGTCACGCAGCGTGTCACCACCCCTCCTTCTCCCTTCGTTCGATTTTCGCTCAACTGTTAGCAGGTGCGTCGCGTCAATTTTCTATAATGGGCGTTAGACAGGGCCCCGAATTTTCACGGGAGTAATTATTAATTCAACAGCGTTTATAATAACCCCTAGCCCGAATATGACATACGACGTAGACTAACGACGGGAACAGAAATTTGCCGATGTTTAATTCCCATCTCAATTGACGATTCTGGAACTCCGAAAAAGGTTTGACGCCCCTCTAGACGGGACTCCCCTGAGATGTCGATGACTTCAGAATTTGAAATTTCAATCGTCCAGAATCTTCGGGAATGTTCTGTAACGGGCGGCCTGTAATTGTGTGTTTCGATGTGACAAGAATGTGTTTTGCGTACGAGCCCTGCTCGAAGTACGCCGATGTTGTGATCTTTCCGGGAAGTAACCAAGTGTATGAGCTCCACTCGAAATACACTGATACAACGATGACTGGTTTTCCTCTCTGAATTATCGAGATCTTAGTTTTCGGGACGGCTCGCATGAAAAATAATAAAAATAAATCACGGGGTATAAATTCATTATTCTTAAATCCTTATTCTACAAAAGGTTTGCGTGGTCGTGCGTGGTCGAAGCAACGAGCGAGAGACGGGAGACTGCGAAAGACATCTTTTCATGTCATATTTCCGTTTGTGACAATCGCCAAAAATAAAATTGTCACAACATATATAGTTCAGAGAATGAACAGAAATTGGTATGGATACACTGTAAGCTAAATAGGTGGAAAAAAGGGACTAGAGGGCACGGCCAAATTAAACGTAAGAGATTATGACAAAAATACATTGGATTAGACGACATTTTTATTCAATAAAAGTTTTAAAAAAATTATTGGAATTCATTTACATTCAACCAATTATTCATTCAAATAAATCTATGTTTAGAAATATAATTAACGATAGGAAAGGATGACACAATTAACCGATCACCACAAATTTATCAAGCACACGATACACACATCCCGAACTTCGCATTGTCAAAACAACATAACCCTTTTTCATAATATCTCGGTTATCTATATAGCGACGAGGTGGAGGTCAGTGTTAGTAACTTTTGCATAATCTTAAGCCTGTGCAAAGATTTTTCTCAGCAATTACGCTACTGATCGTGTTCGTTTCGGGCTTATTCGAAAGGGATTTTAAAAATTAGTATCCAAACTACTTTTCGCTTTCCAAAACATCTCCTGTTCTCCGCAATTTTAGAAAATGATATGCCAGTTTTACCCCCACCACTGCGAATCGTTTTATTCAGAGAAAAGATAGTCTCGGCGAGAGCCTCAGGCCAGTAGACGACAGGGCTGTCGTTGTACTTGACAGCCCTGATTAATTATACTACAAATAGAATTTTTTATCAAGAGTCTCGGGACAAGTACATTGACAGCCCTGTCGTCTGCTGGACTGAGTCTCTCGCCGAGTATACTTTCTCTGAATAAAACGATTCGCAGTGGTGGGAGTAAAACTGGCATGTCATTTTATAGAATTGCGGAGCTCAGGAGATGTTTTGTTAAGCAAAAATTGGTTTGGAGACTAATTTTCAAAATCCCTTTCGAATGAGCTCGAAACCAATACGATCAGTAGCGTAATTGCTGAGAAAAAATTTTGCACAGGCTCAAGATTATGCAAAAATTACCAACACATTCAAGAATTTATGTGTCTGTATTTACAACACCATCAAAGGCACTTTGGTGCTCTCGAGTTTCTGATTTGTTGGATCTAGCGACATACATTTACAGATGTTATGATTGGTTGTTGATGATTAGAAATCTGACGAAAACTTCAGAACGTCGCACGGCAGCATAGCAGACATTTAAAAAAGACGTAGCACGGTAATAGCAGACATAATTTCGATCGAAAGGCGAGTGTCAGTGTATAAACTAGCTGTGATTGTAAAAAAAGTACAGTTAAGGAGGGTGGATCACAAAATCAAAATAATCAGAACTTGATAAAATTTGGTGATAACATTCTTTGGCATCTTGTGTACAAATACAATTTTTTTCAAATTTTTTTACCACATGGTTATCGCATAATTGAGCGTTAAATCGAAGTTCTTATGCACGAGATGTATAACTATATATATGTAAACTCCATGCTTATACACGTGAACTTTAGTTTTTAATTACTTGAGAGCTATTTGGTAGAAAAATCTAAAAAAATTTATATCCTCTTATATATTTTTAAAGAATACATTTACCAAATTTTATAAAATTCTTATCATTTTGAAATTCTTAATATTTTTAACATGGTTCAGCATGGCAACATTGTATTGTCGCGATCCACCCTCCTTAATAACTAAGTGAATAAAAGAAAAAACAGACGTTTCTCATAAATTACAGTTGTTTTGTCCAGTTATCGTAATATATACGAAGATAGCACATTTGCGAGATTTCACGTCATGTTGACGTTTGAGTTTATGATCCCCAGAGTGCGGAGTATAAAAAAATGAAAATGATTATTGAAAAGTGGAAGGAATCGATATTATTAATGACGTGTCTAATTAATGTTGAATAATAATAATAATGAGAAAAAAACGTTCGGTTATTATAACCTCTCAAACGTTCTTTCCAAACAGAAATTTTATATTGTGTCATTACATTAATAAAGAAAAAATATGCGTAGTTGTATGTAAATGAATTCAAATAAATTTTGAAAAAATTTGGTCAAGTAAAAGTGTCTAATCCAATGTATTGTTGTCATATTTTCTTTTATTTAACCCTACACCCCATGTGCCTTTTTTCATACCCTCAACCTCATGACCGGGGTTTGAACGCATCCCACTCTTTTTCTGCTTATAAATCCGGTCCTACGATGCTAAACTGACTTTATCCTACACCATTTTCTTCGTTTTTTTTATAACGAAAAGAATGATGTACGATAAAACTAATTTCAATTGAATTTATATATAAAAAAATCCGTCGATAATCGATCGATAATGTCGCTTGTTAGGACGGGAGCGTAGTTTGAAGTTCGCGTATGGTGTGCTCACACCCCAGTCATGCGTTCTAGGGTTAATTTGGCTGTGTTCACCGGGCCGTTTTTCCTACCTCCTTAGCTTACAGTGCATTCTCGAGACAATTTGAGAGATATTCGTATTTCTATTTCATCATATTGATTCCAACAATATAATTCTCAATATTTATAACAAAAAGGCTTCATGATTGCTTGTTCATACACCAGAGTTTTGAAAAATCTTTGGGCCATGTAGATGCATAAATATTCACTTGAGGTGTTGCATGATGAATTGGAATAAGTCATTGGGTGCTTAGATTTCATGATATCAAAATTTGTATCTTCGAAATTGCAATGAACACATCTAAAGTTCGACAAAGTGATGAAGTGACATGTATATCAAGTATTTCCAGATCATGTTTGCGATTGGCATTATGGGTTGAAAAATTCATGTTTGTAAGTCTACGCCTGGTCATTTTTGGATGTGATCAAATAATTTGTCTGCGTATAATCATAGAGACATACAAAATTACAGCATTTTGCTTGCTTGAAGAAGCATCGTATTTGTCACTTTTTTTCTTGAATGTGACAGAATAAGTTTGAAAAATGTGGTTCAGGTAATTTTGAAGTGTTTTTCCCCATAGCACCAAAGTCTGTATGACTGGTCCGTTGCGAGTACCAATGAACTTTGATATTTCTGTGAAGCAGCAGGTATGCCAATCTTTTCACTTTTCGGTTCCGACTGTAATATATGAACGAGATATTCATTACTAAAGTCTTCAGCTACTTATTACTAAATAGGTCTGAAAAAAAAGGTCTAAAAAGCATTGCTGTCTTCGAAAACCAATGCACAGATACATGAAACAATTTTGATTTCTGTTCACTTTCCAGTGCGCTGTCTTTTTTCTTTTTAGTTTTAGCATAATTAATTTCATGAATCTGTGGTACTTTTTTCTGTCTGTCATAACGTAAATGAAGAATTCGCAGCAGATACTGGAAAACTTTGAAAATTCTGTGTTTAGACATCTGCACCAAGTATTAGCACTTCCTATTTTTGATTACGGAATATGGGTATATATAAATTATAAAAATTATTAAAAAATTATAGAATATTATAGATATACATATAATAAGAAAATAATAGATATACATAAATATATAAATAATTAAAAATGGTGCAAAAATCAGCGGTGGCCCATTTATGATTGGCATAAAAATTTCTGTTTTCAAAATGCAATGCATACATATTAAAAAACAAGCAAATCTGTTGGTCCAGACAAACTTCATACTTTTTCTTTCTCTGATTGGAACTCAGGGGCTACATGCAGAGTTTAAAAATTTTGTACATCGACAAGTGTACATCAACTTGATATCTCTGGGTATGGTAATATGAATTGAAAAGAATGCTTCAAAAAGTCATTGGAAGCACATTAATTAATGAAATACAAATTTCTGGCATTAGAATTCAATACACATATCTGAAAATTGCGTATTCTGGTGGACTTGGTGAGCATTATTATATTTTTTTCTATCTCCTGTCATATATTAAGGAAAATTAATCAAAAAATTCGTTTCATTGAAAAATCTTCATATCTTTTTTATTCACAACGATTTCATCAAAAAAATTGAAAATAAAATTTATAAATGACGGGGGAAAATTTCACAATAATACAAAATATTCATAAACGTTACGGAAAATGATTTTAATCCCACAAAATTGTGGACACATTCGGAATCGTTGAAAAATTGGGAGGATCACGTCAATTTTATTCGAAGATTATCAAACTGTTATAAGTTGCACAAAACTTAACAAAAATCATTGAATAAATTATTTTTAAACATCATAAAAGAAACATTGGAAAACTTTCGAAAACCTTATTTAAAAATTTGAAACTACCACAGAAAAAAGATTTGATATCAAGGCGCAAAAATCTTCTCTCGGAGGAAAAAAGTTTAGACAAGTACATTGATGATCGGCCGTTTTTGAATGATACGACAAAAAATGTAAACAAAAATTCTCAAATCTTGCCATAAAAATTATTTTAAACCGTGAAAAATATTCAAAAACATTACAATCCTGCAGCATTAGTGAATGGTATTATCCACTAATATACCGATTTCGGCGGTATTTTCAACCTTAATGAGAGTTTTGAATTGAATTTCAAGCATTGGACACACAAAACAAACATCCAGGGTTTAAATTGTTGACTATAACTATTTGTCATATTACGGCTTTTGATTTATAATTTGAAAAAAATGAGAAAAAGATTATTTACGAAAATTTAATTTATTTCGCATGTAGGACAGAGTATTACTCGATAGATCGACCAATATTTAAATTTCGCATTTAACACTCTGTTGATTTCTGTTCTTGAGGTCATCAACAGCAAATTACATGAGATAAAAGAGAATTTTTTAATATTACTCATTTCTCTTGCCTACTAATAGCCAATTTTTTTGTCAATTTTGCAAAAAAGTAGGTGAGAAGGTACAAGAATATATCGATGTGACGAGTACTTTTGTCTCGTATGTGAACATTTAAAAGCTAATTGTAAGTGAAAAGTTAAAAGATTGCTTCAATCAAATTTTCAATTTTCTGATCGTAGAGTATATAGTTTTTATTTCTTTTTGAACTCAGCGTGATTGTGCATGGTTAGCTTAGCTTGATGTAACCCGAAAAACAAGATTGCAGAACTTTTGAGAAAAAAGACGTGATATAAAATATCAAAAATTCTCCTAGGGAAAAAAAGATTGGGACAAGTACATTGATGGTCCCTTGTTTCCTGATCATATAACGAAAAATGTGAAAAAAAATTCCATAAAAAAAATTATCAAACCAAAAAGAATTTCCAAAGAATAATTTTAAAAAATTCACAAATCCTGAAAGAACATTACATTTAAAAAAATACTTATCTGTAATTATTTTTTTAGCTATCAAAAAAATCAAATAAAACGTAAGAAATAAAAAAACGAAAAATCAAAATAAAATTTTTTTAAAAAATCAATTGAAAAAAATTTCTTTCTAAGTTACGTCCAGCATTAAAACTTATGATATCAATTCGAGGCCAAGTATTTAATGATAATTCAGAATATTCATTTATTCACCGCGAATCGTTTTATTCAGAGATAATATAGTCTCGGCGAGAGCCTTGGGCCAGCAGACGACAGGGCTGTCAATGTACTTGTCCCGAGACTCTACCTAGTCTCTTGATTATCATGTCACACTGTTATTTTTTTCATCCGACTAATTTCCAACAAATGGCGGCCACTTCAACTTCACGAGTCAGGGAAATCGACCAATTTCGAGTAAAGATACACGGCCGTCTTGACTCGCTCTGCCTACTAAATTCCTTTTTAATACTTGGCCTCAAGACGCTGCCGCGTCTCTAGATCCTACGGTATTAGTGGATAATGCTATCCACTAATATACCCATTATGGGGTATTTTCAACGTTAATAAGAGTATTGAAGAGAACTTCGAACATTCGCCACACAAAACAAACATCCATGGTTTAAATTGTTGACTATAATTATTTGTTCTCATTTGATATTTAATAAGAAATAAAAAAAAAAAACATTATTTACGAAAATTTGATATTTAATAAGAAAGGAAAAAAACATTATTTACGAAAATTTCATTTATTCCAGCATGTATGACAGAGCATTCCTAGATAAATCAACTAAATTCTGCATTCCGCACTCTGTTGATTTTGGTTCTTGAGCTCATCAATAGCAAACTACACGAAATAAAAATGACTTTTTTACTATTACTATTTTATTGAAAATGTTGAAATTCTTGCCTACTAATAGCTAATATTTCTTCTTAATTTTGCAAAAAAAATAGGTAAGAAGATACAAGAATATATCGATGTGACGAGCACTTTTATTTCGTATGTAAACATTTTTTCAAAGATTGTTTCATTTTATTTATTATTATTAGTTTTCATTTTTATTTATTATTATTATTATTATTATTATTATTATTATTTATTTATTATTTATTTAGAAGATAATCGATTCCCCTCAGTTTTTCAGGATGCCCTGGTATTATTGATAATATTCGACGTCGATTTTGGATCGGTGTTTAAATAATATTATGTTTGAATACAGAGGGCATTGAGAAAGTTATTTTCAAGTAATTTTTACTTAATTGCGTTAAATTGATAACACTTGCAAATGAATTCTTCTATAATATACAGGGGATATAACTGTATATCGATAAATAGCAGAATCCGGTTAAAAATTGATCGAAATGCGATTTATTATTAGTTTAATGTTCTTAATAATAGTATAGGTTAGTTCTTATACCGAATGAAATTCGTTTGCTGGAAGAAGCGAGAAGTGAAAATTGCTGTCATTGCAATACAAACTGGGGAGTTATTTTGGGAGCTTGAACATATTTAATGTTGAAAAGGATTTTTATTTATCGATGCACAATATCATCCCTTGTATATTACAGGACAACTCGTTTCCATTCTTATTAAATTAGTGCAATTAAGTGAAAATTACTTGAAGAAACCTTGATTTTATTTGAATAAATAATTTAAATGGAAAGTGATGGGCCGGTCAAGTACTTTTAACTCATATTTAAACATAATTTGTATCGATTCAATCGACGTCGGATATTGTGAATAATACTAGACGATCCTGAAAACCTGAAAAGGATCGATTTTCTTAACCTTTTAAGCGGCAGAACCAATTCGCCTCATAGTGCCCAAAATGCGGAAAAAAAAAGTATTCAGATTGTTACGAAATTTAGTACTCGGAGGTTTTTGGGGTCGCTGATTACGAATCCGCTCTCAAAATTTCGAAATTCAAAATGGCGGATCCAATATGGCGGCCGAAAATAAAAAATTCGTTTGAATCGGATAAAAATTGGTACTCGGGGGTTTTTGGGGTCATTGATTACGAATCCGCCCTCGAAATTTCAAAATTCAAAATGGCGGATCCAATATGGCGGACAAAAATGAAAAATTCATTTGAATCGGATAAAAATTGGTAGTCGGGGGTTTTCGGGGTCGCTGATTACGAATCCGCCCTCAAAATTTATAATTCGAAAACAATATCTCATATGCCGACCATGCACGGGGCAATTTTTAATAGTATTTGTGTTACATTTATTCACATATAAAACTTGAAAAATTCAGGGTTAATATAAAATCAATATGAAGAGAAAGGTGCCATTGCAAAAATTTTACATTATCAATTCATATGTATCATAGAGAATCTTCTATTTTCAATTTATATACTCCGTAATCAGCGACCCCGAAGAATACTAAATTTCGACCGATTCAAATGAATTTTCGGATTTTTGACCACCATATTGGATCCGCCATTTTGAATTTCGAAATTTCGAGGGCGGATTCGTAATCAGCGACCCCAAAAACCCCTGAATGCCAATTCCTATCCGATTCGAATGAATTTTTGCATTTTCGGCTGCCATATTGGATCCGCCATTTTGAATTTCGAAATTTTGAGGGCGGATTCGTAATCAGCGACCCTAAAAACCCCCGAGTACCAATTTTTATCCGATTAAAATGAATTTTTAATTTTCGGCCGCCATATTGGATCCGCCATTTTGAATTTCAAAATTTTGAGAGCGGATTCGTAATCAGCGACCCCAGAAACCCCCGAGTATCAAATTTGGTGATAATTGATTGACTTAATCACGAGATAATCGATGTGCGCCATATGGCGTCATTGCCACTTAAAAGGTTAAAAGTCTCTGCCACCATAGAGTAAGAAATGACTAGTTTTCATGTGATTTTTTTGGATTTAAAAGCTTCTTAGAACAATTCCATAATGTTGAAAATTGGAGTTACTCATAAATTACTTATCCTCTGATTGATATCATAAATATTAGTGCTGCACGTAACTCAAGTGGTAACTTTTTTTAATTTTATAGAAAATACTTGGCCTCGAATTGATATCATTAATCAAGAGACTCGGTAGAGTCTCGGGACAAGTACATTGACAGCCCTGTCGTCTGCTGGCCCGAGGCTCTCGCCGAGTATACTTTCTCTGAATAAAACGATTCGCCGTGGTGGGGGTAAAATTGGCAAGTGATTTTTTTGAATTACCGAAGTTATGAGTCATCTGAGGCTTTGAAAATCGAACTTTCAGCTAATTAAGAAATTCTCTTTAGATTGCGCCCAAAATCAACACGATCGGTGGCGTAATTGGTGAGAAAAAACTTTGCACGGGCTCAAGATTATGCAAAAGTTACTGACACATCACGAGTTCGACGTATACGTATACGCGTTTTGACGTAGTTAGTGGTAGTAGAGTTGTTGCCTCTACGCATTCTGATTGGCTCAACGATGTCGGCTCCTTCAGCTGCTAGGCCGACCGCGGGTGAGGCCTAGATCAGCGAACAGGCATTCTGTATATCTATATATGCGTTATACAGAATGCCTGTTCGCCATTTTAGGCCTTCTAACTTTTGAGTCTTACCCCGACCGCGCTCAGACTCCGTGAATATTATATTATATATATATATATATAAACCATGTGTCAGTTTTCGAATATCGTATAAACAAACGGAGTTTTGACATTATGGAATGCGTGTGGGATAAATAAAGAAAACTTTCGTCATCTAACGAAGTGCATAGTACTAAAACCTGTGGAATGCTAAACTAAACCGGTATAAAAGCAGTCGCGTAAATGTAGTCTGTGATCTGTGTGTGAAAAAGAATAAAATAAAAAAATACGCGGTGCATGTCGACGAAACTTTTTAAGATTTCATTAATTCGTTTGACTGAAAATAAGTTTATCATTTATATCATTTGTAAATAGGTTATACGATATCAATACATCGATACGCACATCCGAAACCACCCGAGACTTGTTTTCATACTGAACGTCATTTTGACAGGTGAGGTTATGATCCCCAAAGTGCTGTTGTGTGCGGACTCTAATTAATAAATGAAAATGGTTAGTGAAAAGTGGTTAATATTTATTTTGTTAAAACTTGTGGTATACTAAACCGGTATAAAAGCGGCCGCGTGAATGTAGACTGTGTTCTGTGTGTGCAAATAAAAAAAAATAAAAAATGCGCGATGCATATGTCAACGAAACTTTTCAAGATTTCATTATTTCATTCGATTGGAAATAAGTGTCAACTGAGATAATCTTTCAATTAAACCAGACTGCGCGGAATATTGTTCAGTGTAAATATATCGTCAGTTGCGTGATTATATATCATGTGTAATTATGTAGGTTATATTTACGAGTTCCCTTTGATAGCTGTGTGGTAACAATGAACCGGCTGGGGTTTGACGTTACGAAGTGCGGGACATATGTAACAAACGTTCGCATAGTTATATAGTGAATAATATAAATAAGGCAAATCAGTTTATCAAAAATAGGTCTGGAAGTTGTAAGAAAAAATGTTCGTCAACTTATAACGTCAAATTTTCTTTTTGCGATCTGAAATATTATGGTTGATAATTAATAAAACAAGAACACACGGAACTGTTAGTATATATAATGTGAGAAACTCCAATCGAATAAATGTTTTCTAATTTATTTTTTGTGTCATCATTATTTTTGAATATTCCCATATTTTGCTTCCTATCGAGTCTGGCTCTGCTCTTTCCGATCCTTGTTTTGACTCCATCGGTTTGCAGCGGATCGATACATATTATTAATTGGCTGCCTAATATGTGTCCTTTAATTTTCTACCATTTCTTCATGCTGATTGTGGTAACCTGATTCAAGTGGTTTCCAACTATGATCATTATTCGCACATTTTGTATATCAGATTCTCAAAACAGTTTCTGGTGTTGATATAAGTGTAGTTATACTTTTTCCACCTGGCCTGTCGAGTAATAAATTTTGAAACTTGTTCCAAAAAGTCTTTGGATGCTTTTTGACAATTTTGACAACAATACTTATGAAATAACGTGTATGTTGAGTATTCCTATTCTGCAAACTGCAAATGTGGAATTATTGGTGATAAACATTCATTACGATAAGTCTACAGTTGCTCAGTTTTGGATGCGATTGAGTGTAATGCCTGCCAACATCATGGAAACCTACAGAATTTCTGAATGTTATGTGCGCTATGTCATTTTAATGTAACATCATGACTTCTAACAACTTTCCACTCTAATCCTATAGATTTGGATTATTGAAATACAGCAAAAATCTGCAAACTATAAAATTTATATACTGTGCCATTCATTTTATTTTTTGACTCGCACCGTAACATAAATATGAAGTGAAAAATTCATTAGAAAGGTCTTCAGTTGCTCATTAATGAATGGATTTGAAATTGCTGTCTTCCAAACTAATTGCGCAAATACATTGAATCGCAGCAGATACCGGCGAACTTTGAAATTTCTGTGGATAAGTATATGTGCTAGTATCATCCCCTATCTTTGATTATAGTAATATGGAATGGAACTTTGTTTGGCAAATTTTAAAGTGTTTCTTTTCAAATAGTATTGAAGTTTGTATTCCTGCGGTATGGAGCGAATACCTTCAAACTTTGATATTTTTGTACCGCAGTGTGTGTGCCAATCATTTTAATTTTTTACTCCAACCGTAACATATAATTTCAAAAATTCATCACAAAAGTTTTCAGCTTTACTATTTAACTTAATATTCCTTTTTCTAAATTCCATGCTAAATTTCTTAATTTCTAAATTTCTTTCTAAATTATCCTGAAATGAAATTGTATTCCTCCACAATCAATGCAGGTACCTTAAACGTCATTGATTTCCGTTGCTCTGTAGAATTAAGTACGCTCAGTTTTTTTTGCTTCTTTGAGTTCTGACACAATAGATATTTTCGGGTGCCTTTTTTCTGCAACTATCAAACTGTAGATAATTGGATCTCAGCAGCCACTTGCAAACTTTGCAAATATACTTCATCGGGGGCATGTTTTGGATGACACGGAAACGTCTAGATTCAGAATGCAAAAGCGATATTTAAAAATGGCCAATTCTGTTGGATTTGTTGTGTCTTGAATTTGATCTGTCTTTCCTCTTTTCCTTTCTTTTTTCTAACGTTATAAGCCGGAAATCACATCTCAGCCCGCAACACGCATTGCTACATGCTCTTGAGTTCCCAATGGACAAAACATATTAGAAGACAAGGGGAAAAATCGCCAAAGTCCAAGAACAGACCTGTGACGAAATATTTCCAGTACAATTTTAACGAAATTTAGATCTTTTTTCGTAGAAACCAACGTTGTAAGCCGAAAATCATATCTCGGCCCCCAAGCCGCTTTTCACCGTGCTCTTTGGTTCCTAAATGACAAAACATATTAGGGTGCAAGGAAAAAAAGCGCCAAAGTCCAAGAACAGACCTGTGACGAAATATTTCCAGTAAAACTTTGACGCAAAATAGGTCCTTTTTCGTGGAAACCAGCGTTATAAGCCGAAAATCATATCCCGGCCTCCAACCCGCTTGCGACCGTGCGTTTGGGTTTCTAATTGACAAAACATATCAGAGTACGAAGAAAAAAATTGCCAAAGTCCAAGGACAGACCTGTGACGAAATATTTTCAGTACTATTTTGACGAAAAATAGGTCTTTTCTCGTGGAAACCAACGTTATAAGACGAAAATCATAAATAATCCATAGAAATTCAAACTAAAATCCTATAGTCAACTGAAAATAAATAACGAATTTTTGAGAAAAAAGACGTGATATCAAACCATAAACTTCCCCTTGGAAAAAAAAGGTTGGGACAAGTACATTGATGGTCCCTCGTTTGCTGATAATTGCATCTATAAAAAAAACTTGAAAAATTTTTTTTTTAAATTGTAAAAAAAATTATTTAAAAAAAAAAATACAGAACAATTCGAAAAAAATTTCACAAATCTTGAAAAAACATTATATTAAAACAAAAACTAATCTCTATCTATTTTTCAAAGTGTCAAAAGAATCAAATAACAAGTAAAAAATAAAAAACCGAAAAATCGGTCTTGAAATCATTTTGGAAACCGATACCTCATTCTTCTTATTAGATTCGAACAGCTAAATCAACTGAAAAAAATTCCATCGAATTTACGTGCGGCATTAAAATTTATTATATTAATTCGAGGCCAAGTATTTTTTAATGAATTGAAAAAAGTTACCACTTGAATTACGTGCAGCATTAAAATTTATGATATCAATCGGTGGACAAGTATTTTATTAGTAACTCCAAATTTTTACATTATTAAATTCTTTTAAGAAGCTTTCAAATCCAAAAAATCACATGAAAGCTAGTCATATGTTACTCTATGGTGGCAGAGACTTATAAGAAAATCAATTCTTCTCAGACTTTCAGGATCCTCTGGTATTATTCACAAAATTCGACGTCGATTGGATCGATACAAATTATGTTTACATATGTGTTAAAAGTACTTGTCCGGCCCATCACTTTCCGTTTAAATTGTTCATCCCAATAATAATCAGTGCTTGTCTAGAACTGATGGATCACAAGTATCCATGCAGAGGGAATTGAGAGAATTATCTTCAAGTAATTTTTACGTAATTGCACTAATTTAATAAAAAAAGCAAAGAAATTGTTCCGCAATATACAAGGGATATTATTGTCCATTGATAAATGAAAATAATTGTACATAATATATATGTTCAAGTTTAAAAAATAACTCTCCAGTTTGTATTCAATGACGGCAATTTTTGCTTCTCACTTATTCTTCCAGCGAACGAATTCCATTCGGAATAGGAACTAACCTATACTATTATTAAGAACATTAAACTAATAATGAATCGCATTTCAATAAATGTTTAACCGGATTCTGCCATACAATTCCATTTTTTCATGATTGATTTTTATTCAAATGAATAGTGATGGGCCGGACAAGTACTTTTAACACATATGTAAACATAATTTGTATCGATCCAATCGACGTCGAATTTTGTGAATAATACCAGAGGATCCTGAAAGTCTGAGAAGAATTGATTTTCTTATAAGTCTCTGCCACCATAGAGTAACATATGACTAGCTTTCATGTGATTTTTTGGATTTGAAAGCTTCTTAAAAGAATTTAATAATGTAAAAATTTGGAGTTACTAATAAAATACTTGTCCACCGATTGATATCATAAATTTTAATGCTGCACGTAATTCAAGTGGTAACTTTTTTCAATTCATTAGAAAATACTTGGCCTCGAATTAATATAATAATTTTTAATGCCGCACGTAAATTCGATGGAATTTTTTTCAGTTGATTTAGCTGTTCGAATCTAATAAGAAGAATGAGGCATCGGTTTCCAAAATGATTTCAAGACCGATTTTTCGGTTTTTTATTTTTTACTTGTTATTTGATTCTTTTGATACTTTGAAAAATAGATAGAGATTAGTTTTTGTTTTAATATAATGTTTTTTCAAGATTTGTGAAATTTTTTTCGAATTGTTCTGTATTTTTTTTTATAAAATAATTTTTTTTACTATTTAAAAAAAAAATTTTTCAAGTTTTTTTTATGGATGCAATTATCAGCAAACGAGGGACCATCAATGTACTTGTCCCAACCTTTTTTTTCCAAGGGGAAGTTTATGGTTTTTTAATACTGTAAGTAACTTAGATGAATTTTTTTAAATTGATTTAGTTGTTACAATAAGATAAGAAAAACGGGGCATCGTTTTTCAAAATGTTTTCAAGCGCGATATTTTAATTTTTTATTTCTCATATTTTATTTAAATTTTTTTTCACTTTACAAAAGAATTACAGATTTTTATTTTTTTTTTTAATGTAAGCGAATTGTTTTTTATGTTTCGTTGTGTTCAGCGAAACTAATTAAATATATATTGTGATGGTAGAAAAATCGGGATAGGAGGAACGATCCGAAAAAATGCGGCAGGGACTGAACCGGGGTTCGAACCCGGGACCTCTCGATTGCCGGTCGAGTGCTCTCCTTTTTTTTTTTTTTTTAAAAAATGTTTATTTAGGTCTCATGAAAAATATAGTGTCTTACGGTTAGAAATAAACATATAAAAAAAATAAACCATAGTTTTCGTGTTTGTGAGTACATATGCCTAGCTTCTATGTAGGGCTCGTAGTACTATACATATTTAATGTAGGGGTGTCGTAGTTTTATTTGGTTTAAGTAACGCATAAAGCTAGAAATTTGTATACGCACTGCCAGGCGTATGATTATAAGGCAAGAGGAAAAAGAGAGAGATAAGGGAGAGACAAACAAAAAAAAAACCTCGCCATCGATATGTGTAGGCAGTTACCTTAGACTAAGAGTATAAACTATACAGTGAATGAATTAAGGTTCTTGTGGAATTCATTCGTGTACACTTTTAGCCCTAATCCCTCACTTATTCAGAAAAATTTTCCAGCAAACGTCACAGAGCAACAAAGGTTTCTCGAATAATTCTGCAATTATTAAGAGATTATCATCTGTTTTTATGCTAGCTCGGGTTATAAACTTAAAACAGTTTACGCGTACAAGTGCATGCATTGTATCTATACGATGAACTGCACAAATTCATTTTCAACATTACACACAAGCTTGGCGTGCATGGTTTTCAATCGGAAGCTCGGGAAGAGACAATTGTTCAAATTTACTATAAAAACAATAATTAATTAGAATTGTATGAACGAGTGTGAAAAAAAACGATCCCCCAATAAAATAAGAGGGGCCCTGTTATATAATGATTTGGTAAACAATACAGATGGGTGAAATTTGTGGATAAAATTGAATAATTAAACGAACGGATAAAGAAATGAAATCAATCAATCCCTTTATATGCCTTTATCTTGTACGGATAGATACGGCCATTCTTTCATGCCCATACGCATTTTAATTTATCCACGCGTCACTTTCACTCGTTTGTCCGTACACTCTTTTTTTTACCAAATGGGCAGATGATTGGATGAATTACACAAGTATTGAAATGGATGAACAAAGAAGTAAGCTGTGTAAACATTGATTTGAGAAAAGAAAACGCGTTGAATACGAAACATTTGGAGTAATGAATTTATCAGTCAAACTAGTCAAGAATAGATATTTTTCTTTGTGTACACAGCGCGGGATCTCACGTCGAACTACTCAATAAAATAGTTGGATGGAAAAGGGATGGCAAATTAAAAAACAATTCCATGAGAGGATCATCAAGTTTTCTTCAAATATATGGACGGATGAGGCATTCCTTCGCCGAGCTTCCGATTGAAAACCATGCACGCCAAGCTTGTGTGTAATGTTGAAAATGAATTTGTGCAGTTCATCGTATAGATACAATGCATGCACTTGTACGCGTAAACTGTTTTAAGTTTATAACCCGAGCTAGCATAAAAACAGATGATAATCTCTTAATAATTGCAGAATTATTCGAGAAACCTTTGTTGCTCTGTGACGTTTGCTGGAAAATTTTTCTGAATAAGTGAGGGATTAGGGCTAAAAGTGTACACGAATGAATTCCACAAGAACCTTAATTCATTCACTGTACTTGGCTACGTTGGAAAATGATCTCATTTTTTTTTATTTCCAAAATTCAGAATTCCTACAGGAAACGTAATTCATTCACTGTATATGTTACAATAGATCTCATATTTTTTCACAGTTAAACATTTTTTTAAATTTATTTATTGACAATGCGAATATAGAAAATCATTTAAAACGACGGTCACGACCTTTTAATACTTGGCGTGCCTTTTTTACTTTTTGAAGTTTTAATATTTACTGATTTCACTTCTTTTTGCGAGACGTGACAACTATATAGGAATCGTATTTCATTCAATATATTTGTCAACTTCAGAAAACGATCTCATTTTTTTTTTTATATTTTGAAGTTTTTTATTGAAAATGCAAATATAGTAAATTATTGGAAACTACGGTCGCGACCTTTTAATAATTGGCGTTCTTTTCTTACTTTGTCAATTATTTTTTTTTCTGATTTAGCTTATTTTTTAGAGGCGTGACAATATTTACTTAAGAAAAAAAATACATTCCTCGTCTTGGACGAAAATTTTTAAAACGATTTGTTCCAAGTTGAGTGCTTTTCTCTATGTGCCAAAAGCAATCGACACAGCCTATTTTTCTATGTAGACGGACGAAAACTGTGCGGTTATGTTCATGTGAGTTGAAACCTTTTACAAGCAATAATGGTGACGATTTTGATTATCCATTCAGCAAATCGAATTTTCCAATGAAAGATTGGGAAATTCCTATGCAACGGGATGATATTTTCATTTTCTATTCCTTTTTTTGAAAAGCTCCACTTGTTTACTTGGAAAAATGATTTTTGAAACTATCTTCTTCTCATTCATGGATTCCATGTTGACATGGATACTGTCAATGGTTTGCAATGTCCAAGGAGATGTTTCCATGGTATTCAATGTCTAAGACTACAGCTTTATGGTTATTGGTGTCCAGTGACATTTTTTCATGGTCTTCTGTAACGTCTGAACCTGCCTCGTCAATGTAAACTATTAAATCGCAGATCTAGTTATCGATAACTATGACGAAATATATCGTAAACCATTGCACCGTTTACCTAAATATCGGGAAATATAAAATTGTCGAATATATATTGAACAATACGAAGTCATCCACCTAGACATCGAAAACCCTATAGTCGCCAAACTAGACATCGAAAACTATAGAGCCGACGACCTAGATATCGAAAACCTTAGAAAAACTCACCACACTATCGGAAACTATGGAGCCGTTGACTTTCATATCGGGAACCATAGACAAATTCACCTTAATGTCGGAAACTATGGAGCTATCGACCGGGATAGTGAAAACTATGAAGTCGTCAACCTAGTCCACGAAAACAATGGGAAAACATACCTGGACATTGAAAACTACGGAGCCGTTGATCTAGACCTCGAAAAGCATGAAAAAACATACCAGGACGACGAAAGCCATGGAGAAATATACCTAGCCATCGAAAACCATGGAGCTGTCGACGTAGACATCGAAAAAAATGGAGAACCATAACCAAACATCGAAAACTATGGAATTGTTGACCTAGCATCAAAAGCCATGACGGAATATACCTGGACCACGAAAACCATGAAGAAACATGCCTAGACATTGAAAACCATGGAGGAATATACCTAGACATCGAAACCCATGGAGGAATTATCCTAGACCACGAAAACCCGAGAGAAACATACCTGGACATCGAAAACTGTGGAGCCGTCGACCTCGACTGCGAAAGCCATGAAGAAACATACCTAGACCACGAAAACCATGGAGGAATCTACCTAGACCACGAAAACCATGGAGTAATCTACCTAGTCCACGAAAACCATGGAGAAACATATCCAGATATCGAAAACTCTGGAGGAATATACCTGAACCACGAAAACCATGGAGGAATCTACATAGACCACGAAAACCATGGAGCAATGTACCTAGACCACGAAAACCATGGAGAAACATATCCATACATCGAAAACCATGGAGGAATATACCTGGACCACGAAAACCATGAAGGAACATGTCCAGACATTCAAAACCATGAAAGAATATACCTAGACATCAAAACCCATGGAGGAATTATCCTAAACCACGAAAACCATGGAGAAGCATACTTGGACATCGAAAACTGTGGAGCCGTCGACCTCGACCGCGAAAACCATGAAAAAACATGCCTAGACATTGAAAACTATGGAGGAATATACCTAGACATCGAAACCCATGGAGGAATTATCCTCGACCACGAAAACCCGAGAGAAACATACCTGGAAATCGAAAACTGTGGAGCCGTCGACCTCGACTGCGAAAACCATGAAGAAACATACCCAGACCACGAAAACCATGGAGAAACATATCCAGTCATCGAAAACCATGGAGGAATATACCTAAACCACGAAAACCATGATGAAACATGCCGAGACATTGAAAACCATGGAGGAATATACCTGGACGATGAAAAACATGGAGGAATATACCTAGACCATGAAAACTATGGAGGAATGTACCTAGACCACGAAAACCATGGAGAAACATATCCATACATCGAAAACCATGGAGGAATATACCTGGACCACGAAAACCATGAAGGAACATGTCCAGACATTCAAAACCATGAAAGAATATACCTAGACATCAAAACCCATGGAGGAATTATCCTAAACCACGAAAACCATGGAGAAGCATACTTGGACATCGAAACCTGTGGAGCCGTCAACCTCGATCGCGAAAACCATGGAGGAATATACCTAGACATCAAGAACTATAGAGAAATACTATGGAGAAATACACTCGCACATCAGAAACCATGGAGGAATATACCTAGACATCGAAATCCATGGAGAAATTATCCGAAACCATGAAAACCATGGAGAAACATACCTGGACATCGAAAACTAAGGAGCCGTCGACCCAAACCTCGAAAACCATGAAAAAACATACCTAGACGACGAAAGCCATGGAGGAATATATCTGGACATAAAAAACTATGGGGTCGTCCACCTAGAAATCGAAAATCGCGATAGAATGTACCTAAACCTAGTCCTCCAAAACCCATGAGCTATCGCCCTAGACATCCTCGAAAAATCCAGCGGCGTCGACCAGAATTTTATATTTTTTTATTTTTATTATTTATTATTTAATGTTATTCGTATTATTCAATTTTTTTATTTAATTATATTATTATCATTTTATATTATATATTGTATAATATAATATATATTATATTATATATTAATTATATTAAAATATTTATTATAATAATATTTTATTATTAATTAATATTAATAAATAAAATATATATTATATAATTATATACATATTTTATGCGCAAACCAGGAGCTGGTATTGCCCCCGCTGTGCGCCCATTCTCTGTCTCTCTCGCTCGACGACGCAGAAGGAGAGGGGGTAGCCGCGTTCAGCGTAGTGCGTGACGTAGAGTGTGACAAAAGTAAGAAATCGTGCAAAGGACGTAAGTCCAAATGTAAACAAGCGTAACTTACGCCCCTCTTTCTCTAAGAAAATGAAAATCCCGAAAAGATGGATTTTAAATCACTAACGTTACATATCTCAGGATCTACTGGACGGATTTACTTGCAACAAAGACCAATCGAAAGAGAAAAATCGACAAAAAATCGTCACAAATTTTCAAGTTCTTTTATGAAATGCTTTATTTGTGAGAGCCATTTGAAAATTCTGTGACGTCATAAAACCGGCATATTCGCGTATATAAGAGTAGCGGCAGGGCTCGCGCTGGCTTTCCTTTTGCGTTGCAGTTTTTCCTTTTAATACTTGGCGTCGAGCCGCTACCGCGTCTCTTGATATCACAATACGAACTATTCTATGATTAGAAATATGTACATTATAATACAGCAGGGAGTTTCCCAGATTTTGGCTATCGAAGATTATTTATTGTCTATGACGACCTCGGTTTCTGTTTCTATTTAATTCACGTGTTCGTTTAGTTCTATTTAGAAGGGTTAAGTGTGCTGAGTTTATGTTCAGCCACCAATATTTTGCAAAATTAAGTCTATGGAAATCGGTGCGGTCGCAAGGGGGAAGCGCTGTGGATCCTGTGAATTTTTCTGGGCTAGTGGTCAGGTCGTCAGGGCGTAACGTGATACGTTTGTCGGCCTTATTTCTTTTCCAGTGGTATAAAATGGGGATGTTGTTTACGTTTTGAATGAGGCCTTGGTCATCGCAGTATAGGAAGGTTTGAGGTGTAGTGTATCCGGTTTTTAACTGGCGCTCAGATATTAAAGGATCTTGAGAAGCAATGTCGTGTAATATTTCATTTTGAATTTTAGGCAAGTTACTGTAGTAGTTTCTTATAAGTTTGATTGCGAACGAATCAATTCTCGGGATGTTAGCTAGTTTGTAAATATTGTTGTTGCTAATGTAGTGCTGGAATTCACTGTCAGCCGATCTATACTGCGAAAGGCATATTCGAAGGCATTTTCTTTCAAAGGCTCGAAGTTGTTCTATGACAGATTGGCTCGTGTTCCACCATACTGGGGCGGCATATGTGATTATAGGTCTTACTAATAATGTATATAAAATTATTTTAGTTTTAGAGCTTAAGATTTTGTTATAAAAAATTGCGCTGTTAGCCGCGATCGCTTTTTTAGCTTTTTCCAGTTGAATTTGTAAATGTGTGTTACCTCTAAGTAGATAATCAAGGTGAATCCCGAGATATTTGACGGTTTTTTTGTGGGGGATTCGTTGGGTTATATTAGAACCCGGTATGGTGGTTTCAATAAAAAAGTTTGTACTACCAGCTTTGTTTTTTGACGAAAGGGAGTCAACTGGTTTTTTAAAGAGAATAGTTTCACACTTTAACGGATTGATACGCAAGTTCCAAGTACAATAATATTGATTTAATTTATTAGTGATTTTTTCCAGTTCTTGTCGGACAATACTTGCTCGGTTGCTTTTAGTGTAAACAATGAGATCGTCTGCGAACGCGATTGTATTCGTGTTGGAGTTGTTTGCGTTCATGTCAAAAGAGTTAAGAAGATCGCTGGTAAATATATTGAATAGGATCGGCGAGTTAACTGTGCCCTGTTGAAGTCCTTCTTTTATATTAAACGTTACTGAGGAGACATTAAGGCCATCCCATGTGACGAAAGTTTTGTTGGAAATCATGTCCCAAATTATAAGTATGAGCCAATCCGGAAAATTTTTTTTTTTAATTTGTATAGAAGTCCGTCGATCCAGACGGAGTCAAAGGCCTTTTCGAGGTCAAGCAAGGCGGCTCCAACAATTTGGCTGTTCCCTACCCAAGAGTTTAGTTCGGAGAGTAGTTTATGGGCGGCGTGAGTAGTGGAGTGGTTGTATTTAAAGCCGAACTGGGCATCGGGGATGATATTATTGATGGAACAGTGAGTGAGTATTTTATTGTTTATGATAGCTTCGTAGACTTTGCTTATGACTGGAGTGAGGCTTATTGGGCGGTAGCTGGAGGGGTCGTTGGGATTTTTATTTTTTTTTATTATCGGGAGAACCTTCGCATTTTTCCAGATTTTGGGGAAATAATGATTGTTGATTGAGTTATTAAAGAGAATCGTTAGAGCTTGGGTTATAGAGTCTGGGAGATGTTTGAGTACTATTGGAGGTATGTTGTCTAGGCCTGAAGAGGTTTTGTTCGGTAGTTTTTTAAGTATTTTATCAAGAGAGTTTATATTACAAAAGGGGTGTATGATCATATTATTGGGGTTAGGATTGTAGGCTTTATTGTTGTTGGAGAAATTTGTGATAGTTACGTTATCGTTCCTGGCGATGTTGAGGTTAAGTTTTATTTGAGCTGATGCATTATTGACAATTGTGGCTATTTTCATTCCATTATTAAGAGGACGGGGGAGTTGATTTTTTCATAGAATGCCCCTACAGCATTGAGTTTATCGATAGGAGAGGTAATGATATATTTGTCGTTTTCGATCGCTGTTTTTTGTAGATTACAAGAGCTTCGTTGAAGTAAAGGGAGATCGTTCTTGTCGATATGTATATTGTCAATTTGCGACCAGTTATTTGGGCGGAGGAGTCGGTTGATAACAGGAAAAAATTTGGCTGGATCACGGTAATCTATTTTTTTGACTTGGTTAGACCAGAATTTCTCTGTAGATTTTTTTATTTCGGCTTTTAGATTGTTGCGAACCGTTTGTAGTGCGATTTTTATGTTCTTTTTTTGTAAAGTTCGGTTGGTTGGGTCGAGGTTGTGTAATGTATGAAGTATTGTGATTAATTGAGATTTATGCCGCTGTAAGGCTGTGGTACGGGAATTTTGATATTTTAGGGGGCTGTCTTTGGGGGTAATTACGGGGACTGTAGCTATTATCGTGTTCATAATGATCTCGTTTATTTGCTTTAGGTAGTTATCTATCTCGATATTTGATAGGTTCTTGTTGGGGGGTATTGATATTGTGTATAATTCGTGTAATTTATTCTTGAATCTACGCCAATTGGTGAATTTGTAGTTATAGCGTTTAACGGGTTGGGCTTGGGATATCATCGTTATGTTATCATGTTTAAGTTGGATTCTGAAGGAGAGCGCGGCGTGATCGCTGTCGTATGGGAGTGTATTTATTTTGCCGTTAAGAGAGTTTAGTAGGATTAATCTGGAGTCGGTGATACCAATGTCGAGTATCGAATGGGCTGGGTGGTATGTATGCTGGGCTGGTATAAGTGTTTTTATTTTGAAAAGTACGCCTTGCTTGGCCTCTCATTGTGCGAAGTATTTGCCTCTTTGATTGTCGACGCGGTCCCCCCAGGCTTTACGTCTGGCGTTAAAGTCTCCTGCAATGACATAGTAATTATCTGGGAGATTTAATTTTAATTTGCCGAACAGAATGTCTAATTCCTTGATGAAGAGAGATCTATTGTCGTTAGTGGCGTAAATACTTATTATATATATGTTTTTAAATTGGGTCGTGGCTATTTTGATTATCGTAAATTCAACCCTAGGGAAAAAAAGGTTGGGACAAGTACATTGATGGTCCCTCGTTTGCTGATAATTCCACCCATAAAAAAAAACTTTAAACAATTTTTTTTTTTAATTGTAAAAAAAATTATTTCATAAAAAAAAATACAGAACAATTCGAAAAAAATTTTACAGATCTTGAAAAAACGTTATATTAAAAAAAACTAATCTGCATCTATTTTTTAAAGTGTCAAAAGAACCGAATAACAAGTAAAAAATAATAAACCGAAAAATCGCCCTTGAAATCATTTTGGAAACCGATGCCTCATTCTTCTTATTTGATTCGAACAGCTAAATCAATTGAAAAAAATCCCATCTAATTTACGTGCAACATTAAAATTTATTATATCAATTCGAGGCCAAGTATTTTCTAATGAATTGAAAAAAATTACCCCTTGAATTACGTGCAGCACTAAAATTTATGATATCAATCGGTGGACAAGTATTTTATTAGTAACTCCAAATTTTTACATTATTGAATTGTTCTAAGAAGCTTTCAAATCCAAAAGAATCACATGCAAGCTAGTCATTTCTTACTCTATGGTGGCAGAGACTTATAAGAAAATCGATTCTTCTCAGACTTTCAGGATCCTTTGGTATTATTCACAAAATTCGACGTCGATTGGATCCATACAAATTATGTTTAAATATGTGTTAAAAGTACTTGTCCGGCCCATCACTTTCCGTTCAAATTGTTTATCCAAATAAAAATCAGGGCTTGTCTAGAACTGATGAGTCACAAGTATTCATGCAGAGGGAATTGAGAAAATTATCTTCAAGTAATTTTTACTTAATTGCACTAATTTAATAAAAAACGGAAACAAATTATTCCGCAATATAGAAGGGATATTATTGTGCATTGATAAATGAAGAAAATTGTACATAATGTATATGTTCAAGCTTCCAAAATAACTCTGCAGTTTACATTCGATGACGGCAATTTTTACTTCCTTCTTATTCTTCCAGCGAACGAGTTCCATTCGGAATAAGAACTAACCTATACTATTATTAAGAACATTAAATTAATAATGAATCGCATTTCAACAAACTTTTAACGAGATTCTGCCGTGCCATTTCGTTTTTTTATGATTGATTCTTTATTGAATGAATAGTGATGGGCCGGACAAGTACTTTTAACACATATTTAAACATAATTTGTATGGATCCAATCGACGTCGAATTTTGTGAATAATACCAGAGGATCCTGAAAGTCTGAGAAGAATCGATTTTCTTATAAGTCTCTGCCACCATAGAGTAAGAAATGACTAGCTTGCATGTGATTCTTTTGGATTTGAAAGCTTCTTAGAACAATTCAATAATGTAAAAATTTGGAGTTACTAATAAAATACTTGTCCACCGATTGATATCATAAATTTTAGTGCTGCACGTAATTCAAGGGGTAATTTTTTTCAATTCATTAGAAAATACTTGGTCTCGAATTGATATAATAAATTTTAATGTTGCACGTAAATTAGATGGGATTTTTTTCAATTGATTTAGCTGTTCGAATCAAATAAGAAGAATGAGGCATCGGTTTCCAAAATGATTTCAAGGGCGATTTTTCGGTTTATTATTTTTTACTTGTTATTCGATTCTTTTGACACTTTAAAAAATAGATGCAGATTAGTTTTTTTTAATATAACGTTTTTTCAAGATCTGTAAAATTTTTTTCGAATTGATTTGTAGTTTAAATTTCTATGAATTGTTTAAAATTTCCGGCATATAACGTTGGTTTTCACGAAAAAAGACCTATTTTTCGTCGAAATTGTACTGAAAATATTTCGATAGAGGTTTATTCTTGGACTTCGGTGATTTTTCTCCTTGTCTTCTAATATGTTTCGTCCATTGGGAACTCAAGAGCATGGAGCAATGCGTGTTGCGAGCCGAGATATGATTTTCGGCTGATAACGTTAGGAAAAAGAAAGGAAAAGAGGAAAGATAGATCAAATTCAAGACACAACAAATCCAACAGAATTGGCCCTTTTTAAATGTTGCTTTTGCATTCTGAATCTAGACATTTTCGTGTCATTCAAAACGTGTCCCTGATGAAATATATTTCCAAAGTTTGCAAGTGGCCGCTGAGATCCAATTATCTACAGTTTGATAGTTGCTCAAAAAAGGCACCCGGAAACATTTATTATGTCAGAACTCAAAGAAGCAAAACAAACTGAGCGTACTTAATTCAACACAGCAACGGAATTCAAAGACGTTTAAGGTATCTGCATTGGTTTTGGAGAAAAATAATTTCAGGAGAATTCAGGAATGAATTTAAAAGTTTAAAAACTCAGAATAAAATAGAAAACGGAAAATTTAGGAATTTAGAAAAGCTGAAGACGTTTGTGATGAATTTTTGAGATTACATGTTATGGTTGGAGTAAAAAATTTAAATGATTGGCACACATGCTGCGACACAAAAATATGAAAGTTTGGAGGTATTCGCTTCATACCGCAGTAATACAAACTTCAATAGTATTTAAAAAGAAATACTTTAAGACTTGCTAAACCAAGTTCTATTACTCATTCTCATAATCAAAGATAGGGGGTGATGCTTAACACACATATTTATGCACAGAAATTTCAGAGGTCGCAGGTATCTGCTGCGATTCAATGTATCTGCGCAATAAATTTTGAAGACAGCAATTTAAAATCTATCCATAAATGAGCAACTGAAGACTTCTGTGATGAGTGTTTACTTCATATATATGTTACAGTTAGTTTTAAAAAATAAAATGAGTGGCACAGTATATCAATTTTATAATTCGCAGATTTTTGCTGTATTTCAATAATCCAAATCTATAGTATTATAGAAAAAAGTTGGCAAAAGTCATGATGTTACGTTGAAATGACATAGCGAACATTGTATTCAGAAATTCTGTATGTTCCCATGGATGTTAGCAGGCATTATATTTGATCGCATCCAAAACTGAGCAACTGTAGACCTAGCGTAATGAATTTTTTCACTAATAATTCCACATTTGTAGTTTGCAAAGTGGGAATACTCAACATACATGTCATTTCATAAGTATTATTGTCAAAATTTGTGTTTGCCTACTGCATTCCAAAGATTCGACTTTTCATATGATCAGCAAACAAAGCATCCAAAGACTTTTTGGAATAAGTTTCAAAAGTTGTTACTCGACAGACCAGGTGGAAAAAGAATAACTACACTTATATCAAGACCAGAAACTGTTTTGAGAATCTGATGTTCAAAATGTGAGATTGATGATCATAGCCGGAAACCTCTTGAATTACGTTACCATACAATCAGCATGAAGAAATAGTAGAAAATCATAGGACACATATTAGGCAATTAATTAATGATATGTATCGATCCGCTGCAAACCGATGGAGTGAAAACAAGGATCGGAGAGGGCAGAGCCAAACTGAATATGAAGCAAAATATGGGAAACATGAGAAACAAACTAGAAAAAATTTATTCAATGAAAGTTTACAACATCATTCTAACAGTTCTGTGTGTTTTTGTTGTATTTATTCATATATATAATCTGACGCCTTCATATATATAACCTAGCCTACTGACGATATATTTACACCGGACAATATTTCTCGCACTCTGATTTAATTGAAAGATTATTTTAGTTAACGCTTATTTCCAGTCGAACAAAATCATGAAATCTTGAAAAGTTTTCGTTGACATATGCATTGCGCATTTTTTATATCCTTTTTCGCACACATATCACAGACTACATTTACGCGGCCGCTTTGATACTGGTTTAGTATATCACAAAATTTAACGAAATAAATAGTAATATGCACTTCGTTAGATGACGAAAATTATTTTTAGTTATCCCGCACGCACTTGATAACATCATAACCCGAAACGTCAACATGACGTGAAACTTCGGCTAGTGACTTTCGAGCTCTCGGCATGTGACGTCAGTCCGCGACACCGCCGCGAAGTTAGACCGAGGGACATGAGGCCTTTGATGGTATTATATACAGACATGTCAAATTTCTAAATGTGTTAGTAACTTTTGCATAATCTTGAGCCTGTGCAAAGTTTTTTCTCAGCAATTACGCTACTGATCGTGTTGGTTTCGGGCTCATTCGAAAGAGATTTTGAAATTTAGTCTCCAAACTAATTTTCGCTTAACAAAACATCTCTTGAGCTCCGCAATTCTAGAAAATGACATGCCAGTTTTACCCCCACCACCGCGAATCGTTTTATTCAGAGAAAAGATAGTCTCGGCGAGAGCCTCAGGCCAGCAGACGACAGGGCTGTCAATGTACTTGTCCCGAGACTCTACCGAGTCTCTTGATAATTTTGTTAGAGCTAGAGGACGGATCATTTATTATTTCGAATGGAATATTATTTTTTATTAGTATGGCCGTACCTCCTCCTTGTGTGGAATTAGGTCTATCGGTTCGGATCAAGTGGTAATTTTGAAAGACTGGTTTATGTCGAGGGTTGAGTTTCGTTTCGGATAGTAGTATTATATCATGATTATTTTTTTCAAGGAAATTCTGCAGTTCAAGTCTTCTATGTAACGCAATTATTGAATTAACGTTTATGGCGGCTATGTTGATAGAATTAAAATTTGATCGAGTGTCAGCCATTATTCTTGAAATAAGGAGTTAAACAGAAGGTCGATTCTTGCTGTGTTTGCTGCGACCTGGTTCGCGATGGATTTTAGTTGATCTGTGATGATTGAGGCCAAATCTTTCTTAAGGTCGTTGATCCAATTAGGTTGATAGTCCGGGCGAGGTTTCTCTGCGTGGATCTGAGCCTGCTGATGAAATGACGGTGTCCTTTTTGAGGTCGTCGGAGCGTCTTCGATTGGGGCTCCAGAGTCGGGAGTCTGGCGGACTGATTCCGGTGTTCTCGTAGCTTGGGCGAATGAGACGTTTGGTTGCGTCGTTCTGAGGTGCTCAATTTTGTTTTGAATTGCGGTTATTTTATGTTGTTTTATTTTTTTTTTACACTTATGGCAAGTTTAATGTAGGGGCAGCCTTTATAGGAAGCCGGGTGGCCCGGATGTCCGCAATTAGCACATTTTAGTAAATCTTTGTTGCCGTCTTTTACGATGGCGCAGTTCCCAGGGCCGTGTGTTTGGGCACATTTTACGCAGCGAAATTCTAAGTGGCAGTTTTTTGCTGAGTGTCCGATACGTTGGCATCGCCGGCATTGGTAAATGAGGGGCTTCCTTAATCGTTCCCATTTTATTCTTTGATAAGCGATTGCTCTTATTTTGAGAAGGTCTTCCAAGGGGCTATCGTTAGATAGTTGAATTAAGTGATGATGTTTGTCAGGTTGTCTTTTGTCGAAGTGAAAGTTCGAGACAGATAGAATTTTCACGCCAGGGATGGCTAATTCGGTTAATTCATTTTTGATGTCCTCTGAAGAGAAATCCCCTTTGATACCTTTGATAAGGAACGATTTGGGAGTTTGGTTTTTTGGAGTAAATGTATAATACTCAAGGTCGAGCGAATTGATTGCCTCTAAGATTTTGCTGTGATGTTTCAAATCCGCCACGTAAATAGTGTGGTTTATGCTCTCGTTCGTTTTGTTTTCATGAATGGTGATTCCATTTTTTGGTATCATTAAGTTATTGATGATAGTTATTAAATCTTTCATTGAAGTTTTAGTAGTGTAGATTGGAGGAGGCTTCTCTTTTTTTTTGATAAGAGTACCTCGTTGTCTATGGGCTCAGTGTGTTCGGAGTCACAGTCGGTCCAATCGCAGTTATCAGATAAGGCCTGATATTTATTATCGGTGAGGCTAACAGCCTTCTTATCGACTACTGATTTTGTAGTGGGGCGCTTACTGGGCCGTTTCGGAGTTTCCCATTCTTCTACTGAGGTAGACGGGCAATTGTGAGAGCCGGCTACCGGCTTAATAGAGGGAGATCGATTTCTCCTTTTTCGAGATGAAGCAAGGTTTGGTTTTACCTTTGAAATCTGCGGTTTGCTGTTATTTTCTTTGAGGGTCTGCTTGAGAAGCTGCTCAAGCTGTGTTGACCCAAGCTTCGGAAAGTTCTTATCCTGCGTCAGTTTTCAATTTCAGGTTTCGCCGGGTCGTTCACTTTGGGTGTAGAGTTTGCAAGGTGTGGATCAGCCATCTTGCCATGAGGCCACGAGCCGACGCGAGATTATCACTCCGTAAAAGAACTAATTTTAAATAGAAAAAAAAAAAACGTATTCGCACAGATAGTCGGTCTAGCGCGCTAAATGAGGGCAGTAATAGTCATCCAGCTTATGAGAACAAAAAACCAATAGGTATTTTTACACCTGATTCGGCCACTATTAGCACAGATAACAGAGGACTTGGCGGACCGAGAAAAGAGGCATGTGCTCACTCGCCCGCAGTCACAGCCAGACTCCCGGTCGAGTGCTCTCCCAACTGAGCTATCCAGGCCGCCTTCCACACTTAATTCGAATCGTCCTCGCAACGTTGTATTCCACAATGTTACAATATTAACTGCGTTCGTTCCTTCTGGACGTAACACATACATTAAATTATTAAGCGATTCTATTAAGGAGTTTCGGTACAGGCAATACAATGTTGCCATGCTAAACCATGCTAAAAACATAAAAATTTTCAAAAAGTTTAGAATTTTATAAAATTTGGTGAACATATTCTTTAGTGCCAAATTTGGCAATACAAATTTTTTAAGATTTTTCTTCTACACAGTTATCGAGTAATTGATCACTAAAGTTCACGTGTATAAGCATAGCGTTTTCATATATATAGGTATACATTCCGGGCATAAGAAATCTGCTTTAATGCGTAATTACTCGATAACTAAGTAGAAGAAAATTTTGAAAAAAATTGTGTTTTTGCACTTGATGTTGAACAACATTATCACCAAGTTTGATCAATTTCTTAATATTTAGACTTTTGTACCGAAACTCCTTAATGGTGAATAGCGGATAACAAAGATAAATTGATGTCATAAATCAAATAACCCTTTTCATACATTTCAGATTCAGCTTCCAACCTCCAATGCCTTTACGCGTGTCGCTAGCAAGTGAAGAGATCAAGGCTGAAATGCCAAATATATTACCACCCGAAGATATACCCAAAAAGTACCGTGAAGCGATAGTACACTACAGCAAATACCAAAATGCAGGAATCATCGAAACGGAAGCTAGTTTCAAAGCTACCAGAATCTCAATTGAACAAAACTGCACTCTTCAAGCTGCGTCTTTTCTCAACAATGTTGTATTAATCAATTTAACGATGAATGATCAAGAGAAGGTACAGTTCATTTTGTTGGAGAAAATGTGCATTTCAACTCTATGATAAAATGTATTTTTTTATTCTTCGACAATGAATGTTTCAGATTGATCGATTTACAATGTTATCTGAGCTGTATTCATCATTTGGATTCTTGAGGAAAGCTTCATTCTGCTTGCGTTTAGCAGCGACAAGGCATGTCTCCAAAAATAACCCGGAACCTGATTGGAGGCAATGTTACAATCTAATGTTGCAAGCTACACCTGGATTCAGATTGTCTATGGATCCAACAGAAATGTCACAAGGTATAGGAACTATAAAACATTTTTTTCAAAGGAGCAGTACTTCTATTGGTGGAATACATACTTTTTACTAAAACCCGAATTCAGATTATCGAAGGGGCTGGCCAGCTATTCAGATTCAAGTTATAAACGAGCTTATAGCCGCTGCCAATAGAATGGGGAATCCTGCTCTTGCAACTAGACACATGACATTTTTACTTCAAATAATGTACAATTACCTGAGCCCTACAGAACGTAAGGATATCGCTTTACAACTTCAGAGTGCTTCACAACAATGCGAAGGCGCTCCAATACCACTTGTACGTATAATCCAATTAGTTTTTTTTTTTAATGTTATGGCTGATTCATATTTCATTCACAAGTCAGCGTAAAAAGATGTCACTAATTAAAAAATGAACCATTACGTTACTTTTATGACGGACCTTTTCGATAAAATTTTGGAAGACACTCGTAGTCCAGCCATCAAAAAGCTCAGTAGAATCTCGGGACAAGTGCATTGACAGCCCTATTATTTGCTGGCTAGAGGCTCGCCGAGACTATACTTTCTTTGAATGAAAAGATTCACGGTGGTGGGGGTAAAATTGACATATGATTTTATGGGATGACGAAGCTCAGAAGCCATTTCACAACTTCAAAATTCAACTTTTAGCTAATAAAGAAATTCTTTTCAATGGCGTCCAAAATCAGCATAATAGATGCCGTAATTGCTAAAAAAAAAACTTTGCACGGCCTTAAGGTTATGCAACAGTTACTATACACATCACGAACTTGACGTGTGTGTATTGGGATCTGACATTTTTGCCGCGGCATTTGGTAGCAGTTTTTGTAAGTAGTTCACCGATGCAAACTTTTGTTACGTATGCTTGGAATATACATAATACTCGTGAGTGAGCGTGAATATTTATCAATTTAAAGTGAATCGAAATATTATGGAGGGTGCAAGATTCTCCCCAAGAAAAAAATCAAGTGCTAGAAGATATTGTTGGGTGAATGGTTGCCACAGCCAATCACAAAAAGATTTGAACCTTCGTTTTCACTCCATTCCGAGAACTGGTGAGAGGTTAGCATACAGCAAAGATATTTTTGGAAATGTGATAAGCTGCGATAAAGCAAAAGCATGGAGAAATGCTTTAAAAATGAAGAACACTAACAATAACGTCCACGTGTGCTCTCTGCATATCAAGAAAACCGATTATATACTACCAGGTATGTTAATATACATTTTTCTAATGAATAACCTCAAAATTAATTGTATGATCTCAGAATTGACTGGAGTGTTATCTATATAGTTGCTCTATTTCATGATAAATAACTTTTACTGTATATTTTATCAATATATTGAGACGAACGATACCGCGACAATAGCGTACGCAGCCGTACCGACGCGGCAACGCGCGGTCAATAGAGGCGCCAGCGCCCGGGCTCGCTTATTGACCCGCCCGACATAGATCACAGGGAAAAGCAATTCCCACAGATTTACAGTAAATAATTCATTTTTCATTGGAAAATAAGGTCAAATATATAGAGAATCTTTGTACAGACTAATTGATGGCAATCTCAGAGCAAATGCATTCAAAAACTTAAGAAAATTTTGTGTCATAAAAATCAAGCATCTATTTCAAATTCAAACCCAACTCGCGCGCGGCGGCGACAAGCTTTTAAGAGCCAATCACAAAATGCCGCCAATACATGAGGCCTTGAAGCAACAAATGAGAAAACGACTCATCCTCAATTGGCGATTACGAGTTTTCGCTCAAGCGCAGTTGAGTGAAATCAAAATTTATCATTGGTCAGAATCATGCAACCAATAAAATATCATACGAAATCAAACCCGAACCAATCAGGAAATTTAGAGTCAATTAACGGGTTTGCGATTAAATAAAAGAGCGAATCAGGAACAACCACGAAGTCCGCCAAATTGTTATTCAACCTCCACTTCATTGTGAAAAGGCAGGCCCCATTCGATTTCGTGTGGGTTCAAGATTTTCACACTGAGCCATCCATCCGACCAGAAGGGCGGGGACAGTTCGATTCCGTTCTGGATCAACATTTCTGCCGGGTTACCTATCCTTTTCCAACCAAGAGGGCGGTGACCGTTCGGCTTCGTTCAATCACAAGAATCGAGGGGGAATCATTTCCGTCATACCAGGAGGGCGGGGGCAGTTCGGTTTCGTTTGGCCTCAAGATTCCGGGGTGACTCTAATCTTTTTCGGTAGGGGTTTTCCTTTCAATCCAATGATTTGATTTAAACTCAAAAATTTGTATCACGAAATCTTAGCTTCATCCTTTTCTTTGTAGCGAATCTTCATCAATCCGTGTAGAGATTTAAAAATTGCGGAGTAACGAATTTAACATTTGCGGAGTTTAAAATTGCAAAATAAAGAAATTTAAAAATTGATAAATAAAAATGATGTAATGCGAGATAGCTAAAATTTACGAAATAACATCTAGGCAATATAAAAATTACCAAACACGAAATTCACATTTGCAAAATAACTGCGTTAGAAATCCTTTTAGTTGCGGAATTTGACAAGATTATAAGAGATTGGTCTGTTTGCGTGCGGAATTGTTTGCTCATGAATTGTTTTATGAACCATTGCTTGACAAAGAAAAATACCAGAGCTAAATAAACTTCGAAAAAACGACATATTTTTGTAACAGAATAGAACTTAAATTTGAATAAAACTGCTTTTGTTACTTTCACACAGATCTTTTTCCACACTTTTGTTTTTCTTTCATGCCTGCTCCTTTAATTGATAAGTAGCTCGAATCTACGCGTAACGGGGTGCTCTGACACAAAAGAGTAACATTACAATATATATTACCAGATCATTCATCGTAGAAGCAATATTTGAAAGCCAGTGCAGTTCCTTCGTGCAACTTGCCAGATACTTCACAGAGCAGTCGATTGCAAAGGCATTTGAAGAAAAATAAAAAGAACGATGATCCAGTCATTATGAACGATGCTGAAGAAACATTAGAAGGGAAAAAAGTAGAAGACGGAAAAGGAAATGAAGAATCGGTATTATCTCAGAATGGTCTGCCAGCTGCGTCCAGCCTCATACAAACCTGCTCTCCGGTCAATGCCAGTGAATTGGTTCCAAGAACTTTAAATTTTTCTCCAATATTTATTGAATCTATTCAAACTGATAATATGGAGCAAACTGTTAATTTATTATTAGATAATAATCAATGTTCTCATTGTTTGGAGCCATCTATACATATTGTGACGTAACGTTTTTCCAAACGACCCGAATCGACTCGAAAGCGAACCTAACCCCGAAAAGCATCGCGATCCGACGCGATGTTTTGACTGAACACGACAACAACCGGTGAGCCGCGTCACTGCTGGCCGGTGGCGGTCGAACTGGTGGGCACAAAGGCCCCAAACAAGCGGCGGAGCGCGACACTAGCGGCACCGCGTATTAAAAACTAATAAATTTTATATCACGCGGTACGTAAATGGACGCTTTTGCGTACGCTTTTAAGGCGGCACAATTAATTTAAGTGCACCCATTTTAGCTGATAATAAATTTATGGACGATAAGAAACCGAATTGACGATTGTACATGGGAATGGAAGAGGACGTAAGAACTGCGAAGGCTCTGATAGAGTAAGATGAATTGAAATAATAATTAAAATATTTTTTGGATCAATGTGTACTTATTAACTTTTTTGGTACCAAATTAAAATATCAATAAAATTCAACGATATGGAAATAATACAATGATTTAATAAATAAATTAATGAATATTTTTTGGTAATGTCTATTATCACAGAACGTTCATAGAGTTGTGATTCTCATCAACTCTATGATCTCTATCATTTTTCCTCAAACTATGGGGTATTCCATGCGTAACTAAACAGGTTTTGGCCAAGGATTTCAAAATTTTTTGTTCGTTACTATATCGTTTTCTTGTATCATTTGATTTCGCCCCATTTCTCGGGAGGGGTCTTTCGATTTTGCTCAAACTTGGGTACTTTAAAGTACCTTAAAAACTATCTCCAGATACCAAATTTGAACTCTCTATGTGCTCAAGGTCACGAGAACGAGCCTTATAAACATCAAAAAATGACCATTCTTTGCCTCGTTTTAAGATGATGGTTCACAAAAACTTTACGTTCAAGTCAAATAATACTGGTTCCATTTCCTTTAGTATACCATCTGGATTATGGGAAAGCATGATCCAGTCATCCAGATCAAGAGGCCTTTCATTGTGATCACGTTAAATGAATCAAGAGACTCGGCAGAGTCTCGGGACAAGTACATTGACAGCCCTGTCGTCTGCTGGCCTGAGGCTCTCGCCGAGACTATATTATCTCTGAATAAAACGATTCGCGGTGGTGGGGGTAAAATCGACATGTCATTTTCTTGAATTGCGAAGCTCAGGAGTTATGTCGCAATTTGAAAATTGAACTTTCAGCTAATGAAGAAATTCTCTTTCGATTGCGCCCAAAATCAGCATGATCGGTGGCGTAATTGCTGAGAAAAAACTTTGCACGGGCTCAAGATTATGCAAAAAGTACCAACACATTTACGCAGCTGACGTATCCGTATATGGGTTCAGACCGATACATACAAGGGCTTCTTGATGCCCATCATAACCAATCACCGGTAAGAATCTATCCGTCTCGACCAATCGCCGATGAGAAAGTTTCTGATAGTCCTCAATGTTTTCTTGTATACCGT
This sequence comes from Venturia canescens, assembly GCF_019457755.1. Lineage (NCBI taxonomy): Eukaryota > Metazoa > Arthropoda > Insecta > Hymenoptera > Ichneumonidae > Venturia > Venturia canescens. Next base: position 27,422,121 of record NC_057422.1, read on the forward strand.
CTGTTATCGTCTGTTATGTTATTATAAAGTGATTGCGATCGTAGCCTCGTGGATCAACGGTGCAAGATTTGCAAATTTCGTTTAAATAAATAAAACATTATTGGAAATAGCAGTGGATATAATCAATTTTATTTTTTTCATAAAAAAAGTTTCAATAAGTTTCGAGCCCAATTCACGACAATAATATCTATAATAAATAAAACCTCAAAAGTGGATTAATTGATCTCATACAGTGTACTGAGAGTGAGTAAAATGTTGAGAAGTGAAAACGTGAATAATGTGTGTCGTGAAAATTAAGAATTATCTGTTCTACTTCGATATCGTAATATGTACATAGATAGCAAATTTGCGAGATTTCGCGTCATGTTGACGTTTGAGGTTATGACCGCCGGAGTGCTGTTGCGTGCAGAGTGTAGAAAAATAAAAGTGGTTATTGAAAAGTGGAAGGAATCGATATTATTAATGACGTGACTAATTAGTGTTGAATAATAATAATAATAACAATGAGAAAAAAAACGTTCGTTCATTATAACCTCTAAAACGTTCTTTCCAAACAAAAATTCTATGTTGTGTAATTACATTAAAAAAAGAGGTGGATGGTTGTGTGTAAACGAATTCAAATAAATTTTAAAAAACTTTGGTCAAGTAATTCAATGTATTGTTGTCATAATTTCTTTCATTTAGTTTGGCTGTGTTCACCGGTCCCTTTTTTCCACCTCCTTAGCTTACAGTGTATTGTCATACCAATTTCTATTTGTTCTCCAGACAATACGAGAGATATTCGTATTTCTATTTTTTTATATTAATTTCAACAAGATAATTTGAAATATTTATAACAAAAAGCCTTCATGATTGCTTGTTCATTCACCCAAGTTTTGAAAAATCTTTGGGCCATGTAAATGCATAGATATATTCACTTGAGTTGTTACATGATAAATTTGGAAATTTATTTCAATAAGTCATTGGGTGCTTAATTTTCATGATATCAAAATTTGTATCTTCGAAATGCAATGAACACCTCTAAAGTTCGACAAAGTGATGAAGCGACATGTATATTGAATATTTCCAGACCATGTTTGCGATTGGCATTGTGGGTTGAAAAATTCATGTCTGTAAGTCTACACCTGATCATTTTTGGATGTGATCAAATATTTTGTCTGCGGATAACCATGGAGACATACAAAATTACAGCATTTTGCTTGCTTCAACATGCATCGTATCTGTCACTTTTTTTTTGAATGTGTCATAATAAGTTTCAAAAATGTGGTTCATGTAATTTTGAAGTGTTTTTCCCTATAGCACCAAAGTCTGTATAACTGGTACGTAGCAAGTACCTATGAACTTTGATATTTCTGTGAAATAGCAGGTATGCCAATCTTTTAACTTTTTGGATCCGACTGGAATATATTAACGAAGATATTCATTACTAAAGTCTTCACCTACTTATTTCTGAATAGATCTGAAATTACTGTCTTCAGAAACTAATGCACAGATACATGAAACAATTTTGATTTCTGTTCTCTTTCAATTGCGCTGTCTTTTTTCTTTTTAACTATGGCTCTGCTCTTTCCGATCCTTGTTTTGACTCCATCGGTTTGCAGCGGATCGATGCATATTATTAATTGGTTGCCTAATATGTGTCCTATGATTTTCTACTATTTCTTCATGCTGATTGTGGTAACGTGATTCAAGAGGTTTCCAATTATGATCATCAATCGCACATTTTGTACAACAGATTCTCAAAACAGTTTCTGGTCTTGATATAAGTGTAGTTATTCTTTTTCCACCTGGTCTGTCGAGTAATAAATTATGAAACTTGTTCCAAAAAGTCTTTGGATGCTTTTTTTGCTGATAATATGAAAAGTTGAATCTTCGGAATGCGGTAGGCAAACACAAATTTTGACAACAATACTTATGAAATGACGTGTATGTTGAGTATTCCTATTCTGCAAACTGCAAATGTGGAATTATTGGTGAAAACATTCATTACGATAAGTGTACAGTTGCTCAGTTTTCGATGCGATTAAGTATAATACCTGCCAACATCATGGAAACCTACAGAATTTCTGAATACAATGTTCGCTATGTCATTTCAACGTAACATCATGATTTTTGCCAACTTTTCACTCTAATACTATAGATTTGGATCATTGAAATACAGCAAAAATCTGCAAACTATAAAATTTATATACTGTGCCATTCATTTTATTTTTTGACTCGCACCGTAACATAAATATGAAGTGAAAAATTCATTACAAAAGTCTTCAGTTGCTCATTTATGGATGGATTTGAAATTGCTGTCTTCCAAACTCATTGCGCAGATACATTGAATTGCAGCAGATACCTGCGAACTTGGAAATTTCTGTGGATAAGTATATGTGCTAAGTATCACCCCCTATCTTTATGGTAATATGTAATGGAACTTTGTTCAGCAAGTTTTAAAGTATTTCTTTTCAAATAGTATTAAAGTTTGTATTACTGCGGTATGGAGCGAATACCTTCAAACTTTGATATTTTTGTGTCGCAGCATGTGTGCCAATTATTTAAATTTTTTACTCCAACCGTAACATGTAATTTCAAAAATTCATCACAAAAGTTTTCAGCTTTACTAATTATCTTAATTTTCCTTTTTCTAAATTCTATGCTAAATTTTTGAATTTCCTAATTTATTTTCAAATTATCCTGAAATGAAATTGTTTTCCTCCACAAGCAATGCAGGTACCTTAAACGTCTTTGAATTCCGTTGCTCTGTTGAATCAAGTACGCTCAGTTTTTTTTACTTCTTTGAATTCTGACATAATAAATGTTTACTGGTGCCTTTTTTCTGCAACTATCAAACTGTAGATAATTGGATCTCCGCGGCCACTTGCAAACTTTGGAAATATATTTCATCGGGGGCATGTTTTGGATGACACGAAAATGTCTAGATTCAGAATGCAAAAACGACATTTAAAAATGGCCAATTCTGTTGTATTCGTTGTGTCTTGAATTTGATCTATCTTTTCTCTTTTCCTTTCTTTTCACTAACGTTATAAGCCGGAAATCATATCTCAGCCCGCAACACGCATTGCTACAAGCTCTTGAGTTTCCAATGGACAAAACATATTAGAAGACAAGGAGAAAAATCACCGAAGTCCAAGAACAAACCTCTATCGAAATATTTCCAGTACAATTTTGACGAAATTTAGGTCTTTTTTCGTGGAAATCAACGTTATAAGCCGAAAATCATATCACGACCTACAACCTGCTTTTCACCGTGCTCTTTGGTTCCTAATTGACAAAACATATTAGAGTACAAGGAAAAAAATCGCCAAAGTCCAAGGAGAGACCTGTGACGAAATATTTTCAGTACAATTTGGATGAAAAATAGGTCTTTTTTCGTAGAAACCAACGTTATAAGCCGAAAATCATATTTCGGCCTCCAACCCGCTTTCCATCGTGCTCTTTGGTTCCTAATTGACAAAACATATTAAGGTACAAGGAAAAAAATCGCCAAAGTCCAAGAACAAACCTGTGACGAAATATTTCCAGTTCAATTTTTACGAAAAATAAGTCTTTTTTAGTGGAACCCAACGTTATAAGCCGAAAATCATATCCCGGCCTCCAACCCGCTTTCGACCGTGCTCTTGTGTTCCTGATTGACAAAACATATTAGAGTACAAGGAAAAAAATCGCCAAAGTCCAAGAACAGACCTGTGACGAAATATTTCCAGTTCAATTTTTACGAAAAATAGGTCTTTTTTCGTGAAAACCAACGTTATAAGACGAAAATCATAAATAATTCATAGAAATTTAAACTAAAATCCTATAGTCAACTGAACATAAATAAGGAACTTTTGAGAAAAAAGACGTGATATCAAACCATAAACTTCCCCTAGGAAAAAAAAGGTTGGGACAAGTACATTGATGGTCCCTCGTTTGCTGATAATTCCATCCATGAAAAAAACTTTAAAAATATTTTCTTTTTAAATTGTCAAAAAAATGATTTTATAAAAAAAAATACAGAACAATTCGAAAAAATTTTCACAAATCTTGAAAAAACATTATCTGTAAAAAAAACTAATCTGTATCTATTTTTTAAAGTGTCAAAAGAATCAAATAACAAGTAAAAAATAAAAAACCGAAAAATCGCGCTTGAAATCATTTTGGAAACCGATGCCTCATTCTTCTTATTTGATTCGAACAGCTAAATCAATTGAAAAAAATTCCATCTAATTTACGTGCAGCATTAAAATTTATTATATCAATTCGAGGCCAAGTATTTTCTAATGAATTGAAAAAGTTACCACTTGAGTTACGTGCAGCACTAAAATTTATGATATCAATCGAAGGACAAGTAATTTATGAGTAACTCCAAATTTCAACATTATGGAATTGTTCTAAGAAGCTTTTAAATCCAAAAAAATCACATGCAAGCTAGTCATTTCTTACTCTATGGTGGCAAAGACTTATAAGAAAATCGATTCTTTTTAGACTTTCAGGAGCTTCTGATATTATTCACAATATTCGACGTCGATTGGATCGATACAAATTATGTTTAAATATGAGTTAAAAGTACTTGTCCGGCCCATCACTTTCCATCAAAATTGTTTATTCAAATAAAAATCAGGGCTTCTCTAGATCTGATCCAGCACAAATATTCATGCAGAGCGTATTTAGAGAGTTATCTTCAAGTAATATTTCCTTAATTGCACTAATTGATTAAGAATGGAAACGAACTGTCCTGTACTATACAAGGGATGTTATTGTGCATCGATAAATAAAAAACATTTTGCACATTAAATATGTTCAAGCTTCCAAAAATAACTCCCCAGTTGGTATTGGAATGACGGCAATTTTTACTTCTCACTTTTTCCAGCGAACGTATTTCATTCGGTATAACTAACCTATACTATTATTAAGAACATTAAACTAATAATAAATCGCATGTCAATAAATTTTCAACCGGACTCTGCCGTACAATTTCGTTTTTTTATGATTGATTTTTATTTGAATGAATAGTGATGGGCCGGACAAGTACTTTTAACTCATATTTAAACATAATTTGTATCGATCCAATCGACGTCGAATATTGTGAATAATATCAGAAGCTCCTGAAAGTCTAAAAAGAATCGATTTTCTTATAAGTCTTTGCCACCATAGAGTAAGAAATGACTAGCTTGCATGTGATTTTTTTGGATTTAAAAGCTTCTTAGAACAATTCCATAATGTTGAAATTTGGAGTTACTCATAAATTACTTGTCCTTCGATTGATATCATAAATTTTAGTGCTGCACGTAACTCAAGTGGTAACTTTTTCAATTCATTAGAAAATACTTGGCCTCGAATTGATATAATAAATTTTAATGCTGCACGTAAATTAGATGGAATTTTTTTCAATTGATTTAGCTGTTCGAATCAAATAAGAAGAATGAGGCATCGGTTTCCAAAATGATTTCAAGCGCGATTTTTCGGTTTTTTATTTTTTACTTGTTATTTGATTCTTTTGACACTTTAAAAAATAGATACAGATTAGTTTTTTTTACAGATAATGTTTTTTCAAGATTTTAAAAATTTCTATAAAATGACCATTTTCAAATTGATGCTACAGGCTTCTTTCTAGTTGAATCGACTTCTAATACAGCTCATTTTTTTCGTTTTTTATACTTTCCAAGCGAGTCATACCGAAAATTTGGATTGCGTGAAGAACCCTAGAGAGATATCGTTCCAAAGTTGGTCTTTTTTGAAATTTTACGAAAAATCGCTAACTTTGACCGTGCACCACGGATTTCTATCAACTCCGAAGTTCACAAAAATTTAGGTGAGAGTAGTTCTTTGTATCTAGAATGACCCGCTTCGAGGAATTTCTTGGTCCGAACATCCATCACTCTTTACAGCCTGCTGAAAATTACATAACTCCGAGTGCTTTGTCATTGAAAAATGTATGATGCAGTGTTTCTAATTTTTTTTAAGGCTGTTTTTCGAAGTTTTCAGTACAGGTGTATATATATTTACCATAAAAACAGTAGTACATTTTTTGAAAAATGGAATCATAATCATGTTCGTAATCCGATGTACTTGGCCACTTTTGTATTTATTTGAAAACGTTTTCTTTCTTGAATGAAAAGTCTTACAACCATTGATTTCCATGATTTTACAGGTGACTGCTCAAAAAACATAAATGTACTTGTCTCTAGTTTTTTACAGCATTCATGCTGGTGATGTCAGGTTTAAAACATTCTTCAAGTAACAAACTTAAAGTAACATGGCTTCCTTCACGCACACCCAATATCACCGCGACAAAATATCACACGACAAAAAAAAACACACGAGGCAAACTTTGCGCTCCTTGGCTGGGCTACTCCGGGGATTTTTTCCTTAAAATTCCGCCTATTTACTTTTCAAGAATTTTCTTTTTTCTTTGTTCAATTTAAAAAAATAAGAGAAAAAAATTCTTGAAAAGTAAATGGGTGGGTCTTTTTTTTTTTAAGGAAATTTTAAGGAAAATTTTAAGGAAAAAATCCCCGGAATAGCCCAGCCAAGGAGCGCAACATTTGCCATCCATGTTGCTAATGAATGGTTGTTTTGAGGACCGCCCTCAAAACCACCATTGGTTCTCAAAACAACCAGTATATACGAAAAAACGCATACAAACACACCCAAATACAAACACAAACACGCACGCACACAAACACACATATAAACACAAACACGAGCACACATAAATACAAACACACACACGCACGCACACAATTGAATACAGACTTAATACTGAATTCTCATTATAATTATTTACATACGTTAGCCCCTGTGTATCAGGGATTATCCCCACTCTCGCGTACCTACGTTACCGTTATCCATAGTCTTAAACACACCACTCACATGTATACACAGTGTCGAACACATCAATCGATTTGAAAAATTCGTGCCTGGCTTCGATGAATGTTCATTGTAATATTTTGTAGTGTGATATTTTATCGTAGTGATATTTTATCACGGGGATGTTTTGTCGCGTGATATTTTGTCTTGTGATATTTAATCACGGGGATATTTTGTCGTGGAATATTTTGTCGCGGTGATTTTTGTCCGTGATATTTTGTCGTGTGATATTTTTTCATGTGATATTATATCGTGTCACCAAATTTTTGTGAACTTCGGAGTTGACAGAAATCCGTGGTGCACGGTCAAAGTTAGCGATTTTTCGTAAAATTCCGAAAAAGACCAACTTTGGAATGATATCTCTCTAGGCTTCTTCACGCAATCCAAATTTTCGGCATGACTCGCCTGGAAGGTATAAAAAAAGAAAAAAATGAGCCATATTAGAAGTCAATTCAGCTAGAAAGAAGCCTGTAGCATCAATTTGAAAATGGTCATTTTATGGAAATTTTTAATTAACCCTTTAACGTCCAAAAGACACCTTTCGCATGTACCATTTTCTACGGGATTATTCACTATGAAAACGTCGTCGAAAAAATTCGTAAGCTTCTTCGTCGACTATTTTCGAGGGCGCTCTTTTCAATGGTGCCATATAAATTTGGTTAAAACCCTTTTTTTATTATATTTTTGCAAAATAAAGCAAAAAAGTCGCAATTTTCGAGGTCTGTTTTTTTTTTTCAATCCACGATACGGAAGCCTTAACATATTATTTTTCAATAATAAAGGGCATAAATCGTGTCTTGATGTTTGTACTTTCGAAGTATGTCTTTGGTTTTTTCCCCTTTAGGCTTACCATTGCAAATAAACGGTAAAATAGCTGAAATAAAATTTTAAATTGATCATCAATTTATCAAATATTATTTTTTTTTTCTTTTCCAAGTCTTTCAAATCAAGTCTCTTTTTCTCGGGTAATTGTCTCAGTACAATTTTTTCCATGAATCAATTTTTCGATTATTTCGCCTTAGTATTTTAAGGAGGGTGGATAGCGACGATACAATGTTGCCATGCTAAACCATGTTAAATACATTAAAAATTTCAAAATGATAAGAATTTAATGAAATTTGCTGAACATATTCTTTAGTGCCAAAACCCATTCTGGCGCCAAAACGTCCCAGTGCCAAAACGTCCTCGCGCCCAAACGGCGACGCCAAAACGGCCCCGCGCCAAAACATCCTCGCGCCCAAACGGCGGCGCCAAAACGTCCTCGCGCCCAAACGGCTCGTGCCAAAACGGCGGCGCCAAAACGTAACGTACCCTTAAAAGGTTAATTTAACCTGATCACAATGGAAGGCCTCATGATCTGGAAGACTGAACCACGTTTTTTTATAATCTAGATAGTATACTAAAAAAAATGGAACCAATATTATTTGACTTGAACGTAAAGTTTGTGTGAACCATCATCTTAAAACGAGGCAAAAAATGGTCATTTTTTTATGTTTATAAGGCTCGTTCTCGTGACCTTGAGCACTTACTTAGAGAGTTCAAATTTGGTATTTGGGCATAGTTTTTAAGGTACTTTAAAGTACCCAAGTTTGAGCAAAATCGAAAGACCCCTCCCGAGAAGTTGGGCGAAATCCAATGGATCTACTCATATAGTTATGAACCCCAATTAAGACTTGGTTTTTGTGGCAAGACAGACTTTGCGGCAAAAAAGGAAGAAGCTGTATTTTATCTCGACGAGAAGTCGTTTCCTTGTTAAATTTGTTGTGAATTTGATGTATCATCTCATCGTACAGCCGATATTTCTTTTCGTCAACGGTCATTGCGGACTCATTCAAACCAGTTTTTAAAAATTCGTTTACCTTCCCAATAACTTTCTGCTTTTTAGCAGAAGAGTATCTAACGATGTGTTTACGTTTCTTCAAAATTGGTGACTCATCTAAGGCTTCGAGCAATTTTCGAAGTCCACTATTGTGATTGGAAATTGCGAAACTTTGATGTGATGAAGTTGGTTCAGATTTTCCTTCACTAACTGACGAATATTGAGAAAAACCTCCGGGTTGCTTCGCATGATTTTCCGTATCACTATCATCTTGAAATACCATCTGAGTTGATTTGTAGCGAGATTACTAGCATCGCATTTTGCTGAGTGTTTAGGATCAAGTTGATTCATAGCGACATGAATAATATCCGATTTGTTAGAAGATCCAAGCTGACTTATGGAAAATTCGATGCAATACGATTTATCTGAAGATCCAAATGCATTTCCCGGTTCCGGTCTACGTCGATTATCTTCAATTTCTTCATTTGGTAGCGGAAGTCCATGCGAGATGAAGAAGATGAAGTCCTAATGTCAATGATGGCTCCCTCTCGATTTTGTGCATAGTTACCAGTTTCACGCGCGCACGCTTGTTTTTATGATTTTTTTTTGTTGAACGGATTGTGGCAGTAGTTTTTCACCATCGCAAATAAACCAAATGGACCGTCTATGTTTGTAAAATGTAGACTTTTTCAAGCTGTTCATTAAACAGACCGTAGCTGTGATAAACCAGCTGGTTATCACGGTTCACGCGGACCGTGGAGAGAGGCAGTTTCGTCGACCAGACAGTCTGAACGGGGGGCTTCGCCCAATCACGTGCAAGTATTGTGTCCCAACTAACGCACCAATCAAATGCCATGAGAGTCTTCCAACTTAAGCACCGATAAGCTATGTCCAGTTTTTACGAAACGAGTTCCGATGGGAAGGAAGCGTCGACTATTTCAGAGTAACTACACATTTAATTGCCAGTGAACAAAAAATGAAGGCAAGCTGAAAATTTTACCGAACGTTTCTCACATGTTGAACTATATCCTGTAAAATTTTTGATAAAATCCAATCGACCCTAAGGCCGAAAAAAAATAAAAACTGGTTTTATCTCCGATTTTTGGCTATACATTTTTCTTTACAAATCGGATTCATATTTCATCAGCTTTATAAAAAAGAGCGCTTTTTTCGGTCAAAATGCACTGGTCGGATTTAATTTTTGCTGTATTAACCCTTACGGGACACACAATTAAAGGTATGTAAAATATTTTTTTTTTTTTATTTTTCTATTAGGACTTCACAAAAACCAAGTCTTAATTGGGGTTCATAACTATATAGAAATGTTTTTATATGTGTAACGCGTAAATTGAAATTGCGCGCCCTGAATGAACTTTTGATTTACTTTTGTGTACGAATGGTAACCCTTATGGGGCTATCCCCACTTGGAAATCTAAGATTGAGATCAATTCCGAAATTGTAAGAGCTCTCTTCGCTCGGGGACGTCAACGAGGTGGGATCATAAGAAGACTCTTTTACAAGTATAAAGCTGGCCAGCGTTACATTGGCGAGTGATCCGTTCCTGTTATACCGAAATCTCAGCTTCTAGTCCTCGGGCAAGAGCCAACGAAGATCATCTTCTCGACAAGATAAGTTATTCGAAACTTTTTAATTATATCAAATCATAGAATCAACCATTGATTGTTTATGTGTACCGCCGACAAAACGAATGTATGTATGAGAGCGAATGCGAGTGTGACGACGGCGATAGATTCGAATTAGTGTGGTGTATGAAACGAGAAAAGAGAATTTCTGAAATATAAGGTTAATTATCAGAGATCTATAATATTTTGACAAGGATGTTTCCTTTTTTTTCTATTTCTTATTGTCCAAACTGAATGAATTCTTACATATGATACAAGAAAACGATGTTTTAACGGACAAAAAATTTTGAAACTCTCGGCCGAAACCTGTCTCGTTACGCATGGAATACCCCATATGTACAATTGTAAAATTTATGATATCAATTAGTGGACAAGTATTTTATTAGTAATTCGCAATTTTAACATTATGAAATTGGTCTAATACGCGTTAAGAATACTCGTCTGACTCAGGTCGCTTTATGGAAATTAGCAGAAAATCAGCAACTACAAAAAATCTCAAAATCTTGCTTTCTAACAATTAGAACGATGCCAACCAATATTTTTTTATAATCAGTACATATGAAAAATCAGAACATATAAAATTGTGTGTAAATGCGAGTTGAGAATACTCTTCCGGCCCAAGTAACGGTGAAGTCATAAGTTACTTTACGATAGCAGAGACTTATAAGGAAACCGAAACCTTCCTGCCCATGACTTTTTGGTATAATGGCTAATCTAAAAAAAACACATCAAAGTTCGAGTCATTTGTTACCCTTTGGCAGTAGAGACTTCTAAGGCCCGCTACACACGGTCAATAATATTGCACAGTAATATTGCATAATAAATTTGTATGGTGTGTAGTGCGCCATAAATTTAAGATAGCTCAAAGTTCTGTTCAATGATTGCGCAATGTTTCAATACTACATCTACACGTTCAATAATATTGTGCAATCACCTATATTGCGCAATATTATTGACCGTGTGTAGCAGGCCTAAGAAGATCGATTCTTCTCTGAATTTCAGAACCCCCTGGTATTATTCACAACACTCGACGTCGATTGGATCGGTACAAATTATGTTTAAATACGTGTTAAAAGTACGTGTTAAAATACCTGCTCCTTTTAAAATTAAGGTAGCTCGAACCGACGCGTGGCGGCGTTCAGGCCAGGTCGGCAAGAGAGTTACGTTACAATATACAGGGTGTCCCATTTTAATCTTACACCTGACTTTTCGCGGAAAATATTGCTCGGATCAAATATTGTGTGGAACAAAACTTTTAAGGGTTGGAGGAGGACGTTTGATAAAAATTGGTTTGTGGATCCAAAATTCAAAATGGCGGCGTTAGAATGGCCGACATGTTTTTTTCGAATGGAAACATAACTTTTTTTCATCACCAAAAAAATTTTCAGCGCAAAACCAACAACTTTTGTTGGAAAAATTTTTTGATTAAGTTCATATTTTTTAAGTGAGGACATCATTTTCAACTATTTTAGAGGTATCCAGGATGCACCGCGAAGAGATCTTTAACGTACCAAGTGCAAGTGCGTTTGCGTGTGCGTCTGCATATGCGTGCATACGTGGAGGTGCATGTGTGTGTGTTTTTTATTTTCATTCTATTTTTCAACTTTTTTTAAAAAGAGGGGCATGCAATGCCTTTATGCCCATAGGTACGAGCTCACAAGGATTAGGTCTCTGCGGTTCGTCACTACCGCAGTATTTTCGGACTCCAAACCCTCCTTGTGAGTGTACTCTGATCCCTCCCTAGAGATTTTCAAAGATCCCTCCATTCATGTTTAATTAAACATGCCTGAACTCTTCTCTCAAAACCATCAACTGTGCGTAGGAGAACATCTCTCGGGATCGCACGGCAGGCAGCTCTTATCCGCTCCTTCATGTTCTCTCGTGATTCACGTCGATATAAATTTTCAGCTCGGAAGTAATTGCCCCGACACCTCCCTAAAATAAGGAGCATATCAACGATTTCGTTGGGACTGAAATCAGCCATTGTTGCTAATTTTCAGAATTTTCCTCTAATTTAAGAACTTTTAAAAATTTCGAGAATCAAGAATTTTTCTCTGATTTCAGAACCTTTACAAATTTTCGATTTCGTCTCTTGCTAATGGCTGCGGAATCAGAAGATAAACGTTTCAATCAATTTTTCATCCGTGGGCGATCACAATGACTTCTAAAATAAAAAATTCTTCTCTGATTTACAACTCAAAAGTAGGCGTAAGTCTCGCTTACGTGAACTTATCTTTAAGCGTAAGCCTCGCTTGCGTGTACTGATCTTTAAGCGTAAGCCTCGCGTACGATTAAAGGTAAGTTAACTTTGTGGCACCTTTACAAGACTACCACAAAAATAGTCTACCTTTAAGAATCTCTACCGATCGATTTCCACCAAGGAAATGTCGACCTACAAAATAACATTATCACGTCTGAAACTACCAAAATTTTTTCACTACCATAGTAAAGTTTACCAGCGATAGATCACTACCATAATAAATCTCTACCAACCCAATCTCTACCACTATCCTACTTTACTGACGAAAGCTATGCCACAGCCATGTCTACCATCATAATTGTCAACCGCGAAAAAATCTTTACCAAGCGTCATACCTACCATTGATGAAGATAAATTTTTACCGTCGATAACAACTCATCATTTCATATTTTTTTCAAAAAGTCTTCATAAATAGCGGCATCAATCATTAACATAAAAATTTGCGCGAAGCATGGTAGTGAACCATTTTGAGTGTTAAAAGGTTATGAAGCCGAAGCTGTCATATTATTATATTTTCTGGATTTAACATTTTATTCTTTTAATGTCAGGTCATGTTAATTTTATCATATACATACAAAGCAAATTAAAATTATCGTAGTCAATTATGTGTCATCTAACTTCGTAAGATATCGATAAGCTGTGCTAAAATAAAAATATATGAATATAAGTAAATTAAAAACATTTGTCACTCTAAGGATGAGTAGAAAATTTCTCTGTTCGTCTGATACGGCTCAGCACAAATCGGACATATTGATTTAAAGGAAGGGTCGCGTTGTTTTTTACCATCGTCTAATATATCTCGGCCCAAATTGCATTTCATGCACAGACATAAATGACCGCATGGTAAAAATAAAATTTTTGGGCGGTTTATTAAACAGCAAACACAAATTCCAGCTGTTCCTGACGCTACTACATCTTGAGGGAAATCCAAGACTTGTAATTGTTCATAAATGGCTGGTTGTTCTGGCTCGATTTCATCAAACATATTCACTGGAAAGGGTTCATCTGCTAAATGAAAATAGCCAAATCAATGAAATGTAACAATAGGAAGAAATGTTTTATGCAAATAAAATTGTAAAAAAAGATAAGTATATACCATCAGCATTTTCCTCTGTATTTGCTACTAGCTCATTAGCCACAGGTTGAGCAGCTTCCGGAGCTTGCTGACGATGATGCTCTTGTTGTAAATCATGAGGCAGCTGTTGAACGTTGACCACATCTTCAAATTGCAGTTCTGTGTCGATGAAAATATTGATCATTATTATTGTAATTATAATTATTTTTACAAATCTGATAATCACCATTGTTCGTTTCCATTGCCTCAGCTACTGTTGTATGCTCTTGATGTGTACCCTGTTCTTTGTTTGTGTCTATTGGAATATCAACAATTTCATCAGCCGGCACAAGGTCTTCTAATGTGAAAGACTCGTTACTTCGTCGATGTGGATTTCTAATTCGAGCAGAAGGATTCCTTCGGCGGTCTTGGAAGTTCCTTTTCCGGAGGTGCGGTTCACTGAGAATATTCTGTTGATGTACAGGATAATATGCATGCTGTCTTGGATGGGTTCTGGAAGCTCGAGGATACTGATGATCGTCAGGGTATAAATCTTCCACGTCCGGTAGTTCGTCAATTTCGTTATAATTTTCATCTGCAATCAATAATTAAAATTTGTTTTAATCTTATGCCTGGAGAACGAACGGTTCGCCGAATCAAATATTTACCGTCCAATCGTAAGTTTGCCTGGTGAATGGCGATGTCGACTTTCCGTTTCACGACTTCTCTTAAAAATTCATGCATGCTTATTCTGTAATTAAAAGGAAAAGTAATGAAATTAATTTTTATTATACTTGTTCTTAAATTTATCAATGCAAAAATTTGTTTGCCAATATTATTAAATATACCTTCCAACGCGAAGTCGATTTTGGAACGATTGTATCCGCGTATCAATAATAAGTTGGGATCTTTTTCGATCCATCGTTAGATCATGTCCTTCTTGTATTCTGTTGAACTTTAAGGTCTCGTCTTTGATTATATTAGACATTCCAGCTATTGTGAAAAGGAAGATTAAGGAGTTTTCATACACAATGGACGAAAGTAAGTAAAAAGGGAAAAATATTAATATAAAAATGTTATTAACAATTTAATAATTACAGTGAACAGAGGGAAAAACATGGGAATCTAAATTAATGATAATAAGCATAGAACCTTTATTAATTATATTCAAATTTTATACTTACAGATGAACTTGAATAAATTGGGACGAGTTCCTCCTAATTTTGTCAAGATACGTCGGTTGCATGATTCAGAAAAATTATTGGTTCTTGCAACAGAACCAAAGACCGAGACGTATTCTGGATGAGAAATCCATGTTTCTCGTAGATAATCAATAAAGTTTTTCATTCGAGGGAAAAGTCTGGTGAATCGTTGTGACTGCTCATAAATGACTTCGAAAGCTTCCGGAAATTTCTCTGGTGGAACCAACGGCAGAGCCCATGCCATGTATAAAATATTTGGCGGTGCTTCGTTCAAGTGCAATCTACGCCATTTCCTGGTCACACTCTATTGAATTTAATGGTGAACATTATTTAATTATTATTCTATGAAATCGTAGGTTACAATTTTATTTCCAACGTACGCATTTAAGTTGTGAGAAAAAATATCGGTTATACTTACTCGAGTTTCATGGAACCAACATCCTACGTATCTTGCCTGTGGAAAAACTATCCGAATGGCTTTTATAAGAGCCCTTTCGAAATCTCCTGAAATTTCTCTGATATTTTCTTTCAAACCAGGAACTTTATCGCAGAGAAAATTCAAAATTGCTACGTACATTTCAGCTGTCCTCCGTTCACATAGAACGAAGAATGGAGAAATACCCTGTCATTAAAAAAAAATGTGAATAAAAATATTTAAAAAAAAATAGAAATAAAACAACGGTAACAGCAAAGTAATTACCACATCCATCAATCTGAAATGGACTATAAAAAGTTGTGCACATCTAGGCTGGTCAGGAACAGACTATAAGGAGTAAAAGTAATCTTATTTTCTTATACCCATTAATTACATATAATGAACGAAAATTAACATAAATTAACGAAAAAAAACTTACACGAAACGTGCCATCCATGTGTAATTCTGTTAAATCCGTCATTGCTTGAAGAATTGTTTTGGAACCAAACACATATCCCAAGCTATCATCGGTCCCTTGCACTTCTCCAAGATAAATGTCTTTTGCATCTTGAAAATCATCGAGCATGAAACCGAGATGAGGAATGGTTCTGGGAAGTAAGGGCCGGTGTTTCCGCCGTTCCCTATCGACAATTTTTCGTCCCACCAGTGGATGGATAAGATGGGCAATATCCATAAACCTTTAATTTATTATAAAACTATTAAAATATTTACTTATATATATATATATTACCTGGAAAATTATAATTCGTAATATCCACGGGCATATCATGGATAGCCGTGTGTTATTGACACTCACTGTCGACAAACTGCATTGAAGACTTCGTTTGGTGGATCCTGACTTATCGTTGCATGTCTCTTCAACTCCTTCTTCATACTTTCCAATCGTAGTAAGTTTTCAAGATTCCGCCGTGGATGCGAGTGTTGCCCTGTTATAACTATATCTCCGTTTACTGACACTTTGCTAACCACTGGACATCGCGATTGTGTGGTCCTTTGGGAACATACGTATTTATTTTCGTCTTCTTCGAATCTGACGTCTCGGTGGTAAATATGGCCTTCATGGAGGAAACGCAAGCTGCTTACACGTTGGCCCGGAACCACGATCATCGTAATCGAACTATTTTTCGACGCCTCTATTATAACTATTAAAATATTTCATTAGCACAGAAAACAAAAAGCACGTCGTCATAGCAACTATAATATAAAACAAAAGATCGTCGAAACTATCATTTTTTTAACGAACATTCGTATGATGAACCATTCATTATATACAAGCACACCGATACTGAAAATGAAACACTAGCAACAGAAATAAAACACTTTCAGTTACAATGAATTTTTATTGTTACATTTCATATTAGTTACAATGCCATTTATTAATATAAATTGGCATTCATATAATAATTTGTTGAATACCAAGGGAAGACGATTTTATTTCGTTAGGATATAGGTTTATTTACGTTAGGATATAGACATAATTAATAATATTTCATTATTCACAGTCTTTGTAGAATCGTCTTAATAAGCCGTAATTTTCCCAATAATGTTTACACCAACGATCTTCTTTCGGAACCTTTCGAATTTCCTGAAAAATGTATAAATTCTGTTAGGTTATTTGTAATTTAATTGAAATAATAATAATACTTGATAACTTACCTCGAATTTATCAATTAATAAACACCACCGATCGTACAGCTCCAGCGGGGTTTTTTGTCTCCGAACAAAAATTGGTTCCTCAGCCATTTTGCTACAATTAATTTAACGCAAAAACTTAGAAAGTATGATACTTTGAAATGATTAATTATTTTTAAACCAAAGATAAAAAACACTTACCCCCAAATGTCCTCATTAACAACATATTTGACATGACTCCATCGTGTCCGAAATAGATTGTCATAACTGAAAGCTCTCAATAATATCAGTTTTTGATCTTCTCCCAACGTCCCTGCAATGAAATAAAAAATTAATGCAAAACTTTAACTATTATTTACACTTCCATGAAGGTTTCGTTACAAATTTTTTTTATTATTTTACATTTACTTTAATTGCAATTGCTTACAAGTTCGTAGATCACGCGCCCACGTATGTTCATTTCGGTACATCTTCGATGCAGCAACAATCCCGAATGTGCAATTCAGCTACAGAAACCGATATATAAAGCTATCTCATTGAAAATAAAACACAACTGATGAAAAATTTGACAATTAATCGTGCAACTTTGATTTGGGCTCTTACATTTGACATTCAAAATGGCTTCCTGCAAAATTTTCTTTCGATGCTGATTAAAACCGTCATCTGTATTAATACAATACAATTGATACAAATAAATGATAGTTTAATTCAAAACGGTTCACTACTGTGCTTCGCGCAAATTTTTATGTTGATGATTAATGCTGCCATCTATGGAGACTTTTTGAAAAAAATATCATGAAATGATGAGTTATCGACGGTAAAAATTTATCTTCATCAATGGTAGGTATGACGCTTGGTAAAGATTTTTTCGCGGTTGACCATTATGATGGTAGACATGGCTGTGGCATAGCTTTCGTCGGTAAAGTAGGATAGTGGTAGAGATTGGGTTGGTAGAGATTTATTATGGTAGTGATCTATCGCTGGTAAACTTACTATGGTAGTGAAAAAATTTTGGTAGTTTCAGACGTGATAATGTTATTTTGTAGGTCGACATTTCCTTGGTGGAAATCGAGCGGTAGAGATTCTTAAAGGTAGACTATTTTTGTGGTAGTCTTGTAAAGGTGCCAACTTTGTAAGAGATTAAAGAAAACATCATTGGTAGTACTGACGTAGTCTGACTTTGCGTAGTTCTCTTACTTTAGAGTTTTAAATCAGAGAAGAATTTTTTATTTTAGAAGTCATTGTGATCGCCCACGGATGAAAAATTGATTGAAACGTTTATCTTCTGATTCCGCAGCCATTAGCAAGAGACGAAATCGAAAATTTGTAAAGGTTCTGAAATCAGAGAAAAATTCTTGATTCTCGAAATTTTTAAAAGTTCTTAAATTAGAGGAAAATTCTGAAAATTAGCAAACAATGGCAGATTTCAGTCCCAACGAAATCGTTGATATGCTCCTTATTTTAGGGAGGTGTCGGGGTAATTACTTCCGAGCTGAAAATTTGTATCGACCTGAATCACGAGAGAACATGAAGGAGCGGATAAGAGCTGCCTGCCGTGCGATCCCGAGAGATGTTCTCCTACGCACAGTTGATGGTTTTGAGAGAAGAGTTCAGGCATGTTTAAACATGAATGGAGGGATCTTTGAACATCTCTAGGGAGGGATCAGAGTACACTCACAAGGAGGGTTTGGAGTCCGAAAATACTGCGGTAGTGACGAACCGCAGAGACCTAATCCTTGTGAGCTCGTACCTATGGGCATAAAGGCATTGCATGCCCCTCTTTTTAAAAAAAGTTGAAAAATAAAATGAAAATAAAAAACACACACACATGCACCTCCACGTATGCACGCATATGCAGACGCACACGCAAACGCACTTGCACTTGGTACGTTAAAGATCTCTTCGCGGTGCATCCTGGATACCTCTAAAATAGTTGAAAATGATGTCCTCACTTAAAAAATATGAACTTAATCAAAAAATTTTTCCAACAAAAGTTGTTGGTTTTGCGCTGAAAATTTTTTTGGTGATGAAAAAAAGTTATGTTTCCATTCGAAAAAAACATGTCGGCCATTCTAACGACGCCATTTTGAATTTTGGATCCACAAACTAATTTTTATCAAACGTCCCCCTTCAACCCCTAAAAGTTTTGTTGCACACAATATTTGATCCGAGCAATATTTTCCGAGAAAAATCAGGTGTAAGATTAAAATGGGACACCCTTGATTCTTGAATCTCTGTGTGTTTCAGATGTTGGGGGTAGCATGAGTTTCGGCGCATTAGATAGCAGGGCATTTGAATCCCACAGCGAATCGAGAATGAACTCGAGCACGAATAATTATTATAATCGTTCGAAAGTGCAATACTTTTGAAAAAAATCGCGCTCCATATCAGATTCAGTTCTTTTGTCGATTACTACATATTTGAAATACGGCAGATTACTGAAAAAAAATTTGCAAATCTTCAGATGGGATTCTCTGAAGTAAATATGTTTTAATCGCAGCGTGTTTTCCAGATTTTCTGACGAGTTCGAGCTTCAACGCCGCAGCTGGCGGGGAATTTCAATAGCGGAGCGAACCGGAAACGAAATCGAGCACAAATTGTTTTCAATAATCTTCCGAAAGTGCAATACTTTCGGAAAAAATCGTGCTCCATATCGAATTTGGTTCGTTCGGCGATTACTTTTAGTCCCACTCCCAAATTTGTGAAAATCGAGCGCTCATGATGCTATCCCTTACTCGTCGATCGATGCGAATCGTATCCGCGCAGGGGTTTAAGTGTTTCTAGAGGAGAATCCGACAGAAAATTGAAAAAAAATTGTAAATCTTCAGATGGGTTTCTCTGAAGTGAATAAGATTCAATCGCAGCGTGTTTTCTAGATTTTCTAACCAGTTCGAGTTTCGACCCCGCTCTTTCTGTCAAATTTTGAGGAAAATCAATTAAAAAAAAATTTGTTTTATTGTGTTTAATTTCGAAGGAATTCCTGGTTTGTGAGGATGGGAGTGTAAAAATTTGTATTGTAAAAAAGAACGAAAACGAAGGCAAAGTATTCAGTGTAAAAAATATCCAAAAATATCAGTCTTTATTCGTATCGAAGAGTTACAGAGAGTCAATATGGCGGCGAAGCCATCGAAGAGAGCCGGTTATGGAATGATTTCCGAAAGAATATTGTGCGAAGTCAAAGTGAAAAACACCGAAGCAAATTCTGATCTTCGTATTTCGATGGACGAGAATGACGCGGTCGTAAATCGCGACACTCACGAACACTTTCATACGACACAATGCGAAGGAAAGAAAATCCCGAAAATAGAAATGTAATCGTGAGGAAGTATCGATCCGTCGCGCGTCACGATCCGAAGGGAAGAGAGCGAGAAAGTGCCGGTTTATAGCTACCGGCGTGCGGAACACAAGGCAAGGAGGCGCGCGCAGAGGTACACGGCACCACTTGGCTCAAACGAGAGATCAACCGTCGACTGAGGGCCTCACGCGAGAACGACGAACTATGCCCTTTTCTAAACATATTGAAAAGTCTTCATATGTTTTTCTATTAACCCTAATCACTCACACTTCTTTAGGAACATTTTTCAGCAAACATCACAGAGCAACACTGTGTTACACAATGCGTCGCAACAACAGGGAATAGCACGGGCACCATACGACACTGCATTACACAGTGTTGCACAATATTCTACAGTGTCGCTTGCTGGAAAACGTCAGAACTATAAAAAACAAATGGGGTCGTTTAGACCCCAAGTGAGTAATTAGGGGTAAAAATGATTTCAACAACAAATTACAAACAAAAATTATAAATAAGGGGAACAAATTCAACAACGATCGAAAAAAATCATAAACCTTACGGAAAATGATTTTAATTTCACAAAATTGTGGAAACATTAATTAGAAATCGTGAACAAATTGAGGGGATTACTTCAATCATTCGAAGGACATCAAAATCATTATAAAATGCATAAAAATTAACGACAATTATTGAGGAAAGTTTTTTTAAACATCTCATAAAACATTCAAAAACATTAAGAAACCTTATTGAAAAACAGTTTATATGATTTAGAACTACCCCAAAATGATGTTTTCCAACATTCCAACATTGACGCGCTTAAGAGTATGGATCAGATGACTAACCTCACTTGGAATTTTCGAAATCGAAATTCTTTGACACAGTTTGATCGATTAAAAAACGGCTCTGTCAGCCTACGCAGAAAGATGGCAAAAATCGACTGACAGAGCCTTTTTTTAATCGGTCAAACTGTGTCAAAGAATTTCGATTTCGAAATTTGCAATTATCTCTCTCTCACTCACGGTTGTAATATACCGACTGATCCATCCTCTTAAGAGCGTTATCTGTGATATTTCATTTATTTTAACATCATAAAATTATGTTTAAATACGTGTTAAAAGTACTTGTGTGGTCCATAACTTTTTATTCAAATTGCTCTAAATCTTTATTGTCTTCACTGTGTTGTGCCCGTACATCGCACTCCTAAAATAAAGAGTATATAAATTAAGCGTTCTCAGCATAAATGTATCGACGGCGGAATATCGACGTTCTCGAATGAGCGCATCGACCCTCGATGTCATCACCGAAACTTTGAGAAAGCATATCACGCCATATTGTCGCGAAAGGGGGAAAAACCCCCGAGTCTACAAATTTACCAACTAACCAAAATTCAACAGTCTTTGACGAGAATTGTAACGATTGGTCTCGAGGCACTAAAACCTGGAATTTGTAACTTCTTAAATAAACTTATTGTTAACTTGTTGTAAAAGTATCGAGTTGGAGTTCAGCTCTTTTGGCCTAAGTCCCTTAAATACTCGTCCTTGATAACTCGTCCCTTCGCGACGGTCTTCGCGGACGCAACAACTGATTTCGACCCTGTTGACATAGAAATTCTTTTAACAAGGAATTTCAACTCAGAAATAACGTGATGATCGTTGCGGCAGCATAGCACACACCGATAATTCATATTCAACTCAATTGTTTTGTGGTTGATTTTTTAAGAATCCCAAAATAAAATAGTACTGTTCCTTTGTAAAAAAATCTGAACTTTACGAAAATTATAAGTAAGAAAATTTTTTAAATGATACATTAGGAAAAAAGCGATTTTAAAGCTATAATCGTTTTTTTTCGGGATTTTCCAGATATCTGAGAATACTCAAAATATTTTTAGCAATAAGCTGAGATTTTTTTATATAAATATTATTAACATTCAATATTCCAAAAAATAATTCAGGGATTCGATATTTCTAACACAAAAAATCAACGATCGCAAATTTTCAAACCTCTATAACTTCAAAACGGCTCAACAGAAAAATTTGAAAAGAATCATGAAAGCTCACAGTGACACGAACTATTGAAAAGCAATGACCTGTACTCATAATTCAGACCCTCCGGCATAAATTCATTCCATAATTGGTGAATACAATATACATATATGATACAATACCGGTCAACCGGTTAAGAAAATTATATGAACTGCAAACCTTATCTCATACACACAAGTAAACTCATAATAATCATGAATTTGTTATTTCTTCACGTAAGAGTGGGGACCCCGTACATATGAGCTCAAAAAATCTTTCTCATTTTTTTTTCTGACAACAGGTTCTAGACTCAGGAATTGTCGTACCACCCGCTAATTTGATAAATATACCAACAACAAAGTCTTTCGTTTTGAAAAATCTTCAGCCCCATTTGCAGCCGCAAAAAATTGAACGCGTCAAAGAAGATCACGGGCCATTTCTCTTTACCCCAATAAACTTCGGATCATTGGAGAGAAAAAATACTTCAAAGAGTAAAGTCGGTGAGTAGATAACTTTAAATTTTTTAGTAAACACGTTTTTACAGTGCCATGTATACTGCCTTAGAATCATTTGATAAGGATCGATTTGGTTACGAGTAATGTTGATGGAATAAAATGAAGTGGAGAAAAAAATTAGTTTTAGAAAAAAACAACATTGTAAAAAAGATATGTGTTTTCAAAAAATGATTTATCTTCAAACTCCGTTGCTTAAGAAAATAGCAGTAAACTTTAAAAAAGGTGGGGTAAAAAAATGTCGAATAACCGAATTGTAGAACGACCGATATTTCGAAATTTTTAAAATTGTAATATTAGATTGATAAAAAATAAGTAATTTGAAATTTATATTCTCGATTGACTGTTTAGCAGACTAAGTGTTAAATCGAATTTTCATTCTCTGAATTTGTATTCACTCGATGATATAAATTTCGATAGTTTTCATTTCCAATGCTATTCTTACAGACCATACGAATGTCATATCAAGAGACTCGGTAGAGTCTCAGGACAAGTACATTAACAGCCCTGTCGTCTGAGTCTGAGGCTCTCGCCGAGGCTATACTTTCTCTGAATAAACGATTCGCGGTGGTGGGGATAAAATTGCCATGTAATTTTCTTCAATTGCGAAGCTTATGAGCTATGTACGGCTTTGAAAAGTGAACTTTCAGCTAATTAAGAAGTTCTCTGTCGAATGAGCCCAAAATCAGCATGATCGGTGTCGTAATTTCTGAGAAAAAACTTTGCACAGGCTTAAGATTCTGTAAAAGTTACTAACACATTCAGGATTTGACGTATCTGTATACGTACTCCAACCGCTACAAACATAGGCCCCTTGGCCCCCATGATCACCAATCCCTGGTGGGAGAATTTTTGTTGCAACCAATGAAGGGTGAGAGAATTTTTTGGCCAATGACATCCAATAGAAAGAGAAAGGAAGATTGGCGGAAAGCTAAGGAGCTCGAGAGCTCAAAAGTTACCAGCCGAAGTTTCACGTCGTC
This sequence comes from Venturia canescens, assembly GCF_019457755.1. Lineage (NCBI taxonomy): Eukaryota > Metazoa > Arthropoda > Insecta > Hymenoptera > Ichneumonidae > Venturia > Venturia canescens. Next base: position 27,445,833 of record NC_057422.1, read on the forward strand.
ATGTTGACGTTAGTAGTAAGGCTATGCCAGTTCTAACTCTGGGATCTCCGGGGCGAGCGGGGACGGGGGAGCGCGGGGACCGTTGCGGGGCTGCATGGTATGTGGAGGGGAAAGGTTCTCGGCCAGCGGGGGTGCGGCGGCACTTTGATGACAAAAGATTGCCGCACTTCTCGAATGACTGATTTATGTTTCCGGTGTGATCATGAGATTGCATAGGACGGAATTTTCTTTTGAAAAAGTGACCTGCTCTTTTCAGAAAAGATCTCAACCCCTAGGGAAAAAAAAGGTTGGGACAAGTACATTGATGGTCCCTCGTTTGCTGATAATTCCACCCATAAAAAAAACTTTAAACAAAATTTTTTTTTAATTGTAAAAAAAATTATTTAAATACAGAACAATTCGAAAAAAATTTTACAAATCTTGAAAAAATGTTATATTAATAAAAAACTAATCTGCATCTATTTTTTAAAGTGTCAAACGAATTAAATAACAAGTAAAAAATAATAAACCGAAAAATCGCCCTTGAAATCATTTTGGAAACCGATGCCTCATTCTTCTTATTTGATTCGAACAGCTAAATCAATTGAAAAAAATTCCATCTAATTTACGTGCAACATTAAAATTTATTATATCAATTCGGACTAAGTATTTTCTAATGAATTAAAAAAAGTTACCATTTGAATTACGTGCAGCACTAAAATTTATGATATCAATCGGTGGACAAGTATTGTATTAGTAACTCCAAATTTTGACATTATTGAATTGTTCTAAGAAGCTTTCAAATCCAAAAGAATCACATGCAAGCTAGTCATTTCTTACTCTATGGTGGCAGAGACTTATAAGAAAATCGATTCTTCTCAGACTTTCAGGATCCTCTGGTATTATTCACAAAATTCGACGTCGATTGGATCGATACAAATTATGTTTAAATATGTGTTAAAAGTACTTGTCCGGCCCATCACTTTCCGTTTAAATTGTTCATCCAAATAAAAGTCAGGGCTTGTCTAGAACTGATGGATCACAAGTATTCATGCAGAGGGAATTGAGAGAATTATCTTCAAGTAATTTTTACTTAATTGCACTAATTTAATAAAAAACGGAAACAAATTATTCCGCAATATAGAAGGGATATTATTGTGCATCGATAAATGAAAAAAATTGTACATAATGTATATGTTGAAGCTTCCAAAATAACTCTGCAGTTTACATTCGATGACGGCAATTTTTACTTCCCACTTATTCTTCCAGCGAACGAGTTCCATTCGGAATAAGAACTAACCTATACTATTATTAAGAACATTAAATTAATAATGAATCGCATTTCAACAAACTTTTAACGAGATTCTGCCGTGCCATTTCGTTTTTTTATGATTGATTCTTTATTGAATGAATAGTGATGGGCCGGACAAGTACTTTTAACACATATTTAAACATAATTTGTATCGATCCAATCGACGTCAAATTTTGTGAATAATACCAGAGGATCCTGAAAGTCTGAGAAGAATCGATTTTCTTATAAGTCTCTGCCACCATAGAGTAAGAAATGACTAGCTTGCATGTGATTCTTTTGGATTTGAAAGCTTCTTAGAACAATTCAATAATGTCAAAATTTGGAGTTACTAATACAATACTTGTCCACCGATTGATATCATAAATTTTAGTGCTGCACGTAATTCAAATGGTAACTTTTTTTAATTCATTAGAAAATACTTAGTCCGAATTGATATAATAAATTTTAATGTTGCACGTAAATTAGATGGAATTTTTTTCAATTGATTTAGCTGTTCGAATCAAATAAGAAGAATGAGGCATCGGTTTCCAAAATGATTTCAAGGGCGATTTTTCGGTTTATTATTTTTTACTTGTTATTTAATTCGTTTGACACTTTAAAAAATAGATGCAGATTAGTTTTTTATTAATATAACATTTTTTCAAGATTTGTAAAATTTTTTTCGAATTGTTCTGTATTTAAATAATTTTTTTTACAATTAAAAAAAAATTTTGTTTAAAGTTTTTTTTATGGGTGGAATTATCAGCAAACGAGGGACCATCAATGTACTTGTCCCAACCTTTTTTTTCCCTAGGGGAAGTTTATGGTTTGATATCACGTCTTTTTTCTCAAAAGATCCTTATTTATGTTCAGATGACTATAAGATTTTAGTTTAAATTTCTATGAATTGTTTATAATTTTCGGCGTATAACGTTGGTTTTCACGAAAAAGACCTATTTTTCGTCGACATTATACTGAAAATATTTCGATAGAGGTTTATTCTTGGACTTTGGTTATTTTTCTCTTTGTCTTCTAATATGTTTCGTCCATTGGGAACTCAAGAGCATGGAGCAATGCGTGTTGCGGGCCGAGATATGATTTTCGGCTGATAACGTTAGGAAAAATAAAGGAAAAGAGGAAAGATAGATCAAATTCAAGACACAACAAATCCAACGGAATTGGCCCTTTTTAAATGTTGCTTTTGCATTCTGAATCTAGACATTTTCGTATCATTCAAAACGTGTCTCCGATGAAATATATTTCCAAAGTTTGCAAGTGGCCGCTGAGATCCAATTATCTACAGTTTGATAGTTGCTGAAAAAAGGCACCCGGAAACATTTATTATGTCAGAACTCAAAAAAGCAAAAAAAACTGAGCGTACTTAATTCAACAGAGCAACGGAATTCAAAAACGTTTAAGGTATCTGCATTGGTTTTGGAGAAAAACAATTTCAGGAGAATTCACGAATGAATTTAAAAGTTTAAAAACTCAGAATAAAATAGAAAACGGAAAATTTAGGAATTTAGAAAAGCTGAAGACGTTTGTGATGAATTTTTGAGATTACATGTTACGGTTGGAGTAAAAAATTTAAATGATTGGCACACATGCTGCGACACAAAAATATGAAAGTTTGGAGGTATTCGCTTCATACCGCAGTAATACAAACTTCAATAGTATTTAAAAAGAAATACTTTAAAACTTACTAAACCAAGTTCTATTACTCATTCTCATAATCAAAGATAGGGGGTGATACTTAACACACATATTTATGCACAGAAATTTCAGAGTTCGCAGGTATCTGCTGCGATTCAATGTATCTGCGCAATAAATTTTGAAGACAGCAATTTAAAATCTATCCATAAATGAGCAACTGAAGACTTCTGTGATGAGTGTTTACTTCATATATATGTTACAGTTAGTTTTAAAAAGTAAAATGAGTGACACAGTATATCAATTTTATAATTCGCAGATATTTGCTGTATTTCGATAATACAAATCTATAGTATTATAGAGAAAAGTTGGCAAAAGTCATGATGTTACGTTGAAATTACATAGCGAACATTGTATTCAGAAATTCTGTATGTTCCCATGGATGTTAGCAGGCATTATATTTGATCGCATCCAAAACTGAGCAACTGTAGACTTAGCGTAATGAATCTTTTCACTAATAATTCCACATTTGTAGTTTGCAAAGTGGGAATACTCAACATACATGTCATTTCATAAGTATTGTTGTCAAAATTTGTGTTTGCCTACTGCATTCCAAAGATTCGACTTTTCATATGATCAGCAAACAAAGCATCCAAAGACTTTTTGGAATAAGTTTCAAAATTTGTTACTCGACAGACCAGGTGGAAAAAGAATAACTACACTTATATCAAGACCAGAAACTGTTTTGAGAATCTGATGTACAAAATGTGAGATTGATGATCATAGCTGGAAACCTCTTGAATCACGTTACCACAATCAGCATGAAGAAATAGTAGAAAATCATAGGACACATATTAGGCAATTAATTAATGATATGTATCGATCCGCTGCAAACCGATGGAGTGAAAACAAGGATCGGAGAGGGCAGAGCCAAACTGAATATGAAGCAAAATATGGGAAACATGAGAAATAAATTAGAAAACATTTATTCAATTAAAGTTTACAACATCATTCTAACAGTTCTGTGTGTTTTTGTTGTATTTATTCATATATATAATCTGACGCCTTCATATATATAACCTAGCCTACTGACAATATATTTACACTGGACAATATTTCTCGCACTCTGATTTAATTGAAAGATTATTTTAGTTAACGCTTATTTCCAGTCGAACAAAATAATGAAATCTTGAAAAGTTTTCGTTGACATATATGCATCGCGCATTTTTTATATCCGTTTTCGCACACATATCACAGACTACATTTACGCGGCCGCTTTGATACTGGTTTAATATATCACAAAATTTAACGAAATAAATAGTAATATGCACTTCGTTAGATGACGAAAATTATTTTTAGTTATCCCGCACGCACTTCATAACATCATAACCCCAAACGTCAACATGACGTGAAACTTCGGCTGGTGACTTTCGAGATCTCGGCATGTGACGTCAGTCCGCGACACCGCCGCGAAGTTAGACCGAGGGACATGAGGCCTTTGATGGTATTATATACAGACATGTCAAATTTCTAAATGTGTTAGTAACTTTTGCATAATCTTGAGCCTGTGCAAAGTGTTTTCTCAGCAATTACGCTACTGATCGTGTTGGTTTCGGGCTCATTCGAAAGAGATTTTGAAATTTAGTCTCCAAACTAATTTTCGCTTAACAAAACATCTCTTGAGCTCCGCAATTCTAGAAAATGACATGCCAGTTTTACCCCCACCACCGCGAATCGTTTTATTCAGAGAAAAGATAGTCTCGGCGAGAGCCTCAGGCCAGCAGACGACAGGGCTGTCAATGTACTTGTCCCGAGACTCTACCGAGTCTCTTGATTATCGGACCAAAGCACTACTCTAAACAAACATATTTTTGTATTCCTGAGATGGCGCCAGTTTTCATGAGATTTCTTTTGAAAATGCCCCTCCCCTGACTTTTCACATGAGACTTGTATCTTTGAACAAATATATTGTAATTCCGAGAATTGCACGTCACACGACGTCTAGTGATAAATGTCCGGTGTTACATATCTCCACATTCCTGAGATGGCGCAAGATCCGACGAGATTTCTTTTTCAAAATGCACCTGCCCTTCCCCCCACCCCCCTCCCTCCCCTACCCCTCGCCCCCAATCCTGATTGCTTTGAAAATGCTATTGCTATTCATCCAGCGAAAGATCCATCGACATTAACGGAGAATGATCTTGAGTCATTGCCGAAGGCTTTGCTTTTAAAGCATTATAGTAATTCCATTCCTTCGTTGTGGGATCGTTTACCCAAATATTGGCAGTGCGATGCTGATGTGCAATCATATCAATCGTGTTTCGATCATTTTAATCAACCCTGGGTGCGAACTCATATTGATTCAGTTAGACCCAGACGTAGAAATTGTGAAAAGTGCTCGATTATGGAACGACTTGTAAACATCTATGGGACTTTACGGATAAAAAATCCCTGTGAAATGACATCGGAGGAGCTTCAAATTATATCTCCAAGAATCTTCAAAGAATACTTTGGTGAATATACAGATATTCTGTGGGATCGTTTACCGGAATATTACAAATCCGATAGTGAGATTTCATTATTACGTCGTTGCGTTGATCATTGGAATGTATCATCGATGGATGACCATATTGACGGTCCTGCTCCACAACGTCGAAATTGTAGGAAATGCTGTGAACGTGTTTGAACAAGTTTAGAATGCACGTGTTCATAACGTCGGCAGAATCAAAGAGATGAGCCTGTACAGAAAAAAACCACCGGAGGAGACTGCATCGATCACAATATAGATCACGTTTGAACCTGTTTGAAAGCGTGTGGAAGGGGATGATTCAGTTTTGGGGTAGGGGTAGATGGCAAAACTACAAACAGCAAAGTCCAGAAGAAAAAAGCATCATTTCACGTCTTCATAAAGTTGAGTCAAGACTTGCTCTTTAAAGAAAATCTCAAAAAACTATATCCAAAATGGAGTTCTCCGTCATCAACAATATCATCGCAAAGTCAGAGTATCTCCCCTCCAAGAAGCTGAAAGAACTCCAAGCAACGAATAATATCGCGTCTCGGACGTGAGGACAGCAAATACCAAATGCGGAAAAAGATACGTCGCCGAAATTAGGAATGAATTCACCGTATTCCTTCCACCGCGAGTTGTCAAGGCATTCGATCAGAATCCAGCGGTATTCGAGAAACTTCTGGAAACGGCTCATTGTGGACAACTATACATGAAATATCTCGGTGGTGATTGGAACGCTATTGAATTTTCTCAAAGAGATTTCTAATATTCTCAACGCAAAAATGTATATATCTGAATCACCGATGAAATGTATGTTGAAGGAGGAGGAATATTGTATAAATAAAATTACACATTTATGAAAAAATTGTTTTGTTTTCTCCAAGATCCCTCTATTACATAATGCATGATATACGTATAACCAGCTTTGCAAAGATTTTACATTCTTCGTTGCACAATTAAATTTCGATTCGTTGGTGTGGTGATGGTGGTCGCATTTCGATGGAATTTTCAGCAATCTTTTCAACGATGGGCAGTCCAGAGTTTCCAAATCGACAATCTCCGTTGACAGATCCAAAAAGTTCGTCAGCCATAAAGACTTTTCGCAGCCTTTAACGAAGATGGTATGAGCGCCGCGTAAGATAGTTTGAATTATTCCTCTTGCCGCATCGTATGATATAACACCAAAATCCCATGATAATCCATGAAAATTACGTTTTATACTTTATCGGCAGAGAATCCCATGCATACGGTGGTGCGAAGAAAAGTGTGAGAGGTTCAGCTTTCTTCACGTCCGCACGAATGATTGAAATTTCTTTGAGTATAAACTCATTGATGGGTCCTTTGAAGCCTTGTAGATCGATGACAAAATTCATGATGACTGTTGGCCGAAGAAGTTGATGGTACGATTTTATACCAATTTTCTCACCCCACCACTCACAGGATTGTATTCAACGATGCGATCGTGTAGAATGAGGCAGTATGCGCATGTTTGTGCTGGAATATTTGTGCTTGTTTCAAATTCGAGGCGCACATCAACAGGTCCAGACTTGAGAGAATCGTTCTGCTTCGAGCAGTCAATCACAATGAGAGGTGCAAATTTGAGAAATTCCGTTTTTGTAAGCCATGGTTCGGCCTCCTTATTGTAGTACATCGGTTGAAAGTTTGTATACATATCGTACAGTACTGCATACTGATTTTGTTCAATATTCAAATTCATATTACCATAAGGATAACATTGTGAATTCAAGTATAATTTTACATCAGTAACGTTGCAATTATCAAAATTACTCGCATTTTGCCTCTTATTATTCTTTCGTCCTGTTTGGAATGCCAGGATCACATGTCGAGGTTTTTCTAGCTGCGTTTATGTCTTGACTGACCACACGTGTTTCGATGTCGGCGGTAACATTGGATATTCATATAATTCCCACGTACGAAAACTCATTGGAATTGGAGTATCTTTGGCGATGAATTTGAATAATTGAATTTTCCGTTCATCCGCCGCGGTGACGTATGGAACGAGCCATTCAATTTTTCGTAGTGTAATTTTATAATCTTCAGTGGTTACTTGAGTTATTATTGCATTATCATCGGAACGTGATCTAGTCAAAATCAATTCGTGCTTTGCATTCACCACCATTTTTCGATAATCTTCAGCAAATCCCAACAGCATGCTCAGTGGTATGCATACGTCAAAGTTGCCGCTACGTCCACAATCGGTTTCGTCTCATCGACATCGACCCAACCAGTGTTCTCAAGCACTGTAGTTCTCGCCGACGAATGAGATGTATATCCTTTCATAAGAGATGTGATTCCCACATTCTTATTACGATCGATTTCAACGGCGTTAAGTTCATAACGCACTTCCTCGAATAAATGACAAATGGCATTGTCATTTGTCATTTTGTCATTGTCAAACGAAATTCGTTGCAGCTAACGCTGTACCATCCGCCTTTGTCAGTTTGCCGCAAATGTGAATTGAACTTTTACTCGGTAGAATTGATAAATCTTGATGCTGGATTGAAATACGTACTTCATCACTATTGTTGTATGTTGACGAAGCGTATGGTTGATGAGCATGAACCTCATAATGTATGAAGGATTCATCAAACATGACGGGTGTCTGGATGTTTACGATTTCTTCCTCCATTGCAGGCAGCAGATGCACAACGAGCAAAGCAGATAATTTCACACACGCGAACTCCACGAATTTTGAGACCCAAACTCTTCAACAGTAGAAGCTTTTGAGGTGTTAGCTCTTTGAGCGTTGATCGACGACTAGTTTCGCAATCCCATGTTGGCTTATTAATATTGCCAATACGATGATTGTAAATTATGCCCATTGAGATTTTATATGAAGTTTTATGGTGATGACTTCACCGCGGAAATTGATCAAATCTCCGTTTTGATCAACAATACGAAGCTGTATATTGTCAATGCGACGAGTTGTGATTGGTAGACAAATGACTCTCGACGGTACTTCGATGATTTTCTAGCCGGCCGGTACGGATGGGAAAAATTCGTGAACTGTTTGAACTTTTCGCCTGTTGATGTATGCACCAGTGGTTATGTTACACTCGACTTGAATGGCGTTCACTTTGAGAATGGACACGAGTAGATCAGACACATGTCTTTTATTGCGCTCCAATCGGTGCGAAGTAAAACCCAGCAAAGGTCCAATCGAATTTTTGGATGTAAAATCAATCGATTGATTGCACTCAATTTCACTGCGTAGCGTATAATTATTCGGCTTAAGCTGAATTTGTATGTTTTTAGATGCCAACTCAGTTTTCAAATATTTTTCAATATCTTCAATTTCATAGCTGCCCGTTGGAATGGTCACCACATGATTTCCAACGTGAAATTCATTGCAACCAATGTCGATATTTGGAATCGAATTGAATGTGAGCAACTCGACGAGCCCAAGAGTATAATTTTTGTCGGGCGATAGTTCGATGGGTGGAAAAAATTGTGCCTCGAGTATGGAGGATGATCCAGTAATGGTGATCGTCAAACTATCATCCATGATGCTCGCAGATTTTGAACTAAACACGCAGCTCCATAGTCCTCATTTATATAGTGCATAATTGTCTCGTCGATTTAGTTGTCCACACAAAAATTTCAAGCATAAATGCCCGCATATTATTGTATCGTATTCCTGATACTTTTTATAATTGTATTTCACGCTACCAACATTGAAGTATCTCATGAGTTCGGGTGGAGGTGGGAGATTGCCGAATCTGTCAAAGTATGTGACTCGTTGACCAGTCTTTTTATATGCAACCCAGTGTGTCCCAGGGCCCACATTTTCATCCAAATACACGATTGCTGGTTCTTGCTTGAGTGGTCCATTTTCAGGCAAAGTATCACGCATGAAAACGCCACGAAAGTTACGAATTTTCATGGCTCTCGCATCTTTAGGAGATCAATGTCGGTGAGTGGTTGATGTGGTAGCGTGATTATACGTTTTTTGTCCCGAGGTAAAGACCCAAACCCTGTTTGTATGGTTTCAGATGTAAACCTTTACCCAAAGCGATAGCCTCGAGTGTTCGGTTTTGACGTTTACTTTCCTCCAATTCCTTTTTAGCCGCTTGAGCAGCATTTACAGCTTTGACTATTGCAGCACTTCCACCAGACAGTGCACCAACGGCGCTAAGGCCGGCAAAGATGGGTACAAGGAAGGGCAATAAACCGCCGATTTTGCGAGGTACAGGTAGAACCCGAGGCGTGCGTACTTCACACCTTTAACACTGGCACGCGCACCTTTCAATGCTAACATGACGATTTCACGGGGGTCACCACTGCGAATCATGGTTTTCTTTGCAGCACTGATGATCTTTTTCAGGCAAACACTTTTTTGGTCTTTTTCGTCACTCCTTTCATACCTAGACCAAATTTCTTTTTCGCCTTCATAATGTTTGTCGCGGCCCAAGCACTTGCTCTTTCATCAAGACTTGCGTTTTTCGAGATTACACGTTGCCAGGCTTGTTCAGCCAAAATTTTACACCTAGGGGAAAAAAGGTTGGGACAAGTACATTGATGGTGTCGTGTTTGCTGATAATTCCATCCATAAAAAAAAAACTTAAAAACCGATGCCTCATTCTTTTTATTTGATTCGAACAGCTAAATCAATTGAAAAAAAATCCATCTAATTTACGTGCAGCATTAAAATTTATTATATCAATTCGAGGCCAAGTATTTTCTAATGAATTGAAAAAATTACCACTTGAGTTACGTGCAGCACTAAAATTTATGATATCAATCGAAGGACAAGTAATTTATGAGTAACTCCAAATTTCAACATTATGGAATTGTTCTAAGAAGCTTTTAAATCCAAAAAAATCACATGCAAGCTAGGCTTTCAGGAGCTTCTGATATTATTCACAATATTCGACGTCGATTGGATCGATACAAATTATGTTTAAATATGAGTTAAAAGTACTTGTCCGGCCCATCACTTTCCATCAAAATTGTTTATTCAAATAAAAATCAGGGCTTCTCTAGATCTGATCGAGCACAAATATTCATGCAGAGCGTATTTAGAGAGTTATCTTCAAGTAATATTCCCTTAATTGCACTAATTGAATAAGAATGGAAACGAATTGTCCTGTACTATACAAGGGATGTTATTGTGCATCGATAAATAAAAAACATTTTGCACATTAAATATGTTCAAGCTTCCAAAAATAACTCCCCAGTTGGTATTGGAATGACGGCAATTTTTACTTCTCACTTTTTCCAGCGAACGAATTTCATTCGGTATAACTAACCTATACTATTATTAAGAACATTAAACTAATAATAAATCGCATGTCAATAAATTTTTAACCGGATTCTGCCGTACAATTTCATTTTTTTATGATTGATTTTTATTTGAATGAATAGTGATGGGCCGGACAAGTACTTTTAACTCATATTTAAACATAATTTGTATCGATCCAATCGACGTCGAATATTGTGAATAATATCAGAAGCTCCTGAAAGTCTGAAAAGAATCGATTTTCTTATAAGTCTTTGCCACCATAGAGTAAGAAATGACTAGCTTGCATGTGATTTTTTTGGATTTAAAAGCTTCTTAGAACAATTCCATAATGTTGAAATTTGGAGTTACTCATAAATTACTTGTCCTTCGATTGATATCATAAATTTTAGTGCTGCACGTAACTCAAGTGGTAATTTTTTCAATTCATTAGAAAATACTTGGCCTCGAATTGATATAATAAATTTTAATGCTGCACGTAAATTAGATGGATTTTTTTTTAATTGATTTAGCCCTTCGAATCAAATAAGAAGAATGAGGCATCGGTTTCCAAAATGATTTCAAGCGCGATTTTTCGGTTTTTATTTTTTACTTGTTATTTGATTCTTTTAACACTTTAAAAAATAGATACAGTTTAGTTTTTTTTAAAGATAATGCTTTTTCAAGATTTGTGAAATTTTTTTCGAATTGTTCTGTATTTTTTTTATAAAATAATTTTTTTGCCCATTTTTTATAAAAATTTTGTTTTAAAGTTTTTTTCATGGATGGATTCAATGTATTGTTGTCATATTTTTTTTCATTTCGTTTGGCTGTGTTCACCGGGCCCTTTTTCCCATCTCTCCTTAGCTTACAGTATATCCTGTAAGGAATTTTTCCCGGGGAGGTACGATTCGTCCCTTCCCGGCTCACTCACCTTGCCTCGCGCTACTCTCCGGCTGCGAGAATGGACTGGGCGCCAGGTACAAAGTACCTCCGAATGAATCGACTTGAATTTTGTCGGATCTCGCGATGGTAACGTCATGCAAAATTTAGAGTGTAGAGTGCACGAGGGAAACAAGTGACCGAGGACGGTCCGACTACTCAGCTCAGCTGAGGTACAAAAGGTAGAGGGGGGGATCCTTGGGAAAGAGTAACAATTCATAACGCGACAAAAAAAATGTAGCCGACACAAAACAAACGATTCAGAAAAAGTTTCACAATTTATTCGAAAGTTCGATGAATAAACCAGAGTACAGGAAGAGATACATCAGAATGAGAGCGAATGCGATATAAAATAAAATCGGGAGGAAAAGTAATTCGCTAATGAGTCCGATCGTACAAATATTATGTCTTGCGCCGCGACGAGGAAAATTCGCGCGCGGCGGGCGCGAATCCGCCGGGTGAGAACGATTAGCGATTCGCCCCGCGATCTCACAGGTGCCGTAGATAACCGACAGCCGAGGCTCTGATATGGCAGGTAAAAGGTAGCCAGCAACCCGACAAGCGGGGCTGGAGGTAGTAGGCAAAAGATAGTCCACGCCAGAACGAACGGTGTCGTAGGTAATTCAAGGCAAAAGGTAGCGGCACCCGCTCGACCGAGAGGGTGGTCAGAAAACAAGATAGTAGAAAAATTAACATCGAGATGGTATGAGAGAGTATTGAAATTTAGGGCGTAATACCGCTCGCAACAAACAAAAAAAAAAGGTCAGAAAGTGACTAAAGCACCACACGGAGTAGGTATCGTAGAATGAAGGCTCCGGCAAAAGAAAGAATCGAGAAATATTTAGCGCAAAAGATAGAAGGTACTGCCGTATAAACGACGCGCGACCACGCGAGCAAAATAGACGGAGCGAAAACAAAGGCGCGAACGAACAGGCCGGCGAGAGCCTCGGCGCGTGCAGGGAGAGAGAGAGAGAGCAACGTTACTGCGTGGAAGGTTCCAGCGCTTAATACCTCATTACATCAGACTTGAACTCGAGATTTTCGAAATATTTGAGCGGAAAATAATTTAATCAATTAACGCGAAGACCAAATGAAAGGTGAGTTCGGTAGTCAAGTCGAGCCACGCAAAACTGCCGTACGAAATAATAGGCACAAGAAGTATCGGCCACAATCTCGCTCGATACTTTGGCCCCGTGCCAGACTACAACGGCCAAAACGAAAACTCTACAAAAACCGGAACTATATTCCGAAACTGAAAAGGACTCGACTTAACTGGCGAACTCGATGGAGGAAGAGAAGTGGACTTAACGAGGAACACGCTCGACGCACCAGGACCAAAAGCTCGACTTCGGGAGGGCTCGGTTGTAGACTCTCCCGAACGGTGTTCGGAAAAAGACTCATGGTGCGTGCGAGCGGTCCTCGCGATTCGCCTTTGTCCCCACCACGAGGCCCAGGTACTGCAGCGCTCCCGCGTTGGGCGCGAACCCGAGCGCGAACTCTGGGTTCGCGCTTTCGCCCGGGATTTTCAAACGGGGAGTGCGTCAGAGCCATAATTGCTGCTACGCTTGTTGCACGATCGGATCAAATACTTATTCCTCCGCTGCTCTCAACTTTCCCGCTCACTCGAAGCACTCCTCCCTACAAGATGACCGTGATCCGGGTGTCTTTCCTCTTGGGGATCCGGCGGGCAGCTCCGGAAGGCTGAGGGGAGGCCTCCCTCACGATTCCTGACGTCTAGGATGCGTGGTGGGCCCACAAAACAACCACCAGGTAAAACAGCACCTCACCTCCGGAAAACTCCCCCAGATCCCACTTGACGAGGCGCCGGTTCCCGCGGACTTTGACACCCGAATCTACGGTAGTGCGGGCGGTGCAACTCGGGGTTGCTACGGCAGGAAATACACGGGCGGTGTTCATAAAATGGCTAATGCCAGCGTGTTCTTTCAACCGCCCGCAGGTCGAGGTTGTTTTTCGGTGCTCGTAGACGGTGTGGGAGGAATGGTTCTTGCGAGCGGGATCGGCTCGAACAGTCGGAGAGCAAGCCGACTAGTATTCATTGCTAGGCCCCTGTGGCAGCGACAACCCCAACTCGTTCCAATATCGAACTCCACTGTCAAAACGCAACGTCATTATTACTCAAAATAGGCAAACTAAAATTCTCTCTCCACCCTGCACTCGGAGGTAAAAGGTAGTCACAGAAGGTAAGTAACGCTCGGTCGGTAATACAGGCGCATTCTAAGCTAAACTTAAGAGTTACGTGGTGCTGAGTCTCACTCCGAACATCGCCCGACGAGTCGAGCGGCGTCAAACTGGGCCGTAAACCCGGTCCACTGGTCGACAACGTCGGTACGAATGGCGGGGCAGAAATGTCACGTCACAATCCATAGCAATTTCTATTCATTCTCTAGACAATTCGAGTGACATTCGTATTTCTATTTCCTCATATATTGAGTTCAATAAATTGGAAAATTCATAACAAAAACTTTTCATGATTGCTTGTTTATAAACCCAAGTTTTAAAAAATCTTTGGGCCATGTAAATACATAGATATTCACTTGAATTGTTGTATGATGAATTTGGAAATTTATTTCAATGAGTCATTGGTTGCTTATTTTTCGTGATATCAAAATTTGTATCTTCCAAATGCAATGAACACATCTTAAGTTTGGCAACATGATAAAGCGACACGTATATTGAGTATTTCCAGACCATGTTTACGATTGGCATTATGGATTAAAAAATTCATGTGTGTGAGTCTACACCTGATCATTTCTGGATGTGATCAAATATTTTGTCTGTGTATAACCATGGAGACATACTAAATTACACTATTTGATTTACTTCAATATGCAGCGTATCTGTCACTTTATTTATTGAATATGCCATAATAAGTTTCAAAAATGTGGTTCGGGTAATTTTAAAGTTTTTTGCCCCATAGCACCAAAGTTTGTATTACTGGTACGCAGCGAGTACCTATGAACTTCTATTCCTGCGAAGCAGTAGGTGTGCCAATCTTTTCACTTTTTGGTTCCAACGAAGATACATGAAACAATTATGCGTTCTGTTCACTTTCAAGTGCGCTGTCTTTTTTCCTTTTAGTTTTGGCATAATAAATTTTATGAATCGGTGGTAATTTTTTCTGTCTGTACCAAAATTTAGATGAATAAATCGCAGCGAATACTTGCAAATTTGGAAAATTCTGTGTATAGACATGCATGCCAAGTATTAGTACTTCCTTTTTTTGATTATGGAATATGGATATCTACAAATAATAAAAATTATACATGAATTATAGGATTTGGAAATGGATTATAAATAATAATCAATAATAAAAAGTAATGATGAATGATACAAAAAGTCAGCGATGGCCTGTTTATGAATGGCATAAGAAGTTATGTTTTCAAAATGCAATGCTCATATTAAAAAGTAAGCATTCTGTTGGTCTTGACGCACTTCATACTTTTTCTTTTGTCCGGTTGAACCTTGGTGGCTACATGCAGAGTTTGAAAATTTTATGCATCGACGTGGGTGCGTCAACTTTCTATCTCTGGGAATGATAATACGAATGGAAAAGATTGCTTCAAAAAGTCCTTGGAAGCACGTTTTTTAATGAAATAAAAATAACTAGTATTAGAATTCAATAAACATATGTGAAAATTGCGAATTCTGGTGGACTTGGTGAACATAATATATATATTTTTCTTTCTCCTTCTGTCAAATTTTAAGGAAAATCAATCCAAAAATTCGTTTCATTGAAAAATCTTCATGTTTTCTTTATTCACAATGATTTCATCAAAACAGATGAAAACAAAATTTATAAATGAAGGGGGAAAATTCCACAATGATACAAAATATTGAAAAACCTTACGGAATATGATTATAATCCCACAAAATTATGGACACGTTCGAAATGGTTAACAATTGAGGGTATTACTTCAAACATTCGAAGAATACCAAACTGTTATAAATTGTATAAAACTTAAAGAAAATCAGTGGAGAACTTATTTTTAAATATCACAATAGAAACATTGGTCAACTTTAGAAAATCTTATTTAAGAATATTTTTTATCGTTTAGAACTGCCACAGAAAAAAGATTTGATATCAAGTCGTAATAATTCTCACTCGGAGAAAAAAAATTTGGACAATTACATTGATGATCGCCCGTTTTCGCATTATACCACAAAAAATGTAAACAAAACATCTTAAGTCACACAACGAAAATGATTTCGAACCGTAAGAAAGTATCAAATATATTACAATCCTTCAGCATTCGTGTATAACACTCTCCACTAGTATACTGATTGTGCAAACAAAACTTTTTAAGTCACACAACGAAAATGATTTCGAACCGTCAGAAAATATCAAATATATTACTAGCCTACAGCATTCGTGTGTGTAGTATCTCCATAAAAAACTTTTTCAAAGTAAAAAAATTACGCCAAGTATTAAAAAGCGCAACCTTGTTTATAATAATACTTATTATATTTTTCCCTCTAATTATTTATTCTGTTTCTTTGCAAAAATATAATCATATCAATTTAATCAAGCCAAGTACTAGTGATGTTTGTTTTTTATTATTTTGTTTACAAATTTAGAATAAAAAACTCAAGCTTTTGAACAAAAACTTGGCGTGCATGGTTTTTCAAAATGTACCTAAATGAACAATGCACACCAGTATTCAAATTTTTACTATTTTACGTTTTTTTTGTTTTTCTTGCTTCTCCCAATCTTCTCATTGTTCAAAATAGACCGAAGTATACACCAAAGTAAACCACTGTTTCTCTACACTGGTTTCTCGAATTTGGCTATTTTACATTCTTCTTGTTGCTCTTGCTCCTTCCTATTCAAATGAGTTCGGTAAGGATGCTTTTCATTACCCTGTATCGGAGGCAAATTGAAAGAAACTTTAATTCAATTACATACATAGGTACACGTGTATACATGCATCTAACATCGTGTCTGTGATTTTTTAAATTTAAGGACTAAATAGTACGCCGATTAAGACAAGTTTATTAGTTTTTTTGGATATTCAAACTTGTGCTTATATTTGAAGGGAGTTTTTTTTTATCATATGATATTTGATTACTTCGTTTATACTATACTATATTTGAATTTAACTTTCATTTTTCTGAATTTAACGTTCATTTAAATGGAATAGAAATCTCAATAAAGTTGCTGCTAGCACAGGCCTATGAGGAGTTTATTTACGGAAATTATTTTGAACACTTATTAGTTTGAAAAACCATGCACGCCAAGTTTTTGTTCAAAAGTTTGAGTTTTTTTTTCTAAATTTGTAAACAAAATAATAAAAAACAAACATCACTAGTACTTGGCTTGATTAAATTGATATGATTATATTTTTGCAAAGAAACAGAATAAATAATTAGAGGGGAAAATATAATAAGTATTATTATAAACAAGTTTGCGCTTTTTAATACTTGGCGTAATTTTTTTACTTATCTTTAAGTTATGAACACTCACATCATATATAAAGTTGATATTGACATAGCTTCAGAAACGTTCATAATGGTAGTGATAAATACCCATTAGACAGAACCTTACTTATGTCCTCGGTTATTTCAGATGATAACTGGGCGTTCAAATCCAACTATATACTTTATAGGCTTGTCGAGGCTAGATAATACAAGCAGCGTATCTGTACTCGAGATTAGATAATTTCCCATGATTGTAAAGTAGAAGTGGTCACCGTTGGTAGAAGATTGATCCGATGAAAAATACGGAAGTCCAACTAACTACATTATGAGATCATAGGATTTGGTTTAGGAGTTGTAAAAATTAGGCACCATAATTTCACGATCGAAAATTTTCTTCACTGTATATACATTTTTACTTTTTGCTACCCCTCCGCGGGAGAATGCGTTGCCCTCATCGTGTCTACAATCGTGTTTAGCGATCATAATTTGCGTCGTATTAACAAAATAAAATATCCACTACCTCATCAAATGTATATTAATTCCGATCAGCAAGAAGTGGAATGATGCACCGATGCATCAATGGAATCTAAGGTATTAATACAAAATGATAGAATACTGTATTAGACAAATCATAATATCGTAAAATTTGTGAAATATTGAACATAAAAGTTGTAAACACTCACATATAAATTTGATATTGATACGAATATCAATATTATTATGCTCCCGATTATTTCAAATATTAACTGAACAGTCAAATCCTCTCTGTTACCCCTCCATGGGAGAATGCGTTGCCCTCATAATATCGCCACGATCTCATTCAGCAATTATAGCATACGTTGTATGGAACAACATGAAATTATCACGACATCGTTCATTTTTAATAAAATAGAAAGCTCAATGAAGTCGCTGCTAGCACAGGCCTATGAGGAGTTTATTTGCTGAAATTATTTTTAACAATTATTAGTTTGAAAAACCATACACGCCTCATTCAGCATGAGATCATTCAAAATGAGATGAATGAGATTCAGCATGATGAATGAGAGAAAAAAATGGAAATCAATATCAATTCCAACGAGTAAAAATCGAATTACCACCTTTAAATGTACGGAGAAATAGTAAGATGTTTAACAATAGATCCTCTGAGAATTATAAATCTCTCTCTCTCTCTCTCTCTCTCTCGCGGGAGTGCGGACGTGTTTGAAGTCGCTCCGTAGAAAAACCGATTTTCCTATGGGTAAAACCGGTCGAAAATTTCTGGAAGACAGCTAAAAAGTTGTATTTTATTAAAGAGAGTCATAATAGTGCAAATTTCGCGAAAATATCTTGATTTTATGAGTTAAAATCGAGTTTATACTTCGTAATTTTGATCGGTGATAATTAATGACACGTACTCGCCATTAATTACGAGGTGCCGAGCGGTTGCCAAAAGTGCAACGTCGTTGCTAAGAACGTTGAACCCCGGGCGTATGTAATATACGTCGCGGGCCTTAACTCTATGTTTTGTGATATAGACGGTATTTATTACCGGCATGAGTGTCAATGACTCAACTATAATAGAGGTGACGGATTTTGATGAATTTAAGTGTTCTGCGTGTAAAAAATATATCTCGACAAATGTGTTGAAGTGCAAGTCCTGCGTGAAACGATTCTTTCACCCGGGATGTAAGTTTAAGCATAAAGTGCTAAATGAACAGAAGGAAGTAGTGCCGTGCCCGGGACCATTTGAGCAAATTATTCAGAAGAAGGTAACAACGCCAACAATGGAACGGAAGAATAGTCGAGATAGATCATCATCGGTGGGAGGTAGTAGTGGTGGTACACCGTCAGCTGCAGGAGTAAAAATTGACTGGATAATTACGACTGTGAAAGAAATGAAGGATGAGATGGTACGTAAGAACGAAATTAGAAAAATTATCAAGGAGATAGTCCGTGAAGAAATGCAATATGTAATAGAGGAGTTTAGAAAATTATTGAAGGAAGAGACGGGGCAACCCGTAACAGTACCAACGGTATCATACAGCCAGGATGCGAATAAACAACAGAAAGAGAAGGTTATAATTATTAAACCTAACAAACCACAAGAAAGTGAGGCTACAAAAAAAGCAATAAAGGAACGAGTGGATATCAAAAATATGGCTGTGGGTGTGACAAGACTGAAGAAAGGCAACCATGGAACGGTGATTCTGAGTTGTGACACACGAGAAGAAATTGAAACGCTGAAAGCAAAAATGCAAGATAAAATGGGAGAGGATTTCAAAGTGACAGAATCAACACAGACGAAACCAAAATTGAAGATTATAAATATTGACGAAGAAGAAATGCAATTGGAAGACAATCAACTCGTTGATACAATTAAGATGCAGAATGGAACTGAATCACTCGTAGAAGGTAAAATTCAATTTGTCAAACGGATCTTTGGAAAAAAAGGCCAGACAGTGAATGAAGCGAGAAAAGGGAGAGATCTTGACAGGGGTGAAGGATCAATTATAATAGAAGTCGATGAGCAGACACATAATGTGTTATTAGCCAAAGGAAAACTCAATGTTGGTTGGGAAAAATGTCTAGTTTTTAATCATGTGAACGTGAAAAGATGTTACAAGTGCTGGGGTTTTTACCATATAGCAAAGAATTGCACAAGAGAAGAAAAATGTAGTAAATGCGCAGGAAATCATAACGCGAAGGAATGTACAGAGTCGAAAACTCGATGTGTGAACTGTATGTTTAAATATCAATAGTACGGCCTGAAAATAAACGAAGAACATACTGCGTTGGACCGGGAATATCCTACGTACAAAAGGGCAATGTAAGAAGAAAAGAGAAGAGCAGGGTGGGTGAATTGACAATTACAGAAGGAAGAGAAGTCATCATACATGGAAGTGACTGGAATGGAGTCAACAGAAAGGGTAAAAATGGATAACAACACAGGGGAATACAAAATTGTCATTTGCCGAGCAAATAAAGTGGAAACAGCGCGTAGAAAAACAAAAACTTCAAAAAGTAAAAAAGGCACGCCAAGTATTAAAAGGTCGTGACCGTCGTTTTAAATGATTTTCTATATTCGCATTGTCAATAAATAAATTTTAAAAAATGTTTAACTGTGAAAAAATATGAGATCTATTGTAACATATACAGTGAATGAATTACGTTTTCTGTAGGAATTCTGAATTTTGGAAATAAAAAAAAATGAGATCATTTTCTAACGTAGCCAAGTACAGTGAATGAATTAAGGTTCTTGTGGAATTCATTCGTGTACACTTTTAGCCCTAATCCCTCACTTATTCAGAAAAATTGTCCAGCAAACGTCACAGAGCAACAAAGGTTTCTCGAATGATTCTGCAATTATTAAGAGATTATCATCTGTTTTTATGCTAGCTCGGGTTATAAACTTAAAACATTTTACACAATATGATACAAGAACCTTTTATAAAGAAAAGCACAAATACGCGTACAAGTGCATGCATTGTATCTATACGATGAACTGCACAAATTCATTTTCAACATTACACACAAGCTTGGCGTGCATGGTTTTCAATCGGAAGCTCGGCGAAGGAATGTCTCATCCGTCCATATATTTGAAGAAAACTTGATGATCCTCTCATGTAATTGTTTTTTAATTTGCCATCCCTTTTCCATCCAACTATTTTATTGAGTAGTTCGACGTGAGATCCCGCGCTGTGTACACAAAGAAAAATATCTATTCTTGACTAGTTCGACTGATAAATTCATTACTCCAAATGTTTCGTATTCAACGCGTTTTCTTTTCTCAAATCAATGTTTACACAGCTTACTTCTTTGTTCATCCATTTCAATACTTGTGTAATTCATCCAATCATCTGCCCATTTGGTAAAAAAAAGAGTGTACGGACAAACGAGTGAAAGTGACGCGAGGATAAATTAAAATGCGTATGGGCATGAAAGAATGGCCGTATCTATCCGTACAAGATAAAGGCATATAAAGGGATTGTTTGATTTCATTTCTTTATCCGTTCGTTTAATTGTTCAATTTTATCCACAAATTTCACCCATCTGTATTGTTTACCAAATCATTATATAACAGGGCCCCTCTTATTTTATTGGGGGATCGGTTTTTTTCACACTCGTTCATACAATTCTAATTAATTATTGTTTTCATAGTAAATTTGAACAATTGTCTCTTCCCGAGCTTCCGATTGAAAACCATGCACGCCAAGCTTGTGTGTAATGTTGAAAATGAATTTGTGCAGTTCATCGTATAGATACAATGCATGCACTTGTACGCGTATTTGTGCTTTTCTTTATAAAAGGTTCTTGTATCATATTGTGTAAAATGTTTTAAGTTTATAACCCGAGCTAGCATAAAAACAGATGATAATCTCTTAATAATTGCAGAATCATTCGAGAAACCTTTGTTGCTCTGTGACGTTTGCTGGACAATTTTTCTGAATAAGTGAGGGATTAGGGCTAAAAGTGTACACGAATGAATTCCACAAGAACCTTAATTCATTCACTGTACTTGGCTACGTTAGAAAATGATCTCATTTTTTTTTATTTCCAAAATTCAGAATTCCTACAGAAAACGTAATTCATTCACTGTATATGTTACAATAGATCTCATATTTTTTCACAGTTAAACATTTTTTAAAATTTATTTATTGACAATGCGAATATAGAAAATCATTTAAAACGACGGTCACGACCTTTTAATACTTGGCGTGCCTTTTTTACTTTTTGAAGTTTTAATATTTACTGATTTCACTTCTTTTTGCGAGACGTGAAAACTATATAGGAATCGTATTTCATTCACTATATTTGTCAACTTCAGAAAACGATCTCATTTTTTTTTTATATTTTGAAGTTTTTTATTGATAATGCAAATATAGAAAATTATTGGAAACTACGGTCGCGACCTTTTAATAATTGGCGTTCTTTTTTTACTTTGTCAATTATTTTTTTTTCTAATTTAGCTTATTTCTTAGAGGCGTGACACTTAAGAAAAAAAATACATTCCTCGTCTTCGACGAAAATTTTTAAAACGATTTGTTTCAAGTTAAGTGCTTTTCTCTATGTGCCAAAAGCAATCGACACAGCCTATTTTTCTATGTAGACGGACGAAAACTGTGCGGTTATGTTCATGTGAGTTGAAACCTTTTACAAGCAATAATGGTGACGATTTTGATTATCCATTCAGCAAATCGAATTTTCCAATGAAAGATTGGGAAATTCCTATGCAACGGGATGATATTTTCATTTTCTATTCCTTTTTTTGAAAAGCTCCACTTGTTTACTTGGAAAAATGATTTTTGAAACTATCTTCTTTTCATTCATGGATTCCATGTTGACATGGATACTGTCAATGGTTTGCAATGTCCAAGGAGATGTTTCCATGGTATTCAATGTCTAAGACCACAGCTTTATGGTTATTGGTGTCCAGTGATATTTTTTCATGGTCTGCTGTAACGTCTGAACCTGCCTCGTCAATGCAAACTATTAAATCGCAGATCTAGATATCGATAACTATGAGGAAATATATCGTAAACCATTGCACCGTTTACCTAAATATCGGGAAATATAAAATTGTCGAATATATATTGAAAAATACGAAGGCATCCACCTAGACATCGAAAACCCTATAGTCGCCAAACTAGACATCGAAAACTATAGAGCCGACGACCTAGATATCGAAAACCTTAGAAAAACTCACCACACTATCGGAAACTATGGAGCCATTGACTTTCATTTCGGGAACCATGGACAAATTCACCTTAACATCGGAAACTATGGAGCTATCGACCGGGATAGTGAAAACTATGAAGTCGTCAACCTAGTCCACGAAAACAATGGGAAAACATACCTGGACATTGAAAACTACGGAGCCGTTGATCTAGACCTGGAAAAGCATGAAAAAACATACCAGGACGACGAAAGCCATGGAGAAATATACCTAGCCATCGAAAACCATGGAGCTGTCAACGTAGACATCGAAAACAATGGAACCGTCGACCTAGACCATCAAAACCATGGAGAACCATAACCAAACATCGAAAACTATGGAATTGTTGACCTAGCATCAAAAGCCATGACGGAATATACCTGGACCACGAAAACCATGAAGGAACATACGTAGACATTTAAAACTATGAAGAAATATACCTGGACATCCAAAACCATGGAGGAATATACCTAGACATTGAAAAATATGTAGACACATACCTAGACATCGAAAAGTATGGAGTCATCGACCTAGATAACGGAAATGATGAAGAAATATACCTAGAGAACAAAAACTATGAAAACTCAGACCTAGCCATCGAAAACTGTGGAACCATCAACTTAGACCACGAAAACCATGAAGACACATACCCAGACATCGAAAAACATGGAGGAATATACCTGAACCACGAAAACCATGATGAAACATGCCTAGACATTGAAAACCATGGAGGAATATACCTGGACGACGAAAAACATGGAGGAATATACCTGGACGACGAAAAACATGGAGGAATATACCTGGACCACGAAAACCATGAAGGAACATGGTTTTCGTGGTCCTTCATACTTGGTCATCGAAAACTGTGGAGCCGTCGACCTTGACTGCGAAAACCATGAAGAAACATACCTAGACCACGAAAACCATGGAAGAATCTACGTAGACCACGAAAACCATAGAAAAACATATCCATACATCGAAAACCATGGAGGAATATACCTGGACTACGAAAACCATGTAGGAACATATCCAGACATCGAAAACCATGAAGGAATATACCTAGACATCAAAACCCATGGAGGAATTATCCTAGACCACGAAAACCATGAAGAAACATACCTAGACCACGAAAACCATGGAGGAATCTACCTAGACCACGAAAACCATGGAGAAACATATCCATACATCGAAAACCATGGAGGAATATACCTGGACCACGAAAACCATGAAGGAACATGTCCAGACATTCAAAACCATGAAGGAATATACCTAGACATCAAAACCCATGGAGGAATTATCCTAGACCACGAAAATCATGGAGAAGAATACTTGGACATCGAAAACTGTGGCGCCGTCGACCTCGACCGCGAAAACCATGATTAAACTTGCCTAGACATTGAAAACCATGGAGGAATATACCTAGACATCGAAACCCATGGAGGAATTATCCTAGACCACGAAAACCCGAGAGAAACATACCCGGACATCGAAAACTGTGGAGCCGTCGACTTCGACTGCGAAAGCCATGAAGAAACATACCTAGACCACGAAAACCATGGAGGAATCTACCTACACCGAGACAACCATGGAGGAATATACCTGGATGACGAAAATCATGAAGGAACATGCCTAGACATTGAAAACCATGAAGAACCGTATCTAGACCACGAAAACCATGGAGGACTGTACCTAGACCACGAAAACCATGGAGAAACATATCCATACATCGAAAACCATGGAGGAATATACCTGGACCACGAAAACCATGAAGGAACATGTCCAGACATTCAAAACCATGAAGGAATATACCTAGACATCAAAACCCATGGAGGAATTATCCTAGACCACGAAAATCATGGAGAAGAATACTTGGACATCGAAAACTGTGGCGCCGTCGACCTCGACCGCGAAAACCATGATTAAACTTGCCTAGACATTGAAAACCATGGAGGAATATACCTAGACATCGAAACCCATGGAGGAATTATCCTAGACCACGAAAACCCGAGAGAAACATACCTGGACATCGAAAACTGTGGAGCCGTCGACTTCGACTGCGAAAGCCATGAAGAAACATACCTAGACCACGAAAACCATGGAGGAATCTACCTACACCGAGACAACCATGGAGGAATATACCTGGATGACGAAAATCATGAAGGAACATGCCTAGACATTGAAAACCATGAAGAACCGTATCTAGACCACGAAAATCATGGAGAAGAATACTTGGACATCGAAAACTGTGGCGCCGTCGACCTCGACCGCGAAAACCATGATTAAACTTGCCTAGACATTGAAAACCATGGAGGAATATACCTAGACATCGAAACCCATGGAGGAATTATCCTAGACCACGAAAACCCGAGAGAAACATACCTGGACATCGAAAACTGTGGAGCCGTCGACTTCGACTGCGAAAGCCATGAAGAAACATACCTAGACCACGAAAACCATGGAGGAATCTACCTACACCGAGACAACCATGGAGGAATATACCTGGATGACGAAAATCATGAAGGAACATGCCTAGACATTGAAAACCATGAAGAACCGTATCTAGACCACGAAAACCATGGAGGACTGTACCTAGACCACGAAAACCATGGAGAAACATATCCATACATCGAAAACCATGGAGGAATATACCTGGACCACGAAAACCATGAAGGAACACGTCTAGACATTGAAAACCATGAAGGAATATACCTAGACATCAAAACCCATAGAGGAATTATCCGAGACCACGAAAACCATGGAGAAACATACCTGGACATCGAATTCTGTGGAGCCGTCAACCTCGATCGCGAAAACCATGGAGAAATATATCTGGACATAAAAAACTATGGGGTCGTCCACCTGGAAATCGAAATTCGCGATAGAATGTACCTAAACCTAGTCCTCCAAAACCCATGATCTATCGCCCTAGACATCCTCGAAAAATCCAGCGGCGTCGACCAGAATTTTATATTTTTTTATTTTTATTATTTATTATTTAATGTTATTCGTATTATTCAATTTTTTTGATTTATTATATTATTATCATTTTATATTATATATTGTATAATATAATATATATATTATATTATATATTAATTATAATAAAATATTTATTATAATAATATTTTATTATTAATTAATATTAATAAATAAAATATATATTATATAATTATATACATATTTTATGCGCAAACCAAGAGTTGGTATTGCCCCCGCTGTGCGCCCATTCTCTGTCTCTCTCGCTCGGCGACGCAGAAGGAGAGGGGGTAGCCGCGTTCAGCGTAGTGCGTGACGTAGAGTGTGACAAAAGTAAGAAATCGTGCAAAGGACGTAAGTCCAAATGTAAACAAGCGTAACTTACGCCCCTCTGTCTCTAAGAAAATGAAAATCCCGAAATGATCGATTTTAAATCACTAACGTTACATATCTCAGGATCTACTGGACGGATTTACTTGCAACAAAGACCAATGGAAAGAGAAAAATCGAAAAAAAATCGTCACAAATTTTCAAGTTCTTTTATGAAATGGTTTATTTGTGAGAGCCATTTGAAAATTCTGTGACGTCATAAAACCGGCATATTCGCGTATATAAGAGTAGCGGCAGGGCTCGCGCTGGCTTTTCTTTTGCTCTGCAGTTTTTCCTTTTAATACTTGGCGTCGAGCCGCTACCGCGGCTCTTGACTAGCTCCTCTAATGGTTCGACAATCGGTTTAAACACATCTTGCATTCTCTGCTGAGCACTATCACGTCCACTTTTCAACATTCGATGTTTCCGTCTGATTGTATCACTTGCCTTGGCAAGTTCACTCAATACAGCCTTCTCCCTTAAAAGTTCTTTGCTCTTCATGTTGACGTATGCAAGTCAGACTCTAGACTGTCTTTAAAACTGAAAGAACAATCATTTATCATCGACGGTGAGGAAGGAATAAAATCCTCTTCTATATCTTCCAGCATTCAATTCACTCTCCTTGTCAATCGTGATGAATCCATACTTGTCCGACTTCCAACACTTTATACACATGTTTTTGAAGCACGCATAAGTCATATCAGTATTCACATGGTCATTATACACATGTTTTAGATTCATATCGTCTTGCTTGAATAGTACAACAAAATTTGCATTATCTCTCACAAGATGTTTCGGGATACGGGTATACGTTTGACATAGATAAAAACTGTCCACAATCTCATGTCTCCCCATGGAAAAAAATGCTCTTACATTATCCTGCTTTTCGCATGCTATATCATCAAAGATAAATATTGAGTTTGGTCGAGCTTCACTGGGGGCCACAACTTGTTCATGCTCGTTAAATGGGAAGAATTCCACTCCTTTCACGGGTTTGAGCATTTGCTCGAGAAGTCGATATTTCGGCTGTTTCAACGATTTCGAGTAGAGATAAATGTTCTCGAATCTCAAACCGTTTGGATGTATCAGGAGCGTAAGTAGAGCATTCGTTTTTCCACAATTCTATGGTCCACAAAACACGGCACGAATGCTACTAGGTAGTATGTTCCCATGACGCTTCACTTTCTTTGCATCACCTACGAGTTCATCGAAATTTATTACGGGAAGTTGACCACCTTGTTTCTTCATCTTCATCGCGCATGCTACTGATTGAAAAAATCATATAAATGCGACTTTATAATATAATACTGATCAGTCGTGTTGCGACCACCGCGTGGTAATGATTGTGCATGGCAAAGGTCTTGTCAACAGTCTAATTAACAATCTCCCGGTGGAATTGCATCTACCAGGCTATCAATATTGTGGACCTGGCACAAAATTGGCCAAACGTCTTGCTCGTGGTGATCCAGGTATAAATCCGCTGGACGCAGCTTGCAAACAGCACGATATCGCATATTCGAAAAATCGCGACAATTTGGAAGCAAGACATTTGGCGGATAAAGTTTTGGCTGAACAAGCTTGGAAGCGTGTAACCTCGAAAGACGCGAGTCTCGGTGAAAGAGCAAGTGCTTGGGCTGTGACGAACATTATGAAGACTAAGAGGAAATTTGGATTGGGTATGAAACGCCCGAAAAGTGTTTGCCTGAAAAAGATTATCGGTGCTGCGAAGAAAGCAATGATACGTAGTGATGATTCTCGTAAAGTCGTAATGTCTGCACTGAAAGGTGCGCGAGCTGGTGTAAAGGGCGTTAAAGTACGCACGCCTAGGATTCTACCTGTCCCTCAAAAAACCGGCGGTTTATTACCCTTCCTCGTACCCATCTTTGCCGGTCTTAGCGCTGTTGGAGCATTGTCGGGTGGCAGTGCGGCAATAGTCAAAGCTGTAAATGCTGCTCAAGCGGCTAAAAAGGAATTGGACGAACGTAAGCGTCATAATCGAACACTCGAGGCCATCGCTTTGGGTAAAGGTTTACACTTGAAACCATACAAACAGGGTTTGGGTCTTTACCTCGGGTCAAAAAACGTATAATCACGCTACCACATCAACCACTCACCGACATCGATCTGCTAAAATATGCGGGAGCCATGAAAATTCGTAACTTTCGCGGTGTTTTCATGCGTGACACTTTACCTGCGGACGGACCACTCGAGCAAGAATCAGCAATCGTTAATTTGGATGATAATGTGGGACCTGGTACACACTGGGTTGCTTATAAAAAATCTGCCCGAGGAATCACATACTTTGACAGCTTTGGTAATCTTCCACCTCCACCCGAACTCATGAAATACTTTAATGTTGGTAGCGTGAAATATAATTATAAAAAATATCAAGAATATGACACGATAATATGTGGACATTTATGTTTAAAATTTTTGTGTAATCAACTGAATCGGCGAGACAATTATAAACTATATAAATAAAGATTATGGAGCTATGTGTTTAGTTCTAAAGTTGCGAGCATCATGGATGATAGTTTAACTATTACCATCACTGGCACATCCTCCATACTCAAAGCACAATTTTTTCCACCCATCGAACTATCGCCCGACAAAAATTATACTCTTGGACTCGTCGAGCTGCTCACGTTCAATTCAATTCCAAATATTGACATTGGTTGCAATGAATTTCATGTTGGAACGCAAGTGTTGACCATTCCAACGGGCAGCTATGAAATTGAAGATATTGAAAAATATTGAGAAAGCTCAGTTGACAAACATACAAATTCAGCTTAAGCCGAATAATTATACGCTACGTAGTGAAATTGAGTGTAATCAATCGATTGATTTTACATCGAACAATTCTATTGGACCTCTTTTGGGTTTTACATCGCGTCGATTGGAACCCAATAAAAGACACGTGTCTGATTTGCCGGTATCCATTATCAAAGTGAACGCCATCCGAGTCGAGTGTAACATAACAACTGGTGCATACATCAACGGACGAAAAGTTCACACAATTCATGAATTTTTTCCATCTGTACCGGCTGGCTATAAAATCATCGAAGTACCATTGAGTGTCATTTATCTACCAATCACAAATCGGCGAATTGACAATATACAACTTCGTATTGTTGATCAGGACGGAGATTTGATAAATTTTCGCGGCGAAGTAATTACCATACGACTTCATATAAAATCTCGATGGGGATAATTTACAATCACCGTATTGACAATATTAATAAGCCAACATGGGATTACGAAACCACCAGTCGTCGAACGACGCTGAAAGCGTTAACACCTCAAAACCTTCTACTATTAAAGAGTTTGGGTCTCAAAATTCGTGGAGTTGCCGTGTGAGAAATTATATGTTGTGCATTTGCTGCTTGCGATGGAGGAAGAAATCATAAACATCCAAACACCCGTCACGTTTGACGAATCCATCATACATTATGAGGTTCATGCTCATCAACCATACGCATCGTCAACATACAACAATAGTGATGAAATACGTATTTCAATCCAGCATCAAGATTTATCAATTCTACCGAGTAAACGTTCACTTCACATTTGCGGCAAACTGACAATGCCGGATGGTACAGTGTTAGCTGCAACGAATTTCGTTAAGAATGCCATTTGCCATTTATTCGAGGAAGTGCGTTATGAACTTAACGCCGTTGAAATCAATCGTAATAAGAATGTGGGAATCACATCTCTTATGAAAGGATATACATCTCATTCGTCGGCGAGAAGTACAATGCTTGAGAACACTGGTTGGCTCGATGTTGAGGAGACTCAACAAATTGTAGACGTAGCAGGCAACTTTGACGTATGCATACCACTGAACATGCTGCTGGGATTTGCTGAAGATTATCGAAAAGTGGTGGTGAATGCAAAACACGAATTGATCTTGACTAGATCACGTTCCGATGATAATGCAATAGTTCAAGCAGCCGCTGAAGATTATAAAATTACACTACGAAAAATTGAATGGCTCGTTCCATACGTCACCGTGGCAGATAAACGGAAAATTCAACTGTTAAAATTCATCGCCAAAGATACTCCAATTCCAATGAGTTTTGGTACGTGGGAATTGTATGAATATCCAATGTTACCAGCGACATCGAAACACGTGTGGTCTGTCAAGACATCCACACAGCTGGAAAAACCTCGATATGTGATCCTGGCGTTCCAAACAGGACGAAAGAGCGTTAAAAGGCAAAATGCGAGCAATTTTAATCATTGCAATGTTACCGAGGTAAAATTATACTTAAATTCACAATGTTATCCCTATGGTAACATGAATTTGAATATACCGCAAAATCAGTATGCAGTACTATACGATATGTATACAAACTTTCAACCGATGTACTACAATAAGGAGGCCGAACCGTGGCTTACAAAAACGGATTTTCTCAAATATGCTCCTCTCATTGTGGTTGACTGCTCGAAGCAGAACGATTCTCTCAAGTCTGGGCCTGTTGATGTACGCCTTGATTTTGAAACAAGCACAAATATTCCTGCTCAAACATGCGCATACTGTCTCATTCTACACGATCGCATCGTTGAATACAATCCTGTGAGTGGTGGGGTGAAAAAATTGGTGTAAAGTCATGGTGATGATTTTACTAATCGTCAGTCGAGATGGACTTTATCGTTGATCTCCAGGGTTTTAAGGGCTCACGCAATGAATTTATCCCGAAAGAAATATCAATTATTCGAGCCAACGACAAAATTTATAAACCTCTAACGCTGTTCTTCAAATCACCATGTACTTGGGACGCGCTACCCGGTCGATATAAAATAACAAACAAATGGTTGGAACGAAATGTTCACGGGATTTCATGGGACTGAGGGTCTACCATACAAAACAGCGAAAATAATCATTCAAAGAATCTTACAACGAGCTCGTGCTATATACGTGAAAGGGAGCGAAAAGTCTTTGTGGCTGAAGAATTTCTTGGATCTGTCATCGGAAATTATCGATATGGAGACTCTGGACTGCCCATCGTTGCAGAAGTTGCCGAAAAGTCGCCTCGATTGTCCTCACCATCACCATAACAATCCGAAATACAATTGTGCGAATGCGAATGTGAAATCGCTCAGAAGTTGGTTATATGTATATCTAGCATTGTGTGAACGAGGGATTTTCAAATAAACAAAACATTTCTACGATGAGACTTTTTCCATATTTTTATTGCAAGCCCTCCTCCTCCTCCTCCTCCTCCAATTAGTCTACAATATTTCATATTATTATTACTATTATTAGTATGATTTTTCAATAATGATCACAATTATACATTTTTTTCTCTTCACGAAGATTTTGGAATATGTTTGAACAAAATTTTACTCCACTTGTCGGCAAACGTTTCCATGTAGAGTTCTCTCGCTTGAGCCGCCTCCAACAGCTTTTTGAATTCATCCTCGTCTTGGTCGAAAGCCTCGGAAAGTCTCCCCGGTAGAAAAACCATGAATTGACCTCCGATGTTGGCGATGTATCGTTTTCCAAATTTCGTTTTCACCGATCGAATATGATGAATTGGATGATCAGTCCCGACCTCAAGTTCAATCAGCTTCTTCGTTGGTATGTTGTTTTCCAGCGTGGCAACTTTGTTCAAAGATGTAAACGCCATTTTCGAAGAGTGATTTTTTTTCTCGTCTGCTCTCGAACTAATGCAGCAGCTGACTGACGACGACGTTGCTCTCGATTTCTCTTGAATTTTTAGGGTTATTCCCCCTCTACCTCATGCATGTCCTCCCTCTCCCGACATTTTCTACAATTTTTCCGTAGAGGGGTCGGAGCATCAATGTGATCTTCCATCGAAGACGTATTCCAATGATCATGGCATCGACGCAACAATTGAATTTCAACGTCGGATTTGTAGTAATATGGAAAACGCTCCCACAAAACATCCGTAAAGTCACTGAAATATTTCTTGAACGTTGATGGTGATATAATGAGGAGTTCTTCCGCCGTCATTTCACGAGGGCTCCGTATACAATAAATTGCATAAATATTCACTAGTTGTTCCATGATCCAACATTTTTCACACTCTCGACGTATTGGTCCTAGAGCATCAATATGAGTCGACATCCACGGTGGATTAAAATGATCGTGACAATATTGATAAGACTGAACTTCACTATCACTCTTCAAATGTTCAGGTAATCGATCCCATAGCGATGGAATGAATTTACCATAATATTTTATGAGCAGAATCTTAGGAATTGATTCGAGTTCATTTTTAGTCAGCATCCAATGTTCTTTCAACGGATGGATCGCATACATACTCGCACATCTATCCATCTTGAGAATACTTTTCATACTGAAGTCTTGAAAAAAAAAAAACAACAAAATGTCGAAAAAATCTTGAGATCTCTTATAGATTTATTGTAGAATAATTTTGCTGCAGACCCTTCCCTATCCGGCCCGCACATGAGCGATGACGAATCAATGGCATTTCAAACTGAATGTTTTCATCTCGACATACACCCAGAGTTCAAAACTCTTAGAGAATATTTTTTCTCGTTCACTCCGTCTCTCTCATGCTTTTGCTCTCTACGGTCATTCTATCTCTCTCACACCTCTCTCTCCAACTGCAGACCCTTCGTTATGCCCCCCCCCCTCCCTTATCTGCATCCGAGGCGAAGACAAATCCGTAACGCACTGGTCATAAATTAACACGATTTTTCTCATTCCATCTCTCTCACACTCACCATCGGATCTGTCTCTCCTTCTTTTTCAAGGGCCGCGAGAATGTGTGCGACACACACACACGGCCCTACGGCGCGCGGCTTCCCCCTTCGCTGCCCCCCTCTGGCCCTGATGCTTCCCCGCACACCGCTCCCCCCTCGCCCCCATTTGAGCCAGAACCGGCGTAGCCTTACTACTGTCCCCCTTCAACCCCTAAAAGTTTTGTTCCACACAATATTTGATTCGAGCAATATTTTCCGAGAAAAGTCAGGTGTAAGATTAAAATGGGACACCCTGTATAATGGTGTGCTCTATTAACCGTTGTAAGTACTGTAGTAATGATAATCATGGAAATAGTATATTACACTACAAAGGCAGAAAGTTTGATATTCCTATCAAATTTCTGCCCGTGTGGTGTATACTATTTTTCTTCATAGCCGGTCGAAAGTACGTTTCTTCCGAAATACGCATCGATCGATGGAAGATATTTTGATGCCTGCCCCGACATTTGCTGCACGAGCGAACCGAGAGCTGCTGGTCGGGGGGGGGGGGGGGGGGCAGGCATAAAAAAAACAAGATATTAGCAAAGATAATTAATAAGAATATTTGCATTCCTAGGAACCTGAAAATAGATCATTATTCCGAACGACTATATTCATTTTATCAGTCTGGTCACTTTATTTTTGGCTTTCACATTGATTTTACCTGGAAGGATAAATGTATGTTATTCGTTCGGATTTGTACTGTTTTGATAATAGTGCTTGGAAATAATATGGCATTTCCATAACATATTTCCGAATGAATAACATGCCTAACCTTATTCGTATGGTTTGCGGATGTCTAGACACAACCTTCAAAAAACACGTAAGCAATATCGGTTCAAACGTCAAACGTTAAAAGTAAAAAAAATAATTACGTCAAACCTTTCGGAATATAGAAAATAGTATATTACACACCTAGGGCAGGAAAATAAGGAAAGTCTCAGATCACGTGTAATCGTCGGCCGAGGCGAAGCCGAGGCTGACAAACATGTGGTCTGAGGCTTTACTTTTTCCTGCCCGAGGTGTGTATACGGCGGGCCGAAGTTGCCACATTCCGCCTGCGTCGGACAGAAAAATCGTATACACACCTCGGGCAGGAAAAAGTGAAGCCTCAGACCACATGTGTGTCAGCCTCGGCTTCGCCTCGACCGACAATTACATGTGATCTGAGACTTTCCTTATTTTCCTGCCCTAGGTGTGTAATATACTATTGCGCCCGCTGTCACAGCGAGCGTGTTTTTTTTTTTATCAATGCAAGAATATTGAACTTTCGGCCCTGAAATCGGGGCCGAAAGTGCGTACTTTCGACCGAGGTATGAAGAAAAAGTGTTTAAAACATAGCCACTTTTTACACCAGGAACAGCGAACAATAGCAACATTTTCACATCCTGGAACTTCACAATGTGAGTTGCAGGAATATCTAAATGCAAAATCTACATGATTCTCAAAATTCGCAGGTTTTTCTTCTATGGAACCACTTATGTACCATATATATAACAATATGGTGACGACAGTTGGTTATGAACGAGTGATTGCAGCTTTATGATATTGTTTCTCAAAGGCAAATTAATATCATAATTCATCAAAAGACAATTATCAGAAAAATGTCTAACAAAATTTTTCCATATTCGGAATCCCAAAACGTCGAGGGGTTGGATTTTTCCGGTAGTTCCTTTAGGTATAATCATTAGTTTGACATCTCTATTTGAAGGTTTCACATCAAGTACAGCTTGGGGACAGTGTCCAGTTCAAGAATCAATCAGCAATATAGATTTTGGGCCAACTTTCGGGAAAAATACATGCTCCAACCAAATTTTAAAATGATCTGAAATTAGAAAAATGTATTTTTTTTACATTCGAAAAAATGTCTACACAAAAACAGTGGATGTAAACTATACCTGAAGTAAGCTTCCCAGACTTGGATACTTCTATGTACACATTATCGGGTATGAAAAGCGTTTTCTCCACTAATGGACCAATCTTGACAGTTGGTTCTTTTAAAACTAAAAATAGAGGAGATAGCAGCTTGCCGTCAGCTGATATAGTCGGCTGAATAGTGTAACTGTGAGCCGTAGAAGAGACTGATTGTACAAGACATTGTACTTGCTTTTCTGCTTCGATCGCTAAAGTTCTTCCTGAATGCATTTCTAGTTGGAAGCCACTCTGATCTGCGTTAAATGTATTTGACAATCCGTACGTTCTAATATTTTGCTTTACGTCATAGACAAATTTTTTAATTTGTTGTTCCAAGACTTTTCCATCTTCAATTGTTTTGGATGTAATGAATTTATTTTTTCTCGATACGATACGATGAGCTGCTTTGAATGAGTTTATCCACGTACGAGATGCTTTGAAACGGAAATCAATATGCCCTATTTCTTTTTGGGCATGTAAGGTCCATTTTTTAAAATCGGAATCGTTCACTATTAAACCAGCACCCACAGCAGCTTTGAAATTTTCCAAAGTGTATCCACAAATTCGTGCTAATTTTTCTTTGTATGTCCCTCCCTTGTTCAAATTGTGGGTCCAGCACCGTAACTGTCGTATAGATTGCTCTTTCTTGAACTTTTGTTTAACACTTCCCAAACCTAAATTTCCTGTCTTCCCGCTGCACCAATACTCAACGGCCCTTAATTTGTACTCGTAAGATAAGTCTTCGTCCATTTCTCGATCCTTAAATGCAAAGAATTTTCTTCTACCATTTCGAAACCACTGTATTCCTTCATTGCAGTCAACAAAATATTTTCAAAGTTTTCTTTCAACTGTATTTCATCGTTATTCACTGGCGAACCCGGTAAACGCATAACTTCAAAAGTTGCGAGAAGCATTCTAATAACGTTCAAAGGATTTATCTTCATTTTGATTAATACTAGCAACTTTGTTTTAAATAGTCTCGAATTGTAAGGCACTTCTTTTGTGTAAAATAAAAATAACCGACTGTGGTGAATATATTCCACGATCGCAGTTTTATCACTGCGTCTGCGTCGTATTTAAAATCTAATTTTGGGAGCGAGTCACAGACTGAACAGAGGTGACTCCCAAATAGCATCGTCAAGTAAAGGGGGGAGATGTAAGATGATTTTCATCTTTCAAATTTCCCGCGCCCCGCGGATTCTCGATCCGGGGATCGAGCGAGATGATGGTTTGTCCTGCCTCCCCACTTTTCTGATTTCCATCGGCGAGATCCCGATAAATTTTGGTCTCTCGTCCTCTTTCGCTCCGGGACCTCCGAACCGTCGACTTCTCACACCACCGACTTCTATCGTCGATATATTTCTCACGATCTACGGGTATGAACCAGCCTGGCCAGCGTCGTTAACCCATCCCGTGGTGACAAAGCATCATCGAAAATTTCATCTAACAAAAAGACGAAGGAAACGTCAAATTCCGAGGTTCTGGGAGCGAATGAGCCAACGAGGGACGTCCGCTCACACGACGATATTCGAGATAAGTTACAATCAAGAAAAAAAAAACTTTAACGAACTCTTTCCTACGAAATTGTGTATTGGCGTGGAGACTAGCGAATTTATCGAAAAGTGTGTTTGACAGTATGTTTTTTTGTATGTGAGTGAGTGAGCGGATATATCGAGATTTGGGTTATTTCAACGGATTTTGGTTTTGTTTCTTTCTATTGCTTTCTGTATATTTTATTTTGAATGGTGTTCTTTCTGAATAAATGTTCACGCTTCCTTATTGGACATTATCTGAGACAACTTTGAATTTGTCATTATCTATTCTCCCCTACCACATCAACTAAAGGTTACAATTTGGCGCCCAACTAGGAGGCTAGAAACTCCATAAAAAATAGAATAAAATTTAAAAAATTATTACTTAATAATATAATATAATAATAATAATAATAATAATAATCTCTCATGCCGAAAGTCAGTAAAACTCTCTCGCCACGAGCAACTCGAGCAAAATCGACTGTTTTGAATAAATCATTATTGCCTTTACTAGATTCCAGAAAACGAAAAGCCGAATCTCTTCACATTGCACGAAAAAGAAAAACCACCAATATAAATTCAAATATTGACAGGAACGATAATCCAGCGATAAATATGGAGTCAATAGATAGCGTGAATTTTGATCAAGAGTGGGAGAGACTACGGCAAGAGAGAGCGAGACTAGAAGAATTGCGAGCGCGACTCGATGCTCAGGCGACCCGTAACCAACAACAATCGGGTAATCCGACAGAGACAACGCGTGAAGGCCAAACAAACATGAGAAGTGTGGCTGAGGATATTACAGCGATCATAAGTAATGTACAGAACACTCATATTGACATTAAAACTCCGAAATTTAGTGACGAGATTGAAAAGCATCCCGCGGAATTCATGAAAGAATTGGAAAAGTTTCTTAGAACGAAAAATATAAAAGAAAATCGAAAGTTGACAATCGTAGAGTATTCTCTCGAGGGAAAGGCAAGCTTATGGTATAACTTGAAAGCAAACTTTAATGATTTCGAAGATTTCAAAAAGCAATTTTTGGATGAATTTTATTCGGTGCTAGTCCGCGTACGATTTAAGAAACGGTGGACAGAACGAAAGTGTGACATCCAGCGCGAATCTCTGCAAACATATTTTTATCGACAATCGGCTCAAGCACGTTATTTTGTTCCGAAACTATCCGATTTTGAAATTAATTTTAATATAGTTCAACAATATCCGGCGTGGGTGAGAGAAACCCTCTCTACGGTAAATTTCACGGATACTGTAACCATAGCACAGGCTCTCGCCAATCTTGACGCGGTTCGGGGGGAGAGGAATTCTCGGGAGGCGAAACAAAATCAGAGTAACTTTCAACCGAGATACCATGGACCGGGTATAAATCAATTAGAAATTCACGATCCCGGACATAATAATCGTCGTAAACAACAAAATCGAAATAATAATCGTCGCGAAAAACGAAGCCAGACGAATAATCACGGCTACAATGGAAATTACTCTCATGATAATATGTACAAAAATAGTGGAACACCGAATTTTACATTACCAGACACGAGATATCCCCCTCCACTAGCTGCACACCATTACGCGAGTACTAATAATCAATCGCAGTGGGTTCCGAAGCCAAATAATAACGGGCATTTAAACTGAATAATGATGCGCTGTACTCCGTTCCGACAGCGTGTCAATTAGGATTCGATTTCGTTGAGGATTTGCTAGAAGGTGTCGAAGAAGGAGCGGAGGTAAAAGCTTCGAGTGCGGTGAGATCGTTTGTAAAAAGTCCTCATTTGAAAATAAAAATTGATAAATTAGAGATAGTAGCCTTACTTGATACCGGAAGCCAAGTTACAGCGATTTCAGAAAAATTATACATTCAATTATCAAGCATTATGAGAATAGAGGAATTCCCGGTGTCCAATATTTTGGTGTCAACCGCTATCGCAACAAAAGGTACGTCGGTAAAGCGACAAATATACGTCCAAATTACCCTCGATCAGATGGTGATCGGATATACGTTTCTGGTCACCCCATTTCTTTCTTCTGAGATTATATTAGGGCACGATTGGATGTCGAGAAATGAGGTAATTATCGATTATCGAAGCAATAAGATTGAGATTAGAGGAACTAAAGTGTCGTATGCCTCGATGTTATTTGCCTCCCGAGATAATGAAAAAATTCATGTGTACGTCGTTCGAGCTAATGAATTACGAGTTGAGGAGGATGTTATTGATCCGAGTGTTGAAACTTTAAAATATGATAATGAAAAATGTGAAAAAAACGCGGAAGAAAGAAGCGTCAATATGGATAAAATACAAACGAATCAGAAAGATGAAACTAATGTGAATAAAGAAATAGTTAGTAAGGTAGCTCGAGCGATGGAAAACGATGAAATTCATAAAAATAATGTAGAAAAACATCAAAATGGCAATAAACCTGATGCAGTTTCGAGTATAGTGTATCAATTGACCCCGTTGAATCATGCTTTTCAACGTTCAATGCAACGCGGTTAGAGGAATCGGAGAAAGAACAATTTTGTAGTTTGTTATCAAATCATAAGAAATTATTCTCAGATAAGCCCGGATGTGCGATAGGATACGAGCATAGAATTACGGTAACTACGAACAAGCTGCGAATAAAACATAATTATCCAGTGCCTTTTCAATTTAGAGAAGCCACCGCTCAGGCAATATATAAAATGTTGAAGAATGGAGTAATTGAGAGAGCAGCTAGTAATTTCTGCAATCCACTAAGGATCGTTAAAAAGGACGATGGATCTGTCAGAGTATGTTTAGATGCGCGACACTTAAATGAAATCATTGAGGGATGACCATGAATCCCCCCCCCCCCCTTAATTAATGAAGTAATGCAAAAATTTCACGGTTCTCGTTGGTTTTCTAAAATTGATTTGACTCACGGGTACTGGCAAATCCCACTACACAAAGAGTCTCGGCAGTACACGGCTTTTGTATTTGATTCAAATATGTTTCAATTTTGTCGCATTCCACTTGGCTTTAAAACGGCAGGAAGCGAATTTATTCGAAGTCTAAGTTTTGCTCTTAAGAGAGATTTTCAGGATAATATATCCGTTTATATTGATGATATTTTAATCGGAACGCGAACGAAGGATGAACATTTTCGCGTTCTAGATAAGCTCTTTCAGCGATTATCGGAGTATAATTTCACCCTCAAATTGTCCAAATGTTATTTTTTTCAAGTTACGGTTCCTTTCCTTGGATTTTTGATATCGGAACAAGGGATCGTCCCTGACCCTCACAAACTCGACTCGATTCTCAATTTTTCTGAGCCCAGAAACACTCGACAATTACACCAATTCCTGGGTGTGTGCAATTATTACCGCCAATTCAACGTCAATCAAAGTATCTCGGTAGCACCGCTCAGGGAATTGTTTCAGAAAGGTCAGAATTGGAAGTGGACGGAGCTTCATAGACGCGCGTTTGAACAGCTAAAAACGGATTTTCGCAATTGTATTTGCCTTAAACACATAATTCCGGGTCGAGACTATCGCGTTCAAACTGATGCGAGCAATTACGGGATCAATGAGATTCTGTACCAGATCAACGACGCAGGAGAGCATAATGTGATAAGTGTGGTTTCTCAATGTTTGACGAAATGTGAGAACAACTACACTACCACAGAAAAAGAGCTCCTTGCGATTGTTTATTCGGTTACAAAATTTCGCGTATATCTAATTGGAACACGCTTCACAATTATCACCGATCACCAGGCACTGACTTTTTTACCATCTGCATCGTTCCAAAATTCTCGAATTAGTCGATGGTGTCTCTTACTGCAACAATATTCGTTTTCGGTGTCTTATTGTCGAGGTGTAGATAATGTCGTGGCAGATTTTTTCAGTAGAAATCCGACTCAAGATTTTCACGAAGAAACCGTCGATCGGATAGTCATTTCTTCGCTTCATCAATGTTTTTTGCCCTTCAAATGCAAGGAAGATGTATCGCTCGTAACTATGGCCATGCTACAGTACGTTACAAATCTCGCTCGCGATTTGAAGAATTTGAGTAAATTACAATCTCAAGATGAAGAGATTAAGAAGCTTATTGATGAATGCCAGGTGAATAACGAGAACACTCGCTTTCTCTGTCATGAGCATATTTTATTTCATCGTGGAAACCGATTAGGCGGCTAGACTGTGGTTATACCAAAGCAACTGCAGCGTTTATTAGTTGAGAAAATTCATGAGAAATTAGGCCATCCAGGGGTGGTTAAAACCCTCGAATATCTTCGACAATTTTATTTTTGGAAAAACATGCGCTCACAAGTAAAAAAATATGTGCTTGAATGTGACCTCTGTCAACGAGTCAAATATTTATCCGTATCCATGGAAGGGGCATACAACTACGTTGCGTCCAACGGTGTGAACGATTCGATTACCGTAGATTTCTATGGCCCCCTTCCTATGGCTCGCGGAGGAATACAGTACATTTTCGTGATGCTCGATGCTTTTTCTAAGCACGTGAGCCTCTATCCAATTAAAAAGGCAAACGTCAATACTTGTTTGAAGAAAATCTTCGAGTCGTTTTGTCCCAAGTTTGGTAAACGAAAGCGAATTTTATCCGACCATAGCACGCAGTTTACGTCGGGAGCGTGGAGAGAGAAATTAGAATCCGCCGGGATAAAAGTTTTATTTAGTTCCATTCGTCACCCGCAATCTAACCCCACTGAACGCGTTATGCGAGAGCTGGGGCGACTCTTTCGAACTTTGTGCGCCGATAAACATACCAAATTGGTAATGTATTTGTCGAAAATCGAGGAGATGTTCATTAAAGTACGGGATTCGCACCGTGAGAATTACACTCTGGCGAATCTGTTCAAGATAAAATAAAGAAACTGATAAATTTTCCCAACTCTGTCGGAGTGACCGGGTGGGGGTCAAAACAACGAACGACAAAATAGCGAACAGGGCATTCAGTATATCTATATTGTAACGGTACGTTTGTGCTCGTGCACACCGTCACGCGTGGATTCGAGCAATTCTATGTTAAAGAAGAGCGGGCATGAAAGAAAAACAAAAGTAAAATGAAATTAGATTGAAATGACAAGTGTTTTATTCAATTTTGAATGTTTTTTTAATCAAATTACAAAAATAAATGGTTTCCGTTTCGAAATCGTGATTTATTAGATTTTATTTCGCATGAATAATTTTATTTCCGGTATTTTTCTTCAATAAAATAATTTTCGCAGAATTAATAATAATAAATTTTGCAATAAATTTAAGCTCGCTTTAATTTGAATAATAATAATTAATAGTTTCGCTTGCAATAATAATTTTTCTCAAATGTAACAATTATTCTCTCGCCAACGCTTGCTTAATCGATTCTCTGTCTTTAGTAATTGTTTTTTTTATTGAGCTTTAATTTTACGAACTCACTTCTTGACTCTATACAATACAAATTGAGTGTGACGAGTGAATTTTATTTGCTTTTTCACTCTTTTGACTCGATATAATTCAAATAAATTATTTTTGGTGAGTAATTTGGTTTTGAATAATTTATTAGCTCAATTTAATAATTGACTCGAAATTGTCTCGTTTTGAGAATAAAGAAAATACTCAGATTTGATTGAAAATGAATTAATTGATTAGTTGAATCACCACTCAGAAAACAATGACTCGTTGATGGAAAAGAATCCACCCAGAGATCTTGAGACAGAACGAAGCCGAACTGTCCCGGCCCCTCTGGCGTGGGAAGGTAGGAGTCCTACCCAAGAATCTTGTGACCGAACGAAATTGAACGGCCACGACCCTCTTGGATAGAAAAAGGATTGGAAATCTACCAGGAATCTTGAAACAGAACGGAATCGAACTGTCCCGGCCCTCCTGGATAGATCGGAAACTCTCACCTAAGAATCTTGAGTTCAAACGAAATCGAATGAGGGTCCGGCCCTCTTAGCGTGAGAGAGGAAAGGTGTTATTCTATTTGAATTCTGAGTGGGATATCAGCGATGTTATTTGGTTCTTTGTTTTTGTGAGCGATTTTGAAAATAAGCGAAAATTTTATGTTTCTTTATTCTTAAAATTTGGGCGAGTTCACGCGGCGAGATCCGGAGGCAAGACTGGCTTTTGGTTATGGCATGCGAGTCGAGCTCTCAGGGATTCGAGACGTGACTGGCTCCTAGCGTGGCGAGATTCGAGACGAGACTAGCTCCTAGCGTGGCGAGATTCGAGACGAGTCTAGCTCCCGGAGCTTCTGCGCTCGGGTTTTTATACTCTCCCGAACAAAGGAAATAATAATAATAACGTCGAGCCGTAGTCACATTGCGAATATGCAAGAATTCAATAAAATTTAATAAAACAGTTTTTTAATCAATTTTAATTCATTTTATAACTTTCCCCATTATTTTGTTTCATTCTCTATTAATTTTCTGAACAATAACATTTTTCTTTTATTTTAATTGATTGTTTGCTCTGGACTACGTTTATTGCACGTGCCTGTTGAAAGTAGGTCATCGCGCATGCGCACTGTGCACGCTCGATCTTTCAAAGAAAAGTTTTCTTAAATTTTTAAATGATTTTACTTTGAAATCTTCACCCATTTGTTCAAAGTATGTTTTTCTAATGATCCGCATTAATTTTCTGAACAAGAATAATATTATTTAATTAAAATTGAATAAAATCAAGAATTTTGCGAGTCTAGGGAATTTTGGTGAAGCGAAATTGAGTTGGCAGCGCTGAACGCCTCGCTTCCCGAGCGCCGCTTCGCGAAGTGACAGTTTTCCAACATGGCCGCCGATGTAAACACTCGTGCGTGCCATGTCGTTGAAATAAAATGTTTGTGAGTGTGTTTCGCTTCAATATATGCATATATAGATATACAGAATGCCTGTTCGCTATTTTGATCGTTCGCTGTTTTGACCCCCACCCCGGAGTGACCCACGAATATATGCTAACTTTGGCTCGAGAGAATTAAAAAAATTT
Source organism: Venturia canescens (assembly GCF_019457755.1). NCBI lineage: Eukaryota > Metazoa > Arthropoda > Insecta > Hymenoptera > Ichneumonidae > Venturia > Venturia canescens. Next base: position 27,489,052 of record NC_057422.1, read on the forward strand.
CGAACGGCGAAAAAAGCAACAGCGTTCCGTCTCGAAAATCATCCTTATGCCTGGGGATTTAGTCTTGTTACGTGTAAGTCATCTTTCGAATGCGCTCAATCGCGTGACTAAGAAATTTTTTCATGTATTCGAGGGTCCGTACAAAATTTTGAGATGTATCGGGGCCAATGCTTTTGTACTCTGTGAGGTATATGATGATACCCTGGAGATTGGTACTTATAATCGCTGGAATTTGAGAAAATATTATTTCAAGACCGGTGCGTAATATTGTTGTTGGTAATGGTTCCGCTCGAATGTCCCCTGTCGATTAATTTAGATAAGTTCACTGTAAGAAAGGTAATGAGAGAGAAAAGAAAAATGTCTGAATGTTCAATTGTAAATGACGTATCCGGGCAATGTCCCGGATTATGACGCGCGTTATTTGTTATTTGTTCTTTATGTATAAAGTACGACACGATTCCAATATCGGGGAATCTGTATATGTTGACTACGAATTCTCTGTTCTTGACGAAGCTAGCAAATCGTATGGAATTACAAGATGAAAGATAACCTTTGTAGTAGGTATGAATGAAGTAAGCGTGTATGAATGTTTAGCCGGCAATTGTCGACAAATGTGATCGCGCTTTAATTCTTTGGTTATGCGTCACATATTTTTGTGTGTTACGGACTTATCATTTTATTGTTGAGTAACGGCTCCATAGGTCTCATCGGTATCGCTCATGGAACTTTCCGAGCTCTACTTTCCGGGAAGATTCCCACTTCGATCTGCAAGTCATCGCTACCGTGGATAAAGCCCGGTACCTACAGGGAGTCTCAAGACCGAGGTTTACAGCTCTCGCTTTCTGGAGGGATCCATGAAGTCTTATTGGAAAACCAAGAACATTCTCTGTTGAAGAGGAATTCATCCGCCGGGGCCTTTCCGGCACTTCGTTGGGTTTGTTACCGATTTTATGTACCTACCTCGTCTAATAGAGGAGTCGCATAAAAGGGAGAGCGTTGTAAGATGATTTTCATCTTTCAAATTTCCCGCGCCCCGCGGATTCTCGATCCGGGGATCGAGCGAGATGATGGTTTGTCCTGCCTCCCCACTTTTCTGATTTCCATCGACGAGATCCCGATAAATTTTGGTCTCTCGTCCTCTTTCGCTCCGGGACCTCCGAACCGTCGACTTCTCACACCACCGACTTCTATCGTCGATATATTTCTCACGATCTACGGGTATGAATCAGCCTGGCCAGCGTCGTTAACCCATCCCGTGGTGACAAAGCATCATCGAAAATTTCATCTAACAAAAAGACGAAGGAAACGTCAAATTCCGAGGTTCTGGGAGCGAATGAGCCAACGAGGGACGTCCGCTCACACGACGATATTCGAGATAAGTTACAATCAAGAAAAAAAAAACTTTAACGAACTCTTTCCTACGAAATTGTGTATTGGCGTGGAGACTAGCGAATTTATCGAAAAGTGTGTTTGACAGTATATTTTTTTGTATGTGAGTGAGTGAGCGGATATATCGAGATTTGGGTTATTTCAACGGATTTTGGTTTTGTTTCTTTCTATTGCTTTCTGTATATTTTATTTTGAATGGTGTTCTTTCTGAATAAATATTCACGCTTCCTTATTGGACATTATCTGAGACAGCTTTGAATTTGTCATTATCTATTCTCCCCTACCACATCAACTAAAGGTTACAGCGATATGATAACTATGAAAATACGTCAGTATTTACGAAATTGTTGTGAAAAGTATGAGTAATACATATTTTTAAATTTATCTTGTGGTTTATTCATTATTAACTAATAAAAAAATTGTTATTCGTAAAATTTATCCAATCTGTGATTTTCCGCGGAAAAAATAAATAAGTGAATCCTTTTAAACTATGGATGTGATTCATATGAATACCGTAAAAAGTTACAAAAAAAAAAATTGATAAAGTGGTTGAATTTTTAACGGAAAAGTTCGATTTTTTCCTTGCTCAAGTAGATCAAATCCATTTTTTAAATAAATTTTGAATGGAATCTTTTAAGTATAACTAGAAGAGTCTCAAAATACCTTCAAATAAAAAACAAACCATTAATATTGGAGATATACTTTTGGTTCTATTACTTTCACCAGTTAGGAAAATGTAATTTCGGGAAAAATCCATCCATCGGTTGATATGTAGATGTTGAGAATTTGAAGAAAAAACGTATTACGAGGAGAAGAAATAAGAAAAAAAAATTACTGCCGGTTGATTGAGATTAAACGTAAACATACATAGGGGTAATTCACCCCCTTAACTGGCAGCACAACAGCTCCAGGGTTGTAAGTAATGCATTACTTTTTGTAATGCATTACCATTTTCATTACTCATTACATTGAATTTTTTAATGGAAAAAAAATCCATTACTCATTACTTTCAATTTTGTAATGGAAAAAAATTCCATCACTCATTACATTGAATTTTGTAATGGAAAAAAATTTCATCATTCATTACATTGAATTTTGTAATGTAGAAAATTTTTCTTTCTCATCACATTGCATTTTGAAATGGTATCAAATTTGCTTCACACATTGCATTACATTTTTTAAGTAAGGATAATCATTTTTACCGCGGGTCAAACTGACCCAATGGTCGTAATGACGTGTTGCTCGGCTACCAATCGGTATAAAGCTGTTTGAACCGGGTCAAAATGACCCGATAGCAGTTACAACGTGTTACTGGACTGCCTGTACGTGTAATGCAGTGACTCCTGGGTCAAAATAACCCAATGGTAGTAACCACGTGTAACTCGGTTATCAGTAGGTCTAACGCTATCTGCCAAGGGTCAGAATGACCCATTGGCACTATCCACGTTTTACTCGGCTACCAGTCGGTGTACCGTTGTTCGCACCGAGTCAAAATGACCCGATGGAGTTACAACGTATTACTGGACTACCTGCACGTGTAATGCAGTGGTCCCTGGGTTTAAATGACCCAATGGTAGAAACGACGTGTTTCCGGGCCACCAGTGCGTATGGCGCTGTTTACGCCGGGTCAAATCGACCCAATGGCAGTAAAAACTTGTAACAATACGTGTAACGCTGTTCGCACCGGATCAAAATGATGCAACGCTAGTAACGACGTGTTGCTCGGCCATCAGTGCATGTAACGCTGTTTGCGACGGGTCAGAATGACCCATTAGAACTATCCACGTTTTACTTGCCTACTAGTCGGAGTAACGCTGTTCGCACCAAGTCGAAACGACCCACTGGCAGTAACAACGTGTTACTGGACTACCTGTACGTGTAGTCCATCTTTTCCGACATCAAAAAAATTAATGAAAATATATACGAATTCAGCACATCAAATTACATAAAAATTACATGATAAAGGTAAAAACAAATTTTTAGTGGTTAAAAATGCGTTTTGTTACTTACTCAATATTGTTAAGGTGTATATGCTAAAATAACTCTGCATTTAAATTCACCGCATCAAATTACATAAAAATCATTCATGATATAGATCGAAAAAAATTTGTTTGACTCAAAAATGCGATTATTACTCCAAATTGGTGGGTGTAGGTGCTGAACTGGCTCCGAATTCTGATTCAGCGGATCAAATTACATGAAAATCATGCATTATATAGGTCAAGAAGGATGTTTGAATACCCAAAAATGCGATTATTTGGGATTTTTAGTAGTTTTTTGCAATTTACTTAAAATTGTTGGGTGTAGGCGCTGAACTGGCCCCAAATTCTGATTCAGCGCGTCAAAATACATAGAATTACATGGGTCTAGTCAAAAGTACTGACCACTTTTTTTTGTGTGATGGTGTTATCATTGGTAACCATCAAATTTCAACGTTATTTAGAATTGTTCATTGAATCGAATACGAAAGTCTACCAATTTCATGAATTCCTTACAATAGCCACGACATCATATATTTTGAACAATTGAATTGCTTTATGAATTCCTCGAAGCTCGCCCCATTCGAGATTCCATTATGTAATGAATCGGAAAATAGTCAATAAAACCATAAACTTCCCCTAGGGAAAAAAGGTTGAGACAAGTACATTGATGGTGTCGTGTTTGCTGATAATTCCATCAATAAAAAAAAACTTAGAAACCGATGCCTCATTCTTCTTATTTGATTCGAACAGCTAAATCAATTGAAAATAATTCCATCTAATTTAAGTGCAGCATTAAAATTTTTTATATTTATTCGAGGCCAAGTATTTTCTAATGAATTGAAAAAAGTTACCACTTGAATTACGTGCAGCACTAAAATTTATGATATCAATCGGTGGACAAGTATTTTATTAGTAACTCCAAATTTTTACATTATTAAATTGTTCTAAGAAGCTTTTAAATCCAAAAAAAATCACATAAAACCTAGTCATTTGTTACTCTATGGTGGCAGAGACTTATAAGAAAATCGATTTTTCTCAGACTTCCAGGATCCTTTGGTACTATTCACAAAATTCAACGTCGATTGGATCGATACAAATTATGTTTAAATATGTGTTAAAAGTACTTGTCCAGCCCATCACTATTCATTCAATAAAAAATCAATCTCAAAAAAACGAAATTGTACGGCAGAATCTAGTTAAAAATTTGTTGAAATGCGATTCATTATTAGTTCAATGTTCTTAATAATAGTATAGGTTATAGTTCTTATTCCGAATGGAATTCGTTCGTTGGAAGAAGAAGTGGGAAGTAAAAATTGCCATCATTGCATATAAACTAGAGAGTTATTTTGGAAGCTTGAACATATATATTATGTACAATTTTTTTTATTTATCGATGCAGAATAATATCCCTTGTATACTGCGGAACAATTTGTTTCCGTTTTTGATTAAATTAGTGCAGTTAGATAATAATTACTTGAAGATAATTCTCTCAATTCCCTCTGCATGAATACTTGTGATCCATCAGTTCTAGACAAGCCCTGATTTTTATTTGGATAAACAATTCAAACGGAAAGTGATGGGCCGGACAAGTACTTTTAACACATATTTAAACATAATTTGTATCGATCCAATCGACGTTGAATTTTGTAAATAATACCAAAGGATCCTGGAAGTCTGAGAAAAATCGATTTTCTTATAAGTCTCTGCCACCATAGAGTAACAAATGACTAGCTTTTATGTGATTTTTTTTGGATTTAAAAGCTTCTTAGAACAATTTAATAATGTAAAAATTTGGAGTTACTAATAAAATACTTGTCCACCGATTGATATCATAAATTTTAGTGCTGCACGTAATTCAAGTGGTAACTTTTTTCAATTCATTAGAAAATACTTGGCCTCGAATAAATATAAAAAATTTTAATGCTGCACTTAAATTAGATGGAATTATTTTCAATTGATTTAGCTGTTCGAATCAAATAAGAAGAATGAGGCATCGGTTTCTAAGTTTTTTTTTATTGATGGAATTATCAGCAAACACGACACCATCAATGTACTTGTCCCAACCTTTTTTTCCCTAGGGGAAGTTTATGGTTTGATATCACGTCTTTTTTCTCGAAAGTTCCTTATTTATGTTTTGATGACTATATCTTTTTAATTTAAATGTCTATGAATTATTTACGATTTACTGCTTATAACGTTGGTTTCCACGAAAAAATACCTATTTTTCGTCAAAATTCTACTGGAAATATTTCGTCACAGGTCTGTTCTTGAACTTTGGCGATTTTTTTCCTTGTACTCTAATATGTTTTGTCAATTAGGAACCCAAGAGCATGGTGGAAAGCGGGTTGGAGGCCGCGATATGATTTTGGCTTGTAACATCTGATTCATCGAAATAAGACTGATACCGCACAATCAGTATACTACTGAAGAATACTATACACTAATGCTGTAGGATACTAATATATTTGATATTTTCTACGCTTCGAAACCATTTTCGTTGTGTGATTTAAGAAGTTTTGTTTACATTTTTTGTGGTATAATGCGAAATCGGGCGATCATCAATATAATCGTCCAAATTTTTTTTCTCCGGGAGAGGATTTTTACGGCTTGATATTAAATCTTTTTTCTGTGGTTGTCCTAAACGACAAAAAATTTTCTTAAATAAGATTTTCTAAAGTTCTTCAATGTTTCTATTGTGATATTTAAAAATAAATTCTCCAATGATTTTCTTTAAGTTTTGTACAATTTATAACAGTTTGATATTCTTCGAATGCTTTAAGTGATACCCTCAATTTTTCAACCATTTCGAACAGGTCCATAATTTTGTGGGATTAAAATTATATTCCGTAAGGTTTTTCAATATTTTGTATCATTGTGGAATTTTCCCCCATCATTTATAAATTTTGTTTACAATTTTTTTGATAAAATCATTGTGAATAAAGAAAATATGAAGATTTTTCAATGAAACGATTTTTTTGATTGATTTTCTTTAACATTTGACAGAAGGAGAAAGAAAAAGAGATATATAATGTTCACCAAGTCCACGAGAATTAGCAATTTTCATATATGTTTATTGAATTCTAATGCTAGCAATTTTTATTTCATTAAAAAACGTACTTCCAAGGACTTTTTGAAGCAATATTTTCCATTCGTATCAAGAGACTCGGTAGAGTCTCGGGACAAGTACATTGACAGCCCTGTCGTCTGCTGGCCCGAGGTTATACTTTCTCTGAATAAAACGATTCGCGGTGGTGGGGGTAAAATTGGCATGTGATTTTCTTTAATTGCGAAGCCTATGAGTTATGTACGACTTTGTAAATTGAACTTTCAGCTAATTGAGAAATTCTCTATCGAATGAGCCCAAAATCAGCATTATTGGTGGCGTAATTGCTGAGAAAAAACTTTGCACGGGCTCAAGATTATGCAAAAGTTACCAACACATTCAAAAATTTATGTGTCTGTATATTATAGTATAACACCATCAAAGGCACTTTGATGCTATCGAGTTTCTGATTGGTTGGATCTGACGACATCCATTTTTAGACGTTGTGATTGGTTGTTGAAATTAGTTGTTGATGATTGGAAATCTGACGTCAACTTCATAACGTAGCACACGACGCAGCAGCACAGCTGGTAACAGCAGTCATAAATTCGATCGATATACATATATATATACAAACCGTGTGTCAGTTTTTGATCGCATGAACAGAGTTTCGACATTACGAAGTGCGTGCGGGATAAATAAAAAAATAATTTTCGTCATCTAAAGAAGTGCATATAACTATTTATTTTGTTAAAATTTGTGATATATTAAACCGGTATCAAAGCGGCCGCGTAAATGTAGTCTGTGATGTGTGTGTGAAAAAGAATATAAAAAATGCGCGATGCATATGTCAACGAAGCTTTTCAAGATTTCATTATTTCGTTCGATTGGAAATAAGTGTTGACTGAAATAATCCTTCAATTAAACCAGATTACAAAATATTGTCCAGTGCGAATATATCGTCACTGGCGTGGTTATATATCATGTGTAAATAGGTTATACATACGAATAAATAGAACAAAAACACACGGAACTGTTAGAATGATATTAGAAACTTTACTTGAATAAATGTTTTCTAATTTATTTCTTGTATCAACATTATTTATAAACATTCCCATATTTTGCTTGATATTCAGTTTGGCTCTGCCCTCTCCGATCCTTGTTTTCACTCCATCAGTTTGCAGAGGATCAGTACATATTATTAATTCGTTCCCTAATATGTGTCCTATGATTTTCTACTCCTTCTTCATGATGATTGTGGTAACATGATTCGAGAGGTTTCTAACCATAATCTTAAATTGCACATTTTGTAAATCAGATTTTCAAAAAAATTTCTGGTCTTGGTATACTGGGTAGTTATTCTTTTCCCATTAGGTCTGTCGAGTGATAAATTTGGAAACTAACTACAAATATGGAATTATTATAAAAAAAATTCATTCCGATAAGTCTACAGTTGCTCAGTTTTGGATGTGATCAAATATAGTGCCTACCAACATCCCCAGAAACTTACAGAATTTCTGAATGCAATGTGCGCTATGTCATTTTAATGGGACATCATGACTTTTGACAACTTTTCACTATAATGCTGTAGATTCGGATCATTGAAATACAGCGAAAATCTGCAAACTATACAATTTATATACTGTGCCATTCATTTTACATTTTGACTCTAACCGTAACATATATATGAAGTAAAAAATTGATTATAAAAGTCTTCAGTTGCTCATTTATGGATAGATTTGAAATTGCTGTGTTCGAAGCTCATTGCGCAGATACATTGAACCGCAGCAGATACCTGCGAACTCTGAAATTTCTGTGGATAGATATATATGCTACGGATCACCCCTTATCTTTGATTATGGTAATATGTAATGGAACTTGGTTCAGCAAGTTTTAAGGTGTTTCTTTTCAAATAGTATTGAAAATGTATTACTGTGGTATGGAGCGAAAACCTTCAAACTTTCATATTTTTGTGGCGCAGCATGTGTGCCAATACTGCGGTATGGAGCGAATACCTGCAAACTTTCATATGTTTGTGTCGCAGCATGTGTGCCCATCATTTAAATTTTTTACTCCAACCGTAACATATAATCTCAAAAATTCATCCCAAAAGTCTTCAGCTTTACTAATTAACTTAATTTTCCTTTTTCTAAATTCTATGCTGAATTTCTGAATTTCTAAATTTATTTCTAAATTATCCTGAAATTAAATTGTTTACCTCCACAACCAATGCAGGTACCTTAAACGTCTTTGAATTCCGTTGCTCTGTTGAATTAAGTACGCTCAGTTTTTTTTGCTTCTTTGAGTTCTAACATAATAAATGTTTCCAGGTGCCTTTTTTCGGCAACTATCAAATTGTAGATAATTGGATCGCAGCGGCGACTTGCAAACTTTGGAAATATATTTCGTCGAGGGTACGTTTTGGAAGACACGAAAATGTCTAGATGCAGAATGCAAAAGCGACATTTAAAAATGGCCAATTCTGTTGGATTTGTTGAGTCTTGAATTTGATCTATCTTTCCTCTTTTCTTTTCTTTTTTCTAACGTTATAAGCTGAAAATCACATCTCGGGCCGCAACACGCATTGCTCCATGCTCTTGAGTTCCCAATGGACGAAACATATTAGAAGACAAGGAGAAAAATCTCCAAAGTCCAAGAACAAACCTCTATCGAAATAGTTCCAATACAATTTTTACGAAAAATAGGTCTATTTTCGTGGAAACCAAAGTTACAAGCCGAAAAACATATCTCGGCCTCCAACCTGCTTTCCACCGTGCTCTTGGGTTCCTAATTGACAAAACATATTAGAGTTAAAGGAAAAAAATTGCCAAAGTCCAAGAACAGACCTGTGACGAAATATTTGCAGTACATTTTTGACGAAAAATAGGCCTTTTTTCGTGAAAACCAACGTTATAAGCCGAAAATCATAAATAATTCGTAGAAATTTAAACTAAAATCCTATAGTCAACTGAACATAAATAAGGAACTTTAGAGAAAAAATACGTGATATCAAACCATAAACTTCCCCTAGGAAAAAAAAGGTTGGGACAAGTACATTGATGGTCCCTCGTTTGCTAATAAATCCATCCATAAAAAACTTTAAAAAAAATTTTCTTTAAAAATTGTCAAAAAAATTATTTTATAAAAAAAAATACAGTACAATTCGAAAAAAATTTCACAAATCTAGAAAAAACATTATGTTTAAAAAAAAAATATTCTGTATCTATTTTTTAAAGTTCAAAAAAATCAAATAACAAGTAAAATATAAAAAACCGAAAAATCGCGTTTGAAATCATTATGCAAACCGATGCCTCATCCTTCTTATTTGATTCGAACAGCTAAATCAATTGAAAAAAATTCCATCTAATTTACGTGCAGCATTAAAATTTATTATATCAATTCGAGGCCAAGTATTTTCTAATGAATTGAAAAAAGTTACCACTTGAGTTACGTACAGCACTAAAATTTATGATATCAATCAGTGGACAAGTATTTTATTAGTAACTCCAAATTTTGACATTATTAAAATGTTCTAAGAAGCTTTTAAATCCAAAAAAAATCACATGAAAGCTAGTCATTCGTTACTCTATGGTGGCAAAGACTTATAAGAAAATCGATTTTTCTCAGACTTTCAGGATCCTTTGGTATTATTCACAAAATTCAACGTCGATTGGATCGATACAAATTATGTTTAAATATGTGTCTAGATTCGCGGTAGTGACTCAAAGACAAGTACATTTATGACGTTGCTGCCAGAGACTCTTTACAGGAGCCATCGCTTTTCAACTTGTTTCGAAAATTTCTTTCTTCAATAAAAAAATAATCACAGAATTTCATAGGATATTTCAACTTGACGTATTTTTTATTTATTTTTTTCTATCGATTGCGACCTCTTGCAACTCTGTAGCTTAACGCATTCGAAAGATATTAATTATTATTTTTATAATTTCATCAGAAAATCGTGCATTTTTTCGCACACATTTTTGATGTTTATTTGTTTGAAGAACTAGGGATATCTGGTTCCAAACATATTTTGTATACCTATATATTTCCGTGTCTGACATTTCTATTATGTGCATGAAATAATGAGGTTGGAACGCTGTCAGTGTCCAAGTTGACCTAACATGGTGACCATGGATGACACCTATATATATTGTGATCGTGATCGTCATGTCAAAGCTCACTGATTTTAGTGCGTAGTTACTGTGTTAGTGGTATTTTAATTCAATAATCATTTAGTAATTATACATTTTTTATATACTAAAGATATCGTGAGCATGATGTTGTGTTAGTGGTGTTTTAAACTCAAATTCGAATTCTATTTTTTTGAGAAGTGCTGGTGAGAATGCGGATGTGAAATTGTACTTAGGTCGACGGCTCCATGGTTTTCGATGTCTAGGTATATTTCTCCATAGTTTTCGATGTCCAAGCATATTGCTCCATGGTTTTCGATGTCTAGGTATACTTCTCCATGGTTTACGAAGTCCAGGCATATTGTTCCATAGTTTTCGATGTCTAGGTATATTTCTCCATGGTTCTCCATGTCTAGGTCGACGGGTCCATGGTTTTCGATGTCTAGGTATATTTCTCCATGGTTTTCGATATCTAGGCATATTTCTCCATGGTTTCCGATGTCTAGGTCGACGGATCCATGGTTTCCGATGTCTATGCCGACGGCTTCATGGTTTTCGATGTCTAGGTATATTTCTCCATGGTTTTCGATGTCTAGGTATATTTCTCCATGGTTTTCGATGTCTAGCTATATTTCTCCATGGTTTTCAATGTCTAGGTCGACGAGTCCATGGTTTCCGATGTCTAGGTCGACGGATTCATGGTTTTCGATGTCTCGGTATATTTCTCCATGGTTTTTTCATGTCTCGGTATATTTCTCCAAGGCTTTCGATGTCTAGGTATATTTCTCCATGGTTTTCGACGTCTAGGTATATTTCTCCATGGTTTTTGATGTCTAGGTATATTTCTCCATAGTTTTCGATGTCTACGTATATTTCTCCATGGTTTTCAATGTCTAGGTTGACGAGTCCATGGTTTCCGATGTCTAGGTCGACGGATTCATGGTTTTCGATGTCTCGGTATATTTCTCCATGGTTTTTGATGTCTTGGTATATTTCTCCATGGTTTTCGATGTCTAGGTATATTTCTCCATGGTTTTCGACGTCTAGGTATATTTCTCCATGGTTTTTGATGTCTAGGTATATTTCTCCATAGTTTTCGATGTCTAGGTCGACGGATTCATGGTTTTCGATGTCTCGGTATATTTCTCCATGGTTTTTGATGTCTCGGTATATTTCTCCAAGGCTTTCGATGTCTAGGTATATTTCTCCATGGTTTTCGACGTCTAGGTATATTTCTCCATGGTTTTTGATGTCTAGGTATATTTCTCCATGGTTTTCGACGTCTAGGTATATTTCTCCATGGTTTTTGATGTCTAGGTATATTTCTCCATAGTTTTCGATGTCTAGGTCGACGGATTCATGGTTTTCGATGTCTCGGTATATTTCTCCATGGTTTTTGATGTCTCGGTATATTTCTCCAAGGCTTTCGATGTCTAGGTATATTTCTCCATGGTTTTCGACGTCTAGGTATATTTCTCCATGGTTTTTGATGTCTAGGTATATTTCTCCATAGTTTTCGATGTCTAGGTATATTTCTCCATGGTTTTCAATGTCTAGGTCGACGAGTCCATGGTTTCCGATGTCTAGGTCGACGGATTCATGGTTTTCGATGTCTCGGTATATTTCTCCATGGTTTTTGATGTCTCGGTATATTTCTCCATGGTTTTCGATGTCTAGGTATATTTCTCCATGGTTTTCAATGTCTAGGTCGACGAGTCCATGGTTTCCGATGTCTAGGTCGACGGATTCATGGTTTTCGATGTCTCGGTATATTTCTCCATGGTTTTTGATGTCTCGGTATATTTCTCCATGGTTTTCGATGTCTAGGTATATTTCTCCATGGTTTTCGACGTCTAGGTATATTTCTCCATGGTTTTTGATGTCTAGGTATATTTCTCCATAGTTTTCGATGTCTAGGTATATTTCTCCATGGTTTTCAATGTCTAGGTCGACGATTCCATGGTTTCCGATGTCTAGGTCGACGGATTCATGGTTTTCCAGGTCTAGGTCCGTGGCTCCATTGTTTTCGATGTCAAAGCAGATATCAGCCCCAATAATTTTTTTGCCACGAATTTTGATAGTTATTATTGATTGTCCGAAAATTAGAATCACGAAGAACACTATTGTTATTTTCTTGAAGAACTAGTAATTGGACAGGGGGTATTGCAAAATGCTTGAGAATTTGGAAGTTACCGTTAGTCGATTCCCAATTGATTGAACAGTTTAAATTTGTGGAAATGAAATGATCAATTATGGAAATTATTGGCAACTAATGAAAAATGTATTGCCAATTGACGGAAATTTTCCAATTGATGGAGAATGTTTTGCCAAATGACGTAAATTTGTCCATTAAATAAAAAGTTTTTGGTCAATCGATGAAGACCGGGTCGTTCTTCGTCAATTCGCCCACAATGTTGTTAAATGATTATATATTTATAGATAATGAGCGATACAATTTAGATTTGGAATACGATAGATTGATGGAGATCGGGGGTTTTTGGGACTGCTGAGTGCAATTCTAGTATCAGATTTCCTAGATTTCGAAAATTCAAAATGGCGGATCTAATATTCCAAACGACTTTTTGAAAATTTGATCCAACTGGCCTGAAACTTGTTATTCAGAGGTTTTTGGTGTCGCTGAACACGAATCTGCCGCCGACTTTTCTAAATTTCAAAAATTCGAAGTGATGAATCTGATATTTCGAACGATTTCTTGAACAACAATGCAATTGGCCCGAAACTTGTTACTGAAAGGTTTCCGGGGTCGCTGAGCAGAAATCTGATGTCGAATGTTTAAAATTTCAAAAATTTAAAGTGTCAAATATAATATCTTGAAGGACTTTCTTAAAATCAATCCCATTAACCTGAAATCATTTCTCGAGAGTTTTTGTGACTGCTGAGTACAATTCCGATGTCAGATTTTCATAATTTCGAAAATCAGAAGCGTCGACCTAGCCATCGAAAGCCATAGAGCTGTCGACCTGTCAACATCGAAAACCATGGATCCGTCGACTTCGACATCGGAAACCATGGATCCGTCGAACTAAACATCGGAAACCATGGATCCGTCGACCTAGACATCGGAAACCATGGACCCGTCGACCTAGACATCGAAAACCATGGAGGAATATGCCTTGACATCGAAAACCATGGAGAAGTATACCTAGACACCGAAAACCATGGAGCAATATGCCTGGACACCGAAAACCTTGGACCCGTCGACCTAGACATCGAAAAACATGGAACCGTCGACCTAGACATCGGAAACCATGGAGAAAAATAACTAGACACCGAAAATCGTGGAGCCGTAGACCTAAGCGTCTAAGATCTTCACGGACGTATCGCATACTATGTATGCGTAAACCAGACAATGTATGATCTACCAATTGATCAAAAATGTCTCTAGAATTGAATTTTATATGATCAATTGACAGAAAATTTTGCATCAATTGAAAAATTTTCGTCAATTGCGAATATCACCTTTATTAATTAGAAATTGGTTGGTCAATTGGTAATATCTCCTCCATCAATTGGAAATTGGTTGGTCAATTGACAATATCTTCTCCATCAATTGGAAATTTTTTGTCAATTGGTAATATCTCCTTCATCAATTAGAAATTGGTTTTTCAATTGACAATGTAATTTGAAATAATTACTGATTTAAATTTTTAATCAACTGATAATAATTATTTTCCCAATGTACATTTTTGATCAATGTAAAAATGAAAAATGAAAAAATTTTTTTTTGACGATCTCTGGATGATACTAAGGTCGAGAAAAGAAGTTGGCCGAGAAACGCCAAAAATAGTTATGTGTTTTTCTTAGAACAAATTGAGAAATAAATCAACGTTAACAGATCACATCTATATATTGTCGTAATATAAAGAAGAGATGAACCGGTCTTCACTATCATGATTTCGATTTTTTAATATTTTGTTAAATTTCACGTTCACGGTGCACAAAAAGTCGGCAAATAAACATGAAATACAGCATGAATGCTGTGAAAAACTGAAGACAAGTACATTTATGTCCCCTGGACAGCCCTCGTCAAATATTAATTCATTACAACGTATGAAAACCTATGCTCAAAAAAAATTGAACACCTATAAAAAACTACAAGCTCGTCATAGCAGCTCAAGAAAAAATGATTGAACCCTCAAAAAATAAAATCATACATTGTTTCTTGAAATTGAAAAAGGTTTTGTCCGAGTAAAAGTCTGCTTCTAAAAAAACTATCCAAAAACCAAACTCATCATACACTTTATGAAAAACCTACTTCATTATCATTCAAAAGAATATCGAACCTCGTAAAAACACGCTTCCTTCCAAATAATTATTACAAAATAATTCACAAAAATTACGTCTCAAATGACCATCTCAAATGCATTAATGAATAACCTCGAACCTGTGATATGGAAATACATAATCTCGAGACGCTCCGCTCAAAGGAACTGAACGTTGTCAAATAAGTGCAAAAGTGAAAAGTACATTGCATTGAGAACCGGAAAAATACAAATGTAGTATATTTAAAGAAAATTAAAAAATACAAATAATCAAATGATAAACAAAAGAAAAACAAAAACACAAAAAATCGCAAACACAAAAAGTTATAATAACAAAAAATTACAAAGAAAATATTACGAAGATTTTAACTTACTCTTAGTCAACTAAATTATTGAATTTTAGCCGTTGTGAAATCATGTTCTAATGGGCTTTGAGAATACTCGTCTGCCTCAAAACGTTTTAGCTAAATTACTAAAAGATCGACAACCATAAAAGTTACAAAATTTTGCTTTTAAGCAATTATATAGAAGAACAATACCACCCATTTTTTTTTTATAACCAGCACATATAAAACTCAGGTTAATTTCGAGTTGACAATACTCTTCCGGCCCAAGGAGTCCTGACTGAGTTACTATTCGACAGTAGAAACTTATAAGGAAACCGAAATCTTCCTGCCCATGACTTTTTGAGAAAATGGCTAATCCAAAATATCACATCAAAGGTGAAGTCATTTTTCACTTTATGATAATAGAGATTTATAAGAAAATGGATTCTTCTCCGACTTTCAGGATCCCCTGGTATGATTCACTACATATTCGACGTCGATTGGATCGGTACAAGTTATTTTTAAATACGTGTTAAAAGTACTTGTCCGGCCCATCACTTTCTATTCAAATTGCTCATTCATAAAAAAATCAAAGACGAAGCTAATCCATATGTTAATATCATGGAACAAAAAAATCATATTTCTTTGAATTCCTCGAAACGCTCGTGTTTTACTTAACTGTTGATATTTATTGATTTTAACCGGATAAAATTGTATACGTGGATATAAAAAAATACACACACAATCGTATGGCTGAGTCCGATCGAAATTTTTCGAAAAATGCGACATATTACCATTTCAATATTCTCAGCATTAGTATAGGATGGTTCCTATACTGAATATGGAATTTCTTCGCTGAAAGAAATGAGAGGCAAGAATTGTTTTCATTTTGCAATGTAAGCTGAGAAGTTATCTTGAATGCTTGAAAATTTGTATCGTGCAAAGTATATTTTTTTATTTTATGGTTGCACAATGAAATCCCTTGTAAAATACGGGGAAATTCGATTAGATTTTTTTCACAATTTATTCAATTACCTAAAGATATTTTTGTCAACTCTCTCCGAATTCATACTTGTGGTTCATCAGTTTCCGAATCAAATTTCCGAATAAAAGACCAAAAATATTCCGCGCTCTTTTTTCTTCTATTAGGCCACTGGTTTAGATCTCGGATGCAAGAAGGAGCATTTTAAAGGGAAGAGCTTACTTTGTTTTATTTTGGTTTACTTTGGTTTATTCGAAAAGTCATTACGACCCTTTTTACGGGTGCTACGTCATTTCGAAAGACGTTGATTTTTGGTTCGTTGGATTCCCCTTTCAATTGGACCGCGTTTTCACATGAAATTTTTTCTCCTCAATTCTACTAGCGAATCCTCAAAAGTTGAGGTTTTAGATTCAATTTTTTTATTGGAAACGATTTTTTCGCTCAATCATCGCGTTTTTAGCAAAAGAAAAATTTTGAAAATTCCCGCGTATCGCGAGAAATATTAAATTTCACACGATATTTCAAGCGTAAAAAGAGTCGCGTCAGCGATTGTTTATTCACTAAATTTTTTTTAACATTTTCCGCCATGCAATTTTCAGTGAAACTTCAAGTACCTCGATTGTCGTAACTCTGAAACAATGAGGTTTTTTAATGAAATTTGAAGGAAAAGTTTTACCTTTTATTCAATTTCAGCTCATAGGAATGATATCAGATTTTTTTAATTTTTTACTTCAAACAGTTATGGATTGATCTAGGTTTTTCGAGAATCATGAAGTCGTATTAGAATATTCAACGTAGAAAAAGTGTCATTTTTGCTTTTGAATTTTTTATTGATCGATTTCTTTATAATAAGACATGGCACGAAACACTGAAATGCATTCTTGAGAAACTCATAGAAAAAATACTGTGAATTGTGTAAAAAGTACTCATAAAATGTTTGTCTCATATCAAAGAAACTACCTTTGGTGTACAGCACTTTTTTTCACAATTCACGAAATTCACAAGTTTTTAAAAAACGAGCATTGGCATCTCATACCACGTATTCGCTCTGTGTACGTGGGCGGAGCCAAAAATCTAATTCTACTGCACTAATAGTATTAGTGTATTCATGTATACTGCCAGCACCACCGTAAATGGAACTC
Organism: Venturia canescens; assembly: GCF_019457755.1. Classification (NCBI taxonomy): domain Eukaryota; kingdom Metazoa; phylum Arthropoda; class Insecta; order Hymenoptera; family Ichneumonidae; genus Venturia; species Venturia canescens. The sequence continues at coordinate 27,506,332 of NC_057422.1, forward strand.
CGGCGTTTTTGGGGGAACACGTATACACGACACACGCTCACTTTCAAAGTAGTGCGAGCGCACTACTTTACGCGCACGGAGCGAATAACCTGTCGTCTGGTATATACAAAAAAAGTCGGGTTAGTTCTGGTAATAATGTATGATATGCGTACATATTGAAATCTTGTTTTAAATTTTCTACCGATTGGGATGAAAAAGGGTTTACAAGTATTTTTTGTGTTGCCGAATCGACTTCCGGGCTTAATTTTCACCTTGAAAGAGGTGAAAATCGAGCGTTAACGCTAACATTGTTAGATTTTTCAATGGTAAGTTATTATGCGATATTACCCGAAAATTCCAAGTTCCACACTAGACTCTTTTGTCGAAATAGAACTAAATTCACTATCCCCGAAGAAATTAAAAATAAGGGTTGGGGTGAAATGTTCAGATTTTTCAATGGGAAGTTTTTATGCTATATTACATAAAAAGTATTCGTTTTTGAAGATACCAGATTCTTTTATCGAAATAAAATAAAATTTACCACCCGCGAAGGGATGAAAAAAAAAGTTGGGGGTGAAATTTTCAGATTTTTCAATGTGAAAGTTTTTTACATTACATGAAAATTGCAAGTTTTTTAGGACACGAAACTCTTTTATTGAAATGAAAAAAAAATCACTATTCCCTAAGGGGTGAAAAATAAGGTTTGAGGGTGAAATTTCCAGATTTTTCAACGAGAAATTTTATGCTTTTCCACATAAAAACTGTATGTTTTTTGTAGAGCATGAACGTCCTTTATCGAAATAAACCAAAACTCCCGATCTGCCAAGGGGTGAAAAATGAGGGTTGGGGGTGCATTTCAATAGAAGAGTCTAGTGATCTAAAAAACTCAGAATTTTCATGTAATATAGCACAAAAACTCCCTATTAAGAAATCTAAAAATTTCATCCCCAAACCTTATTTTTCACCCTTTCGCAGGTAGCGAATTTTATTTTACTTCGATGAAAGAATCTGGTACCCTCAAAAACGAACATTTTTTATGTAATATAACGCAAAAATTTCCCATTGAAAAATCTGAAAATTTTACCTCTAACCCTCATTTTTCACCCCCTCGGGGATAGTGAATTTTATTCATTTTCATCCTAAAAAATTTGGATTTTCCATGTAATATAACATAAAAACATGCCGCTAGCAAATCAGAAATATTCACTTTCAACCCTTATTTTCATCCTTTTCGAAGGTAGCTACATGAAAACTAAGATTGGGAATAAAATCAGCAACCTCGAAAATCCCAAGAAACAAATTTTCATGTATTTCGGTAATTTATTGACTCGTGCCAGTTTTGGCACGAAAACCAGAAAAAAAAGCTTACTAGTCAACCGGTTAATAATAAAAAATCAAAAGTAAAAATGAAATTTTTTCCACTCTGTATATTCTAATACGGCTTCATAGTTCTTGAAAATTCCAGATCAATTTATTAACGTACCATGTAGAAATTTTTGGTTGACAAAAATTAGCAAAAAAATCTGATAAAATTTGAATGTGTTGGAATTGAAGAAGTAACATTTTTTCTCCCCGAATTTTCCAAAAAACCCCATTGTTTTACTACAGTTACCACAATCAATGTACTCGAGGTTCCGCTGAAAAATAAAAAAATAAAAAATATATCGAAAATTGAGGAGACAAATTGTTTTATCTGAACTTGCGGCCCAGTTGAAAAAGAAATCAAACCAACGAAAATATCAATGTTTGTTGAAACGATGTAGTACCCGTAATGAAAATCGTAGAGACTTTTCGAATACACCAAAGTAAAGCTAAATGTCTTCTCTTCAAAATGCGCCTTGTTGCATCCAAATATCTAAACCAGCGGTGCAGTAGCATTAAAAAGAACGTGAGAACATTTTTGGATATGCGTATAGATCTGTCGCCACGCTACGACGAGTGGGAGAGAGAGGGAACGAGTCTTCGCGCGCTGTCTCTCGCGCTCGATCGGGCGCGAGTAGAGGGGATATCGCGTTTAGTGGACTGGGCGAAACGAAACGGGACAAAAGTAACGTTTCGTGCAAAGGACGTATGTCCAAAGATAAACAAACGCTACTTAAGTCTTTCTGACTCCAAGCGACTAGAGCGTACCGAAACATTCGATTTTAATTGCTTAAATCATCATATCTCGGGATTGAGTAAACGGATTTACTTGCAATAAGGATCAATTGAAAGAGAAAAATCGAAAAAAAATTATCACTAATTTTCAGATTTTTAACTACAATGGTTTATCCGTGAGAACGGTTTGAAAAACGTTATGACGTCATAAATCGACATATTCGCGTATATAAGAGTGCGGCAGGGCTCGCGCTGACTTTTCTTTTACACTTTCGTTTTTTTTTTTAATACTTGGCGTCGAGCCGCTACCGCGTCTCTTGATATAGAAGAATCATTCTTGTGAGCGATGGTGTGAAAATATGATTTGGTGACCGCATTGTGAAAGAATTATGAAAGAATTATTAGAGTAAAAAAGGATTGTCGGAATAGTATATGTATGGTAGTTTCGAATAATGGTATGAGTGTAAATGAGTTGAATAAACTGCAGATAGTGCAAAATCGGGTGATGTCAGTCATCAGGTTTATAAAGGTGAATGACACACGGCAGGTGCAATGTGTGAAAGAACGCTAAAAGAATAACATGACAGAATGGTAATAGAGCGATACGTTTCTGAAAATCAATGAGTATGCAGGAGGAAACTTATTTTACACATACACAGTAAAATAGTACCTAGATGTAAGAAATTTTGTAAACAAATATACTACAAATAGCTGAGAAAGCTAATAAACATCAATCAATCAAATCTCTCTCTCTCTCTCTTTCTCTCTCTTTTGCTCGCTCGCTTTCTCTCTCTCACTCTCTCTCACTCTCTCTCACTCTCGTTCTCGCTCTCGCCCTCGTTCTCTCCCTTTCTCTCTCGACCTCTCCCTCGCCCTCGTTCTCTCTCTCACTCTCGTTCTCGCTCTCTCCCGCTCTCGCCCTCGTTCTCGCTCTCTCTTTCTCTCTCGCTCTCGTTTTCTCTCTCTCACTCTCGTTCTCGCTCTCTCCCGCTCTCGCCCTCGTTTTCTCTCTCTTGCTCGCTTGCTTGCTCTCAATCTCTCTCTCGCTCTCCCTCGCTCTCGTTCTCGTTCTCTCTACCTCGCTCTCTTACGCTCTATCGCCCTCGTTCTCTCTCTCTCGCCCTCTCGCTATCTCTCCCTCTCTCTTTGTAGCTCAAGTTGTACACGTTTCTCCTGGATGCTGAGCGTGCGAGATATTGATTGATATATATATTACGCATATTTATATTGTTCTAGGAATGTTTGAGCTACCACTTGGAGCTCATTCACAAGGATATCGGGCTGTTGCGAGGATCATATTAGTTGTTGTAGCTGCGGTCTTTATCTTTATATTTTTTTGAACGACTCATGTATTTTATAATTTTGTTAGTTAGTACCTTTCTATTTTATTATATTTTGAATATTGATTACTTTGAATATATATTAATTCATGTTGTTAATCTGCAATCTGCCTAAAAGTTATACTGAGGCAAATAAATATCAAATCAATCAATCAATCTCTTTCTCTCTCTTGCTCGCTTGCTTTCTCTTAATCTCTCTCTCGCTCTCGTTTTCGTTCTCTCTACCTCGCTCTCTCGCCTCTTTGAAAGCCTTTTCGATGAAAAGCGAGAGCGAGAGCCTTTCGAACTATCGCTATTCTGCATATCCAAGTGTTATAGACTCGAAAATATCACTTTCGCTTTTTTGTTACTCTGTAATCTGGTCAAATAAAAATTTTATTCCCCTTTCGCGGGGGGCTCCGCCCCCTGGACCCCCGTTGCCCGCGTTGGCATTCTATATGCCTATCATATAAATGAGTTTGTTGGTCTAACCTCCAAGATTATAGCTCAGAACGATTTGAGTTCCAATTCCGAGAATTTTTTGCTACTCGATTCGAGCTCGAATTCTGAGAATTTTTTGCTACCCGATTCGAGCTCCAATTCCAAGAATTTATCCCGATAAGCAAATTTTCACCCATGGAAAGGGAACGGAAAGTAGACATGTATATATTCTTGAAGAAAATTTTCGATCCTGAAATTGCACCCCCTAATTTTCATAACTGCATTTTAACCTTTTTCCCAATGTCACACCAAACTAATTTTTTTCATCATACCAAGCGCATACATCACATTATCATGTCCCACTGTTATTTTTTTCATCCGACTAATTTCCAACAAATGGCGGCCACTTCAACTTCACGAGTCAGGGGAAATCGACCAATCTCAAGTAAAGATACACGGCCGTCTTGACTCGCTCTGCCTACAAAACTTCTTTTTAATACTTGGCCTCAAGACGCTGCCGCGTCTCTAGATCTATACTCGAAATCGTTGAAGCAGCCAAAATACCGATTGTTCGAGCGAATGCTTAAACCTGTGGAAGGAGTGGAATTTTTTCAATTTAACGAGCATGAATAAGTTGTGGCACCTAGTGAAGCTCGCCCAAACTCCATATTCATCTTTGACGATATAGCGTGTGAGAAACAGGACAATGTGAGAGCATTTTTTTCCATGGGAATACACGAGATTGTGGACAGTTTTTATCTCTATCAGACGTATACTCGTATTCCGAAACATCTCGTGAGAGACAATGCAAATTTTATAGTGCTATTCAAGCAAGATGACATGAACCTCAAACATGTATATAATGATCATGTCAATACGGATATGACTTATGCAAGTTTCAAAAAATGTGTGTCAAGTGTTGGAAATCGGACAAGTATGGATTCATCACGATTGACAAGGACAGTGAATTGAATGCTGGAAGATATAGAAGGTGATTTGATTCTTTCCTCACTGTCGATGATGATGATGATAAATAATTGTTCCTCTGGATTTTACAAGACAGTCTAAAGTCTGACTTACTCGTGTCAACATGGAGCGCAAAGAACTTTTAAAGGAGACGGCTGTATTGAGTGAACTTGCCAAGGCGAATGATGCAATCAGACGAAAAAATCGAATGTTGAAAAGTGGACGTGATAGTGCTCAACAGAAAATGCAAGATGTGTTTAAACCGATTGTTGAACCGTTAGAAGAACTAGTTTCATATACGAAAAATCCTAAAATTAAGAATGAACATGTAAATGTTAAAAAGGAGGAGGCGGAGGAGGAGGAGAAAGAGTCTCCAAATTTTGGAGAAAATAGCATGAAGCAAGATATTTCTTTCAAAGATGATATTTGGCATGATGCAATTACTGATGAGAATGTCGGTGTACCCTTAACTAAAAATAGTGATAATGATATTCATGAAGATATAAATGAAATGGTAAAAAAAATTATTTTACAAAAAAAAATACAGAACAATTCGAAAAAAATTTCTCAAATCTTGAAAAAACATTATCTTTAAAAATAACTAATCTATATCTATTTTTTAAAGTGTCAAAAGAATCAAATAACAAGTAAAAAATAAAAAACCGAAAAATCGTGCTTGAAATCATATTCGAAACCGATGCCTCATTCTTCTTATTTGATTCGAACAGCTAAATCAATTGAAAAAAAATCCATCTAATTTACGTGCAGCATTAAAATTTATGATATCAATCGGTCGACAAGTATTTTATTAGTAACTTCAAATTTTGACATTATTAAATTGTTCTAAGAAGCTTTTAAATCGAAAAAAAATGACATGAAAGCTAGTCATTTGTTACTCTATGGTGGCAGAGACTTATAAGAAAATCGATTCTTCTCAGACTTTCAGGATCCTCTGGTATTATTCACAAAATTCGACGTCGATTGGATCGATCCAAATTATGTTTAAATATGTGTAAAAAGTACTTGTCCGGCCCATCACTATTCATTTAATAAAAAATCAATCATAAAAAAACGAAATTATACGGCAGAATCTGGTTAAAAATTTGTTGAAGTGCGATTCATTATTAATTTAATGTTCTTAATAATAGTATAAGTTAGTTCTTATTCCGAATGGAATTCGTTCGCTGGAAGAATAAGTGGGAAGTAAAAATTGCCGCTATTGAATATAAACTGGAGAGTTATTTTAGAAGCTAGAACATATATATTATGTACAATTTTTTTCATTTATCGATGCACAATAATATCCCTTGTATATTGCGAAACAATTTGTTTCCGTTTTTTATTAAATTAGTGCAATTAAGTAACAATTACTTGAAGATCATTCTCTCAATTCCCTCTGCATGAATACTTGTGACTCATCAGTTCTAGACAAGCCCTGATTTTTATTTGGATAAACAATTTGAACGGAAAGTGATGGGCCGGACAAGTATTTTTAACACATATTTAAACATAATTTGGATCGATCCAATCGATGTCGAATTTTGTGAATAATACCAGAGGATCCTGAAAGTCTGAGAAGAATCGATTTTCTTATAAGTCTCTGCAACCATAGAGTAACAAATGACTAGCTTTCATGTCATTTTTTTTCGATTTAAAAGCTTCTTAGAACAATTTGATAATGTCAAAATTTGAAGTTACTAATAAAATACTTGTCGACCGATTGATATCATAAATTTTAATGCTGCACGTAAATTAGATGGAATTTTCTTCAATTGATTTAGCTGTTCGAATCAAATAAAAAGAATGAGGCATCGGTTTCGAAAATGATTTCAAGCACGATTTTTCGGTTTTTTATTTTTTACTTGTTATTTGATTCTTTTGACACTTTGAAAAATAGATACAGATTAGTTTTTGCTTTAATATAATGTTTTTTCAAGATTTGTGAAATTTTTTTCGAATTGTTCTGTATTTTTTTCATAAAATAATTTTTTTTACAATTTAAAAACAAAAATTTTTTTAAGTTTTTTTTATGGATGGAATTATCAGCAAACGAGGGACCTTCAATGTACTTGTCCCAACCTTTTTTTTCCTAGGGGAAGTTTATGGTTTGATATCACGTCTTTTTTCTCAAAAGTTCCTTATTTATGTTCAGATGACTGTAGGATTTTAGTTTAAATTTCTATGAATTATTTATGATTTTCGGCTTATAACGTTGGTTTTCACGAAAAAAGACCTATTTTTCGTCAAAATTGTACTGGAAATATTTCGTCACCTGTCTGTCCTTGGCCTTTGGCGATTTTTTCCAAGTCTTCATACCAAGAAAGGACTGACGTAAAGATTTCCTTAATAGAACAGATTTTATTTATCCCTTTTCTTCAAAATTCAAATGAAAGATAGATCAAATTCAAGACACGAAAAATCCAACAGATTTGCCCACTTTCAATGTCGCTTTTGCATTCTGAATCTAGAGATTTCATTTAATCCAAAACGTGCCCCCAATGAAATATATTTCCAAAGTTTGCAAGTGGCCGCTGAGGTCCAATTATCCAGTTTGATAGTTGCTGAAAAAAAGTATCCGAAAACTTCTAACATTTATTATGCCAGAACTCAAAGCAGCAAAAAAAAACTAAGCGAACATAATTCAACAGAGCAACAGAATTGAAAGAGGTTTGAGGTACCTGCATTGGTTTTGGAGGAAAACCATTTCAGGACAATTGAGAAATGAATTTAGAAATTCGAAAACTCACAATGGAGTAGAAAAAGGAAAATTGAAGTATTTAGAAAAGCGAAAGACTTTTGTGATGAATTTTATAGATTACATGATACGGTTGGAGTAAATGATTTGAATGATTGGCACACACGCTGCAACACAGAAATATCAAAGTTTGGAAGTATCCGCTGTATATCAGTCATACAAACTTCAATACGATTTGGAAAGGAACACTTAAAAACTTGCTGAACCAAGTTCCATTTACATATTACCATAATCAAAGATAAGGGGTGATCCGTCGCATATATATTTATCCACAGAAATTTCTGAGTTCGCAGGTATCTGCTGTGGTTCAATGTATCTGCGCAATGAGCTTCGATGACAGCAATTTCAAATCTATCCATAAATGAGCAACTGAAGACTTTTATAATCAATTTTTTACTTCATAATATAGATGTTACAGTTAGAGTCAAAATGTAAAATGAATGGCACAGTATATAAATTGTATAGTTTGCAGATTTTTGCAGTATTTCAATGATCCGAATCTACAGCATTATAATAAAAAGTTGTCAAAAGTCATGATGTTACATTAAAATGACATAGCGCACATTGCATTCAGCAATTCTGTAAGTTTCTGGGGATGTTGGTAGGCATTATATTTGATCGCATCCAAAACTGAGCAACAGTAGACGTATCGGAATAAATTTTTATTATAATAATTCCATATTTGTAGTTTGCAAAGTGGAAATACTCAACATACATGTCATTCTATACGTTTTGTTATCAAAATTTGTGTTTGCATACCGCATTCCTAAGATACGACTTTTCATATCATCAGCAAAAAAAGCATCCAAAGGCTTTCTGAAAAAGTTTCCAAATTTATCACTCGACAGACCTAATGGGAAAAGAATAACTACACACTATACCAAGACCAGATTTTTTTTTGAACATCTAATTTACAAAATGTGCAATTCAAGATCATGGTTAGAAACCTCTCGAATCATGTTACCACAATCATCATGAAGGAGTAGAAAATCATAGGACACATATTAGGGAACGAATTAATAATATGAATCGATCCGCTGCAAACTGATGGGGTGAAAACAAGGATCGGAAAGAGCAGAGTCAAACTCAATAGGAAGCAAAATATGGGAATATTCAAAAATAATGATGACACAAGAAATAAATTAGAAAACATTTATTCGATTGGAGTTTCTCACATTATATACTAACAGTTCCGTGTGTTCTTGTTTTATTAATTATCAACCGTAATATTTCAGATCGCAAAAAGAAATCTTGACACATTATAGATTGACGAACATTTGTCCTTACAACTTCCAGACCTATTTTTGATAAACTGATTTGCCTTATTTATATTATTATTCACTAACTGTGCGAACGTTTGTTACATTTGTCCCGCACTTCGTAACGTCAAACCCCGGCCGGTTCGTTACGACACAGCTATCAAAGGGAACTCGCATATATAACCTACATTATTGCACATGATATATAATCACGCAACCGACGATATATTTACCCTTGACAATATTCCGCGCACTCTGGTTTAATTGAAAGATTATCTCAGTTGACACTTATTTCCAATCGAACGAAATAATGAAATATTGAAAAGTTTCGTTGACATAAGCATCGCGCATTTTTTTATATTTTTCATTTTCACACCCAGATCACAGTCTACATTTACGCGGCCGCTTTTATTATACCGGTTTAGTATACCATAAGTTTTAACAAAATAAATATTAGTATACACTTTGTTAGATAACGCGAAAATTATTTTTATTTTCCCGCACGCACTTCCTAACATCATAACCTCAAACGTCAACACGACGTGAAACTTCGGCTGGTGACTTTCGAGTGATTAGTGATTTCGAGCTTTCCGCCAAACTTCCTTGCTCTTTTTATTGAATGTCATTGGCCCAAAAATTCTCTCACCCTTCATTGGTTGCAGCAAAATTTCTCTCACCAGGCATCGGTGATCATGGGGGCTAAGGGACCTATGTTTGTAGCGGTTGGAGTACGCGTATACAGATGCGTCAAATCCTGAATGGGTTAGTAACTTTTGCATAATCTTAAGCCCGTGCAAAGTTTTTTCTCAGAAATTACGACACTGATCATGCTGATTTTGGGTTCATTCGACAGAGAACTTCTTAATTAGCTAAAAGTTCAATTTTCAAAGCCGTACATAACTCATGAGTTTCGTAATTTAAGAAAATCACAAGCGAATTTTACCCCCACCACCGCGAATCAAGAGACTCGGTAGACTCCGGTAGAGTCTCGGGACAAGTACATTGACAGCTCTGTCGTCTGCTGGCCTGAGGCTTTCGCCGAGACTATATTTTCTCTGAATAAAACGATTCGCGGTGGTGGGAGTAAAATTGGCATGTGACTTTCTTTAATTGCAAAGCTCATGAGTTATGTACGGCTTTGAAAATTGAACTTTTAGCTAATTAAGAAGTTCTCTGTCAAATGAGATAATATGAAAAGTTGAATCTTCGGAATGCGGTAGGCAAACACAAATATTGACAACAATACTTATGAAATGACGTGTACGTTGAGTATTCCTATTCTGCAAACTGCAAATGTGGAATTATTGGTGAAAACATTCATTACGATAAGTGTACAGTTGCTCAGTTTTCGATGCGATTAAGTATAATGCCTGCCAACATCATGGAAACCTACAGAATTTCTGAATGTTATGTGCGCTATGTCATTTTAATGTAACATCATGACTTCTAACAACTTTCCACTCTAATACTATAGATTTGGATCATTGAAATACAGCAAAAATCTGCAAACTATAAAATTTATATACTGTGCCATTCATTTTATTTTTTGACTCGCACTGTAACATAAGTATCAAGTGAAAAATTCATTACAAAATCTTCAGTTGCTCATTTATGGATGGATTTGAAATTGCTATCTTCCAAACTCATTGCGCAGATACATTGAATTGCAGCAGATACCTGCGAACTTGGAAATTTTTGTGGATAAGTATATGTGCTAAGTATCACCCCCTATCTTTATGGTAATATGTAATGGAACTTTGTTCAGCAAGTTTTAAAGTATTTCTTTTCAAATAGTATTAAAGTTTGTATTACTGCGGTATAGAGCGAATACCTTCAAACTTTGATATATTTGTGTCGCAGCATGTGTGCCAATTCTTTAAATTTTTTACTCCAACCGTAACATGTAATTTCAAAAATTCATCACAAAAGTTTTCAGCTTTACTAATTATCTTAATTTTCCTTTTTCTAAATTCTATGCTAAATTTCTGAATTTCCTAATTTATTTCTAAATTATCCTGAAATGAAATTGTTTTCCTCCACAAGCAATGCAGGTACCTTAAACGTCTTTGAATTCCGTTGCTCTGTTGAATCAAGTACGCTCAGTTTTTTTTACTTCTTTGAATTCTGACATAATAAATGTTTCCGGGTGCCTTTTTTCTGCAACTATCAAACTGTAGATAATTGGATCTCCGCGGCCACTTGCAAACTTTGGAAATATATTTCATCGGTGGCATGTTTTGGATGACATGAAAATGTCTAGATTCAGAATGCAAAAACGACATTTAAAAATGGCCATTTCTGTTGTATTCGTTGTGTCTTGAATTTGATCTATCTTTTCTCTTTTCCTTTCTTTTCACTAACGTTATAAGCCGGAAAACATATCTCAGCCCGCAACACGCATTGCTACATGCTCTTAAGTTTCCAATAGACAAAACATATTAGAAGACAAGGAGAAAAATCACCAAAGTCCAAGAACAAACCTCTATCGAAATATTTCCAGTACAATTTTGACGAAATTTAGGTCTTTTTTCGTGGGAACCAACGTTATAAGCCGAAAATCATATCACGACTTACAACCTGCTTTTCACCGTGCTCTTTGGTTCCTAATTGACAAAACATATTAGAGTACAAGGAAAAAATCGCCAAAGTCCAAGGAGAGACCTGTGAAGAAATATTTTCAGTACAATTTGGATGAAAAATAGGTCTTTTTTCGTAGAAACCAACGTTATGAGCCGAAAATCATATCTCGGCCTCCAACCCGCTTTCCATCGTGCTCTTTGGTTCCTAATTGACAAAACATATTAAGGTACAAGGAAAAAAATCGCCAAAGTCCAAGAACAGATCTGTGACGAAATATTTCCAGTTCAATTTTTACGAAAAATAAGTCTTTTTTAGTGGAACCCAACGTTATAAGCCGAAAATCATATCCCGGCCTCCAACCCGCTTTCGACCGTGCTCTTGTGTTCCTGCTTGACAAAACATATTAGAGTACAAAGAAAAAAATCGCCAAAGTCCAAGAACAGGCCTGTGACGAAATATTTCCAGTTCAATTTTTACGAAAAATAGGTCTTTTTCGTGGAAACCTACGCTATAAGCCGAAAATCATATCCCGGCCTCCAACCCGCTTGCGGCCGTGCTCTTGGGTTCCTAATTGACAAAACATATTAGAGTACAAGGGAAAAAATCGCCAAAGTCCGAGGACAGACCTGTGACGAAATATGTCCAGTACAATTTTGACGAAAAATAGGTCTTTTTTCGTGAAAACCAACGTTATAAGACGAAAATCATAAATAATTCATAGAAATTTAAACTAAAATCCTATAGTCAACTGAACATAAATAAGGAACTTTTGAGAAAAAAGACGTGATATCAAACCATAAACTTCCCCTAGGAAAGAAAGTTTGGGACAAGTACATTGATGGTCCCTTGTTTGCTGATAATTCCATCCATAAAAAAAACTTTAAAAATATTTTCTTTTTAAATTGTCAAAAAAATGATTTTATAAAAAAAAATACAGAACAATTCGAAAAACTTTTCACAAATCTTGAAAAAACATTATCTGTAAAAAAAACTAATCTGTATCTATTTTTTAAAGTGTCAAAAGAATCAAATAACAAGTAAAAAATAAAAAACCGAAAAATCGCGCTTGAAATCATTTTGGAAACCGATGCCTCATTCTTCTTATTTGATTCGAACAGCTAAATCAATTGAAGAAAATTCCATCTAATTTACGTGCTTCATTAAAATTTATTATATCAATTCGAGACCAAGTATTTTCTAATGAATTGAAAAAAGTTACCACTTGAGTTACGTGCAGCACTAAAATTTATGATATCAATCGAAGGACAAATAATTTATGAGTAACTCCAAATTTCAACATTATGGAATTGTTCTAAGAAGCTTTTAAATCCAAAAAATCACATGCAAGCTAGTCATTTCTTACTCTATGGTGGCAAAGACTTATAAGAAAATCGATTCTTTTCAGACTTTCAGGAGCTTCTGATATTATTCACAATATTCGACGTCGATTGGATCGATACAAATTATGTTTAAATATGAGTAAAAAGTACTTGTCCGGCCCATCACTTTCCATTAAAATTGTTTATTCAAATAACAATCAGGGCTTCTCTAGAACTGATCGAGCACAAATATTCATGCAGAGCGAATTTAGAGAGTTATCTTCAAGTAATATTCCCTTAATTGCACTAATTGAATAAGAATGGAAACGAATTGTCCTGTACTATACAAGGGATGTTATTGTGCATCGATAAATAAAAAACATTTTGCACATTAAATATGTTCAAGCTTCCAAAAATAACTCCCCAGTTGGTATTGGAATGACGGCAATTTTTACTTCTCACTTTTTCCAGCGAACGAATTTCATTCGGTATAACTAGCCTATACTATTATTAAGAATATTAAACTAATAATAAATCGCATGTCAATAAATTTTTAACCGCATTCTCCCGTACAATTTCGTTTTTTTATGATTGATTTTTATTTGAATGAATAGTGATGGGCCGGACAAGTACTTTTAACTCATATTTAAACATAATTTGTATCGATCCAATCGACGTCGAATATTGTGAATAATATCAGAAGCTCCTGAAAGTCTGAAAAGAATCGATTTTCTTATAAGTCTTTGCCACCATAGAGTAAGAAATGACTAGCTTGCATGTGATTTTTTGGATTTAAAATCTTCTTAGAACAATTCCATAATGTTGAAATTTGGAGTTACTCATAAATTACTTGTCCTTCGATTGATATCATAAATTTTAGTGCTGCACGTAACTCAAGTGGTAACTTTTTTCAATTCATTAGAAAATACTTGGTCTCGAATTGATATAATAAATTTTAATGCTGCACGTAAATTAGATGGAATTTTTTTCAATTGATTTAGCTGTTCGAATCAAATAAGAAGAATGAGGCATCGGTTTCCAAAACGATTTCAAGCGCGATTTTTCGGTTTTTTATTTTTTACTTGTTATTTCATTCTTTTGACACTTTAAAAAATAGATACAGATTAGTTTTTTTTACAGATAATGTTTTTTCAAGATTTGTGAAAAGTTTTTCGAATTGTTTTGTATTTTTTTTTATAAAATCATTTTTTTGACAATTTAAAAAGAAAATATTTTTAAAGTTTTTTTTATGGATGGTCGTTTTATTCAGAGAAAGTATAGTCTCGGCGAGAGCCTCAGGCCAGCAGACGACAGGGCTGTCAATGTACTTTTCCCGAGCGAATACTATGATCGGGATCGACGTTATAATTCCCTTTTCTCTCAAAAATGGATTAGTAAGTGTAGAATTGGCAGTACTTTTTGACTTGAATTCGAGTTCAAATGTTGTTCTCGAAAGCTTACTAATTTGCTCGAATTTGACTTGTGCTTTAACCAGTGTTCTGGAAATTTCGATAATGTTGATCGCCTTACCCTTTTTTCCTGTGTCCTCACTTTGGTCTTTAGGTATACGTACGTGAACTACCCAGGGGCCTTTATCATTTTTGTCGTAGCACAGCTTTTGATTATCATCTGCCGACGGGCGGCCTGTAGTTTGCCTCTCCTCTGACTCCATGAATTGGCTATTTTCGTCATCCAGATCTCCATTTGTTGAGTTCTCGGAATTTCCCTTACGCTTCTTCTTTGACTTGCCCATACCTGCTTCTTCCAATAGGCTCTCCAGCAATTGATGCTCTTCTTCCGAATCCTTCTCGCTTTCTTCGTTCTCGTTTCTCCTCTTCCCTTTATTGTATCGTTGTACATCTTCAAAACTTTTATCTGTATCTACACTTCTTTTATTCTTTTTATATGTTTTTCTTATGGAACCGCCAGTGGCGGAGCCATGCACGTGTGCCACTTTTGAGGTTAAAAAACCTCCACTTTGTTGTACTGTTTTAACCACCTTTGCCCTTGAGTTTATTTTACTCTTTACTAACTAAAATTAAGACCTTTTACCTGACTGACTTTAAGATATATTGATTCGATAAAACCTTTACTGGGACAATTGCTTGAAAACTTTTTACAATCCCTCGATCCGCTCGAACCCCTATTCGCTCGGTTTCACCCGACCAAATCCACTCAAAATAAAAATCAAATCTATCAGATTATCGACAAAATAGCGGTGGCGCCATCTTACATCACTTTCAAGAGTTACACGATCCTCGCTTGTTTTTTGGTTCAAATGATTTTGGCTCAAATGGTTTTGGCCCAAACGAGCTGTAACCATAGTGCGAGCTGTATGAATTCGATTCAAAATTCTTATATGACTATAAAAAAAAATGTTATGTAAGTTTTGTGAAAACCATGTGGGTTAGTTTACGCTCATCGCAATCGGTTCGCGAGTGTTTGTTATATAGAACATATATTAGTATTGGGAAATTTCTCCTTGTACAAATTCTTTGATTTTACGTTTATTTATGACATAATTTTGTTGCAATCCTGGTTCTGGGTTCTTCAAAAATTTTCAACGGGAGTTATGTGAGAAAAATAAACTTTCGCTCATTATAACCTCTTAAACGTTCTTTCCAAACAGAAATTTTATGTTGTGTAATTACATTATAGAAAAAATATGCATGATTGTATGTAAATGAATGCAAATAAATGTTGAAAAACTTCGGTCAAGTAAAAGTGTCTAATTCAATGTATTGTTGTCATATTTTTTTTCATTTCGTTTGGCTGTGTTCACCGGGCCCTTTTTTCCCATCTCTCCTTACCTTACAGTAGATCCATACCAATTTCTATTAATTCTCTAGACAATTCGAGTGACATTCGTATTTCTATTTCCTCATATTGAGTTCAATAAATTGGAAAATTTATAACAAAAAGTTTTCATGATTGCTTGTTTATAAACCCAAGTTTTAAAAAATCTTTGGGCCATGTAAATACATAGATATTCACTTGAATTGTTGCATGATGAATTTGGAAATTTATTTCAATGAGTCATTGGTTGCTTATTTTACGTGATATCAAAATTTGTATCTTTGAAATGCAATGAACACCTCTTAAGTTTGACAACGACATGATGAAGCGACACGTATATTGAGTATTTCCAGACCATGTTTACGATTGGCATTATGGATTAAAAAATTCATGTGTGTGAGTCTACGCCTGATCATTTCTGGATGTGATCAAATATTTTGTCTGTGTATAACCATGGAGACATACTAAATTACACTATTTGATTTACTTCAACATGCAGCGTATCTGTCACTTTATTTATAGAATATGCCATAATAAGTTTCAAAAATGTGGTTCGGGTAATTTTAAAGTTTTTGCCCCATAGCACCAAAGTTTGTATATTTTCTCACATAACTCCCGTTGAAAATTTTTGAAGAACCCAGAACCAGGATTGCAACAAAATTATGTCATAAATAAACGTAAAATCAAAGAATTTGTACAAGGAGAAATTTCCCAATACTAATATATGTTCTATATAACAAACACTCGCGAACCGATTGCGATGAGCGTAAACTAACCCACATGGTTTTCACAAAACTTACATAACATTTTTTTTTATAGTCATATAAGAATTTTGAATCGAATTCATACAGCTCGCACTATGGTTACAGCTCGTTTGGGCCAAAACCATTTGAGCCAAAATCATTTGAACCAAAAAACAAGCGAGGATCGTGTAACTCTTGAAAGTGATGTAAGATGGCGCCACCGCTATTTTGTCGATAATCTGATAGATTTGATTTTTATTTTGAGTGGATTTGGTCGGGTGAAACCGAGCGAATAGGGGTTCGAGCGGATCGAGGGATTGTAAAAAGTTTTCAAGCAATTGTCCCAGTAAAGGTTTTATCGAATCAATATATCTTAAAGTCAGTCAGGTAAAAGGTCTTAATTTTAGTTAGTAAAGAGTAAAATAAACTCAAGGGCAAAGGTGGTTAAAACAGTACAACAAAGTGGAGGTTTTTTAACCTCAAAAGTGGCACACGTGCATGGCTCCGCCACTGGCGGTTCCATAAGAAAAACATATAAAAAGAATAAAAGAAGTGTAGATACAGATAAAAGTTTTGAAGATGTACAACGATACAATAAAGGGAAGAGGAGAAACGAGAACGAAGAAAGCGAGAAGGATTCGGAAGAAGAGCATCAATTGCTGGAGAGCCTATTGGAAGAAGCAGGTATGGGCAAGTCAAAGAAGAAGCGTAAGGGAAATTCCGAGAACTCAACAAATGGAGATCTGGATGACGAAAATAGCCAATTCATGGAGTCAGAGGAGAGGCAAACTACAGGCCGCCCGTCGGCAGATGATAATCAAAAGCTGTGCTACGACAAAAATGATAAAGGCCCCTGGGTAGTTCACGTACGTATACCTAAAGACCAAAGTGAGGACACAGGAAAAAAGGGTAAGGCGATCAACATTATCGAAATTTCCAGAACACTGGTTAAAGCACAAGTCAAATTCGAGCAAATTAGTAAGCTTTCGAGAACAACATTTGAACTCGAATTCAAGTCAAAAAGTACTGCCAATTCTACACTTACTAATCCATTTTTGAGAGAAAAGGGAATTATAACGTCGATCCCTTATTTTCGAGTGTTCAGACGTATGGTGATCCGAGGGATTCCTTCGGATGTTTCTATGGAAGAGCTAATAGAAACCTTGAATGAGGAAAATCCCGATTTAAGAGCTGTAAGCGCTTTTCGCTTTACCAAGCGCATATTCGTAGAAGGACAAATGAGAAGAGATGGTTCTGAATCTGTGGGTGTGGAGATCAGAAACAATGATATTCCGAAAAAAGTCAAATGTTGGAGAGCGATACTGGGCACTTACCCCTATATATTGCCAGTCCGACAATGTTACCGCTGTGGTCTTATTGGACACATTAGCAAATATTGTAAAGAAGTAGAGAGATGTCTCTCGTGTGCAAAAGAGAAACATTGTGAAAAGAACCAATGCGAGTTTCTCCCTAAGTGTATTAACTGTGGTGGATCCCACAGAACACTTGATCGTAAATGCCCTGACTATGAAAAAGCCAAGGAAATAAACGAGATTATGGCACAAGATAATGTATCGTTCCTTACAGCTCGAAGAAAAATCGAAAATGAAGCGAGACCAGTTCGGACGGCATTCGATCACAGAGATTTTCCTATCCTCCAAAATGCACAAGGAAATAATGAGGAAATGAGAAGTGCAGGCACAAGTAAAAAGCAAAACCCGATGACTTACAGTCAAGTTGCGTCAAATAAGAAAGGACTTCAATCATCAAAAGTATCACCGTCAGAATCGACACAGACGACACAGATAGGAATACGAGAGGATATTCAAGAGCTACTGTTGGCGATTTCAATAGTACCAGACATGGCTAGCCTCATGAAGAGGCTTTTCAGGACAGTGCAGTTGCACGTCGAGGCTAATCGGGTCTCCGATCCAGGACCAGACCGTGAAGATAGTTCGAGTAGTACACATCACAGTCAAATAGAACATCACGGCAAACACGAAAGAACGCAGAACATAAGAGGAACTTCTGATATTTTCTCCAAAGATGGCTCTCACACATAGAGGTATAAGTCTAGTTCAATGGAACTGTCAAAGTATTAGACTCAAAGTACCTGAGATTGAATTTAAAAGTAAAAATATTGATATTTTCGTCTTATCAGAAACATGGCTTAAACCACAAGACTCTCTATATATAAGAGGTTTTGATGTAGTAAGAAAAGATCGTTTTCATCGCCCAGGAGGCGGCGTTGCAATCATCATTAATAGGAAATTGAAATATAAAGTATTATCTAATATCGATGATTGTCAAGGTCAATTGGAGATTTGCGGTATTGAAGTACTAGGTCGAAACACCAAAATACTGATTGTCTCGGTATACATAGCTCCGGATAATCACATTCCAAAGAATGTATGGTCAAACTTCTTTTCTCAGTTCATAGGCAAAAAGTTTATCATCCTGGGGGATTTTAATGCCCACAACGGTTTATGGGGAGACTTTAGAGAGGACATTGAGGGTCGTAATATTACAGAGGCTATAGAAGACCTAGAAATTAGTGTACTAAATAATGGTGACATGACCTATTTATCGCAACAATATGGTACGGAGTCTGCTATAGATATAAGTTTTGTGGATTGTGCATCGGTTCTAAGCTGTAATTGGAGAGTTGAAAAAGAACTATGGGGCAGTGATCACTATCCCATTCGCATAGAATATGACATCAGTTTCGACCCCGGTAAAAATGCATTTAAAAAAAATAGACTTTACTCTAAAAAGACCAATTGGGTCCAATTTTCGGACGATATCAAAGAAAGAATATGAATTAATAGGTAACGGGGATACGGATATTCAAGTTAAATACTCTACTTTTGTATCTATCTTAGTTTCATGTATAGAAAAGAATACTCCCAAAAAAGCGACCTCTCACTCAGGAAAGGAATCAAAGCACACAAAAGCTCCTCCAGCGGTGTGGTGGAACGAAGAATGCGATAAGTTGATTAGATTAAGAAAGGCGGCTTTACAGAGCTTTAAATGTAATCGATCTTACGAAAGATTTATTATCTATAAACGAGCTGATGCTAAGGTAAAGTATGGTTTAAGAAGGATAAAGAGGGAAAGTTTTCAAAAATTTTGTGAAACACTAACCAAGAATACGAATCCATCCTTCGTATGGAGAAAGGTCAAGGCCTTTAAAAACAGGTGGAACTACGTAGAAACCGCTAATGAATACAATGAAGAAAAACTTAAGAATGTGGAAAAAGTCTGCAATAGTCTCTGCCCAGGGTGGGTTGAGGCGCAACCACCAGAATTTAAAGAAGAGGGTGACCCTTTTTTAGACGTAGCTTTTACGGAGGATGAACTTGACTATGCTTTAGTAAATTTAAGAACAAAATCTAGTCCAGGTATTGATGGTATAGACTATATGATTATTACAAAACTTTCTTTCGAAGCAAGAAGCGCTTTGTTACAAATCTATAATGATATTTACAAGTCGGGTAAGTTTCCGAACGAATGGAAAAAATATTTAATTTTTTTCATTCCAAAGAGTGATAATACAAAAATGCGGCCGATCTCTTTGGCTCCGTGCCTTCTTAAGGTCTTCGAGAGGATGATAAACTTTAGGCTGAATTGGTGGTTAGAGTATAACATGAAATTACCGGACTCTCAATTTGGCTTTCGACGGTCGCGTTCTTGCGTAGACAATCTAGCGATTTTAAATACGGACATAATGAATGCTTTTGAAAGCAATACATACGTAGCGGCCTTGTTTATTGATATTCACAGTGCATATGATAATGTTTTGGCTGAAGTTTTGATCAAGCGCTTGAAGGAACTTGGTTCTCCTCCGCGGCTTTTAGCTTTTGTATATAACCTGGTATCAGCAAGGGAACTCAATATCAGATTCGGTGAAATGGACGAAATAAGATGGAGCTTTCGTGGATTACCTCAAGGGAGTGTATTAAGTCCTATTTTGTACACGATTTACACGGCAGGGCTAGAACAAAGATTGACGGAACAGTGTAAAATTATTAGTTTTGCCGACGATGTTGCAATTTACGCAGAAGCACCTTTCGTGCGCGATGCAATAGAGGAGATTGAAAATTCGGTTACGGCCATGATGGAATTTCTTGATAGTAGCGGTTTAAGTATCGCTCCTGAAAAAAGCAAACTTTGCGTATTTAGTAAAGATAAACTTTCGTTCCAGCCAGCCATGTATATTTCTAACACCAGATTAAACTCATCAAAAGTGACTAAATTTTTGGGTTTATATTTTCACGAAAATTTAAATTGTAGTCCTCAGATCTTGTCTATTGTTAAAAAATGCCAGAATCCAATAAAGATACTAATGAGTTTAGGACACACATGGTGGGGGGCAGATCCTACTCTTTTAATGCGATTATATATAGCTCTAATTCGATCACGCATTGAATATGCAGCATTTTTGTTTCACAAATGCAGTAGAGCCCAAATGATAAAATTGGATAGGATACAATATAAGGCCTTGCGTATTGCGTTGGGTTTTAGACAATCCACACCAACAAATGTGATTCTTGCGGAAGCCAAAGAACCTCCTCTAGATATAAGGTTTAGATATTTATGTCGGAACTATTTAACACGAGTGCTGGTAAACCCTGGCCACAAGATTATACCCTCGCTGAAGAAGTTGTGTGAATCATTCGAGAATCCTACAGTAGTACATCGAGGAGATAAACCGCTAATAGTTCAAACGTTCCAGGATCTTGATCGTGTAAGCTTCTTATTTGCGCAATCTCCGAAACCTCATTGTTTTAGCTATGAGTATAACTCCCTTTTTTTTAAACCGATTGTTTCATTTCAAGAAGGAAAAGAGATACAATTAATGAAAGACTGTGAAAAGGGATTTCAAGAGCAATTTAAGGAAGCCTTGGAAGAATCGATCGTCTTTTCCACGGATGGATCCAAAATGGAAAATAAGCCTTTCGTTGGATTTTCAATTTTTAGGGGAGACAATAACGAAACCAAAATGTTTAGAGCAACGAAATATGCGTCCATATATACGGCAGAAACAATGGCGATTAGGGAGGCTTTGGAAATTATTAAAACAATTGACGCACGTAAATTCGCATTTTTTTCCGATGCCAAAAGCGTCCTCGAATCTCTCGCGGGCTCTCCTCAAGTGCATCGATATTCATATTTGAACTACTCCATTAAAGATAATCTCAAAAATTTAAAACAAAGTGGAAAAGAAATAG
The DNA here is from genome assembly GCF_019457755.1 of Venturia canescens. Taxonomy (NCBI): domain Eukaryota; kingdom Metazoa; phylum Arthropoda; class Insecta; order Hymenoptera; family Ichneumonidae; genus Venturia; species Venturia canescens. The sequence continues at coordinate 27,527,817 of NC_057422.1, forward strand.
TGTTTTATTGGATCCCCGGTCACCGAGGGGTTGAGTTAAATGAAATCGTCGATACTGCGGCAAAAGAAGCCATCATGTCAGGAAGAGACACTCAACTGTTAGTTCCTTACTTAGATTTTAAAGCTCACTGGAAAATGTTAAAGAATGCGGAATTTCACGAATGGTGTTTGGCATCATCAGGTCTAAAAGGGAAAAAATACTTTGAATATTATTATAAGCAAGATACGCGTCCGTGGTTTGATAAGCTTAACTTATGTAGGAGAGGAATTGTATCTATCAATAGATTACGAAGCGGGCACTCCTCCTTAAAAGCAAGCTTAAAAAAACTGAATATTGTTCGGTCAGCATTGTGTGATTGTGGGAAAGCAGAAGAAGATCCGAACCACGTGTTTTGGCAATGTGATAAATTCGATAATGAAAGGGGAATATTAACAGCTAAACTTGTAAAATCGAAAGAATTCCCGCCATATTGCTTGGAGAGCTTACTTCACTCCGCTAATAAGGCGTCAGTGGGACCAATAGCGCAGTTTATTAATAAGATCAATATTTTTATCTAGCACTGTAAGGAAATATCATCTAAATATTGTTGAATCTTTTGTAAAAGTAGGAAATTAAGTTAAAACATGTTTGTACAGGCTGTATGAGGTAAAGAACCTCAAAGCCTTCTCTATTTTCTTTAAAAAAAAAAAAAAAAAAAAAAAAAAAATCTGATAGATTCGACGGAGATACCCGAAGGTGTACTTGATTTGACTAGTTCGGTTGGCGGATTCCGGGCATCCGGAATACGAGGCCACGCTGTGTATTCGAATCGGAATAGAATTTCAAGCAATATATATAGTAATACTGATAATATTAGCGACATGGGAATGGCAGTAATAACGAAAATGCTCGTCAAAAGTGTAATTGGGAAGCGGTGATGTTTGTTGCGCATTGTATAAATTATTTATCAATAAAGTGGAAACACAACGATGAAAACACAATGGGATACATTTTTTTTATTGTGTTATATAATTGCTAATTGACCAAGTAATTTCTAATTGTTGGTAAACAGCGCCAAGGTTTTTGATATTTACGTATATTTCTCCACGGTTTTCGATGTCTACGTATATTCCTTAATAGTTTTCGCTATCCAGGTCGACGGGTCCATGATTTTCGATGTTTAGGTATATTTCTCCAGGGTTTTCGATGTCTAGGTATACTTTTTCATAGTTTTTGCTACCTAGGTCAACGGCTCCATAGTTTTCGATGTCTACGTATGGTTTTTGATGTCTAGGTCGACGGCTCCATAGTTTTCGAGATCTAGGTATATTTTTTCATAGTTTTTGCTACTTAGGTCAACGCTCCATAGTTTTCGATGTCTAGGTATATTCCTTAATAGTTTTCGCTATCCAGGTCGACGGCTCCATGATTTTCGATGTCTAGGTATATTTTTTCATAGTTTTCGATGTCTACGTATATTTCTCTGCGGTTTTCGATCTCTGGGTCGACGTTTTCATGGTTTTTATGTCTAGGTATATTTCTCTACGGTTTTCGATCTCTAGGTATATTCCTTAATAGTTTGCGCTATCCAGATCGACGGCTCCATGATTTTCGATGTCTAGGTATATTTTTTCATAGTTTTCGCTATCTAGGTCGACGGCTTCATAGTTTTCGAGGTCTGGGTATATATCTCCACGGTTTTCGAAGTCTAGGTCGACGGCTCTATGGTTATTGATGCCTAGGTATATTTCCCCACGGTTTTCGATGTCTAGGTATATTCCTTAACAGTTTTCGCTATCCAGGTCGACGGCTTTATGATTTTCGATGTCTAGGTATATTTTTTCATAGTTTTCGCTATCTAGGTCGACGGCTCCATAGTTTTCGATGTCCACGTATATTTCTCTGCGGTTTTCGATGTCTGGGTCGACGTTTCCATAGTTTTCGATGTCTAGGTCGACGGCTCTATGATTATCGATGTCTAGGTATATTTCCCCGCGGTTTTCAACGTTTAGGTATATCCCTTAATAACGTTTTCGCTATCCAGGTTGACGGCTCCATAGTTTTTGATGTCTAGGTATATTTCTCCACGGTTTTCGATGTCTAGATATATTCCTTAATAGTTTGCGCTATCCAGGTCGACGGCTCCATGATTTTCGATGTCTAGGTATATTTTTTCATAGTTTTCGCTATCTAGGTCGACGGCTCCATAGTTTTCGATTTCTAGGTATATTTCTCCATATTTTCCGATGTCTTGGTATATTTCTCCATGGTTTTTGGTGTCTAGGTCGACGGCTTCATAGTTTTCGATGTTTAGGTATATTTTTTCATAGTTTTCGCTATCTAGGTCGACGGCTCTATGGTTATGGATGTCCACGTATATTTCTTTACGGTTTTCGATGTCTAGGTCGACGGCTCCATAGTTTGTGATGCCTAGGTACATTCCTTAATAGTTTTTACTACCCAGATGGACGGCTCCATAGTTTCCGATGTCTAGGTATATTATTCCATATTTTCCCATGTTTTGGTATATTTCTCTACGCTTTTCGATGTCTTGGTCGACGCTTCTATAGTTTTCGATGTTTAGGTATGTTTCTCCATAGTTTCTGATGTCTAGATATATGTTTTCATAGTTTTTGCTATCTACGTCTTCGGCTCCATAGTTTTTGATGTCGAGGTATCCCTAGATATCGAAAACTATGGAGCCGTTGTCCAAAACGTAGAAAAATATGGAGCCGTCGACCTAGACATCGAAAACCGTGCAAAAAATATATCTAGACATCGGAAACCATGGAGCCGTCGACCTAGATAGCGAAAACTATGAAGAAATATACCTACACATAAAAAAATATAGAAATTTTATGGTCAATTGACAGAACATTTTGGATTCAATGGAAAATCATCGTCAATTGGTAATATCTCCTCCACCAATTGGAAATTTAAAGATCATTTGGAATGAAGTTTCCATCAATTACCAATTATTCAGGCAATTGATGATGTCATTTGAAATATTTACTGAGTTTCTGTCAATTGTTAATAACAATTCTCCGAGTGTGCATTTTCGATCAATGCAAAAATTACAAATTGAACATTTTTTTTCTCCTTTCTCTGGTTGTATGGCTCGGTGTATTATTCATTCCCGCTGATGGCTCATGAAAAGTACAATTGAGAAGCGTTGATCGTTGTTGCGCAACATTGTATAAATTATTTATCAATAAAGCGGTTGAACCCAACAAAACACAACGATGAAAATACAATATGATAATTGTTTTTTTATTATGTTAAATAATAAATCAGGAATAGTAATTATTTAAATTCGATTATGCGTAAATCTCGTTTGTCGTAACTATAAATCCCGTATTCGTTTACGAGAATGCTTGACAATGGATATACAATGAACGATCATTGTCGTATCGCTCGGTGTATTATTCATTCCCGTTGATGAATTTTATCATCAGCCATGTTTGGTAAGTCTTCGGTAAACACTGAGACTGAAATCAATGGAGTGAGGAAAACGATCTTATGTTCTAGTTATTTCGTAAGTTTCGATTTTTAAAAGAAATCCCCAGAAAAGGCTCAGGCTCTTGCCATAAATATCACTTGAAGAATTGTTTAAAACTCTGATGCGAAACTTGGACGATTTTTTCGAAGGCGTTCTGAAAAATATACGATTTGAAATGTTTACTCAACTTACTGCTGTATTAAATACAAATATCGCTCTCAAGGACTAAAAAAGTACTTTGGCAAGCTCGGGTATAGATTATTCGATCGAAAGTCAAAAAGTTATCAAAACATTCAGTCGTTAATTGAGTGATCCAATTCCAACCTTTTTGTCATGATAAATTTGTACAATGACTTAGCATCGATCGATTCCCCCTAAAATCTTAATCCAACGATCGAATTATCGTATCAAATTAATCGTAACAGAACATTGCTATTCAACGAATGGACACAAACTAGATGAAGAAAGAACGCTTAATTTTTTCCATTCCATACGACCCGATGGATCCGTTTCATCTGACCCAACATTACATCGACCGTAAAGATTTTCTGTGCGTTATTTCATGTTTTCAATTGTCAAACCGTTTGAATCCAATACGGTTTGTACGAAAATCAATAAATGCGGATTTGATGAAAGCTTCATCAAATTACACCGGCATACAAAAAAAAGTTGTCTGCGGATAGAATCGGACTCAACAGTCTCTACGTATTTTGGCCCGCTGAATCCGCATCCAGTGTTAGATTGGCCAATACACCTCCAAAATTTTGAGTTAATTTCAAAAAACCGCAAAAATGGCTCAAAATCGCTGTTAAAAGCATGATAAAAGTTGTCTTTGACCTTACTCGGGGGGGTGTTTTTTATGAAATTTGATGCGCTGAATCTAAATCCAAGGTTAAATGCGCCGATACATCCCCAAAATTTTGAGTAAATTTCAAAAAACCGCAAACATTGCGGAAAATCACTGTTAAAAGTATAATAAAAGTCGTCTTCGACCTTACTCGGGGGTGTTTTTTATGTAATTTTTATGAATTTTTATGTATTTTATGCATTCTTCCTGTCACGATAAAAGTAAGTTAATGTTGCTTTTGATTTGGACGGCAGCATCCGATTAAAAATTTATTGAAATGCGATTTATTATTAGTTTAATGTTCTTAATAATAGTATAGGTTCGTTATGCCGAACGAAATTCGTTCGCTGGAAAAAGTGAGAAGTAAAAATTGCCGTCATTGCAATACAAACTGGGAAGTTATTTTGGAAGTTTGAACATATTTAATGTGCAAAATGTTTTTTATTTATCGATGTAGAATAACATTCCTTGTATATTACAGGACAATTCGTTTCCATTCTTATTAAATTAGTGCAATTAAGGGAAAATTACTTGAAGATAACTCTCTAAATTCCCTCTGCATGAATATTTGTGCTCCATCAGTTCTAAAAAAGCCCTGATTTTTATTTGAATAAACAATTTTAATAGAAAGTGATGGGCCGGACAAGTACTTTTAACTCATATTTAAACATAATTTGTATCGATCCAATCGACGTCGAATATAGTGAATAATATCAGCAGCTCCTGAAAGTCTGAAAAGAATCGATTTTCTTATAAGCCTCTGCCACCGTAGAGTAAGAAATGACTAGCTTGCATGTGATTTTTTTGGATTTAAAAGCTTCTTAGACCAATTTAATAATGTCAAAATTTGGAGTTACTCATAAATTACTTGTCCTTCGATTGATATCATAAATTTTAGTGCTGCACGTAACTCAAATGGTAACTTTTTTAAATTTATTAGAAAATACTTGGCATCGAATTGATATAATAAATTTAAATGCTGCACATAAATTAGATTGAATGTTTTTAAATTGATTTAGCTGTTCGAATCAAATAAGAAGAATGAGGCATCGGTTTCCAAAATGATTTCAAGCGCGATTTTTCGGTTTTTTATTTTTTACTTGTTATTTCATACTTTTGATACTTAAAAAAATAGATACAGAATAGTTTTTTTTAAACATAATGTTTTTTCAAGATTTGTGAAATTTTTTTCGGATTGTTCTGTATTTTTTTTAAAGTGTTTTTATGGATGGAATTATCAGCAAACGAGGGACCATCAATGACTTGTCCCAACCTTTTTTTCCTAGGGGAAGTTTATGGTTTGATATCACGTTTTTTTTCTCAAAAGTTCCTTATTTATGTTCAGTTGACTATAGGATTTTAGTTTGAATTTCTATTTATTTATTTATTTATTTTTTTTTATTTTGTTACCAGTGTACGGCATTCTGCCTTTTTACAATCCCTCCCTATTCCCTTATTCCATTTTTTCCCCTCCTATTGCGGCTGCAGCCGACGTACTCCCCACTGTATCGCATTTGCCGAGGGCGAAGGGAAACTGCAGAAAACCTTGCCGATACAGCCGGTACTTGGTTGATCCCCTCTGGTGGCAGTGCGAGCACGTGTTACGTCCAGAAGGGACGAACAAAGATGATGATTATTTGAGACGGTCTATGAGTAGTGCTGCCACCAACCTACGTGAAGCGTAGGATTTCCCGAGATTTTAGATTCGCCTATGGTCCCGTACGGGCCCCGGGGAAAGTTGACGGGAACGCTCAAGGTGTCAATAAAACTAGGACAATTTATTACTTGTAATTTATTGAACAAATAGTGCAGATTTATTGAAAGTAATAAAATGGTGAGAAACGTAGAACATGAACAGAAAATAGAACTTACAGTTATCGGTTTTGAGGGGACAATTCTCCCCTCCCTTTTCCACTCTTGCACACCGCAGCACCGCGCTACAATTGACGCGCGGTGGTCTCACACGCTTACACACACACCGAAGGGAAATAACGAAAAATTATGAAAAGTGAGAGAAGATTGATAGAGGGGTGCACACAAGAGTCTGCAAGACTCGGCAACAGAACGTCCGTGAGGCAAGAGGCAGTGCGTTGCTCACTACGCGTTATTAACGAAAGTTAGGCTGACGATCTCTGTGCGGTTTCACCTTTATTTCAGGTTTTACTTAACCGCCGCGAGTGGCTAACTTACGGAGTTATCCGTGGGGACGACCGAGTGTCTGAGAAGATCAAACGGAACTAAGGCCGAGAATATCAGCCACGGCGACGATTGCTCGAAAGCCATCGTCGTGGCGTGATATTCCCGCGCCGTCAGCACCCCGGTCGCACCCAAGGATATTCCTCCTCGAAACCCGGGTCAGGCGATGCTGAGCCAGCGGATTCCGAGGCCCACAACTCGCGACGGCACGAGGCGACGCACAGAGGTCGAGCCAAGGTCGCTCCGTTGCCAAGTCTCAAGAGCGTCGTCACGCCCCGCGGATGTGCCCTAACGCACGCGGGACGTGACACACGCTCAAGCGCCTCCATCAGAGGTGCTCAATCATGCACCCCTCTACTGTGATACGTTGCGCCAGCCAGTACACGGCTAGAGGGCCATCCGCAGGATGAGAACCGTCCACGGGAGGCCCCCAAAGCCGTACACCGCGACCGCACACGTATCACATAGAGGTGTTAGGCCATGGATTTATAAAGGTGGAGTCCGAACCACCCGCGGTAACAGCAGAAAACACTTGAAAACCATTTCCAATTTTTCGTTGGTGTCTTGGCCGGGATTCGAACCCGGGACCCGCGGATTGCGGGCCCGGATCTTTGTCCATCGGACCAGCCGCTCTCCCTAGTTTGAATTTCTATGGATTATTTATGATTTTCGGCTTATAACGCTGGTTTCCACGAAAAAGGACCTATTTTGCGTCAAAATTTTACTGGAAATATTTCGTCACAGGTCTGTTCTTGGACTTTGGCGCTTTTTTTCCTTGTACCCTAATATGTTTTGACAATTAGGAACCAAAGAGCACGGTCGAAAGCGGGTTGGAGGCCGGGATATGATTTTCGGCTTATAACGTTGGTTTCCACGAAAAAAGACCTAAATTTCGTCAAAATTGTACTGGAAATATTTCGTCACAGATCTATTCTTGGACTTTGGCGATTTTTTCCCTTGTCTTCTAATATGTTTTGTCCAATGGGAACTCAAGAGCATGTAGCAATGCGTGTTGCGGGCTGAGATATGATTTCCGGCTTATAACGTTAGAAAAAAGAAAGGAATGAGGAAAGACAGATCAAATTCAAGACACAACAAATCCAACAGAATTGGCCATTTTTAAATGTCGCTTTTGCATTCTGAATCTAGACGTTTTCGTGTCATCCAAAACATAGTTGCAGATAAAAGGCACCCGGAAACATTTATTATGTCAGAACTCAAAGAAGCAAAAAAAACTGAGCGTACTTAATTCAACAGAGCAACGGAAATCAAAGACGTTTAAGGTACCTGCATTGGTTGTGGAGGAAAACAATTTCATTTCAGGATAATTTAGAAATAAATTTAGAAATTCAGAAATTTAGCATGGAATTTAGAAAAAGGAAAATTAAGTTAAATAGTAAAGATGAAAACTTTTGTGATGAATTTTTGAAATTACATGTTACGGTTGGAGTAAAAAATTAAAATGATTGGCACACATGCTGCGACACAAAAATATCAAAATTTGAAGGTATTTGCTCCATACCGCAGTAATACAAACTTCAATACTATTTGAAAAGAAACACTTTAAAACTTGCTGAATCAAGTTCCATTACATATTACCATAATTAAAGATAGGAGGTGATACTTAGCACATATATTTATCCACAGAAATTTTAAAGTTCGCAGCTATCTGCTGCAATTCAATGTATCTGCGCAATGAGTTTGGAAAACAGCAATTTCAAATCATTTTCATTCAATTTCAAATCAAATTTCAAAGCATAAATGAGCAACTGAAGACTTTTCTAATGAATTTTTCACTTCATATTTATGTTGCAGTGAGAGTCAAAAAGTAAAATGAATGGCAAAGTATATAAATTTTATAGTTTGCAGATATTTGCTGTATTTCAATGATCCAAATCTATAAAGTATTATAGTGAAAAGTTGTTCAAAGTCATGATTTTACATTAAAATGACATAGCGCACATAACATTCAGAAATTCTGTAGGTTTCCATGATGTTGGCAGGCATTATACTGAATCGCATCCAAAACTGAGCAACTGTAGACATATCGTAATGAATGTTTTCACCAATAATTCCACATTTGCAGTTTGCGGAATAGGAATACTCAACATACACGTTATTTCATAAGTATTGTTGTCAAAATTTGTGTTTGCCTACTGCATTCCGAAGATTCAACTTTTCATACTATCAGCAAAAAAAAATCCAAAGTCTTTTTGGAACAAGTTTCAAAATTTATTACTCGACAGACCAGGTGGAAAAAGTATAACTACACTTATATCAACACCAGAAACTGTTTTGAGAATCTGATATACAAAATGTGCGATTGATGATCATAGTCGGAAAACACTTGAATTACGTTACCACAATCAGCATGAAGAAATATTAGAAAATCATAGGACACATATTAGGAAACCAATTAATAATATGTATCCATCCGCTGCAAACCGATGGAGTCAAAACAAGGATCGGATAGAGCAGAGCCAAACTCAACAGGAAGCAAAATATGGGAATATTCAAAAATAATGATGACACAAGAAATAAATTAGAAAACATTTATTTTATTGGAGTTTCTCACATTATATATACTAACAGTTCTGTGTGTTCTTGTTTTATTAAATATCAACCATAATATTTCAGATCGCAAAAAGAAAATTTGACGTTATAGGTTGACGAACATTTTTTCTTACAACTTCCACCTATTTTTGATAAACTGATTTGCCTTATTTATATTATTCACTAACTATGCGAACGTTTGTTACATTTGTCTCGTACTTCGTAACGTCAAACCCCGGCCGGTTCGTTACCACACAGCTATCAAAGGGAACTCGTATATATGACCTACATTATTACATATGATATGTTATCACGCAACTGATGATATATTTACACTGGACAATATACCGCGAACTCTGGTTTAATTGAAAGATTATCTCAGTTGACACTTATTTCCAATCGAACGAAATAATGAAATCTTGAAAAGTTTCGTTGACATATATGCATCGCGCATTTTTTTATATTTTTTAGCACACACAGATCATAGTCTACATTTACGCGGCCGCTTTTATACCGGTTTAGTATACCACAAGTTTTAACAAAATAAATATTAACCACTTTTCACTAACCATTTTCATTTATTAATTAGAGTCTGCACACAACAGCACTTTGGGGATTATAACCTCACCTGTCAAAATGACGTTCAGTATGAAAACAAGTTTCAGGTGGTTTCGGATGTGCGTATCGATGTATTGATATCATATAACCTATTTACAAATGATATAAATGATAAACTTATTTTCAGTCAAACGAATTAATGAAATCTTAAAAAGTTTCGTCGACATGCATTTCATTTTTATTTTATTCTTTTTCACACACAGATCACAGAACTACATTTACGCGACTGCTTTTATACCGGTTTAGTTTAGCATTCCACAGGTTTTAGTACTATGCACTTCGTTAGATGACGAAAGTTTTTTTTATTTATCCCACACGCATTCCATAATGACAAAACTCCGTTTGTTTATACGATGATCGAAAACTGACACATGGTTTATATATATATATATATATATATATATAATATAATATTCACGGAGTCTGAGCGCGGTCGGGGTAAGACTCAAAAGTTAGAAGGCCTAAAATGGCGAACAGGCATTCTGTATAACGCATATATAGATATACAGAATGCCTGTTCGCTATTTTAGGCCTTCTAACACTTGAGCCTCACTCGCGGTCGGCCTAACAGCTGGAGGAGCCGACATCGTTGAGCCAATCAGAATGCGTAGAGGCAACAACTCTACTAGCACTGACTACGTCAAACCGCGTATACGTATACGTCGAACTCGTGATGTGTCAGTAACTTTTGCATAATCTTGAGCCCGTGCAAAGTTTTTTCTCAGCAATTACGCCACCGATCGTGTTGATTTTGGGCGCAATCTAAAGAGAATTTCTTAATTAGCTGAAAGTTCAATTTTCAAAGACTCAGATGACTCATAACTTCGGTAATTCAAAAAAATCACTTGCTAGTTTTACCCCCACCACGGCGAATCGTTTTATTCAGAGAAAGTATACTCGGCGAGAGCCTCGGGCCAGCAGACGACAGGGCTGTCAATGTACTTGTCCCGAGACTCTACCGAGTCTCTTGATAACCTTGGCGCTGTCTACCATCAATTGAAAATTACTTGGTCAATTAGCAATTATATAACACAATAAAAAAAATTTATCACATTGTGTTTTCATCGTTGTGTTTCCACTTTATTGATAAATAATTTATACAATGCGTAACAAAGATCACCGCTTCCCAATTACACTTTTCACGAGCATTCTTGTTATTATACTGCCATCCCCATGTTGTCGCTAATATTATCAGTATTACTATATATATTGCTTGAAATTCTTTTCTGATTCGAATGCACAGCTGTGGTCTCGTATTCCGGATGCCCGGAATCCGCTACCCGAACTAGTCAAATCAAGTACACCTTCGGGTATCTCCGTCGAATCTACTATTGTCAGATTTTTTTTTTTTTTTCCGTATTTCCAATCTGTGAAATTAAATGGATTTAAGCATACAAACTTATTCGAAATTCATCGTTTCTGGTAGTTTTATTGTCAGATTATCGACAAAACAGCGGTGGCGCCATCTTACATCACTTTCAAGAGTTACACGATTCTCGCTTGTTTTTTGGCTCAAATGATTTTGGCTCAAATGGTTTTGGCCCAAACGAGCTGTAACCCGCACTATTTCTCCGAAATTTTATCATTCAGATCGCTGTTGCTATTAATTTGCTCATGCCATCAAAAACTGACAGATGGATGTACTATATATCACGTCAAAGTCACTATATGTCTGGTTTTCGTAATACTGTATGACACCACATACCACTATTTTTAATAAAATAAATACATATTTAACACTTTATTAGATGAAAAATATTTTTTTGTCACCCCGCACTTCGTAATGTCGAAAATCCGTTTGTTATAACATCAATAACTGACGGCTGACTGATGGCCTTGTATATATATTCATAAACTGTATTTCGCTGGAACGGTACAGCAAGTGTCCTGACCAATCACAACTCATTATTTCTGTAGCCGGGATCCCGGGACCCAAGCTTCCATAGAAATGGGTTATAGCTGGCATCAAGAGGCCTTTGATGGTGTTCTGTACAGACACAGTAAATCCATCGATGTGTTAGTAACTTTTGCATAATCTTGAGCCCGTGCAAAGTTTTTTCTCAGCAATTACACCACATTGATTTTGGGCGCAATCGAAAGAGAATTTCTTAACCTTTTAAGCGGCAGAACCAATTCGCCTCATAGTGCCCAAAATGCGGGAAAAAAAAAGTATTCAGATTGTTACGAAATTTAGTACTCGGAGGTTTTTGGGGTCGCTGATTACGAATCCGCTCTCAAAATTTCGAAATTCAAAATGGCGGATTCAATATGGCGGCCGAAAATAAAAAATTCGTTTGAATCGGATAAAAATTGGTACTCGGGGGTTTTTGGGGTCATCGATTACGAATCCGCCCTCGAAATTTCAAAATTCAAAATGGCGGATCCAATATGGCGGACGAAAATGAAAAATTCATTTGAATCGGATAAAAATTGGTACTCGGGGGTTTTCGGGGTCACTGATTACGAATCCGTCCTCAAAATTTATAATTCGAAAACAATATCTCATATGCCGACTATGCACGGGGCAATTTTGAATAGTATTTGTGTTACATTTATTCACATATAAAACTTGAAAAACTCAGGGTTAATATAAAATCAATATGAAGAGAAAGGTGCCATTGCAAAAATTTTACATGATCAATTCATATGTGTCATAGAGAATCTTCTATTTTCAATTTATATACTCCGTAATCAGCGACCCCGAAGAATACTAAATTTCGACCGATTCAAATGAATTTTCGGATTTTTGACCACCATATTGGATCCGCCATTTTGAATTTCGAAATTTCGTAGGCGGATTCGTAATCAGCAATCCCGAAAACCCCTGAATGCCAATGCCTATCCGATTCGAATGAATTTTTGTATTTTCGGCTGCCATATTGGATCCGCCATTTTGAATTTCGAAATTTTGAGGGCGGATTCGTAATCAGCGACCCTAAAAACCCCCGAGTACCAATTTTTATCCGATTAAAATGAATTTTTAATTTTCGGCCGCCATATTGGATCCGCCATTTCGAATTTCGAAATTTTGAGAGCGGATTCGTAATCAGCGACCCCAGAAACCCCCGAGAATCAAATTTGGTGATAATTGATTGACTTAATCACGAGATAATCGATGTGCGCCATATGGCGTCATTGCCGCTTTGGGCCCAGAAAAAATGTGCGCCATATAGCGTCATTGCCGCTTAAAAGGTTAATTAGCCGAAAGTTCAATTTTCAAATTGCGACATAACTCCTGAGCTTCGCAATTCAAGAAAATGACATGTCAATTTTACCCCCACCACCGAAATTTACTTTATTCAGAGATAATATAGTCTCGGCGAGAGCCTCGGGCCAGCAGACGACAGGGCTGTCAATGTACTTGTCCCGACACTCTACCGAGTCTCTTGATATGAATAGAAAAGAATGCTTCAAAAAGTTATTGAAAGCACATTTTTTAATAAAATAAAAATTTTTAGCTTCGGAATGCGATATATTTTTCTTAAAAAGGCCAATTCTGGTGGACTTGGTGGGCATTATATGTTCTTTTTCTTTCTCTCTCTCTATTTCCGTCAAATTTTGGGAAAAATGAACGAATACATTTGTTTCATTACAAATCCATCATATCTTTTATATTCAAAATGATTTCATCAAAAAAATTGAAAGCAATATTTATAAATACGGCGAAAAAACTTGAAGAAGATGGAAAAAATTCGTAAGCTTTACGAAGCTTACGATTAAAATCACAAATCTTGAAAAAACATTATCTTTAAAAAAGAAAACTAATCTGTATCTATTTTTTAAAATGTCAAGAGAATCAAATAACAACTAAAAAATAAAAAACCGAAAAATGTTGCTTTAAATCATTTTGGAAACCGATGCCTCATTCTTCTTATTTGATTCGAAGGGCTAATCAATTGATAAAAAATCCATCTAATTTACGTGCAACATTAAAATTTATTATATCAATTCGAGGCCAAGTATTTTCTAAAAAATTGAAAAAAGTTACCGTTTGAGTTACGTGCAGCACTAAAATTTATAATATCAATCGAAGGACAAGTAATTTATGAGTAACTCCAAATTTCAACATTATGGAATTGTTTTGAGAAGCTTTTAAATCCAAAAAAATCACATGCAAGCTAGTTATTTCTTACTCTATGGTGGCAGAGACTTATAAGAAAATCGATTCTTTTCAGACTTTCAGGAGCTTCTGATATTATTCGCAATATTCGACGTCGATTGGATCGATACAAATTATGTTTAAATATGAGTTAAAAGTACTTGTCCGGCCCATCACTTTCCATTAAAATTGTTTATTCAAATAAAAATCAGGGCTTTTCTTGAACTGATGGAGCACAAATATTCATGCGGAGGGAATATAGCGAGTTATCTTCAAGTAATTTTCCCTTAATTGCACTAATTTAATAAGAATGTAAACCAATTATCCTGTAATATACAAGGGATGTTATTGTGCATCGATAGATAAAAAAGATTTTGCATATTAAAGATGTTCAAGCTTCCAAAATAACTCCCCGGTTTGTATTGCAATAACGGCAATTTTTACTTCTCACTTCTTCCAGCGAACGAATTTCATTCGACATAACTAACTTATACCATTATTAAGAACATTAAACTAATAATAAATCACATTTCATTAAATTTTTAACCAAATGCTGCCGTACAATTTGGTTTTTTTATGATTGATCTTTATTTGAATGAATAGTGGTGGGCCGTACAAGTACTTTTAATTCATATTTAAACATAATTTGTATCGATCCAATCGACGTCGAATATTGTGAATAATATCGGAAGCTCCTGAAAGTCTAAAAAAAATCGATTTTCTTATAAGTCTCTGCCACCATAGAGTAAGAAATGACTATCTTGCATGTGGTTTTTTTGGATTTAAAAGCTTCTCAGAACAATTTCATAATGTTGAAATTTGCAGTTACTCATAAATTATTTGTCTTTCGATTGATATCATAAATTTTAGTGCTGCACGTAACTTAAATGGTAACTTTTTTCAATTTATTAGAAAATACTTGGCCTCGAATTGATATAATAAATTTTAATGCTGAACATAAATTAGATGGAATTTTTTTAAATTGATTTAGCTGTTCGAATCAAATAAGAAGAATGAGGCATCGGCTTCCAAAATGATTTTAAGCGCGATTGTTCGGTTTTTTATTTTTTACTTGTTATTTGATTGTTTTGACACTTTAAAAAATAGATACAGATTAGTTTTTTTTAAAGATAATGTTTTCTCAAGATTTGTGAAATTTTTTCCAATTGTTCTGTATCAAGAGACTCGGTAGAGTCTCGGGACAAGTACATTGACAGCCCTGTCGTCTGCTGGCCCGAGGCTCTCGCCGAGCCTATATTATCTCTGAATAAAGTAAATTTCGGTGGTGGGGGTAAAATTGACATGTCATTTTCTTGAATTGCGAAGCTCAGGAGTTATGTCGTAATTTGAAAATTGAACTTTCAGCTAAATAAGAAATTCTCTTTCGATTGCGCCCAAAATCAATACGATCGGTGGTGTAATTGCTGAGAAAAAACTTTGCACGGGCTCAAGATTATGCAAAAGTTACTAACACATCTATGGATTTACTGTGTCTGTACAGAACACCATCAAAGGCCTCTTGATGCCAGCTATAACCCATTTCTATGGAAGCTCGGGTCACGGGATCCCGGCTACAGAAATAATGAGTTGTGATTGGTCAGGACACTTGCTGTACCGTTCCAGCGGAATACAGTTTATGAATATATATACAAGGCCATCAGTCAGCCGTCAGCTATTGATGTTATAACAAATGGATTTTCGACATTACGAAGAGCGGGGTGACAAAAAAATATTTTTCATCTAATAAAGTGTTAAATATGTATTTATTTTATTAAAAATAGTGGTATGTGGTGTCATACAGTATTACGAAAACCAGACATATAGTGACTTTGACGTGACATATAGTACATCCATCTGTCAGTTTTTGATGGTATGAGCAAATTAATAGCAACAGCGATCTGAATGATAAAATTTCGGCGAAATAGTGCGCGCTGTATGAATTCGATTGAAAATTCTTATATGACTATAAAAAAAAAATGTTATGTAAGTTTTGTGAAAACCATGTGGGTTAGTTTACGCTCATCGCAATCGGTTCGCGAGTGTTTGTTATATAGAACATATATTAGTATTGGGAAATTTCTCCTTGTACAAATTCTTTGATTTTACGTTTATTTATGACATAATTTTGTTGCAATCCTGATTCTGGTTCTTCAAAAATTTTCAACGGGAGTTATGTGAGAATAATAAACTTTCGCTCATTATAACCTCTTAAACGTTCTTTCCAAACAGAAATTTTATGTTGTGTAATTACATTGTAGAAAAAATATGCGTGATTGTATGTAAATGAATGCAAATAAATGTTGAAAAACTTCGGTCAAGTAAAAGTGTCTAATTCAATGTACTGTTGTCATATTTTTTTTCATTTCGTTTGGCTGTGTTCACCGGGCCCTTTTTTCCCATCTCTCCTTAGCTTACAGTAGATCCATACCAATTTCTATTCATTCTCTAGACAATTCGAGTGACATTCGTATTTCTATTTCCTCATATTGAGTTCAATAAATTGGAAAATTTATAACAAAAAGTTTTCATGATTGCTTGTTTATAAACCCAAGTTTTAAAAAATCTTTGGGCCATGTAAATACATAGATATTCACTTGAATTGTTGCATGATGAATTTGGAAATTTATTTCAATGAGTCATTGGTTGCTTATTTTACGTGATATCAAAATTTGTATCTTTGAAATGCAATGAACACCTCTTAAGTTTGACAACGACATGATGAAGCGACACGTATATTGAGTATTTCCAGACCATGTTTACGATTGGCATTATGGATTAAAAAATTCATGTGTGTGAGTCTACGCCTGATCATTTCTGGATGTGATCAAATATTTTGTCTGTGTATAACCATGAAGACATACTAAATTACACTATTTGATTTACTTCAACATGCAGCGTATCTGTCACTTTATTTATTGAATATGCCATAATAAGTTTCAAAAATGTGGTTCGGGTAATTTTAAAGTTTTTTAAATTGATTGATTTTTTATTGAATGAATAGTCATGGGCCGGACAAGTACTTTTAACACATATTTAAACATAATTTGTATAGATCCAATCGACGTTGAATTTTGTGAATAATACGAAAGGATCCTGAAAGCCTGAGAAAAATCGATTCTCTTATAAGTCTCTGCCACCATAGAGTAACAAATGACTAGCTTTCAAGTGATTTTTTTTTGGATTTAAAAGCTTCTTAGAACAATTTAATAATGTCAAAATTTGAAGTTACTAATAAAATACTTGTCCACCAATTGATATCATAAATTTTAGTGCTACACGTAATTCAAGTGGTAACTTTTTTCAATTCATTAGAAAATACTTGGCCTCGAATTGATATAATAAATTTTAATGCTGCACGTAAATTAGATGAAATTTTTTTCAATTGATTTAGCTGTTCGAATCAAATAAGAAGAATGAGGCATCGATTTCCAAGTTTTTTTTTATGGATGGAATTATCAGCAAACACGACACCATCAATGTACTTGTCCCAACCTTTTTTTCCCTAGGGTTTTTTTTTATACAATAATTTTTTTGACAATTAAAAAAAAAAAATTTTTTCAAGTTTTTTTATGGATTGTAAATTACCTTTAAATACTTGGCCTCGAATCGATGTCATATATTTTCATGCTGCATGTAACTTGGATGGAATTTTTTGTCTATTGATTAAGCTTTTAGAATAAGATAAAAAGAATGGGGCATCGATGTGAAATTTTTTTCCAATTGTTCTGTTGAAATTATTTGCACTCGGTTTTATAATTTTTTTTTATGGAATTTTTTTTACACTCTTCGTGATATGACCAGGAAACAAGGGACCATCAATGTACTTGTCCCAACCTTTTTTTGCCTAGGTAAAGTTTACTGAAAAAAGTTTGCGCGGACTCGGATTCAAAATTGAGGTTGATTGCGGCTATTGTAAAAAAGTGCAAATTAATTCGTGTCCTATGATTGACAATGCATACGAAATACATTGTCGGATCGTATTCTGTATGCGTCTTCTTGGCGTCGGTTTGAATGGCCTGATGAAGTTTTGTGCATTTATGAACCTACCGCGCCCCATATTTCAATCTTTCTACGATCGAATCGTAAATTCGATTTCGATTGCCACTCAAGCTGTGAGCGCAGTGAGCAAACAAAAGGCTGCACTTGAAGAGAAGAGAATTTCGTTGGAAATTGGTATGGAGGATGGAGTTATCGGTTCAGGCGACAGATCGTGGCGGAAGCTTTACGCAAAACAATAACGATAGCTACAACAAATCAGTTCAGGCAATAGCCCCCAAGTGTTAGTACGGGAGCAAAAAAATCGTCGGTATTGCCGCTGATATCGCGGAATCATTATTCAACGATGGCCTGAGAAGCCTCATGACAGTTATGGAGACGTTGGGGGTAACCATCGGCCCAAATTGTTTCAATTTTTGCGTTGAAACCGACGTAGCGCGGATCGAGCAGGTGGAGTGCTCGCTCACGGATGCTGCAAAAGAAGAAAGAAGAGCCTCTACAAGTTCGAGAAAAGATGCTGGGGACCTTGATTTGCTTTTTGAAGGCCGGCTATATGGTGCCGGAATCGCTGATTAAAGGTAAACATTTTTTTTTCAATTTATCACATAAATTAACAAATTTTTAATTTTGAATGCGTTTTTCTCAAAACCAATTTTTTGAGTGCGGCACGCAGCCGAACTCAAGCAATTTTTATCCGATCGACTTCAAATTTTGACTGCATCAATATAACTGGATTATCTAAAGAAGTACATAGGATTTTTCCGATATCTCAAAAAAAAAAAAAGTTATAGCCTTTTTCGACGAGAAATTTTACTCGAAAATCGACCTTAAATATCAAAAGCGTGCCTATTTTTTAAAAATCAATATTTTTCAAATCCTTCTCTTCAAAATGTCATTTTATTAACGAAAACACTCGGTATTTTTTTTTCAGATCGACTTTGAAGACAGTTTTGCGCTGCGTGCCGCGGATCACTGCAGAGGCAACAGCACCTGACGCGGGAGCTTCCCTAGCGCCACCATGGGGCGTGAAAAATTAAAAAAAAATTTTATGTATCTTCAGTAAATAACAAACAAAACAAACAAAAATTTAGAATATCTCTTTATTGGATTATGGAAGCAGGTTTTGAAATAAATGGCACAAAGTTTAAGCAGAGCAATTATATATTTTATTCAATGAACTTTACTCTAAGAGATCTATCGATAAACTGAGCGTTGCAGTGGTCGAAAAAGTGACTCTGACTCTAACGACAAAGGGCCTCGTGTCGACCTCTTTCTTTATCTGTATATTCGTTATATAAACAAACTTCTAGGACTGCGAGCACGCTCTCATGTGTATTGTTTAATATCAAGTTTTATTACTATGCTGATGGATTATTTTTGCTCATATTCCAATACTCCCACTCAAAAATAGTCCATCATGATATATATCAAATTTTGCTCTTTTGCTTTTAATCTTATTCAATTTTATTTTACTTCGGGGAATATATAGACATGGTCCAACATTTGTTGCATGGATTGGGAAAAACCCCTCGTTAATAAAAACCCAATCAGACCAGTAATGATTAACATTATTGTATAACATGTATGCTAAGATTAGATTTCTTCCAGGCCTATTTGTTTCCGGATTTTCATGAACTGCACTGCTGGTAGTGGTTTCGTAAATACATCCGCTAGTTGTTGACCTGTTGGAATATATTTCAGAGTTATTACCTTCTGTTCAACCTTTTCTCTTGAAAAGTGATATTTTACATCGATATGCTTTGATCGTTTATGATCCGTGGGGTTGTTGGCTATTGCAATACACCCATTATTGTCTTCGTAAATGACGATTGGAGAGGGCATATCTAAATGAATACTATTTAATAAAAATTTTAACCAGCACGCTTCTTTCACTCCTTCATAGAGAGCCATGTATTCGGCTTCTGTAGAGGATGTAGCAACTGAATTTTGTCTTCTCGTATTCCAAGATATAGTATTTTGATCAAATAATTTGAATAAAAATCCAGATGTACTTTTACGATCAAGCTCATTGCCTGCCCAATCGGAATCGACAAACCCAGTCAGCATATCTTTGTAATCATTTCTTTTATAAATCAATTTCAGTTTCAGCGATCCTTTAACATATCTTAAAACTCTTTTCAAACATTGCCATAATTCCTGATTGTTTTTGTTTTGGAATCTTGATAGCAAATTGAGAGCTAAGCTTAAATCAGGTCGTGTACACAACATTGCATACATCAAACATCCTATGAGATTTTTACATGGTGCTTCGTAAGTCACCTCTGAATTCAATGCAGTGTAATCTAACTTTACTGGTAAAGGAGTACTAACTGCATTGCAATCATTCATGTTGAATTTTTTGAGAACTCTTTCGAGATATGCACTTTGATCTAGAGTTATTATATTGTTCTTTCTTTCAATATTTATTCCCATGAAAAACTTTGCTTCGTTCATGTCTACCATTGAGAATTGATTCATTAAATATCGTTTGAAATTTTTCATTCTGTTTTCTTCGAATGTAATTATCAAAATGTCATCAACGTACAAAATGACATAAATGTTTTTGTTTATATGACCTCTGTCAAGAAAATACAAACAATAGTCTACTGAGGAATTCTTGAATCCTTGTTCTTTGAGAATTTTATCGAAATGTTGAAACCAGCACCGAGCTGATTGCTTCAAACCATATATGGCTTTATTTAGTTTACAAACACTATTTTTATCGGTTTTCATTCCTTCTGGTACTTGCATGTATATTTCCTCTTTTAATAGACCATTCAAAAAGGCTGTTTTTACATCCATCTGATGAATTAATAAATTGTTTTGATTTGCAAAAGCTAAGAGAACTCGAAACGTCGTGATTCGAGCTACAGGTGCAAACGTCTCATTGTAGTCTGATAAATATTGTTGACTAAAACCTTTGGCTACAAGTCTTGCTTTATATTTTGTTAGGTTTCCATAAATATCATTTTTTATTACAAATATCCATTTGCAACCTACAATATTTTTATTAGTCGGACAGGTCACTACATCCCAAGTTTTATTTTTTATAAGGGAAGCAATTTCATCTTTCATTGCTTTCTCCCACTCAAGTCTATCACCCCGATTTTTAATTTCTTCAAATGTTTTGGGAATGTCAGAGACGGTCGACTGTGCACTTATATAGGAACAATGCTCTTCATTATAAGAAATAGTAGGCATGTTTTTAAGACGTACACTTCGTCGTAGTTCGTTTCTTTTCGAACTTTCTTGAGAGATAGTTTCGTCTTCGAATGACGCTTTATTAACTTTATCTGTTTGATAATCAGATTTGTTAATTTCACTCTCTTCCCTTTCATTTGTTTCAGAATTTTGGCCAATTTCTAGTTTTTGCCTTTTAATGGCACTAGAATTTTCGTTAAGATCGGATTCTTTGACTTGTTTTTCAATATTGGAATTTTCTTTTTCAATCCCTTTACTTTGTACGAGAGGACGCGAATTTTTGAAATTTATTTCATCAAAAATAACATCGCGAGCAATGATAAATTTATTTGTTTCTGTGTTCAGTACTTTATAGCCATTTGTCTCATAGCCTATAAATATTCCTTTGAATGAACGTTTATCGAATTTACTCTTTCGATTTTTATCATGAACATACACGGTACTACCGAAAATCTTTAAATGATTGACGCTTAGCCTTTTATTGTGCCACAGTTCGTACGGGATCTTGTTTGCTGGAAGAGCTTTCGTCGGGGATAAGTTTAGTAAATAAGCTGCGGTTAAAATCGCTTCTCCCCAAAATTCTTTGCTCAACTCTGCCCCGTGTATCATAGCACGTGCTTTCTCAGTCAATGACTTGTTCATACGTTCTGCTACGGAATTTTGTTGAGGCGTATACGGTACTGTTAAGTGGTATTGTATTCCCTTCTCCGTACAGAAAGATTTAAATTCATTTGAGAGATACTCTTTTCCATTATCACAATACAAGTGAGCTACTTTTAAATTGAAATGTGCTTCACTTTTAGCAACATAGTCTTGAAACCGTTTTAAAACATCGGATTTATGACTGAATAAATAAACAACAGTGTAATGAGTAAATTCATCTATGAAAGTTACAAAGTATCTTCTCTCGTCAATTGTAGGAGGTGTGATTGGTCCACACACATCTGAATGAATGACAAATAATGGTCTTGTTACATGTGATCTGTCCTTTTCTTTTGAAAAGCTGAGACGTGCTTGTTTTCCGTAAACACAAGCTTCACAAATGTCATTCGTGGGATTTATAGCTTCTAATTCTTTGCGATCGAAAAGCAAATTATTCCTTTTCATTTCTAGGAATTTTGACTTGCCCATATGACCTAAACGCTCATGCCAAAGTTTATATGTGCTTGAATTTGCATTTGCATTATTACACATTTTCTTGTGAATGATTAAGTCAACACATATCAAATTATAAACTGACTTACCATTTGCGATGATTTTGTCACCTCTTTCAATGGATGTTTTGCCATTTTTATGAAAAATAACTGTCATACCAGAGTTTTGAATTTGTCGTACTGATAACAAGTATTAAAAGGTCGTGACCGTCGTTTTAAATGATTTTCTATATTCGCATTGTCAATAAATAAATTTTAAAAAATGTTTAACTGTGAAAAAATATGAGATCTATTGTAACATATACAGTGTATGAATTACGTTTCCTGTAGGAATTCTGAATTTTGGAAATAAAAAAAAATGAGATCATTTTCTAACGTAGCCAAGTACAGTGAATGAATTAAGGTTCTTGTGGAATTCATTCGTGTACACTTTTAGCCCTAATCCCTCACTTATTCATAAAAATTTTCCAGCAAACGTCACAGAGCAACAAAGGTTTCTCGAATGATTTTGCAATTATTAAGAGATTATCATCTGTTTTTATGCTAGCACGGGTTATAAACTTAAAACAGTTTACGCGTACAAGTGCATGCATTGTATCTATATGATGAACTGCACAAATTCATTTTCAACATTACACACAAGCTTGGCGTGCATGGTTTTCAATCGGAAGCTCGGGAAGAGACAATTGTTTAAATTTACTATGAAAACAATAATTAATTAGAATTGTATGAACGAGTGTGAAAAAAACCGATCCCCCAATAAAATAAGAGGGGCCCTGTTATATAATGATTTGGTAAACAATACAGATGGGTGAAATTTGTGGATAAAATTGAACAATTAAACGAACGGATAAAGAAATGAAATCAATCAATCCCTTTATATGCCTTTATCTTGTACGGATAGATACGGCCATTCTTTCATGCCCATACGCATTTTAATTTATCGACGCGTCACTTTCACTCGTTTGTCCGTACACTCTTTTTTTTACCAAATGGGCAGATGATTGGATGAATTACACAAGTATTGAAATGGATGAACAAAGAAGTAAGCTGTGTAAACATTGATTTGAGAAAAGAAAACGCGTTGAATACGAAACTTTTGGAGTAATGAATTTATCAGTCAAACTGGTCAAGAATAGATATTTTTCTTTGTGTACACAGCGCGAGATCTTACGTCGAACTACTCAATAAAATAGTTGGATGGAAAAGGGATGGCAAATTAAAAAACAATTACATGAGAGGATCATCAAGTTTTCTTCAAATATATGGACGGATGAGGCATTCCTTCGCCGAGCTTCCGATTGAAAACCATGCACGCCAAGCTTGTGTGTAATGTTGAAAATGAATTTGTGCAGTTCATCATATAGATACAATGCATGCACTTGTACGCGTAAACTGTTTTAAGTTTATAACCCGTGCTAGCATAAAAACAGATGATAATCTCTTAATAATTGCAGAATCATTCGAGAAACCTTTGTTGCTCTGTGACGTTTGCTGGAAAATTTTTATGAATAAGTGAGGGATTAGGGCTAAAAGTGTACACGAATGAATTCCACAAGAACCTTAATTCATTCACTGTACTTGGCTACGTTAGAAAATGATCTCATTTTTTTTTTATTTCCAAAATTCAGAATTCCTACAGGAAACGTAATTCATACACTGTATATGTTACAATAGATCTCATATTTTTTCACAGTTAAACATTTTTTAAAATTTATTTATTGACAATGCGAATATAGAAAATCATTTAAAACGACGGTCACGACCTTTTAATACTTGGCGTGCCTTTTTTACTTTTTGAAGTTTTAATATTTACTGATTTCACTTCTTTTTGCGAGACGTGACAACTATATAGGAATCGTCTTTCATTCACTATATTTGTCAACTTCAGAAAACGATCTCATTTTTTTTTCTATTTTGAAGTTTTTTATTGATAATACAAATATAGAAAATTATTGGAAACTACGGTCGCGACCTTTTAATAATCGGCGTTCTTTTTTTACTTTGTCAATTATTTTTTTTTCTAATTTAGCTTATTTTTTAGAGGCGTGACAATATTTACTTAAGAAAAAAAAATACATTCATCGTCTTCGACGAAAATTTTTAAAACGATTTGTTTCAAGTTGAGTGCTTTTCTCTATGTGCCAAAAGCAATCGACACAGCCAATTTTTCTATATAGACGGACGAAAACTGTGCGGTTATGTTCATGTGAGTTGAAACCTTTTACAAGCAATAATGGTGACGATTTTGATTATCCATTCAGCAAATCGAATTTTCCAATGAAAGATTGGGAAATTCCTATGCAATGTGATGGTATTTTCATTTCCTATTCCTTTTTTTGAAAAGTTCCACTTGTTTACTTGGAAAAATGATTTTTGAAACTATCTTCTTTTCATTCATGGATTCCATGTTGACATGGATACTGTCAATGGTTTGCAATGTCCAAGGAGATGTTTCCATGGTATTCAATGTCTAAGACCACAGCTTTATGGTTATTGGTGTCCAGTGATATTTTTTTAATGGTCTTCTGTAACGTCTGAACCTGCCTCGTCAATGCAAACTATTAAATCGCAGATCTAGATATCGATAACTATGAGGAAATATATCGTAAACCATTGCACCATTTACCTAAATATCGGGAAATATAAAATTGGCGAATATATATTGAAAAATACGAAGGCATCCACCTAGCCATCGAAAACCCTATAGTCGCCAAACTAGACATCGTAAACTATAGAGCCGACGACCTAGATA
The DNA here is from genome assembly GCF_019457755.1 of Venturia canescens. Classification (NCBI taxonomy): domain Eukaryota; kingdom Metazoa; phylum Arthropoda; class Insecta; order Hymenoptera; family Ichneumonidae; genus Venturia; species Venturia canescens. The sequence continues at coordinate 27,552,714 of NC_057422.1, forward strand.
TCGAAAAGCTTAGAAAAACTCACCACACTATCGGAAACTATGGAGCCATTGACTTTCATATCGGGAACCATTGACAAATTCACCTTAACATCGGAAACTATGGAGCTATCGACCGGGATAGTGAAAACTATGAAGTCGTCAACCTAGTCCACGAAAACAATGGGAAAACATACCTGGACATTGAAAACTACGGAGCCGTTGATCTAGACCTCGAAAAGCATGAAGAAACATACCAAGGCGACGAAAGCCATGGAGAAATATACCTAGCCATCGAAAACCATGGAGCTGTCGATGTAGACATCGAAAACAATGGAACCGTCGACCTAGACCATGAAAACCATGGAGAACCATAACCAAACATCGAAAACTATGGAATTGTTGACCTAGCATCAAAAGCCATGACGGAATATACCTGGACCACGAAAACCATGAAGGAACATACGTAGACATTTAAAACTATGAAGAAATATACCTGGACATCCAAAACCATGGAGGAATATACCTAGACATTGAAAAATATATAGACACATACCTAGACATCGAAAAGTATGGAGTCATCGACCTAGATCACGGAAATGATGAAGAAATATACCTAGAAAACAAAAACTATGGAAACTCAGACCGAGCCATCGAAAACTGTGGAACCATCAATTTAGACCACGAAAACCATGGAGAAACATACCCAGACATCGAAAAACATGGAGGAATATACCTGAACCACGAAAACCATGATGAAACATGCCTAGACATTGAAAACCATGGAGGAATATACCTGGACGACGAAAAACATGGAGGAATATACCTGGACCACGAAAACCATGGAAGAATCTACGTAGACCACGAAAACCATAGAAAAACATATCCATACATCGAAAACCATGGAGGAATATACCTGGACCACGAAAACCACGTAGGAACATATCCAGACATCGAAAACCATGAAGGCATATACTTAGACATCAAAACCCATGGAAGAATTATCCTAGACCACGAAAACCATGAAGAAACATGCCTAGACATTGAAAACCATGGAGGTATATACCTAGACATCGAAACCCATGGAGGAATTATCCTCGACCACGAAAACCCGAGAGAAACATACCTGAACATCGAAAACTGTGGAGCCGTCGACCTCAACTGCGAAAACCATGAAGAAACATACCCAGACCACGAAAACCATGAAGAAACATATCCATACATTGAAAACCATGGAGAAATATACCTGGACCACGAAAACCATGTAGGAACATATCCAGACATCGAAAACCATGAAGGAATATACCTAGACATCAAAACCCATGAAGGAATTATCCTAGACCACGAAAACCATGGAGAAGCATACTTGGGCATCGAAAACTGTGGAGCCGTCGACCTCGACCCCGAAAACCATGATAAAACATGCCTAGACATTGAAAACCATGGAGGAATATACCTAGACATCAAAACCCATGGAGGAATTATCCTCGACCACGAAAACCCGAGAGAAACATACCTGAACATCGAAAACTGTGGAGCCGTCGACCTCGACTGCGAAAATCATGAAGAAACATACCCAGACCACGAAAACCATGGAGAAACAAATCCAGCCATCGAAAACCATGGAGGAATATACCTGAACCACGAAAACCATGATGAAACATGCCTAAACATTGAAAACCATGGAGGAATATGCCTGGACCACGAAAACCATGTAGGAACATATCCGGACATCGAAAACCATGAAGGAATATACCTAGACATCAAAACCCATGGAGGAATTATCCTAGACCACGAAAACCATGAAGAAACATGCCTAGACACTGAAAACCATGGAGGAATTATCCGAGACCACGAAAACCATGGAGAAACATACCTGGACATCGAAACCTGTGGAGCCGTCAACCTCGATCGCGAAAACCATGGAGGAATATATCTGGACATAAAAAACTATGGGGTCGTCCACCTAGAAATCGAAATTCGCGATAGAATGTACCTAAACCTAGTCCTCCAAAACCCATGATCTATCGCCCTAGACATCCTCGAAAAATCCAGCGGCGTCGACCAGAATTTTATATTTTTTTATTTTTATTATTTATTATTTTTTATATTATATATTGTATAATATAATATATATATTATATTATATATTAATTATAATAAAATATTTATTATAATAATATTTTATTATTAATTAATATTAATAAATAAAATATATATTATATAATTATATACATATTTTATGCGCAAACCAGGAGCTGGTATTGCCCCCGCTGTGCGCCCATTCTCTGTCTCTCTCGCTCGGCGACGCAGAAGGAGAGGGGGTAGCCGCGTTCAGCGCAGTGCGTGACGTAGAGTGTGACAAAAGTAAGAAATCGTGCAAAGGACGTAAGTCCAAATGTAAACAAGCGTAACTTACGCCCCTCTGTCTCTAAGAAAATGAAAATCCCGAAATGATGGATTTTAAATCACTAACGTTACATATCTTAGGATCTACTGGACGGATTTACTTGCAACAAAGACCAATGGAAAGAGAAAAATCGAAAAAAAATCGTCACAAATTTTCAAGTTCTTTTATGAAATGGTTTATTTGTGAGAACCATTTGAAAATTCTGTGACGTCATAAAACCGGCATATTCGCGTATATAAGAGTAGCGGCAGGGCTCGCGCTGGCTTTTCTTTTGCGCTGCAGTTTTTCCTTTTAATACTTGGCGTTGAGCCGCTACCGCGTCTCTTGATAAGGTATACGGAATTTCCGGAGCGTATAGCACGTTCTCAAGGATTCCTGATACTCCCTGATCTGTCGTCACTTCTATGGTTCCTCTCTTCGTCGCCATGATAACTTCGTTCTTCTTCGCCACTGTTATCTCCACTGGTACTGGCAAATCCCATACCTTCGAAAAGGCATCATCTCGATTAGTCAAATGATGAGTTGCTCCAGAATCAAGAATAAAAGTCAACTTATCTTCTGTGTCAATCGGCTTATTAGATGACACTCGAACTCCAGTCATGAAACCGAAACCTTCAGTATCTTGAAATTGCACTGTCTGGATTGTTCGTTGACGGTCCTCCGAGTTTTGCTTTCTTTGCTTATAATAGCAATCTTTTTCCTCGTGGTTTCTTCGTCCGCAGAAATCACACCTTTTATTATTATCATTTTTTAAGTTGTGATTATTTTTCTTGTATTTCGTGTTTTGCTGATATTGTTGAAAGTTGGATCCCCGGGCAAATTTATTGATTGATTTTTGTTTAAAATTCTGTCGACGGTTGTTGAATTTTTTTCCATTTCTGTTTTGTTTTTGTGATTTATCTTGATGTTGAACTTCTGTTTGCAACACTTTACCACTTGTGTCGTTTCTCTCATTTTGTATTTTTATCTCATAGTCTAGGAGTCTTGTTTTTACAAACGTAAGATTCACTTTATCATCGGCCATCGTTTGAATTGCTGTTGTCACTGGATCGTAGCTTGTCGGCATAGTTAGAAGGAGTTTAGCAATTTTACTTGTTTCTTGTAGTTTTACTCCGGCGGCTTCAAGTTCGACAATCGTTTCATCAAATAGAATAAAATGTTTTGTCAAGGAAGTATCTTCTTTAAATTTGAGAGTAATCAATTTCTTCTCCATAGTCAGCTGAGATGCCAAACTCTATCTTGCATATAGAGAATCTAATTTTCTGAATATTTCACGCGCGGTATCATCGTCTTTCGCGACTCCAAGTGCGGAATCACTCAAATGTTCAATTATGGCACCTTTCGCAAATCTTTCCTTAGTTTCCCAATCTTCTGTCATTTTTTCTGGTGGATCACTTTTAAGTACACATGACGCATTTCCTTCCGCGATCAAGGCAAACATTCGCATTTTCCATATACTGTATTTTTCACCGTTAAACGGCGTAATGTTTCTTTTTGTCTTTTTATCAATATCGTCACTCATGATAACTATTTGAACTTCACTATAGTTTCAATTACCACGACCAATATTTCACCATCAATAAATATAGATTATTTTATCGTAAATCAATATTCATTATTTTCAAGTAAAACTTTTAAATGTATCTTATTATGTGCCTGGGCCCATAACCTATTGGATTATGGAAGCAGGTTTTGAAATAAATGGCACAAAGTTTAAGCAGAGCAATTATATATTTTATTCAATGAACTTTGCTCTAAGAGATCTATCGATAAACTGAGCGTTGCAGTGGTCGAAAAAGTGACTCTGACTCTAACGACAAAGGGCCTTGTGTCGACCTCTTTCTTTATCTGTATATTCGTTATATAAACAAACTTCTAGGACTGCGAGCACGCTCTCATGTGTATTGTTTAATATCAAGTTTTATTACTATGCTGATGGATTATTTTTGCTCATATTCCAATACTCTTTTTTTCCCACAAAAAAAAATTCTTGAAAAACGGCAAAAAAACAGGGGGTCACATTGGTGTTGTCCCTTAACTGGCTATAATTTTGTGTTTACGGCTGAGCGATTCGCTTCAATGTTCCCGTGACTACAGTTCTACAAACGTATTTTGTCCTTTTTTGATTCCAAATTGATGTCACTGAATTTGCAATCAGAATAAACTTGTACCAATTGGTAGATCAGAAAAGTGTTTTTTTTTTCACGGTGAAATATTGAAATTATCATTCAATCACCTTCAAAAAAGAAAAGAAAAATGTCTGTGTGCTAATGAGTCGACGATAACAATTTGAAAAAAATGAATAAAGTTTAATCAATTTATTTTTTTATGAATTTTAATTTTAAGTATTTTTTTATTTCCAGATTACTTATGGGTGGAAGGTGATATTTGTGAAGTTTCGATCCAACTGATAAATCCTCTACCCTTCGAACTCAACGTCTCTAATATGCGGTTACTGACGAACGGTATTGTTTTCGAATCTCTTCCCGAGAGTATTACTCTCCCTGCCGAATCAAGACCGATTGTTGTTACTTTGGCTGGTACGCCGAAAGAGGTCGGAGATCTTGAGATTTTGGGTTTCAGCACTCATACACTGGGAGTCAAGTCGAATTGTCGATTGAAATATATAAAAGCTACACCATATCCACATTATATGGTCGAAATAATTCCAGCGTTGCCGAAAATTGAAATCGTTACGAGCCTGCCGCAAACTGCTAGCTTCAGCTCGGGTGAAAATATTGTTACCAGCGCAAGTGTATCCCTTTATGGGGGAGAAAGGTGAGTAATTAGGGCTATCAGAAATAAGTTCGAATACTATGTCAAATACCCCCCCCCCCCTCCCCGCCCCCTTCAATGTTTAGGTTCACCGGTTGAAATTTCTGTCCACATTAAAAGTTTACTAGCTCGGTCACAAATCAACAAAATCGAATTTTATAAAAGTCATTTTAAAGAGAACAAATCGAGCTACAATTTGCTGCCTCGTAATATTTTCAATACATTTTTCGGTGCTGGCAGGCGCTTTATTTATGGCTTTCGTGAACTCGTTGCCTATCTAGTGGAAATTTTTTTCTCCACTTTTCGCCATAACAGCTTCGGAAGGAATAGCAAAAGCTTCATTTTTATTTTTCAGAAAGCACAACCATAAAAAAGTTATTAAACCAACTGTAAACAGTTTCAACAGAACGATTAAAAAAAAATCACAAATCCTGAAAAAACATTACTTTAAACAAAATACAAATCTGGAATTATTTTTTAAAGTGTCAAAAAAATCAAATAAAACGTAAGAATTAAAAACAAAACGAAAAATAATAATAAAAAAGTTTTAAAAAATCAATTGAAAAAAATTTCCATCCAAGTTACGGCCAGCATTAAAACTTATGATATCAATTCGAGGCCAAGTATTTAATGATTATTCGGAATATTTATTCCTACAGGTACCATCAGGAACTTGAGAAAGTTCTTATGAATCAAAAAAATTACCATTTGAGTTACGTGCAGCACTTCAATTTATGATATCAATCGGAGGACAAGTGTTTTATTAGTAATTCCGAGTTTTAACATTATGAAATTGCTCTAAGAAGCGTTTAAATAACAAAAAAAACACATCAAAGGTATAGTTAAGAGACGCGGCAGCGGCTTGACGCCAAGTATTAAAAAGAAAAAAACAAGAGTGTAAAAGAAAAGCCAGCGCGAGCCCTGCCGCACTCTTGCATACGCGAATATGTCGATTTATGACGTCATAACGTTTTTCGAACTCACAGTTAAAAATCTGAAAATTAGTGATGATTTTTTTTCGATTTTTCTCTTCCAATTGATCTCTATTGCAAGTAATTCCGTTCATTCAATCCCGAGATATGATGATTTAGACGATTAAAATCGAGTGTTTCGGTACGCGCTAGTCGTTTGGAGTCAGAAAGACTTAAGTAGCGTTTGTTTCCATTTGGACATACGCTCTCTGCACGAAACGTTACTTTTGTCCCGTTTCGTTTCGCCCAGTCCACTGAACGTGCTATCCCCTCTACTCGCTCCCGATCGAGCGGGAGAGACAGCGCGCGAAGACTCGTTCCCTCTCTCTCCCAATCGTAGTAGCGTACCTGGTGAGAGAACTATACATATATTACATATTGAAAAATGAAAAAAATCAAAGAGGTTCACCGTCACAAAGTCGTTGAATGGACATGGAATGGCCCATATATTACCGGGGAAAAGTTTTCGAAAACCATAAACTTCCCCTAGGAAAAAAAAGGTTGGGACAAGTACATTGATGGTCCCTCGTTTGCTGATAATTCCATCGATAAAAAAAACTTAAAAAAATTTTTGTTTTTAAATTGTAAAAAAAATTATTTTATAAAAAAAATATAGAACAATTCGAAAAAAATTTCACAAATCTTGAAAAAACATTATATTAAAGCAAAAACTAATCTGTATCTATTTTTCAAAGTGTCAAAAGAATCAAATAACAAGTAAAAAATAAAAAACCGAAAAATCGGTTTTGAAATCATTTTGGAAACCGATGCCTCATTCTTCTTATTAGATTCGGACAGCTAAATCAACTGAAAAAAATTTCATCTAATTTACGTGCGGCATTAAAATTTATTATATTAATTCGAGGCCAAGTATTTTCTAATGAATTGAAAAAAGTTATCACTTGAATTACGTGCAGCATTAAAATTTATGATATCAATCGGTGGACAAGTATTTTATTAGTAACTCCAAATTTTGACATTATTAAATTCTTCTAAGAAGCTTTTAAATCCAAAAAACTCACATGAAAGCTAGTCATATGTTACTCTATGGTGGCAGAGACTTATAAGAAAATCAATTCTTCTCAGACTTTCAGGATCCTCTGGTATTATTCACAAAATTCGACGTCGATTAGATCGATACAAATTATGTTTACATATATGTTAAAAGTACTTGTCCGGCCCATCACTATTCATTTGAATAAAAATCAATCATGAAAAAATGGAATTGTATGGCAGAATCCGGTTAAACATTTATTGAAATGCGATTCATTATTAGTTTAATGTTCTTAATAATAGTATAGGTTAGTTCTTATTCCGAATGGAATTCGTTCACTGGAAGAATAAGTGGGCAGCAAAAATTGCCGTCATTGAATACAAACTGGAGAGTTATTTTTTAAACTTGAACATATATATTATGTACAATTATTTTCATTTATCAATGCACAATAATATCCCTTGTACATTGCGGAACAATTTCTTTGCTTTTTTTTATTAAATTAGTGCAATTACGTAAAAATTACTTGAAGATAATTCTCTCAATTCCCTCTGCATGGATACTTGCGATCCATCAGTTCTAGACAAGCACTGATTATTATTGGGATGAACAATTTAAACGGAAAGTGATGAAAAGTTTTTTGGATTTAAAAGCTTCTTAGAAGAATTTAATAATGTCAAAATTTGGAGTTACTAATAAAATACTTGTCCACCGATTGATATCATAAATTTTAATGCTGCACGTAATTCAAGTGGTAACTTTTTTCATTTCATTAGAAAATACTTGGCCTCGAATTAATATAATAAATTTTAATGCCGCACGTAAATTAGATGAAATTTTTTTCAGTTGATTTAGCTGTCCGAATTTAATAAGAAGAATGAGGCATCGGTTTCCAAAATGATTTCAAGACCGATTTTTCGGTTTTTTATTTTTTACTTGTTATTTGATTCTTTTGACACTTTGAAAAATAGATACAGATTAGTTTTTGCTTTAATATAATGTTTTTTCAAGATTTGTGAAATTTTTTTCGAATTGTTCTGTATTTTTTTCATAAAATAATTTTTTTTACAATTTAAAAACAAAAATTTTTTTAAGTTTTTTTTATGGATGGAATTATCAGCAAACGAGGGACCATCAATGTACTTGTCCCAACCTTTTTTTTCCTAGGGGAAGTTTATGGTTTGATATCACGTCTTTGTTCTCAAAAGTTCCTTATTTATTTTCAGTTGACTATAGGATTTTTCAAGAGACTCGGTAGAGTCTCGGGACAAGTACATTGACAGCCCTGTCGTCTGCTGGCCCGAGGCTCTCGCCGAGACTATATTATCTCTGAATAAAACGATTCGCGGTGGTGGGGGTAAAATCGACATGTCATTTTCTTGAATTGCGAAGCTCAGGAGTTATGTCGCAATTTGAAAATTGAACTTTCAGCTAATTAAGAATATCTCTTTCGATTGCGCCCAAAATCAGCATGATCGGTGGCGTAATTGCTGAAAAAAAACTTTGCACGGGCTCAAGATTATGCAAAAAGTACCAACATATTTACGCAGCTGACGTATCCGTATATGGGTTCAGACCGATACATACAAGGGCTTCTTGATGCCCATCATAACCAATCACCGGTGAGAATCTATCCGTCTCGACCAATCGCCGATGAGAAAGTTTCTGATAGTCCTCAATGTTTTCTTGTATACCGTCTGTTATCGTCTGTTATGTTATTATAAAGTGATTGCGATCGTAGCCCCGTGGATCAACGGTGCAAGATTTGCAAATTTCGTTTAAATAAATAAAACATTATTGGAAATAGCAGTGGATATAATCAATTTTATTTTTTTCATAAAAGAAGTTTCAATAAGTTTCGAGCCCAATTCACGACAATAATATGTATAATAAATAAAACCTCAAAAGTGGATTAATTGATCTCATACAGTGTACTGAGAGTGAGTAAAATTTAATGTTGAGAAGTGAAAAGGTGAATAATGTGTGTCGTGAAAATTAAGAATTATCTGTTCTACTTCGATATCGTAATATATACATAGATAGCAAATTTGCGAGATTTCGCGTCATGTTGACGTTTGAGGTTATGACCGCCGGAGTGCTGTTGCGTGCAGAGTGTAGAAAAATAAAAGTGGTTATTGAAAAGTGGAAGGAATCGATATTATTAATGACGTGACTAATTAGTGTTGAATAATAATAATAATAACAATGAGAAAAAAAACGTTCGTTCATTATAACCTCTAAAACATTCTTTCCAAACCGAAATTCTATGTTGTGTAATTACATTAAAGAAAGATGTGGATGGTTGTGTGTAAACGAATTCAAATAAATTTTAAAAAACTTTGGTCAAGTAATTCAATGTATTGTTGTCATAATTTCTTTCATTTAGTTTAGCTGTGTTCACCGGTCCCTTTTTTCCACCTCCTTAGCTTACAGTGTATTGTCATACCAATTTCTATTTGTTCTCCAGACAATACGAGAGATATTCGTATTTCTATTTTTTTATATTAATTTCAACAAGATAATTTGAAATATTTATAACAAAAAGCCTTCATGATTGCTTGTTCATACACCCAAGTTTTGAAAAATCTTTGGGCCATGTAAATGTATAGATATATTCACTTGAGTTGTTACATGATAAATTTGGAAATTTATTTCAATAAGTCATTGGGTGCTTAATTTTCATGATATCAAAATTTGTATCTTCGAAATGCAATGAACACCTCTAAAGTTCGACAAAGTGATGAAGCGACATGTATATTGAATATTTCCAGACCATGTTTGCGATTGGCATTGTGGGTTGAAAAATTCATGTCTGTAAGTCTACACCTGATCATTTTTAGATGTGATCAAATATTTTGTCCGTGGATAACCATGGAGACATACAAAATTACAGCATTTTGCTTGCTTCAACATGCATCGTATCTGTCACTTTTTTTTTGAATGTGTCATAATAAGTTTCAAAAATGTGGTTCATGTAATTTTGAAGTGTTTTTCCCTATAGCACCAAAGTCTGTATAACTGGTATGTAACAAGTACCTATGAACTTTGATATTTCCGTGAAATAGCAGGTATGCCAATCTTTTAACTTTTTGGTTCCGACTGGAATATATTAACAAAAATATTCATTACTAAAGTCTTCACCTACTTATTTCTGAATAGATCTGAAATTACTGTCTTCAGAAACTAATGCACAGATACATGAAACAATTTTGATTTGTGTTCTCTTTCAATTGCGCTGTCTTTTTTCTTTTTAACTATGGCTCTGCTCTTGCCGATCCTTGTTTTGACTCCATCGGTTTGCAGCGGATCGATGCATATTATTAATTGGTTGCCTAATATGTGTGTCCTAGGATTTTCTACTATTTCTTCATGCTGATTGTGGTAACGTGATTCAAGAGGTTTCCAATTATGATCATCAATCGCACATTTTGTACAACAGATTCTCAAAACAGTTTCTGGTCTTGATATAAGTGTAGTTATTCTTTTTCCACCTGGTCTGTCGAGTAATAAATTTTGAAACTTGTTCCAAAAAGTCTTTGGATGCTTTTTTTGCTGATAACATGAAAAGTTGAATCTTCGGAATGCGGTAGGCAAACACAAATATTGACAACAATACTTATGAAATAACGTGTATGTTGAGTATTCCTATTCTGCAAACTGCAAATGTGGAATTATTGGTGAAAACATTCATTACGATAAGTGTACAGTTGCTCAGTTTTCGATGCGATTAAGTATAATACCTGCCAACATCATGGAAACCTACAGAATTTCTGAATGTTATGTGCGCTATGTCATTTCAATCTATATTCGCATTGTCAATAAATAAATTTAAAAAAATGTTTAACTGTGAAAAAATATGAGATCTATTGTAACATATACAGTGAATGAATTACGTTTCCTGTAGGAATTCTGAATTTTGGAAATAAAAAAAAATGAGATCATTTTCTAACGTAGCCAAGTACAGTGAATGAATTAAGGTTCTTGTGGATTTCATTCGTGTACACTTTTAGCCCTAATCCCTCACTTATTCAGAAAAATTTTCCAGCAAACGTCACAGAGCAACAAAGGTTTCTCGAATGATTCTGCAATTATTAAGAGATTATCATCTGTTTTTATGCTAGCTCGGGTTATAAACTTAAAACAGTTTACGCGTACAAGTGCATGCATTGTATCTATACGATGAACTGCACAAATTCATTTTCAACATTACACACAAGCTTGGCGTGCATGGTTTTCAATCGGAAGCTCGGGAAGAGACAATTGTTCAAATTTACTATGAAAACAATAATTAATTAGAATTGTATGAACGAGTGTGAAAAAAACCGATCCCCCAATAAAATAAGAGGGGCCCTGTTATATAATGATTTGGTAAACAATACAGATGGGTGAAATTTGTGGATAAAATTGAACGATTAAACGAACGGATAAAGAAATGAAATCAATCAATCCCTTTATATGCCTTTATCTTGTACGGATAGATACGGCCATTCTTTCATGCCCATACGCATTTTAATTTATCCACGCGTCACTTTCACTCGTTTGTCCATACACTCTTTTTTTTACCAAATGGGGAGATGATTGGATGAATTACACAAGTATTGAAATGGATGAACAAAGAAGTAAGCTGTGTAAACATTGATTTGAGAAAAGAAAACGCGTTGAATACGAAACATTTGGAGTAATGAATTTATCAGTCAAACTAGTCAAGAATAGATATTTTTCTTTGTGTACACAGCGTGGGATCTCACGTCGGACTACTCAATAAAATAGTTGGATGGAAAAGGGATGGCAAATTAAAAAACAATTACATGAGAGGATCATCAAGTTTTCTTCAAATATATGGACGGATGAGGCATTCCTTCGCCGAGCTTCCGATTGAAAACCATGCACGCCAAGCTTGTGTGTAATGTTGAAAATGAATTTGTGCAGTTCATCGTATAGATACAATGCATGCACTTGTACGCGTAAACTGTTTTAAGTTTATAACCCGAGCTAGCATAAAAACAGATGATAATCTCTTAATAATTGCAGAATCATTCGAGAAACCTTTGTTGCTCTGTGACGTTTGCTGGAAAATTTTTATGAATAAGTGAGGGATTAGGGCTAAAAGTGTACACGAATGAATTCCACAAGAACCTTAATTCATTCACTGTACTTGGCTACGTTAGAAAATGATCTCATTTTTTTTTATTTCCAAAATTCAGAATTCCTACAGGAAACGTAATTCATTCACTGTATATGTTACAATAGATCTCATATTTTTTCACAGTTAAACATTTTTTTAAATTTATTTATTGACAATGCGAATATAGAAAATCATTTAAAACGACGGTCACGACCTTTTAATACTTGGCGTGCCTTTTTTACTTTTTGAAGTTTTAATATTTACTGATTTCACTTCTTTTTGCGAGACGTGACAACTATATAGGAATCGTATTTCATTCACTATATTTGTCAACTTCAGAAAACGATCTCATTTTTTTTTATATTTTGAAATTTTTTATTGATAATGCAAATATAGAAAATTATTGGAAACTACGGTCGCGACCTTTTAATAATTGGCGTTCTTTTTTTACTTTATCAATTATTTTTTTTCTGATTTAGCTTATTTTTTAGAGGCGTGACAATATTTACTTAAGAAAAAAAATACATTCCTCGTCTTCGACGAAAATTTTTAAAACGATTTGTTTCAAGTTGAGTGCTTTTCTCTATGTGCCAAAAGCAATCGACACAGCCAATTTTTCTATGTAGACGGACGAAAACTGTGCGGTTATGTTCATGTGAGTTGAAACCTTTTACAAGCAATAATGGTGACGATTTTGATTATGCATTCAGCAAATCGAATTTTCCAATGAAAGATTGGGAAATTCCTATGCAATGGGATGATATTTTCATTTTCTATTCCTTTTTTTGAAAAGCTCCACTTGTTTACTTGGAAAAATGATTTTTGAAACTATCTTCTTCTCATTCATGGATTCCATGTTGACATGGATACTGTCAATGGTTTGCAGTGTCCAAGGAGATGTTTCCATGGTATTCAATGTCTAAGACCACAGCTTTATGGTTATTGGTGTCCAGTGATATTTTTTCATGTAATCATTCTTCTGTAACGTCTGAACCTGCCTCGTCAATGTAAACTATTAAATCGCAGATCTAGATATCGATAACTATGAGGAAATATATCGTAAACCATTGCACCGTTTACCTAAATATCGGGAAATATAAAATTGTCGAATATATATTGAAAAATACGAAGGCATCCACCTAGACATCGAAAACCCTATAGTCGCCAAACTAGACATCGAAAACTATAGAGCCGACGACCTAGATATCGACAACCTTAGAAAAACTCACCACACTATCGGAAACTATGGAGCCGTTGACTTTCATATCGGGAACCATGGACAAATTCACCTTAACATCGGAAAATATGGAGCTATCGACCGGGATAGTGAAAACTATGAAGTCGTCAACCTAATCCACGAAAACAATGGGAAAACATACCTGGACATTGAAAACTACGGAGCCGTTGATCTAGACCTCGAAAAGCATGAAAAAACATACCAGGACGACGAAAGCCATGGAGAAATATACCTAGCCATCGAAAACCATGGAGCTGTCGACGTAGACATCAAAAACAATGGAACCGTCGACCTAGACCATGAAAACCATGGAGAACCATAACCAAACATCGAAAACTATGGAATTGTTGACCTAGCATCAAAAGCCATGACGGAATATACCTGGACCACGAAAACTATGAAGGAACATACGTAGACATTTAAAACTATGAAGAAATATACCTGGACATCCAAAACCATGGAGGAATATACCTAGACACTGAAAAATATGTAGACACATACCTAGACATCGAAAAGTATGAAGTCATCGACCTAGATCACGGAAATGATGAAGAAATATACCTAGAGAACAAAAACTATGGAAACTCAGACCTAGCCATCGAAAACTGTGGAACCATCAACTTAGACCACGAAAACCATGGAGAAACATACCCAGACATTGAAAACCATGGAGGAATATACCTGAACCACGAAAACCATGATGAAACATGCCTAGACATTGAAAACCATGGAGGAATATACCTGGACGACGAAAAACATGGAGGAATATACCTGGACCACGAAAACCATGAAGGAACATGGTTTTCGTGGTCCTTCATATTTGGTCATTGAAAACTGTGGAGCCGTCGACCTCGACTGCGAAAACCATGAAGAAACATACCTAGACCACGAAAACCATGGAAGAATCTACGTAGACCACAAAAACCATAGAGAAACATATCCATACATCGAAAACCATGGAGGAATATACCTGGACCACGAAAACCATGTAGGAACATATCCAGAGATCGAAAACCATGAAGGAATATACCTAGACATCAAAACTCATGGAGGAATTATCCTAGACCACGAAAACCATGAAGAAACATGCCTAGACATTGAAAACCATGGAGGAATATACCTAGACATCGAAACCCATGGAGCAATTATCCTAGACCACCAAAACCCGAGAGAAATATACCTGGACATCGAAAACTCTGGAGCCGTCGACCTCGACTGCGAAAGCCATGAAGAAACATACCTAGACCACGAAAACCATGGAGGAATCTACCTAGACCACGAAAACTATGGAGGAATGTACCTAGACCACGAAAACCATGGAGAAACATATCCATACATCGAAAACCATAGAGGAATATACCTGGACCACGAAAACCATGAAGGAACATGTCCAGACATTCAAAAGCAAGAAGGAATATACCTAGACATCAAAACCCATGGAGGAATTATCCTAGACCACGAAAACCATGCAGAAACATACTTGGACATCGAAAACTGTGGCGCCGTCGACCTTGACCGCGAAAACCATGATTAAACATGCCTAGACATAGAAAACCATGGAGGAATATACCTAGACATCGAAACCCATGGAGGAATTATCCTCGACCATGAAAACCCGAGAGAAACATACCTGGACTTCGAAAACTGTGGAGCCGTCGACCTCGATTGCGAAAACCATGAAGAAACATATCCAGACCACGAAAGCCATAGAGGAATATACCTAGACATCGAAACCCATGGAGAAATTATCCTCGACCACGAAAACCCGAGAGAAACATACCTGGACATCGAACACTGTGGAGCCGTCGACCTCGACTGCGAAAACCATGAAGAAACATAACTAGACCACGAAAACCATGGAGAAACATATCCATACATCGAAAACCATGAAGGAATATACCTAGACATCAAAACCCATGGAGGAATTATCCTAGACCACGAAAACCATGGAGAAGCATACTTGGACATCGAAAACTATGGAGCCGTCGACCTCGACCGCGAAAACCATGAAGAAACATGCCTAGACATTGAAAACTATGGAGGAATATACCTAGACATCGAAACCCATGGAGGAATTATCCTCGACCACGAAAACCCGAGAGAAACATACCTGGACATCGAAAACTGTGGAGCCGTCGACCTCGACCGCGAAAACCATGAAGAAACATGCCTAGACATTGAAAACTATGGAGGAATATACCTAGACATCGAAACCCATGGAGGAATTATCCTCGACCACGAAAACCCGAGAGAAACATACCTGGACATCGAAAACTGTGGATCCGTCGACCTCGACTACGAACACCATGAAGAAACATACCTAGACCACGAAAACCATGGAGGAATCTACTTACACCGAGACAACCATGGAGGAATATACCTGGATGACGAAAACCATGAAGAAACATGCCTAGACATTGAAAACCATGAAGAAACGTACCTAGACCACGAAAACCATGGAGGATTGTACCTAGACCACGAAAACCATGGAGAAAAATATCCATACATCGAAAACCATGGAGGAATATACCTGGACCACGAAAACCATGAAGGAACACGTCTAGACATTGAAAACCATGAAGGAATATACCTAGACATCAAAACCCATGGAGAAATTATCCTAGACCACGAAAATCATGGAGAAACATACCTAGACATCGAAAACTGTGGAACCGTCGACCTCGACCGCGAAAACCATGAAGAGACATACTTAGACCACGAAAACCATGGAGAAATATACCTTAGACATCAAGAACTATGGAGAAATACACCTGGACATTAAAAACTATGGAGAAATACACCTGCACATCAGAAACCATAGAGGAATATACCTAGACATCGAAACCCATAGAGGAATTATCCGAGACCACGAAAACCATGGAGAAACAGACCTGGACATCGAAACCTGTGGAGCCGTCAACCTCGATCGCGAAAACCATGGAGGAATATACCTAGACATCAAGAACTATAGAGAAATACACGTGGCCATGAAAAACTATGGAGAAATACACTCGCACATCAGAAACCATGGAGGAATATACCTAGACATCGAAATCCATGGAGGAATTATCCGAAACCATGAAAACCATGGAGAAACATACCTGAACATCGAAAACTAAGGAGCCGTCGACCCAGACCTCGAAAACCATGAAAAAACATACCTTGACGACGAAAGCCATGGAGGAATATATCTGGACATAAAAAGCTATGGGGTCGTCCACCTAGAAATCGAAAATCGCGATAGAATGTACCTAAACCTAGTCCTCCAAAACCCATGAGCTATCGCCCTAGACATCCTCGAATAATCCAGCGGCGTCGACCAGAATTTTATATTTTTTTAGTTTTATTATTTATTATTTAATGTTATTCGTATTATTCAATTTTTTCATTTTATTGTATTATTATCATTTTATATTATAGTATAATATAATATATATATTATATTATATATTAATTATAATAAAATATTTATTATAATAATATTTTATTATTAATTAATATTAATAAATAAAATATATATTATATAATTATATACATATTTTATGCGCAAACCAGGAGCTGGTATTGCCCCCGCTGTGCGCCCATTCTCTGTCTCTCTCGCTCGGCGACGCAGAAGGAGAGGGGGTAGCCGCGTTCAGCGTAGTGCGTGACGTAGAGTGTGACAAAAGTAAGAAATCGTGCAAAGGACGTAAGTCCAAATGTAAACAAGCGTAACTTACGCCCCTCTGTCTCTAAGAAAATGAAAATCCCGAAATGATGGATTTTAAATCACTAACGTTACATATCTCAGGATCTACTGGACGGATTTACTTGCAACAAAGACCAATGGAAAGAGAAAAATCGAAAAAAAATCGTCACAAATTTTCAAGTTCTTTTATGAAATGGTTTTTTTGTGAGAGCCATTTGAAAATTCTGTGACGTCATAAAACCGGCATATTCGCGTATATAAGAGTAGCGGCAGGGCTCGCGCTGGCTTTTCTTTTGCGCTGCAGTTTTTCCTTTTAATACTTGGCGTCGAGCCGCTACCGCGTCTCTTGATGTAACATCATGACTTCTAACAACTTTCCACTCTAATACTATAGATTTGGATCATAGAAATACAGCAAAAATCTGCAAACTATAAAATTTATATACTGTGCCATTCATTTTATTTTTTGACTCGCACCGTAACATAAATATGAAGTGAAAAATTCATTACAAAAGTCTTCAGTTGCTCATTTATGGATGGATTTGAAATTGCTGTCTTCCAAACTCATTACGCAGATACATTGAATTGCAGCAGATACCTGCGAATTTGGAAATTTCTGTGGATAAGTATATGTGCTAAGTATCACCCCCTATCTTTATGGTAATATGTAATGGAACTTTGTTCAGCAAGTTTTAAAGTATTTCTTTTCAAATAGTATTAAAGTTTGTATTACTGCGGTATGGAGCGAATACCTTCAAACTTTGATATTTTTGTGTCGCAGCATGTGTGCCAATTATTTAAATTTTTTACTCGAACCGTAACATGTAATTTCAAAAATTCATCACAAAAGTTTTCAGCTTTAATAATTATCTTAATTTTCCTTTTTCTAAATTCTATGCTAAATTTCTGAATTTCCTAATTTATTTTTAAATTATCCTGAAATGAAATTGTTTTCCTCCACAAGCAATGCAGGTACCTTAAACGTCTTTGAATTCCGTTGCTCTGTTGAATCAAGTACGCTCAGTTTTTTTTACTTCTTTGAATTCTGACATAATAAATGTTTCCGGGTGCCTTTTTTCTGCAACTATCAAACTGTAGATAATTGGATCTCCGCGGCCACTTGCAAACTTTGGAAATATATTTCATCGGGGGCATATTTTGGATGACACGAAACTGTCTAGATTCAGAATGCAAAAACGACATTTAAAAATGGCCAATTCTGTTGGATTTGTTGTGTCTTGAATTTGATCTGTCTTTCCTCATTCCTTTCTTTTTTCTAACGTTATAAGCCGGAAATCATATCTCAGCCCGCAACACGCATTGCTACATGCTCTTGAGTTCCCATTGGACAAAACATATTAGAAGACAAGGGAAAAAATCGCCAAAGTCCAAGAATAGATCTGTGACGAAATATTTCCAGTACAATTTTGACGAAATTTAGGTCTTTTTTCGTGGAAACCAACGTTATAAGCCGAAAATCATATCCCGGCCTCCAACCCGCTTTCGACCGTGCTCTTGTGTTCCTGATTGACAAAGCATATTAGAGTACAAGGACAAAAATCGCCAAAGTCCAAGAACAGACCTGTGACGAAATATTTCCAGTTCAATTTTTACGAAAAATAGGTCTTTTTTCATGGAAACCTACGCTATAAACCGAAATTCATATCCCGGCCTCCAACCCGCTTGCGGCCGTGCTCTTGGGTTCCAAATTTACAAAACATATTAGAGTACAAGGGAAAAAATCGCCGAAGTCCGAGGACAGACCTGTGACGAAATATGTCCAGTACAATTTTGACGAAAACTAGGTTTTTTTCGTGAAAACCAACGTTATAAGACGAAAATCATAAATAATTCGGTCGGATTTCTGCACACATTTTTGATGTTTATTTGTTTTTTATTTAGTGACAAATCTGGTGCCATAATACATTTTATATACCTACATATTATTTTTCTGGTCCCATAATACAAATATATACCTTAGGGTGTGTCGAAAAAAATCGATATTTTTTTTTTCGGGCTCCATAAGCATTTTTCTTCTTGATATGCCAAACGATGAAGCTAGCCAAAAGGACAGCTCAAAATAAAATTATTTCGGCGGGCCCACTGCATACTTCAATTTTCCATAAGAATAACACGTGAAAAAAAACTTCGGTGAACACTGTTCCATATCATCTGTAAAAAAAAATTGCACAGATATTCTACTAACGTATTTTTGTAGAAAATTGAATTCCCTACAAAAAAAGAGTCATTGGCCTAGAACCAATCGTTCAACGATTACAGCAGTTTGAAGTTTCTAACGTCACCTAGCTAGATTTCGCATGTATCATTCTGTATTTTCGAGGTCGCTCCTTTTAATGGTACTGTTTAAATTGGACTGAAAACTATTTTTAAGTATAGTTTTTCAAAAATAGCTTCTAGGATCGTTATCTAGGCAAAAATATCGGGTACATATTGTTCTCATTTGTTTGAACGAACGACATAAATTGTTTGTCTTTCCACTATTTGTTTGAATAAATTATGAAATTCAATTAACCAAACCAAATGCACAGATTCAAATATACATAGGAAGAGAGAAAGAGAGAGAGAGAGAGAGAGAGAGAACAGTTCAATTTATTTCCCGTGCTTACAATTGAATTGATTAACTTATTATAATTACATGTTATGGCGTTATACCGAACCGTTTGAGCGCTGTAAGCGCACACGTTGGTGTAATATCGAACTGCTTCAGTCTTAATTTTTTTTAAATATAAAAAAACATAGGCTTTAGCGCAATTTAAACAGCACCGTTAAAGGGAGCGACCTCGAAAATAGGAAATGATACATGCGAAATCTGGCTAGGTGACGTTAGAAACTTTAAACTGCTGTAGCCATTAAACGGTTGGTTCTAGGCCAATGATTCTAAAGACTTTTTTTGTAGGGAATTCAATTCTCTACAAAAATACGTAAGTAGAATATCTGTGCATTTTTTCTTAAAGATGATATGGAACAATGTTCACCGAAGTTTTTTTTTCACGTGTTATTTTTATGGAAAATTGAAGTATGCGGTGGGCCGGCCGAAATAATTTTATTTCGGGCTCTCCTTTCGGCTAGCTTCATCGTTTGGCATAATAAGAACAAAAATGCTTGTGGAGCCCGAAAAAAAAAATATCGATTTTTTTCGACACATCCTAATATACCTATATAATTTCGTGACGTATAACGTATGGTGTGTTTTTTGCTAATAGATGATGAGGTTATAAAGATCGCGAATTTGGCAGTTCACCGATATCCCGATCTGTAGTACAAGTATATACCTTGTAACAAGATTTTCTCGGGGAGATACGATCAAGTCCCTTCTCGGCTCACTCACTCCTTCCCGTATGATTCTCCGGCTGCGAGAATGAACCAACGCCAGGTACAAAGTACCGTCGAATTAATCGACTTTATTTTCTTTCGGTCTTCGCGATAGTAACACAGCGCAAAACTAGAGCTTAGAGTACACAAGGAGAACGAATGACCGAGGACGATCCGACTACTCAGCTCATCTGAGATACAAAAGGTAGAGGGGGGGGGGGGATTTTTGGGACAAAGTAGCAATGACAAAACACAAAAGAAATAGTCAACAACAAAATATAAAATGCAGAACAGTATTCGCCATTTATTAACCATTTAGATGAGAAAACAAATTATACAAAGAGAGAAATGGGAAATCACGCCAGTTAATTTGAAAGAGATTGATAATTCAGAAAACAATAGTTCGATTCGCCATTTAACAAAATAATAACTCGGAGAAACGATATTTTTGATTCGCCTTCGCGTTAGCTCTAATTACACGCCGGTAACGAAATGCCGCAAACGACCTACCCGCGTTCACAAGGTAGCTACAGGTAATAGATTGTTACGTCCTAGCATTACGCTAAACGCCCCTCACTTTTTCTCTTCAACTCAAACGCTATCACGAGTATATTTCTAACCTTTATCATCATTTGTCGATACATAGTTCTTATCTAGGAATATATTTAAACACAGAGCGTATCCAGACCACCCATAACAAATACATCCTGCGAGACACTCGGCGCTCGCACATATTTTTTTCCTCAACTGTCCATTCTTTAAACACTCACAACGCGTGCCCTAGACTCTCCCCGACGTTCCGGCGCCATAAATAATCCCACAAGACGAGCACGGAAAACCAGAAATAAACACTCCAAGACCGATTTCCTATCCTTGAATTTATTATCAATGCAGCATTTCCTAAATCCACACAAAATTCCAGATATGCGTTCCGAAACTCGCGTTTCCCACGAGTCCCGAAAACAGATGCTCTTATCTCAAGTGCAACACGTGCGAATCTCAGAACTCCGCTCAACACACTTTCCCTAATTCTAAGAAATCTCGAGCGACTTTTCCTCCAATCATATCTCCGGAAAAGTCTCCCCCATATTCAAATCCAATCATCAAATCAGACGATACTTTTTACGCAATCCAAACTAAAAAACCACAGAGAACAAACCCCCTCTACAGCATCCTACCCCCAAAAAACACATTCTCCTCTCGAACTCTAACTAGGCTAAGAATCTTAGTTGTTAGTCAGTTAGCAGCGAACCTCGAAACAATTAAGATCGGAGAACTCTCCCTCTCTAATCCAAATCACTTGGGAGAATGCTGTCATAATCGCTAACTCAAAAGTACATAGAAAAACATTTCAATTTCAAAGTGTAAATAAGTGTAATAGTCAATCAATAAATTCATCAATATATTTTGTAGTGAACAAAATATCATCGCATACACTTATTTCGCGAAGCCTTCGACACCGCTCAACAATTGGAAAATCCTTCCAATTCGCGGGCACAACCTCAATAAAAAGGTCACGTATACCTGAAAATATAGTATATGTTCTCGGGCCTCGCACAAGTCCCAAAGAAGACTCACTGGCAGAGGTACTCAACGTACACTCTGCTTCTCTAAATCGGCGACTGTGCGCCCCCAACTAATCCTCCCTCCTGGGACGTAACAAGATAATAGATAATAGGTAACTGCTATGACGGAAATTGTAACGCGATGACCACTACGGCAGGGGAGGCAACAAAATGACCATTGTGAAACAATCCCAGGTAACTTACGCGAGTGTCGTAGGTAGCGCAAAGGCAAATGGTAATCGACACCCGGTAATTCTGTACCCAATGATTCATCTGCGAGCTAACCTACACCACGGCGACAAAGATCGCGAACGCTAGCGCTCCGCGATTTGGAACAATACTCAGGCGCAACGCGAAAGGCAAAAGATAGGTGTAAATAAGATCGACGAGGACAATTAACAGAATTTCACAATAGAATACTTGAAAAAGATAACAGAAAAGTCGTCTATCGTGAGGCAAGAAATAATACAGCAGAATATCAGAAAAGATGCGCAATATAAAAAGACTCGAAACAAAAATACTGAAAAACAATGGCTTGGCTAACCGCCGAACATTCCGAACGCGACAATGAGAGCGAGAGAGACGCAACGGAAACATCGCGCGGCGAGCGCGCTCGCTAGAGCCCTCGACACGTGCAGGGAGAGGGAGACAAAAGATAACTCAACATTTTCTGCGCGTAATACGCAGCGCTTTCTCAAAACTCAAACGAATAATCGTTCCTATAACTTTCTCGAAATAATGCAATAATTCCATCCATAAAAAAAAACTTAAAAACCGATGCCTCATTCTTTTTATTTGATTCGAACAGCTAAATCAATTGAAAAAAATTCCATCTAATTTACGTGCAGCATTAAAGTTTATTATATCAATTCGAGGCCAAGTATTTTCTAATGAATTGAAAAAAGTTACCACTTCAATTACGTGCAGCACTAAAATTTATGATATCAATCGGTGGACAAGTATTTTATTAGTAACTCCAAATTTTAACATTATTAAATTGTTCTAAGAAGCTTTTAAATCCAAAAAAAAACACATGAAAGCTAGTCATTTGTTACTCTATGGTAGCAAAGACTTATAAGAAAATCGATTTTTCTCAGACTTTTAGGATCCTTTGGTATTATTCACAAAATTCAACGTCGATTGGATCGATACAAATTATGTTTAAATATGTGTTAAAAGTACTTGTCCGGCCCATCACTATTCATTCAATAAAAAATCAATCATAAAAAATGAAATTGTACAGCAGAATCTGGTTAAAAATTTGTTGAAATACAATTCATTATTAGTTTAATGCGCTTAATAATAGTATAGGTTAGTTCTTATTCCGAATGGAATTCGTTCGCTGGAAGAATTAGTGGGAAGTAAAAATTACCATCATTGGATATAAACTGGAGAGTTATTTTGGAAGCTTGAACATATATATATTATATACAATTTTTTTCATTTATTGATCCAGAATAATATCCCTTGTATATCAAGAGACTCGGTAGAGTCTCAGGACAAGTACATTGACAGCCCTGTCGTCTGCTGGCCCGAGGCTCTCGCCGAGACTATATTTTCTCTGAATAAAACGATTCGCGGTGGTGGGGGTAAAATTGGCATGTGATTTTCTTTAATTGCGAAGCTCATGAGTTATGTACGGCTTTGAAAATTGAACTTTAAGCTAACTAAGAAGTTCTCTGTTGAATGAGCCCAAAATCAGCATTCTCGAGGGCGTATTTGCTGAGAAAAAACTTTGCACGGGCTCAAGATTATGCAAAAGTTACTGACACATCACGAGTTCGACGTATACGTATACGCGTTTTGACGTAGTTAGTGGTAGTAGAGTTGTGCTTCTACGCATTCTGATTGGCTCAACGATGTCGACTCCTCCAGCTGCTAGGCCGACCGCGGGTGGAGCTCAAGAGTTAGAAGGCCTAAAATAGCGAACAGGCATTCTGTATATCTATATATGCGTTATACAGAATGCCTGTTCGCCATTTTAGGCCTTCTAACTTTTGAGTCTTACCCCGACCGCGCTCAGACTCCGTGAATATTATATATATATATATATATATATATATATATATATATATATATATAAACCAAGTGTCAATTTTCGATCATCGTATAAACAAACGGAGTTTTGACATTATGGAATGCGTGTGGGATAAATAAAGAAAACTTTCGTCATCTAACGAAGTGCATAAGTACTAAAACCTGTGGAATGCTAAACTAAACCGGTATATAAAGGCAGTCGCGTAAATGTAGTCTGTGATCCGACGTGTGTAAAAAAGAATAAAATAAAAAAATACGCGGTGCATGTCGACGAAACTTTTTAAGATTTCATTAATTCGTTTGACTGAAAATAAGTTTATCATTTATATGATTTGTAAATAGGTTATATGATATCAATACATCGATACGCACATCCGAAACCACCCGAGACTTGTTTTCATACTGAACGTCATTTTGACAGGTGAGGTTATGATCCCCAAAGTGCTGTTGTGTGCGGACTCTAATTAACCCCAAAATTCCCCTAGGGAAAAAAAGGTTGGGACAAGTACATTGATGATCCCTTGTTTCTGGATGACATAGAAAAAATATTCAAATCCAGGAAAACAATTCTATGGAAACAAAAAACGAAAAATTGAAAAGTTCAAAAAATTCAACAAAAATTAAAAACAATCGAAAAAAATTCTATAAAGAAAAAGTTAAAAGTTTTCAAACAAAATCATAAATATTAAACAAATTGAAAAATGTACTATCCAAGTTACATGCAATATAAAAATGTATGATATCAATTGAAGGCCAAGTTTTTATTGATCATTTGGAATAATTACCCAACAAATCAGAAACTTTGATTGAAAAAATGACGTTTTATGCATAGGAGTCACTAATCATACATAATAATTATTTTCGAGGAAAAACAAGCTCATGAAGCAAAAGTTATAAAGAAAGTTACGTGCAGTACTAAAATTGATTATATCCATTCGAGGCCAAGTATTTATCAGTAATTCAAAATATAATCTCCAGCAACAAATAAGTGTTGAGAATCCTCATCGGGCTCAGAACGTTTCATTGAAATTACTAAAAAATTAATAGAAATAAAAAATTGCAGAATCTTCATTTTGAATAATAAGAACGATGGCAACCTTTTTTTTTAACCAGAACATATGAAAATCGGTAAAAACTCACATGAAAGTCATTCGTTACTTCAAGAAGGTACAGACTTCGAAAAATCGATTCCTCTCCAACTTTCAGGATCGCCTGGTGTTATTCACAACATTCAACTTCGATTGGATCGGTACAAATTATGTTCAAATACGTCTTAAACGTACTTGTCCAGCCCATCACTTTTTATTCGAATTGCTCATTCCAAAAAAAAATCGGGGCTCTTCTATGATCACAAATATAATAAAATTTATAGAAATAAAAAGAACATCTCCAAGTAATTTGAACTTGACTGTTCTCAAGTTCGTATTGCAATAATAGCAATTTCCACTTCACATTCCCTTCAGTGAACACATACCATTCGGTAGGAACCAATGAAAATGATAAATAATAAGTCTCATTACAAGAAATTTTTGAATCTATTCAGCATTGTAATGTTTTTTTTTCGATAGTCACGCACACATTTTGATAAATATCACGAGTCAAGTATGACACGCGCGATTCCTGGAATTCCTGGAGAAAAATGATTCTGTTGTGAATGATAAGTCCATATCATATAAATAGATTGATCACTTTCGTCTTTGATTTTAGTTTCATTTCAACAAGAGCGATTCCTGTAATTCGAAGGAAAATTATTTTTTTGGCAATTACTGTTCCTTAATATTAACATATGGATTAACTTCGTTTTTGATTTTTTTTTGGAATGAGCAATTCGAATAAAAAGTGATGGGCTGGACAAGTACGTTTAAGACGTATTTGAACATAATTTGTACCGATCCAATCGAAGTTGAATGTTGTGAATAACACCAGGCGATCCTGAAAGTTGGAGGGGAATCGATTTTTCAAAGTCTGTACCTTCTTGAAGTAACGAATGACTTTCATGTGAGTTTTTACCGATTTTCATATGTTCTGGTTAAAAAAAAGGTTGCCATCGTTCTTATTATTCAAAAGGAAGATTCTGCAATTTTTTATTTCTATTAATTTTTTAGTAATTTCAATGAAACGTTCTGAGCCCGATGAGGATTCTCAACACTTATTTGTTGCTGGAGATTATATTTTGAATTACTGATAGATACTTGGCCTCGAATGGATATAATCAATTTTAGTATTGCACGTAACTTTCTTTATAACTTGTAACCTCGATTTTCCCGGAAAAGGTACGATCGGTCCCTTCTCGGCTCACGGATTGCGCCTCCTGATGAACTCACCGGCAGCGAAGGTGGGATGGGCGCCAGGTACAGAGTACCGCCGAATTACTCGACTTGATTTTTCCCCTTCTCGCGGTGTTAACTTAACTAAATGATAGAATAACGAGTTCCTGAGGGACGCACGTGACCGAGGATGGTCCAGCTACTCAGCTCAGCTGAGGTACGAAAGGTAGAGGAGGGGGGATCCTTGAGAGAAGGTAGCGATGGTCGCAACACGAATTACAGCACAAACAAAATGTAGCCGAAACAGCGGGGAATTAAATATTAAATAACAATTTATTCCGTTAGGTCGAATTACAAATAATGAACAAAATCGGGGTGATTAAATTAACATAGTTTGTCGTGTGGTTGAGATACGAAGAGTAATAAAGAGCGCAGGTTCGAGTACTAGTATTCGCCCGTTTACAGGCTTCGCCGAGGCCGAGTAGGTAATCGCCGATCACGCACGCGGTTCGGCCGGATTCCGCAGGTAACGAGAGATAATCGCGAGAGTGTCATAGGCAACATAGGCAAGGTAATCGACACTAGGTAACCCTAAAATAAGTCGCGAGAGCGTCGTAGGCAACATAGGCAAGGTAATGACGCTAGGTAACCCTAAAATAATTCGCGAGAGCGTCGTAGGCAACATAGGCAAGGTAATGACGCTAGGTAACCCCAAAATAATTCGCGAGAGCGTCGTAGGCAACATAGGCAAGGTAATGACGCTAGGTAATCCGAGGGGTACTGCGCGAGTATCACAAGTAATAGAGAAGGAAACTTCGGCCAGGCGGAAGGTACGCCGAGATTTCCTCACATCCCGAACCAATACGATAAATAAAAGCGAGTAATGAATTATAAAATAATGCGGAGAAACTACACGCGAGCAAAGTCCTGATGCGATCCACTACACAGTGTTCGAGTCGATACGCAGTGACAAAGGACGAAGAAAAGAACGAAATATAATTAATACAGAACGAGAGGTGGGCCACCGTACTAGCCGTAGCGCGTTGTAGGAGCGAGAGAGACACAACGAAAACATTGCGCGCCCGAGCGCGCTCGCTAGCGACCTTAGCACGTGCCGGGAGAGAGAGATAGAGCGACTCGAAAAATAATGCGTGGAAATCTCCAACGCGCAATCGGCAAAATTGGAAGAACAGCATAACGTCTGTTTTCCACAATCATTCTAAATTTATGGACCAAACTAATATCGAGTTCGTTCATCTAATTGAGCCACAAAATCAAAAGGGCTGGGGAAGCGGGAAGTACCGGCCGCAATCTCGCTCGGTACCACAACCCACGCGTCCCCAATAAATCGCAATAAACTAAACTTTAATCCGGAACGATATTCCGAAAATACTGAACGAGAACGGAAGGCTCAACGAGATAAAAGAACTCATGGAGAGAAAGACGGACTTACCGAGGAACAGCTCGCAACAAAAGGAAAGGCACGAAGAAAGACGGGTGGCGCAGCAATCTTGACGTGGCTCGTCAATCGGGTGCTCGGAAGTAGACTAATTTATGCGAGCGAGCTGCTCCCGGCGCCCGGCGCTATCCCCACCACTCGGGTATCACATCGCAGCGCTCGGTTGCTAGGCGCGGCCGAAGTGTGGGCCCCGGCTCACGCTTTCGCGGCAATTTTGAAAGTGGAAGCGCGCGCGAAAATGATTCTTCGCCGCGCTTCTTAACGGATGATTATCTAATACCACACCTCTTCATTCTCCCTTCCCCCGCCTGTTTGGGTAGGACCTCCCGATTTGACGACCGTGGTTCGGGCATCCTTCCTCTTGGGGATCCGGCGGGCATCTCTGAAAGGGCAAAGGGGAGGCCTCCCTCACGACCCTGGGCGTCCCACAGGATCACGGTGGGCCCACGACACAACCACCAGGCAATACAGCACCTCTCCCCCAGGAAACTCCCCCGGACCCCACTGGACAAGGCGCCGTGTCTCACGGACTCCGATACCCGAATTCACGGTCTAGTGGTCGGTGTAACTCTCGGTTGCTCCGCGGGAAGGGCACGGGCGGCGTTCACAAGTGGCCTATGCCAGCGTGTCCCTTCATCCGTCCGCGTGCCGAGAGCGATGTTTTATGCTCGAAGTTTTGGGAGGGCCCATCCCCCCAAGCGAGATCGGGTAGAACGAAGAGCCACCTCACGACGTATCGAGCGATGTGTGAGTCCGAAGTGATGGAGGCAACACCGAACTTTCACGCTAAAGGAGGCAGCTGAAATGCTAATCAAATTATGGTGTTACGAAAACTATTCGGGATAATTCAAATTTTCCTCTCTCTCTCTCTGTCCAGGCACGCAGTAGGTAATGAGTTTCGCACGGTAAATAGCGCTCGGCAGGTAAGGTAGACAATTCTTAATACAAACTTAAAACTACGCAATGAGGAGTTTTCCTTCCGAGCACCACCCGACGAGTCGCAGCGGCGTCCACAGGGCCGTAAACCCGGTCCACTGGTCGACACGATTCGTACGAGTGGCGGGTCGAATTGTCACGTCACAAACTTTTGCTTCATGAGCTTGTTTTTCCTCGAAAATAATTATTATGAATGATTAGTGACTCCTATGCATAAAACGTCATTTTTTCAATCAAAGTTTCTGATTTGTTGGGTAAATATTCCAAATGATCAATAAAAACTTGGCCTTCAATTGATATCATACATTTTTATATTGCATGTAACTTGGATAGTACATTTTTCAATTTGTTTAATATTTATGATTTTGTTTGAAAATTTTTTACTTTTTCTTTATAGAATTTTTTTCGATTGTTTTTAATTTTTGTTGAATTTTTTGAACTTTTCAATTTTTCGTTTTTTGTTTCCATAGAATTGTTTTCCTGGATTTGAATATTTTTTCTATGTCATCCAGAAACAAGGGATCATCAATGTACTTGTCCCAACCTTTTTTTTCCCTAGGGGAATTTTGGGGTTTGATATCACTTTTTTTTTCTCGACTTCCTCGATTTCATTTTGACGGCTATAGAATTTAAGTTCCAATTTTCATGTGTTATTTTGTTAGTATGTTTTTTAAGATTATTATTTTGTTTGAGCATTTTCAAAGATTTTAAACACTCACGATAATGATATGATACTGTGAACTATTTCCCGCACCACCGCAGGGGTAGAGTTCCAGGCGCGTTCTTTTTACGTCACTTTATGTCCATTAGGAACCCAAGTACATGGGGAAATTCATGTTGGCTGTAGGAATATGATTTTCGGCTCTTAAGGAAGTTGAGGCATTAGAATGAAAATGATGTCGTTGCTTTCAAACCGAATGAATCTTATAAAGGGAAGTGTAAAAAAAAATCAGTTAAATTTTCAGACATGTTAGAAGCGTCGTTGCTGAGAAAAATCAATAACAATTTGGGCCAAATAAAATGTAATCTTATGGAAGTTAAGAAACATTCAGTATCTCCGTTAAAAATGATACTAAAAATATAAAATTTTTTGGCAACATAAGCAAGACTTGCTGAATAATGTCAATTTTTTTCAGATTTATTAGGAGATTTTCTGAGATTATATTAATAATAATCTGTTTCCCGTGCAGTTTTTGGAGGCTAGGATCGTCACCGTTCGTGTTTTCGACTGAGCTTTCACCAGTTTTTCGTCTTTTTTCCCCCAACTTTTCTTTAAAGTAATATTGCCGAACTGTAAACTGGCCTAACTTTTGAAAGGTACAGATCATAATTTTTGGGTAAAAAGAAAGACTGTACAGCCTCAACTTCCTTAACGTCGGATTCCGAGAAAATACCCTATTTTTCGTCAAAATTGTACTGAAAATATTTCGTCACAAGTCTGTACTTGGACTTGAGCAATTTTTTCCCTTGTACTCTAATATGTTATGCTCGTTGGGGATCCAAGAGCACGGAGGAATGCGCGATGGAGGCCGAGATATGATTTTCGGTTTATCACTGTGGTTTCGACGAAAAAAGACTTTTTTTCGTAAAATTTAATGTAAAAAATTATCGGCACAGATCTATCCCTAGACTTAAGCAATTTTTGACGAAAAATAAATAATATTCAAAACAAATCCAACAGAATTGGCAATTTTAATCTATTATATCGTAGGAATGAATATGCTGAATTATCTTTAAATACCTGGCCTCGAATTGATATCATAAGTTTAAATGCTGGATATAACTTGGATGGAAATTTCTTTCAATTGATTTGAAAAAAACTTTTTTTTATTTGTCATTTTTTTATTGCTTATGTTTTATTTGATTTTTTTGACACTTTAAAAAATAATTACAGATTTGTATTTTTTTAATGTAATGTTTTTTCAGGATTTGTGAATTTTTGTTTATACGTTTTGTTGAAATTGTTTACAGTTGGTTTAATAATTTTTTTATGGAATTGTTTTTCCACATTTTTCGTGATATGATCAGGAAACAAGGGACCATCAATGTACTTGTCCCAACCTTTTTTCCCTAGGGGAATTTTTGATATTCTGTATCAGATCTTTTTTCTCAAGAGTTCGGTAATCTTGTTTTTCGGATTACATTAAGCTGAGCTAACCATGCACAATCACGCTGGGTTAAGAAAGAAATAAAAACTATATACTCTACGTTCAGAAAATGGAAAATTTTATAGAACCAATCTTTTAATTATTCACTTTGCTTTTAAATATTCACATACGATACAACAGTACTCGCCACATCCATATATTCTTGTATGTCCTTACTTATTTGTTTTGCAAATTTAAGAAAAACAATTGACTATTAGTAGGCAAGAAATAGTTGTAATAGTAAAAAATTCTCTTTTATCTCATGTAACTTGCTGTTTATGAACTCAAGAACAAATATCAACAGAGTGTGGAATGCGAAATTGAAACATTGGTCGATTTATCGAGGAATACTATGTCATGTATGCTAGAATAAATTGAATTTTTGCAAATAATCTCTTTCTTATTGTTTTCAAATAATAAACCCCTAGGAAAAAAAAGGTTGGGACAAGTACATTGATGGTCCCTCGTTTGCTGATAATTCCATCCATAAAAAAAACTTAAAAAAATTTTTTTTAAAAATTGTAAAAAAAATTATTTGATAAAAAAAAAATACAGAACAATTCGAAAAAAATTTCACAAATCTTGAAAAAACATTATATTAAAACAAAAACTAATCTGTATCTATTTTTTAAAGTGTCAAATGAATCAAATAACAAGTAAAAAATAAAAAACCGAAAAATCGGTCTTGAAATCATTTTGGAAAACGATGCCTCATTCTTCTTATTAGATTCGAACAGCTAAATCAACTGAAAAAAATTCCATCTAATTTACGTGCGGCATTAAAATTTATTAGATTAATTCGAGGCCAAGTATTTTCTAATGAATTGAAAAAAGTTACCACTTGAATTACGTGCAGCATTAAAATTTATGATATCAATCGGTGGACAAGTATTTTATTAGTAACTCCAAATTTTGACATTATTAAATTCTTCTAAGAAGCTTTGAAATCCAAAAAAATCACATGAAAGCTAGTCATATGTTACTCTATGGTGGCAGAGACTTATAAGAAAATCAATTCTTCTCAGACTTTCAGGATCCTCTGGTATTATTCACAAAATTCGACGTCGATTGGATCGATACAAATTATGTTTAAATATGTGTTAAAAGTACTTGTCCGGCCCATCCCTATTCATTTAAATAAAAATCAATCATGAAAAAATGGAATTGTATGGCAGAATCCGGTTAAACATTTATTGAAATGCGATTCATTATTAGTTTAATGTTCTTAATAATAGTATAGGTTAGTTCTTATTCCAAATGGAATTCGTTTGCTGGAAGAATAAGTGACAATAAGTGATCCAATCGACGTCGAATTTTGTGAATAATACCAGAGGATCCTGAAAGTCTGAGAAGAATTGATTTTCTTATAAGTCTCTGCCACCATACAGTAACATATGACTAGCTTTCATGTGATTTTTTTGGATTTAAAAGCTTCTTAGAAGAATTTAATAATGTCAAAATTTGGAGTTACTAATAAAATACTTGTCCACCGATTGATATCATAAATTTTAATGCTGCACGTAATTCAAGTGGTAACTTTTTTCAATTCATTAGAAAATACTTGGCCTCGAATTAATCTAATAAATTTTAATGCCGCACGTAAATTAGATGGAATTTTTTTCAGTTGATTTAGCTGTTCGAATCTAATAAGAAGAATGAGGCATCGGTTTCCAAAATGATTTCAAGACCGATTTTTCGGTTTTTTATTTTTTACTTGTTATTTGATTCATTTGACACTTTAAAAAATAGATACAGATTAGTTTTTGTTTTAATATAATGTTTTTTCAAGATTTGTGAAATTTTTTTCGAATTGTTATGTATTTTTTTTTATCAAATAATTTTTTTTACAATTTAAAAAAAAATTTTTTTTAAGTTTTTTTTATGGATGGAATTATCAGCAAACGAGGGACCATCAATGTACTTGTCCCAACCTTTTTTTTCCTAGGGGAAGTTTATGGTTTGATATCACGTCTTTTTTCTCAAAAGTTCCTTATTTATTTTCAGTTGACTATAGGATTTTAGTTTGAATTTCTATGGATTATTTATGATTTTCGTCTTATAACGTTGGTTTTCACGAAAAAAGACCTATTTTTCGTCAAAATAGTACTGAAAATATTTCGTCACAGGTCTGTCCTTGTACTTTGGCAATTTTTTTCCTTGTACCCTAATATGTTTTGTCCATTGGGAACTCAAGAGCATGTAGCAATGCGTGTTGCGGGCTGAGATGTGATTTCCGGCTTATAACATTAGAAAAAAGAAAGGAAAAGAGGAAAGACAGATCAAATTCAAGACACAACAAATCCAACAGAATTGGCTATTTTTAAATGTCGCTTTTGCATTCTGAATCTAGACGTTTTCGTGTCATCCAAAACATGCCCCCGATGAAATATATTTCCAAAGTTTGCAAGTGGCCGCTGAGATCCAATTATCTACAGTTTGATAGTTGCAGAAAAAAGGCACCCGAAAACATTTATTGTGTCAAAACTCAAAGAAGCAAAAAAAACTGAGCGTACTTAATTCTACAGAGAAACGGAAATCAAAGACGTTTAAGGTACCTGCATTGGTTGTGGAGGAAAACAATTTCATTTCAGGATAATTTAGAAATAAATTTAGAAATTAAGAAATTTAGCATGGAATTTAGAAAAAGGAAAATGAAGTTAAATAGTAAAGCTGAAAACTTTTGTGATGAATTTTTGAAATTACATGTTACGGTTTGAGTAAAAAATTAAAATGATTGGCACACATGCTGCGTCACAAAAATATCAAAGTTTGAAGGTATTCGCTCCATACCGCAGTAATACAAACTTCAATACTATTTGAAAAGAAACACTTTAAAACTTGCTGAACAAAGTTCCATTCCATATTACTATAATCAAAGATAGGGGGTGATACTAGCACATATACTTATCCACAGAAATTTCAAAGTTCGCAGGTATCTGCTGCGATTCAATGTATCTGCGCAATTAGTTTGGAAGACAGCAATTTCAAATCCATCCATAAATGAGCAACTGAAGACTTTTCTAATGAATTTTTCACTTCATATTTATGTTTCGGTAAGAGTCAAAAAGTAAAATGAATGGCACAGTATATGAATTTTATAGTTTGCAGATTTTTGCTGTATTTCAGTGATCCAAATATATAGTATTAAAGTAAAAGGGTGTTAGAAGTCATGATGTTACATTAAAATGACATAGCGCACATAACATTCAGAAATTCTGTAGTTTCCCATGATGTGGGCAGGCATTATACTCGATCGCATCCAAAACTGAGCAACTGTAGACTTATCGTAATGAATGTTTTCACCAATAATTCCACATTTGCAGTTTGCAGAATAGGAATACTCAACATACACGTTATTTCATTCAATACAAGTATTGTTGTCAAAATTTGTGTTTGCCTACCGCATTCTGAAGATTTAACTTTTCATATTATCAGCAAAAAAAGCATCCAAAGACTTTTTGGAACAAATTTCAAAATTTATTACTCGACAGGCCAGGTGGAAAAAGTATAACTACACTTATATCAACACCAGAAACTGTTTTGAGAATCTGATATACAAAATGTGCGAATAATGATCATTGTCGGAAACCACTTGAATCAGCTTACCACAATCAGCATGAAGAAATGGTAGAAAATTAAAGGACACATATTCGGCAACCAATTAATAATATGTATCAATCCGCTGCAAACCGATGGAGTCAAAACAAGGATCGGAAAGAGCAGAGCCAAACTCAATAGGAAAAAAAATATGGGAATATTCAAAAATAATGTTGACACAACTTTTTCCTTACAACTTCCAGACCTATTTTTGATAAACTGATTTGCTTATTTATATTATTCACTAACTATGCGAACGTTTGTTACATATGTCCCGCACTTCGTAACGTCAAACCCCGGCCGGTTCGTTACCACACAGCTATCAAAGGGAACTCGTATATATAACCTACATAATTACACATGATATATAATCACGCAACTGACGATATATTTACACTGAACAATATTCCGCGCACTCTGGTTTAATTGAAAGATTATCTTAGTTGACATTTATTTCCAATCGAATGAAATAATGAAATCTTGAAAAGTTTCGTTGACATATGCATCGCGCATTTTTTATATTTTTTATTTGCACACACAGATCACAGTCTACATTTACGCGGCCGCTTTTATACCAGTTTAGTATACCACAAGTTTTAACAAAATAAATATTAACCACTTTCACTAACCATTTTCATTTATTAATTAGAGTCCGCACACAACAGCACTTTGGGGATCATAACCTCACCTGTTAAAATGACGGTCAGTATGAAAACAATTCTCGGGTGGTTTCGGATGTGCGTATCCATGTATTGATATCGTATAACTTATTTACAAATCATATATAAGTTAAACTTATTTTCAGTCAAACGAATTAATGAAATCTTAAAAAGTTTCGTCGACATGCACCGCGTATTTTTTTATTTTATTCTTTTTTACACACGTCGGATCACAGACTACATTTACGCGACTGGCTTTTATACCGGTTTAGTTTAGCATTTCACAGGTTTTAGTACTATGCACTTCGTTAGATGACGAAAGTTTTCTTTATTTATCCCACACGCATTCCATAATGTCAAAACTCCGTTTGTTTATACGATGATCGAAAACTGACACATGATTTATATATATATATATAATATTCACGGAGTCTGAGCGCGATCGGGGTAAGACTCAAAAGTTAGAAGGCCTAAAATGGCGAACAGGCATTCTGTATAACGCATAAAAAGTAAAAAAGGCACGCCAAGTATTAAAAGGTCGTGACCGTCGTTTTAAATGATTTTCTATATTCGCATTGTCAATAAATAAATTTTAAAAAATGTTCAACTGTGAAAAAATATGAGATCTATTGTAACATATACAGTGAATGAATTACGTTTCCTGTAATAATTCTGAATTTTGGAAATAAAAAAAAATGAGATCATTTTCTAACGTAGCCAAGTACAGTGAATGAATTAAGGTTCTTGTGGAATTCATTCGTGTACACTTTTAGCCCTAATCCCTCACTTTTTCAGAAAAATTTTCCAGCAAACGTCACAGAGCAACAAAGGTTTCTCGACTGATTCTGCAATTATTAAGAGATTATCATCTGTTTTTATGCTAGCTCGGGTTATAAACTTAAAACAGTTTACGCGTACAAGTGCATGCATTGTATCTATACGATGAACTGCACAAATTCATTTTCAACATTACACACAAGCTTGGCGTGCATGGTTTTCAATCGGAAGTTCGGCGAAGGAATGCCTCATCCGTCCATATATTTGAAGAAAACTTGATGATCCTCTCATGTAATTGTTTTTTAATTTGCCATCCCTTTTCCATCCAACTATTTTATTGAGTAGTTCGACGTGAGATCCCGCGCTGTGTACACAAAGAAAAATATCTATTCTTGACTAGTTTGACTGATAAATTCATTACTCCAAATGTTTCGTATTCAACGCGTTTTCTTTTCTCAAATCAATGTTTACACAGCTTACTTCTTTGTTCATCCATTTCAATACTTATGTAATTCATCCAATCATCTGCCCATTTGGTAAAAAAAAGAGTGTACGGACAAACGAGTGAAAGTGACGCGTGGATAAATTAAAATGCGTATGGGCATGAAAGAATGGCCGTATCTATCCGTACAAGATAAAGGCATATAAAGGGATTGATTGATTTCATTTCTTTATCCGTTCGTTTAATTATTCAATTTTATCCACAAATTTCACCCATCTGTATTGTTTACCAAATCATTATATAACAGGGCCCCTCTTATTTTATTGGGGGATCGTTTTTTTTCACACTCGTTCATACAATTCTAATTAATTATTGTTTTTATAGTAAATTTGAACAATTGTCTCTTCCTGAGCTTCCGATTGAAAACCATGCACGCCAAGCTTGTGTGTAATGTTGAAAATGAATTTGTGCAGTTCATCGTATAGATACAATGCATGCACTTGTACGCGTAAACTGTTTTAAGTTTATAACCCGAGCTAGCATAAAAACAGATGATAATCTCTTAATAATTGCAGAATCAGTCGAGAAACCTTTGTTGCTCTGTGACGTTTGCTGGAAAATTTTTCTGAAAAAGTGAGAGATTAGGGCTAAAAGTGTACACGAATGAATTCCACAAGAACCTTAATTCATTCACTGTACTTGGCTACGTTAGAAAATGATCTCATTTTTTTTTATTTCCAAAATTCAGAATTATTACAGGAAACGTAATTCATTCACTGTATATGTTACAATAGATGTCATATTTTTTCACAGTTAAACATTTTTTAAAATTTATTTATTGACAATGCGAATATAGAAAATCATTTAAAACGACGGTCACGACCTTTTAATACTTGGCGTGCCTTTTTTACTTTTTGAAGTTTTAATATTTACTGATTTCACTTCTTTTTGCGAGGCGTGACAACTATACAGGAATCGTATTTCATTCACTGTATTTGTCA
The DNA here is from genome assembly GCF_019457755.1 of Venturia canescens. Taxonomy (NCBI): domain Eukaryota; kingdom Metazoa; phylum Arthropoda; class Insecta; order Hymenoptera; family Ichneumonidae; genus Venturia; species Venturia canescens. The sequence continues at coordinate 27,590,110 of NC_057422.1, forward strand.
ACTTCAGAAAACGATGTCATTTTTTTTTATATTTTGAAGTTTTTTATTGATAATGCAGATATAGAAAATTATTGGAAACTACGGTCGCGACCTTTTAATAATTGGCGTTCTTTTTTTACTTTGTCAATTATTTTTTTTCTAATTTAGCTTATTTTTTAGAGGCATGACAATATTTACTTAAGAAAAAAAATACATTCCTCGTCTTCGACGAAAATTTTTAAAACGATTTGTTTCAAGTTGAGTGTTTTTCTCTATGTGCCAAAAGCAATCGACACAGCCAATTTTTCTATGTAGACGGACGAAAACTGTGCTTTTATGTTCATGTGAGTTGAAACCTTTTACAAGCAATAATGGTGACGATTTTGATTATCCATTCAGCAAATCGAATTTTCCAATGAAAGATTGGGAAATTCCTATGCAATGGGATGATATTTTCATTTTCTATTCCTTTTTTTGAAAAGCTCCACTTGTTTACTTGGAAAAATGATTTTTGAAACTATCTTCTTTTCATTCATGGATTCCATGTTGACATGGACACTGTCAATGGTTTGCAATGTCCAAGGAGATGTTTCCATGGTATTCAATGTCTAAGACCACAGCTTTATGGTTATTGGTGTCCAGTGATATTTTTTCATGGTCTTCTGTAACGTCTGAACCTGCCTCGTCAATGCAAACTATTAAATCGCAGATCTAGATATCGATAACTATGAGGAAATATATCGTAAACCATTGCACCGTTTACCTAAATATCGGGAAATATAAAATTGTCGAATATATATTGAAAAATACGAAGGCATCCACCTAGACATCGAAAACCCCATAGTCGCCAAACTAGACATCGAAAACTATAGAGCCGACGACCTAGATATCGAAAACCTTAGAAAAACTCACCACACTATCGGAAACTATGAAGCCATTGACTTTCATATCGGGAACCATGGACAAATTCACCTTAACATCGGAAACTATGGAGCTATCGACCGGGATAGTGAAAACTATGCAGTCGTCAACCTAGTCCACGAAAACAATGGGAAAACATACCTGGACATTGAAAACTACGGAGCCGTTGATCTAGACCTCGAAAAGCATAAAAAAACATACCAGGACGACGAAAGCCATGGAGAAATATACCTAGCCATCGAAAACCATGGAGCTGTCGACGTAGACATCGAAAACAATGGAACCATCGACCTAGACCATGAAAACCATGGAGAACCATAACCAAACATCGAAAACTATGGAATTGTTGACCTAGCATCAAAAGCCATGACGGAATATACCTGGACCACGAAAACCATGAAGGAACATACGTAGACATTTAAAACTATGAAGAAATATACCTGGACATCCAAAACCATGGAGGAATATACCTAGACATTGAAAAATATGTAGACACATACCTAGACATCGAAAAGTATGGAGTCATCGACCTAGATCACGGAAATGATGAAGAAATATACCTAGAGAACAAAAACTATGGAAACTCAGACCTAGCCATCGAAAACTGTGGAACCATCAACTTGGACCACGAAAACCATGGAGAAACATACCCAGACATCGACAAACATGCAGGAATATACCGGAACCACGAAAACCATGATGAAACATGCCTAGACATTGAAAACCATGGAGGAATATACCTGGACGACGAAAAACATGGAGGAATATACCTGGACCACGAAAACCATGAAGGAACATGGTTTTCATGGTCCTTCATACTTGGTCATTGAAAACTGTGGAGCCGTCGACCTCGACTGCGAAAACCATGAAGAAACATACCTAGACCACGAAAACCATGGAAGAATCTACGTAGACCACGAAAACCATATCCAGATATCGAAAACCATGAAGGCATATACCTAGACATCAAAACCCATGGAAGAATTATCCTAGACCACGAAAACCATGAAGAAACATGCCTAGACATTGAAACCATGGAGGAATATACCTAGACATCGAAACCCATGGAGGAATTATCCTAGACCACGAAAACCCGAGAGAAACATAACTGGACATCGAAAACTGTGGAGCCGTCGACTTCGACTGCGAAAGCCATGAAGAAACATACCTAGACCACGAAAACCATGGAGGAATCTACCTAGACCACGAAAACCATGGAGGAATCTACCTAGTCCACGAAAACCATGGAGAAACATATCCAGACATCGAAAACTCTGGAGGAATATACCTGAACCACGAAAACCATGGAACAATGTACCTAGACCACGAAAACCATGGAACAATGTACCTAGACCACGAAAACCATGGAGAAACATATCCATACATCGAAAACCATGGAGGAATATACCTGGACCACGAAAACCAAGAAGCAACATGTCCAGACATTCAAAACCATGAAGGAATATACCTAGACATCAAAACCCATGGAGGAATTATCCTAGACCACGAAAACCATGGAGAAGCATACTTGGGCATCGAAAACTGTGGAGCCGTCGACCTCGACCGCGAAAACCATGATAAAACATGCCTAGACATTGAAAACCATGGAGGAATGTACCTAGACATCGAAACCCATGGAGGAATTATCCCCGACCACGAAAACCCGAGAGAAACATACCTGAACATCGAAAACTGTGGAGCCGTCGACCTCGACTGCGAAAACCATGAAGAAACATACGCAGACCACGAAAACCATGGAGAAACATATCCAGCCATCGAAAACCATGGAGGAATATACCTGGACGACGAAAAACATGGAGGAATATACCTGGACCACGAAAACCATGAAGGAACATGGTTTTCGTGGTCCTTCATACTTGGTCATTGAAAACTGTGGAGTCGTCGACCTCGACTGCGAAAACCATAAAGAAACACGTCTAGACATTGAAAACCATGAAGGAATATACCTAGACATCAAAACCCATGGAGAAATTATCCTAGACCACGAAAATCATGGAGAAACATACCTAGACATCGAAAACTGTGGAACCGTCGACCTCGACCGCGAAAACCATGAAGAGACATACTTAGACCACGAAAACCATGGAGAAATATACCTTAGACATCAAGCACTATGGAGAAATACACCTGGACATTAAAAACTATGGAGAAATACACCTGCACATCAGAAACCATAGAGGAATATACCTAGACATCGAAAACCATAGAGGAATTATCCGAGACCACGAAAACCATGGAGGAATATATCTGGACATCGAAACCTGTGGAGCCGTCAACCTCGATCGCGAAAACCATGGAGGAATATATCTGGACATAAAAAACTATGGGGTCGTCCACCTAGAAATCGAAATTCACGATAGAATGTACCTAAACCTAGTCCTCCAAAACCCATGATCTATCGCCTTAGACATCCTCGAAAAATCCAGCGGCGTCGACCAGAATTTTATATTTTTTTATTTTTATTATTTATTATTTAATGTTATTCGTATTATTCAATTTTTTTGTTTCATTATATTATTATCATTTTATATTATATTATATTATATATTAATTATAATAAAATATTTATTATAATAATATTTTATTATTAATTAATATTAATAAATAAAATATATATTATATAATTATATACATATTTTATGCGCAAACCAGGAGCTGGTATTGCCCCCGCTGTGCGCCCATTCTCTGTCTCTCTCGCTCGGCGACGCAGAAGGAGAGGGGGTAGCCGCGTTCAGCGTAGTGCGTGACGTAGAGTGTGACAAAAGTAAGAAATCGTGCAAAGGACGTAAGTCCAAATGTAAACAAGCGCAACTTACGCCCCTCTGTCTCTAACAAAATGAAAATCCCGAAATGATGGATTTTAAATCACTAACGTTACATATCTCAGGATCTACTGGACGGATTTACTTGCAACAAAGACCAATGGAAAGAGAAAAATCGAAAAAAAATCGTCACAAATTTTCAAGTTCTTTTATGAAATGGTTTATTTGTGAGAGCCATTTGAAAATTCTGTGACGTCATAAAACCGGCATATTCGCGTATATAAGAGTAGCGGCAGGGCTCGCGCTGGCTTTTCTTTTGCGCTGCAGTTTTTCCTTTTAATACTTGGCGTCGAGCCGCTACCGCGTCTCTTGATATAGATATACAGAATGCCTGTTCGCTATTTTAGGCCTTCTAACTCTTGAGCCCCACTCGCGGTCGGCCTAGCAGCTGGAGGAGCCGACATCGTTGAGCCAATCAGAATGCGTAGAGGCACAACTCTACTACCACTAACTACGTCAAAACGCGTATACGTATACGTCGAACTCGTGATGTGTCAGTAACTTTTGCATAATCTTGAGCCCGTGCAAAGTTTTTTCTCAGCAAATACGCCACCGAGAATGCTGATTTTGGGCTCATTCGACAGAGAACTTCTTAATTAGCTTAAAGTTCAATTTTCAAAGCCGTAAATAACTCATGAGCTTCGCAATTAAAGAAAATCACATGCCAATTTTACCCCCACCACCGCGAATCGTTTTAGTCAGAGAAAGTATAGTCTCGGCGAGAGCCTCGGGCCAGCAGACGATAGGGCTGTCAATGTACTTGTCCCGAGACTCTACCGAGTCTCTTGATCGAAAGCCGTATTTTGACAAATAATTATAGTCAACAATTTTAACCCTAGATATTTGTTTCGTGTGTCCAATGCTTGAAATTCAATTGAAAACTCTTATTAACGTTGAAAATACCGCGATAATCAGTATATTAGTGGATAAATCATTCACTAATACCGCCGGGTTTTAATGTATTTGAATATTTTTCACGGTTTAAAATAATTTTCATTGCGAAATTTGATAATTTTTGTTTACATTTTTCGTGGTATAATGCGAAAACGGGCGATCATCAATGTACTCCCTAACGGATGTAACGATTGGTCAAAAAAAGTACAATCCGCTAGGGCTTGTCCAAATTTTTTTTCTCCGAGGGAGGATTTTTGCGGCTTGATATCCAATCTTTTTTCTGTGGTAGTTCTAAATTTTCAAATAAGGTTTTCGAAAGTTTTCCACTGTTTCTATTATGATAATCGAAAATAATTTATCCAATGATTTTCGTTAAGTTTTCTGCAACTTATAACAGTTTGATATTCTTCGAATGTTTGATGTTTCCTCATGTTTCCCTCATGATGATGGTGATGATGATGATGAAACACGATGATCCCCTCATGTTTCATCGATTCCGAATGTGTCCACAATTTTGTGGGATTAAAACTATTTTCCGTAACGTTTACGAATACTTTGTATTATTGAGGAATTTCCCCCCCTCATTTATGAATTTTATTTTCAATTTTTTTAATCAAATCGTTGTGAATAAAAAAGATATGAAAATTTTTCAATGAAACGAATTTTTTGATTGATTTTCCGTAAACTTTAACAGAAAGAGAGAGAGAAAAAATATATATAATGCTCACCAAGTCCACCAGGAAACTTCCAATGACTTTTTGAAGCATTCTTTTCTATTCACAGTATCATACCCAGAGATATCAAGTTGATGTACACATGTCGATGTATAAAATTTTTAAACTCTGCATGTAGCGACTGAGTTCCAATCAGAGAAATGAAAAGTATTGAGTGTGTCAGGACCAACAGATTTGCTTATTTTTTAATATATATATCTATTTTGAAAACATAAATTCTTATGCCAATCATAAATGGGCCACCGCTGACTTTTTGTACCATTTTGAATTATTTATTATTTATGTATTACCATATTCTATAATTTTTAAATAATTTTCATAATTTATATATACTGTAACGGTACGTTCGTGCTTGTGCACACCGTCACGCCAAGATTCGAGCAATTCGATAATAAAGAAGAGCGGGCATGAAGGAAAAACAAAAGTAAAATGAAATTAGATTGAAATGACAAATGTTTTATTCAATTTTTAATTGTTTTAAACCAAATTACAAAAATAAAGGCTTTTTATTTGAAATTGAGTTTTTCTCGCTTTATTTTAATCGCATGTAAAATTTTATTTCCGGTATTTTTCTTTGTAAAAAGAATAATTTTCGCAGAATTAATTATCATAAACTTCGCATGAATTTACGCTCGCTTTTATTAGAATAATAACAATTAATAGTTTCGCTTGCAATAATAATTTTTCAATATAACAATCATTCTCTCGCCAACGCTGGTCTTGATAAATTAATTTTGTTTGATAATTCGATCATTTGATAATTTGATAATTGAGCTATAATTCTTAGAAACTCACTTTTTGACTCTATACAATCCAAATTAATTGTTCGAGTGGATTTTTCTGATCGATCTCACTCTTTTGACTCGATATAATTCAAATAAATTGTTTTCAGTGAGTTAAATTTGTTTTGAATAATTTATTTAGCTCAAAATGATAAATGACTCGAAATTGTCTCGTTTTGAATAATTTTGTTAGTTCAATTTGAAAAATAATAGCTGATTTGGAACTGTCCAGCTTGAGAATAAAGAAACTTGCTTGGTTTTAATAATTTTTAATGAATTTAATCGCCACTCAGAAAGCAATGGTTTGTAGATGGAAAAGAATCCACCCAGAGATCTTGAGACAGAACGAAACCGAACTGTCCCGGCCCCTCTGGCGTGGAAAGGTAGGAGTCCTACCCAAGAATCTTGTGACCGAACGAAATCGAACGGCCACGGCCCTCTTGGATAGAAAAAGGATTGGAAATCTACCAGGAATCTTGAGACAGAACGGAATCGAACTGTCCCGGCCCTCCTGGATAGATCGGAAACTCTCACCTAAGAATCTTGAGTTCAAACGAAATCGAATGAACCCGGCCCTCTTAGCGTGAGAGAGGAAAGGTGTTATTCTGTTTGAACTCTGAGTGGGATAATAGCGATGTTATTTTACTCTTTGTTTTTAGAGCTATTTTTGAAATGAGTGGAAATTCTATGTTTCTTTATTCTCGATTTTATGGCGAGTTCACGCGGCGAGATCCGGAGGCAAGACTGGCTTTTTGTTTTGGCATGCGAGTCGAGCTCTCAGGGATTCGAGACGTGACTGGCTCTTAGCGTGGCGAGATTCGAGACGAGACTAGCCCCTTGAGCTTCCGCGCTCGGGTTTTTATACCCTCTCAAACAAAGGAAATAATAATAATAATACGATGGACTTTGTCCCGTTTCATGATTCGCTCAGTGATTTAATCTTGAACCAGGGACTCCTCCTCTAAATTCTCTGATTGGTGCGCTAACTCCCCCGCGTGGGGCCCAATTGGCCGAGTCGAGCTGCAGTCACACTGCGCATGTGCGAGAATTTAATGAAATTTAATAAACTCAATTTTTATTGTTTTTATGCACAATTCGTATCTTTTTCAATTATTTTGCTATGATTTCTAACAAATTTCTAAACAATAACATTTTTATTTCATTTTAATTAATTATTTGCTCGTGACTGCGTCTATTGCACGTGCCTGTGAAAGTAGGTCATCGCGCATGCGCATTGTGCACGCTCGATCTTTCAAAGAAAAGTTTTCTTAAGTTTTTAAATAATTTTAATCTGAAATTTTTACCAAATTGTCCACAATACGTTTCTTTAACAATCCGCATCATTATTTTCAATAAGAAAGAGTTTATTTAATTGAAATTGAGTAAAATAAAGAATTTCACGAATCTAGGGAATTTTGTGGAATCGAAATTGAGTTGGCAGCGCCGAGCGCCTCGCTTCCCGAGCGCCGCTTCGCGAAGTGACAGTTTTTCAACATGGCCGCCGGTGTAAACACTCGTGCGTGCCATGTCGTTGAAATAAAGTTCTTGAGTCGGTGTTTCGCTTCAATACGCATATTCCATAATCAAAAATAGGAAGTGCTAATACTTGGCGCACAAGTGTAAACACAGAATTTTCAAAGTTTGCCAGTATCTGCTGCAATTTCTTCATCTACGTTATGATACAGACAGACAAAAGTGCCACAGATTCATGAAATTAATTATGCCACAGTTAAAAAGAAAAAAGACAGCGCAATTGAAAGAGAACAGAAATCAAAATTGTTTCATGTATCTGTGCATTAGTTTCTGAAGACAGTAATTTCAGACCTATTCAGAAATAAGTAGGTGAAGACTTTAGTAATGAATATCTTCGTTAATGTATTCCAGTAGGAACCAAAAAGTTAAAAGATTGAACCTTATGTGACACATTCAATCGCACCTTTTGTACATCAGATTCTCAAAACAGTTTTTGGTCTTGATATAAGTGTAGTTATTCTTTTTCCACCTGGTCTGTCGAGTAATAAATTTTGAAACTTGTTCCAAAAAGTCTTTGGATGCTTTTTTTGCTGATAATATGAAAAGTTGAATCTTCGCAATGCGGTAGGCAAACACAAATTTTGTCAACAATACTTATGAAATAATGATGAGTATTCCTATTCTGCAAACTGCAAATGTGGAATTATTGGTGAAAACATTCATTACGATAAGTCTACAGTTGCTCAGTTTTGGATGCGATTAAGTATAATGCCTGCCAACATCATGGAAACCTACAGAACTTCTGAATGTTATGTGCGCTATGTTATTTTAATGTAACATCATGACTTCTAACAACTTTTCACTATAATACTATAAATTTGGATCACTGAAATACAGCAAAAATCTGCAAACTATAAAATTTATATACTGTGCCATTCATTTTACTTTTTGACTCTCACCGTAACATAAATATGAAGTGAAAAATTCATTACAAAAGTCTTCAGTTGCTCATTTATGGATGGATTTGAAAATGCTGTCTTCCAAACTAATTACGCAGATACATTGAATCGCAGCAGATACCTGCGAACTTTGAAATTTCTGTGGATAAGTATATGTGCTAGTATCACCCCCTATCTTTGATTATAGTAATATGGAATGGAACTTTGTTCAGCAAGTTTTAAAGTTTTTCTTTTCAAATAGTATTGAAGTTTGTATTACTGCGGTATGGAGCGAGTACCTACAAACTTTCATATTTTTGTGTCGCAGCATGTGTGCCAATCATTTTAATCTAGAGTCGTGGTAGCGACTCTGAGACAAGTACATTTATGTATGACGAGTCGCTTCCAGAGAGTCTTTACCGGAGCGAGAGTGTTTTTCAGCTGTTTTCGATAACACTCAAAATTTATTTCTTTAATAACTGAATAATTACAGTATTCCAAAGAATTCTGCAAGATGACGTATTTTTTATTTTTTTTTATCTTTTGATCGCGACCTCTACGAACTCTGTAGCTTAACGCATTGAAAAGATATTAATTATTTATTTTTTAATTTCATCAAAAAATGTTGCATTTTTTCGCACACATTTTTGATGTTTATTTGTTTTTTCTTTAGTGACAAATCTGGTGCCATAGTACTTTTTATATATCTATATATTTTTTTCTGGTGTCATAATACAAATTGTATACCTATATATTTCCATGAATCTGTTCATGCTTCAAAAATTTGGAAAGTGACAGTTCCCCGTTGTATTCAAAATTTAAGCTGTCAATTTCACGAAATGTTATCGAATCATTCAGGGATTAAAGGATACCACATGTTCGTTTTACCAAGAAATCTGAGTCACGTATTGTGGCCGAATCTTTTTTTTAATGTTCTTTTAGTCGGTGTGATGCTATCGTTTAATGTTCTTTTAGTAGGTATGATGCTATCGAGTAAATCGTTGGATTGGGCTTTTTTTTACTCGTGCTTATCGTTGATGATAAGCATTGGAGTGAATTTAAGTAAAGAATGCGCCAAATGTACATTCGTACATTCTTTATTTTTTGTATGAGCAAAACTTGCAGGAAAAAAATAATTATGCGCGTCATCGTACGAGGTTAGAATGATGTGTCGGTGCATACGCAGTAGAGAAACGATCTCGACCCCTTTTCACCAAGGGCACAAGCAAAATCCATCTCTCGTAGGTGGCTTGATAGTTTTCGATTTCTGGGTCGACGGCTCCATGGTTTTCGATGTCTAGATAGATTTCTCCCAGGTTTTCGAAGTCTAGGTCGACAGCTCCATGGTTTTCGATGTCTAGATAGATTTCTCCCAGATTTTCGAAGTCTAGGTATATTTCTCCATGGTTTTCGATGTCTAAGTATATTTCTCCACGATTCTCAATGTCTAGGTCGACGGCTCCAAGAATTTCGATGTCTAGGTCGATGGGTCCGTAGTTTCCGATGTCTAGGTATATTTCCTCATGGTTTTCGATGTCTAGGTATGATTCATGATAGTCGTTGCCATTCACATCGACGGCTTCATAGATTTCGACCCTAGGTATATTTCTTAACGGCTTTTGATGTCTAGGTCGACAGCTCCATGGTTTTCGATGTCTAGGTCGAAGGCTCCATGGTTTTTTATGTCTAGGCCGACGGTTCCATGGTTTTTGATGTCCAGATCGACGGCTCCATAGTTTTCGATGTCTAGGTCGACGACTGCAAGGTTTTCGACATTTAAGTCGGCGCCTCCATAGTTTTCGATGTGCAGATATATTTCTTCATGGTTTTCAATGTCTAGGTATATTTTTTTCCACTGTTTCTCATGTCCAGGTATAGTTCTCCATAGTTTTCGCTATCCCGGTCGACGGTTCCATAATTTTCCATGTCTAGCTATGTTTCTCTACGGTTTGCGATGTCTAGGTTGATGGATCCATGGTTTTCAAAGTTTGGGTCGATAGCTCTATAGTTTTCGATGTCCAGGTCGACGGCTCCACAGTTTTTGATGTCTAGGTATTTTCCCCGTAGCTTTCGATGTCGAGGTCGATGACTCAATGGTTTGCGATGTCTGGATATATTTCATCATGGTTATCGATATCCCGATCAAAGACACCATGGTCTTCAATAACAGGGGAGATTTCAAGAACCCAGAATATCGTGAATAAATATCACCGGACACTGATAAACATGAAACTGTCAATCTAGATACTGGAACCTAATGAAACATGATACGAGATGAAAAAGATGATGAAACATGGAAACGTCCTCTCAAACATCGAAAAACAATGACAATAACAGTGTTAACATGGTAATCATTGAGAGATTGTTCTCGACCCCATAAACTATAGCGACCTAAATATCGAAAACTATGGAGCCGTTGACCTCGCCATCGAAAGCCGTAGAGAAATATACCTAGACATCAAAAACTCTTGAGAAATATACCTGGACATCGAAAACTATGGAGCCATCCCCCTGTACTCCTGTTTATTCTTATTGAACTGCTTCAAGATTGGTAGGCTTGAAGACGCTGTTGCAATAAAAGTAGCGCTGCAGCGCTACAAGAATACTATTCACACGCTTAATCGCACGGAATGCACCCTAGTTCGGAATAAATTTTCAAATAAAATGTATTGTGTATGATATAAATATTGAATCCAAACGGAAATGTGTAGAATTGAATTGAATATTATAGATGGGTATATTTGTTGAATATATCTATTTTTACAATAATTCAATTTAACACATTACATTTTTGATTCTTTATTCAATTCTCATGGAAAACATTTTATTTAATAACGAATGAAGAATTTATATTCGTCTACGATATTTGTTTGATTATATTCTCAGATTTCAATTCCCTACACATTCCATTTTCGTTTCATTTGTTATATCATATGGAAAACATTTTATTCAATAATTCACGAGAAATTGGTTTTTAAATATCCTTTTACATTTTAAAGGAGATTTAAATAAATAAATAAATCCATGCCTCTGCATCTTTGTCATGGCGACAATTTTCATCAGCTCTCCAAAATTGAATATTATCAGATTTGTAGATGATCATTATCATTGTCATTATGCTATTTTATCAAAAATTGGATAGATTCCATTGAAAAATATAAATAAAATAACCCAAGATAGGAGTGACGAATAAGATCAAAGACTACAAAAATATCTACCGAAGAAGCAAACCCATTGTATGGAAAAACACTAAGAAAGTTTAATTCTAGTTAAGGGCTCGACGCATTGAGAAAATTTCTGGTGGTCTGAAAAGAAAATGATGATAGAGATCTTGCGATTGTAATTGCATACGTACAAGCTGGTGACAATGGTTTTGAAATTCTCAGACTTTTGGATACTTCTATAAAAAAATGCTAATAATGCCTGTGCTGTGTGTTCTGCCATGTAGTTTATAGTTGTCAGTAAGCAGAAAAATGTTCATTATTGACTTGAATTTAAAGAGAACTTTTAAAAGTCTTACGACTATTGGATGGAATCAAATCATTTGAAATGTCATTTATGATTAAAAGATTTTCTGATAAACGTTTTTCCAAAGTAAAACAGTAATTGCATGTTTTCGATTGCAGAATCTTGTAACAATACGAGCCGCTACCGCGTCCCTTGATCCCCAGTGCTGATAAATGTGGAAGAGGGTTGTCGCAGCTTCACTATTTCTCATTCGTCATTTATTCATGGTATGCTATCGAGTCAGAGCAATGTCAGATGGTTCCGCTTGGTGGTATTTTTCATTTCACACAGAAGTTTTGGAGACTTTGTCGTAACGAACCAAGCTCATGGATTCCCAAAGTATTAGAACTTGTTACGTACACTTTATACTCGCTTTTCTTGTGGAAGGTCATTCCTCGGTCATTCGAGCTTTACTCGACGGACAGGGAATTATTTCTTGTATTTTCCTCGAGTTGATATATTATTTTCACACCACCGTTCATTTCGTCCTCGACATCGCGAAATCTTGGGTTTTTGAAAATTCAGCCATAGCAAAACTAATGCGTGTTTTTTTTTTCGTTTCCGGTCTTGCAGAGTCTTGTTTCGCGGTACAATAATAGGAAGGGACCCGGAAATTTGCTTGGTTCAAAAGCAAAACAGGCAAACGAACCGGCAAAGATTTTGTTGATCCGAAAGAAGGAGTGATAAAAACGTTGTATTCATCATTTTTAATCATTACCTTTTGATAAAACATCCTAAAACAGAATATAAACTGCACAACTGATAAACTCGTTTAGCGTCATGTTCAATTTTAATTAAAATTCTACAGTCAATTGATTTCTGAAGTAATATTCAAGTTTCAATTCGATTTTTTGACGTCGATAGATTTTGCAGTGGAAAGGGTGCACAATTTGCTAATTGTTTTTGCAAGGAGTCTGGTGTAGGTGGTAAACGAATAATAAGTACGCCGGTGGTGCGAGAAAAATAGTGAGGAATTTATTGTTCCGCTGTTCTATCTTAAGTACAGTATTTGCCCGACAATTAGTGCGTTTAAGCCCGATGATGAAAATGGCGAGTTGACCCGGTGTTCGTCGAGCACGTGCGAGACGAACAAGATGGACGACCGAAGCGTGCTCGTGAGAAAGAACCCGATGATTTTTTGAGATATTCCGTTAAAAATGAGTCCGAGAGAAAGTTCCGTTAAATGCGCAGAGTCCGTGTAATGATTTGAACCGAAAATGAATAAGAGAACCCGAATTTGATACCGAAAACTGGTGAGAAGGTGAGATGCAGTGATTAGCCGTATTGCACGCTTCAGCGACCGGATCAAGACTGCGGCATCAATCATGGAGATCGATGATGAAGCCCCGCGCACATGCGCGGTGTGCTTCCCCGGTCCCGTGCTAATTACTGCCCAGGAGGTGGCGACGCCCCCCGTGAGCGCGTGAAACGAGCACCCGGCTGCTCTAATTGCACGCGCCCAAAATGTCCGAACCCGCGAACTGGCGACGCCAGCGGCGGAGCGCGAGAGTCCGGCCCGAATTCTCTCGCGCTACCGTCGAGGCCTCGCTCAATCCTGAACACTAATAATACTTTTAACTTCAAACCGATACGGAGTGATTTTTTACGATCGCAATATTGGTACATCTGTTCGGAAGAACAAAATCAATTGGTCAACATGGTTTTACAAAGTCTCGGGCGCCTCATGGAAATATTCCAAGCTTTTGGACCTCATAATAAAAATTCTCATCGCTTGTCCAGATTGTGTGAAATCTCAACTGATTCATACCAAGACATTCCTTGAGCCAGGGGCTTCAAATATATAAGTGGATACTGACAATGAGATTCATGGGTCACTTGTGAGAATCGAAAAATCCGAAATATTGTCTGAAACCTTGTTTATCAGAACTTTCGAAAAACACGAGAAACATTCTAGATTGCGGTCAACAAAATTTTGCTCAACGACCATTTTTCGCAATTTTCACCTATTTTCACGGTATTTTGGAATTCGGCTTCAGCATGTCAAAATAAATATATAGAGAGAGCTGGGTGTAGGTGAATATATAAACTGCTTTATTGGGTGATCAGATGTTTCAATTTTATGATCATTATTTCAATTTTTCAATGTATCCCATAAAATTTCAGATTTCGAGTACACAAAAAGTCGTCAAATAAACCTGCAACACAGCACGAATGCTGTAAAAAAACTAGAGACAAGTACATTTATGCCCTCTGGGAAGTCATCTGTAAAATCATGGAAATCAATGGTCGTAAGACTTTAAATCCAAGAAACAAAACGTTGTTAAATAAATGCAGAAGTTGCCGAGCACATCGCACTACGAACAAAAGAATTACAAAAGAAGAAAAATAGGACACAACAAATTACAACCACAAAGAATACAAAGACAAAACATTACAAAAACAAATTGCGACTAAAATAAATTAAGATCAAAAAAATTTTAAAAAAATTACCCACGGAAAAAAATTATATACCAAAAAATTGAAACAAAAAAAATTTGGCCGTTGTACTTGGCGTTTTACTCGACTTTCGAATTTGTGAGTATAAGATACAGGTAAATTAGATAATATTAGCTAGAAAAAAAACGCCAAGTACAACGGCCAAATTTTTTTTGTTTCAATTTTTTGGTATATAATTTTTTTCCGTGGGTAATTTTTTAAAAATTTTTATGATCTTAATTTATTTTAGTCGCAATTTGTTTTTGTAATGTTTTGTCTTTGTATTCTTTGTGGTTGTAATTTGTTGTGTCCTATTTTTCTTCTTTTGTAATTCTTTTGTTCGTAGTGCGATGTGCTCGGCAACTTCTGCATTTATTTAACAACGTTTTGTTTCTTGGATTTAAAGTCTTACGACCATTGATTTCCATGATTTTACAGATGACTTCCCAGAGGGCATAAATGTACTTGTCTCTAGTTTTTTTACAGCATTCGTGCTGTGTTGCAGGTTTATTTTTTTTACTCCAACCGTAACATGTAATTTCAAAAATTCATCATAAAAATTTTCACCTTTACTATTTAACTTAATTTTCCTTTTTCTAAATTCCATGCTAAATTTCTGAATTTCTAAATTTATTTCTAAATGATCCTGAAATGAAATTGTTTTCCTCCACAACTAATGCAGGTACCTTAAACGTCTTTGATTTCCGTTGCTCTGTTGAATTAAGTACGCTCAGTTTTTTTTGCGTCTTTGAGTTCTGGCATAATAAATGTTTCCGGGTGCCTTTTTTCTGCAACTGTTAACTATAGATAATTGGATCTCAGCGGCCACTTGCAAACTTTGGAAATATATTTCATCGGGGGCACGTTTTGGATGACACGAAAATGTCTAGATTCAGAATGCAAAAGCGACATTTAAAAATGGCTAATTCTATTGGATTTGTTGTGTCTTGAATTTGATTTATCTTTCCTCTTTTCCTTTCTTTTTTTTAACGTTATAAACCGAAAATCATATCTCCCCCCGGAGCACGCATTGCTCCATGCTCTTGAGTTCCTAACGGACAAAACATATTAGAAAACAAGGGGAACAATCACCAAAGTCCAAGAACAAAACTCTATCGAATTTTTTTCAGTACAATTTTTACGAAAAATAGGTCTTTTTTCGTGGAAACCAACGTTATAAGTCGAAAATCATATCTCGGACCGCAACCCGCTTTGCACAGTGCTCTTGGGTTCCCAATAACTATAACATCCCCGATAACCAAACGTGGCGTTCAGAAAATTCTAGCGTCAGATGAACGCCAGAAATGCGTTAGCCTGTGGAGCTCGGCGTCACGCCGTAACGCCACTAGCGCGCCATCTACTTCGCTATTTTCATATTCATTTGGCATTAGCGAGTAACGCTACAAGTGTGGCGCGTTTCTAACTCCAACGTGGCGTTGGGGTTCCAACAGCATTCTAGCGTTAGGTCATGGCGTCAATCTAGCGTTACAATTGAACAGTATTATAACGTCATGTTTTAACGGTGTTTTTTCGTTAGGTCTCAACAGCATAATAACGTTACGTTATACCAGCATTATAACGTTACATTGTAACGTTATTCTAACGCGAGATTTTAACAACATTTAGCGTTTTGTTTTAACATGAGATTTCAACAATATGTAACGTTTTTTCTACCAGCGTCACGTGGGTGGCACACCTAATTAATGGAACGTGGTCTGCACTGTGCCGTCACAGATATGTATTTGTTTATTTATTGATAAATTAGCAACTCATTTTTTGTTAATATTCATTTTTATGGAACTTGCGATCATTGCTTGTTTAATTATATGATAAATTTCGTTACTCGTAAATATGAAGTATTTTACATCATGAAATTATGGAATTTTTTTAAAAATAAACATCTTGGATTATTCTATCGGTTTCTCGAAAATATATTTTTCTCCAAGCTATACATGAAAAGTATTAATTTTCCAAAGCTGGCAAAAATCAAAGAAACTTGCAGCGTTGTTAGATACCAGCATGGGGAATGTGTTTTATAAAACACGTTCAACCTATACTGGTATAAGGGTACATGGCCGACTCTGCAGGCAGTCGCGTCACGTAGCGGCTCCGGCAATATATGCACTCCCGGAGGATAGTGCGCATACGAGAAACACCTCTTGCGCAACGCTGCGGCCGAAGCGAGAAGCTTCAATGCCTGCGGCCCAGCGCACGGTTGTGGTCGAATGGTGAGGGTCGAACGGCTGCCGCGGGAAGGCGAATATTTAGTAATTCAAGCGTACTGAGCGTGGCACATGCCTTCAGTGGGAGATAGCCATTCAGGAAGAGAAGAAGAAGAAGCGTACTGAGCGTCTTACCCGTGTTTGCTGTTCCACCCGCACCGCTCGACCATTTCCGCGTGCCCGGTCGTTTTCGCCCATGCCTGCGCGCAATTTTCACCTATTTTTCAGCATTTGAATGGAAAACGAAGACTAACGTTCTATAGCTGAACTCTTTTACTTTCTACACCATACTACAGTATGGTGAGAAAAACTTATATGACTGCAATTACGGAAAAATCAGTAATCCGATAATGTCTGAATTTTATACACAGGGTTTACATTAGGGTGATGCAAAAAGAGTCGCTATTTTTTTTTTCGAAGCTCCAATGGAAATCGTTGGTTCATAAAAAAAACTAATTTTCCCAGAGTTTTAAATTTAAAAACGTTTTTATTATGCTCAAGGCACTTTTCGATATTTTCTTGTTTTATCTGAAAAATCGGGAAGTAAAAATTTTTCTTTTTGCATTTATAGCAGAAAGTATTAGTGTTCCATGGAGTCATGATTTTAATAAAATTTGTCACTTTCAAAAAAAAATGTGAAGACTACCTTGCATAATTTTTTTATTTTTTTCTGTATATTTAGCTATCAGTTATGAAATTAAAAAACGTGTCACTACAAAAATGGCAATTTTCGTCGTTCTTGTAGAAGAAGGGGTGAATGTATATTGCAAAAACAGTTTTTCAATTTTTTTCTGAATTCAAGTTCTGTATGTCGAAGTCTGGAAAACGTTATAATTGGAGGATTTCTAGTTTTCTTAATTGTTCGACAAATTAGTAGAATATTTTGACTGAATTCTGATGGAAAATGAATGTAGGCTAATGAATGTAAAATTGTAAAAAATTTGAGTTCCAAACTGTCTGATTACAAACAAACTATTAGAGTTTGTACCGGATGGCAATTCTGTGGAACAGACCTATTCCGATTTTGTCAACTTAATTTTTTTTTATCCGCAAAAATTACGAGGCTGATTCTGGAAGTTTGATGAAAAATATTTTTGTTTTTATATTCTTTTGTCTTTATTTTTTCCAACAGAACGTGGTCAAAATATTTTACTAATTTTTATAACGCATGAGGAAACTGGAGTATTCCGAAATTTTAACGTCTTTTGCGGTAAAATATCAGACTTTGAAATAAAGAATTCGAATTTGGCAAAATACAGCTTTATTTGGGTTTGTTGTCATTTTTGTACGATGCCCTAACAAGTTTTCGTGCATGAAAATACATATTTGTATGAACAATACAGGAAAATTGAAATCAATCGCTTGAGTAAAAAAATATTTCTTATAAAATGTAATTTTGAAAAAATGGTAATTATGCAGAAGTGGGGCTCCACCCCAAAACAACTCCAAATAATTTTTTCTGGATTCAGGACTATACTATGGCATGGGAATATGTATTTTATGGTGGCGGAAGGTGGCTAAGATTATTTAAATTCCCATAATTTGCAAATTTATAGAATTATGAGAAATTCTGATAAATTCGTACTTACAATGGCAACACTGATTCGGATATATGTCAACATTCGTATGACGATTATTTCAGTCTTATGTATACAAAAAGACGGTTCTCAAAACAACCATTCATATTCACTAGTAACATGGATGGCAAACGGTGCGCTCCTTGGCTGGGCTACTCCGGGGAGACCCACCCATTTACTTTTCAAGAATTTTCTTTTTTCTTTGTTCAAATTAAAAAAATAAAAGAAAAAAATTCTTGAAAAGTAAAATGGGTGGAATTTTTAGGTCAAAATCCCCGGAGTAGCCAAGCCAAGGAGCGCAACCTTTGCCATCCATGTAGCCTTCAAATCAACCATTAAACGTACTTATATACACGCATAATAACTTTATTTTCAATGTATAAAGAATAAAATGAAAAAAAAAATTTTTCTTGATCTCCAAAGTCATGCGCCACCACAATATTGCGTGTTTTCATGTTTTATATTCATAAAAAAAATAAATATAAAAATTCAACCCGATTGTAGGTGGAGCCCCACTTCTGCATAATTACCGAAAAAATATTTTTTTGCAAAGGACATTCACTCCTTCTTCTGGAAGGACGACCAAAATTGCCATTCGTAGCCACATGTTTTTTAATCTCATGGTTTATGGCTGAATATACAGAAAAAAAAGAAATAAATTATGCATGGTAGCCTTCACATTTTTTTTCAAAAGTGACAATTTTTATTAGAATTATGATTCCACGAAACACTTACACTTTCTACTATGAAAACAAAAAAAAATTTTTGCTCCGCGATTTGTCAGAAAAAAAAAACAGAAAAATGTCGAAAAGTGCCTTCGGCACTACCTAATTTTTTTTTTAATCTAAAATTTTGGGAAAATTACTTTTTTGGATGTACTAACGATTTCCGTTAGAGCTCTGAGAAAAAAAATATCGATTTTTTTGCATCACTTTGGTTTACATCTATCAATATCGACTATACACGAAGAGCTTGTACTAACTTCAATTGAAAAAATAACGGCTTTACGAATTAAAAAAAATATTATATTGCGCATCCAGGGAGGGAAAGTAGACTACCTCTCGCTTATCGCACTCACTTTCGGCTCGGGCGACAATTCTGCACACGGTTCGAAATTGTCTAAGTTCACTCCACTGGAGCGTATACTGTTTTTTACCACACATGCATCGAAAATTCAACTTTCCGATTTCGGAACTTTTGGCCCCAAAGAATTTGTTTACAAGAAGAATCTACTTACATTTTGAAATTTCAGTTTTTTCCCATTACTAAACGGGTCGAACGTACGGCCAGTGTAAAAAAAAAGTTGATATGATGGAAAAAAAAACATTTCCGAGTTCTGCATGATATATACTTTAGTAATGAAAAGGGTCATTGACACAAGATCTGCCCACCCAATTTTACTATGTTAAAAACGGTATCTGAAAGGTTAAAGATTTTTTTTGCTGCAATGCAGGGGTTAATAAAACTAAACAAAAGTAAGTATCAGTAAATAAGATCACTACTGCACGGTTATCAATGCCAGGAAAGAAAATTCTTTTCCGATACTACGATAAACACGTTTTTGGCAAGTGAATCATGACGTACAATAATTGAATTCATCTCTTTTATTTTATACAAAAGAATACTCTTCAAAGTTTCTTTTTCCGTTTTGTGGGTTGGTGAATTTTATGAAGCCCCTAATTCACGGAGAAACAACTATTGAATGGAGTTATTGGAAATTTTCGAAATTCTAGTTAAATATGGAATTTCCAAAATTTGCGGAGTATGGCAATTCTTTAGAAATACATACGGAAAATACATTTTCATTCAATAATTAACATTTGCAAGTATTTTACTTTCGGAATTGCAAGATGCAGTACAATTATTCTGAAAATAATTTTTTTTTATGAGTTTAAAATGCATATTATTCAACTTTTTTTATTCTGACGGTGATTTTTTTTATATGCCAATACATTTCAATTTCAAAACAATTTTATACTTTAAATTGGTCCAAATTGAAATTATAATTCGGAATATTCCAAAATAAAATCTGTATGTGGAAAATCATTGTTTCTGATGAGAAACATAACAGATAATTTTTGTTGATTATTTACTGTTTGTTCCGCCAGTCAGCCGCATCGTAAAACCAGAAAAGAGGAGGAAGATATCGAAGCAGAGAGAGAGAGAATGATGCGTTAGTCGTGTGTGTGCGAGTGAGAGGGACTGAATAATCAGCGCTATATACCCAAAAATACGTGTTTTAGTATAGATATAAAATAGTAGTGATATACGCCGTTCTATTTGCTATACGTGGGAACCTATAGTTTACATGAGCTCCTATATGCTGTCACTACATTTACACGGCACTTATATTCCGATTTAGTAACACTTTATGTATAGTAAAAACGGGTGTAACAATGCGTACAAATGATATTTAACTTCCGGAATAACCAGACCGGCTGGTTACTCCGAGTTTTACGTACCGCTTATACGAATTTCAACGCTGATTTTTACTACATAAGGTATTACTTAATTGGAATAAGAGCACTGCGTAAATGTAGTCTGTATCTAGAGTCGCGGCAGCGACTCTGAGACAAGTACATTTATAAGATATGACGAGTTGCTGCCAGAGACTCTTTACCGGAGCGATAGCGTTTCCAATTGTTTTCGAAAATTTTCAAAATTTGTTTCTTCAATAATTAATTAACTATATCATTTCGGAGAATATTATACGTTGACATATTTTTTATTATTTTTTTTCTTCCGATTGCGACCTCATCGAACTCTGTAGGTTGACGCGTTGAAGAGATATTAATTATTTATTTTTTAATTGCATCAAAAAATGGGTCAGATTTTCGCACACATTTTTGATGTTTATTTGTTTTTTATCTAGTGACAAATCTGGTGCCATAATACATTTTATATACCGATATATTTTTTTTCTGGTGCCATAATACCAATATATACCTATATATTTTCGTGTCGTATGACGTATGGTGTGTTGTTTATGCTGATAGATAATGAGGTTATAAAGATCGCGATTTGACAGTTCACCGATATCCCGGTCGGTAGTACAAGTATATACCTATATATTTCCGTTATGATATGACGTATGGTGTGTTATTTCAATGCTAACTAAATGAGGTTATAAAGATCGCGAATGTTACAATTCACCGAAACTGTTCCAATTTTTTCCGGTTCTGTAGAAAATAAATAAAAGCAGTACAATGTTTTAGTGAAAGTGGTGAGAAAAAAGTGAAGAAGAAAGAGATAAAGACCGAGGAATCCAAGAGTGTTGTGTAACGGAAAAAAAACCGAAAATTGTCAACAACGTTCGGATTGATGGTAAAAATATTTAGAAAGGTTAGATTTTTTCTATATATATCTTGAGATGTAGTCCGGATTCTGAAACATTAGAAATAAAAATCCATGCCTTCGCTCTTTCTCATCAGCTCTCTCTCTGATTGTATCATCAGACTTGTCGATGTTTGTTATTGCAGAATATCTAAAGACGCGGCATCGTCTTGTAATAAAATAACCCAAAACAGGAATGACGAAAAAGAGCCAGGGACTACAAAAATATAGAAAGGCAGTATAATCGCATTGTCTGTAAACGTATAACAGACTATTCGAAAGTGCTTGATTACAAAATTTCTATTGGCAAATCGAAACTGAGGCAATCAGTATTTTTTTGCATTGGTGGAAATTTTTTCATCAAAAGGACTAAATTGATAATCACGGAGAGTTTTCACTTCAATTCCAACAAAGTAAAATTTAAGTTCGAAATAAAATATGTCCGCGTGTGTGTATATGTGTGTATTAGGGTGGTAAAATAGCTAGAAAATTTTTGAAAAAAATCACACGTATTCTTTAGAAGATTCTCAATACTTTTTGTTCTGGAACATTTCTTTGTTATGTCAAGACTTTCGAGAAAAAAAATCATACAGATTTTCATCATGCTGTTTTGCAAAAGCCGCCATTATGCAAAAACTGAGTTTGAAAAAAGTGTTTATAACCAGTGTTCTGGACTCGTCCGACCTTAAGAACATCTTTGCTGGCGATAATATGGTTATTTGAGAGCAGCAACAGTAAGGGAAATCGCTTTGAAAAAAAAAGTGTTAGAAAATCTTGACTTTTCAATTAAAAACGAATAAATAATGAAGATTTTGATTTAATTTTACAAAATAAATGCAAGATTCTGAAAGAGCACTCTCAAAAACCCCCTATATCAGATTTTGTTCTTTAGTTAAAACTGCGTACTTGAAATTGTGTGTCCAAAATTGTCGTTTTGCGCATTAATGGGTTCTTATAGTGATGCTATATAACATTTTAAGGGTAGGAGTATTGAAAATTTTTTTCGTGTAGCAACATGCTTGTAAAACAATTTATGGAAATTTCAAAATTTTCCAAATGTATTGAGGCCCACAGTATAATCGTGACCACAAACGCAGAAAAATTCCATGTATTATGAACAGAAAACTTCAACCCCCATGGTCGAGGGTTGAGCATTGTTCTACAAATCTGACAAAATTACAGCATTACTTTTTATGTATTTCGAACCAATTTAGGGGGCGAAAAGGGTAAAATAAATTTGATCCCAAATAACTACCACCCTAGTGGGTATTAAAATACCTAAAACAACTTGCATGCATAATAAAACGATTTTTATTTTCAAAAAAACTGATTCGGCTTGAGGAGGTCACCCCCCATGGCAGCCGCATTTTTTGGGGTTTCCTCGATTTTTTGCGACGAGAAAAAAACACAGACTTAAAATTTAAAGAGTTTATTCATTGATATTTCAACTTTATGATAGAATTTTTTAACTCTGATGTCTCGAGTTAATTCCGTGTAAAATTAATCCACAGGATCCCATATGCTTCTCCATGGTGTCCACGATTCCCGGGGGTTCCGTTTATCTGCGATCAAAAAACCGAGGAGCGTTTTGATTTGTAAAGCAGTGGGCTATTGCCTGAACTAAAATCATACAGAAATATCGAAATTGAAGGATTATTGAGCTATGCAACATTTTGAAAAATTGAAATAAGGTTTTTCTAAACGGAAAAATCCTTCAATGTTAAATATTTCTGTATAATTTTAATTTAGGTGATAACCACTGCTTTACTAATCCAAACGCTCCTTGGTTTTTTGATCTCAGATAAACCGATCACCTAGAATCGTGGAGACTATGAAGAAACATATGGGTTCCTGTGGAGTAGCTTTACACCGAATCTACCAGAGATATCAGAGTTAAAAAATTCTACCATCGAGTTGAAATACCATTGAATAAACCCTTTAAATTTCAAAAGTCTATGTTTTTTTTTCTTTGCCGCAAGAAAATTGCGAAAAAACCCTACAAAATTCGGCCGCCATGCGGGGTGACCCCCTATGTTGGATTTAATTATTCCAATCGATCAATATCACGTTATCTTGAAAAAAGATTCGAGTGCCTTAGTCATTGAAATCCTGTCGTTATTTAACGACATCGAAATTTATTATTCATTGTAATTTTTTGAGTTTTTAAATAAATTAGCCGTAATTTGATTAAAAAATTTTTGTTTCCTTTTTTTTGATATCTCTTTCAATGAGACAGGGAATAATTTTAATTAAAAAATTTTTCAATAAATGTCTTTTTGCAAGTACACTCTGATGGGTGATAATATGATCATTACATCTGAACGGTAGTCTCAGTGAATAAACCCTACATATGTTACTCATACATGTAGTATGCATTTCTTGGTACGAACAAAAAATGAATTAATAATAACAGAATGTCATCTATATTGTGCCCTAATATGAAGAATTTGATTTTCCAATATCCTGTAAAATTTTTTCAAGTTCACAGTGCACAAAAAGTAGTCAAATAAAACCATAAGTAACAGCACGAGTGCTGTTAAAAAATTGGAGACAAGTACATTTATGTTTGATGTCACCTGGACAGTAGTCTCAGTGAAACCCTATGAGACACTCATGTAGTTCAAAACACAAATGCACGATGATTTATAAGAAGAAGTTGTTCGATCTGTTCTCTCGAAACTTGCTTTAAATGAGCAATTCATTACTAAAGGATATAAAAAAAAACCATTTCAAACGCAATGAATAAAAAAATGAATCTGTTAAATCATGGTAATGCGTGAAAAACGTTTGGTTCAAAGGAACAAAACGTGGTCAAATAAATGCAAAAGTGACGAGTACATCGGATGACGAGTGAAAAAAATTCAAAACATAATAGTATGTAAAAAAAATTACGAAACCAATTGTAAATAATTTCAACAAAACAATTAAGAAAAGCTTTTACAAATCATGAAAAAATATTATATTAAAAAAAATACAAATCTGTAATTATATTGTAAAGGGAAAAAAAAATTTAAATAGGACGTGAGAAATTTAATCTTACGGGACGCACCCGGAACTTTAGAAAGTTCAAGTGAATCAAAAAAGTTACCATCTGAGTTATGTGCAGCACTACAATTTATGGCATCAATCGGAGGATAAGTATTTTATTAGTATATAATACATAATTTTTCACAATATGAAATTATTCTGAGAAACGTTCAAATCCAAAAAAAAATCGCATCGAAGGTAAAAGTCATTTGTTACTCTATGGTGGCAGAGACTTACTTAGAAGAAAATCGATTCTTCTCAGACTTTCAGGATCCCCTGGTATTCACAATATTCGACGTCGATTTCGTATCGGTACAAGTTATGTTTAAATATGTGCTAAAAGTACTTGTCCGGCCCATCACTTTTCATTCAAATTGCTCATTCAAATAAAAATCAAACTAGACGTTAATTTCTGCGTTATTTTTATGGAACTAGCATTAACGCTGGCGTTACACGCCCACTTGAATTTGGACATCATTCCACATATGCTCGGCGGCAACTATCTCTTCCCAACAATTCATGGCATCGAGTAAACAAAACCATTGCAACGGATAGAGGCTTTACATTCTGATATATCGAAAATTTTTTTTTAAGAAAGTGTATATAGTAATACACTAGGGAATCACTTTTCATCGAATTTCAAGAAATGCCCGTGTCGCACTCATTTTTTAATGTTGATTTCAACAAAGTGCAATTGTGTACGTGACCATAAAAAAATGAAATTGTACAGACGAATCTGCTCGAAAATTTATTGAATTGCGATTTATTATCAGCTGAATATCTTCAGTAATAGAATAGATTAGTTGCTATAACGAATAAAATTCGTTTGAAGAATAAAATGTGTAGTAAAAATTGCCGTCATTTCAATATAAACTGGGGAGTTAATTTGGAGGCTGGACAATGCTTATCGTGCGAAGGATACTTTTTCATAAATACACAATAATATCTCTTGGATATTACAGAAAAATTTGTTTGCATTTTTTTATAATGAATGCAATTAAGTTAAAATCTCTTGGAGGTAATTTTTTAAATTCCCTCTGTTTCCCTCTGTACGCATAGATGTGATTCATCAGATCTAGAAGAGCCCTGATTTTTGTTTGAATGAGCAATTTGAATGAAAAGTGATGGGCCAGACAAGTACTTTTAGCACCTATTTAAACATAACTTGTACCGATACGAAATCGACGTCGAATATTGTGAATACCAGGGGATCCTGAAAGTCTGAGAAGAATCGATTTTCTTCTAAGTAAGTCTCTGCCACCATAGAGTAACAAATGACTTTTACCTTCGATGCGATTTTTTTTTGGATTTGAACGTTTCTCAGAATAATTTCATATTGTGAAAAATTATGTATTATATACTAATAAAATACTTATCCTCCGATTGATGCCATAAATTGTAGTGCTGCACATAACTCAGATGGTAACTTTTTTGATTCACTTGAACTTTCTAAAGTTCCGGGTGCGTCCCGTAAGATTAAATTTCTCACGTCCTATTTAAATTTTTTTTTCCCTTTACAATATAATTACAGATTTGTATTTTTTTTTAATATAATATTTTTTCATGATTTGTAAAAGCTTTTCTTAATTGTTTTGTTGAAATTATTTACAATTGGTTTCGTAATTTTTTTTACATACTATTATGTTTTGAATTTTTTTCACTCGTCATCCTCTTATAAAAGACAAATATCAACATGTGGGCTAATTTCACATTGCTTGCCGATACGTAATTCTATCACTAACTCTGCCTTCACCGCTCTTCTCTCTCTCTCTCTCTCTCTCTCTCTCTCTCTCTCTCTCTCTCTCTCTCTCTCTCTCTCTCTCTCTCTCTCTCTTTCTCTCTTTTGAACTGTTTAGCAGAAATAATTTGTATTACCCTACTATTTTCTTTTAACCGGTTGACTGGTGAGTTTTTTTTCCAGTTTTTGTGCCAAAACTGGTACGAACCAATATGTTACCGAAAATCACGATAATTTATTTCTGAGGATTTTCGAGGTTCCTGATTCCATTTCCAAACTTAGCTAGAAAATATGAAAACTTCACCCGCGACCCTTATTTTTCACCCCTTTGGGGGTAGTGAATTTTGTTTTATTTCGATAAAAGCGTCTTGTATTCTGAAAAACTTGGAATTTTCATGTGATAAAGCATGAAATTTTCGCAGTGATAAATTAACAAATTTTACCCTGAACCCTTATTTTTCACGTTTTTGGGGGGTAGCGAATTTTGTTTGATTTCGATGAAAGAGTCCAATGTGCTAAATAACTAAAAATTTTCATGTCATATAGCATGAAAATCCATTGAAAAAACGAAAAATCTCACCCTCAACCTTCGATTTTCCCCATTTCCAAAGGTAGTCAGGTGAAAATTAAGTTCAAAAATCGACTCAGCGACTCAAAAAACCATTGTATACCAATTTTTGTTCAAATCGGTTGAAAATTGAAAAAGTTATTTCAATATGTACACATATGATACAAAACCAGAATGGGTCCGACTTTTTTTTGTGGTGTCCCATTTTAATCTTACACCTGACTTTTCTCGGAAAATATTGCTCGGATCAAATATTGTGTGCAACAAAACTTTTAGGGGTTGAAGGGGGACGTTTGATAAAAATTGGTTTGTGGATCCAAAATTCAAAATGGCGGCGTTAGAATGGCCGACATGTTTTTTTCGAATGGAAACATAACTTTTTTTCATCACCAAAAAATTTTTCAGCGCAAAACCAACAACTTTTGTTGGAAAAATTTTTTGATTAAGTTCATATTTTTCAAGTAAGAACATCATTTTGAACTATTTTAGAGGTATCCAGGATGTACCGCGAAGAGATCTTTAACGTACCAAGTGCAAGTGCGTTTGCGTGTAAGGAGCATATCAACGATTTCGTTGGGACTGAAATCAGCCATTGTTGCTAATTTTCAGAATTTTCCTCTAATTTAAGAACTTTTAAAAATTTCGAGAATCAAGAATTTTTCTCTGATTTCAGAATCTTTACAAATTTTCAATTTAGTCTCTTGCTAATGGCTGCGGAATCAGAAGATAAACGTTTCAATCAATTTTTCATCCGTGGGCGATCAGAATGACTTCTAAAATAAAAAATTGTTCTCTGATTTAAAACTCTAAAGTAAGAGAACTACGCAAAGTCAGACTACGTCAGTACTACCAATGATGTTTTCTTTAATCTCTTACAAAGTGAACTTACCTTTAATCGTACGCGAGGCTTACGCTTAAAGATAAGTACACGTAAGCGAGACTTACGCCTACTTTTGAGTTGTAAATCAGAGAAGAATTTTTTATTTTAGAAGTCATTGTGATCGCCCACGGATGAAAAATTAATTGAAACGTTTATCTTCTGACTCCGCAGCCATTAGCAAGAGACGAAATCGAAAATTTGTAAAGGTTCTGAAATCAGAGAAAAATTCTTGATTCTCGAAATTTTTAAAAGTTCTCAAATTAGAGGAAAATTCTGAAAATTAGCAACAATGACTGATTTCAGTCCCAACGAAATCGTTGATATGCTCCTTATTTTAGGGAGGTGTCGGGGCAATTACTTCCGAGCTGAAAATTTGTATCGACGTGAATCACGAGAGAACATGAAGGAGCGGATAAGAGCTGCCTGCCGTGCGATCCCGAGAGATGTTCTCCTACGCACAGTTGATGGTTTTGAGAGAAGAGTTCAGGCATGTTTAAACATAAATGGAGGGATCTTTGAACATCTCTAGGGAGGGATCAGAGTACACTCACAAGGAGGGTTTGGAGTCCGAAAATACTGCGGTAGTGACGAACCGCAGAGACCTAATCCTTGTGAGCTCGTACCTATGGGCATAAAGGCATTGCATGCCCCTCTTTTTAAAAAAAGTTGAAAAATAAAATGAAAATAAAAAACACACACACATGCACCTCCACGTATGCACGCATATGCAGACGCACACGCAAACGCACTTGCACTTGGTACGTTAAAGATCTCTTCGCGGTGCATCCTGGATACCTCTAAAATAGTTGAAAATGATGTTCTCACTTAAAAAATATCAACTTAATCAAAAAATTTTTCCAACAAAAGTTGTTGGTTTTGCGCTGAAAAATTTTTTGGTGATGAAAAAAAGTTATGTTTCCATTTGAAAAAAAAACATGTCGGCTATTCTAACGCCGCCATTTTGAATTTTGGATCCACAAACCAATTTTTATCAAACGTTCCCCTTCAACCCCTAAAAGTTTTGTTGCACACAATATTTGATCCGAGCAATATTTTCCGAGAAAAGTCAGGTGTAAGATTAAAATGGGACACCCTGTATAGTATAGATGGAATCATGGCGTTGATATTTTTCTTAGGGGTATATAGACCCTAGGGAAAAAAAAGGTTGGGACAAGTACATTGATGGTCCCTTGTTTGCTGATAATTCCACCCATAAAAAAAACTTTAAACAAAATTTTTTTTTAATTGTAAAAAAAATTATTTCATAAAAAAAAATACAGAACAATTCGAAAAAAATTTTACAAATCTTGAAAAAATGTTATATTAAAAAAAAACTAATCTGCATCTATTTTTTAAAGTGTCAAAAGAATTAAATAACAAGTAAAAAATAATAAACCGAAAAATCGCCCTTGAAATCATTTTGGAAACCGATGCCTCATTCTTCTTATTTGATTCGAACAGCTAAATCAATTGAAAAAAATTCCATCTAATTTACGTGCAACATTAAAATTTATTATATCAATTCGAGGCCAAGTATTTTCTAATGAATTAAAAAAAGTTACCATTTGAATTACGTGCAGCACTAAAATTTATGATATCAATCGGTGGACAAGTATTGTATTAGTAACTCCAAATTTTGACATTATTGAATTGTTCTAAGAAGCTTTCAAATCCAAAAGAATCACATGCAAGCTAGTCATTTCTTACTCTATGGTGGCAGAGACTTATAAGAAAATCGATTCTTCTCAGACTTTCAGGATCCTCTGGTATTATTCACAAAATTCGACGTCGATTGGATCGATACAAATTATGTTTAAATATGTGTTAAAAGTACTTGTCCGGCCCATTACTTTCCGTTTAAATTGTTTATCCAAATAAAAGTCAGGGCTTGTCTAGAACTGATGGATCACAAGTATTCATGCAGAGGGAATTGAGAGAATAATCTTCAAGTAATTTTTACTTAATTGCACTAATTTAATAAAAAACGGAAACAAATTATTCCGCAATATAGAAGGGATATTATTGTGCATCGATAAATGAAAAAAATTGTACATAATGTATATGTTGAAGCTTCCAAAATAACTCTGCAGTTTACATTCGATGACGGCAATTTTTACTTCCCACTTATTCTTCCAGCGAACGAGTTCCATTCGGAATAAGAACTAACCTATACTATTATTAAGAACATTAAATTAATAATGAATCGCATTTCAACAAACTTTTAACGAGATTCTGCCGTGCCATTTCGTTTTTTTATGATTGATTCTTTATTGAATGAATAGTGATGGGCCGGACAAGTACTTTTAACACATATTTAAACATAATTTGTATCGATCCAATCGACGTCGAATTTTGTGAATAATACCAGAGGATCCTGAAAGTCTGAGAAGAATCGATTTTCTTATAAGCCTCTGCCACCATAGAGTAAGAAATGACTAGCTTGCATGTGATTCTTTTGGATTTGAAAGCTTCTTAGAACAATTCAATAATGTCAAAATTTGGAGTTACTAATACAATACTTGTCCACCGATTGATATCATAAATTTTAGTGCTGCACGTAATTCAAATGGTAACTTTTTTTAATTCATTAGAAAATACTTGGCCTCGAATTGATATAATAAATTTTAATGTTGCACGTAAATTAGATGGAATTTTTTTCAATTGATTTAGCTGTTCGAATCAAATAAGAAGAATGAGGCATCGGTTTCCAAAATGATTTCAAGGGCGATTTTTCGGTTTTTTATTTTTTACTTGTTATTTAATTCTTTTGACACTTTAAAAAATAGATGCAGATTAGTTTTTTTTTAATATAACATTTTTTCAAGATTTGTAAAATTTTTTTCGAATTGTTCTGTATTTTTTTTATGAAATAATTTTTTTTACAATTAAAAAAAAATTTTGTTTAAAGTTTTTTTTATGGGTGGAATTATCAGCAAACGAGGGACCATCAATGTACTTGTCCCAACCTTTTTTTTCCCTAGGGGAAGTTTATGGTTTGATATCACGTCTTTTTTCTGAAAAGATCCTTATTTATGTTCAGATGACTATAAGATTTTAGTTTAAATTTCTATGAATTGTTTATAATTTTCGGCGTATAACGTTGGTTTTCACGAAAAAAGACCTATTTTTCGTCGAAATTGTACTGAAAATATTTCGATAGAGGTTTATTCTTGGACTTTGGTGATTTTTCTCCTTGTCTTCTAATATGTTTCGTCCATTGGGAATTCAAGAGCATGGAGCAATGCGTGTTACGGGCCGAGATATGATTTTCGGCTGATAACGTTAGGAAAAAGAAAGGAAAAGAGGAAAGATAGATCAAATTCTAGACACAACAAATCCAACAGAATTGGCCCTTTTTAAATGTTGCTTTTGCATTCTGAATCTAGACATTTTCGTATCATTCAAAACGTATCTCCGATGAAATATATTTCCAAAGTTTGCAAGTGGCCGCTGAGATCCAATTATCTACAGTTTGATAGTTGCTGAAAAAAGGCACCCGGAAACATTTATTATGTCAGAACTCAAAGAAGCAAAAAAAACTGAGCGTACTTAATTCAACAGAGCAACGGAATTCAAAGACGTTTAAGGTATCTGCATTGGTTTTGGAGAAAAACAATTTCAGGAGAATTCAGGAATGAATTTAAAAGTTTAAAAACTCAGAATAAAATAGAAAACGGAAAATTTAGGAATTTAGAAAAGCTGAAGACGTTTGTGATGAATTTTTGAGATTACATGTTACGGTTGGAGTAAAAAATTTAAATGATTGGCACACATGCTGCGACACAAAAATATGAAAGTTTGGAGGTATTCGCTTCATACCGCAGTAATACAAACTTCAATAGTATTTAAAAAGAATTACTTAAAACTTACTAAACCAAGTTCCATTACTCATTCTCATAATCAAAGATAGGGGGTGATACTTAACACACATATTTATGCACAGAAATTTCAGAGTTCGCAGGTATCTGCTGCGATTCAATGTATCTGCACAATAAATTTTGAAGACAGCAATTTAAAATCTATCCATAAATGAGCAACTGAAGACTTCTGTGATGAGTGTTCACTTCATATATATGTTACAGTTAGTTTTAAAAAGTAAAATGAGTGGCACAGTATATCAATTTTATAATTCTCAGATTTTTGCTGTATTTCAATAATCCAAATCTATAGTATTATAGAGAAAAGTTGGCAAAAGTCATGATGTTACGTTGAAATGACATAGCGAACATTATATTCAGAAATTCTGTATGTTCCCATGGATGTTAGCAGGCATTATATTTGATCGCATCCAAAACTGAGCAACTGTAGACTTAGCGTAATGAATCTTTTCACTAATAATTCCACATTTGTAGTTTGCAAAGTGGGAATACTCAACATACATGTCATTTCATAAGTATTGTTGTCAAAATTTGTGTTTGCCTACTGCATTCCAAAGATTCGACTTTTCATATGATCAGCAAACAAAGCATCCAAAGACTTTTTGGAATAAGTTTCAAAATTTGTTACTCAACAGACCAGGTGGAAAAAGAATAACTACACTTATATCAAGACCAGAAACTGTTTTGAGAATCTGATGTACAAAATGTGAGATTGATGATCATAGCTGGAAACCTCTTGAATCACGTTACCACAATCAGCATGAAGAAATAGTAGAAAATCATAGGACACATATTAGGCAATTAATTAATGATATGTATCGATCCGCTGCAAACCGATGGAGTGAAAACAAGGATCGGAGAGGGCAGAGCCAAACTGAATATGAAGCAAAATATGGGAAACATGAGAAATAAATTAGAAAACATTTATTCAATTAAAGTTTACAACATCATTCTAACAGTTCTGTGTGTTTTTGTTGTATTTATTCATATGTATAATCGGACGCCTTCATATATATAACCTAGCCTACTGACAATATATTTACACTGGACAATATTTCTCGCACTCTGATTTAATTGAAAGATTATTTTAGTTAACGCTTATTTCCAGTCGAACAAAATAATGAAATCTTGAAAAGTTTTCGTTGACATATGCATCGCGCATTTTTTATATCCGTTTTCGCACACATATCACAGACTACATTTACGCGGCCGCTTTGATACTGGTTTAGTATATCACAAAATTTAACGAAATAAATAGTAATATGCACTTCGTTAGATGACGAAAATTATTTTTAGTTATCCCGCACGCACTTCATAACATCATAACCCCAAACGTCAACATGACGTGAAACTTCGGCTGGTGACTTTCGAGCTCTCGGCATGTGACGTCAGTCCGCGACACCGCCGCGAAGTTAGACCGAGGGACATGAGGCCTTTGATGGTATTATATACAGACATGTAAAATTTCTAAATGGGTTAGTAACTTTTGCATAATCTTGAGCCTGTGCAAAGTTTTTTCTCAGCAATTACGCTACTGATCGTGTTGGTTTCGGGCTCATTCGAAAGAGATTTTGAAATTTAGTCTCCAAACTAATTTTCGCTTAACAAAACATCTCTTGAGCTCCGCAATTCTAGAAAATGACATGCCAGTTTTACCCCCACCACCGCGAATCGTTTTATTCAGAGAAAAGATAGTCTCGGCGAGAGCCTCAGGCCAGCAGACGACAGGGCTGTCAATGTACTTGTCCCGAGACTCTACCGAGTCTCTTGATTATCTAACCTGAGTGGCTAGTTGATGTCCATTGTCCTGTGTTTTTAATGCTATCTACTAAGGAATATTCCTATTCGCGTTTTGTACTCCGTATATTACATTTTTATAAAAAAAAAAAAAAAAAAAAAAAAATCTATAAACTTATTTATTGCCTACTGGTAATATTGCTGGACTTGAAATCTAAATCGATAGGAATAGGGTTATTTGTATAGCCTTAATAATAAGAAAATGTACGTTTATCCTTAGTATTTACTGAAGTCAATGAGAGAAAATAGCATATTTATAACTGGAGAGCTTCTTACGTCCTAGCGATATACGTGAGGGTGCATGCCAATTGCTACTATGTTGCCTCTTTAGAGAGGTCTTAAAGTGTCCTGCTGTTTTATGGTTAGCAGGCTTGGAAAAAGGCATGTGTTTTTTTTTAGGGCTTTTAGGGCAAATTTTTTTTTTTTTTTTTTTTTTTTTTTTTTTTTAAATAGGAGGAGTTCATGCACGAGTTCATGCTATTGTTTTGCCAGATGTTCCCAGTGGGGATCAGTTTCTCTCTCTCTCTGGTAGGTAGGGGTGCGAGGCCAAACAAGGATCGCAGGTAAAAAATGTCCCCGGGATTTGCTTCGGGGTCCCACCATACTAGACTTTTATTACGGGTGTCTTCTTTTCAAAGTTTTAACAATTCCTCTCTACGTTGGTGCCGTGATCGACGAATTTCTATTGCATAAGCGATAAAAATTACTAAATGTCTCTTAAGATGTCTTTGTACGATACGTGGTGCTGAGGAACTGGTTGAATTTACGTAATATTCTGTACTAAGGTTTGGCATGATCGGTATCCTGGAACAGATCTAGGTGTTTATAATTAGAAACTTGGAAAATTTATTCGGTCCAATTTACCACGACTTCGCGCCCACTTTCTACGTCAACTCTATTGAAAATCCAAGCCAGAATACAATCATCGCTTTGATACGGCGTTTGTGATCAAGAGACGCGGTAGCGGCTCGACGCCAAGTATTAAAAGGAAAAACTGCAGCGCAAAAGAAAAGCCAGCGCGAGCCCTGCCGCTACTCTTATATACGCGAATATGCCGGTTTTATGACGTCACAGAATTTTCAAATGGCTCTCACAAAAAAACCATTTCATAAAAGAACTTGAAAATTTGTGACGATTTTTTTTCGATTTTTCTCTTTCCATTGGTCTTTGTTGCAAGTAAATCCGTCCAGTAGATCCTGAGATATGTAACGTTAGTGATTTAAAATCCATCATTTCGGGATTTTCATTTTCTTAGAGACAGAGGGGCGTAAGTTACGCTTGTTTACATTTGGACTTACGTCCTTTGCACGATTTCTTACTTTTGTCACACTCTACGTCACGCACTACGCTGAACGCGGCTACCCCCTCTCCTTCTGCGTCGCCGAGCGAGAGAGACAGAGAATGGGCGCACAGCGGGGGCAATACCAGCTCCTGGTTTGCGCATAAAATATGTATATAATTATATAATATATATTTTATTTATTAATATTAATTAATAATAAAATATTATTATAATAAATATTTTATTATAATTAATATATAATATAATATATATATTATATTATTTTTTATTTTTTATACCGGGGCTGGGGAAAATGCATTTACGCACTGGGGGGGCCTCTAAGGCCCCCTGTGTGCCGGACTCTCCATTAGCGGAACTACCGGCTAAAAACCCCATCCCCGGTCTCCTAGCAACCACCCCGGAACCGCTTTCGCATTACTTCGGGGTGGCGCTCTATCTCCCTGGACGCCCCTCAGGGCGTCCCATCCTCCACGAAGGCCCGCTTGCGGCGGAGGACGACCTCAACAAAGAGGTCGACCTCCGCCCAAGGCTCTTCGCCCAGGAGCATAACCCGGCCAATATTATCCGGAGTTATGCTCCCGTACCTTTCCTCCAGTGGGGCCCTCCACACTCTCCATTCCTCGCATTCGAAGAACGTGTGGAGGGCATCGTCCCGCGGAGATCCGCAGCATCGGCAGGACGGATCCGGAACCTTCCCCATTTTGTGGAGATAGGCCCGAAACCGTCCGTGCCCCGTCAGCATCTGGGTGAGGTAATAATTTACTTCCCCGTGCCGACGGTTGACCCAGGCGTCCAGCTGAGGTATGAGCCTCGCTGTCCACCTGGCCCGCGGATCCCCCTCCCATCTTTCTTGCCAGGTCCGCATACTCACGGCCCTGGCAAGCTCTCTCCCCCGAGCCCGGTCCTCCGGGTTGCCCTGGTGGACGGACTTCCGCTCTTGGGCGAGGAGGTCAATTGGGATGACCCCGGCTATGACGAGCACGGCTGGCTCCGAGACCGTACGGTAGGAGCACGCGATGCGGAGGGCCCCTCTCCGCTGTACTCCGGCCATGCGCTTGCGGTATATGTCGTACCGAAGCGCATCGGCCCAGACTTCGGCGCCGTAGAGCATTATTGACTCGGCGGTGCGTAAGAGGAGACGCCTCTTGCAAGGTCGGGGACCGCCAATATTGGCCATGACCCTGCTAAGAGACGTCGTTATCGCAGCCGCCTTGTCTGCTCTCCTCCTTATTTCTTCCCCGAAGGTGAGTCTCGAATCGAGACTCACCCCCAGGTACTTAACCGACGCCGTCGTCTGTACCGTCGCCTCTCCCACCTGCATATCCCGCTGTAGCGGAATATGCTTCTTGGTGAGGAGGACGATCTCGGTTTTAGCCAGCGCTAGCTCCAAGCCGTGGTCATCCATCCAAGAGCGGACCCGACGCATTACCTGGTTGAGCAGCATCTGTGCCGCCTCAACGCTTCTCGCGATGATGACGGCGGCAATGTCGTCCGCATACCCAACCAGAAAAGTGCCCTCAGGCATCTCCATACGGAGGATCCCGTCATACGTTACGTTCCATATGTCGGGACCCAGTATGGAGCCCTGGGCTGCCCCAGCCGTTACCTCCCGGCTCACCGGACCATCCGCGGTGGTGTACTCCAAGGAGCGGTCCTTCAGGTAATCCTCGAGCATCCTGAGAAGGTACCCGGGGACCCTGAAATCCCGCTCCAGCGCGCTCAAGGCGTCGCTCCACCGCACCGAGTTGAACGCGTTCTTCACATCCAGCGTGACCAGTAAACAGACGGGGCGGGAGAAGTGATTCCCCCGCTCCGTGCCCCTGGCTGCCTCGACAACCTCCTGGATAGCGTTGATCGTCGACCTCCCTTTCCGAAAGCCGTATTGCCTTGCGGAAAGGTCTCCAGCGGCTTGGAGGGCCGCGTGGAGGCGAGGTCGAAGAAGCTTTTCCAGGAGCTTGCCGGCTGTGTCTAGCATGCACAGGGGTCTGTAGGACGATGGACTGTCCACTGGTCCGCCTTTGCCCTTCCCGATTAGTACCAATCTTGCCCGTTTCCAGCGGCGAGGGAAAACCCCCGCAGCCAGGCAAGCGTTGTACATCGTCAGGAAGAGCCTCGGATGTCCTTCAACTGCGGCTTTCAGCACCTCTGCTGGCAGGCCATCTGGGCCTGGTGCCTTCTTGTTTTTGAAGGTCCGCGCCGCGCACTTTAACTCCTCTTCTGTAAAGAAGGGGAGTGGTGCGTCCTCCGGTGTTCGAGGGCGGCGCGGCAGCTTGGGATGATCGGGGAAAAGGATGTCGACGATATTGCCGATGATCCTCGCGTCCATGGGAGCGCTTTCGGAAAAGGCTCCCAGTTTTCGGAGGACCAATTTGTACCCTAATCCCCAAGGATCGTTGTTGAGATCCTCTCCAAGCTGTTTCCAGCAGCGGTGCTTACTCTGCGCGATGGTCCGGCGGAGCACTTTTCTCGCCGCCTTGTAGGCGGCAGTGCTCGAGGCTGCGTCGGGATCGCGGCGCCGGGCTCGCTGGGCGAGTCTCCTCGTTCGGAGACACTCCCGCCTCAGCTCCGCGATTTCGTCCGTCCACCAATATACGGGACGTCGTCCACCCCGGGCTTTCACCCGCGGCACGGCGTCCCTACAGGCCCGGTGAAGGTGGCTCATAACCACCTCCACCGTCTCCTCGGCCTGCATGGGCGGGATTCCTCCTTGTCGGGTCCCGGATAGAGCTCGCTGGCCACGTATGAGGGCCGGAGACAACTTTTCGGGGTTCATCTTTGCGACGTTCCACCTGACAGGGCCCTGATGTTGTCGGGCCCGGACTGGAGCTACATCACGTATACGAAACGTGATGTACTGGTGATCGCTGGCTGTATAGTCCTCGATCACCCTCCAGTCCTCGACTCGTGATGTCAGGTTTTCCGTCGCTAGGGAGACGTCAGGGATCGTCTCCCTGAACCCTGGCCTTCGGAAGGTGGACGTCGAGCCGGTGTTAAGGACCACCAGCCCGAGCCTGGACGTCGTGTCCAGGATTCGACCACCCCGAGAGTCTTGCCAGGGTTCCCCCCACTCCAACGCCTTGGCGTTGAAGTCTCCGGCCACTACCAGCTCGCCCTCCATGGTCCGGGCTGCGTCCTCCAGGCCATCGAGTTTGGCCTGGAAATCCGCGATCGGCTCGTTCGGAGTGAAGTAGCAGCTGACGTAGGTAACATCGCCGCCTCTCACCCAAACGAAGCCGGAGCCCGAACCATGGTCGACGACTTGGAGACGTCGTCGATCCGGGACCCATATAGCCGCCGTGCCGAGGGTGTCCGAGTACCATCCTGGGCCTTCCCTGTCCCGATACTGCTCGCTGATGAGTATAATATCAGCAGCTTTCTCGAGACAGATCTGCGCCAGGAGGTCATCGGCCACCCTGCTCCGGTGGAGGTTCCCCTGGAGGACTACCGCCATCACCGCTTGGCCTTTGCAAGGGCCTTACGGAATACTCCGCATCGGCCCGACCCCGCAATGTGACGACAGACCTCAGGGTCGTTCTCAACCTCAGCGCAGAGGAAGCACTTCGGGCTTTCCTTACAGCCCGATGCTGTGTGATCCCCTGCGCCGCACCGGTAGCAGGCCTTGCTGCGGTCCACACCGGTACACCGATGGCCGTGGTGGCCATAGCCGAGACACTTAAAGCACCTCGGTACGTCCACCCGCCGCCGAATCCTGCAGCTGACCCACCCGATCTTTACGCGGGCGGACTGCAAAAGTACCGTGGCGCTTTCTTCGTCAACGGTCACAATTGCAGCCACTTGCTCGCGCGAATTGGGCCGGGTCAGTTTAATCTGCAGGACCCCAGCGTATTCCGGCAGGACCCTTCGCACCGCCTCTTCGACCTCCTCCCTCGTGGTGCAGCAGTCCAGGTCGTCGATCTCCAGTTTTGTCCTGGGGACCAGTTCCCTGGCATAGCTTGCACCTACCACCGTTTTTCTGACGGTTTCGAAGAAGGAGGCCCTAGCCTCCGCCGTGGTTTTCTGCAGCTCAACCAGGACGTCACCTGCAACCGTTCGCCGAATCTCCCTTATGTCGACCCCGCATGTCTCGGGCTCAATCGATTTACGAATTGAGCCCAAGACGTCTTTATAAGACTTCCCCGGGGCTGGCCTAAGCAGGATAGCGTCCGGTTTTGGTCGAGCCGCTTTCTTTCGCCGCGTTGTGCCTTCTGGGGGTACTGTAGTGTGCAGTTCTTTTGCTACTACTGCAGTCCCTTCCTTTGGGCTTCCTTCTTTCTTCTTCTTCTTCTTCTTTTTCTTTTTCTTTTTCTTTTTCCCCGCGACCTCGGTCCAGCCTTCCCCCTCGTTGTTTTTTGGGGAGCCACCCTCCCGCTTTTTCTTCACGGCCAGTGGTGTTGGGGCCACGGGAGAGCTCGTTGCCGAGCGTTTTTGCCCTCCCCGTGATGTTGATGGGGTGGGCTCTGTCGTGGTTAAACCGGGGCTTGCTTCGGGGCTTGTTTCATCCCGCTCTGGAGGGTCCGGGCTGTCCAGCAAGCTTTTCAGCCGCTGTAATGGACGCCTGGATTCTTCCAACTGCTCTAGTTGCTCCACCAGAGCAGGGATGCCGTCCTTCACGGTCCGGTTGACGTTAGGCTGTTTTTTAATCGCATCCAACATCTTCCGGACCAGGTTCCTCATTTCAGCGAGACCGGCTTGCGTTTGCTCTTCGCTAACGATAAGAAGCTCTCTTAACTCGACGAGCTCCTCTTTCGTGCGCTGCAAACGCTGCCGCTTCTTCCTCGCGCCATTCGGCTTCTGAGCCGCTGCCTTCGTGTCTAGGAGGTTCCCTCGGCGTTGTTCTACCGAGCGGCCTTCGTTATTGGCTACCATGCTGTAGCTGGAGCCCTCTTTCCCCTTACGCCTTTCTGTGTCTCGCCCGTTCTCGGGGGACGTCAAATCGAGTGCGCCCGAGTCCGTGTTCGACTTCGCAGCCGACGCGTAGCTCCGCAACGCCTCTTTGCCTCCCATCCTCCCCTCGCCTGCAATGGATAATTGGTCCCCCCCAAAATCCGTGGGACCATTTACGCCGACCACCGGGGCTTGCACCCGATCGGAATCGACGGCGAGATTCACCTCTTTGAGGCTGCTCGCTTGAGGTAAAGAATTTAAGTTCTTACTCATTGCATCGTTCTTCAAAATGTTTTTGTTTAAGGGTTGTCTCCCCGAATGCTACTTTTAAGTCTCTGGCTCCTCGCCTCCGACCTGTCCGGCATGGTAGGACCTATGGGTACCCGAAGGCCCCGCCGGCATAGCTCAGGGGTTCATCGGAGCTCGGCCCCTCCCACCTGTAGCAGGCAGCACATGGAAGGTATCGGTTTGCTTTGGTCCACGAGAGTTATTTCACTCCTACCCTCTATATCTAGAGGGCGTTCCCCTTTCGGGGACATACCCACCGGAGAGCCAAAACTCGGTCGTCCGATGCGTAAGGGAGCTATTTCCTCTTACCCTTAAACTCTACTGAGTAAAAGGGCATCCCCTGTTGACCAGCCAGGGGACGTGCCGCAGTGAAGTCCGATTCTTCACCCGGGTCCTGCCATTTAGTTGTGCCCCTCTCTGGGCTGAGCTCAGAATAGTGAGGGACACGTAAGCCCCCCCACCACGTCAAGGCGGCAGAAATTAGGGGAGATATATTATATTATACTATAATATAAAATGATAATAATACAATAAAATGAAAAAATTGAATAATACGAATAACATTAAATAATAAATAATAAAACTAAAAAAATATAAAATTCTGGTCGACGCCGCTGGATTATTCGAGGATGTCTAGGGCGATAGCTCATGGGTTTTGGAGGACTAGGTTTAGGTACATTCTATCGCGATTTTCGATTTCTAGGTGGACGACCCCATAGTTTTTTATGTCCAGATATATTCCTCCATGGCTTTCGTCGTCAAGGTATGTTTTTTCATGGTTTTCGAGGTCTGGGTCGACGGCTCCTTAGTTTTCGATGTCCAGGTATGTTTCTCCATGGTTTTCATGGTTTCGGATAATTCCTCCATGGATTTCGATGTCTAGGTATATTCCTCCATGGTTTCTGATGTGCGAGTGTATTTCTCCATAGTTTTTCATGGCCACGTGTATTTCTCTATAGTTCTTGATGTCTAGGTATATTCCTCCATGGTTTTCGCGATCGAGGTTGACGGCTCCACAGGTTTCGATGTCCAGGTATGTTTCTCCATGGTTTTCGTGGTCTCGGATAATTCCTCTATGGGTTTCGATGTCTAGGTATATTCCTCTATGGTTTCTGATGTGCAGGTGTATTTCTCCATAGTTTTTAATGTCCAGGTGTATTTCTCCATAGTTCTTGATGTCTAAGGTATATTTCTCCATGGTTTTCGTGGTCTAAGTATGTCTCTTCATGGTTTTCGCGGTCGAGGTCGACGGTTCCACAGTTTTCGATGTCTAGGTATGTTTCTCCATGATTTTCGTGGTCTAGGATAATTTCTCCATGGGTTTTGATGTCTAGGTATATTCCTTCATGGTTTTCAATGTCTAGACGTGTTCCTTCATGGTTTTCGTGGTCCAGGTATATTCCTCCATGGTTTTCGATGTATGGATATTTTTCTCCATGGTTTTCGTGGTCTAGGTACAATCCTCCATGGTTTTCGTGGTCTAGGTACGTTTCTTCATGGTTTTCAATGTCTAGGCATGTTTCTTCATGGTTTTCGTCATCCAGGTATATTCCTCCATGGTTGTCTCGGTGTAAGTAGATTCCTCCATGGTTTTCGTGGTCTAGGTATGTTTCTTCATGGTGTTCGTAGTCGAGGTCGACGGATCCACAGTTTTCGATGTCCAGGTATGTTTCTCTCGGGTTTTCGTGGTCGAGGATAATTGCTCCATGGGTTTCGATGTCTAGGTATATTCCTCCATGGTTTTCAATGTCTAGGCATGTTTCTTCATGGTTTTCGTGGTCTAGGATAATTCCTCCATGAGTTTTGATGTCTAGGTATATTCCTTCATGGTTTTCGATCTCTGGATATGTTCCTACATGGTTTTCGTGGTCCAGGTATATTCCTCCATGGTTTTCGATGTATGGATATGTTTCTCTATGGTTTTTGTGGTCTACGTAGATTCTTCCATGGTTTTCGTGGTCTAGGTATGTTTCTTCATGGTTTTCGCAGTCGAGGTCGACGGCTCCACAGTTTTCAATGACCAAATATGAAGGACCACGAAAACCATGTTCCTTCATGGTTTTCGTGGTCCAGGTATATTCCTCCATGTTTTTCGTCGTCCAGGTATATTCCTCCATGGTTTTCAATGTCTAGGCATGTTTCATCATGGTTTTCGTGGTTCAGGTATATTCCTCCATGGTTTTCGATGTCTGGGTATGTTTCTCCATGGTTTTCGTGGTCTAAGTTGATGGTTCCACAGTTTTCGATGGCTAGGTCTGAGTTTCCATAGTTTTTGTTCTCTAGGTATATTTCTTCATCATTTCCGTGATCTAGGTCGATGACTTCATACTTTTCGATGTCTAGGTATGTGTCTACATATTTTTCAGTGTCTAGGTATATTCCTCCATGGTTTTGGATGTCCAGGTATATTTCTTCATAGTTTTAAATGTCTACGTATGTTCCTTCATAGTTTTCGTGGTCCAGGTATATTCCGTCATGGCTTTTGATGCTAGGTCAACAATTCCATAGTTTTCGATGTTTGGTTATGGTTCTCCATGGTTTTCATGGTCTAGGTCGACGGTTCCATTGTTTTTGATGTCTACGTCGACAGCTCCATGGTTTTCGATGGCTAGGTATATTTCTCCATGGCTTTCGTCGTCCTGGTATGTTTTTTCATGCTTTTCGAGGTCTAGATCAACGGCTCCGTAGTTTTCAATGTCCAGGTATGTTTTCCCATTGTTTTCGTGGATTAGGTTGACGACTTCATAGTTTTCACTATCCCTGTCGATAGCTCCATAGTTTCCGATGTTAAGGTGAATTTGTCCATGGTTCCCGATATGAAAGTCAACGGCTCCATAGTTTCCGATAGTGTGGTGAGTTTTTCTAAGGTTGTCGATATCTAGGTCGTCGGCTCTATAGTTTTCGATGTCTAGTTTGGCGACTATAGGGTTTTCGATGTCTAGGTGGATGCCTTCGTATTTTTCAATATATATTCGACAATTTTATATTTCCCGATATTTAGGTAAACGGTGCAATGGTTTACGATATATTTCCTCATAGTTATCGATATCTAGATCTGCGATTTAATAGTTTACATTGACGAGGCAGGTTCAGACGTTACAGAAGAATGATTACATGAAAAAATATCACTGGACACCAATAACCATAAAGCTGTGGTCTTAGACATTGAATACCATGGAAACATCTCCTTGGACACTGCAAACCATTGACAGTATCCATGTCAACATGGAATCCATGAATGAGAAGAAGATAGTTTCAAAAATCATTTTTCCAAGTAAACAAGTGGAGCTTTTCAAAAAAAGGAATAGAAAATGAAAATATCATCCCATTGCATAGGAATTTCCCAATCTTTCATTGGAAAATTCGATTTGCTGAATGCATAATCAAAATCGTCACCATTATTG
The DNA here is from genome assembly GCF_019457755.1 of Venturia canescens. Taxonomy (NCBI): domain Eukaryota; kingdom Metazoa; phylum Arthropoda; class Insecta; order Hymenoptera; family Ichneumonidae; genus Venturia; species Venturia canescens. Next base: position 27,633,516 of record NC_057422.1, read on the forward strand.
CTTGTAAAAGGTTTCAACTCACATGAACATAACCGCACAGTTTTCGTCCGTCTACATAGAAAAATTGGCTGTGTCGATTGCTTTTGGCACATAGAGAAAAGCACTCAACTTGAAACAAATCGTTTTAAAAATTTTCGTCGAAGACGAGGAATGTATTTTTTTTCTTAAGTAAATATTGTCACGCCTCTAAAAAATAAGCTAAATCAGAAAAAAAAATAATTGACAAAGTAAAAAAAGAACACCAATTATTAAAAGGTCGCGACCGTAGTTTCCAATAATTTTCTATATTTGCATTATCAATAAAAAATTTCAAAATATAAAAAAAAATGAGATCGTTTTCTGAAGTTGACAAATATAGTGAATGAAATACGATTCCTATATAGTTGTCACGTCTCGCAAAAAGAAGTGAAATCAGTAAATATTAAAACTTCAAAAAGTAAAAAAGGCACGCCAAGTATTAAAAGGTCGTGACCGTCGTTTTAAATGATTTTCTATATTCGCATTGTCAATAAATAAATTTAAAAAAATGTTTAACTGTGAAAAAATATGAGATCTATTGTAACATATACAGTGAATGAATTACGTTTCCTGTAGGAATTCTGAATTTTGGAAATAAAAAAAAATGAGATCATTTTCTAACGTAGCCAAGTACAGTGAATGAATTAAGGTTCTTGTGGAATTCATTCGTGTACACTTTTAGCCCTAATCCCTCACTTATTCAGAAAAATTTTCCAGCAAACGTCACAGAGCAACAAAGGTTTCTCGAATGATTCTGCAATTATTAAGAGATTATCATCTGTTTTTATGCTAGCTCGGGTTATAAACTTAAAACAGTTTACGCGTACAAGTGCATGCATTGTATCTATACGATGAACTGCACAAATTCATTTTCAACATTACACACAAGCTTGGCGTGCATGGTTTTCAATCGGAAGCTCGGCGAAGGAATGCCTCATCCGTCCATATATTTGAAGAAAACTTGATGATCCTCTCATGTAATTGTTTTTTAATTTGCCATCCCTTTTCCATCCAACTATTTTATTGAGTAGTCCGACGTGAGATCCCACGCTGTGTACACAAAGAAAAATATCTATTCTTGACTAGTTTGACTGATAAATTCATTACTCCAAATGTTTCGTATTCAACGCGTTTTCTTTTCTCAAATCAATGTTTACACAGCTTACTTCTTTGTTCATCCATTTCAATACTTGTGTAATTCATCCAATCATCTGCCCATTTGGTTAAAAAAAGAGTGTACGGACAAACGAGTGAAAGTGACGCGTGGATAAATTAAAATGCGTATGGGCATGAAAGAATGGCCGTATCTATCCGTACAAGATAAAGGCATATAAAGGGATTGATTGATTTCATTTCTTTATCCGTTCGTTTAATCGTTCAATTTTATCCACAAATTTCACCCATCTGTATTGTTTACCAAATCATTATATAACAGGGCCCCTCTTATTTTATTGGGGGATCGGTTTTTTTCACACTCGTTCATACAATTCTAATTAATTATTGTTTTCATAGTAAATTTGAACAATTGTCTCTTCCCGAGCTTCCGATTGAAAACCATGCATGCCAAGCTTGTGTGTAATGTTGAAAATGAATTTGTGCAGTTCATCGTATAGATACAATGCATGCACTTGTACGCGTATTTAATAATCCTATTCCACAAATATTACAGCATGCCCCGTAATGGCGTCCTGGCACTAACCGGTGGGTTTTGACCATTTTCCCGGGTTTTTCGGTTTCATCCGCAGTTATATCTTTGTAGCAATCATTACAAAAAGTTCTGGCATAAGTATCTATGTACCATACAGAGGTTTCTAAAACGGTTTTAACACATCTGGATTGAGCAATGCTCTTATAGAATTCGTAATTTCTACCCGGTATTCTGGTGGCAGGGATTTCATATAACCAATCTAATGTTTTTTGTTCGTTTAAAAAGTTAAGATCTGATTCCGAGATATGCATGCTTGTTAAATATGGTTGATTATATGTTAAAAAGGGAAATATCTATTATTGTTTCGTGATTAAAAGACTTACTGGGTGGTTGATAAATTGATTCGGTCTTCTCAAGTAGATAAAAGTTTTTGAAGTATTTGTTGATTTGTTGGTATTTCGGTAACCGTGGGTCGTTTTCTGGTATATTGTCGGTTGGACGTTTCGGGGGTAAGTCGACTGGAATTAATTTTTTTATGTAAATTTTCGGGGTAACAGTTTCGATGGAAATAATTGATGGTCTTTGACTGAGCTCTTGTTGAATATTTCTAATTTGAAAATAATTCAATTGGTTTGTTTCTGGTCTCGATTGCTGTGCATGAAGTTTTCGCAGTTGAAATTTTCTTCCGGCACGATGACTTCGTCCCATGGTTAGTTAAAGGTTTCACGGGCGTGAAAACGTTTCTTCACTTATTCCTGTGTTGGAGAAGGTATGGTGTGCGTGAAACCGTATCTTCACTTATTCTCTCCGTAGGAAGGAGCAAACGTGCAAACGTTTCTGCACTTGTTCGTGTCAATGGATTTGGGTATCAGTTGGGCGTGAAAACGTTTCTTCACTTATTCCCAAAAAGGAAACGAGCGTGCAAACGTTTCTGCACTTATTCTCGTCAATGGATCAGCGTTGTGATGGGCGTGCAAACGTTTCTGCACTTGGTCCCGGAAAGGTTTTGCATGTTAGTGAGACTCAACGAAAATTTCATGAAGTAAAGAGGGGGAAAAAAAAAATTTGATACATGGAAAGGAAAGCTCTCCTTATGTTATTGATAGAATTAAATTGGCTTCAGTCAAACATCAATGTTTTTCCTCGTTGATTTTAAAACAAAAATACGACACTTGGAAATAATAATTATCTTCTGTAAAAAAAAATGGTTGGAATATGTTGATTATTTTGAATTGAAATAAATCTCAAATACCTATAGGCAAGGTTGAATGCTTTGATGGTTTTGATGGTGAATGTCGCGGTTCGTCTAGTTGTTTGGAAGGGGTATGATTTTTTTTTTTTTCGAATTTTCTAAGTTAGAAGCGACTTGACTACTATACTACCACGAACTTTACTCTGAATTTCTGATGTGACACCACGAAAAATTTTGTTAGACTGAATATTAGTCGGGATTTTCTTCCCTTTTATAGTCAAACCTCATCCCTTCCTTGCGAGTACAATAAGGAGGGGAAAAAAAAGGAGAAGATTTTCTCGTATGATCCAAATTTTCCATACTAATGGAGAGCATAGAGAGAGAGAGAGAGAGTGTGTGCGAGAGTTTAAATGTTATGTTTATGTATTCGTTCTCATGTAAACAACTCCGTAGTACTTGTAGTTGTATGTGTTGAACTTCTGGAGATCTGGGGTATACGATTTTCTAGTGTAGGTGTGGATTTTCATACTCGTAGGCCCTATTCATTAATTTGGGGTAGTTCCTCTCTCTATTTTATTAGTTTTGCTGGCGCGGCGATGGCATGTGACGCGTTTTCTAAAGAAGAGTTGCGATGCTTCTTCTGGCTCTATACGGTTTCAGTTTATCTAAATGTTTTAAGATTCTTTTTCCTTTTGAGGTTTCGAGTACAGCATTGTGCCTGTCTAATAATTGTGTAATTTGATAAGGTCCAATGTAACAATTGTCAAACTTTCCTCTTTTTAGTTCCTTTAGTACGTACACCATATCTCCAGGGTTGAAATTTTCGCTATGTACCTTTTTATCATAATATTGCTTCGAGCGGTACTTTGATTTAATTAAAGATTTCGACGCGAATCTCCTCATTTCGTCGAATCGAGAGGTGAGTTCATATAGATAACTTCTATAGGTTTCTAATTTCTCGGGAGGGGGAAAAGAACTTGGAGTTCGAGCTATTCTTCCGTATACTAGCTCAAAGGGCGTAAATTTTGTGGACTCGTGTACCGATGTGTTGTATGAAAACATGGCAAAAGGAACAAGTTTATCCCAGTCTTCGAATTTATCTATGTAATGTTTAATGAATTCTGCTAGAACTATGTGGCTTCTTTCCAATGAGCCGTTGGTTTGAGGGTGATACCGGAAGTGGTTAGATATTTTATTTTCAAAATTCTGGCTAAATTGTTAAAAACCTTCCCGACAAATGATCTACCTTGATCACTCAGAATGATTTTTGGTGTACCAAATTGAATGATTACGTTTCCAGCTAGAGCGTCAGCTATTGTTTCGGCTTTTATGTCTGGTATAGGGACGGCAATACAGTATTTTGTGAGGTTGTCTTGAACGGTCAAGATGTGTCTATTTCCATTTGGGGTTTCGGGCAACGGTCCTACGGTGTCAATGGAAATTTTGTCGAAGGCTTCATATGGGGTGTCCGTGATGATCATAGGTTCACGAGTTTTTATTCTAGTCAATTTTTGTTGTTGACACTCGGGACATGATCTCACGTATTCGGTTACCTCATCCTTGAGATTTGGCCAATAGAATCGTTCTCGAATTCTCTTATACGTTTTTGTAATACCTTTGTGTCCACCGATTAAACTCTCGTGCTATTCAGATATTATTTCTTGTCGCATAGCCTCGTCTGGAATTGTTACATTCCCGCGGCAAATTGTAACTGCACACTCACATTCTCCTAAGCATTCCTCTAATAGATCCGCAATAAAGGAGGGGCTAAAATTTTCTAGCATATCTTCCGGTTTTGAAATTCTGAGTGTTTTAATTTGATATTTATTAATTGTGTCCTTAACAGTGAGGAGTACTTCCTTGAGTTCCTGAACTGAATATGTATCAAAATGTTTATTAATTAGTACCGCACTCAGGATTTTGTAGTTTCCTTTGTTTGTTACTAAAACTTGTTTACGCTTTGGCTTTTTGAATTTTAAATCTTGTGGATAAATTTTGTCTGTTTCTATCAATAGTCTTGATACGACCGTCGTGAATTCACAGTCGGCTGATATGAAATGTAGATAATTATTTTTATGATAAGTTAAATTTTCGTTTGTGGTGGTTACTTGTAAGAGGTTGTCGCTTTTGCACATGTGGGGGTAATAAACTCCAGGAATTATGGTCTGGGAAACTGTTCTTCCAGGATTTTTGACTGGTACTTCTTCTGCCACTTCTGGGTTGCTTACTTCAGACTCGCTTTCGGAGTTGTTGAAATTTAGTCGTAAATTTGGTTCAGGTTGCCGGCGGTCTTCTTCTTCGCTACTTATCTCTTCTTCATTTTGTGTAACGGCGGGTGTCGATCTACCCACAGGGTGTCTAAAAGTTATTAATTAACATTGTTTTGATTATTGTCCAACCAATATTGATTTACCTTTGGGCTTCCTTGTTTTTCAACTATATTTTGGTTATTTACAGGGGCGGGTAAATTTTCTGTTTCGGAGGAGGTGGTGTTTTCCTCTAGAGACTCATTAATATCAAATGCGAATCGTAATGCGTCTGTGTAACGCTTCCAAGGTGGAGGTTCTGGGACTTTCGTAGCCCTGGTGGTAATTGTCCTCTTTTCGGCCAGGCTAGGAAAAGCGCTGTTCCGGGCCCGCACAGTAGGGGGTCTTCGTTCTGTGTCAGAGGAGCCGGAGCTCGTTTTTGTCGATGCTGCCCGGGTTTGAGTTCGAGGGATTTTTACTGGGACTACAGGAGGGCCTGTAGTAATTATTTTACGATTTCTGACTCGTTCACCAATGGTACTTCTTGGTACATTTGAATCTTCCAATACGGTAGACAAAGGCTTGCCCTTGCTTGCAGGTGGTTGAATTGTTTTTGCTAATGGTTTTGAAGCTGCAGCTTTACGGGGAACCGTGGTAATCGGTGGCTTCCTGGCACCAGATGATATAGGTAATACCGTAGCGTCAGGTACAACCGGGTTCCGTGATAACGCATCTGCGTTTGAATTAAGTCGCCCAGGTTTGTAACAGAAGGTGTATTCATATTCGCGTAATCGTATTCTCCAACGAATTAATCGTTGAACGGGTAATTTTACGGAATCAATCCATTTTAAGAGTCATCGAGCTCACGTGACCAACTCAAAATCGAGGGTAGCGCCTCACGGTGGAAAAGTCTGAACTAGCCACGAATCGACACTAGCGCGCCTAGCGATAAATATTTCAACTATTGATTTCTGCCAGCCCAATGCGAGCGACAAGGACAGCGAAATAACAGCTGTTGCTTCCATGTCGTATCGAGTGCAAGCACGATCTCGACCCGTCGCCGCGGTCCGTTCATGAGTTTTTTTTCTAAGTCCCACGCTCCCTTTAAAATTTTTTTTTTTTTGTCTCCACACGTGTGTCTCATTCGATTCAGAATCGAATGAAACGCGTTTCTGACCCATCGTGAGAGGACATTTTTCCGATTTATGAAAATTTCGAAAATTTTCAAAGTCCACGAACCTCGAAATTTTTTCAAAGTCCTCGAATCTCGGAATTTTTTTAAAGTCTCCGAACCTCGAAGTTTTTTCAAAGTCCCACGCTCCCTTAAAAAAATTTTTTTTTTTGGTCTCCACACGTGTGTCTCATTCGATTCAGAATCGAATGAAACGCGTTTCTGACCCATCGTGAGAGAACATTTTTCTGATTTATGAAAATTTCGAAAATTTTCGAAGTCCACGAACCTCGAAATTTTTTCAAAGTCCCACGGCTCCTTTCGAAATATTTATGTCATCTTTGTCATCATACGGGACAGCAAAAAAGTTTAACTAAATAAAAAAAAAATACATTCGCTCGAAGTGAGATTGGAGCCCAGGATCTCTGAGGCTACATTCTGGTGCGCTACCCACTAGACTACCAGACATACTATCCTCGAATTAAACGAAGCTCCTATATAAATCATGATTCACAATTTATATGTAAGATCAGTTATATTTCAAATATTACATGTCTCATCATGCTTTATCTACTACGCTACGAGACATGTAATATATGAAATATAATTGAACTTACATATGAATTCTGAATTCACAATTTATATAGAAGTTTCGTTATAAGATTATTGTAAAGTGTCTATCAGTCCAGTAGGTAGCGCACAGAATTACAATTTTAGGGGTCTTGGGCTCGAATCTCACTCCGAGCCATTTATTTTTTTTTTATTTAGTTAAATTTTTTTGCTGTCCCATATGATGAAGAAAAATCTTTCGAAAGGAGCCGTGGGACTTTGAAAAAATTTCGAGGTTCGTGGACTTTGAAAATTTTCGAAATTTTCATAAATCAGAAAAATGTCCTCTCACGATGGGTCAGAAACGCGTTTCATTCGATTCTGAATCGAATGAGACACACGTGTGGAGACCAAAAAAAAAAAATTTTAAAGGGAGCGTGGGACTCTGACGAAAGTCAGAGATCCGGGGACTTTGAAATTTTTCGAAAATTGCAAAAATCGAAAAAATGCCCTCCTACGATCATTCACAAACACGTTTCATTCGATTCTGAATCGAATGAGACATACGTGTGGAGACCGAAAAAAAAAAAATTTTCAAAGGGAGTCGTGGGACACGAAAGTCAGAGATCCGGGGACTTTGACATTTTTCAAAAATTGCAAAAATCGATAAAATGTCCTCCCACGATCATTCACAAACACGTTTCATTCGATTCTGAATCGAATGAGACATACGTGTGGAGACCGAAAAAAAAAAAAATTTCAAAGGGAGTCGTGGGACTCTGAAAAAAGACCATGAGCTAACGACAGCGAAAAAATTTAGAAATCGCTGATTATTATTTCCCAAATATCATCTTACCGACAGTATTGCTAATGCGTTTTTACCGATATCGAGACTAGCGAACCTGTGGTTAGCATGCGGAACCCAATACCCACGGCTCGCAGTGTCAAAATGGCCGCGGGCCAGTGTGCACGCTAAGTTTGCCGTTTACCGGATTACTTCGCGAGTTTTCATCGAAATCGGGATCGGAAAATTTCGAAATGTGCAGTGAAGTAGTGCGATTCCGGCTGTGGTCCCTTCTGTTACGGCAAACGTACAGATAATTTTTAATAAATTAAAGTTTGTGTCTGGAGTCAGAGCTGTCATGGCGCAAGGTAACCGCATCATATCTTTGTAAATTTATTGTGTCAGTGATATTTATTTAATGTTCGAAAAGAGACCACAGCCGGAACCAGGTAAATTCAACGTATTTTTAAATATTTTCTTTTTTCACCTAGCGAAGATATTCGCGACGTAATCCGGAATTTACGATTTTTAGTTCGGGCTTTCTCCACTCGGCGCTGCCTAAGCCATCCCTCGATGACTCTTAAACGTCTTTGAATTCTGTTGCTCTGTTGAATTAAGTTCGCTTAGTTTTTTTTGCTGCTTTGAGTTCTGGCATAATAAATGTTAGAAGTCTTTGGGTACTTTTTTCAGCAATTATCAAACTGTGGATAATTGGACCTCAGCGGCCACTTGCAAACTTCGGAAATATATTTCATTGGGGGCACGTTTTGGATGAAATGAAATCTCTAGATTCAGAATGCAAAAGCGACATTTAAAGTTGGCAAATCTGTTGGATTTTTCGTGTCTTGAATTTGATCTATCTGTTACGCCCGAACGTGAGAACGCGCGGGCTGAGAGGAAAATAACGAATAACAAATATTAAAGTTACTAATTTCCCAGAGGAACAAATAAACAATTTAGTAAAAAGGAGAAGAGATAAAAATAGTAGATGTTCGGAATAGCTATTAAAGCGCTAGGCGCACCTATTACTGTTGCTAATATACAATATGGAATTTCAAGGAGATTCATGTAGGTCAAGACACAGAAATATCGGGTAAAAGTAACGAGTTAGCTTGTTTATTAAGGAGTCGGCATTAGAGATTTAGATTACAGTTGAATAAGATCGCAGTCTACTTCCTCTTGTTTACAATCACATAACATAAATGAAATAAAAAGTGATACAGTTTTGGACTTACGGTCGATGTTCTACGCGTAATTTGAGACGTGCTGACGCTGAGCGTTGCGGGTCTCCTCGAAGACAGTGTAGTCGGCACACCCACGTACACAGATCGCGTAGTACACTCGATAATTTGAGAATATAATATGTCGAAATAATGTTTGATCTCTGGATTTTTCTTATTAGTACTTGGAAGGGTTGGGTATGTGAATAATTGATTAATGAGTTCTTATTTGCCTCCAAGAAGTAAAGAAACGCTGCACCTCAGTGCCTCACTAGCCCTCGAGCAGTGATGCTTGATCGCGAAGATTCGAAGACGCGTAACTATTAACTATCTTGTAAGAACCTGGAACAAGACTCGGACTCGAGGTAATAATACCTGAGGAGCTCCGCTTAGACCGAAGATTAGCGAAAGACTGACGAATTTTTGTTGTCAATTCTCTATCGATGCTTCCGATATTAGGAAATTGCAACGTAAGGATTTGGATGGTTGAGCAAATGCGTATGCAAAAATATAAAAGTGTGTCTAAGCGAGTGAGTGTTGTTCTGGGTTCTCGCAATGAATTGTGCATTTCGCTTACATTTCTTAGAGGTGAAGGAACTCGAAAATCTGAGAATCTGTGAAATACGTTTCGCAATTGACTAAAAGAGGTTTCGTATAGTATGAGGAATTCGGTTTCACAAGAGGAAGCGGCTCGTACTGAGCGTTTCGAAATTATACGATTAATCGATAAAATACATTTATGACAATTAATTAATATACTTTAAACTATATAACCAGTAATTTATAAATAAATGGCTCGGCCATAACATCCCCCCCCTTGAATTGAAGTGCTGGAATGACGTTCGCGTGCTTCACGTCACTCGTCCCCGAGTCACAGATAGTTTAAAGGATGTAAATGATTTTAGGATACCAAAGTTATTTCGAATTTTTCACGCTTTGGTAACGGTGGTGCTGCACGAGGGGGTTCCGCAGGTAGTCTCGGAGGATTCAAGGCTATCGGTGGACCAATGATATCCTTCGGATGGAAACGCGGTGAGCGGCGTTTTGGCGTGCAGCATGCTAGGCCACAGTTCAAAAGTAAAGATAGAAGGTTGTTCCGAAGTGCGTAAAGGAACAGTCCAGTTAACGCGGCTAACGACAATCCTACGCCGCTGAAAGTCCATGTTTGTGGGTTATGATACCATCTTGCAGGCTTGCTTTTCGCTATTTCCTTCAGGTGGTTTTCGGCCATTTTAAGGCTAATATCTGCAAGATGTAGTTGGCCGTCTAACGATGTAGTTTTAGCGGAAAGAAAAATTGGTGTTAATTCGTCCGTTGCTTCTGATATAGTAGGCGACAGCTGTGTGATGTTGAGTGAAGCGGGCGGGTAATAAACCTTTTGAATGGATGAGGAGATTTGGTCCATCGGCGGCAAAGTCACTTTTGTAGAGAAGGCCGTACATCCAGCCTCCATTTGTAGTATGCCCGTTTTTTGAATGGCCAAATTTGTAGAGATTCCGTTTCGGCATTGAATATGCAACGTTTCAGGGTCTATAACTGAGTAGAGCCAGCCGTGCGTATTTTCCAGATATGTCCATTGAGGTTGAGAATTTATAGTCAACCTAATTTCGCATTTTTTGAGCGTTGCGGGTGTAGGCGAGAGGAGTAGTTCAGCTTCACAGGTGTCTGCCGTATGTATCTCTCGAAGAGCAACCTTTATAGGGCATATATATGTGTCTGACTGATGGTAACATTGCTTCAGATATTCTTCATCAAAGGAGAAGAATTTGCTTCGTTCATTGCTCAAAGCGAGATATGGTTGGTTTGGTTGAACATAAGCTGTTCCTTGATTCATTTTAAAGCCAGATTGATGCTTCAAACATGGATATAGTCGGTATAGTTGGAAGGGCGACTGTTCCAGAAGTGGCACTGTCAGGCTGATCAGGAGTAGGCCATTTCTATATTTCGTGCTTAAATGGCTGACGGTAGAAATATCCGTCGTATGGAGATCCTTTAGAGAGATAGGGAACTCGAGACTCGTGTTGCTTTTTATATGTTTCGCAGCTTCAATCAATTGGTCCAGGGAGAGCAAACTTGGATGGATTAGTCCTCGTTGTGCTTCACGTATAATGTCGTGGAGCTCTTGTAGTTTCCTAATGTACAGGTCTGAGGTATCTAACATAGTATTGGACAGAAGGAGCAGGTGGAAAGCGTACTACAGTTTATGTATCTCAGTTTTTTCTTGGATGAACGATCTTCGAAGCTCCGTGGTGGTGTTGATAATTTTGGCGATGTTGCGCTCGGCTATCTTCAAGTGCGTTCCCAAATTGTTAACTGCGCCTCGGGCGATATGCGTAGCGTTTTCCATCAGATGAGCAAGCTCGCTTTTATCCCGTTCCAGCTGGGCAATGCGGTCTTCGTAGAATTGGGCTTCATCCTCAGTAATCGTTCCGAATAATGCGTGGGAAATCGTTCCTATGTAGGCTAGGGGTGCTCTCCGGCGTCTAGGTTGTCGACTTAGCGGTGACGCGACCTGCGGTGATGTAACACCTGTAATTTGTTTTCTTAGCCAATTTATTTCCTCCAGTCGATTATTCAAGCGTGCTCGTGGGATCAGGCTCTCGCACTGATCTAGCGGAAGGTGAGTGCGACAGTCATTCATAAGTTGGTATGGTTGTGACGGGTTCCATGGTTGGTATTTGAGGAGTACTTCAGCATCGATGTACGAAACGATTTTCCACGTTGTAGGGGTGATTTTGACATCGGGAAGACGTTCATAAAAGAGTCCTGGGTGATCCAGAATTTCGCGCACGTGGTAACCTGGTCCTGCTTGAATAGATGACGAGCAGAGCAAGAGCGTAACAAAGATGAAATACTCCATGGCCTGAATCTGTAACAAACACTTGTGTACAATTACTAATGAACCAGCTTAAGTTTATTAGGATGTTTCATTTCAAGTTTGCCGTGACTATTAAGGAAGATTATATTTCCTTTTTCTGTGATCTCAACAACCTCATACGGTCCTCGGTAATAGGAGTCTAATTTATTTACGCGAGGTTCTTTTAGAACGTAAATGTCATCGCCGATTTTGAAAGGGACTGTATTTATTTTTCTGTCGTATTGTTCTTTCGAGCGATGTTTTGCTGCATCGAGATTCCTCGTCGCAGTTCGTCGAATTTCATCGAGTCGAGTTACTAAGTCCGACATGAACTCGGTATACGTATCAATTTTTTCGAGCGACGGAAACTCGGATATCGGTCGCGCAGGTTTTCCATACATGACTTCGAAAGGCGTGAAATTTGTTGCGGAGTGAACAGCAGTATTCTAGGCGTGCATTGCGAATGGTAAAAGTTCGTCCCAGTCATCAAAACGATCGTGGAAGGCTCTCAAATAATCTGCTAAGACCGCATGACTACGTTCGAGCGATCCGTTTGACTGAGGGCAGTAAGCAGTGGTTGTTACTCTCTGCACTTTAAATATTTCAGCTAGTTGTTCGAAGAGCTTGCTCGTAAATGCGGTACCACGATCGGTCAGTATGGTCTTGGGTGGGCCGTATTGAGCAATCCAGTGTTTGCTTAACGCCAAAGCTAAAGTCTCGGCTTTAATGTTTGGCACTGGAACGGCTGCGCAGAACTTAGAAAGATTATCCTGAATCGTCAGAATATGTCGGTTTCCACGGGGAGTGATTCGTAGAGGACCAACGGTATCGAGGGCAATCTTCTCCAGAGTGTTCGAAGGCGTATCCGTGATAAGCATAGGCATCCGCGTTTTTATTCTGAGGAGTTTTTCCTCTTGACAAATCTTGCATTGTCGTATAAAATTCTCAGTGTCTTCTTTGAGACCCTTCCATTGATACCTTTCCCGTAATCGTTTATAAGTTTTAGCGATTCCTTTGTGTCCTCCAACCAGACTTTCGTGAGCTTCTCGGATCATAGCGGTCCGCTGTGCTAATGGTGGGTCCAGTTGAGTAAAACCACTACAAATTACGATGGTGATTGGTATCCCATGGAATATGCATTCCAGCAATTCTTTTAACGTATCATACGGCATGTCTTCAAGGTCATCGCCGGATTTCGAAATTCTTAGACATTGAATTTTGTAACGTTCTACGGCGATGCGTAGATTTTCCAACCCTTTAATGGTGTCCTGGAAGCTAGCCTTGTCAAAATGATGCTTCTTATTGACTATACTGAAGATCTTAAGTTTCCCTTTATTCGTTACGGCTACGTGCCCTTTCGACAAGTTACTGTTCCGTAAATTATCCTGATCGATTTTATTCAGATCAGACAGCAAGTTTCCAATCGTGTTTAGCGATTGACAGTCCGCGTTAATAAAATGAGCGAGGTTATCCTTGTAGTAGGTCAGAGCCTCTCTGCATTGTTTGACGACACAATTTTCTGCGGTTTCAAGTGAACTGACTTTGTCATCGGTATCACTCGAGTCCGCATCAATGATTATCGTTTGTATGTCGCTAGATTTTCTAGTTTCAATTGACGGTGGATAATCCAATTTTACTGGCTTCGGAGGAGTTGAAGCCTGTTTTTTGGCATCTTTCCGCATATCGGGGATTATTGATCTGGAAATGGTATTCGGTATTCCCGCCAAAGGGCTCGATTTAGCCATAGGTTTGTATGTAGGTAACGGAGTTGGGATAGTTGATCTCCTGGTACTTGGGGTAATATTCGAGGTCTCAGCTGATTGGGTTTCCGAAGGTGGGTTCGAAGCTAATCCTGGTACTTCAACGCCATGTTCTTTAAGGGCGCTGCAAAGGTCTTCTATACAGCGTTGTCCTTTTTCCAACAGATATTGCAGATCTTCTGGGGATGAAGGGTGGTCTTCATCATCGCCCGTAGCTTCATCCAGCTCCTCTCGCATGCGTATAGATTCGTCGAAGCGTGAAAATGAATTTTTCAACTCTTCTAAAAATCCTGAAGAGGCTTTACTAGGAGTTGACTTGGAAACTGGTTTTTCTGGCGTTAATGTCCTGTCTGCAATTTCCGGTTCACTCTCACTTGAAGCTGGAGGAATTATCTCGACGATAGGATTTTCTACTGGTACTTCAACCTCCGGTGTGAATACATCGTCATCGATATCCCAGGGGTCGACAGATGATTCAGGATTGTCCTTGGATCTATGCTGGGCATCATGCTACGATGAACACTGGAAATCGGTGGAACATTATCCGTCGACGATTCGTCACTAGGGGCCTCAGAGTCTGGCTCTTTATAAGTGGCACGCCTTGCGCTTGGTCTGATTTCCTCTCGACATTTGACTCGAGTTCCGATTGATTCGGGGCCTCGGATTAACTTAGATGTCGAAGGTCTCGTAGATCCGGTGTCGGTGGGTGCACGAGCTCTCGGTCGTTGTAGAATCGACGTCAAGGGTTTTGGAGCCGGATTTGTGCACGGTTTCGAACCAGTCGGTAAAGTCGGGAATGCTATGATGACGTCGGTAGTGGTTACCGGGTTACGAGAGAGAGCATCTGCATTCTGATTATGTTTCCCTGGTTTATATTTCGTAGTGAAATGATAATCTCCCACTTTGGCTCTTCAACGTGCACGTCGACTTGATTGGTCAGTCATATTATGCAGCCACGCGACGACTTGATTGTCAGTAACTAGGGTGAAGGTTCGGCCATAAAGGTACGGTCGAAAATACCCTATCGCCCAGGTTGCTGCAAGGCATTCTTTATCGTTACTGTGATAATTCTTTTCAGCAGGGTTCAGTGTACGTGAGGCGTAAGCTATTGGACGTTCGTTTCCGTCAATCATTTGACCCAGGACGGCGCCGAGTCCAGCATCCGAAGCATCCGCTGCAAGAATGAATGGTTTGCTGAAATCCGGATATTGAAGGACTGGTTTAGCACAGAGAGCTTCACGAATTGCGTCGAAACTATTCTGTTCTTTTTCAGTCCACTCGAACTTCTTATCCTTTCTTAACAAATCGCTGAGTGGTTTAGCTTTAATGGCAAAATCTTTGATGAATCGTCGATAGTAATTAGCGAAGCCATTAAATTGCTGTACTTCCTTCACATTCGTGGGAGCAGGATATTTTTGGACCGCTTCGATTTTCATAGGATCCGGCCGAACTCCGTCTCGAGAAATTATATGACCCAAATACGTCACGTCCGTGCGAAGGAATTGGCATTTTTCCGTTTGTAGAGTAAGATTACATTGACGTAGGCGAGTAAAAAGATTCCGCGCTCTTCGTCCGTGTTCTTCCAAAGACGGTGCATATATGATGACATCATCGAGATAAACGAATAATTCTATGCCGTTGAGCCCCGTTAAAGCCACATTCATGTGTCTTTGGAAGACTGGAGGGCCATTGCGCAAACCAAAGGGCATTACTGCAAATTCATAGTGGCCTTCAGGGGTTGAGAATGCGGTTTTCGGGCGGTCCTTAGGGTCTATCTCGATTTGGTGAAATCCACTAGCGAGATCAAAAATGCTGAAGTATCTCGCTCCTCCCAATTGATCCAGTATGTCGGTTATGTTGGGAAGTGGGTAAGCATCAGGTAAAGTTTTTTCATTAAGTGCGCGATAATCTATTACAACGCGCCATTTACGTTTTCCGTCGGTACCTGCTTTTTTGGGAACAATCCATAACGGTGAATTATACGGCGAAGTACTCGGATGAATTTTTCCTTCGGTTAAGAGTTTATCCATCTGCCGTTTAATTTCTTCTTTATGGACTACGGGATATCGGTACTGACGTGTATTTACTGGTAGGTCATCTGTAGTTGGTATCGTACACTTCATCAGATTCGAACGACCAAGTTTATCACCAGGTAAATGGAAACGGTCAGGATACGCTGCTATAAGAGAGCGTACATGCTCCGATTCTTCGTCGTTGAGGTGATCGAGACTTAATTGATCTTGTATCGCGGTAACTCGATCTTTTCCTACAATAACGTTTTCATCAAGTGAGTCGGAGTCAGAAATTTCTTCCGGCGGGCCTCGATATTCAAATGGTATAAGATGTTGAGGAGGGATTTCTATTTCAACATCTTGTTCTGTTGTATTTATCGCCATAATGTAACAAGTGCCATTTGAATTTTTCACAGCAGCTTCACCGAGAAATAGGCCATCGTCAGCTGTTATTCGAGGGATATATCCTTCTTGTAACGTTGTAGCTTTTAAGTTGATTTTGACCGGTTGTCGCGTGCGGGCACGGACAGTAATATGAGTCAACTCGGGAGCCGTGTTTTCTGACTCAGCGGTGTCAGGTGTCTCAGAAGACTCTAACTCTACAGTACTTGCCGTAAAATTAGGTACACGTCTTTTTTCGTATTCCGAGACGAAAAATATCGGTTTTGTCGGACGACTAGTGATTATTAAAGCATTGTGATGATACAAGATTTCTGCTTTTTCTAGTACGAAGTATTCTTCTCCCAAAAGACCCACGCCTGGAGATGGAAGTGTTGTCTTGAAAACATAGAATTTTACTGATCGTTCGAATATGTGTAACGTAGTCGTACCAATTGCGTTTAACGTTTCTCCATCCGAAATACCCAATACTCCCACCCGATCATCTGTATCGATCATAGTGTTTCCGCAAAGAGCATTGACTTCGATCATATTAATAACCGCGCCGCTATCAGCCAAAACTTTTCCTTTCTTATTTTTTAATTCCGGGGCGTCTATTTCTACAACAGATTTTGGCTGTCGAGAATTCTTTTTTAAATTTACCGTAACTATTGGAAATTCACACTCGGTGTTAGACGCGATTTTTGCTGAGCAGCCGTCGACGCGTCGTTCGGACGACTGGATTTCTCGTTTAAAGAAATTTCGTTCGCATCGGCATTAATTTTACGGGGCGGAGGTGTGCTCTCTCTGCGAGGGGAAAAACCTCGCGGCGATACCGATTCACATCGCTCCGAGGAGTCGCGGTCCCGCTTATGATCGCGAGAATATCTATCTCTATTTTCGCGTTTGAGTATGCCTCTCGGTGGAGTATAGCTCCTGTCACCGTCCCGACTCGTTGAATCTCGACTACTACGTCCACGAGATCTACAGGGACAATGTCTACAATCGTTACACATTTCGTCGATGGAAATAGCATATGTACGACGATACGGTGAAGAATCCCGATTATGACTATCGCGAGAAAGAGACCGACAATTATCGTCTGAGGAACTATCCCTTTGATAATAGCTCCGTCGCGCTTCCTTATAATCCTTGCGCGCTGACATTCGACTACGCGAACGTCGGGTGCGCCCTTCATATTTTTGAGCGAGTTCTAGAGCGGATTGAAATGTTGCAGGGTCGCGACTTAAAACATAATTCCTCATAGCGTCAGGCAAACCATCAATGTAAACATCGAGGGCACGAGCCTCGAGTCGACTTTTTGTTGAACTAGCGACGTTTTCGCTCTCGGTCTCCTCGATTTCGCTGACTGCTTTACGAATATAACGTTGAAGGCGTGAATAGAAATCTGATACGTCTTCATCGCTTCTCATACCCGCA
This sequence comes from Venturia canescens, assembly GCF_019457755.1. Classification (NCBI taxonomy): domain Eukaryota; kingdom Metazoa; phylum Arthropoda; class Insecta; order Hymenoptera; family Ichneumonidae; genus Venturia; species Venturia canescens. The sequence goes on from NC_057422.1 coordinate 27,650,791, forward strand.
TCGAGGATTTGACTGCGATAATATTCATAATCTAAACCAGGAGAGAATTTTTCTTTAAGGGTTTTAAGAATTTGCTTGATAGAAGAAAATGATTTTCCTTCGACATGTGTACGAGCTCTTCCTCTGAGCCTGGCCAGGATGCCATTTATTACCCTATTTTCGGCTCCTTCCGGAAGGCCCTGTTGTAATGATTTTATTTCAGTTTCATATCCGGGAATTTCCAATTTCTTCCATCATATCTGGGAATTTTGTCAATAGCATCCTTAACTGCGAGATAATCCAAATAAGCGGAATTATCAAGCATAGTTTGATTTTGAACTGAAACTTCAGTAGCAGGCATTTTCGGAAATACTTCCGAAACCTTTATAAAAAGATGAATCTTAGAGATAACTGCAAATCTAATTTATCAAATTATTGCCGAAAGTACGGAAATCACACGATTAAAAGAACTTAGTTGAATGGAATTTCCGAAATTTTTGACATTAAATTATATTGAAAAGTCAACCGTATTAGTAGTAGCCATCCCACCGCTGCCACCAATTTGTTACGCCCGAACGTGAGAACGCGCGGGCTGAGAGGAAAATAACGAATAACAAATATTAAAGTTACTAATTTCTCAGAGGAACAAATAAACAATTTAGTAAAAAGGAGAAGAGATAAAAATAGTAGATGTTCGGAATAGCTATTAAAGCGCTAGGCGCACCTATTACGGTTGCTAATATACAATATGGAATTTCAAGGAGATTGATGTAGGTCAAGACACAGAAATATCGGGTAAAAGTAACGAGTTAGCTTGTTTATTAAGGAGTCGGCATTAGAGATTTAGATTACAGTTGAATAAGATCGCAGTCTACTTCCTCTTGTTTACAATCACATAACATAAATGAAATAAAAAGTGATACAGTTTTGGACTTACGGTCGATGTTCTACGCGTAATTTGAGACGTGCTGACGCTGAACGTTGCGGGTCTCCTCGAAGACAGTGTAGTCGGCACACCCACGTACACAGATCGCGTAGTACACTCGATAATTTGAGAATATAATATGTCGAAATAATGTTTGATCTCTGGATTTTTCTTATTAGTACTTGGAAGGGTTGGGTATGTGAATAATTGATTAATGAGTTCTTATTTGCCTCCAAGAAATAGCTGCACCTCAGTGCCTCACTAGCCCTCGAGCAGTGATGCTTGATCGCGAAGATTCGAAGACGCGTAACTATTAACTATCTTGTAAGAACCTGGAACAAGACTCGGACTCGAGGTAATAATACCTGAGGAGCTCCGCTTAGACCGAAGATTAGCGAAAGACTGACGAATTTTTGTTGTCAATTCTCTATCGATGCTTCCGATATTAGGAAATTGCAACGTAAGAATTTGGATGGTTGAGCAAATGCGTATGCAAAAATATAAAAGTGTGTCTAAGCGAATGAGTGTTGTTCGGGGTTCTCGCAATGAATTGTGCATTTCGCTTACATTTCTTAGAGGTGAAGGAACTCGAAAATCTGAGAATCTGTGAAATACGTTTCACAATTGACTAAAAGAGGTTTCGTATAGTATGAGGAATTCGGTTTCACAAGAGGAAGCGGCTCGTACTGAGCGTTTCGAAATTATACGATTAATTGATAAAATACATTTATGACAATTAATTAATATACTTTAAACTATCTAACCAGTAATTTATAAATAAATGGCTCGGCCATAACATATCTTTCATTTGAATTTTGAAGAAAAGGGATAAATAAAATCTGTTCTATTAAGGAAATCTTTACGTCAGTTCTTTCTTGGTATGAAGACTTGGAAAAAATCGCCAAAGGCCAAGGACAGACAGGTGACGAAATATTTTCAGTACAATTTTGAAGAAAAATTGGTCTTTTACGTGGAAACCAACATTATAAAACGAAATTCAGTTCTCGGGCCTCATCCCGGATTCCTCCATGCTGTTGAGTTCCTAATAGGCATAACATATTAGAGTATAAGGGAAAAAATCGCCAAAGTTCAAGGGCAGACTTGTGACGAAATATTTTCACTACAATTTTTACGAAATATTGGTCTTTTATGGTGGAAACCAATTTATAAGCCGAACATCATATCCAGGGAAAATAAGATTGGGAAAAGTACGTTGATGGTCCCTTATTTGCTGATAATTTCACGAAAAAGATTATCCCATAAAAAATGTTCGTATGAGAATGGAATCTATAAAAATGTACTAAGCAAATAATTCATAGAAATTTATACTAAAATCCTATAACCGTCATAACATAAATGAAGAACTTTTGAGAAAAAAGGCGTGATATCAAACCATAAACTTCCCCTAGGGAAGAAAAGGTTGGAACAAGTACATTGATGGTTTCTTGTTTCTGGATGATGGTTTCTATAGAAATAATAAATGAAAAATTGAAAAGTTCAAAAAAATTCAACAAAAATAAAAAACAATCGAAAAAAATTCTGTAAAGAAAAATAAAAAATTTTCAAAAAAATTCATAAATATTGAACAAATTGAAAAATGTACTATCCAAGTTACATGCAGTATAAAAATGTATGACATCAATTGGAGGCCAAGTTTTTATTGATAATTTGGAATATTTATCAAACAAATTGGAAACTGTAATGAAATTCATGATAATTATTTTCACGAAAAAAGTTAATGAAAAAAAAGTCATAACGGAAGTTACGTGCAGTACTAAAATGTATTATATCAATTCGAGGCCAAGTATTTATCTGTTATTCGAAATATAATCTCCGGCGACAAATGAGCGTTGAGAATCCTTGTCGGGCTCACAACGTTTTATCAAAATTACTAAAAAATTAATGGAAATAAAATCATTAAAAATTCACATGAAAGTCATTCGTTACTTCAACAAGGTACACACTTTAAAGAGTCGATTCCCCTCCGACTTTCAGGATCCCCTAGTATTATTCACAACATTCAACTTCGATTGGATCGGTACAATTTATGTTCAAATACGTCTTAAACGTACTTGTCCGGCCCATCACTTTTTATTCAAATTGCTCATTCGAAAACAAATCAGGGAAGTTCTATAATGACAAATATGATAAAATGGATAGAAATAAAAATAATATCTCCAAGTAATTTGAACTTGATTGTTCGCAAGTTCGTATAGCAATATCCACTTCTCATTTTCTTCAGTGAACACATACCATTTGGTAAGAACCAATGAAAATGAGAAATAATCAGGCACATTACTAGAAATTTTCGAGGGTGGGGGTCGAAACAGCGAACGATCAAAATAGCGAACAGGCATTCTGTATCAAGAGACTCGGTAGAGTCTCGGGACAAGTACATTGACAGCCCTGTCGTCTGCTGGCCCGAGGCTCTCGCCGAGTATACTTTCTCTGAATAAAACGATTCGCCGTGGTGGGGGTAAAATTGGCAAGTGATTTTTTTGAATTACCGAAGTTATGAGTCATCTGAGGCTTTGAAAATTGAACTTTCAGCTAATTAAGAAATTCTCTTTAGATTGCGCCCAAAATCAACACGATCGGTGGCGTAATTGCTGAGAAAAAAATTTGCACGGGCTCAAGATTATGCAAAAGTTACTGACACATCACGAGTTCGACGTATACGTATACGCGTTTTGACGTAGTTAGTGGTAGTAGAGTTGTTGCCTCTACGCATTCTGATTGGCTCAACGATTTCGGCTCCTGCAGCTGCTAGGCCGACCGCGGTTGAGGCTCAAGTGTTAGAAGGCCTAAAATAGCGAACAGGCATTCTGTATATCTATATATGCGTTATACAGAATGCCTGTTCGCCATTTTAGGCCTTCTAACTTTTGAGTTTTACCCCGACCGCGCTCAGACTCCGTGAATATTATATTATATATATATATATATAAACCATGTGTCAGTTTTCGATCATCGTATAAACAAACGGAGTTTTGACATTATGGAATGCGTGTGGGATAAATAAAAAAAACTTTCGTCATCTAACGAAGTGCATAGTACTAAAACCTGTGGAATGCTAAACTAAACCGGTATAAAAGCAGTCGCGTAAATGTAGTCTGTGATCCGACGTGTGAAAAAAGAATAAAATAAAAAAATACGCGGTGCATGTCGACGAAACTTTTTAAGATTTCTTTAATTCGTTTAACTGAAAATAAGTTTATCATTTATATCATTTGTAAATAGGTTATATGATATCAATACATCGATACGCACATCCGAAACCACCCGAGACTTGTTTTCATACTGAACGTCATTTTGACAGGTGAGGTTATGATTCCCAAAGTGCTGTTGTGTGCGGACTCTAATTAATAAATGAAAATGGTTAGTGAAAAGTGGTTAATATTTATTTTATTAAAACTTGTGGTATACTAAACCGGTATAAAAGCGGCCGCGTAAATGTAGACTGTGATCTGTGTGTGCAAATAAAAAATATAAAAAATGCGCGATGCATATGTCAACGAAACTTTTCAAGATTTCATTATTTCATTCGATTGGAAATAAGTGTCAACTGAGATAATCTTTCAATTAAACCAGAGTGCGCGGAATATTGTTCAGTGTAAATATATCGTCGCAGTTGCGTGATTATATATCATGTGTAATTATGTAGGTTATATATACGAGTTCCCTTTGATAGCTGTGTGGTAACAACGAACCGGCCGGGGTTTGACGTTACGAAGTGCGGGACATATGTAACAAACTTTCGCATAGTTATATATAGTGAATAATATAAATAAGGCAAATCAGTTTATCAAAAATAGGTCTGGAAGTTGAAAGAAAAAATGTTCGTCAACTTATAACGTCAAATTTTCTTTTTGCGATCTGAAATATTATGGTTTAATAAAACAAGAACACACAGAACTGTTAGTATATATAATGTGAGAAACTCCAATCGAATAAATGTTTTCTAATTTATTTCTTGTGTCATCATTATTTTTGAATATTCCCATATTTTGCTTCCTATTGAGTTTGGCTCTGCTCTATCCGATCCTTGTTTTGACTCCATCGGTTTGCAGCGGATGGATACATATTATTAATTGGTTTCCTAATATGTGTCCTATGATTTTCTAATATTTCTTCATGCTGATTGTGGTAACGTGATTCAAGAGGTTTCCAATTATGATCATCAATCGCACATTTTGTACAACAGATTCTCAAAACAGTTTCTGGTGTTGATATAAGTGTAGTTATTCTTTTTCCACCTGGTCTGTCGAGTAATAAATTTTGAAACTTGTTCCAAAAAGTCTTTAGATGTTTTTTTTGCTGATAGTATGAAAAGTTGAATCTTCGGAATGCGGTAGGCAAACACAAATTTTGACAACAATACTTATGAAATAACGTGTATGTTGAGTATTCCTATTCCGCAAACTGCAAATGTGGAATTATTGGTGAAAACATTCATTACGATATGTCTACGGTTGCTCAGTTTCGGATGCGATTGAGTATAATGCCTGCCAACATCATGGAAACCTACAGAATTTCTGAATGTTATGTGCGCTATGTCATTTTAATGTAACATCATGACTTTGAACAACTTTTCACTATAATACTATATAGATTTGGATCATTGAAATACAGCAAAAATCTGCAAACTATAAAATTTATATACTTTGCCATTCATTTTACTTTTTGACTCTCACTGCAACATAAATATGAAGTGAAAAATTCATTAGAAAAGTCTTCAGTTGCTCATTTATGCTTTGAAATTTGATTTGAAATTGAATGAAAATGATTTGAAATTGCTGTTTTCCAAACTCATTGCGCAGATACATTGAATTGCAGCAGATAGCTGCGAACTTTAAAATTTCTGTAGATAAATATTTGTGCTAAGTATCACCTCCTATCTTTAATTATGGTAATATGTAATGGAACTTGATTCAGCAAGTTTTAAAGTGTTTCTTTTCAAATAGTATTGAAGTTTGTATTACTGCGGTATGGAGCGAATACCTTCAAATTTTGATATTTTTGTGTCGCAGCATGTGTGCCAATCATTTTAATTTTTTACTCCAACCGTAACATGTAATTTCAAAAATTCATCACAAAAGGTTTCATCTTTACTATTTAACTTAATTTTCCTTTTTCTAAATTACATGCTAAATTTCTGAATTTCTAAATTTATTTCTAAATTATCCTGAAATGAAATTGTTTTCCTCCACAACCAATGCAGGTACCTTAAACATCTTTGATTTCCGTTGCTCTGTTGAATTAAGTACGCTCAGTTTTTTTTTGCTTCTTTGAGTTCTGACATAATAAATGTTTCCGGGTGCCTTTTATCTGCAACTATCAAACTGTAGATAATTGGATCTCAGCGGCCACTTGCAAACTTTGGAAATATATTTCATCAGGGGCATGTTTTGGATGACACGAAAACGTCTAGATTCAGAATGCAAAAGCGACATTTAAAAATGGCCAATTCTGTTGGATTTGTTGTGTCTTGAATTTGATCTGTCTTTCCTCTTTTCCTTTCTTTTTTCTAACGTTATAAGCCGGAAATCATATCTCAGCCCGCAACACGCATTGCTACATGCTCTTGAGTTCCCAATGGACAAAACATATTAGAAGACAAGGGGAAAAATCGCCAAAGTCCAAGGACAGACCTGTGACGAAATATTTTCAGTACAATTTGGACGAAAATTAGGTCTTTTTTCGTGGAAACCAACGTTATAAGCCGAAAATCATATCTCTGTCTTCAACCCACTTATCGCCGTGCTCTTTCGTTCCTAATTGACAAAACATATTAGGGTACAAGGAAAAAAAGCGCCAAAGTCCAAGAACAGGCCTGTGACGAAATATTTCCAGTAAAATTTTGACGCAAAATAGGTCCTTTTTCGTGGAAACCAGCGTTATAAGCCGAAAATCATAAATAATCCATAGAAATTCAAACTAGGGAGAGCGGCTGGTCCGTTGGACAAAGATCCGGGCCCGCAATCCGCGGGTCCCGGGTTCGAATCCCGGCCAAGACACCAATGAAAAATTGAAAATGTTTTTCAAGTGTTTTCTGCTGTTACCGCGGGTGGTTCGGACTCCACCTTCATAAATCCATGGCCTAACACCTCTATGTGATACGTGTGCGGTCGCGGTGTACGGCTTTGGGGGCCTCCGTGGACGGTTCTCATCGTGCGGATGGCCCTCTAGCCGTGTACTGGCTGGCGCAACGTATCACAGTAGAGGGGTGCATGATTGAGCACCTCTGATGGAGGCGCTTGAGCGTGCTCGCACTACCACCAGAGGGGATCAACCAAGTACCCGCTGTATCGGCAAGGTTTTCTGCAGTTTCCCTTCGCCCTCGGCAAATGCGATACAGTGGGGAGTAAGTCAGCTGAAGCCGCAATAGGAGGGGAAAAAATGGAATAAGGGAATAGGGAGGGATTGTAAAAAGGCAGAATGCCGTACACTGGTAACAAAATAAAAAAGAAAAATAAATAAATAAATACAAATTCAAACTAAAATCCTATAGTCAACTGAACATAAATAAGGAACATTTGAGAAAAAAGACGTGATATCAAACCATAAACTTCCCCTAGGAAAAAAAGGTTGGGACAAGTACATTGATGGTCCCTCGTTTACTGATAATTCCATCCATAAAAAAAACTTTAAAAAAAATACAGAACAATCCGAAAAAAATTTCACAAATCTTGAAAAAACATTATGTTTAAAAAAAACTATTCTGTATCTATTTTTTAAAGTGTCAAAAGAATCAAATAACAAGTAAAATAAAAAAAAACCGAAAAATCGCGCTTGAAATCATTTTGGAAACCGATGCCTCATTCTTCTTATTTGATTCGAACAGCTAAATCAATTGAAAAAAATTCAATCTAATTTACGCGCAGCATTATAATTTATTATATCAATTCGAGGCCAAGTATTTTCTAATAAATTGAAAAAAGTTACCATTTGAGTTACGTGCAGCACTAAAATTTATGATATCAATCGCAGGACAAGTAATTTATGAGTAACTCCAAATTTTGACATTATTAAATTGGTCTAAGAAGCTTTTAAATCCAAAAAAATCACATGCAAGCTAGTCATTTCTTACTCTACGGTGGCAGAGGCTTATAAGAAAATCGATTATTTTCAGACTTTCAGGAGCTGCTTCGTCGTTTGTTTATGATTGATTTTTATTTGAATGAATAGTGATGGGCCGGACAAGTACTTTTAACTCATATTTAAACATAATTTGTATCGATCCAATCGACGTCGAATATTGTGAATAATATCAGCAGCTCCTGAAAGTCTAAAAAGAATCGATTTTCTTATAAGCCTCTGCCACCGTAGAGTAAGAAATGACTAGCTTGCATGTGATTTTTTTGGATTTAAAAGCTTCTTAGACCAATTTAATAATGTCAAAATTTGGAGTTACTCATAAATTACTTGTCCTTCGATTGATATCATAAATTTTAGTGCTGCACGTAACTCAAATGGTAACTTTTTTCAATTTATTAGAAAATACTTGGCATCGAATTGATATAATAAATTTAAATGCTGCACGTAAATTAGATTGAATTTTTTTCAATTGATTTAGCTGTTCGAATCAAATAAGAAGAATGAGGCATCGGTTTCCAAAATGATTTCAAGCGCGATTTTTCGGTTTTTTTTTATTTTACTTGTTATTTGATTCTTTTGACACTTTAAAAAATAGATACAGAATAGTTTTTTTTAAACATAATGTTTTTTCAAGATTTGTGAAATTTTTTTCGGATTGTTCTGTATTTTTTTTAAAGTTTTTTTTATGGATGGAATTATCAGTAAACGAGGGACCATCAATGTACTTGTCCCAACCTTTTTTTCCTAGGGGAAGTTTATGGTTTATCTATATTGTAACGAAACGCTCTTGCCGATCTGGCCTGAACGCCGCCACGCGTCGGTTCGAGCAACCTTAATAATAAGGAGCAGGTATGAAGGAAACGCGGACACTGTTAATTTTGGTAAAATATAAAAATAATCAATTTTATTCAATTATTTGACCGAATTCTGACAAAAATAAAAGAAATTTTGCGCCTTGGCTCGCTAATTCGAAAACAATTTTGTTTTTTTGGTTTTAAACTGTCTTGCTTTGTTTAATCGGATCTGCCGAGAAAAAGACTCGACAGACCCGAAAACGTTGCACATTCTCTGTCTGAGATAATTTTTAATTTCTTAATTTTCGGAATTTAATTGTACAAAAATAATAATTAGAAATAAAACAATTTTAAATTAAATGGTCGCGTTCGTTCTAATCTTTCGATACGCCTCGAGCTTAAAAACCTCTCGATTCAATGCTTCGTGCTATAATTCGTTTGACGCGGTTTTTCCGATGTCCTGTTACGCTTTCTTTTAAAATCAACTAAGAGTATTTCTCACTTTTACAATTCTTATCTCCGTTTTTGATTCGATATAAATTCTAGTGTTATCTATCGCCTCTTGGATGATTATTTTCTAAAATAGATCTAGATCTCCCTACCTGGAACACCTCGGACAATGTTTTTCAAACGAGAATTTAATTTTTGATAATAGGATAATTTTTTAATCCTCCTCAACAATAAGAAAGAAATAAAGTGTGAAAAGGTAGGAAGTAGACCGCGGGCTATGGGATCGAAACGTCGCCGAATCTTTCCGAGAGTCCGAGCATCTACAGGGTAGAGGTAACTTCCCGTCCACGTGTTATGGGATCGAGACGTCACCGAATCGATCCGAGAACTCCGTGCAACGGAAAGCCGGAAAATTTTTTAGAGGTTGGGTGCGGACCCTGGATTATGGGATCGAGACGTCGCCGAGTCGCTCCGAGAATCCAGGCATCCAAGGAAAATAGGCAATTCACCGTCCACGGGCTATGGGATCGAGACGTCGCCGAGTCGATCCGAGAGTTCGCGCTACGGGAACCCCAGAAATTTTGAGGATAGGTTTAGTATTGCTGAGGCTGATGTAGAGGTGTGCTAAGAGAGGTCCGAGTTGATTCTTTAGCCAGGGAGAACTGTCTGCCGAATGAGTCGCGCAGCACTTCTTATACCCGTGTCCCCACTACAAAATTCTCGAGCGCCGAGAATCTCCGTTTTCGCTCAGTTCTGCGCACCTTTCTGTAACGCCTCCTCTGATTGGCCCAATGCCATGATTCACGCTCGCCCGTTGGTCGAGCGGGCTAACATACGATGCGCGGACTACCGCTTTTTATGATTTTCAGCTTATTTCGATTTTTAACAACAAAAACCTGAATTTGATCTATTATTATTTAATTTTTTTCATTTTTTAACATTGTTAGTTGTTTTAATATGATTCGTAAAATTATAATCGCTAAAAGTCACGTACACGTCCTATAGCCCATCAATGCGCATTGATGGCGCTCTGCCCGCGCATGCGTCGCAGTCGATTTTTACATTTTTCATTGTGATTGGATTTTACATTATTAATTTGACTTGTGATCATTTTTCTTAAACTCATGTTATTTTTCTGAAAATTTTGATCGTAATTACGTGCTCGGGCGACTTGAAATAACAAAATACGAAAAGAATTAATTTCTGAAAAATATAGCGCGGCGAAGTTCAGAGCGGCGCCGGTTGCCTCGCTCGGGCTCATGCATACCGGCCTAAGATGGCCGCCACCTGTCAACAGCGACGAGCGTGGTCGCCGCGATGTTTTGTCCGCGATCTAAACATCGCGGAGTTTCGTTAGTTTCGACGGGCTCGGGCCGTCGCGCGAGTGTTTCGTCACAATATATGCTGTGACGTGACATTTCTGCCCCGCCACTCGTACGGACGTTGTCGACCAGTGGACCGGGTTTACGGCCCTTTTGACGCCCCTCGACTCGTCGGGCGATGTTCGGAGTGAGACTCAGCACCACGTAGCTCTTAAGTTTAGCTTAGAATGCGCCTATATTACCGACCGAGCGATACTTACTTTCTGTGACTACCTTTTACCTCCGAGTGCAGGGTGGAGAGAGAATTTTAGTTTGCCTATTTTTGAGTAATCATGACGTTGCGTTTTGACAGTGGAGTTTGATATTGGAACGAGTTGGTGTTGTCGCTGCCACCGGGGCCTTGCAATGAATACTAGTCGGCTTGCTCTCCGACTGTTCGAGCCGATCTCGCTCGCAAGAACCCTTCCTCCCACACCGTCAACGAGCACCGAAAAACAATCTCGACCTGCGGGCTGTTGAAAGAACACGCTGGCATTGGCCATTTGATGAACGCCGCCCGTGTATTTCCCGCCGTAGCAACCCCGAGTTGCACCGCCCGCACTACCGTAGATTCGGGTGTCAAAGTCCGCGTGAACCGGCGCCTCGTCAGGTGGGATCTGGGGGAGTTTTCCGGAGGTGAGGTGCTGTTTTACCTGGTGGTTATTTTGTGGGCCCACCACGCATCCTAGATGTCAGGAATCGTGAGGGAGGCCTCCCCTCAGCCTTCCGGAGCTGCCCGCCGGATCCCCAAGAGGAAAGACACCCGGATCACGGTCATCTTGTAGGGAGGAGTGTTTCGGGTGAGCGGGAGAGGTGAGAGCAGTGGAGGAGTAAGTATTTGATCCGATCGTGCAACAAGCGTAGCAACGATTATGATTCTGACGCACTCCCCGTTTGAAATTCCCGCGCGAAAGCGCGAGCCCAGAGTTCGCGCTCGGGTTCGCGCCTAGCGCGGGAGCGCTGCAGTACCTGGGCCTCGTGGTGGGGACAACGCCGAATCGCGAGGACCGCTCGCACGCACCATGAGTCTTTTTCCGAACACCGTTCCGGCGAGTCTACAACCGAGCCCTCCCGAAATCGAGTTCTTGGTCCTGGTGCGGTGAGCGTGTTCCTCGGTAAGTCCACTTCTCTCTTTCTCCATCGAGTTCGCTAGTTAAATCGAGTCCTTTTTGAGTTTCGGAATATAGTTTCGGTTTTTGTAGAGTTTTTCGTTTTGGCCGTTGTAGTCGGGCACGGGGCCGAAGTATCGAGCGAGATTGTGGCCGATACGTCCCGGGCTCATTCTTTAGTACGGCAGTTTTGCGTGGCTCGACTTGACTATCGAACTCACAAGCCATTTGGTCTTCGCGTTAATTAATTAAAGTCTTTTCCGTTCAAATATTTCAAAGATCTTGAGTTCCATTCTGATGTAATGTGGTATTAAGTGCTGGAACCTTCCACGCAGTAACGTTGTTCTCTCTCTCTCTCTCCCTGCACGCGCTGAGGCTCTCGCCGGCCTGTTCGTTCGCGCCTTTGTTTTCGTTCCGTCTTTCTTGCTCGCGTGGTCGCGCGTCGTTTATACGGCAGTACCTTTTATCTTTTGCGTTGAATATTTCTCGATTCTTTCTTTTGCCTGAGCCTTCACGCTACGATGTCTACTGCGTGTCGTACTTTAGTCATATTCCGATACATTTTTGCGAGCGGCGTTACGCCCTAAATTTCGATCCGTTCTCATACTATCCCGATGTTAATTTTTCTAGTATTTTATCCTCTAACCCCCCCCCCCCCCCCGGTCGAGCGGGTGCCGCTACCTTTTGCCTTGCATTACCTGCGACACCGTTCGTTCTGACGTGGGTTATCTTTTGCCTATTACCTCCAGCCCCGCTTGTCGAGTCGCTGGCTACCTGTTACCTGCCATGTCAGAGCCTCGGTTGTCGTCTATCTGCGGCACCTGTGAGATCGCGGGGCGAATCGCTAATCGTTCTCACCTGGCGGGTTCGCGCCCGCCGTACGCGAATTTCCCTCGTCGCTGCGCCAGACATAACCGTTGTACGCTCGGACTCGTTAGCGAATTACTTCCCCCCCCCCCCCGGTTTTGTTTTATATCGCATCCACTCTCTTACTAATGTATCTCTCGCTGTATTCTAGTCCATTCATCGAGCTTTCGAATAAATTGTGAAACTTTTTCTGAATTATTTGTTTTGTGTCGGCTACATTTTTTTGTTGCGTTATGAATTGTTACTCTCTCCCAAGGATCCCCCCCTCTACCTTTTGTATCTCAGCTGAGCTGAGTAGCCGGACCGTCCTCGGTCACTTGTTTCCCTCGTGCTCTCTACACTCTAATTTTGCATGACGTTACCATCGCGAGATCCGACGAAATTCAAGTCGATTCATTCGGCGGTACTTTGTACCTGGCGCCCAGTCCGTTCTCGCAGCCGGAGAGTAGCGCGAGGCGAGGTGAGTGAGCCGGGAAGGGACGAATCGTACCTCCCCGGGAAAAATTCGTTACAATGCATATATATATAGATCCTGAAAGTCGGAGGGGAATCGATTCTTTAAAGTTTGTACCTTGTTGAAGTAACGAATGACTTTCATGTGAATTTTTAATGATTTTATTTCCATTAATTTTTTAGTAATTTTGATAAAACGATGTGAGCCCGACAAGGATTCTCAACGCTTATTTGTCGCCGGAGATTATATTTCGAATAACTGATAAATACTTGACCTCGAATTGATATAATACATTTTAGTACTGCACGTAACTTCCGTTATGACTTTTTTTTCATTAACTTTTTACGTGAAAATAATTATCATGAATTTCATTACAGTTTCCAATTTGTTCGATAAATATTCCAAATTATCAATAAAAACTTGGCCTCCAATTGATATCATACATTTTTATACTGCATGTAACTTGGATAGTACATTTTTCAATTTGTTTATTATTTATGAATTTTTTTGAAAATTTTTTATATTTCTTTACACAATTTTTTTCGATTGTTTTTTATTTTTGTTGAATTTTTTTGAACTTTAAATTATATTTTGATAATTTTTCAACGGAAATCCGGATCTTTCTGCCTGTTTCATACCTGTTCATGTCTAGAATTAAGTAGCTCGGACCGATGCATTTACTGAAATTTTTTTTTCGGAAACAAACCCAGAAAACGTTTTAAAGTGACTGTCATAAATTAAGTTAGTTCATGCTAATCACGTTTACAATTTACATTCATGCTGAAACCTAGTAAATTTTTGTCTCAAAACGTAATTCCAGCATTATTCATGGGGCCCATACTTATTTTAATATATTTATATTTTAGCTCTGAATGCACAATTACACTGACGAATACTGGGTTGGTATCTATCGAAATAATCGAACTTTCCATGCAATCAACTTTGGATGCAATAACAGAGGAAAAGATATTTAAATGGAGTGAAGAAAACTTGAAAATGCAGCTACCTCTTCAGCCTGGTGCAAGTGCAAGTATAACTCTGTACTTGTATGCCGCAACAGATTTTATAGCTCCAACGGCACACAATCGTGAGCATTTGTGATTTTTTAACTTCAAATTGCCCCCCCCCCCCCCATCATTATTAAACAATTATATATTCTCTATTCACTGGAGTGATAATTTCTTACTGGTGCTATATTTCAGAAATGTCTAATAGTGCGTACTTGAGTCAAATGTGTGGTTCGATGTGGCATTCGGGGCACAGTTCTCTGCCATCTCGTCTGAATTCGCCCTCGGAACATATTAAAAGGCAATCCGAGCTCACATCATCACTCCGATCGGGCCTTGGCCCGAACCTTCTAAGTAGTAAGATGTCGGCGAATACGACTTTATCAACGCTAGCGGCACCAATACCTGCTTCAAACCTAACCGAGGGTGAATTGAGAATAAAATACTCTGGTGGTGCTGGACTCGCTGCTGGTTATTGTCGAATTTCGTCAGTTTTTGTGACGATTGAAATATTACCGAGTGTTCAAATCACCAGTTGGGATGTTCTTCCTGCAGAAACGTAAGAGTCTGTTTTTCTTCATAACTCCGCTTTTTATATAAAAAAGTAGTTCTCCCAAAACTTCTACAAAGAGTGGGGGAGAGCAGTGGGCAAGGAGAGTGCAACAATATTACGCCTTCCTGCTTCTTCTTGCGCGCTGCTCTCTTCCACTCTTCAAATACACTACTGGAAACAATTAAAGGAACAAAAAATTTCCGTCATTTTTTTTCCTAATATTTGAAAGTCAAAAATACTCATATCACGATAAATAAAGAAACATTTTTAAGCTTTGTTCTTCGACTTTGAAAATATCCGGCCATTTTTCACTCACAAATTGCGGATACTGAGGAATTTCATGAAATATCTTGAGAGGAAAAACCTGCAAGTTTTTTATTTTTTTCCCGAGTGTGCACAGTCTTGAAAAAATTTTTGCAATCCAAATCAATATAAGCATCGGGTAGCTTGTCCATTGACCTTCAATTTCGTTTTTTAGAAGTCTCCGTACGATTTTTTATTTCGGAGATATTGATGGCTGAATAAAAAAAAGGCATTTTCGTATTGAATCATTGATATCTCAGCGAAAAATCATCGCACAGTAATTCCAAGGACGGTTTTGGAAACTTGAATGAACGTAATATAAAATGCTTACCCTATTTACGAAGGAATTCCTATTGTTCTATTCTCAATATTCATTTGAAAAAAAAGTAAAAAATGGCTTTTTACAGCTGTTCAGAAAATCGACTGCAAATTTACGAATATCAATGAAATCACGCATGTGAAGTATCATTTTTACAGCTCGATGTATCCACAATAACTCTACCAAATTGCAAGTTGATTGGGCGAACTGTTTTTCTGCCCCAAGAGATCAAAGTTTTGCAAAAAATTAAAGGAACACGATTACTGGGCCTTAAATGACACAAGCATAGCACATATTTAAACATCATTTGTACCGATACGAAATCGACGTCGAATATTGTGAATACCAGGGGATCCTGATTTTTTTTGGATTTGAACGCTTCTCAGAACAATTTCATATTGTGAAAAATTGTGGATTATATCCTAATAAAATACTCATTCTCCGATTGATGTTATAAATTTTAGTGCTGCACATAACTCAGATGGTAACTTTTTTGATTATAACTAGAACTTTCTCAAGTTCCGGATGCTTCCCGTAGGCATGAATTTCTCACGTTCTATTTGAATTTTTTTTTCCTTTAAATATATTTACGGATTTGTATTTTTTTTAATATAATGTTTTTTCATGATGTGTGAAAGCTTTTCTTAAGGAGTTTCGGTACAAAAGTCTAAATATTAAGAAATTGATCAAATTTAGTGATAATGTTCTTCAACATCAAGTGCGAAAACACAAATTTTCTTCTACTTAGTTATAGAGTAATTACGCATTACAGCAGATTTCTTATGCCCGGAATGTATACCTATATATATATGGAAACGCTATGCTTATACACGTCAACTTTAGTGATCAATTACTCGATAACTGTGTAGGAGAAAAATCTTAAAAAATTTGTATTGTCAAATTTGGCACTAAAGAATATGTTCACGAAATTTTATAAAATTCTGAACTTTTTGAAATTTTTTATGCTTTTAGCATGGTTTAGCATGGCAACATTGTATCGCCTGTACCGAAACTCCTTAATTGTTTAAATAATTTACAGTTGGTTTGGAAATTTTTTTTACATGCCATTATGTTTTGAATTTTTTTCATTCGACATCCGATGTACTCGTCACTTTTGCATTTATTTGACAACGTTTTGTTCCTTTGAATCAAACGTTTTTCATACATTACCAAGATTTAGAAGATTAATTTTTTTTTTTCATTACGTTTGGAATGGTCTTTTTTTATAACCTTCAGTAATGAGCTGGCCATTTGAAGCAAGTTTCGAGAGAATAGATCGAACAACTTCTTATAAATCATTGTGCATTTGTGTTTTGAACTACACGAGTGTCACATGGGGTTTCACTGAGACTACTGTCCAGGTGGCATAAAACATAAATGTACTTGTCTCCAAATTTTCCACAGCATTCATGCTGTTATTTATGATTTGATTTGACTACTTTTTGTGCACTGTGAACTTGAAAAAATTTTACAGATTATTGGAAAATCAAATTCTTCATGTTAGGGCACAATATAGATAATATTCTGTTATTGTTAATTCATTTTTTGTTCGTTCCAAGGAATGCACACTACATGAGTAACATATGTAGAGTTCATTCACTGAGACTACCGTTCAGATGTAATGATTATTACCCATCAGAATGTACTTGCAAAAAGACATTTATTGAATAAATTTTTAATTAAAATTATTCCCCGTCTCGTTGAAAGAGATATCGAAAAAAAGGGAACAAAAATTTTTTAATCAAATTACGGCTAATTTATTTTAAAACTCAAAAAATCGCAACGAATTTCAATGTCGTTAAATAACAACAGGATTTCAACGACTAAGGCATTCGAATCTTTTTTTCAGACAACGCGATATTGATAGATTGGAATAATTAAATCCAACATAAGGTGGTCACCCCGTGTGGCAACCGGATTTTGTGGGATTGTTTCGCGATTTTATAGAGGCAAGGAAAAAAAATATAGCCTTTTGAAATTTGAAGGGTTTATTCAATGGTATTTCAACTCTATGGTAGGATTTTTTAACTCTGATATCTCTGGTAGATTCGGTGTAAAGCTACTCCACAGGAACATGTTTCTTCATAGTCTCCACGATTCTGGGGGATCGGTTTATCTAAGATCGAAAAACCAAGGAGCGTATTGATTATTAAAGCAGTGGTTATCACCTGAATTAAAATCAAACAGAAATATTGAAAATTGAAGGATTTTTCTATTTTGAAACACCTGATTTCAATTTTTCAAAATGTTGCATAGCTCGATAATCCTTCAATTTTTAATATTTCTGTATCATTTGAATTCAGGCGATACCCACTGCTTTATAAATCAAAACGCTCCTTGGTTTTTTGATCGCAGATAAACGGAACCCCCGAGAATCGTAGAGATCATGGAGAAGCATATGGGATCCTGTGGACTAATTTTACACCGAATTGATCCGAGACATCACAGTTCAAAAATTCATAACGTTTAAACCATCCATAAAAAAAACTTTGAAAAAAATAAAAAAAAATATAAAAAAAATACAGAACGATTCGAAAAAAATTTCACAAATCTTGAAAAAACATTATATTCGAAAAAAAAAACAAATCTGTATCTATTTTTTAAAGTGTCAAAAGAATCAAATAACAAGTAAAAAATAAAAAACCGAAAAATCGCGCTTAAAATCATTTTGGAAACCGATGCCTCATTCTTCTTATTTGATTCGAACAGCTAAATCAATTGAAAATAATTCCATCTAATTTATGTGCAGCATTAAAATTTATTATATCAATTCGAGGCCAAGTATTTTCTAATGAATTGAAAAAAGTTCCAACTTGAGTTACGTGCAGCACTAAATTTTATGATATCAATCGGTGGACAAGTATTTAATTAGTCACTCCAAATTTTGACATTGTTAAATTGTTCTAAGAAGCTTTTAAATCCAAAAAAATCACATGAAAGCTAGTTATTTGTTACTCTATGGTGACAGAGACTTATAAGAAAATCGATTCTTCTCAGACTTCTAGGATCCTCCGGTATTATTCACAAAATTCGACGGCGATTGGATCGATACAAATTATGTTTAAATATGTGTTAAAAGTACTTATCCGGCCCATTACTATTCATTCAATAAAAATTCAATCATAAAAAAACGAAAATGTACGGCAGAATCTGGTTAAAAATTTATTGAAATGCGATTCATTATAATGAATTATAGAAATTATTAATAATATAATTATTATTAATAATAAATAAATAATTATTGATTTAATGTTCTTAATAATAGGATATTTTAGTTCTTATTCCGAATGGAATTCGTTCGCTGAAGAATAAGTGGGAAGTAAAAATTGCCTTCATTGAATAAAAACTGGAGAGTTATTTTGAAAGCTTGAACATATATATTATGTCTAATTTTTTTCATTTATCGATACACAATAATATCCCTTGTATATTGCGGAACAATTTGTTTCCGTTTTTTATTAAATTAGTGCAATTAAGTAAAAATTAATTGAAGATAATTCTCTCAATTCCCTCTGCATGAATACTTGTGATCCATCAGTTCTAGACAAGCCCTGATTTTTATTTGGATAAACAATTTAAACGGAAAGTGCTGGGCCGGACAAGTACTTTTAACACATATTTAAACATAATTTGTATCGATCCAATCGCCGTCGAATTTTGTGAATAATACCGGAGGATCCTGAAAGTCTGAGAAGTATCGATTTTCTTATAAGTCTCTGCCACCATAGAGTAACAAATGACTAGCTTTCATGTGATTTTTTTTTGGATTTGAAAGCTTCTTAGAACAATTTAATAATGTCAAAATTTGGAGTGACTAATAAAATACTTGTCCACCGATTGATATCATAAAATTTAGTGCTGCACGTAACTCAAGTTGTAACTTTTTTCAATTCATTAGAAAATACTTGGCCTCGAATTGATATAATAAATTTTAATGCTGCACATAAATTAGATGGAATTATTTTCAATTGATTTAGCTGTTCGAATCAAATAAGAAGAATGAGGCATCGGTTTCCAAAATGATTTTAAGCGCGATTTTTCGGTTTTTTATTTTTTACATGTTATTTGATTCTTTTGACACTTTAAAAAATAGATACTATAACGGAACACTCGCGCGACGGCCCGAGCCCGTCGAAATTAACGAAACTCCGCGATCTTTAGATCGCGGACAAAACATCGCGGCGACCACGCTCGTCGTTGTTGACAGGTGGCGGCCATCTTAGGCCGGTAGGCATGAGCCCGAGCGGGACAACCGGCACCGCTCTGAACTTCGCCGCGCTATATTTTTTGGAAATTAATTCTTTTCGTATTTTGTTATTTTAAGTCGCCCAAACACGTAATTACAAGTATTAAAAGGTCGTGACCGTCGTTTTAAATGATTTTCTATATTCGCATTGTCAATAAATAAATTTAAAAAAATGTTTAACTGTGAAAAAATATGAGATCTATTGTAACATATACAGTGAATGAATTACGTTTCCTGTAGGAATTCTGAATTTTGGAAATAAAAAAAAATGAGATCATTTTCTAACGTAGCCAAGTACAGTGAATGAATTAAGGTTCTTGTGGAATTCATTCGTGTACACTTTTAGCCCTAATCCCTCACTTATTCAGAAAAATTTTCCAGCAAACGTCACAGAGCAACAAAGGTTTCTCGAATGATTCTGCAATTATTAAGAGATTATCATCTGTTTTTATGCTAGCTCGGGTTATAAACTTAAAACAGTTTACGCGTACAAGTGCATGCATTGTATCTATACGATGAACTGCACAAATTCATTTTCAACATTACACACAAGCTTGGCGTGCATGGTTTTCAATCGGAAGCTCGGGAAGAGACAATTGTTCAAATTTACTATGAAAACAATAATTAATTAGAATTGTATGAACGAGTGTGAAAAAAACCGATCCCCCAATAAAATAAGAGGGGCCCTGTTATATAATGATTTGGTAAACAATACAGATGGGTGAAATTTGTGGATAAAATTGAACGATTAAACGAACGGATAAAGAAATGAAATCAATCAATCCCTTTATATGCCTTTATCTTGTACGGATAGATACGGCCATTCTTTCATGCCCATACGCATTTTAATTTATCCACGCGTCACTTTCACTCGTTTGTCCATACACTCTTTTTTTTACCAAATGGGGAGATGATTGGATGAATTACACAAGTATTGAAATGGATGAACAAAGAAGTAAGCTGTGTAAACATTGATTTGAGAAAAGAAAACGCGTTGAATACGAAACATTTGGAGTAATGAATTTATCAGTCAAACTAGTCAAGAATAGATATTTTTCTTTGTGTACACAGCGTGGGATCTCACGTCGGACTACTCAATAAAATAGTTGGATGGAAAAGGGATGGCAAATTAAAAAACAATTACATGAGAGGATCATCAAGTTTTCTTCAAATATATGGACGGATGAGGCATTCCTTCGCCGAGCTTCCGATTGAAAACCATGCACGCCAAGCTTGTGTGTAATGTTGAAAATGAATTTGTGCAGTTCATCGTATAGATACAATGCATGCACTTGTACGCGTAAACTGTTTTAAGTTTATAACCCGAGCTAGCATAAAAACAGATGATAATCTCTTAATAATTGCAGAATCGCTCGAGAAACCTTTGTTGCTCTGTGACGTTTGCTGGAAAATTTTTCTGAATAAGTGAGGGATTAGGGCTAAAAGTGTACACGAATGAATTCCACAAGAACCTTAATTCATTCACTGTACTTGGCTACGTTAGAAAATGATCTCATTTTTTTTTATTTCCAAAATTCAGAATTCCTACAGGAAACGTAATTCATTCACTGTATATGTTACAATAGATCTCATATTTTTTCACAGTTAAACATTTTTTTAAATTTATTTATTGACAATGCGAATATAGAAAATCATTTAAAACGACGGTCACGACCTTTTAATACTTGGCGTGCCTTTTTTACTTTTTGAAGTTTTAATATTTACTGATTTCACTTCTTTTTGCGAGACGTGACAACTATATAGGAATCGTATTTCATTCACTATATTTGTCAACTTCAGAAAACGATCTCATTTTTTTTTATATTTTGAAATTTTTTATTGATAATGCAAATATAGAAAATTATTGGAAACTACGGTCGCGACCTTTTAATAATTGGCGTTCTTTTTTTACTTTATCAATTATTTTTTTTCTGATTTAGCTTATTTTTTAGAGGCGTGACAATATTTACTTAAGAAAAAAAATACATTCCTCGTCTTCGACGAAAATTTTTAAAACGATTTGTTTCAAGTTGAGTGCTTTTCTCTATGTGCCAAAAGCAATCGACACAGCCAATTTTTCTATGTAGACGGACGAAAACTGTGCGGTTATGTTCATGTGAGTTGAAACCTTTTACAAGCAATAATGGTGACGATTTTGATTATGCATTCAGCAAATCGAATTTTCCAATGAAAGATTGGGAAATTCCTATGCAATGGGATGATATTTTCATTTTCTATTCCTTTTTTTGAAAAGCTCCACTTGTTTACTTGGAAAAATGATTTTTGAAACTATCTTCTTCTCATTCATGGATTCCATGTTGACATGGATACTGTCAATGGTTTGCAGTGTCCAAGGAGATGTTTCCATGGTATTCAATGTCTAAGACCACAGCTTTATGGTTATTGGTGTCCAGTGATATTTTTTCATGTAATCATTCTTCTGTAACGTCTGAACCTGCCTCGTCAATGTAAACTATTAAATCGCAGATCTAGATATCGATAACTATGAGGAAATATATCGTAAACCATTGCACCGTTTACCTAAATATCGGGAAATATAAAATTGTCGAATATATATTGAAAAATACGAAGGCATCCACCTAGACATCGAAAACCCTATAGTCGCCAAACTAGACATCGAAAACTATAGAGCCGACGACCTAGATATCGACAACCTTAGAAAAACTCACCACACTATCGGAAACTATGGAGCCGTTGACTTTCATATCGGGAACCATGGACAAATTCACCTTAACATCGGAAAATATGGAGCTATCGACCGGGATAGTGAAAACTATGAAGTCGTCAACCTAATCCACGAAAACAATGGGAAAACATACCTGGACATTGAAAACTACGGAGCCGTTGATCTAGACCTCGAAAAGCATGAAAAAACATACCAGGACGACGAAAGCCATGGAGAAATATACCTAGCCATCGAAAACCATGGAGCTGTCGACGTAGACATCAAAAACAATGGAACCGTCGACCTAGACCATGAAAACCATGGAGAACCATAACCAAACATCGAAAACTATGGAATTGTTGACCTAGCATCAAAAGCCATGACGGAATATACCTGGACCACGAAAACTATGAAGGAACATACGTAGACATTTAAAACTATGAAGAAATATACCTGGACATCCAAAACCATGGAGGAATATACCTAGACACTGAAAAATATGTAGACACATACCTAGACATCGAAAAGTATGAAGTCATCGACCTAGATCACGGAAATGATGAAGAAATATACCTAGAGAACAAAAACTATGGAAACTCAGACCTAGCCATCGAAAACTGTGGAACCATCAACTTAGACCACGAAAACCATGGAGAAACATACCCAGACATCGAAAACCATGGAGGAATATACCTGAACCACGAAAACCATGATGAAACATGCCTAGACATTGAAAACCATGGAGGAATATACCTGGACGACGAAAAACATGGAGGAATATACCTGGACCACGAAAACCATGAAGAAACATGCCTAGACATTGAAAACCATGGAGGAATATACCTAGACATCGAAACCCATGGAGCAATTATCCTAGACCACCAAAACCCGAGAGAAATATACCTGGACATCGAAAACTCTGGAGCCGTCGACCTCGACTGCGAAAGCCATGAAGAAACATACCTAGACCACGAAAACCATGGAGGAATCTACCTAGACCACGAAAACTATGGAGGAATGTACCTAGACCACGAAAACCATGGAGAAACATATCCATACATCGAAAACCATAGAGGAATATACCTGGACCACGAAAACCATGAAGGAACATGTCCAGACATTCAAAAGCAAGAAGGAATATACCTAGACATCAAAACCCATGGAGGAATTATCCTAGACCACGAAAACCATGCAGAAACATACTTGGACATCGAAAACTGTGGCGCCGTCGACCTTGACCGCGAAAACCATGATTAAACATGCCTAGACATAGAAAACCATGGAGGAATATACCTAGACATCGAAACCCATGGAGGAATTATCCTCGACCATGAAAACCCGAGAGAAACATACCTGGACTTCGAAAACTGTGGAGCCGTCGACCTCGATTGCGAAAACCATGAAGAAACATATCCAGACCACGAAAGCCATAGAGGAATATACCTAGACATCGAAACCCATGGAGAAATTATCCTCGACCACGAAAACCCGAGAGAAACATACCTGGACATCGAACACTGTGGAGCCGTCGACCTCGACTGCGAAAACCATGAAGAAACATAACTAGACCACGAAAACCATGGAGAAACATATCCATACATCGAAAACCATGAAGGAATATACCTAGACATCAAAACCCATGGAGGAATTATCCTAGACCACGAAAACCATGGAGAAGCATACTTGGACATCGAAAACTATGGAGCCGTCGACCTCGACCGCGAAAACCATGAAGAAACATGCCTAGACATTGAAAACTATGGAGGAATATACCTAGACATCGAAACCCATGGAGGAATTATCCTCGACCACGAAAACCCGAGAGAAACATACCTGGACATCGAAAACTGTGGAGCCGTCGACCTCGACCGCGAAAACCATGAAGAAACATGCCTAGACATTGAAAACTATGGAGGAATATACCTAGACATCGAAACCCATGGAGGAATTATCCTCGACCACGAAAACCCGAGAGAAACATACCTGGACATCGAAAACTGTGGATCCGTCGACCTCGACTACGAACACCATGAAGAAACATACCTAGACCACGAAAACCATGGAGGAATCTACTTACACCGAGACAACCATGGAGGAATATACCTGGATGACGAAAACCATGAAGAAACATGCCTAGACATTGAAAACCATGAAGAAACGTACCTAGACCACGAAAACCATGGAGGATTGTACCTAGACCACGAAAACCATGGAGAAAAATATCCATACATCGAAAACCCATGGAGAAATTATCCTAGACCACGAAAATCATGGAGAAACATACCTAGACATCGAAAACTGTGGAACCGTCGACCTCGACCGCGAAAACCATGAAGAGACATACTTAGACCACGAAAACCATGGAGAAATATACCTTAGACATCAAGAACTATGGAGAAATACACCTGGACATTAAAAACTATGGAGAAATACACCTGCACATCAGAAACCATAGAGGAATATACCTAGACATCGAAACCCATAGAGGAATTATCCGAGACCACGAAAACCATGGAGAAACAGACCTGGACATCGAAACCTGTGGAGCCGTCAACCTCGATCGCGAAAACCATGGAGGAATATACCTAGACATCAAGAACTATAGAGAAATACACGTGGCCATGAAAAACTATGGAGAAATACACTCGCACATCAGAAACCATGGAGGAATATACCTAGACATCGAAATCCATGGAGGAATTATCCGAAACCATGAAAACCATGGAGAAACATACCTGAACATCGAAAACTAAGGAGCCGTCGACCCAGACCTCGAAAACCATGAAAAAACATACCTTGACGACGAAAGCCATGGAGGAATATATCTGGACATAAAAAGCTATGGGGTCGTCCACCTAGAAATCGAAAATCGCGATAGAATGTACCTAAACCTAGTCCTCCAAAACCCATGAGCTATCGCCCTAGACATCCTCGAATAATCCAGCGGCGTCGACCAGAATTTTATATTTTTTTAGTTTTATTATTTATTATTTAATGTTATTCGTATTATTCAATTTTTTCATTTTATTGTATTATTATCATTTTATATTATAGTATAATATAATATATATATTATATTATATATTAATTATAATAAAATATTTATTATAATAATATTTTATTATTAATTAATATTAATAAATAAAATATATATTATATAATTATATACATATTTTATGCGCAAACCAGGAGCTGGTATTGCCCCCGCTGTGCGCCCATTCTCTGTCTCTCTCGCTCGGCGACGCAGAAGGAGAGGGGGTAGCCGCGTTCAGCGTAGTGCGTGACGTAGAGTGTGACAAAAGTAAGAAATCGTGCAAAGGACGTAAGTCCAAATGTAAACAAGCGTAACTTACGCCCCTCTGTCTCTAAGAAAATGAAAATCCCGAAATGATGGATTTTAAATCACTAACGTTACATATCTCAGGATCTACTGGACGGATTTACTTGCAACAAAGACCAATGGAAAGAGAAAAATCGAAAAAAAATCGTCACAAATTTTCAAGTTCTTTTATGAAATGGTTTTTTTGTGAGAGCCATTTGAAAATTCTGTGACGTCATAAAACCGGCATATTCGCGTATATAAGAGTAGCGGCAGGGCTCGCGCTGGCTTTTCTTTTGCGCTGCAGTTTTTCCTTTTAATACTTGGCGTCGAGCCGCTACCGCGTCTCTTGAGTCCCTATATAACTATGCGAACGTTTGTTACATATGTCCCGCACTTCGTAACGTCAAACCCCGGCCGGTTCGTTACCACACAGCTATCAAAGGGAACTCTTATATATAACCTACATAATTACACATCATATATAATCACGCAACTGACGATATATTTACACTGAACAATATTCCGCGCACTCTGGTTTAATTGAAAGATTATCTCAGTTGACAATTATTTCCAATCGAATGAAGTAATGAAATCTTGAAAAGTTTCGTTGACATATGCATCGCGCATTTTTTATATTTTTTATTTGCACACACAGATCACAGTCTACATTTACGCGGCCGCTTTTATACCGGTTTAATATACCACAAGTTTTAACAAAATAAATATTAACCACTTTTCACTAACCATTTTCATTTATTAATTAGAGTCCGCACACAACAGCACTTTGGGGATCATAACTTCACCTGTCAAAATGACGTTCAGTATGAAAACAAGTCTCGGGTGGTTTCGGATGTGCGTATCGATGTATTGATATCATATAACCTATTTACAAATGATATAAATGATAAACTTATTTTCAGTCCAACGAATTAATGAAATCTTAAAAAGTTTCGTCGACATGCACCGCGTATTTTTTTATTTTATTCTTTTTTACACACGACAGATCACAGACTACATTTACGTGACTGCTTTTATACCGGTTTAGTTTAGCATTCCACAGGTTTTAGTACTATGCACTTCGTTAGATGACGAAAGTTTTCTTTATTTATCCCACATCCATTCCATAATGTCAAAACTCCGTTTGTTTATACGATGATCGAAAACTGACACATGGTTTATATATATATATTGTAACGGTACGCTTTTATGACGTCACCCGTTACGCGTGTTTTCGAGCTACTAAAAATTTAGGAGCAGGCATGAAATGAACGAGAGATTAAGGATTTGTGTGTAAAATTATAATAATAGTGTTTATTCAAAGTAACTTTATTAAACAAATGAGAATGCGATGCGAATCGTTGGTGTTTCGTGGTACGAATGAAAATATCTCTCTAATATCAATAACTTGTCCAATTTTAGGTTTTCTTTCTCTAATTTCAATAAACTTGTCCAAGAAACTTGTCCAATTTATGATTTCTCTCTCGAATATCAAGAAACGTGTCCAATTGTAATTATTTCTGTTCTCTTTGATAAATTCTTATAAGTTCTGATCTGTGAGATCAGAAATTAATTCCTATTTCTCTCAATTCTCAAATTTAATCAATCCGTCTAATTCTCTGCTTCTATACAATTTTAAAGGCTATTGTTGGACTGGCTCAATATAAATCAACTGAGATTGATTAAATTTTTCTTGACAATTAAATTAATTTTTATTTTAATCAGCCCTCGCTTCTAAGAGAATAGTGGAGGCTTATGCTCTCAAAATAAATGATTAATGCTTCCAACAAATTAAAAAGGACAATTTTGAAAATGGTCCTATACCAAGAATCTTCAGACCCCACGAAATCGCAGGGTCCCCTCCCTCTTTAGCATAGGAAAGATGGATCAAGTTTGAGAATCTTCAGACCCCACGGAATCGCAAGGTCCCCTCCCTCTCAAACTGAATGGATAGAAAATCACCCTCGAATCTTTGGCCTGAACGGAATCGCTCAGTCCCCTCCCTCTTGGCGTGATCGGAAAGGAATTTCACCCTCGAATCTTTGGCCTGCACGGAATCGCACAGACCCCTCCCTCTCGGCGTGAAATTTGGAATTCTTAAGGTCTAGGGTTTGCTGGAGCTTGTTTCCAGAGTCACTACCTCTGTACTAGAGCGAGAGCTGATTCAAGAATGAGCTGCCGTTGCTGCTCCGCACGGCCTTTTATACTGATTTAGACAAAGGAATAATGATCATAATTCACTCTAAAAATAACTTGAACTGTGATTCGCTTGGAAAATAAACTCGAACCAGAGTTTCGATTGCTAAATTCTGGGATTGGTTCCCCAATTCCCTCCCGAACTGTAATTGGACAAACTAGAGGCTGTTTTCCCTCGCTTTTGTAAAATAAATGATTTCTGTGTGAAAATAAATGTTTTTAAGGAACAAAAATTGTATTCTGCTTTTTTAAGTTTCTATGGATCAAGTTTGTCTTTAGTAAACGTGAAATTAATAAATTGACATCATTTCGGAGCATTATTTCTCCTAGAACCAAGTGCTCGCTCGTGACTGGTCATTTCCGTTGGAGCCAGCACGCAATTGGAGTTTTCTGGACAAGTTTTACCTGAACTCTCTTAATTGTCTTTTCGACTGGATTTTTAATTTGTTTTATTCAATTGAACCTTGCCTTTTCTGAAAATGAAATTAATAGTGTCTTTGAGACATAAAATAAGAGTAATTGTGTGGGAGAAGAGAGTTTATTCAATAAGACAATAGCCTTTACGCCGAGCCACGGAGAGTCGCGTCGAGCGGCTAAGTACGAGCTCGCGTGGCGCGGGATTCAAATGTGATATTTCTTTAAAATAAAAGGGAGTGCCGTTTCAATATATATAATATTCACGGAGTCTGTGCGCGGTCGGGGTAAGACTCAAAAGTTAGAAGGCCTAAAATGGCGAACAAGCATTCTGTATAACGCATATATAGATATACAGAATGCCTGTTCGCTATTTTAGGCCTTCTAACTCTTGAGCCCCACCCGCGGTCGGCCTAGCAGCTGGAGGAGCCGATATCGTTGAGCCAATCAGAATGCGTAGAGGCACAACTCTACTACCACTAACTACGTCAAAACGCGTATACGTATACGTCGAACTCGTGATGTGTCAGTAACTTTTGCATAATCTTGAGCCCGTGCAAAGTTTTTTCTCAGCAAATACGCCACCGAGAATGCTGATTTTGGGCTCATTCGACAGAGAACTTCTTAATTAGCTTAAAGTTCAATTTTCAAAGCCGTACATAACTCATGAGCTTCGCAATTAAAAAAAATCACATGCCAATTTTACCCCCACCACCGCGAATCGTTTTATTCAGAGAAAGTATAGTCTCGGCGAGAGCCTCGGGCCAGCAGACGACAGGGCTGTCAATGTACTTGTCCCGAGACTCTACCGAGTCTCTTGATAAATGGCGCGTAAATGTCAAGTGACTGCAGTATTTGTTTGCGTACAGAGTCGAGCATGGTATCGAGTTTAATAGTGGAGTCACATGAGTCGAAAGATAAAAGGTTATTGTTCTCAAGTAAAATACCAAGTGTTTTTGTAAATTCGATAATATTAAAGTTTTTTAACGTGCGTTTTATGATTATGTGCTGTTTATATTGGTCCGCGGGGAACGCATACCGCAGGGTTAGAATATCATGGCCTGCAATAAAAGGCGCTTCAGACTTGTAAAAAGAAACTATTTTGTCGGGATTGTCGATAATAAAAACGTCGAGCCATGTGTCCGAACTTTTCGTTTGATGAGTTGTATCAGATTCAATTATATGAAGTGCTTGAGAAAAAATCAGGTCTTTTAAGTAGTTTCCCTCATAGTTGAGACTAGATAGATCACAGTTTAAATCACCAGATATTATAATGTTTTCGTAGAATTGGGAAAAGCGTAAGAAATCATCAATAAAAGCATGAAACAGCAAGCCTTTGGGCCTTCTATACATAGGGACAAATAACAGCGTGGAGTTATTTACAGTACGAATTTCTAGAATAATATATTCGGGAGCATTCGAAAATTGACCTGGTGAGCAACTAAGAATTTTAACTTTGAGTGACTCGTGAACGTAGCATGCTACGCCACCACCTAGCTTGCCCTCTCTATCTTTACGAATTAGTGCATAGTTATTTAATTTGACCAAATCATCCGAGAGTTGAGGGTGGAGCCAAGTCTCAGAGACTGAGATAATATGAGAAAAATTGAGAGAAAAGTGAGCTCTGATTTGATCGATATGGCCTAACAGAGATTTTGCGTTGAACGAGGCAATAATTAGTGAGTTTTCTGAAGGTACAATCTTCGTTTGACGAGTCAATGAGGTTCCAATCGTTGACGGTGAACGGGAGGGTGAGCCACGTGATAGTCAGGTGATGTTGGCAAAGTCAGCTTCTGAGTTGATTTTAAGTATAGGAGAACCTTCGGTCTTACGCACAAATACTGCGCGCGAGGTAGCCCAGGCATGCTTCCATCCTCGTTCCTTTGTGATGGTGCGAACTCGGCCAAGAAATTGGTGCATTTGAGGAGAGAGGAATTCCTTAATTATGATGTTTCCATTTGTATTTACGGAGAATATCTCGTTAATGGTGAGCATTCGTTTCTTACGTTTCATTGATAAAATCTCATTGCGTACAGATAATGATTTAAAGCGAACCAAGAGAGAGTGCGAGCGAGCCCGAGACGGAGTGGTTTGTTGGTTGCCAATTGTACCAGGGAGCTTTTTATCAAGACTGGGGACATCTAAAATATCAGACGTAAGTTCAGCTGCCCCAAGAGAGGTAAAGATTTTTTCCACTGATGATCGAGGCGATTTAACCAAGGTTGCAGGTAGATTACGAATCAGGATACCCGGTGAGGCGAGCTGAACGTTTAGATTCGCGACGTTGGTCACTATATTGTTCATCTGAGATTTTAGTTCGACGTTCTCAGCAGCTATGCGGGTAGTTTGATCACTCAGAGTAGTAACATCGGTTTGCACCACAGTGATAGCTTGTCCCATATTTCCTTGTGTTGTGGTGAGATTTGAGACCTGTGTACGAAGTTCAGAAATATCCTGAACCACACCGTTAATGGTTTCGGAAAGGGTCTCAAATCTCGATGTAATTTGGCTTTGTAATGATGCAAAGTTTGCATTCATTGCTGCTGCATTAGTTTGCATCTGACGCATTAATACCTCCAGCGTGACAGGCGCAGGTGGATCGGAGGCTGACGAGTCTTGTGATTCAGGAGGATTACTCATGAGGCAGGGTCCACAGCGAAAGATCTTGAATTGTTCGATGACGAGTAAATCGACTTCATACTCATTCGAAGCACAATTTCTGTGAAAAATTTTCTCACACGGACCGGTACAGATAATAACATCATTTTTTGCGAGTCGATTACAAATAACACATCGTTTCGTCATCTCTTACATGTGCGTTTACAAATTCAAGGTTCGAGATATTTGAAATCGCAAAAATTCGCGCCGATGAATATCTGATCTGTTGATATCAGTTGAGGTCGATAAGGTAGAGATCAAAGACAAAGGAAAACTGGACTAATGTCCCTGCCTACTTCAGTGAATATAAAGTTTAGACTGACAGTGCCTTCACTGATAAGGTTATTTCGATCATATGTCGATATATCAGCGTTGTTGTGTTTGTGCGTATCACTGACAGATCAGGTTATGTAATCAGCTTTCAGAGATTTTGTATATCAATAAAACGTATAATATTAGTAATAAATAACGATAAGTCTGACCCAGTACGGTGGATATAGCCACAAAATAGAGCTGGTGCAATGTGAACAGTTTGGAAATCAGCTGCAGCAACAGTGAAATAACTAAGTGAAAGATTTGAACTGACACAGACATACAACGATGTGTTGGAACAACATGTATCAATAACTGTCAGTTTCCAAACGAGTCACTGTCGGAGTAAAAATCACAGAAATTAAGCTGTTTAGCCATCACAAACGTTATTTAATATCACACAATGGTGTTTAACACTACTTTTCACAACATAAGCACAATAAATACATTTATACTATATATTTTCGCAGATAAAAAGAAACTTTATACGGAACAAAATTTTCTGAGCACTCTCACTGTCGAGAGTGAGAGAGAGAGAGAGAGGGAGAGGGAGAGGGAGAGAGAGAGGAAGAGGGAGAGAGAGAGGGAGAGGGAGAGGAGGGGGGGGGGAGAGAGAGAGAGAGATTGAGAGAGAGATTGATTGATTGATTGATTGATTGAAGAGTTTATTTGCCTTGGATAAATCCATAAGGCTAAGAATACAGATAAAGTTATAAATGATACAAAATTAAATTAAATTGTAATAAAACATGAAAAAGAGTAACATGAAAAAAAAAAAAAAAAACAATGTGAGAACCATTAACATGCACTATCTCAAAAATGATGTAAGCGTACACTGTACAATAATAAATGTGCATAAAAATATTAATGAATTTTTAGAGACATATAAGAAATCGTCAGCAAAGCGTCGGCAGCTTAGCACATGCTATCTCAACATAAAATAAATTATAGTATAGATTTAATCGGAGTTTTCTATCTCAAACAGATAGGAAAGCAAGCTTGTTTTAAACACATCAGTAGATGACGAATTACATATATAATCTGGGAACGAGTGCCAAAAGTACATGGCTGTTAAAATAAAAGAGTTTCGAAACGTTGATGTGCGATGAGCGGGAATGATAAACGTCTCATGAGACCGTCGATTTGTTGATCTATGAGACTGATTTGCCCTCGGAAAAAGTTCAATTAAGTAGGCCGGTGCCTGGTGATGTAGTACACGGTAGGTTAAA
Organism: Venturia canescens; assembly: GCF_019457755.1. Taxonomy (NCBI): domain Eukaryota; kingdom Metazoa; phylum Arthropoda; class Insecta; order Hymenoptera; family Ichneumonidae; genus Venturia; species Venturia canescens. Next base: position 27,683,070 of record NC_057422.1, read on the forward strand.
ATACCAATGAAATACAGTCTACGTGACTTAACTGTCAGCCAACCTAACTGTCTCCGATAGGGAGTGATGTGTTCATCCCTTCTGAGATTAAAAATGTAACGGATACCACTGTTCATCAAAACCTCCAGCTTAGAGTTTAATTCGACGGTAAGATCATTGTAGACCATACAACAATAGTCAAGAACCGGAAATAACAATGCTGTAACGACCATAGTCTTAACCCCAGACGACAAAACATTACGGTGATACCTCAGTCTATATAACACCATGTTTGCTCTACTAGAAATGCTATTCACATGTTTGGCCCAAGATAAATTCGATGACATAAAAACACCAAGATTCCGTACCTCATTGACATAGGGGAGAGTAACACCATCTATTGATATTGTGGGAAGCATATTTAAATCTAATTTGCCAACAAACCGACTGCTGCCAAATATCACCACTTTGGATTTGCTCAGGTTTAATTTTAAACCATTTGCTAATGCAAAATCAGCTATGGCTGTAACATCACGCGTCATTAGATTTATTTCATCTGCAATATCAGGAAAGAAACAACTACTATAGATTTGGGTATCATCAGCAAAAGTAAGATGTTTACTATGTACGAGTGATTTGCTAATGTCGTTGATGAATAGAGAGAACAAGAGTGGCCCAAGAACAGATCCTTGAGGCACACCAGATGTCGTTTTAACCCAGTCTGAACAATTTCCAGCATTGTCAATACAAGCAAGAGATCTGCCTGTGAGATAGGAGTGAAAAAATTTTAATACGTTGTCTGAAAATCCAAAATTGCGTAGTTTGGCAAGTAGGTTAGTATGGGGCACGGTATCAAATGCTTTACTGAAATCAAATAAAATTAATATAGTTACTTTCCTGTTATCGATCGCCTCTTTAATGTCGTGAGATAAACGAAGTAGAGCCGTCTGGGTGCTGAAACTACTACGATACGCCGATTGACGAGGATCTAGCAGATTGTACGTATTCAAGAATGCATAAATCTGATCATGCACACAACGCTCAAGAAGCTTGGCCAATTCACTGAGGTTGGCAATTGGCCTAGTATCAGAGGGTTTTGCTGGAGGATTTGTTTTAATAAGTGGTCTAATGTAGGCTTTTTTCCACAAAGATGGGAAGTGTGCAAGTCGGAGACAATTATTAAACAATGACACAAGTAATGGAAGTATAACTGAAATACCCTTGCATAAGGCAAAAGGAGGTGCATTATCTGGTCCAGCAGTTAAGGACGTAGAAGATTTCGAAGTAATTATAGCATGTAACGTTTGAACCGAAATCTCAGAGAATTCAAAGACAGGCTCCTCCGCAGGTAACGGATTTAGTGTGCTTAATAGTAATTCAAGCTCACACGGCGGAGCAGAATTTGAGACTTGAGCATAAAACATATTCAATTCATGACATGTGAAAAAATTAAAAGGTGACAGTGAATTCGATCTAATTAGACCCAAATTTGAGAGCTCACGCCACAGTGAAGCAGGATTTGTGGTAGATGATAATCTATTACGATAATATTCATCTTTGGCATGTTTTATACTCAATGAAAGTTCATTTCTAAATTTTCTGTAAATGGCCATGCCCAAAACGTTACCCGATCTCTTCGCTTGTTTAAACAAGACATTTTTTAATTTGACTCGACTTTTTAGCTCCTCTGTTAACCATGGGGCTAACCGTTTTATACTCTTATAAGTGCGTAATGGAGCATGAATATTTAGTGAGTTGTGAATCTGACTACATAGAGAGTCAACCACCTCATCCAGTTGATCGTAAGAAGTGTACGTCATCGATGGGAGCAAATTATTGACTGTGAATAATGAGTCTAATGTTTCGACAAATTCACAATCATTAAAATTCCTCAGTGTTCGCTTAGTACAAGTATGATTAAGAGAAACTATTTCAGGCAATTTGTAGCATAATTCTAATAGATCATGTCCAGCTATGAAAGGTGCTTCAGTTTTTGTAAATGAGATACGCTTACTTGGATTATCAATGATAAATACATCAATCCACGAATCAGAATTTTTTGTATGATGTGTGGTACCAGATTCAACAATATGAAGAGCTTGCGAAAAAACCAAATCCCTCAAATAGTTTCCCTCGTAGTTGTTGCTAGAAAGATCACAATTTAGGTCTCCAGACAAAATAATATTCTCATAAGATTGAGAGAAGCGTAAAAAATCTTCCAAAAAAGTATGAAATAATAAACCCTTTGGCCTTCTATACATCGAAACAAATAAAAGAGAAGAATTAGAGTTGGTACGAATCTCCAGTATGATGTATTCTGGAGCATTTGAAAATTGACTAGGAGAGAGAGATAAAATTTTAACTTTAAGTAAGTCGTGGACATAACACGCAATACCACCTCCTTGCTTTCCTTCTCTGTCATTCCGAATGAGTACATAATTATTAAGCTTAACTAGTTCATCAATATGATGGGAATGCAGCCATGTTTCAGAGATGGAAATTATATGAGCAAAGTTTGTCGTAAAATGAGCTCTAATTAAATCAATATGACCTAGGAGCGAATTTGCATTGAATAAATTAATCTTTAGAGTACTATCATTAAAAACAGTGTTGCGCTGAATATTCGATGAATTCTTCGACTGCAGTGTTGAACTAGAGATGCCGCATGTAGGTAGTCAGACAATGTTTGCCAAATCAGCTTCGGAACTAATTGTGATGATATCAGAGCCATCTGTTTTACGTGCAAACACCCCCCGAGAAGTACCCCACGCATGTTTCCATCCTTTTTCTTTCGTGATAGCACGAACTTGCCCGAGGAGATGATGTACTTTTGGCGGGAGAAACTCGTTAATAACAACGTTTCCATTTAGATTACGAGAGAAAACTTCCCTCAAACACAAAATCTTCTTTACACGCTTTTTGGCTAAAACATCATTACGTACTGCAGTCGATCTAAAGCGCACCAAAAGAGTCAATGATCGAGGATGAGTTTGCACACTTTGTTGAACTCCGATGGCACCGTGTGATTTTCTTTCCAGGCCCCGAATATCAAGAATATCAGATGCATGTTCGGGCACTCCAAGAGCAGTGAGAACCTTCTCTACCATAATTCGAGGTGTATCATTTGTAGCCATTGGTAAATTCCTGATTATAATGCCAGGGGAATTCAATTGGGAATTCAAATTAGCAACCGATGTTAAAATACTCGCCATCTGCGATTTGAGAGCGATGTTCTCAGCTATTATAGCCTCATTTTGGCTATTAAGAGTAACTACATCCGTTTGCAATCCAGAGACAACTTGCCCCATCGTCTCTTGCGTATTGGCCAGATTAGATACCTCAGAACGAAGATGAGCAATATCTTGTACTACATTATTCAAGGTATCGGACAGGGACTCAAATCTTGTAGTCATTTGATCCTCTAATGATGTTAAGTGCAAGTTGACGGTATTTGCATTGGCCTGAAGTTGCCTCATAACTTCATCCAGTGTAGTCGTAGATGATTGCACACCAGGTGATGGCTCAGGTTGTGAGGGACCAAACTTCAGACGACATGGACCACAGTAAAAATTATCTAAATGCTCACTGTCCAATAAGTCTAGCTCATATTCCGCCGAAGCACAATTAATATGAAAAATGTGCTTGCAACCACCTGTGCAAGCCACAACATCTTTTTTCGCGTCAAATAATATTTATGAATAAATGAAAACGCGATAAATAAAACACTTCGATGTCAATATGACATAAGACAGTTCAAATCGTTATACCAATGCTGCGATGGTAACGGTAAACTCTGTTTTCCGAGACACTCAGTCGGTAACGAGGTAAAGAGAAATTAGTCCAGCGATTACGACTAACTTCAGAGAGTGTGCAGCAGATCCACTGACCGCATAGCAATCCGGAATCGATTTGATGATCTATGTATTGGTGACAGTCCGTTGACAGATGAGGTTATGTTTAACAGGCACTAGCAATCCAAGAACACACGGATAGTATTTTTCTTACAAAAACTCAATGTCAGACCAGTTTAAAGAGTGTCTATAGATGTGAGTACTAAGATAACACATTCGAAATTAACAAAATGACCTGACGAGAAAGTTTTAAACAGTGAAATACAGTAGGTGAACACACACACACACACTAGTAACAATTTCACAGGTACACGATTTCCGTTATATCAAACCGCCAAAAATTACGACAAGCGGCACCTCAGATAGAAATTGTTTATTTTAATACAGTAATTTTCACTTTAACATAAATTGAAAATGATCACAGGATTCCTCACTCAATTAACTATAATTTTGCACTAATTTTCATATTTTCTTATCACATTTTCCACAATAAATATAACTTTGTAGTGACAGAATAGTATGACACGTCTTTCCTTCTCAAGAGAGAGAGGGAGAGGGGGGGGGGAGAGGGAGAGAGATTGATTGATGGATCGTTTATTAGCTTCGTTTAGCAGCTACTACATTTCCTGTCCACAGGAGATCCAAATTTACAAGCTTACTGACACGTTTTCACAGTTATTTACTTACTCAGCATCTGACGATTTTTTTTTTTTCCATTCATACGACAGCGTTCACATTGATTTTTACATATTCTTTTAGACTCCTTTTAAAAATATTTAGAGATTTTATAATTTTTATTTCATTTGGGAGTTCATTATACATAGAGAATCCTATTTGTGTTATTGATTTTTCAGCTGTTTTTGTTCTACACCGTTTGATTTGTATTTGACCTCTGCTTCTAGTATTATAATTGTGATTTTCTCCCGTTAGTCGTATGTTTCTCGTCAGGTATTCAGGTGCCATATTGTTAACTATTTTATAAATAAATATACATGTATTATAAAATATTCTCTGTCTAATACTCATCAAGCACAGCGTTTCCAACATCCTATTTATTGGGGTATATCGATCACATCTCAGTATTGCTCGCAGTGCACGGTTTTGTGTTCGCTGCAATCTTTGTATACTTATTTTACTGAAATTTAACATTAAGGTATTGCAGTACTCAAAATGTGGAGCTATTATAGACTTGTAAATAGTGACACGTGTATACATTGAGACATGTCTATTGATCCTGTACATAAAATTGACTTTCTTAGCAATTTTCTTTATCATATATTCCGCTTGTTGGTTAAATAATAAGTGTTGGTCAATTACGATTCCCAAATATTTTGTCTCTTTGGTTTCTTCAATTAATTTTTTGTCTATTTCAATATTACATTTGTTTTGTTGTATTTGTTTCCTATGATCTTTTACAAGCATGAATTTCGTTTTTTGTATATTCAATTTTAGTGCATTTGATCTCAAATATTTTGCAATATTTTGAAGCTCTCGATTTAGTTTTTGTTCAATTATATCTACGTTGTCACTATTTACATAAAATATCATATCGTCGGCAAACATGTTACATTTAATCCATCTAAGCTCATTTACAATATTATTTATGTATATAATGAATAACAATGGCCCCAGGACTGATCCTTGCGGAACCCCGTGTGGTATTAACATTTCCATAGATGATTTCCATTTCTGATTTTTACATTTCCATTTTCATATTCTGATTTACATTAACATTTCCATATTCTGATATTTAGTTTTTTGTTTCCTGTTAGTTAAATATGATTTTATCCATTCAAGAACTTTTCCTCCAATACCGTATTTATGTAATTTTCCTATTAGTATATTTCTATCGAGTGTTTCGAACGCACGTTTAAGATCTACGAATACTACTCCTATCATTTCCCCTTTGTCCATATATTCTCGCTATTCAGTTAACGTTTTTTGTAGTGCCGTTTCACAGGATATACCTTTACGAAAACCTGATTGATGTTCTGTTATTAATTTATATTTTTCCAGATATTCTATTAATCTTGTTTGAACTATTTTTTCAATGATCTTTTCATAAATGGGCAAAATGTTAATTGGTCTGTATTCTTCAGCTTTCTTGCTTCCTTTTACTTTTTGGATCGGTATTATCAGTGATGTTTTCCATTTCTCCGGAAATATACCTGTTTCCAGTGATTTGTTTATCACTGTAAGGAATGCTGCGCTATTTGCTTTCCAGTTTAATTTCATTATTTCCGCTGTAATACCCTCTTCTGTAACTTTTTTGTTTTCAAGATTTTTAATTATCTTATTTACTTCGTCCCATTCGACCCTTCTGAACATCTCAAGTTTTATTTCTACTTGTCTGTCTATATTGTAATTTTGTGGTTCAGTTTCTATTTCTTTTATTATTTCATTGATACTCGTAACAAAATATTCATTAAATTTTTCACATATGTCTTTCTGTTTTGTATATTTTTCTCCTCTGAAAATTATATATTCCACTTCCTCTGTTTGCTTTTTTGTCCCAATAAGTTGTTTCAGCTCTTTCCACATTTTTTTAGAATCTGTTTTATATCGATCAATTTTATTTTCATAGTATTTTTTTTTGTGTAATCTTGCTATTTGCACTGCTTTATTTCTCTCGTTTTTGTATAATAGCCAATCATCCATTTTGTTTGTTTGACATGCATTTCTATACGCATTATCTCTATTTCTTTGTGCTATCTTGACTTCATTTGTTATCCACGGTTTGTTTATCCATTTTACTTTCACCTTTTTTGTTTCCACTGGAGCTAATTCGTCTATTGTGTCTATTGTTGTCTTTACATAATTGTCGGCCATTTGGTCTACCGAAATACATGTGTCATATTTATTCTGTTTTATATTTTGTGACCGAAATTTTCCCGACTTGTCACAAAATCAAATTCTTCCGTTCATACTGCTTTATATTTTTGAGAAAAAGGTCTTATTCTCATGGGCGCCAGTCACCGGGGTGACACAGTATGATCGGAGGAAAATGATGATTTGCCGGCTTGGCTTGCAGCGGTATGGGCGGGGTGAGCTGGAGAATAACTGGCAAAACCAAAAACTATTAAATGGATGATATCTTATTTGTTATTTTAACAATCACTTTTCAACTTTACAATAATCCAATCTTGATGAGAATTTTTCCGGGAGAACCGCGAAATAAAGACGGGAGAAAAAGTCACGAACTCACACTACAATCTTCACACACAATCGATCGGGATCCTACACTCACTATAAATCATACCGAGCTCGTTCTTTCTGTCACGGATCTACTCGTGGTCAGATAATTATTTAAGATGGAAAATTCGATAAAAAATAATTACGGGATGGATAAAATTACTGAGCCCCCGATATTCGGTTACTCAGCCGAGCTATTACCCGTTACACGCGTTCGCAATCCCGATCCACTCATTCTTTCTCACTCACACTTCCACACTGTTTCCCGACTCTTTCTCACGACTTTTCTCGAACAAAACAATTATTAACCAAATTTGAGATTTTCGAGTCGGCCACGCAATTAGCCCGAACACTAATCGTCCTCGGGAGATTCCACGAGATCGGAACACGAGCAAAAATACTACTGGCTGAATCGCACATGTCGGAATCGCCACCGTGACCGCGTTTTTCTCAAGTTTCAATTTCATATCGGGATCGATCGTGAATAACTTCTCCCGTTTCCAAAAGATCACGAAATTTGTCAAAAAGAACAATAATTTCCGGGATAATCATTCCCCGAGAGTTCGCTTGAACAAAACGGACAATGAATAGAGTAAGACTCACGGTATTACGCGCTCTCGAGATCACATGTCTCACCCGCTCGATACTTCACGAAAATCTGAGGATATCGATCCTCGTTACGCAGTACGTTACCGCTCTTCTCTCTCCCCTTTTCTCGATCTATGCTCGCCCTATGACAGGTGTGTGGCATGAATTATGCTCGTGGGGCGTTAGACGGGGTCCCGAATTTTCGCGGGAAGAATTAATTGGTTCTTTATGATGTGACTTAACCCCTGGCCCGATTATAACGACGATGAATATTTTTATGACGGGAGGAGAAGAGATTTTTCACATTATGAATTACGATACTGCCGATGATTTTTATATTTTCTAAGGGTCAGACGCCCCTCTTGACAGGACTCCCCTGAGTTTTCGATGTAGCGGTGTTGATGACTTCTTCCAAATTTCAAATTCTCGATCTTCTCGAACTTTCGAGAATACTCTGTGGCGAGTGATCTGTAATTGTGTGTGTTGGTGTGACGTGATTGTATTTTGCGTACGAGCCCTGCTCGAAGTACGCCGATGTATCAAATGTTCTGTCCTTCAATTCGTGAACTCCTGACCAAACTCCGATCCTTCTTTCCAATTTTACGGGACGACTCGCATGAAAATAAAATAAAATTAATCGCGTGGCGTAAATTAGATGTTTCCCATAATTTTTATTCTACAAAAGATCGGCGTAGTCGATGCGTGGCCGAAGTAACGAGCTAGCGAGACGGGAAATTGTCTCCTCGAGTCCTATTTTCTCACATTCTTTATTTGTGACAACCGTGAAAAATAAAAATTGTCACAACTCATATTAAAAATTTCTATGTACATATCTACATTTATTTTTTTATAGTCACGCTTTAAAATTTCCTTGTCCTTAATATTTCTGTTTTCTCCATTTAATAATATATTTACAATTTGGTGGTCGCTTATTTTTGGAGTAGGGAGTACCTTTGTTTTTATAAAAAAGTTTGAGAAGACTAGATCAATTGTGGTTTTCGAAGTTTTAGTTACTCTTGTTGGATTTGACACATACTGTTTTAGTCCTAGTTCTGATAAATTCCTTAATAATCTTTTAGCATAGTGGTTGTTTTTGTTTACGTCTATGTTGAAGTCTCCTACAATTATTGCTCGTCCTTTGTCTATTATATTTTCACATTCTTCAGTTATTTCTTGTATAAATCTCCCATCACTTCTGTTTGGTGAATGGTATATGTTACATAATGTCATTCCTTCATATTTCCCTATTAATTTTATCGTGCTAATCCATACATTCCCATCTCTATTTACATTGGTGATTTCTTCATAGCTAATATTTACTTTTAGATACGTTAATACTCCTCCTGTTCTATTACTAGCACTATTACATCGTATAGTCTGATAATTTACTATTTTAAGTTCAAAATCATTCACTTCTTCCGTCACATGTGTCTCAGTAAGGCATAAGATTTCCGGTTTGTATTCTATCATATGCTTTTCTATTTTGTCTTTATTTTTTAAGAATCCCTGTGCATTAAGAAGCATTATACTTCGTTCTTTATTCTTTTTTTGGATCTGTCGTTGCTATTCTCCAGAGTATGAAATATTTTTTTGTGCTCGTGTTACCATCCGTTGATAAAGTTCACATGTGCGATCTGTTGCTTGGTGATCCATTCTTGATTCTGTTAATTTATACTTTTTTATCAGATATTCACAATTGCAACACTTGTTTGCTGCTATCGAACATTCTTTTTCCTGGTGGGGACCCGCACATTTCCTACATCTTATCATATTTTTACACTCTTTAGCCATATGGCTATATCCCCAACATTTATAGCACTGCAGCACACTTATGTAATCGAAAACCTTACACTTTTTCCATCCTATTTTTAATTTATTCCCTTCTATTATCGTTTTGTGAGTTTTCGGATCCGTTTCTACAATAATATCGATATTACCCTTTCTGTTTCTGCTTTTTTTCACTATTTTGATTTTAAACACTTCTGTATCCTTTTCCAAGTCAGAGAGAGAGAGAGAGAAAGAGAGAGAGGGGGGGGGGAGAGAGAGAGAGAGATTGATTGATTGATTGATTCATATATATTTAGCTTTCTCAGCTATTCAGTTACAATAAGTTGTACATTTCATGTTCTTTCCTTTAGTATGTATACTTTTAGTAAGGACTTAAAACTGCTAAATTCTTTACAATTTTTTAATTCTATAGGTAATTCATTATACATTTTAATTCCTTCATAGAACAGGCTCTTCTGCGCATTTTTTGTTTTCCTCATTGTTAGTACTATTTCTCCTGTTTGTCGTGTTCTTATATTTCTTTCCTCTTTTATTTGAAATCTATCGCTTATTTCTTTTGGCATTAATTTATGGAGAGCTTTATATATAAAAATATTAATATTATATTTCATTCGTTCTTTTATTGACATAAAGCATAGCGTCTCTAACATATCCCGAATGCGGGTATATTTATTTACATGAAGTATAGCTCTCATTGCACGGTTTTGGCCTTTTTGTAGTTTGTCCATTTCTGTTTTTCCCATATTAATTAATAGCGTAGAACAATAATCAAAATGTGGAGCTATTATGGTTTTATAAATAATATTTCTAGTATATACCGATACTTCGTTCCCTATGCGGTTTAGGTAACTTATTTTTTTACCGATTTTCTTAAGCATATAATCACAGTGTTCCTTAAACATTAACTTATCATCAATTAACACGCCCAGATATTTCATCATGTTAACCCTTTCCAATTCTTTTCCTCCTTTTGTTGTTAGCCTCGTTTCTCTGACCATCTCTTTTTTCGTGCTTCTTACCACCATGTATTTTGTTTTATTCTCATTCATTTTTAACTTATTTATGTTTAGCCACTTTTCCGCTTTCCATAACGCTTTTTGCAATCCTTTTTCCATTTCCTCTATACTATTTCCTATCACATATATCAATGTATCATCTGCAAATAACCGAATTTCGGATTCGCCTATTTTTGCTTTCATTATATCATTAATATATATAAGAAACAGAATTGGTCCAAGTACAGAGCCCTGTGATACCCCATATTCTGTGGTTATTTTTTCTGATATTTCATTATCCAGTTTTACCCGTTGGTATCTATTATTAACATATGACTTGAACCAATTTAACACTGTTCCTTTTATTCCGTATGATTCCATTTTTGCTATCAGTCTTAATCTATCCACTGTTTCAAATGCCCTTTTTAAGTCCATGAATAATACTCCTACTATTTTCTTTTCACTCACTGCTATCTTCCAGTCTTCCAGGGTCGATTGTAGAGCTGTTTCGCACAAGTAATTCTTACGAAAGCCCCATTGTTGCTCTATGAGGATATCGTTTGATTCAAGGAATTTTTCCAGTTGGTTCTTTACCGCCAATTCCATCAGTTTTTCATATGTTGGAAGCATATTTATTATTATTACAAAGTCAAATACTCTACATTTTCGCCATCCCAGATTTAACTTTTCTTTTTGCAATATTATTTTATGTGTTTCTATATCCGTTTCAATTATAATTGACCCTTCTTCTTCCCTACTGTTACCTCTCTCCCTGCTTTTCCTTGGTGCCAGTCTTTTGATTATTTTTAATTGAACATTTACCCATCTATTTTGGGCTTTTAGTGAGTCCATGATTTCCTCGTCCGAGAGTTCCATTGCCTCCTTATTAATTCCCGTGATTTTTATCTTCGGTTGTTTCTGTTTAGGTACTATCGTTTCAAAGTCCTTCCCTATCATGGTTTGCATTGTATCTTTCAGTTGTTCCACCTCCATTCCACTTTCACATCCTATTATTAATGACCCATTATTTCCTTTTGTCATCCTCGACACTCCAATCGGTAGAGTTTTAATTTGAATTTTTTCAATAATTGTATTCTTTGTGGTTTCGCTTTCCTGTTGTTCTTTTGGTTTCACAATAAGCAGATTTTCCTTCCTGTTATTTTGTTTAATCGCGTCCACGTAACTTCTAGGTCCACTCCTATTCGTACCTTCTGAGTTGTTCCCTATGCTATTTGTTAATTCCGTTAGAGTCCTTTTGATTTCTTGTAATTCTCTTCTAATCTGTGCCATTTCTTTCTCTACTGTTTCTTTCACTATCTTCTTTATAGCCTGTTTACTAATATTTTCGTCTCTAATGTTTTTAACTATTTTTAATATTTTCTCAATGTTTTCATCTATTCCCCTCGATTCCTCTTCTTTTCCCTCGCCGTCTTCGTCATTATCTCCTTCTTCTGTTTTCTTTTGTGTTGCTATCACTTTTTTAGATGTCACTTGCTCGCTCTTTTCTTTCCTCATTCTATCTTCCGTATCATCTCTCTCCCTACTCTCCTTCATACTGCCGTTACTACTGAGACTATCGCTTCTTCCTTTTGTTTTTATTCTATCTCTTATTATTCTTTCTTTTTTCCCATTACACAGGATCAGCTCATTAGATGAATTATAAGCTTTATGTTTCGATATGCATCCCGGGTGATAACTTTTCATACATGGTATACATCTTATTACTTCTGTGAGTATTTCTTTTTTACATGCCTGACATGACCATTCTTTAATTATGGATATGTTCTTTATTTCTTTGTTAATAATTTCTCTAGCTACGTGTGTTTATTTTTATTTTAGTTTTGGTTCTAGTTCTTCCTCTCTATCATACCGATCGATATGATTAAGTAATCCCGCTCCTCCCATACGATCCAACAGGTGGCGCACCACCACGCCCTGGGAAGTATTAGACGGACCACTATTATCGATTAATGATCCTACACTTCTATGTGGCTGTGATTGGTTGGTGCTCCAGCCGCTCCAGGTGCGCATGCGCCAACACAACAGTGGTCAGCTGATTGTGATTGCTGGTATCGTGTGTGGCCGATGAGTGGCAATATTGATGTGATAATACTCACCGATATGGCGAGCGCGGGCTGCGCTTGCGCAGATGTTTCTACTGCCTCAGCAGTCTTTCTTCGTTGTTGTTTTCCGAGAAAATTTGTCACTTTATAATTTCCGCATAGTCCTTATCACACCAAAATTCCGATGATTGTTCAATATCGTATTGTTGTTTGTAATCTTACACTTATTACTTGATTGAAGGAAATTTATTCCGGTGGTTAGTTCTTACAGAATCGTTGTACTTCTGACAGCACGATATGATTGACGTCCACACTATGAGAGAGAGAGAGAGAGAGAGAGAGGGGGGGAGAGGGAGAGGGAGAGGGAGAGAGAGATTGATTGAGTATATATTTGACCCTGGAAGTATCCATAGGGCAGTATTAACATTCATAAAATCATACATTTTCAGTGGAAAAATAATAAGTGTTTTACAACCAATAGAAGTAGAATAAATATAAAATAGAATAAAAACAGAAAGTTGATGAAAGATAACATCAAAAAGCTACAAATAAGATTAAAATAAAAACGATGAGAGATAATCAATACACTACTGATAACATTAATCACTTAAATTAGGATCTTCACACTCAAACAGATACGTAAAAAGACGAGACTTAAAATTATTTAAACTTTGAATTGAGCGTATTTCAACAGGTAATTGATGCCAAAAGTAGATTGCCACCAAGACGAACGATTTTTGAAATGTGGCCGTACGTAGTGTTGGTATATGAAAAACATCACGCATACGTCTACTATTTGAGCGATCAGAGTGCTGAGAAGGAACAAAAGTTCACGCAAATACAAAGGAGCATCACCACTAACAATACGATACGTCAATATACCTATAAAATAGAGTCTTCTCGACTTTACAGTGAGCCATCTCAATTTCCTGCGATATGGAGTGACATGTTCATCTCTTCTGAGATTGAAGATATAACGAATGCCAGTATTTTGTATCGTTTCTAATTTAGAATTTAAATCACTCGTAAGATCATTATAAACAACACAACAATAATCAATGATCGGAAAAATAAATGAAGTGACGAGCCTAGTTTTCACAGGTTGTGTCACAAGGTTACGCGAGTACCGCAAACGATAGAAAACAAAATTTGCCCTGCTAGATATACTGTTGACATGCTTGGTCCATGATAAATTCGAAGTCATGAAAACACCAAGGTTGCGTGCTTCATTGACATACGGAAGGGTGACACCATTTATAACAATAGGTGGCAAAAGATCTGTATTGATAGTATTTATAAATTTATTACTGCCAAGTATCATAATCTTGGACTTACTCAAGTTAAGCTTGAGTCCGTTACCTATAGCATAATTGGAAATAGCCTGAACATCATGAGAAATACAATCAAGTTCCGTTACTAGGGCTGAAGGGGGACATTTTCGATAAATTTGCGTGTCGTCGGCAAAAATTAGATGATCACAGTGTGAAAGAACATTACCAATGTCATTTATGTATGGCGAGAAAAGTAACGGACCAAGAACGGAGCCTTGAGGCACTCCACACGATGTAGCTAACCAACTTGAACAATTTGCTGAGCTGTCAACACATGCTTGTTCTCTATCAGTTAGATAAGAGGAAATTAATTTAAGAGCATCAACTGAGAAGCCCAAGTCATAGAGCTTGGCTAGTAATCTCTGATGAGGAACAGTATCAAATGCCTTACTGAAGTTGAATAATATAAGTATCATCACCTTCCGCTCATCAACAGCACGCCTAATATCATGATTCAAACGTAAGAGTGCAGATTGAGTGCTGAACCCCTTGCGATATCCAGATTGCCTCGGATCAAGTAAATCATGCACATTAATAAAATTGAAAATCTGATCAAACAAGGCTCGTTCAAATAATTTAGATTCTTCACAAAGATTAGCAATGGGTCGTGTATCAGATGGTGAAGTTGGGGGATGAGATTTTATTAGCGGTCTTATGTAAGTTTTCTTCCATGGCGAAGAAAAGTGAGACAGCAAAATACAATTATTAAAAATAGAAAGAAGTACTGGCAGTATTTCAGTTGAACTTTTACTTAAAGCAAACGGAGAAATATTATTAGGACCAGCAGTGAGTGAGGATGAAGTTCTAGACAATAGTAAATTTGAAAGACATCCACTAGTGATCTCAGAAAAGCAAAAAATATCACGATTGACAGGAAAAGGGGGTAACGAGCTGAGAAAATTATTAAAATTACATGGCGGATGAAGATTCGAGATTTGAGCATAATAAATATTGAGTTCATCAAGTGTAAAAAACATAAACGGCGATGACAATCTAGGTCTGACTAATCCAAGGTTTGCTAGTTCACGCCAAAGATTTGACGAATTCGAAGCTGCCAGTATTCTTTTGTAATAGAAATCATTTTTGACTGTTTTTATTCGCAACGAAAGTTCATTTCTATAATGCTTATAAATTGCCATAGCTAATACATTTCCAGTTCTCTTGGCATTTTTGTAGAGTGAGTTTTTATGTTTAATACTATATTTCAAATCATTTGTTAACCAGGGAACCAATCATTGTAACCAATCATTGTTAACCTGCTTACTAACTTTGAACTTCATGAAAGGTGCATGGATATCAAGAGAAGTTAATAATTGATCACATAAACTCAGAACACCAGAATCGAGTTCATCAGTTGAGCAGAAAATAACAGATGGAAGCAAGTTTATAACGAGCAGTGACCTCACAGTTTGACAAAATTGTGTAACATCAAAATGTTTTAGTGTACGCCTGGCTACAGTTCGAGAAGTGCAAATTTTTTCTGGAAATTTATAATATAATTTAATGAGATCATGGCCAGCTATGAATGGAGACTCGGATTGAGAGAAATTGGCAACTTTGCTATTATCATCAGTTATAAAAACATCAAGCCATGATTCAGAGGAATTTGTATGATGCGTAGCACTAGACGGAACAATATGAAGCGCATTTGAATACACAAGTTCTCTTAAATAGTTTCCTTCAAAGTTTTGACTCAATAAATTACAATTTAAATCGCCGCATATTATTATATTTTCATAAAAAAGTGAAAAGCGCAAAAAGTCAGTAAGAAAGGTGTGAAAAAGAAGTCCTTTCGGTCTCCTGTACATTGATACAAATAAAAGAGAAACAGATTCGACAGGTGAAATTTCAAGAATGAGATATTCAGGTGCATTCGAGAATTACGATGGTGAGGATGCAAGAATTTTGACTTTTAAAGTTTCATGTACATAGCAGGCTACACCACCTCCTTGCTTACCAACTCTATCATTTCGGATTAACATATAATTATTTAGACTGACCATATCATCTATTATACCAGAATGAAGTCATGTTTCAGAGACAGAAATAATGTGAGAGAAATCAGATGAGAAGTGTGCTCTAATGAGATCGATATGGCCAAGTAAAGAGTTAGCATTTAATTGAGAAATTTGCAGCGTATCGTGATCGTTAACAGCTCCGAAGAATCCAGAAGTATCTTGAAGAGACTGCGACGTTGACTCAATAGACGATGTTTGTCATGTAATTTTCACAAGATCTGCCTCAGAGTTGATATTAAGAATTTCAGATCCATCAGTTTTTCGGGTGAAGACTCCATAAGAGGTACCCCAGGTATATTTCCAGCCCTTCTCCTTGGCAATATGACGTGCTTGCATTAGCAATTTAATTATATGTTATGGTAGGAATTCCTTAACAATAATATTATTATTGCTGTTTATTGAGAAGACATCACGTATCGAAAGAATCTTTTTCGCACGTTTCTTGATTAGTGCTTGATCACGTGCTGCCGTGGATTTGAAGCAGACGAGAAAAGATGACGACGTATTTTGTTTGTTCCAATTGTTCCTTGCGGCTTTTTTGGGAGGGGACGAATGTCATAAATATCTGAAGCCAATTCAGGAACGCCTAAAGCATTCAAAACTTTTTCAACCATCACTTTCGGAGAGTCCTGAAGGGTAATCGGAAGATTACGAATCATTAGACCTGGCGAATGAATTTGAGAGCGCAGACTCATGATAGATGATGTAACTTCACTAATCAATGCATTGGAATTAGAGTTATCATTTTTCAGTGCTACAGCCTCAGCTTTCAATTCAGCAACATCAGATTGTAGTGTTGTTATATCTTGTGCCATAGCTCTTTGGGCAGTAACTACATTTGAGACATCAGAACGGAGATCATTAATATTGCTAACAACACCATTTAATGTTTCAGAGATGGTTGTAAGTTGATCCGAGACTGTATTCTGAATCGAGGCTAAACTGTCATTGAGTTTAGACGTCATTTCAGCACGAAAAGTTACAAAATTTGCATTGACGGACTCAGAGTTAGACTGAAGTTGTTTTAAAATATCATCTAAAGTGGTTGTCGTAACACAATTGATATTAGAGTGACCGGCAGCAGAGGTAAGCTGTGATTCGGTGACCTTGGAATCAGATGGTTGATTTAATTTGCGCAGACGACATGGACCACATAGAAAATTATAGGAAGCATTATGAAGATCAATCTCATATTCCGTAGATGCACAGTTGATGTGAAAAGTGTTATTGCATTCACCACCACAGACAATAAAGTCACTCTTTGGAGCACGCTTGCAAATCGGACAGCGTTTAGACATGATTGATATGCTAAACGTAACTTAAACTCACTTAATATGTACAGTATGTACAGTAGTAATAATGTACACTAGGTGATAGTAATTCAGATCAATAAAGAAGAGTAGAAGTATAGCGATGATTGTTTTAGAGTTACCAACAGTCGGTAATAAAGAGCAAGTAGATACATGCTAGAAGGTGAGTTACTTCAGACAGTGAGTAGTACTGATTGACATCATATAGTTCACAATCTATGGCTAAGATCAATATCGATCGAGCAACACATAGAACAATCCAATATACTGATGAGAAAGTATATGTG
This sequence comes from Venturia canescens, assembly GCF_019457755.1. NCBI lineage: Eukaryota > Metazoa > Arthropoda > Insecta > Hymenoptera > Ichneumonidae > Venturia > Venturia canescens. The sequence goes on from NC_057422.1 coordinate 27,700,472, forward strand.
AAATACAGCACAACACTTGTCAGAATGATTAAAAAACACTCAACTAATGAAGAAAAAATGAGGCATTTCACAATAAATAAACATAAAATTATGAGAGCAGAACACGATTTCAATAATAATTGAAATGTTGTATTCACACTACAAGAGCAATACGACTCAAGTAGCTAACTGTCAAGTGTTACGTAATAAGGCGGTTCACTGAGACACACCGGATCGATGAAAAATTCAATTCTCTAAAACGGCAAATACACAGAGACTATTCACCGGAAAACTGACACTGATGGCTAAAAATATTCACTTCACTATGAACAATTAATGTATGTGACTAGTACATAAGGTTTCATACAGAAAACCACTGAAAAATAAGATTAAATACGGACTGATTTTTCTCACGTTCTCACCTCGAGAGAGAGAGAGAGAGAGAGAGAGAGAGAGAGAGAGATTGATTGATTGATTGATAAATTTATTAAGCCTTGGACAAATCCTTGAGGCTAAAAGTAACAAAAGTATAAAGTTTACAAGTAGTAATATTTAACGAAATAAATTCATAAGTATCAAGTTAATAAGTAGTAATAATTAACGCAATGAAACCATAAGATGGGTTTTGATGAAGCAAACAGTATAAAAATAGATGAAGAGAAAGAATGATGAATAATACAAGAATATTGGAACTGTGGTTCACTAATATAAGTCACATATTTGCTTGTTGAACATCAATAACTTCGAACAAATATGAAAACAGGCGAGTCTTTAAAACATTAAGTGATGGTGAGGTGCGAATTACATTCGGTAGAGAGTGCCAGAAGTAAATAGCCGTTAAAACAAATGAATTTTTGAAAGAGCTAGTACGATGTGCTGGAATATGGAAAGTATACGCTTCTCTTCGACTGCTAGACCTTAGAGATTCACTTACTCGCGGAAAGAGTTCAGTCAAGTAACTAGGTGCACGATTGTTTAGAATACGGTAAACCATGATACCAATAAAGTAGAGACGACGAGACTTTACAGATAGCCAACGTAATTGTCTTCGATAAGGAGTTATATGTTCATCTCGTTTTAAGTTGAAAATATATCGAATACCTGAGTTTAGCAAAACCTCCAGCTTAGTATTTAGATCCACCGTGAGGTCATTATAGACCATACAGCAGTAGTCGAGCACTGGAAAAACCAGAGTAACTACCACTGAGGTTTTAACTTCTGTCGAGAGTACATTTCTATGATATCGAAGACGATACAACACTCCATTTACCCTGCTCGAGATATTATTTATGTGTTTAGCCCACGACAAGTTTGACGACAACATGACTCCAAGATTTCGGACGTCATGTGCGTAAGGAAGAGTGACGCCGTCGATATTTATGACAGGAAGGGAATTGTAGTTTAGATTATTGACATATCGGCTGCTACCAAGTATGATAACTTTGGATTTACTCAAGTTCAGCTTTAAACCATTTCTTGAAGCGTAGTTGGAAATTGCTTGTACATCTTTTGTCATTTTATTCAATTCATCAACAATTTCGGCAGGATGACAACTACAGTAAATTTGTGTATCATCTGCAAAGATGAGATGTTTGTTATGAGAAAGAACACTACCGATATCATTGATGAAAAGAGAGAACAAAAGTAGGCCAAGAACTGAACCTTGAGGTACACCCGAAGTAGTAAAAGCCCAGTTAGAACAGATTCCAGAACTATCAATGAAGGCCTGCGATCTACCCGTAAGATAAGAGTGAAAGAATTTCAAAACATGATCGGAAAATCCAAAGCCACGTAGCTTGATAAGTAATTTGGAATGTGGTACTGTATCAAAAGCTTTACTAAAGTCAAATAAAATCAAGATGGTCACCATCCTTTTATCGACAGCTTCTTTTATGTCGTGACAAAGGCGAAGCAGGGCAGTTTGAGTGCTGAATCGTTCCCGATATGCTGACTGATAAGTGTCCAGCAACTTGTATCTTTCAAGAAAAACAGTAATTTGATTATACAGACATCTTTCAAAAAGTTTAGCCGATTCACTGAGGTTAGCTATCGGTCTAGTGTCAGAGGGTGTAGCTAGAGGGTTAGCTTTAATTAGTGCTCGAATATATGCTTTTTTCCATAGAGATGGAAAATAAGCAAGCCAAAGACAGTTATTAAACACAGATACAAGTGCAGGTAAAATAGACGTTAAACCTTTACGCAGAGCAAATGGCGAGAGACCATCAGGTCCAGCAGACAAAGAAGTAGTAGATTTAGCCATGAATGTATTCAGTAAAGAGTCAGTAGTAATATTAGAAAATTCAAAAATCGGCTTATTTACATCTAATGGAGCAAGTGTGCTTAATAGTAAATCAAAGGAGCATAGCGAAGTGGCACAAGAGACCTGAACATAAAACGCATTAAGTTCTTCACGCGAGAAAAATGTAAATGGAGAAGAAGAATTCGTACGAATCAAACCAATATTAGAGAGCACACGCCAGAGGGTCGCAGGGTCTCTAGTAGAGGTCACTCTATCGAGGTAGTACTTATTTCTAGCATTTCTCAACCTAAGAGATACATCATTTCTTAATTGTTTGTAAATAGCCATGGTCAGAATATTTCCTGATCTTTTAGCTTGCTTATACATTACATTCTTCTGCTTTATAAGAGTTTTCAATTCATCAGTTAGCCACGGTGCTAGTGGCTTATTTATTTTGAATGTACTGAGAGGCGCATGAATATCGAGGGAAGTAAGTATTGATTTACAAAGAGAGTCCAACAAAAGGTCAAGATTATAGGTAGACTGACATAGATCAAATGATAAAAGATTACTTTCCATTATCAAAGAGGAAAGTGCTTTGGTAAACTCAGATTCACTAAAATTTTTTAAAGTTCGCCTGATAACTGAACGTTGAATATGGCGATTCACTGGAAAAGTATAACGTAAAGTGAGGAGATCATGGCGAGCGATAAAAGGCACCTCAGATTTGTTAAACGAAGTTATTTTGTTGGGATTGTCAATGATAAATACATCGAGCCATGAGTCGGAACTTTTTGTATGATGTGTAGTATCAGATTCAATAATATGGAGAGCTTGTGAGAAGACAAGGTCTCTCAAGTAATTTCCTTCATAATTATAGCATGATAGATCACAATTTAGGTCTCCTGAAATAATGATATTTTCGTAAAATTGAGAAAACCGTAAAAAGTCGTTAATAAAAGTGTGAAAGAGTAAACCTTTAGGCCTTCTATACATCGATACAAGTAAAAGTGTAGAGTTAGCAGTGGTACGAATCTCTAGAATAATGTATTCAGGCGCATTAGAAAATTGGCTAGAAGAACAAGCAAGGATCTTAACTCTTAGAGAATCATGGACATAACATGCTACGCCACCTCCAAATTTACCCTCTCTGTCATTACGGATGAGTGCATAATTATTTATCGTTACTAAATCATCAGATATTTTAGAGTGGAGCCAAGTCTCAGAGACTGAAATAATGTGCGCAAAGTTAAGAGAAAAATAAGCTCGTATTTGATCAATATGGCCGAGTATAGAATTAGCATTAAATTAGGCTACAATTAATGAATTATCACAGGGTACAATCTTCTTATTTTGAGTCGATGATGACTTGGTGGCCAATGTTGAACAGGAGGTTGAATTTTGCAGTAGTCAGGTGATCTTGGAGAAGTCGGTTTCGGAATTGATAGAAAGTATTTCAGAACCATCAGTCTTCCGAACCAGAACTCCATGCGATGTAGCCCAGGCATATTTCCACCCTCTCTCCTTTGTAATGGAGCGAACTTGCCCAAGAAATTTATGAATTTGAGGACGGAGAAACTCCTTTATGATGATATTTCCACTCGTGTTGATAGAGAATACTTCATTAATAGTGAGCACTTTTTTCCTACGCTTTTTGAGTAGGACTTCATCACGCACCGATGATGTTTTCAAGCGAACAAGAAAAGATCGAGCACGAGCCAGAGAAGTGGCTGCTAGTTGATCACCTATAGCACTATGTTGCTTTTTCTCGAGATCACGAACGTCAATAATATCCGACTTGAATTCCGCTACACCAAGGGAAGTGAAAATCTTGTCCACTAATGTTCTCGGTGAATCAGTTAGAGATGTTGGAATATTTCGGATCAAGATTCCAGGAGAGCTGACCTGCATGTTCAGATTGGCAACGTTAGTCAATATGCCTTCCATTTGATTTCGTAATTCAACGTTCTCAGCTGCAATAATGGTAGTCTGATCACTAAAAGTAGAGACTTCAGTTCGAACCACCGAAATTGTCTCTCCCATGTTTGCTTGAGTCGTGGTGAGATTAGTGACTTCCGACCGGAGGTGTGAAATGTCTTGAACAACCCCGTTTATAGTCTCAGAAAGAGACTCGAATCTAGATGTTATCTGATTCTGTATAGAGGCCAAGTTTTCATTTATTGTAGCAGTATTGGCTTGCATCTGACGTATAACTTCTTCTAAAGTGATGGGCACTGATGGTTCAGAAGTTAGCACGTTGTGTGGTATCGGAGGATTACGTAAGAGACAAGGGCCACAGCAAAAGGTTTTAAATTGCTCATTATCTTGAAGATCAAGTTCGAATTTAGTCGATGCACATTCAATATGATAAGTGTCATTACACGGACCCGAACAATGACAAAGTTCTCCTTAGCCATACGCTTGCACAGAACACAGCGTTTCGTCATGATTAACTCACAAAAGCGCACAGACAAAAGTTTTACAAATTTGAAATTTGAAATAGTTCGCGCTAATGAGGAGTTACTGATCGATAAAACAGAGATGGCTAAGATATAAGAGTTAGGTAGACGTTGATCGATAAGGTAGAGACTGGAGATAATCAGATCAAACACGCCAGCTAACTTCAGAGAGTGTTCTTAGAAGCTGCAACCAATGCCCTCCTTGATTAAGCGATTAAGATCGATAGTTGATAACACTGGTATATACGTGTACGTTATAATCACTGACAGAATAGGGTTATGTAAGCAGCTAGTACGTGATATTCGATGCCGAAAAAGTCACAGAAATTAAGAAAAAATAAATGAGAAAATTCTCATAATAGCAAAATAACGCCACTATAGCAAGCATATACAGTATTTCAAGTGCTCAAATACACACAGAAGAAAAATTAAGGTGAAGAATTGATTGCACTAATACAAACACACAAAAACACTTTTGAACAAGGGTGAACTGTGTGGCTACAACTGACAGATCCTCATGGAGTCACACGTTGAGTTGAAAAATTTCAATAATTGAGAAATTTCGATGTTTTACAGATAAGTAAAATACAACACAATGATCCTGAGCACAACTATCACAACTAATACACTATGAAAATATATACTGATTATTATTTCACAGGTAAAACATAAACTTTATACGGAACAGAAATTAACGTCACTTTCCCGCTCAGAGAGAGAGAGAGAGAGAGAGAGAGAGAGAGAGAGAGAGAGAGAGAGAGAGAGAGAGAGAGAGCTGATGAGAAAGAGCGGAGGCATGGATTTTTATTTCTAATGTTTCAGAATCCGGATTACATTTCAAGATATATATTGTAACGTAACCTCCTCCTGAACGACCCGAATAAACCCGAATTGACTAGAACCCCAACCTAACCTCGAAAAACATCGCGACGCGGCGCAATGTTTTTGACCGAGCGCGTACAACGACCGGTGAGACGCGTCACTGCTGACCGGCGGGGACCGTACTGATGGGCAATATAAAGGCCCGATACAAGCGGCGGAGCGCGACACTAGCGGCGCCGCGTATTAAAAACTCGAACTATTATATTTTTTTGTTTTGTTAATTAAAATTCAACGCGATCCTGTAAAATATTGTAACTAGGCTCAAATGAAGCGGGAAATTATAATGAATCGAAGAAAAATGATTACAAGTCAAATCAATGTAACAAAAATAAATTAATAATGATGAATGTTAAAAGCGACTACGACGCATGCGCGGAGAGAGCGTTAATGGGCTATAGGACGCGTACGTGACTTTTAGCGATTGAAATTATTCGAATCATATTAAACAAACCTTTCTATAGTACATTGTGTAACAAGGAGGCGTAAAAGATCCACCCTGCCTTCGAGATGCACACGATACTTTATATACAGAGTGAGGCACTAACTATTGCCACCTTAAATATCTCGGTAATTACCGATGTTACAAAAAAATATTTCAGACAAAAGTTTGATGGTGCGAAAGGGGTCATCAAATGCGACCATTTTTTTTCATTTCAGTGGAGGCGCTGACGCACGGTGAAGTTCACCTCCACTTTTTTAAAGGGTACGATACATTTTTTTTCAACCTTATTGTAGAGCATGGTGAACTGCATAAAAAACATGCGGGGGTCAAAGTTGTTCAAGGTCATTCAAGATCAAAAAGTGACATGAACTTTATTTTTATGTGAAATGAACTTACTTTACATAAGGTGCGTAGAATACAGATTGCGTAGAATTTCTTATCACTTCGGCACTGATCGAATCACATGCTCGAACAATTCTCTCTCGCATATCGTGCGGAATCATTAGGTCCGTTATTGGAAGAAGTACCTTTAGAAACTAGGAACAGAATGTGGTATCAACACGATGGGTGTCCGGCACATTTTTCGCTGATAGCTAGAAATGAGTTGCAACGGAGATTTCCAAATCGATGGATTGGACGCGGAGGAGGTGTATCGTGGCCGGCTCGTTCGCCAGACTTGACGCCTCTAGATTTTTTTTTGTGGGGATACTTCAAAGATCGTGTTTACAAAGAACGTCCAACTACGCCTGATGATATGCGAGAGAGAATTGTTCGGGCATGTGATTCGATCAGTGCCGAAGTGATAAGAAATTCTACGCAATCTGTGACAAGGAGATTGCAGTACTGCATTGATTCCAATGGCAATCACTTTGAACACCTTATGTAAAGTAAGTTCATTTCACATTAAAATAAAGTTCATGTCACTTTTTGATCTTGAATGACCTTGAACAACTTTGACCCCCGGATGTTTTTTATGCAGTTCGCCATACGTTACAAGAAGGTTGAAAAAAAAAATGTATCGTACTCTTTAAAAAAGTGGAGGTGAACTTGACCGTGCATCAGCGCCTCCACTGAAATGAAAAAAATGGTCGCATTTGATGAACCCTTTCGCACCATCAAACTTTTGTCTGAAATATTTTTTTGTAACGTCAGTAATTACCGAGATATTTAAAGTGGCAATAGTTAGCGCCTCACCCTGTATAACCAAACCACGTTTCCCAGCTTTTTCAAGCGTGCCGGCGGTACGGAAAGTAAGTGTTTTACTAACTGTTGGAGTGGATTAGTGGTGAGAAGTACGTAAAACACTACTTTTAACGCCAAGGAGTTAAAAGGTGGTTTAACTCTAAGGTGTTAAAAGTGGTGTTTTCCGTACTCCCCGCCACTAATCTACTGGAACAGTCGGTAACACAATTTCTTTCCGTAACACCGACAGGCTCGAAAAGCGAGGAAAACGTGGTTGGGTTATATAAAATATTTTATATCATCAATCCGTACGTTGTTGACAATTTTCGGTTTATTTTCCATCACATAACACTCTTGGACTCCTCGGCCTGTATTTCTCTTTTATTCTTCTTCCCTTTTTTCTCATCACTTTCACTAAAATATTGTCCTGTTTTTATCTATTTTCTACAGAACCGGAAAAAATTTGAACAGTGTCGGTGAATTGTCACTTTCGCGATCTTTATAACCTCATCTAGTTAGCATTTAAACAACACGCCATACGTCATATCATAATGAAAATATATCAAGAGACTCGGTAGAGTCTCGGGACAAGTACATTGACAGCCCTGTCATCTGCTGGCCTGAGGCTCTCGCCGAGTATACTTTCTCTGAATAAAACGATTCGCGGTGGTGGGGGTAAAACTGGCATGTCATTTTCTGAAATTGGAAAGCTCAGGAGATTTTTTGTAAAGCAAAAATTGGTTTACAGACTAATGTTGAAATCCCCTTTCGAATGAGCCCGAAACTAACACGATCAGTAGCGTAATTGCAGAGAAAAACTTTGCACAGGCTCAAGATTATACAAAAATGACTAACACAACCCCGATTCGATGTATACGTATACGTGTTTGACGTAGTTAGTGCCAGTAGAGTTGTTGCCTCGACGCATTCTGATTTGCTCACCGATCTCGGCTCACTCCAGCTGACCGACCGCGCTCCGCGCTTAGCTCCCTGAACGCATAATATACCTATATGTACCGTGTACAACCATCTGTCAGTTTTCGATGGTACCGGTACGAGCGAACGAGTAGCGACAGCGATTTAAATAATAAAATTTCGGGAAAATAGTGCATGATGTGAGAATTCCATTAGATGTTCTAATATGATTATAAAATGAACTACGTGAGTTTTGTGAAAACAGTGCGGGTTATTTTACTCCCATGTCAATCGGTCGCGAGTGTTTGTTGATATTTAAGATATCGGTGCTGGAAAATTTCTCCTCGTATAAACACTTGACTCTACGTACATTTGTGACATAATTTTTTCACAATCCTTGTTCGGTTTCCTTTGAACTTTCAACCGGAGTTATTGCGAGAAAAAACGTTCGTTCATTATAACCTCAAACGTTCTTTCCAACCAGAAAAGTTATGTAGTGCAATTATATCAAAGAAAAAACACGCTTAATTGGTTATGTGTAAATGAATTCAAATAAATTTTTTAAAATTTTCCTCAAGTAAAGGTGTTTAATTCAATGTATTATTGTCATATTTTTTTTTCATTTAGTTTGGCTGTGCCATTTGGTTCTTTTTTTCCATCTCCTTATATTACAGTGCATCCTTCTGTTCATTCTCTAGAAAATATGTATGTTGTGTATTTTTATTTTCTTACATTGATTTTATCCAAATTATTTATAAATTTATAACGAAAAGTCGTCATGCGATTGCTTGTTTATACACACGAGTTTTAAAAACGTATTTGGGCCAAGTAAATGCATGGATATTCACTCGAATTGTTACATGGAGAATTTGGGAATTTATTTCAATAAGTCATTGGGTGCCTAATATTTGTGATATCAGAATTTGTATCTTCAAAATGTTTTGGACACCTCCAAAGTTTGACAATGCGATGAAGCGACATGAATATCAAGAGACTCGGTAGAGTCTCGGGACAAGTACATTGACAGCCCCGTCGTCTGGTGGCCCGAGGCTCTCGCCGAGACTATACTTTCTCTGAATAAAACGATTCGGCGTGGTGGGGGTAAAATTGGCAAGTGATTTTATTGAATTACGAAGCTCAGGAGCCATTTAGCAACTTGAAAATTGAAGTTCAAGCCAATTGAGTAATTCTCTTTCGATTCCGCCCTAAATCAGCATGATCGGTAGTGTAATTGCTGAGAAAAAACTTTGCACGGGCTCAAGAATATGCAAAAGTTACCAACATATTCAAGAATGTATGCGTCTGTATTTATGAACACCATCAAAGGCACTTTAATGCTCTCGTGTTTTTGATTGATTGGATCTGACGACATTAATTTTTAGACGTTGTGATTGGTTGTTGAAATTGGTTGTTGTTGATCGGAAATCTGACGTCAATTTCAGAACGTAGCACACGGCAGCACAGCAGACATTAAAAAAACGTAGCACGGTAACAGCAGTCATAAATTCGATCGATATATATATATTGTGACCACAATTTTTGTCAAACAAAACTTAATGTCACAAAAGTCGTTCTCTCTCTTTCTCGATTTATTTTACCGGAGAAAAACTCCGTGGGCGCCAGTCGCAACGCGACTCGACAAAGAGAGAAAAAGACGGTTGACCGGCTTTACTCAACGGGAAGGGCGGGGTAGTCGGAAAATAAATGGCCAAATTATCAGTGAGAAATATGTAATCAATCTTATTGTTCCTTTTGAAAAATTTACGGAAAAATAATTCCAACAATTATCTTCTACTTCGATGAGAATTTATCGGGAGATTTACGCAATAATAACGAGAGAAAGAGTCGCGAAGTCACACTGCGATCTTCACACACGCACCCGATCGGGATCCTACACTCGCTATAAAAAAACTATACCGAGCTCGTTGATTCTGTCGCGGTTCTACTCGCGGTCAGAATATCAAAGATTTTAGTTTTCTTTTCGAGAGGAAAATGAAATCACCGGGCTCCCGCTATTCGGTAACTCGGCCGAGCTATAATCCACGGCGCACGATCGAAATCCCGATCCACTCTCTCTCTCCCTCACACACAATTATACTAACTCGCGACTCCTTCCCACGTTTTCTCGAACAATCGTTATAGTACGACGACACAAAAATTTAGAGATTTCGCGACGGCCACGCAACTTTTTCACGACTTTACTTTAGAAGAAATTGCCTCGCGAGATCGACACGCGAACAACTACCGGCTGAATTTCCACGTGGTAGAGTCACCGCCGTGACCGCGTTTTCTCGAGTCTTTATTCCGGGACTAAATACGAATTATTCTTCCCGTTTTATACAAGAGCGAATCTAATTAAGAATAATAATTCCCGGGAGGAGTTACTTTATTTTCCTTGCAAGAATCCACCGAACAAAACGGACAATGGAAGACAAAACTCACGTTTCTGTCTGTTCTCTAGGAATCACGTCCAGCCCGCTCGATACTTCACGAAAATCTGTCGAAGTCCGGCCTCGTTCCGTAGCGCGCTATCACCCCTCCTCTCCCTCTTCGCTCACTGAGTGACAGGTGCGTCACTCGAAATTTTCGACGTTAGGCGTTAGACGGGGCCCCGAATTTTCGCGGGATTGAATATTTTAATTTTTGATGTTAGCTATAACCCCTGGCCTATATTTTACATTTATTGTCGCGAATACTAACGGGAAAGAGGAGTATTACAACGTCGGATCCTGGATTCTCGATGTTAGATCCTGAAACTTCAAAAGGGTTCGACGTCCCTCCAGACAGGACTCCCCTGGTTTCGGCACTGCTACGACGATGACTCCTTCCGAATTTCAAATTCTCGATCTTCTCGAATTTTCGAAGCTATGTCCGAGCGTGTATCGTGGAATTGTGTGTGTGAGTGTGTTGTACGGGACGTAACGGTATTCTTGCGTACGAGCCCTGCTCGAAGTACGCCGACGTTTTGAATGTTTTGTCCCTTGGATTATGATTTTCCAAAAATTCTATCTTCCCTGCCTATTTCCTCCGGATAGCTCGCATGGAAACAAATAAAATAAGTCGCTTAGCGACAATTAATTATTCTGTAAAAGTCTCGATTTTATAAAGGTTTTGCGAAGTCGTTGTGTGGCCAAAGTATCGAGCGTTAGAGACGGGAGGAGATTTTTCCCCGAGCCTTCGATTTAGCTTTTCTTTCCTTGACAGTGTTGACAAAAAAAAACTGTCACAACTCCCCCTTTCCAGACATTGACCGTCCCGGTCAATGAACTCTCGCAATTCCCCCCGGGAATTGACAACTAAAAATAACTCCATGTCACGGCCACAACTCTACTGCGCAAAGCCTTTATAACTCTTAGTATTTTGAAACGGACGTTTTCTTTCTTACTCGACTGGACCGACATTACGACCACAAGACAGTACAGACAAAACTAACGAACCAATGATTGGAGTTTCGGGGAAAAACGGAGAAGGAAGACGATTTATTTTTTTTTTTTTTTTTTTTTAAAATTCACAACGTACTATAATACGGGAGAGTCTAAATAAAAGAAAAAAAATAATATAATTAATGATAACATAATATCTCTCGGGAAGTCAACCGGCAATCTTAGACAGGTAGTGAGTACGGTCGATATAGTCCCTTAAATGCTAATTTGAAGAATGTAAACTATAATTTTATGTAAACTGTAATTTTGAAATATCGAATCAAGTAATCGGGAAAGTTAATGTCGCCTGGGGGCAAGAGGGCCTCCTTCCGCTAGCCACATCTGTCGACAATCAGGGCAAGTACGCATGGTGACCTTGCGTCTACCACAGCCGTAACAGTACACTTGGTTGCCTTTGGGTTTTGGACACTGGGGACGATGATGACCCAACTCTCCACAATTCCAACAACCGTCTGGATCCCGGCGTTTCCCAACTCCCATCCAATTCAGCAGTGAAGCACGGGCTTGCTCTGTTGTTTCGGGAACCTCCACCTCTGAATTTTCTTCGGACGCATTTTTCTCTGGCTTCAAAGAGAATTTGACTGGGCTTGTAGCGACAGATTGCTCCACATCCGCTTCAGACTGTAGTACATCACTCAGAGAATCAGGTTCTAAGTCCGCTTGCCGTGCCAATTCGATCTCCATAAGGAGAGTGCTCTCTCGACTATCCTCCATTCGGATAATCCGATTCCAGGCTTCACCCAGAATTCTCGACACATTCTCGAGACGTTCGTCGTGCTGTTCGGATTGGGCCCGCTGTGTCCACTCTTGATATTCATGTAGTATTTCTTTGGCCAATTCACGGGATCGGCTGACTCCTTTGTCCCCCGAACACTTCTTCATTACTCTCCCCAGGATGTATCCCAGCAGAGTGGCAATTTTCCTCGCTTCGCTCATTCTCAGTATCTAAATCATCCGGATAACCGGGATCATAATACCTTTTTAGATCGGCAATCGCTACTTTCGGGACTTTAGTACCATCATCAGCTATTAACTCGACAACCACTGGCGAAATGACCCTACTAACCCGATAAGGGCCCTGATAACGTGGAGCAAGTTTAGCTGCAATATGTTGGGAAGAAGAGGACAAAATACGTTGCCTTCTCAATACTAGATCGCCTACTTTGAACGTAATGATATGACGGTGTTTATTATATTGCTTTGCCTCCCTTTGATATGCTTCCTCTAAGGCATACTGGATCCGTTCTCGTAGTTCTGTCAATTTTTTCATGTGTTCTGACCATTCTTCGACGGGACGGGGAAGAATCTCTTCTAACTCCCCAACTTCCGTTCGACGATAGAAACTATGCGGTTTCGGAATTCGCCCAGTATTTAAATAATCGGGACTACAGCCAAGAACTGAGTGATATGCGGTATTATACGCGTATCTAAAGTCCGGGAGATTTACATCCCATGCACGGTGGTCATTCCCCAGGAATGAGACAATCATGGATTTAAGGACACGATTGACCCTTTCCACAGGATTGGCTTGTGGATGGTATGGGGGTGTTGTGGTATGAAGAATACCTTTATCTTGTATCCAAGTCTCTAATGTATTATTCACGAATTCCGTTCCGTTATCTGTCAGGATAACGTCAGGTGTTCCGTGTCGACATACAACAAGATCGTTGAGCTTCTCCTGTATCGCCTTTCCTGTGGCTTTACGTAAGGCACAACATTCGATATATTTGGTAAAAAGGTCTTGGATTACTAATACATACACAAAGCCTGTCTTACTCGGTGGAAATGGTCCCATTATATCGGTAGCAACTACTCCCCAAGGTTTCTCAACCACCCTCCTACCTAACAATCCGTTCGGTGGAGCTTGTACGACCTTTGTACGTTGGCACGTATCGCACCTCCTCACATACCGAGCTACATCTTTAAAGAGACCAGGCCAATAATATGAAATGGCTATTCGTTGGAAGGTTTTGTCAATTCCTAAATGGCCAGCTTGTGGCACATCGTGACACTCATATAAAACTCGCGCCCGTTCCTGTTTCGGGACAACTAATTTCCATTCTATCTCACTGTCTTCGGGAATCAACCGAGTTATCCGCCGTCGTACGTATAATTTGTCATCTACTATCTTCCAATCGGGAAAACGCGCAGGATTAGCCCTCACCTCTAACCACCGTCTCGAATACCAACTATCAGCCATGAAAGGTAGTTGAGGGCCAATTTCTTGGGGACCATTCACATCTAATATTGGTAAAATCATTTCGGGAAATTCGTCCTCTAAGGTGTCGGCAGGAGTATCCAATTTCTCAGACTCATACATACGAGATAGAGCATCGGGAACGTGATGTAATGCCTCTTTCCTATGTTTTACTTCAAAATTATACTGCATCATCTGCAGAGCCCATCGCGCGAGTCTACCTTGAGGATCCTTCAAAGACTTTAACCACGTCAAGCTACCATGATCCGTAATTACCGTAAAAGGATAACCTTCGAGATAACCTCTGAACTTTCGAATCGACCACAAAATAGCCAAGCACTCTTGTTCGGTAACAGTGTAGTTACGCTCTGCATCCGATAATGTACGACTAGCATAGGCAATCGGGTGTTCCACACCGTCTTCGGACTGTGTCAGAACTGCGCCAATTCCAAACGAGCTTGCGTCTGTCTGGAGAGTGAAAGGCAACGAGAAGTCGGGACGAGCTAATGTCGGTGGTTCAACTAAAGCGTGTTTGAGACGATCCATTGCCTCCTGTTGTTCTGCTTCCCATTTCCACGAGTTTTTCTTTTTCAATAACCGAGTGAGGGGTTCGGCAACAGTTGCGAATGCCGGTATGAAACGTCGATACCATGACGTCATTCCGAGGAACCTCCGGAGCTGAGATACGTTAACCGGGGCAGGATACCCATGAATCGGCTTGGTTTTAGCCGGGTCGATCTGTAACCCTCTCTGATTAACCAGAAATCCCAAATACTTCACCTCAGAGCAACAAAACTCACATTTTTCGGGATTGATCAAAAGACCAGCTTCCCGGATCCGATTCAAAACTCTCTTTAACCACGGAAGATGTTCTTCGAAAGTTTCCGTTAAGACTATAATATCATCGAGATACGCAAACGAGTGTGGCTCCATTTCAGGACCAATCAATTTGTCCAAAAGACGTTGGAAAGTTGCGGGAGCATTAGTGAGACCGTAAGGCATTCTTTTAAATTGAAACAGGCCACGACCGGGAACAGTAAATGCTGTGATTTCTCGGGACGACTCTTCAAGTGGAATTTGATGGAAAGCTTGACTCAGATCGATAGTAGAAATATACCTAGCACATCTCAATTTGTCCAGAATGTCGTCCATATGTGGAAGAGGATAAGCATCCTTTTTCGTCACGCTATTAACGCGCCGAAAATCGAGACAGAACCGGTACGTGTCATTCGGTTTCTTTACCATAACAATAGAAGTGCTCCAATCGCTTTTTGATTCCTCTATGACATCCGCCGCGAGCATACGATCTACTTCCTCATAAATCGCGTCTCTAACGATCGGAGTCACCGGATAATAACGCTGTTTAATAGGAGTATTATCTCCTACGTCAATCTTATGTTCGATTAAGGATGTTTTACCAACGGCTTCCGACATCAATGGGATCTCTACTGACAAAAATTCGTTTAATTGGCCCGCTTCAACAACGGTCAGATCTAAAAGAGCAGAACAAATATCCAACCTATCCGATACCTCCACAGATTCGAACCGGTATTCAATTTCAGCACATCCGGAAAAATGCCAAACACGTCGATAATGATCTATAACTAATCCAAGATTATTTAGTGAATCTAAGCCCAATAGGAATGGGACAGGAAGGCTCGGAAACACCCTCGCCACAATTTCACAGCTCCGACCCTCAATTGATATTGGGAAAACTACTTCTTCGTTACAAGAGATCTGTTCGCCATTAGCTATCGTACTCAGCCGCTCTGGGACCTCAGTGCGAACGAAACCCAATCTCGCAAGTAACAAAACTCCCTCCGGACCAACATAGGTGTAAGTCGATCCACTATCGACCATCACCGGTATCTTATGGTTCCTAATTTCTGCTTGAACTACTAGGATCAATTGAGTATGACTATCTATTGACGAACTACAAAAGTCTTGAATAGTTCTTCGATTTGAGAAGTTGAAGAAGAGTGGGGCCAGTTGTGAACGTACGGGAGTCGTATCGGCCCTTAATCTTGACCCCGTTTCGCGTTTCCCGGACAATTGTGTTCCTTGCGTGTGGTTACGCCTGGTTTTCCACAACGGTAGCAATGAAGAGATCGAGGTTCGGTACAACTATTAGCTAAATGTCCCGGTTTCTGACAATTCCAGCATATCAAATCTTTCTTTTCCGAAGTATTTACATCTTGTGTATTACTAGCAGGTTGTGGTCGGGAGGTTTGAGTCGCCGATTTTTGAGCGGAATTATCCTGTGCCCTAGACGGTGTTGGTGAGCGGAAAGACGGAAAATGTTGGCGAGTTTGCCCTCCCGATTTCGGAACAACGGAAAAGTTAACTGACTTCTTCCTGGACTCCGAAGGCGGAGGTTTATAGGCCAAATCGGGAAATACGAATTTCTCGGGAGGAATAGGAGCTATATCCTCGGTGTCATAACTACGCTCCAATTCTACTACCGTTTCTTCTAACTCATCCATTGTAGACAGATTTTTTCTACGTATTAGAATTCTCAATCGCGACTGGAGATTATGATGTGCGTAGCTTACTCGTTCTTGTTCTCCCATTGGTGGTTCAACGCGGTCAAACATCGTTCTCATACAGGTTAAATAATTCGCGACCGGCTCGAATTCTCCTTGACGCCGACGCGTAATCTGATCCCGCAACGTGAACTGAAAATTCGGATCTCCGAACCGAGTACGTAAAGCAGTGACACAATCAGCCCACGATCCCCATAATTGTCTCTTGTTCCGGAACCAATGAATCGCAAATCCCTCCAAAAATGTTGGGAGGCAATTCAATAAATCCCGATCAGAAACTGCGACCATCGCGCGACGCTCTTCAATTTGAACCAGGAAAGTCTCTATATCCTCTCCTGCCAAACCCGAAAATTTTAAATTCCATTTCCTTATTGTATCATACGCAGGGCGGGATGTGATCGATAAATCAGGTGGAAGTTCGGTCGTCACCGGCGTAGATCTGTGTACGATGTGATCTTCATTAATTACAGGAACCGCCTCCGACCACTCCACCTCAGTACGATTCAAACGACGTGGTATCGCTCCATTTTGAGAACACCCACTGGACATAATTGTACTCGTAGCTTGGGTGGTGTGTAGGAAGGTCGATGTGGCATTCACATATTGATTAACCGGGAAATTATTTATTGATAACGGGACCGACGTGACGCTAGGCCCTGTTGTTTCTATTCCCGAATCCGTAACTCTACTATTCCCGTTATCTGCTGGTATGGAAATTGAAACAAAATCATTTATCGGGCGCGATTCGACACACGTTACAGGGGGGTACACAAAACTAACTCGATAGTGAGAGGTTGTGTGAGGTGCTTCTGTGCTACGATCTATTCTGTTTGAAATTGTAGAACGAACTCGAGGATCGAAGGCAAGATCTAATGCGTTTCGAGCATGCCATTCGGTAAAACCAGTCTCATCATATTCAGGACTAAACGGTCGCCGAATAAGATAACGTAACCGACCCAACATCTCTTGCCTATTCCCTTCTGTGGAAGCGTGTCGTCTCGCAAGTTCAGTACGGATATTCTCATCCGAAAGTTCGTCCAACAAACGCACAGAATAAATTCCTTCCCGTTGAGCCATTTCAAATTCCCAAATTTTTCAATAGGCCAAATTAAATAATTTTTCCAAAAAGTAAACTAAGTCACTATTTTATTCACCAGTGGTTGTGCGAGTTGGGCGTGAAATCAAACAGGACTATAAGCCGAAATAATCAGAGTTATAACAATTACAATGAAATAAAATCAAGGAAATTTCAATAATCAACATCATACAAATGACGGGCCTCAGGCTGCAATTTCTCGCGCCACGGATAATCCCGATTGTTTACAAAGCGCAATATTCTACTAATTTTAACTTATCCAACTGTTTAATATTCCTAATTTATCTTAATTCCGGAAAAAGATTATTAACCTAAAAGCGCTTTAACCAAATTAACGTCCCAATGACGTATTTTCCAAAGTTCCAAATTCCAATGTAAAATAACGATTGTCCGTTATAATATTTTAAATTACATCCAAATCCCGTTCTCTTTTTCTCCTTTCAAAATATCAATTTTAAAGAATTGGTAGCCAAAACACTATATTTAGTGACTCGATCAAATTATTTCCGACAATATGAATTCGTAATAAATTAATGTTGCAAAAGGTTAACGTAAAAAAAATAATTGAGATTCACAAAAAAAAATTATTAAACAGCCTAGATAGAGAACGAATCCGTTCATCACGGTAAAAATGTGAAAATATAACTTACTAAGAAATTTAATATCGAATTTTATCGAAAGTTATTGACTAAACAAAAATTTTAATCGGGAAAATCAAATTTAACCTAAGGTTTTAGAACCTCACGAACTGCCATAGTTAAATAGCGAAATTTAAAGAAATAACAACTATAGTTCCGATATAAAATATTAGAGAGCGGTTATATTATTGATAACAACAATAATGAATGATGAGTCGCTAAATGTTCAAAAACTTACAAATCTATCAAAAGATTATCTCCTCTTATAAATTCTATGAAGCTTTTTCTCTATTATCTCTCTTCGCTCAACTTCTACCTCTACCGCTGCTGATCCTCGAGATATTTTTCCTCTTATATATTCGGGATATTATTTGGTTGTTTGGTGAAATCCGGGAATCTATATTTCTATTGCTTCAGTGACCTGGAGCGTCCGACGGGCGAGAAAAATGAAAGATTAGTGTCCAATATAACGTAAAAAGAAAATAAATTTCAAGAAGTTTTCCGTAACGTCTGTCAACGTCGAAAATCAAAACTGAAAAAACAAAAATGGTCAAAAAAATAACACTAAACAAAAAGGAACATAAAACACAAAACATAAGGAAAAATCAGTTAAATTGTCAAAAAGAAATACAAAAACACACAAAAAAAAAAAACAACCAAAAATTCTCAATAATTAAATAAACAAATAAATAAATAATTTTCAAATACCAAAAATCAGAATAATCAATTTAAATAATCAGTAATTTGAATTATGTATTACCAAGTACATGAAATGATAACGGGGATTTCCCAAAGTTGATTTACGGAACAATATGATCTAATTTTATTTCAAGAATATTATTTCGATCGAGGCGAGCGCAATGATAAAATTTTGTGGCTCTTATTGTCGTCAAGGCCTCAAAATTTCGTGACAAACACGTGAACACGTAAACACGGCCGGCGAGCGAGAACGAAAAGAAAGAGAGAAAGAAACATAAACACAAACGCGTGATTCTAACGCGCGTTCCGATGTCGCGAAGCAACTACAGCCGAAAGGAAGGAAAAAAAAACTTTCAAACCACTCGAATCTTCATCGAATATTTTCACTAACTTTTGATCTTAAATATTTCACTGAAACTCTCAACTGAAAATTCTGCCAATATTCCCGTAACGATGTAAAACCTCGCGATGAAATTTTCCCAACTGGCCCCACGTCGGGCGCCAAATTTGTGACCACAATTTTTGTCAAACAAAACTTAATGTCACAAAAGTCGTTCTCTCTCTTTCTCGATTTATTTTACCGGAGAAAAACTCCGTGGGCGCCAGTCGCAACGCGACTCGACAAAGAGAGAAAAAGACGGTTGACCGGCTTTACTCAACGGGAAGGGCGGGGTAGTCGGAAAATAAATGGCCAAATTATCAGTGAGAAATATGTAATCAATCTTATTGTTCCTTTTGAAAAATTTACGGAAAAATAATTCCAACAATTATCTTCTACTTCGATGAGAATTTATCGGGAGATTTACGCAATAATAACGAGAGAAAGAGTCGCGAAGTCACACTGCGATCTTCACACACGCACCCGATCGGGATCCTACACTCGCTATAAAAAAACTATACCGAGCTCGTTGATTCTGTCGCGGTTCTACTCGCGGTCAGAATATCAAAGATTTTAGTTTTCTTTTCGAGAGGAAAATGAAATCACCGGGCTCCCGCTATTCGGTAACTCGGCCGAGCTATAATCCACGGCGCACGATCGAAATCCCGATCCACTCTCTCTCTCCCTCACACACAATTATACTAACTCGCGACTCCTTCCCACGTTTTCTCGAACAATCGTTATAGTACGACGACACAAAAATTTAGAGATTTCGCGACGGCCACGCAACTTTTTCACGACTTTACTTTAGAAGAAATTGCCTCGCGAGATCGACACGCGAACAACTACCGGCTGAATTTCCACGTGGTAGAGTCACCGCCGTGACCGCGTTTTCTCGAGTCTTTATTCCGGGACTAAATACGAATTATTCTTCCCGTTTTATACAAGAGCGAATCTAATTAAGAATAATAATTCCCGGGAGGAGTTACTTTATTTTCCTTGCAAGAATCCACCGAACAAAACGGACAATGGAAGACAAAACTCACGTTTCTGTCTGTTCTCTAGGAATCACGTCCAGCCCGCTCGATACTTCACGAAAATCTGTCGAAGTCCGGCCTCGTTCCGTAGCGCGCTATCACCCCTCCTCTCCCTCTTCGCTCACTGAGTGACAGGTGCGTCACTCGAAATTTTCGACGTTAGGCGTTAGACGGGGCCCCGAATTTTCGCGGGATTGAATATTTTAATTTTTGATGTTAGCTATAACCCCTGGCCTATATTTTACATTTATTGTCGCGAATACTAACGGGAAAGAGGAGTATTACAACGTCGGATCCTGGATTCTCGATGTTAGATCCTGAAACTTCAAAAGGGTTCGACGTCCCTCCAGACAGGACTCCCCTGGTTTCGGCACTGCTACGACGATGACTCCTTCCGAATTTCAAATTCTCGATCTTCTCGAATTTTCGAAGCTATGTCCGAGCGTGTATCGTGGAATTGTGTGTGTGAGTGTGTTGTACGGGACGTAACGGTATTCTTGCGTACGAGCCCTGCTCGAAGTACGCCGACGTTTTGAATGTTTTGTCCCTTGGATTATGATTTTCCAAAAATTCTATCTTCCCTGCCTATTTCCTCCGGATAGCTCGCATGGAAACAAATAAAATAAGTCGCTTAGCGACAATTAATTATTCTGTAAAAGTCTCGATTTTATAAAGGTTTTGCGAAGTCGTTGTGTGGCCAAAGTATCGAGCGTTAGAGACGGGAGGAGATTTTTCCCCGAGCCTTCGATTTAGCTTTTCTTTCCTTGACAGTGTTGACAAAAAAAAACTGTCACAATATATATAATAAAAGATATTTCTAAAAAAATCCATTCCGAAATTTTTTTTTTCTCCGATCCAAGGTCATGCGCCATGATGATACGTGTAGTAATAATGTTTTTTAGTCATAACATACCTGTAAAAAAATTAATAAGCCAGTTATAGGTGGTGCCGCGATTTACCGATTATTTAACTGTTTATATCATCACTGTTATTAGTTATTTTAATATGTTATCTTATTTAAAGCTCAAATTTTGTTTTGTACGGCGGGATATTCTTCTTATCAATCCATTTGTGGTACGTCGATATTGTTTTTGGGTTAGATTTAAAAGAAAAAATGACAATGTTTTCGTACGCTTAATAATAATAAAACCAGTCAATAGATACAAATTATTTATTAAATGTTATTATACGGTTATTCGATTTAAATAATATTTTTAAATATCATCGGTTAGCACCCACTAATCATCCTTCAATGTTAATTCATATGCTTTTTTCGATGTTGGCCATGTGGTATCTTTAAATTGATAACCACTGGGAGCCGTAGAATGAGCGACTCTGGAGGGTTCTCTGTGACGTCACGACCCCTCCTCGCCGCTACGTCCCCGGCCCATAAGCGTGTCAATGAGACAACCTGTGTAGTTTAGGAACCTTAGGCACGGCCAAACTAAATTTAAGGAAATATGACAAAAATACATTGGATTAGACATTTTTATTTGATAAAAGTTTTAAAAAATTTATTGGAATTTATTTACATTCAACCAATTATTCATTTAAATAAATCTATGTTTAGAAAGAATTCACGGAGAAAAGAATGACACAATTAACTGATTATCACGAATTTATCAAGCACACGATACACACATCCCAAACTTCGCAATGTCAAAACAATATAACCCTTTTTCATAATATCTCGGTTATATAGCGACGAGGTGGAGTTGCTGGCATGTGACGTCAGTCCACGACACCGCCGTGAAGTTAGCCCCAGGGACATAAGGCCTTTGATGGTATTATATACATACACGTCACATTTATAAATGTGTTGGTAGTTTTTGCATAATCTTGAGCCTGTGCAAAGTTTTTTCTCAGCAATTACGCTACTGATCGTGTTGGATTCGGGCTCATTCGAAAGGGATTTTGAAAATTAGTCTCCAAACTAATTTTCGCTTAATGAAACATCTCTTGAACTCAACAATTCTAGAAAATGACATGCCAGTTTTACCCCCACCACTGCGAATCAAGAGACTCGGTAGAGTCTCGGGACAAGTACATTGACAGCCCTGTCGTCTGGTGGCCTGAGGCTCTCGCCGAGACTATACTTTCTCTGAATAAAACGATTCGCGGTGGTAGGGGTAAAATTCGCATGTGATTTTCTTAAATTACGAAACTCATGAGTTATGTATGGTTTTGAAAATTGAATTTTCAGCTAATTTAAAAGTTCTCTGTCGAATGAGCCCGAAATCATCATGATCGGTGACGTAATTTCTGAGAAAAAACTATGCATGGGTTTAAGATTATGCAAAATAAGACATTAAGGATTTAGTGTATCTGTAAACGCGTACTCCAACCGCTACAAACATAGGTCCCTTGGCCCCCATGATCACTAATCCCCGGTGAGAGAAATTTTGTTGCAACCAATGAAGAGTGAGAAAATTTCTGGACCAATGCCATTCAATGAAAAAAGCAAGGAAGATTGGCGAAAAGCTAAGGAGCTGGAGACCTCGAAAGTCACCAGCCGAAGTTCACGTCATGTTGACGTTTGGGGTTATGATGTTATGAAGTGCGTGCTGGAAAATAAAAATAATTTTCGCGTCATCTGACGAAGTGCATATTAATATTTATTTAGTTAAAACTTGGGGTATACTAAACCGGTATGAATGGAGACTGTGACTGAGACTTGGGGTATACTCGGCCGCATGAATGGAGACTGTGATCTGTGTGTGAAAATAAAAAATATAAAAATATGCGAGATGCATATGTCAACGAAACTTTTCAAGATTTCATTATTTCGTTCATTGGAAATAAGTGTCAATTGGGATAATCTTTCAATTAAACCAGAGTGCGCGGAATATTATCAAGTGTAAATACATCGTCATTTGCGTCATTATATATCATGTATAATAAAATGTAGGTTATATATGCGAGTTCCCTTTGATAGCTGTGTGGTAACGAACCGACCGGGGTTTGACGTTACGAAGTGCGGGACAAATGTAACAAATGTTCGCACAGTTAGTGAATAATAATATAAATAAAGCAAATCAGTTTATCAAAAATAGCTCTGGAAGTTGTAAGGACAAATGTTCGTCAATCTATAATGTCAAGATTTCTTTTTGCGATCTGAAATATTATGGTTGATAATTAATAAAACAAGAACACACGGAACTGTTAGTATATAATGTGAGAAACTCCAATCGAATAAATGTTTTCTAATTTATTCCTTGTGTCATCATTATTTTTGAATATTCCCATATTCCTATTGAGTTTGGCTCTACTCTTTCCGATCCTTGTTTTGACTCCATTGGTTTGCAGCGGATCGATACATATTTGATAATGAAAGCCTGCGGGCTGAGCTCTATTATTACCGCGCATCACTCCAGCGCATAGGTGTCGCGCCGACAGGCGCCTGGGGCGACACTGCCTCACGTGGGACAGCGTCGCCGAACGAGAAACGAGTAGTGCGTTTCGGGTCTCGGCAAGAGAGGACACGTATGGCCTTGAGGTTCCGGTTGTGTGTGCGACAAGGACACGTAGTGAGTGGGTCGTATCTGGGTGTGGGTGGCGGTTCCGTGGCACCGACGGTTTGTCCGACGGTATAGGCTGTGTGCCTGTTGCATTAGGGCCACGCGCTCGGTATACTGACTCTAAATAGTGTACGCGTCTGTGTGACTGCCCGCCATCTTGCGAAGCGCCGAGTCGCCACGCGGTACGCGAGGCGTCTTCTCCGATTCACATCTCAGCTCCGATTCTCTCTCTCTCGCGATGAAATTTTACTATGTCATCTAGGCATTCTAATCCAACCTTTATATTATGTAATTTAGCAAATAAACTACTGATTATCACGTATCCGCTTAAGAACCTGTACTATTTGTTCCTTATTATATTATTAATTCGTTGCCTGAGATGTGTCCTATGATTTTCTACTATTTCTTCATGCTGATTGTGGTAACGTGATTCAAGAGGTTTTCAACTATGATTATCAATCGCACATTTTGTACATCAGATTCTCAAAACAGTTTCTGGTCCTGATATAAGTGTAGTTATTCGTTTTCCACCTGGTTTGTCGAGTAATAAATTTTGAAACTTGTTCGAAAAAGTCTTTGGATGCTTTTTTTGCTGATAATATGAAAAGTTGAATCTTCGGAATGCCGTAGCCAAACACAAATTTTGACAACAATACTTATGAAATGACGTGTATGTTGAGTATTCCTATTCTGCAAACTGCAAATGTGGAATTATTAGTGAAAACATTCATTACGATAAGCCTACAGTTGCTAACAAGGAAACATAGGGAGGTCGACCCCTCCGATTTTGATCAAATTTATATATGTTGTAGTACATCGAAAACTAAGAGACACGTATTTTTTCTTATCGACCCATAAACGGTTTAACGGGGTGAAAACAACCCCCGAAGATGGGCACCTCACGGGGTGGTTTCTCAGTTTTGCATATAAGCGCTTTAGGTATTCGAATGAAACCAACGCTAAAATATTTATATTGATAAATCATCGAAAACGCGCCCAAGACTTTTTAGGGGAAAGGGTTTTTAAGGGGTGAACAACCTCTAATTCGAAAATTTTATTCTGTACCATAAAAACTATTCTTCCGATTCGAACGGTACCAACTGCATTTTGTAGAGGTCGAAAAATTAGTCGATACGTGTTTCGGGGTTTTTCGGAAAAATTCGCTTTTAAGGTGGTAAATCACCCCTTTCGTCGTAATACCTTATATCATTACAAAAAACATTTTTATTCTTAATTATATTGTTGTACGGTAGCTCGACAACTTATATATATTATTGGAATGTCTTCAAACTCGAAAATAAGTTTACCTTTGACCATATTTCTACGCGAGATCATCCCCGTATCGATAATTTCCACATCGCCCCTTTGTGAGTTACGATTTAATTATTATGAATGGAAATAAAGCATAGATTTAAATGTGATAAGCTATAGACCATAGAATGTTGTACATTCGAAAGGAATTCCTGCCGCAGAGCCCCGTTCAGAAAAATATAGAAAATTAGATTTAATTATAAAGTATAGTATGTATATCCATATTAAATGATGTGAACACTCCATGCTACGCTTTTAACTTTATATAAAGAGGATGGATCAGTCGGTATATCGCAACCGTGAGTGCGAGCGAGATAGCTGCAAATTTCGAAATCGAAATTCTTTGACACAGTTTGACCGATTAAAAAAAGGCTCTGTCAGTCGATTTTTGCCATCGTTCTGCGTAGGCTGACAGAGCTTTTTTTTAATCGATCAAACCGTGTCAGAGAATTCCAATTTCAAAAATTCCAAGTGAGGTTAGTCGACTGATCCATACTCTTAAATGATACATCAGAGTACAACGGAATAAAAATATCACGGCTTTGATATCCATCGCCGATTACCAAACTCCAAAGTGTCTTAATCGTGATTTTATCGTGATATGACTGTTATTCGGAAGATAGATATGTGCGTAGTTATAGTTGTGCGTAGGTTGTAGCCTTGTGCCATCTGTCTCCTTGTTTATCGTTCTGCCAAGCGTGCTTATCTGGCTTGGGTGTTGCGTATATTTTCATATTCCTGAAAGCAATTTTTGGAGACAAATATCAGTTCGTCACGGGATATTCAAGTGAAATATACACCGCTATTGCACGCGTAATACAAAATGATTGTAAATCCATTAAATGTTATACGACTTTTATTGATCACGTTTGAAGCGATGAACATTGCTGAAAGCCCAATCAATAATGAAGAGCGGGAATTGAAAGAAAATATCGAAAAATTTTTACTGCAAAGTATACAAGATTTTACCGGAATGAAATATATTGAAGAAAATACTTTAGATTTTCAAGAGCCTAATAAAGAGTGTGAGACGAATCCTATAGAAGATAATGCGATGGAATGGAGTCGTGGAATACCATACGATATATGTTCGACCGATGAAGAAGATTTGAGCTATGATTATAAAAGAAGAGCAGTTGAATTTTGGAGGAGCGGAAAGAAAAAGAACTTAAGCGTAGACACTGTTAAACACCGATTCAAAAAAGTGACATCTAAAAGTTAATTAAAACGTTGGGCTCATCAAGTCAACAAAGGTGGAACATACATGGAAAAACTAGCTCGCATATCTCAATATACATTGGAAAATATGAAGAGTGCTGTTGATGCCGACTTAATTGTTCATGATGTGGATCTTCGGAGGTGGGCCCTACAAGCACAAAAAGAGATGGGATTTGAAGACGCTGGGAGTTCAAGGCTTCCGATTGGTGGTTGTTGAAATTTAAGAAAGCTCACCGTATAACATCTCGAAAAATTAACAAATTTGTAACCCGAAAAACTGTAGAGGAAGGAGCAGATTTGCAAAGAGATGCAGATAACTTCGTTAATGAAATTAAATCTCTTCTTGAACAATATGGTTTACAAAACATATACAATTCAGACCAAAGTGGGTTTCAATTAGAAATGCATTCAGGACGAACATTGGCAGTAGAAGGCACAAAACAAATCGAATGCCTTGTGCAGTCAGTGTCTTCGACAACTCACAGCTACACTATACAGCCCACAATATCTGCAGAGGGAAAATTACTATCGCCACTTTTCATTGTTTTGAAAGAACCTTCCGGAACATTTGGACCAATTATAGAGACGACCTTATTCAAACCAAGTAATATCTTTTTGACTGCTTCCAAGTCAGGAAAATTCACTTCAGGTATTTGTATACCCTACCTTCTTTTGTATTTTCAGCTATAAGAAAAAAAAATTGTTTCAAAATCTGTCAATTCTACATATGCAAAGAAAAATTAAAACAAACGTTATCTTGAATTTTGCAGATCACTTTAAGATGTGGCTGGAAAAGGTCTTTTTCCCTAACATCGGTTCAAAAAGCGTACTTTTGATAGATTCATGGAGTGGACATTGCACACAAGTAGTCAGGCAGGTTACACCGATTGGAAAAAGCATCAAAACAATGATCATACCAAAAGGTACAACCGGAAGAAGTCAACCACTCGATGTATATGGATTCAGAATATGGAAGAATTTTGCTCGACATTTTTCAGACACTGTCTTGTTACTCGATTATGATCTCAAACTACCTTTAAGAAATAATACCCTAGGGAAAAAAAGGTTGGGACAAGTACATTGATGGTCTCTTGTTTCTGGATGACATAGAAAAAAGATTCAGAACCAGGAAAAAAATTCTATAGATATAATAAACGAAAAATTGAAAAGTTCAATAAAATTCAACAAAAATAACAAACAACCAAAAAAAATTCTATAAGGAGAAATAAAAAATTTTCAAAAAAATTCATAAATATTGAACAAATTGAAAAATGTACTATCCAAGTTACATGCAGTATAAAAATGTATGATATCAATTGGAGGCCGAGTTTTTATTGATAATTTGGAATATTTATCGAACAAATTGGAAACTTTAATGAAATTCATGATAATTATTTTCACGAAAAAAGTTAATGAAAAAAAAGTCATAACGGAAGTTACGTGCAGTACTAAAATGTATTATATCAATTCGAGGTCAAGTATTTATCAGTTATTCGAAATATAATCTCCGGCGACAAATGAGCGTTGAGAATCCTTGTCGGGCTCACAACGTTTTATCAAAATTACTAAAAAATCAATGGAAATAAAATCATCAAAAATTCACATGAAAGTCATTCGTTACTTCAACAAGGTACACACTTTAAAGAATCGATTCCCCTCCGACTTTCAGGATCCCCTGGTAGTATTCACAACATTCAACGTCGATTGGATCGGTACAAATAATGTTCAAATACGTCTTAAACGTACTTGTCCGGCCCATCACTTTTTATTCAAATTGCTCATTCGAAAACAAATCAGGGCTATAATGACAAATATAATAAAATGGAAAGAAATAAAAATAATATCTCCAAGTAATTTGAACTTGATTGTTCGCAAGTCCGTATAGCAATAACCACTTCTCATTTTCTTCAGTGAACACTGTAACAACGATTTTCCCGAAGAAGGTACGATCGGTCCCTTCTCGGCTCACGAGCTGCGCCTCCTCATGAACTCACTGGCAACGAAGATGGGATGGGCGCCAGGTACAGAGCACTGCCGAATTACTCGACTTGATTTTTCCCCTTCTCGCGATGTTAACTTAATTAAACAAAAGAATAACAAGTTCCTGAGGGACACACGTGACCGAGGACGGTCCGGCTACTCAGCTTAGCTAAGGTACGAAAGGTAGAGGAGGGGGGATCCTTGAGAGAGGGTAGCGATGGTCGCAACACGAATTACAGCACAAACAAAATATAGCCGAAACAACGGGAAATTAAATGTTAAATAACAGTTTATTCTGTCAGATCGAATTTACACTAATGGACAAAATCGAAGGAGATCAAATTAACAGAGTTGGTTGTGCGGTCGAGATACGAAGAATGATAAAGAGCGCAGGTTCGAATACTAGTATTCGCACGTTTACAGGCTTCGCCGAGTCCGAGTAGGTAATCGCCGATCACGCACACGGTCCGACCGGATTCCGCAGGTAACGAGAGATAATCGCGAAAGTGTCATAGGCAACATAGGCAAGGCAATGGACACTAGGTAACCCTAAAGTAATTCGCGAGAGCATCATAGGCAACATAGGCAAGGTAGTTGACGCTAGGTAACCCTAAAATAATTCGCGAGAGCGTCATAGGCAACATAGGCAAGGTAATTGACGCTAGGTAACCCAAAAATAATTCGCGAGAGCGTCATAGGCAATATAGGCAAGGTAATTGACGCTAGGTAACCCTAAAATAATTCGCGAGAGCGTCATAGGCAACATAGGCAAGGTAATTGGCGCTAGGTAACCCTAAAATAATTCGCGAGAGCGTCATAGGCAACGTAGGCAAGGTAATTGACGTTAGGTAATCCGAGAGGTAACGCGCGAGTATCACAAGTAACAGCGAAGGAAACTTCGGTCAGGCGGAAGGTACGCCGAGATTTCCTCACATCTCGAACCGATACAGTAAATAAAAGCGAGAAATAAATGAGAAAATAATGCGGAGAAACT
The DNA here is from genome assembly GCF_019457755.1 of Venturia canescens. Lineage (NCBI taxonomy): Eukaryota > Metazoa > Arthropoda > Insecta > Hymenoptera > Ichneumonidae > Venturia > Venturia canescens. The sequence continues at coordinate 27,729,623 of NC_057422.1, forward strand.
ACGCACGAATAAAGTCCTGATGCGATCCACGACACATTATTCGAGCCGATACGCGGTAACGAAGGACGAAGAAAGGAACGAAATACAATTAATACAATACGAGGTGTGAGCCACCATACAAGCCGTAGCGCGAACGTAAGAGCGAGAGAGACGCCGCGAAAACATTGCGCGACCGAGCGCGCTCGCTAGCGACCTTAGCACGTGCAGGGAGAGAGAGATACAGCGACTCGAAAAATAATGCGTGGAAATTTCGAACGCGCAATCGGCAAAATTGAAAGAACATTATAACGCCTGTTTTTTACAGTTATTCTATATTTAGGGACCAAACTAATATCGAGCTCGTTCACCTAATTGAGCCACAAAATCAAAAGGACTGGAGAAGCGGGAAGTACCGGCCACAATCCCGCTCGGTACCGCAATCCACGCGTCCCCACTAAATCGCAATAAAACCAACTCATAATCCGGAACGATATTCCGAAATTACACTAAACGAGAACGGAAGGCTCAACGAGATGAAAGAACTCGTGGAGAGAAAGACGGACTTACCGAGGAACAGCTCGCCACAAAGGAAAGGCACGAAGAAAGATCGATGACGCAGCAATTTGGGACGTGGCTCGCCGATCGGGTGCTCGGAAGTAGACTAATTTATGCGAGCGAGCTGCTCTCGGAGCCCGGCGCTATCCCCACCACTCGGGTATCACATCGCAGTGCTCGGGTGCTAGGCGCGGCCGAAGTGTGGGCCCCGGCTCACGCTTTCGCGGCAATTTTGAAAGTGGAAGCGTGCGCGAAATTGATTCTCCGCCGCGCTTCTTACTGGATGAGTCGCTGATACTCTACATCTTCGTTCTCGCTTCCCCCGCTTACTCGGATAGTGCCTCCCGATTTGACGATCGTGGTCCGGGCATCTTTCCTCTTGGGGATCCGGCGGGCATCTCTGAAAGGCCTCCCTCACGACCCTGGGCGTCCCACAGGATCACGGTGGGCCCACCACCAGGCAATACAGCACCTCTCCCCCAGGAAACTCCCCCGGACCCCACTGGGCGAGGCGCCGTGTCTCACGGACAGCGATACCCAAATTCACGGTCTAGCGGACGGTGCAACTCTCGGTTCCTTCCGCGGGAAGGGCACGGGCGGCGTTCACAAGTGGCCTATGCCAGCGTGTCCCTTCAGCCGTCCGCGGGCCGAGAGTGATGTTTTATGCTCGAAGTTTTGGGAGGAACAATCCTCTTAAGCGAGATCGGGTAGAACGAAGAGCCACCTCACGACGTATCGAGCGATGTGTGAGTCCGAAGCGATGGAGGCAACACCGAAACTTTCACGTGAAAAGAGCAGCTGAAATACTAATCAGATTATGACATTACGAGAACTACTCGGACCAATTCAAATTTTCCTCTCTCTCTCTCTCTCTCTGCCCCAGCACGCAGTAGGTAATGAGTCTCGCGCGGTAAATAGCGCTCCGCAGGTAAAGTAGAGAATTCTTAATACAAACTTAAAACTACGCAATGAGGAGTTCCCCTTCCGAGCACCACCCGAAGAGTCGTAGCGGCGTCCACAGGGCCGTAAACCCGGTCCACTGGTCGACACGATTCGTACGAGTGGCGGGTCGAATTGTCACGTCACAACACAAAATCCAAAAATATCACATGCAAGCTAATCATTTCTTGCTCTATGGTGGCAGAGACTTATAAGAAAATCGATTCTTTTCAGACTTTCAGGAGCTTCTGATATTATTCACAATATTCGACGTCGATTGGATCGTTACAAATTATGTTTAAATATGAGTTAAAAGTACTTGTCCGGCCCAACACTATTTATTGAAATAAAAATCAATCATAAAAAAACGAAATTGTACGGCAGAATCCGGTTAAAAATGTATTGAAATGCGATTTATTATTAGTTTAATGTTCTTAATAATAGTATAGGTTAGTTATACCGAATGAAATTCGTTCGCTGGAAGAAGTGAGAAGTAAAAATTGCCGTCATTCCAATACAAACTGGGGACTTATTTTTGGAAACTTGAACATATTTAATGTGCAAAATGTTTTTTATTTATCGATGCACAAAAACATCCCTTGTATAGTACAGGACAATTCGTTTCCATTCTTATTAAATTAGTGCACTTGAGGGAAAATTACTTGAAGATAACTCTCTAAATTCCCTCTGCATGAATATTTGTGCTCCATCAGTTCTAGAAGAGCCCTGATTTTTATTTGAATAAACAATTTTAATGGAAAGTGATGGGCCGGACAAGTACTTTTAACTCATATTTAAACATAATTTGTAACGATCCAATCGACGTCGAATATTGTGAATAATATCAGAAGCTCCTGAATGTCTGAAAAGAATCGATTTTCTTATAAGTCTCTGCCACCATAGAGCAAGAAATGACTAGCTTGCATGTGATTTTTTTGGATTTAAAAGCTTCTTAAAAAAGTTCCATTATGTTGAAATTTGGAGTTACTCATAAATTACTTGTCCTTCGATTGATATCATAAATTTTAGTGCTGCACGTAACTCAAATGGTAACTTTTTTCAATTTATTAGAAAATACTTGGCCTCGAATTGATATAATAAATTTTAATGCTGTACGTAAATTAGATGGAATTTTTTAAAATTGATTTAGCCCTTCGAATCAAATAAGAAGAATGAGGCATCGGTTTCCAAAATGATTTCAAGCGTGATTTTTCGGTTTTTATTTTTTACTTGTTATTAGATTCTTTTAACACTTTAAAAAATAGATACAGTTTAGTTTTTTTTAAAGATAATGCTTTTTCAAGATTTGTGAAATTTTTTTCAAATTGTTCTGTATTTTTTTTATAAAATAATTTTTTTGCCCATTTTTTATAAAAATTTTGTTTTAAAGTTTTTTTCATGGATGAAATTATCAGCAAACGAGGGACCATCAATGTACTTGTCCCAACCTTTTTTTTCCTAGGGGAAGTTTATGGTTTGATATCACGTCTTTTTTCTCAAAAGTTCCTTATTTATGTTCAGTTGACTATGGGATTTTAGTTTAAATTTCTATGAATTATTTATGATTTTCGTCTTATAACGTTGGTTTTCACGAAAAAAGACCTATTTTTCGTCAAAATTGTACTGGACATATTTCGTCACAGGTCTGTCCTCGGACTTCGGCGATTTTTTCCCTTGTACTCTAATATGTTTTGTCAATTAGGAACCCAAGAGCACGGCCGCAAGCGGGTTGGAGGCCGGGATATGAATTTCGGCTTATAGCGTAGGTTTCCACGAAAAAAGACCAATTTTTCGTAAAAATTGAACTGGAAATATTTCGTCACAGGTCTGTTCTTGGACTTTGGCGATTTTTTTCCTTGTACTCTAATATGTTTTGTCAATCAGGAACACAAGAGCACGGTCGAAAGCGGGTTGGAGGCCGGGATATGATTTTCGGCTTATAACGTTGGTTTCTACAAAAAAAGACCTATTTTTCATCCAAATTGTACTGAAAATATTTCGTCACAGGTCTCTCCTTGGACTTTGGCGATTTTTTTCCTTGTACTCTAATATGTTTTGTCAATTAGGAACCAAAGAGCATGGTGAAAAGCAGGTTGTAGGTCGTGATATGATTTTCGGCTTATAACGTTGGTTTCCACAAAAAAAGACCTAAATTTCGTCAAAATTGTACTGGAAATATTTCGATAAAGGTTTGTTCTTGGACTTTGGTGATTTTTCTCCTTGTCTTCTAATATGTTTTGTCCATTGGAAACTCAAGAGCATGTAGCAATGCGTGTTGCGGGCTGAGATATGATTTCCGGCTTATAACGTTAGTGAAAAGAAAGGAAAAGAGAAAAGATAGATCAAATTCAAGACACAACGAATACAACAGAATTGGCCATTTTTAAATGTCGTTTTTGCATTCTGAATCTAGACATTTTCGTGTCATCCAAAACATGCCCCCGATGAAATATATTTCCAAAGTTTGCAAGTGGCCGCGGAGATCCAATTATATCTACAGTTTGATAGTTGCAGAAAAAAGGCACCCGGAAACATTTATTATGTCAGAATTCAAAGAAGTAAAAAAAACTGAGCATACTTGATTCAACAGAGCAACGGAATTCAAAGACGTTTAAGGTACCTGCATTGCTTGTGGAGGAAAACAATTTCATTTCAGGATAATTTTGAAATAAATTAGGAAATTCAGAAATTTAGCATAGAATTTAGGAAAAGGAAAATTAAGATAATTAGTAAAGCTGAAAACTTTTGTGATGAATTTTTGAAATTACATGTTACGGTTGGAGTAAAAAATTTATTGTTTTAAATGATTTTCTATATTCGCATTTTCAATAAATAAATTTAAAAAAATGTTTAACTGTGAAAAAATATGAGATCTATTGTAACATATACAGTGTATGAATTACGTTTCCTGTAGGAATTTTGAATTTTGGAAGTAAAAAAAAATGAGATCATTTTCTAACGTAGCCAAGTACAGTGAATGAATTAAGGTTCTTGTGGAATTCATTCGTGTACACTTTTAGCCCTAATCCCTCACTTATTCAGAAAAATTTTCCAGCAAACGTCACAGAGCAACAAAGGTTTCTCGAATGATTCTGCAATTATTAATAGATTATCATCTGTTTTTATGCTAGCTCGGGTTATAAAGCTGAAACAGTTTACGCGTACAAGTGCATGCATTGTATCTATACGATGTACTGCACAAATTCATTTTCAACATTACACACAAGCTTGGCGTGCATGGTTTTCAATCGGAAGCTCGGGAAGAGACAATTGTTCAAATTTACTATGAAAACAATAATTAATTAGTATTGTATGAACGATTGTGAAAAAAACCGATCCCCCAATAAAATATGAGAGGCCCTGTTATATAATGATTTGGTAAACAATACAGATGGGTGAAATTTGTGGATAAAATTGAACAATTAAACGAACGGATAAAGAAATGAAATCAATCAATCCCTTTATATGCCTTTATCTTGTACGGATACATACGGCCATTCTTTCATGCCCATACGCATTCTAATTTATCCACGCGTCACTTTCACTCGTTCGTCCGTAAACTCATTTTTTTACCAAATGGGCAGATGATTGGATGAATTACACAAGTACTGAAATGGATGAACAAAGAAGTAAGTTGTGTAAACATTGATTTGAGAAAAGAAAACGCGTTGAATACGAAACATTTGGAGTAATGAATTTAAAACTGAAGACAAGTACATTTATGTCCCCTGGACAGCCCTCGTCAAATATTAATTCATTACAACGTATGAAAAACTATGATCAAAAAAAATTCAACACCTATAAAAAATTACAAGCTCGTCATAGCAGCTCAAGAAAACATGATTGAACCCTCAAAAAATAAAATCATACATTGTTTCTTGAAATTGAAAAAGGAAATTGAAAATTGTCCGAGTAAAAGTCTGCTTCTAAAAAAACTATCCAAAAACCAAACTCATCATACACTTTATGAAAAACCTTCTTCGTTATCATTCAAAAGAATATCGAACCTCGTAAAAACACGCTTCCTTCCAAATAATTATTACAAAATAATTCACAAAAATGACGTCTCAAATGACCATCTCAAATGCATTAATGAATAACCTCGAACCTGTGATATGGAAATACGTAATCTCAAGACGTTCCGCTCAAAGGAACTGAATGTTGTCAAATAAGTGCAAAAGTGAAAAGTACATTGCATTGAGAACCGAAAAAATACAAATGTAGTATATTTAAAGAAGATTAAAAAATACAAATAATCAAATGATAAACAAAAGAAAAACAAAAACACAAAAAAATCGCAAACACAAAAAGTTATAATAACAAAAAATTACGAAGATTTTAACTTACTGAATAGTCAACTAAATTATTGAATTTTAGCCGTTGTGAAATCATCTTCTAATGGGCTTTGAGAATACTCGTCTGCCTCAGAACGTTTTAGCTAAATTACTAAAAGATCGACAACCATAAAAGTTACAAAATCTTGCTTTTAAGCAATTATATAGAAGAACAATGCCACCCATTTTTTTTATAACCGGCACATATAAAACTGTGGTTAATTTCGAGTTGAGAATACTCTTCCAGCCCAAGGAGTCCTGACTGAGTTACTATTCGACAGTAGAAACTTATAAGGAAACCGAAATCTTCCTGCCCATGACTTTTTGAGAAAATGGCTAATCCAAAATATCATATCAAAGGTGAAGTCATTTCTCACTTTATGATAGTAGAGATTTATAAGAAAATCGATTCTTCTCCGACTTTCAGGATCCCCTGGTATGATTCACTACATATTCGACGTCGATTGGATCGGTACAAGTTATTTTTAAATACGTGTTAAAAGTACTTGTCCGGCCCATCACTTTCTATTCAAATTGCTCATTCATAAAAAAATCAAAAACGAAGCTAATCCATATGTTAATATCATGGAACAAAAAAATCATATTTCTTTGAATTCCTCGAAACGCTCGTGTTTACTTAACTGTTGATATTTATTGATTTTAACCGGATAAAATTGTATACGTGGATATAAAAAATAAACATACAATTGTATGGCTGAGTCCGATCGAAATTTTTCGAAAAATGCGACATATTATCATTTCAATATTCTCAGCATTAGTATAGGATGGTTCCTATACTGACTATGGAATTTCTTCGCTGAAAGAAATGAGAGGTAAGAATTGCTATCATTTTGCAATGTAAGCTGAGAAGTTATCTTGAATGCTTGAAAATTTGTATCGTGCAAAGTATATTTTTTTTATTTTATGGATGCACAATGAAATCCCTTGTAAAATACGGGGAAATTCGATTAGATTTTTTTCACAATTTATTCAATTACCTAAAGATATTTTTGTCAACTCTCTCCGAATTCATACTTGTGGTTCATCAATTTTAGGAGAGCCCTGATTTTCTTATGAATGAGCAATTTGAATAGAAAGTGATGGGCCGGACAAGTACTTTTAACACGTATTTAAAAATAACTTGTACCGATCCAATCGACGTCGAATATGTAGTGAATCATACCAGGGGATCCTGAAAGTCGGAGAAGAATCGATTTTCTTATAAATCTCTACTATCATAAAGTGAGAAATGACTTCACCTTTGATATGATATTTTGGATTAGCCATTTTCTCAAAAAGTCATGGGCAGGAAGATTTCGGTTTCCTTATAAGTTTCTACTGTCGAATAGTAACTCAGTCAGGACTCCTTGGGCTGGAAGAGTATTCTCAACTCGAAATTAACCACAGTTTTATATGTGCTGGTTATAAAAAAAATGGGTGGCATTGTTCTTCTATATAATTGCTTAAAATCAAGATTTTGTAACTTTTATGGTTGTCGATCTTTTAGTAATTTAGCTAAAACGTTCTGAGGCAGACGAGTATTCTCAAAGCCCATTAGAAGATGATTTCACAACGGCTAAAATTCAATAATTTAGTTGACTATTCAGTAAGTTAAAATCTTCGTAATTTTTTGTTATTATAACTTTTTGTGTTTGCGATTTTTTTGTGTTTTTGTTTTTCTTTTGTTTATCATTTGATTATTTGTATTTTTTAATCTTCTTTAAATATACTACATTTGTATTTTTTCGGTTCTCAATGCAATGTACTTTTCACTTTTGCACTTATTTGACAACATTCAGTTCCTTTGAGCGGAACGTCTTGAGATTACGTATTTCCATATCACAGGTTCGAGGTTATTCATTAATGCATTTGAGATGGTCATTTGAGACGTCATTTTTGTGAATTATTTTGTAATAATTATTTGGAAGGAAGCGTGTTTTTACGAGGTTCGATATTCTTTTGAATGATAACGAAGAAGGTTTTTCATAAAGTGTATGATGAGTTTGGTTTTTGGATAGTTTTTTTTAGAAGCAGACTTTTACTCGGACAATTTTCAATTTCCTTTTTCAATTTCAAGAAACAATGTATGATTTTATTTTTTGAGGGTTCAATCATGTTTTCTTGAGCTGCTATGACGAGCTTGTAATTTTTTATAGGTGTTGAATTTTTTTTGATCATAGTTTTTCATACGTTGTAATGAATTAATATTTGACGAGGGCTGTCCAGGGGACATAAATGTACTTGTCTTCAGTTTTTCACAGCATTCATGCTGTATTTCATGTTTATTTGCCGACTTTTTGTGCACCGTGAACTTGAAATTTAACAAGATATTAAAAAATCGAAATCATAATAGTGAAGACCGGTTCATCTCTTTTTTATATTACGACAATATATAGATGTGATCTGTTATCGTTGATTTATTTCTCAATTTGTTCTAAGAAAAACACATAACTATTTTTGGCGTTTCTCGGCCAACTTCTTTTCTCGACCTTAGTATCATCCAGAGATCGTCAAAAACAAATTTGTTCATTTTTAATTTTTACATTGATCAAAAATGCACATTGGGAAAATAATTATTATCAGTTGATTAAAAATTTAAATCAGTCATTATTTCAAATTACATTGTCAATTGAAAAACCAATTTCTAATTGATGAAGGAGATATTACCAATTGACAAAAAATTTCCAATTGATGGAGGAGATATTACCAATTGACCAACCAATTTCTAATTAATAAAGGTGATATTGCCAATTGACGATAATTTTTCAATTGATCCAAAATATTCTGTCAATTGATCATATAAAATTCAATTCTAGAGACCTTTTTAACCAATTGGTAGATCATACATTGTCTGGTTTACGCATACATAGTATGCGATACGTCCGTGAAGATCTTCGACGCTTAGGTCTACCGGCTCCATGATTTTCGATGTCTAGTTATTTTTCTCCATGGTTTCCGATGTCTAGGTCGACGGTTCCATGGTTTTCGATGTCCAGGCATATTGCTCCATGGTTTTCGGTGTCTAGGTATACTTCTCCATGGTTTTCGATATCAAGGCATATTCCTCTATTGTTTTCGATGTCTAGGTATATTACTCCATGGTTTTGGATGTCCAGGCATATTGCAACATGGTTTTCGATATCTAGGTATACTTCTTCATGGTTTTCTATGTCGAGGAATATTTATCCATGGTTTTCGATGTCAAGGCATATTCCTCCATGGTTTTCGATGTCTAGGTCGACGGGTCCATGTTTCCGATGTCTAGGTCGACGGATCCATGGTTTCCGATGTCTAGTTCGACGGATCCATGGTTTTCGATATTGACAGGTCGACAGCTCTATAGCTTTCGATGGCTAGGTCGACTCTTCTGATTTTCGAAATTATGAAAATCTGACATCGGAATTGTGCTCAGCAGTCACAAAAACTCTCGAGAAATAATTTCAGGTTAATGGGATTGATTTTAAGAAAGTCCTTCAAGATATTATATTTGACACTTTAAATTTTTGAAATTTTAAACATTCGACATCAGATTTCTGCTCAGCGATCCCGGAAACCTTTCAGTAACAAGTTTCGGGCCAATTGCATTGTTGTTCAAGAAATCATTCGAAATATCAGATTCATCACTTCGAATTTTTGAAATTTTGAAAAGTCGGCGGTAGATTCATGTTCAGCGACACCTCTGAATAACAAGTTTCAGGCCAGTTGGATCAATTTTTCAAAAAGTGGTTTGGAATATAAGATCCGCCATTTTGAATTTTTGAAATCTAGGAAATCTGATACTGGAATTGCGCTCAGCAGCCCCAAAAACCCCCGATCTCCATCAATCTATCGTATTCCATGTCTAAATTGTATCGCTCATTATCGATAAATATATAATCATTTAACAACATTGTGGGCGAATTGACGAAGAACGATCTGGTCTTCATCGATTGACCAAAAACTTTTTATTTAATGGACAAATTTACGGCATTTGGCAAAACATTCTCCATCAATTGGAAAATTTCCGTCAATTGGCAATACATTTTTCATTAGTTTTCATTAATTTCCATAATTGATCATTTCATTTCCACAAATTTAAACTGTTCAATCAATTGAGAATCGACTAACGGTAACTTCCAAATTCTCAAGCATTTTGCAATACCCCCTGTCCAATTACTACTTTTTCAAGAAAACAACAATAGTGTTCTTCGTGATTCTAATTTTCGGAGAATGAATAATAACTATCAAAATTCGTGGCAAAAAAATTATTGGGGCTGATATCTGCTTTGACATCGAAAACAATGGAGCCACGGACCTAGACCTGGAAAACCATGAATCCGTCGACCTAGACATCGGAAACCATGGACTCGTCGACCTAGACATTGAAAACCATGGAGAAATATACCTAGACATCGAAAACCATGGAGAAATATACCTAGACATCAAAAACCATGGAGAAATATACTTAGACGTCGAAAACCATGGAGAAATATACCTAGACATCGAAAACCATGGAGAAATATACCGAGACATCAAAAACCATGGAGAAATATACCGAGACATCGAAAACCATGAAGCCGTCGACATAGACATCGGAAACCATGGACCCGTCGACCTAGACATCGGAAACCATGGAGAAATATGCCTTGATATCGAAAACCATGGAGAAATATACCTAGACATCGAAAACCATGAAGCCGTCTACCTAGACATCGGAAACCATGAACCCGTCAACCTAGACATGGAGAACCATGGAGAAATATACCGAGACATCAAAAACCATGGAGAAATATACCTAGACATCGAAAACCATGAAGCCGTCTACCTAGACATCGGAAACAATGAACCCGTCGACCTAGACATGGAGAACCATGGAGAAATATACCGAGACATCAAAAACCATGGAGAAATATACCTAGACATCGAAAACCATGAAGCCGTCGACATAGACATCGGAAACCATGGACCCGTCGACCTAGACATCGGGAACCATGGACCCGTCGACCTAGATATCGGAAACCATGGAGAAATATGCCTAGATATCGAAAACCATGGAGAAATATACCTAGACATCGAAAACTATGGAACAATATGCCTGGACTTCGAAAACCATGGAGAAGTATACCTAGACATCGAAAACCATGGAGCAATATGCTTGGACATCGAAAACTATGGAGAAATATACCTAGACATCGAAAACCATGAAGCCGTCGACCTAGACATCGAAAACCATGGATCCGTCGTCCTAGACATCGAAAACCATGGAGCCGTCGACCTAAGTACAATTTCACATCCGCATTCTCACCAGCACTTGTCAAAAAAATAGAATTCGAATTTGAGTTCAAAACACCACTAACACAATATCATGCTCATGATATCTTTAGTATATAAAAAATGTATTGTTGCGTGAAGGATCTGGTGTTGGTGGGGAGAAAATAAATGACACAACGCGTAGCGGGATAAAAAATGTAAAGAGGTTTTATTGCTCGTAGAGTAACGTGGACAGTATGCCCACGATTGAAAGTACACCCGAACCGATGTAGGTTACCCGAGTGAGAAGAGCCGGTCTACGTCGAACGAGGCTCGTTCGACGAAGCTATGAGGAGCGCTCGAAGCGTGCTTTCGCGTGCCCGATAGTTATCGTGAGAAATACCCGCAATCGATGAGAGAAAAGTCCGAATGAGTAGTCCAATTTGTTCCCGTGAATGTCCTGCAGATATTGAGCGAAATATTTTTGGTGAAACACCATAATTACCGGAGAGATTTAGCCGAAAGTGAAACTTGAACGGAGAAGCACGTCAGCACGCTGAACGACCGGATCTAGACTAGTCAATCAATATGGAGATCGATGAAGACGCGCCGTGGGCATGCGCCACACGTCGCGTCGACCACACCCGAATTGTTTGTCCAGTACGTGCTGACCCCCCGCGAGCGCGTGAGAACTAGAGCACGAAAAGCCCATTGTCTCACGTTTCCCGAATTCCCGAGCCCGCGAGCTAGCGACGCCCGCGGTGGGGCGAGCACTCGAGCCCGAGAGCGCTCGCCGGCACCGAAACCTCGTTAATTCCCGAACATGTATGATTACTAAATGATTATTGAATTAAAATACCACTAACACAGTAACTGCGCACTAAAATCAGTGAGCTTTCATATCACGATCACGATCACAATATATATAGGTGTCATCCATGGTCACGATGTTAGGTCAACTTGGACACTGACGGCGTTCCAACCTCATTATTTCATGCACATAATAGAAATGTCAGACACGGAAATATATAGGTATACAAAATATGTTTGGAACCAGATATCCCTAGTTCTTGAAACAAATAAACATCAAAAATGTGTGCGAAAAAATGCACAATTTTCTGATGAAATTAAAAAAATAATAATTAATATCTTTCGAATGCGTTAAGCTACAGAGTTGCAAGAGGTCGCAATCGATAGAAAAAAATAAATAAAAAATACGTCAAGTTGAAATATCCTATGAAATTCTGTGATTATTATTTTATTGAAGAAAGAAATTTTCGAAACAAGTAGAAAAGCGATGGCTCCTGTAAAGAGTCTCTGGCAGCGACGTCATAAATGTACTTGTCTTTGAGTCACTACCGCGACTCTAGATCAGTCAAACTAGTCAAGGATGGATATTTTTCTTTTTGTACACAACGCGGGATCTCACGACGAACTACTCAATAAAATAGTTGGATGGAAAAGGGATGGCAAATTAAAAAAACAATTACATGAGAGGATCATCAAGGTTTCTTCAAATATATGGATGGATGAGGCATTCCTTCGCCGAGCTTCCGATTGAAAACCATGCACGCCAAGCTTGTGTGTAATGTTGAAAATGAATTTGTGCAGTACATCGTATAGATACAATGCATGCACTTGTACGCGTAAACTGTTTTAAGTTTATAACCCGAGCTAGCATAAAAACAGATGATAATCTATTAATAATTGCAGAATCATTCGAGAAACCTTTGTTGCTCTGTGACGTTTGCTGGAAAATTTTTCTGAATAAGTGAGGGATTAGGGCTAAAAGTGTACACGAATGAATTCCACAAGAACCTTAATTCATTCACTTTACTTGGCTACGTTAGAAAATGATCTCATTTTTTTTTATTTCCAAAATTCAAAATTCCTACAGGAAACGTAATTCATACACTGTATATGTTACAATAGATCTCATATTTTTTCACAGTTAAACATTTTTTTAAATTTATTTATTGAAAATGCGAATATAGAAAATCATTTAAAACAACGGTCACGACCTTTTAATACTTGGCGTGCCTTTTTTACTTTTTGAAGTTTTAATATTTACTGATTTCACTTCTTTTTGCGAAGCGTGACAACTATATAGGAATCGTATTTCATTCACTGTATTTGTCAACTTCAGAAAACGATCTCATTTTTTTTAATATTTTGAAGTCTTTTATTGATAATGCAAATATAGAAAATTATTGGAAACTACGGTCGCGACCTTTTAATAATTGGCGTTCTTTTTTTACTTTGTGAATTATTTTTTTTTTTGATTTCACTTATTTTTTAGAGGCGTGACAATATTTACTTAAGAAAAAAAATACATTCCTCGTGATCGACGAAAATTTTTAAAACGATTTGTTTCAAGTTGAGTACTTTTCTCTATGTGGCAAAAGCAATCGACACAGCCAATTTTTCTATGTAGATGGACGAAAACTGTGCGGTTATGTTTATGTGAGTTGAAACCTTTTACAAGCAATAATGGTGACGATTTTGATTATCCATTCAGCATATCAAATTTTCTAATGAAAGATTGGGAAATTCCTATGCAATGGCATGATATTTTCATTTTCTATTCCTTTTTTTGGAAAGTTCCATTTGTTTATTTGGAAAATTGATTTATGAAACTATCTTCTTCTTCTTCTTCTCTTTCAATGGATTCCATGTTGACATGGATACTGTCAATGGTTTGCAATGTCCAAAGAAACGTTTCCATGCTATTTAATATCTAAGACGACAGCTTTATAGTTATTTGTGTCCAGTGATATTTTTTCATGGTCTTCTATAACGTCAGAACATGCATTCTCAATGCAGACTGTTAAATCGCCGATCTATATATCGATAACTATGAGGAAATATATTGCAAACCATTGCACCGTCTACCTAAATATCGGAAAATATAAAATTGTAGAATATATATTGAAAAATATGAAGGCATCCACCTAAACGTCGAAAACCCTATAGTCGCCAACCTAGACATCGAAAACAATAGAGCCATCGACCAAGGTATCGAAAACCATGCAGTCGTCAATCTAGACATCGAAAGCCATGCGGTCGTCAACGTAGTCATCCTTAGAAAAACTGACTGCACCATCGGAAACTATGGAGCCGTTGACCTTCATACCGGAAACCATAGACAAATTCACCTCAACATCGGAAACTATAAAGTTATCGACCGGGATAGTGAAAACTATGAAGTCGTCGATCTAGTCCACGAAAACAATGGGAAAACATATCTGGACATTGAAAACTGCCGAGCCGTTGATCTAGACCTCGAAAAGCATGGAAAAACATACCGAGACGGCAAAAGTCATGAAGAAATATTCCTAGCCATCGAAAACCATAAAGCTGTCGACGTAGCCATCGAAAACAATGGAGCCGACGACCTAGACCATGAAAACCATGGAGAAGCATATCCAGACATCAAAAAGTATGGAATTGTTGACTTAGCATCAAAAACCATGGCGGAATATACCTGGACCACGAAAATCATGAAGGAACATACCTAGACATTGAAAACTATGGAGAAATATACCTGGACATCCGAAACCATGGAGGAATATACCTAGACATTGAAAACTATGTAAACACATACCTAGACATCGAAAGTTATAGAGCCATCGACCTAGATCACGGAAATGATGGAACAATATACCTAGAGAACAAAAACTATGTAAATAGACCTAGCCATCGAAAACTGTTGAGCCGTCAACCTAGACCACGAAAAATATCGAGAAACATACCTAGACATCGATAACTATCAAGCCGGCGACCTCGCGCACTAAAACCATGAAAAAAAACGAAAACCATGGAGGGACATACCTAGACATAAAAAAAATGATGGAATAATACACCTGGACATCGAAAACTATGTAGAAACATACTTAGCCGACGAAAGCCAAGGAGAAGCATACCCCACAAACGAACAGTATGGAGCTGTCCCCGTAGACATCGAAAACCATGGAGGAATCTACCTAGACCACGAAAACCATAGAGAAACATATCCAAACATCGAAAACCATGGAGAAATATACCTGAACCACGGAAACCATGACGGAACATGCCTAGATATTGAAGACCATGGAGGAATATACCTAGACATCGAAACCTATAGAGGAATTATCTTAGACCACGAAAACCCGAGAGAAACATACCTGGACATCAAAAACTGTGGAGTCGTCGTCCTCGACTGCGAAAACCATGAAGAAACATACCTAGACCACGAAAACCATGAAGGAATCTACCTAGATCACGAAAACCATGGAGGAATATACCTGGACCATGAAAACCATGGAGGAACATACCTAGACATCGAAACCCATGGAGGAATTATCCTAGACCACGAAAACCCGAGAGAAACATACCTGGACATCAAAAACTGTGGAGCCGTCAACCTCGACTGCGAAAACCATGAAGAAATATACCTAGACCATGAAAACCTTGGAGGAATCTATCTAGATCACCAAAACCATGGAGAAACATATGCATACATTGAAAACCATGGAGGAACATACCTAGACATCGAAAACCATGGAGGAATTATCGTAGACCACGAAAACCCGAGAGAAACATACCTGGACATGGAAAACTGTAGAGCCGTCGACCTCAACTGCGAAAACCATGAAGAAACATACCTAGACCACGACACCATAGAGGAATCTACCTAGACCACGAAAACCATGGAGGAATCCACCTAGACCACGAAAACCATGGAGAAACATATCCATACATCGAAAACCACGGAGGACTATACCTGGACCACGAAAACCATGAAGAAACATGTCTAGACATTGAAAACCATGGAGGAATATACCTAGACATCGAAACCTATGGAGGAATTATCCTAGACCACGAAAACCCGAGAGAAACATACCTGGACCTCAAAAACTGTGCAGTCGTCGACCTCGACAGCGAAAACCATGAAGAAACATACCTAGACCACGAAAACCATGAAGGAATATATCTTTACATCGAAAATCATGGAGGAATATACCTGGACCACGAAAACCATGGAGAAACATGTCTAGACATAGAAAACCATGGAGGAACATACCTAGACCACGAAAACCCGAGAGAAACATACCTGGACATCGAAAACTGTAGAGCCGTCGACCTCAACTGCGAAAACCATGAAGAAACATACATAGACCACGAAACCATAGAGGAATCTACCTAGACCACGAAAACCATGGAGGAATCCACCTAGACCACGAAAACCATGGAGAAATATATCTTTACATCGAAAATCATGGAGGAATATACCTGGACCACGAAAACCATGGAGAAACATGTCTAGACATAGAAAACCATGGAGGAACATACCTAGACATCGAAATCCATGGAGGAATCATCCTAGACCACGAAAACCCGAGAGAAACATACCTGGACATCGAAAACTGTAGAGCCGTCGACCTCGACTGCGAAAACCATGAAGGAATCTACTTAGACCACGAAAACCATGGAGAAATATATCTTTACATCGAAAATCATGGAGGAATATACCTGGACCACGAAAACCATGGAAAAACATGTCTAGACATAGAAAACCATGGAGGAACATACCTAGACATCGAAATCCATGGAGGAATTATCCTAGACCACGAAAACCCGAGAGAAACATACCTGGACATCAAAAACTGTGGAGCCGTTGACCTCGACTGCGAAAACTATGAAGAAACATACCTAGACCACGAAAACCTTGGAGGAATCTATCTAGACCACGAAAACCATGGAAAAACATATCCATACATCGAAAACCACGGAGGAATATACCTGGACCACGAAAACCACGGAGGAATATACCTGGACAACGAAAACCATGAAGAAACATGACTAGACATTGAAAACCATGGAGGAATATGCCTAGACAGCAAAACCCACGGAGGAATTATCCTAGACCACGAAAACTATGGAGAAACATACTCGGACATCGAAAACTGTGGAGCCATCGCCCTCGACCGCGAAAACCATGAAGAAACATGCCTAGTCCACGAAAACCATGGAGGAATATATCTAGATATCAAGAAATATGGAGAAATTCACGTGGACATTCAAAACCATGGAGGAATATACCTAGGCGTTAAAAACTATGGAGAAATATACCTGGATATCCGAAACTATGGAGAAATACACCTGGACATCAGAAACCATGGAGGAATATACCTAGACATCGAAACCCATAGAGAAATTATCCTAGACCACGAAAACCATGGAGAAACATACCTTAGACATCGAAAACTGTGGAGCCGTCGACCTCAACCGCGATAACCATGAAGAAACATACTTAGACCACGAAAACCATGGAGAAACATACCTGGATATCGAAAACTGTGGAGCCGTCGACCTCGAACGCGAAAGCCATGGAGGAATATACCTAGACATCAAGAATAATAGAGAAATACACTTGGACATTAAAAACTATGGAGAAATACACTCTCACATCAGAAACCATGGAGGAATATACCTAGACATCGAAATCCATGGAGGAATTATCCGAGACCACGAAAACCATGGAGAAACATACCTGGACATCGAAAACTAAGGAGCCGTCGACCCAGACCTTGAAAACCATGAAAAAACATACTTAGACGACGAAAGCCATGGAGGAATATATCCGGACATAAAATACTACAGGGTCGTCGACCTAGACATACTCGAAAAATCCAGCTTCGACCAGGATTTTATATTTTTTTATTTTTATTATTTATTATTTAATTTTATTTTCATTATTATATTTTTTCATTTTATTATATTATTATTATATTATATTATATATTGTATAATATAATATATATATTCCATTATACATTAATTATAATAAAATATTTATTATAATATATTTTATTATTTATTAATAAATAAAATATATATTATATAATAATACGAGTTATGCGTAAGCCAGGAGCTGGTATTGCCCCCGCTGTCCGCACATTCTCTGTCTCTCTCGCTCGGCGACGCGCAAGAGAGGGCGTAGCCGCGTTCAGCGTA
Organism: Venturia canescens; assembly: GCF_019457755.1. NCBI lineage: Eukaryota > Metazoa > Arthropoda > Insecta > Hymenoptera > Ichneumonidae > Venturia > Venturia canescens. The sequence goes on from NC_057422.1 coordinate 27,747,655, forward strand.
CTGTGTGACAGGAGAGTCGAGAAATGTATACCAGGCCTGCAAAGGCCGTAAGTCCGAACGTAAACATGCTCAACTTACGCCTCTCTGTCTCTAAGAAATGAAATTTATCGTAAAGCGTTCGGTCTCAATTCTTTAAAGAGACATATCTCGGGAATGGCTGAATGGATTTACTTCCAACAAAGACCAATGGAAAGGGAAAAATCGAAAAAAAATTCTCACCAATTTTTAGATTTTTTAATAATATGGTTTGTCCGCAAGCGCCGTTTGAAAACTCTGTGACGTCAAAAATCGGCATATTCGCGTATATAAGAGTGCGGCAGGGCTCGCGCTGGCTTTTTCTTTACGCGCTGCTGATTTTCCTTTTAATACTTGGCGTCGAGCCGCTACCGCGTCTCTTGAAATAATTGGCACACGTGCTGCGACACAAAAATATCAAAGTTTGAAGGTATTCGCTCCATACCGCAGTAATACAAACTTTAATACTATTTGAAAAGAAATACTTTAAAACTTGCTGAACAAAGTTCCATTACATATTACCATAAAGATAGGGGGTGATACTTAGCACATATACTTATCCACAGAAATTTCCAAATTCGCAGGTATCTGCTGCAATTCAATGTATCTGCGCAATGAGTTTGGAAGACAGTAATTTCAAATCCATCCATAAATGAGCAACTGAAAACTTTTGTAATGAATTTTTCACTTCATATTTATGTTACCGTGCGAGTCAAAAAATAAAATGAATGGCACAGTATATAAATTTTATAGTTTGCAGATTTTTGCTGTATTTCAATGATCCAAATCTATAGTATTAGAGTGGAAAGTTGTTAAAAGTCATGATGTTACATTGAAATGACATAGCGCACATAACATTCAGAAATTCTGTAGGTTTCCATGATGTTGGCAGGTATTATACTTAATCGCATCGAAAACTGAGCAACTGTACACTTATCGTAATGAATGTTTTCACCAATAATTCCACATTTGCAGTTTGCAGAATAGGAATACTCAACATACACGTCATTTCATAAGTATTGTTGTCAATATTTGTGTTTGCCTACCGCATTCCGAAGATTCAACTGTTCATATTATCAGCAAAAAAAGCATCCAAAGACTTTTTGGAACAAGTTTCAAAATTTATTACTCGACAGACCAGGTGGAAAAAGAATAACTACACTTATATCAAGACCAGAATCTGTTTTGAGAATCTGTTGTACAAAATGTGCGATTGATGATCATAATTGGAAACCTCTTGAATCACGTTACCACAATCAGCATGAAGAAATAGTAGAAAATCCTAGGACACACATATTAGGCAACCAATTAATAATATGCATCGATCCGCTGCAAACCGATGGAGTCAAAACAAGGATCGGAAAGAGCAGAGCCATAGTTAAAAAAAAAAAAGACAGCGCAATTGAAAGAGAACAGAAATCAAAATTGTTTCATGTATCTGTGCATTAGTTTCTGAAGACAGTAATTTCAGATCTATTCAGAAATAAGTAGGTGAAGACTTTAGTAATGAATATCTTCGTTAATATATTCCAGTCGGAACCAAAAAGTTAAAAGATTGGCATACCTGCTATTTCACAGAAATATCAAAGTTCATAGGTACTTGCTACGTACCAGTTATACAGACTTTGGTGCTATAGGGAAAAACACTTCAAAATTACATGAACCACATTTTTGAAACTTATTATGACACATTAAAAAAAAAAGTGACAGATACGATGCATGTTGAAGCAAGCAAAATGCTGTAATTTTGTATGTCTCCATGGTTATCCGCAGACAAAATATTTGATCACATCCAAAAATGATCAGTTGTAGACTTACAGACATGAATTTTTCAACCCACAATGCCAATCGCAAACATGGTCTGGAAATATTCAATATACATGTCGCTTCATCACTTTGTCGAACTTTAGAGGTGTTCATTGCATTTCGAAGATACAAATTTTGATATCATGAAAATTAAGCACCCAATGACTTATTGAAATAAATTTCCAAATTTATCATGTAACAACTCAAGTGAATATATCTGTGCATTTACATGGCCCAAAGATTTTTAAAAACTTGGGTGTATGAACAAGCAATCATGAAGGCTTTTTGTTATAAATATTTCAAATTATCTTGTTGAAATTAATATAAAAAAATAGAAATACGAATATCTCTCGTATTGTCTGGAGAACAAATAGAAATTGGTATGACAATATACACTGTAAGCTAAGGAGGTGGAAAAAAGGGACCGGTGAACACAGCCAAACTAAATGAAAGAAATTATGACAACAATACATTGAATTACTTGACCAAAGTTTTTTGAAATTTATTTGAATTCGTTTACACACAACCATCCACCTCTTTAATGTAATTACACAACATAGAATTTCTGTTTGGAAAGAACATTTTAGAGGTTGTAATGAACGAACGTTTTTTTTCTCATTGTTATTATTATTATTATTCAACACTAATTAGTCACGTCATTAATAATATCGATTCCTTCCACTTTTCAATAACCACTTTTATTTTTCTACACTCTGCACGCAACAGCACTCCGGCGGTCATAACCTCAAACGTTAACATGACGCGAAATCTCGCAAATTTGCTATATATGTATATATTACGATATCGAAGTAGAACAGATAATTCTTAATTTTCACGACACACATTATTCACGTTTTCACTTCTCAACATTTTACTCACTCTCAGTACACTGTATGAGATCAATTAATCCACTTTTGAGGTTTTATTTATTATCGATATTATTGTCGTGAATTGGGCTCGAAACTTATTGAAACTTCTTTTATGAAAAAAATAAAATTGATTATATCCACTGCTATTTCCAATAATGTTTTATTTATTTAAACGAAATTTGCAAATCTTGCACCGTTGATCCACGGGGCTACGATCGCAATCACTTTATAATAACATAACAGACGATAACAGACGGTATACAAGAAAACATTGAGGACTATCAGAAACTTTCTCATCGGCGATTGGTCGAGACGAATAGATTCTCACCGGTGATTGGTTATGATGGGCATCAAGAAGCCCTTGTATGTATCGGTCTGAACCCATATACGGATACGTCAGCTGCGTAAATGTGTTGGTACTTTTTGCATAATCTTGAGCCCGTGCAAAGTTTTTTCTCAGCAATTACGCCACCGATCATGCTGATTTTGGGCGCAATCGAAAGAGAATTTCTTAATTAGCTGAAAGTTCAATTTTCAAATTGCGACATAACTCCTGAGCTTCGCAATTCAAGAAAATGACATGTCGATTTTACCCCCACCACCGCGAATCGTTTTATTCAGAGATAATATAGTCTCGGCGAGAGCCTCGGGCCAGCAGACGACAGGGCTATCAATGTACTTGTCCCGAGACTCTGCCGAGTCTCTTGATAATCAAATTGCAATATTTATCTCATAATCAGTTATCTTCTCCAAGGTATCAAAATTTGTTTCGATATGCTTGGTACAAAAGGGGTTTACAAGCGATAAAACTGAAGAATTTGTCAACCCTGTCAAATTTTCTTTCGGACAATCATCGAGACCTCAATGTGATGTTCAAGGTTGTGAGAAATTGGCAATAATAAGATGTTCGTGGTGTAAGAAATTACTTTGCTTACAACACTTTTTTGATGAATACCATTACTGCACGGACTATAAAAACTAATAATAATCTGAAAACTATATTAACTTATTATGATGGTAGTTGAATATGTATTTTTGAGTTTGAACACATTCCAATAATATATATAAGTTGTCGTGCTACCGTACAACAATATAATTAAGAATAAAAATGTTTTAATAATGATATAAGGTATTACGACGAAAGGGGTGATTTACCACCTTAAAAGCGAATTTTTCCGAAAAACCCCGAAACACGTATCGACTAATTTTTCGACCTCTACAAAATGCAGTTGGTACCGTTCGAATCGGAAGAATAGTTTTTATGGTACAGAATAAAATTTTCGAATTAGAGGTTGTTCACCCCTTAAAAACCCTTTCCTCTAAAAAGTCTTGGGCGCGTTTTCGATGATTTATCAATATAAATATTTTAGCGTTGGTTTCATTCGAATACATAAAGCGCTTATATGCAAAACTGAGAAACCACCCCGTGAGGTGCCCATCTTCGGGGGTTGTTTTCACCCCGTTAAACCGTTTATGGGCCGATAAGAAAAAATACGTATCTCTTAGTTTTCGATGTACTACAACATATATAAATTTGATCAAAATCGGAGGGGTCGACCTCCCTATGTTTCCTTGTAAGTTTTGGATGCGATTAAGTATAAACTTGGAAATCGATGCCTCATTCTTCTTATTTGATTCGAACAGCTAAATCAATTGAAAAAAATTCCATCTAATTTACGTGCAGCGTTAAAATTTATTATATCAATTCGAGGCCAAGTATTTTCTAATGAATTGAAAAAAGTTACCACTTGAGTTACGTGCAGCACTAAAATTTATGATATCAATCAGTGGACAAGTATTTTATTAGTAACTCCAAATTTTGACATTATTAAATTGTTCTAAGAAGCTTTTAAATCCAAAAAAAATCACATGAAAGCTAGTCATTCGTTACTCTATGGTGGCAAAGACTTATAAGAAAATCGATTTTTCTCAGACTTTCAGGATCCTTGGTATTATTCACAAAATTCAACGTCGATTGGATCGATACAAATTATGTTTAAATAAGTGTTAAAAGTACTTGTCCGGCCCATCACTTTCCGTTTAAATTGTTTATTCAAATAAAAATCAGGGCTTGTCTAGAACTGATGGTTCACAAGTCACAAGTATTCATGCAGAGGGAATTGAGAGAATTATCTTCAAGTAATTTTTACTTAGTTGCACTAATTCAATAAAAAACGGAAACAAATTATTCCGCAATATACAAGGGATTTTATTCTGCATCGATAAATGAAACAAATTGTACATAATATATATGTTCAAGCTTCCAAAATAACTCTCCAGTTTATATTCAATGATGTCAATTTTTACTTCCTACTTATTCTTCCAGCGAACGAATTCCATACGGAATAAGAACTAACCTATACTATTATTAAAAGCATTAAACTAATAATGAATCGCATTTCAACAAATTTTTAACCAGATTCTGCCGTACAATTTCGTTTTTTTATGATTGATTTTTTATTGAATGAATAGTGATGGGCCGGACAAGTACTTTTAACACTTATTTAAACATAATTTGTATCGATCCAATCGACGTTGAATTTTGTGAATAATACCAAGGATCATGAAAGTCTGAGAAAAATCGATTTTCTTATAAGTCTTTGCCACCATAGAGTAACGAATGACTAGCTTTCATGTGATCTTTTTTGGATTTAAAAGCTTCTTAGAACAATTTAATAATGTCAAAATTTGGAGTTACTAATAAAATACTTGTCCACTGATTGATATCATAAATTTTAGTGCTGCACGTAACTCAAGTGGTAACTTTTTTCAATTCATTAGAAAATACTTGGCCTCGAATTGATATAATAAATTTTAATGCTGCACGTAAATTAGATGGAATTTTTTTCAATTGATTTAGCTGTTCGAATCAAATAAGAAGAATGAGGCATCGATTTCCAAGTTTTTTTTTTATGGATGGAATTATCAGCAAACACGATACCATCAATGTACTTGTCCCAACCTTTTTTTCCCTAGGGGAAGTTTATGGTTTGATATCACGTCTTTTTTCGCGAAAGTTCCTTATTTATGTTTTGATGAATATATAATTTTAATTTAAATTGCTATGAATTATTTACGATTTACTGCTTATAACGTTGGTTTCCACGAAAAACGACCTATTTTTCGTCAAAATTGTGCTAAAAATATTTCGTCACAAGTCTGTCCTTGGACTTTGGCGATTTTTTTCCTTGTATTCTAATATGTTTTGTCAAATAAGAACCAAAGAGCATGGTGGAAAGCGGGTTGGAGGCCGAGATATAATTTTCGGCTTATAACGTTGGTTTTCACGAAAAAAGACCTATTTTTCGTCAAAATTGTACTGGAAATATTTCGTCACAGGTCTGTTGTTGGACTTCAGCGATTTTTTTCCTTGTACTCTAATATGTTTTGTCAATTAGGAACCCAAAAGCACGGTGGAAAGCGGGTTGGAGGCCGAGATATGATTTTGGCTTGTAACATCTGATTCGTTGAAAAAAGACTGATACCGCACAATCAGTATACTAGTGAAGAACATTATACACTAATGCTGTAGGATTGTAATATATTTGATATTTTCTTACGGTTCGAAATCATTTTTGTTGTGTGATTTAAGAAGTTTTGTTTACATTTTTTTTGGTATAATGCGAAAACGAGCGATCATCAATGTAATTGTCCAAATTTTTTTTCTCCGAGAAAGGATTTTTACGGCTTGATATCAAATCTTTTTTCTGTGGTAGTTCTAAACCACAAAAAATATTCTTAAATAAGATTTTCTCAAGTTCTCCAATGTTTCTATTGTGATATTTAAAAATAATTCTCCTTTCTCCAATGATTTTCTTTAAGTTTTGTACAATTTATAACAGTTTGATATTCTTCGAATGTTTGAAGTGATATCCTCAATTTTTCAACCATTTCGAACGTGTCTATAATTTTTTGGGATTAAAATCATATTCCGTAAGGTTTTTCAATATTTTGTATCATTGTGGAATTTTCCCCCTTCATTTATAAATTTTGTTTTCATCTGTTTTGATGAAATCATTGTGAATAAAGAAAACATGAAGATTTTTCAATGAAACGAATTTTTCGATTGATTTTCCTTAAAATTTGACAGAAGGAGAAAGAAAAAAATATATATAATGTTCACCAAGTCCACCAGAATTCGCAATTTTCACATATGTTTAATGAATTCTAATGCTAGTTATTTTTATTTCATTAAAAAACGTGCTTCCAAGGACTTTTTGAAGCAATCTTTTCCATTCGTATTATCATTCCCAGAGATAGAAAGTTGACGCACCCACGTCGATGCACAAAATTTTCAAACTCTGCATGTAGCCACCAAGGTTCAACCGGACAAAAGAAAAAGTATGAAGTGCGTCAAGACCAACAGAATTGCTTACTTTTTAATATGAGCATTGCATTTTGAAAACATAACTTCTTATGCCATTCATAAACAGGCCATCGCTGACTTTTTGTATCATTCATCATTATTTTTTATTATTGATTATTATTTATAATCCATTTCCAAATCCTATAATTCATGTATAATTTTTATTATTTGTAGATATCGATATTCCATAATCAAAAAAAGGAAGTACTAATACCTGGCATGCATGTCAATACACAGAATTTTCCAAATTTGCAAGTATTCGCTGCGATTTATTCATCTAAATTTTGGTACAGACAGAAAAAATTACCACCGATTCATAAAATTTATTATGCCAAAACTAAAAGGAAAAAAGACAGCGCACTTGAAAGTGAACAGAACGCATAATTGTTTCATGTATCTCATTCATATATTACAGTTGGAACCAAAAAGTGAAAAGATTGGCACACCTACCGCTTCGCAGGAATATCAAAGTTCATAGGTATTCGCTGCGTACCAGTAATACAAACTTTGGTGCTATGGGGCAAAAAACTTTAAAATTACCCGAACCACATTTTTGAAACTTATTATGGCATATTCAATAAATAAAGTGACAGATACGCTGCATGTTGAAGTAAATCAAATAGTGTAAAAAGTGACAGACAGATACGCTGCATGTTGAAGTAAATCAAATAGTGTAATTTAGTATGTCTCCATGGTTATACACAGACAAAATATTTGATCACATCCAGAAATGATCAGGCGTAGACTCACACACATGAATTTTTTAATCCATAATGTCAATCGTAAACATGGTCTGGAAATACTCAATATACGTGTCGCTTCATCATGTTGTCAAACTTAAGATGTGTTCATTGCATTTGGAAGATACAAATTTTGATATCACGAAAAATAAGCAACCAATGACTTATTGAAATGAATTTCCAAATTCATCATGCAACAATTCAAGTGAATATCTATGTATTTACATGGCCCAAAGATATTTTAAAACTCGTGTTTGTAAACAAGCAATCATGAAAACTTTTTGTTATGAATTTTCCAATTTATTGACATCAATATGAGGAAATAGAAATACGAATGTCACTCGAATTGTCTAGAGAATGAATAGAAATTAGTATGGATACACTGTAAGCTAAGGAGGTGGGAAAAAGGGCCCGGTGAACACGGCCAAACGAAATGAAAGAAAATATGACAATAATACATTGAATTAGACACTTTTACTTGACCGAAGTTTTTCAACATTTATTTGCTTTCATTTACATACAATCACGCATATTTTTTCTATAATGTAATTACACAACATAAAATTTCTGCTTGGAAAGAACGTTTGAGAGGTTATATAATGAGCGAAAGTTTATTTTTCTCACATAACTCCCGTTGAAAATTTTTGAAGAACCAGAACCAGGATGGCAACAAAATTATGTCATAAATAAACGTAAAATATCAAAGAATTTGTACAAGGAGAAATTTCCCAATACTAATATATGTTCTATATAACAAACACTCGCGAACCGATTGCGATGAGCGTAAACTAACCCACATGGTTTTCACAAAACTTACATAACATTTTTTTTTTATAGTCATATAAGAATTTTGAATCGAATTCATACAGCTCGCACTATTTCTCCGAAATTTTATCATTCAGATCGCTGTTGCTATTAATTTGCTTATGCCATCAAAAACTGACAGATGGATGTATTATATATCACGTCAAAGTCACTATATGTCTGGTTTTCGTAATACTGTATGACACCACATACCACTATTTTTAATAAAATAAATACATATTTAACACTTTATTAGATGAAAAATATTTTTTTGTCACCCCGCACTTCGTAATGTCGAAAATCCGTTTGTTATAACATCAATAACTGACGGCTGACTGATGGTCTTGTATATATATTCATAAACTGTATTCCGCTGGAACGGTACAGCAAGTGTCCTGACCAATCACAACTCATTATTTCTGTAGCCGCGATCCCGGGACCCGAGCTTCCATAGAAATGGGTTATAGCTGGCATCAAGAGGCCTTTGATGGTGTTCTGTACAGACACAGTAAATCCATATATGTGTTAGTAACTTTTGCATAATCTTGAGCCCGTGCAAAGTTTTTTCTCAGCAATTACGCCACCGATCGTATTGATTTTGGGCGCAATCGAAAGAGAATTTCTTAATTAGCTGAAAGTTCAATTTTCAAAGTCGTACATAACTCATAGGCTTCGCAATTAAAGAAAATCACATGCCAATTTTACCCCCACCACCGCGAATCGTTTTATTCAGAGAAAGTATAGTCTCGGCGAGAGCCTCGGGCCAGCGGACGACAGGGCTGTCAATGTACTTGTCCCGAGACTCTACCGAGTCTCTTGATGCCTGCCAACATCATGGAAACCTACAGAATTTCTGAATGCTATGTGCGCTATGTCATTTTAATGTAACATCGTGACTTTTAACAACTTTTCACTATAATACTATAGATTTACATAATTGAAATACAGCAAAAATCTGCAAACTATAAAATTTATATACTGTGCCAATCATTTTACTTTTGGACTCTCACCGTAATATAAATATGAAGTGAGCAATTCATTACAAAAGTCCTCAGTTGCTCATTTATGGATGGATTTGAAATTGCTATCTTCCAAACTCATTGCGCAGATGATACATTGAATCACAGCAGATACCTGCGAACTTTGAAATTTCTGTGTATAAGTATATGTGCTAAGTATCACCCCCTATCTTTGATTATAGTAATATGTAATGGAACTTTGTTCAGCAAGTTTTAAAGTGCTTCTTTCCAAATAGTATTGAAGTTTGTATTACTGCGGTATGGAGCAAATACCTTCAAAATTTTATATTTTTGTGTCGCAGCATGTGTACCAATCATTTAAATTTTTTACTCCAACCGCAACGTGTAATCTCAAAAATTTATCACAAACGTCTTCAGCATTTATGAATTCCTAAATTTTCCTTTTTCTATTCTATTCTGAGTTTTTAAATTTCTAAATTTATTTCTAAATTCTCCTGAAATTGTTTTTCTCCAAAACCAATGCAAGTACCTTAAACGTCTTTCAATTCCGCTGCTCTGTTGAATTAAGTACGCTCAGTTTTTTTTGCTTTTTTGAGTATCTAACATAATAAATGTTTCCGGGTGCCTTTTTTTCTGCAACTGTCAAACTGTAGATAATTGGATCTCAACGGCCACTTGCAAACTTTGGAAATATATTTCATCGGGGGCATGTTTCGGATGACACGAAAATGTCTAGATTCAGAATGCAAAAATGACATTTAATAATGGCCAATTCTGTAGGATTTGTTGTGACTTGAATTTGATCTATCTTTCCTCTTTTTCTGTCTTTTTTCTAACGTTATAAGCCGAAAATCATATTTCGGCCTCCAACCCGCTTTCCACCGTGCTCTTTGATTCCTAATTGACAAAGCATACAAGGAAAAAATTCGGCAAAGTCCAAGGATAGACCTATAACGAAATATTTCCAGTTCAATTTTTACGAAAAATAGGTCTTTTTTCGCGGAAACCAACGTTATAAGCCGAAAATCATATCCCGGCCTCCAACCCGCTTGCGACCGTGCTCTTGGGTTTCTGATTGACATAACATATTAGAGTACAAGGAAAAAAATCGCCAAAGTCCCAGAACAGACCTGTGACGAAATATTTCCAGTAAAATTTTTACGAAAAATAGGTCTTTTTTCGTGAAAACCATCTTTATAAGCCGAAAATCATATCCCGGCCACCAACCCGCTTGCGAACGTGTTCTTGGGTTCCTAATTGACAAAACATATTAGAGTATAAGGGAAAAAATCGGCAAAATCCCAGAATAGAGCTGTGACGAAATATTTTCAGTACAATTTTGACGAGAAATAGGTCTTTTTTCGTGAAAACCAACGTTATAAGCCGAAAATCATATCCCGGGCTCCAACCTATTTTCCACCCTGCTATTGGGTTCCTAATTGATAAAACATATTAGAGTACAAGGAAAAAATCGCCAAAGTCCAAGAACAGACCTGTGACGAAATATTTCCAGTACAATTTTGACGAAAAATAGAACTTTTTTCATGGAAACCGACGTTATAAGCTGAAAATCATATCCCGGCCTCCAATCCGCTTGCGACCGTGCTCTTGGGTTTCTAATTGACAAAACATACCTAGGGAAAAAAAAGGTTGGGACAAGTACATTGATGGTCCCTCGTTTGCTGATAATTCCACCCATAAAAAAAACTTTAAAAAAATTTTTTTTTTAATTGTAAAAAAAATTATTTCATAAAAAAAATACAGAACAATTCGAAAAAAATTTTACAAATCTTGAAAAAACGGTATATTAAAAAAAAACTAATCTGCATCTATTTTTTAAAGTGTCAAAAGAATCAAATAACAAGTAAAAAATAATAAACCGAAAAATCGCCCTTGAAATCATTTTGGAAACCGATGCCTCATTCCTCTTATTTGATCCGAACAGCTAAATCAACTGAAAAAAACTCCATCTAATTTACGTGCGGCATTAAAATTTATTATATTAATTCGAGGCCAAGTATTTTCTAATGAATTGAAAAAAGTTACCATTTGAATTACGTGCAGCATTAAAATTTATGATATCAATCAGTGGACAAGTATTTTATTAGTAACTCCAAATTTTGACATTATTAAATTCTTCTAAGAAGCTTTTAAATCCAAAAAAATCACATGAAAGCTAGTCATTTCTTACTCTATGGTGGCAGAGACTTATAAGAAAATCGACTCTTCTCAGACTTTCAGGATCCTCTGGTATTATTCACAAAATTCGATTGGATTGATACAAATTATGTTTAAATATGTGTTAAAAGTACTTGTCCGGCCCATCACTTTCCGTTTAAATTGTTTATCCAAATAAAAGTCAGGGCTTGTCTAGAACTGATGGATAACAAGTATTCATGCAGAGGGAATTGAGAGAATTATCTTGAAGTAATTTTTACTTAATTGCACTAATTTAATAAAAAACGGAAACAAATTATTCCGCAATATAGAAGGGATATTATTGTGCATCGATAAATGAAAAAAATTGTACATAATGTATATGTTCAAACTTCCAAAATAACTCTGCAGTTTACATTCGATGACGGCAATTTTTACTTCCCACTTATTCTTCCAGCGAACGAGTTCCATTCGGAATAAGAACTAACCTATAATATTATTAAGAACATTAAATTAATAATGAATCGCATTTCAACAAACTTTTAACGAGATTCTGCCGTGCCATTTCGTTTTTTTATGATTGATTCTTTATTGAATTAATAGTGATGGGCCGGACAAGTACTTTTAACACATATTTAAACATAATTTGTATCGATCCAATCGACGTCGAATTTTGTGAATAATACCAGAGGATCCTGAAAGTCTGAGAAGAGTCGATTTTCTTATAAGTCTCTGCCACCATAGAGTAAGAAATGACTAGCTTTCATGTGATTTTTTTGGATTTAAAAGCTTCTTAGAAGAATTTAATAATGTCAAAATTTGGAGTTACTAATAAAATACTTGTCCACCGATTGATATCATAAATTTTAATACTGCACGTAATTCAAATGGTAACTTTTTTCAATTCATTAGAAAATACTTGGCCTCGAATTAATATAATAAATTTTAATGCCGCACGTAACATAGATGGAGTTTTTTTCAGTTGATTTAGCTGTTCGAATCAAATAAGAAGAATGAGGCATCGGTTTCCAAAATGATTTCAAGGGCGATTTTTCTGTTTCTTATTTTTTATCTGTTATTTAATTCTTTTGACACTTTAAAAAATAGATGCAGATTAGTTTTTTTTTAATATAACGTTTTTTCAAGATTTGTAAAATTTTTTTCGAATTGTTCTGTATTTTTTTTATGAAATAATTGTTTTTACAATTAAAAAAAAATTTTTTTTAAAGTTTTTTTTATGGGTGGAATTATCAGCAAACGAGGGACCATCAATGTACTTGTCCCAACCTTTTTTTTCCCTAGGGGAAGTTTATGGTTTGATATCACGTCTTTTTTCTCAAAAGATCCTTATTTATGTTCAGATGACTGTAAGATTTTAGTTTAAATTTCTATGAATTGTTTATAATTTTCGGCGTATAACGTTGGTTTTCACGAAAAAAGACCTATTTTTCGTCGAAATTGTACTGAAAATATTTCGATAGAGGTTTAGTCTTGGACTTTTGTGATTTTTCTCCTTGTCTTCTAATATGTTTCGTCCATTGGGAACTTAAGAGCATGGAGCAATGCGTGTTGCGGGCCGAGATATGATTGTCGGCTGATAGCGTTAGGAAAAAGAAAGGAAAAGAGGAAAGATAGATCAAATTCAAGACACAACAAATCCAACAGAATTGGCCCTTTTTAAATGTTGCTTTTGCATTCTGAATCTAGACATTTTCGTGTCATTCAAAACGTGTCCCCGATGAAATATATTTCCAAAGTTTGCAAGTGGCCGCTGAGATCCAATTATCCAGTTTGATAGTTGCTGAAAAAAGGCACCCGGAAACATTTATTATGTCAGAACTCAAAGAAGCAAAAAAAACTGAGCGTACTTAATTCAACAGAGCAACCGAATTCAAAGACGTTTAAGGTATCTGCATTGGTATTGGCGAAAAACAATTTCAGGAGAATTCAGGAATGAATTTAAAAGTTTAAAAACTCAGAATAAAATAGAAAACGGAAAATTTAGGAATTTACAGAAGCTGAAGACGTTTGTGATGAATTTTTGAGATTACATGTTACGGTTGGAGTAAAGAATTTAAATGATTGGCACACATGCTGCGACACAAAAATATGAAAGTTTGGAGGTATTCGCTTCATACCGCAGTAATACAAACTTCAATAGTATTTAAAAAGAAATACTTTAAAACTTGCTAAACCAAGTTCTATTACTCATTCTCATAATCAAAGATAGGGGGTGATACTTAACACACATATTTATGCACAGAAATTTCCGAATTCGCAGGTATCTGCTGCGATTCAATGTATCTGCGCAATAAATTTTGAAGACAGCAATTTAAAATCTATCCATAAATGAGCAACTGAAGACTTCTGTGATGAGTGTTTACTTCATATATATGTTACAGTTAGTTTTAAAAAGTAAAATGCATGACACAGTATATCAATTTTAGAATTCGCAGATTTTTGCTGTATTTCAATAATCCAAATCTATAGTATTATAGAGAAAAGTTGACTTTTCTAATGAATTTTTTACTTCATATTTATGTTGCAGTAAGAGTGAAAAAGTAAAATGAATGGCAAAGTATATAAATTTTATAGTTTGCAGATTTTTGCTGTATTTCAATGATCCAACTCTATATAGTATTATAGTGAAAAGTTGTTCAAAGTCATGATGTTACATTAAAATGACATAGCGCACATAACATTTAGAAATTCTGTAGGTTTCCATGATGTTGGCAGGCATTATTCTCAATCGCGTCCAAAACTGAGCAACTGTAGACATATCGTAATGAATGTTTTCACCAATAATTCCACATTTGCAGTTTGCGGAGTAGGAATACTCAACATACACGTTATTTCATAAGTATTGTTGTCAAAATTTGTGTTTGCCTACCGCATTCCGAAAATTCAACTTTTCATACTATCAGCAAAAAAAACATCCAAAGACTTTTTGGAACAAGTTTCAAAATTTATTACTCGACAGACCAGGTGGAAAAAGTATAACTACACTTATATCAACACCAGAAACTGTTTTGAGAATCAGATATACAAAATGTGCGATTGATGATCATAGTCGGAAATCACTTGAATTATGTTACCACAATCAGCATGAAGAAATATTAGAAAATCATAGGACACATATTAGGAAACCAATTAATAATATGTATCCATCCGCTGCAAACAGATGGAGTCAAAACAAGGATCGGATAGAGCAGAGCCAAACTCAATAGGAAGCAAAATATGGGAATATTCAAAAATAATGATGACACAAGAAATAAATTAGAAAACATTTATTTGATTGGAGTTTCTCACATTATATATACTAACAGTTCTGTATGTTCTTGTTTTATTAAATATCAACCATAATATTTCAGATCGCAAAAAGAAAATTTGACGTTATAGGTTGACGAAAATTTTTTCTTACAACTTCCAGACCTATTTTTGATAAACTGATTTGCCTTATTTATATTATTTACTAACTATGCGAACGTTTGTTACATTTGTCCCGCACTTCGTAACGTCAAACCCCGGCCGGTTTGTTACCACACAGCTATCAAAGGGAACTCGTATATATGAAAACTTCAAAAAGTAAAAAAGGCACGCCAAGTATTAAAAGGTCGTGACCATCGTTTTAAATGATTTTCTATACTCGCATTGTCAATAAATAAATTTTAAAAAATATGAGATCTATTGTAACATATACAGTGAATGAATTACGTTTCCTGTAGGAATTCTGAATTTTGGAAATAAAAAAAAATGAGATCATTTTCTAACGTAGCCAAGTACAGTGAATGAATTAAGGTTCTTGTGGATTTCATTCGTGTACACTTTTAGCCCTAATCCCTCACTTATTCAGAAAAATTTTCCAGCAAACGTCACAGAGCAATAAAGGTTTCTCGAATGATTCTGCAATTATTAAGAGATTATCATCTGTTTTTATGCTAGCTCGGGTTATAAACTTAAAACAGTTTACGCGTACAAGTGCATGCATTGTATCTATACGATGTACTGCACAAATTCATTTTCAACATTACACACAAGCTTGGCGTGCATGGTTTTCAATCGGAAGCTCGGGAAGAGACAATTGTTCAAATTTACTATAAAATCAATAATTAATTAGAATTGTATGAACGAGTGTGAAAAAAACCGATCCCCCAATAAAATAAGAGGGGCCCTGTTATATAATGATTTGGTAAACAATACAGATGGGTGAAATTTGTGGATAAAATTGAACAATTAAACGAACGGGTAAAGAAATGAAATCAATCAATCCCTTTATATGCCTTTATCTTGTACGGATAGATACGGCCATTCTTTCATGCCCATACGCATTTTAATTTATCCACGCGTCACTTTCACTCGTTTGTCCGTACACTCTTTTTTTTACCAAATGGGCAGATGATTGGATGAATTACACAAGTATTGAAATGGATGGACAACGAAGTAAGCTGTGTAAACATTAATTTGAGAAAAGAAAACGCGTTGAATACGAAACACTTGGAGTAATGAATTTATCAGTCAAACTAGTCAAGAATAGATATTTTTCTTTGTGTACACAGCGCGGGATCTCACGTCGAACTACTCAATAAAATAGTTGGATGGAAAAGAGATGGCAAATTAAAAAACAATTACATGAGAGGATCATCAAGTTTTCTTCAAATATATGGACGGATGAGGCATTCCTTCGCCGAGCTTCCGATTGAAAACCATGCACGCCAAGCTTGTGTGTAATGTTGAAAATGAATTTGTGCAGTTCATCGTATAGATACAATGCATGCACTTGTACGCGTAAACTGTTTTAAGTTTATAACCCGAGCTAGCATAAAAACAGATGATAATCTCTTAATAATTGCAGAATCATTCGAGAAACCTTTATTGCTCTGTGACGTTTGCTGGAAAATTTTTCTGAATAAGTGAGGGATTAGGGCTAAAAGTGTACACGAATGAAATCCACAAGAACTTTAATTCATTCACTGTACTTGGCTACGTTAGAAAATGATCTCATTTTTTTTTATTTCCAAAATTCAGAATTCCTACAGGAAACGTAATTCATTCACTGTATATGTTACAATAGATCTCATATTTTTTCACAGTTAAACATTTTTTAAAATTTATTTATTGACAATGCGAGTATAGAAAATCATTTAAAACGACGGTCACGACCTTTTAATACTTGGCGTGCCTTTTTTACTTTTTGAAGTTTTAATATTTACTGATTTCACTTCTTTTTGCGAGACGTGACAACTATATAGGAATCGTATTTCATTCACTATATTTGTCAACTTCAGAAAACGATCTCATTTTTTTTTATATTTTGAAATTTTTTATTGATAATGCAAATATAGAAAATTATTGGAAACTACGGTCGCGACCTTTTAATAATTGGCGTTCTTTTTTTACTTTGTCAATTATTTTTTTTCTGATTTAGCTTATTTTTTAGAGGCGTGACAATATTTACTTAAGAAAAAAAATACATTCCTCGTCTTCGACGAAAATTTTTAAAACGATTTGTTTCAAGTTGAGTGCTTTTCTCTATGTGCCAAAAGCAATCGACACAGCCAATTTTTCTATGTAGACGGACGAAAACTGTGCGGTTATGTTCATGTGAGTTGAAACCTTTTACAAGCAATAATGGTGACGATTTTGATTATGCATTCAGCAAATCGAATTTTCCAATGAAAGATTGGGAAATTCCTATGCAATGGGATGATATTTTCATTTTCTATTCCTTTTTTTTGAAAAGCTCCACTTGTTTACTTGGAAAAATGATTTTTGAAACTATCTTCTTCTCATTCATGGATTCCATGTTGACATGGATACTGTCAATGGTTTGCAGTGTCCAAGGAGATGTTTCCATGGTATTCAATGTCTAAGACCACAGCTTTATGGTTATTGGTGTCCAGTGATATTTTTTCATGTAATCATTCTTCTGTAACGTCTGAACCTGCCTCGTCAATGTAAACTATTAAATCGCAGATCTAGATATCGATAACTATGAGGAAATATATCGTAAACCATTGCACCGTTTACCTAAATATCGGGAAATATAAAATTGTCGAATATATATTGAAAAATACGAAGGCATCCACCTAGACATCGAAAACCCTATAGTCGCCAAACTAGACATCGAAAACTATAGAGCCGACGACCTAGATATCGACAACCTTACAAAAACTCACCACACTATCGGAAACTATGGAGCCGTTGACTTTCATATCAGGAACCATGGACAAATTCACCTTAACATCGGAAACTATGGAGCTATCGACCGGGATAGTGAAAACTATGAAGTCGTCAACCTAATCCACGAAAACAATGGGAAAACATACCTGGACATTGAAAACTACGGAGCCGTTGATCTAGACCTCGAAAAGCATGAAAAAACATACCAGGATGACGAAAGCCATGGAGAAATATACCTAGCCATCGAAAACCATGGAGCTGTCGACGTAGACATCGAAAACAATGGAACCGTCGACCTAGACCACGAAAACCATGGAGAACCATAACCAAACATCGAAAACTATGAAATTGTTGACCTAGCATCAAAAGCCATGACGGAATATACCTGGACCACGAAAACCATGAAGGAACATACGTAGACATTTAAAACTATGAAGAAATATACCTGGACATCCAAAACCATGGAGGAATATACCTAGACATTGAAAAATATGAAGACACATACCTAGACATCGAAAAGTATGGAGTCATCGACCTAGATCACGGAAATGATGAGAACAAAAACTATGGAAACTCAGACCTAGCCATCGAAAAGTGTGGAACCATCAACTTAGACCACGAAAACCATGGAGAAACATACTCAGACATCGAAAACCATGGAGGAATATACCTGAACCACGAAAACCATGATGAAACCTGCCTAGACATTGAAAACCATGGAGGAATATACCTGGACGACGAAAAACATGTAGAAATATACCTGGACCACGAAAACCATGAAGGAACATGATTTTCGTGGACCTTCATACTCGGTCATTGAAAACTGTGGAGCCGTCGACCTCGACTACGAACACCATGAAGAAACATACCTAGACCACGAAAACCATGGAGGATTGTACCTAGACAACGAAAACCATGGAGAAACATATCCATACATCGAAAACCATGGAGGAATATACCTGGACCACGAAAACCATGAAGGAACACGTCTAGACATTGAAAACCATGAAGGAATATAACTAGACATCAAAACCCATGGAGAAATTATCCTAGACCACGAAAATCATGGAGAAACATACCTAGACATCGAAAACTGTGGAACCGTCGACCTCGACCGCGAAAACCATGAAGAGACATACTTAGACCACGAAAACCATGGAGAAATATACCTTAGACATCAAGAACTATGGAGAAATACACTCGCACATCAGAAACGATGGAGGAATATACCTAGACATCGAAATCCATGGAGGAATTATCCGAAACCATGAAAACCATGGAGAAACATACCTGGACATCGAAAACTAAGGAGCCGTTGACCCAGACCTCGAAAACCATGAAAAAACATACCTAGACGACGAAAACCATGGAGGAATATATCTGGACATAAAAAACTATGGGGTCGTCCACCTAGAAATCGAAAATCGCGATAGAATGTACCTAAACCTAGTCCTCCAAAACCCATGAGCTATCTCCCTAGACATCCTCGAAAAATCCAGCGGCGTCGACCAGAATTTTATATTTTTTTATTTTTATTATTTATTATTTAATGTTGTTCGTATTATTCAATTTTTTTATTTTATTATATTATTATCATTTTTATTATATATTGTATAATATGATATATATTGTAACGTAGATTTTCCCCGTAAGGGTACGATCCAGTCCCTTCTCGGCTCACCCGCTCCTTCCCGTATGACTCTCCGGCTGCGAGAATGAACTGGGCGCCAGGTACAAAGTACCGTCGAATTAATCGACTTTATTTTCGTCGATTCTCGCGATCGTAACGCAACGCAAAACTAGAACTTAGAGTACACGAGGGGAACGAATGACCGAGAACGGTCCGACTACTCAGCTCATCTGAGATACAAAAGGTAGAGGGGGGGGATCCTTGGGGAAAAGTAGCAATTCACAACGCAAAGCAAATAATCGACACAGACAGAAGATTCAGAAAAGATTCACAATTTATTCAAATAAACAAAAGTACAAGAAAAGATTAATTCTCGCGAGATTGGATTCTACATAAAATAAGAGTGGAAAAGGAAATTCAATTTACGGCTCGCTAGAATCGCATGGCCAATACGTATCGGACGACAACGCGGTTTCGGCGCGTGGCTTACTCGAATTCATCAGGTAATTCAGGTGATCGGTAAGCGCATCGCAATTTCGCGGGTGTCGTAGGTAATCGACGACCGACGCTCTGGCATTGTAGGTAAAAGATAATCAGCGGTCTGACGAGCAGATGCCTTAGGTAACAGGTAAAAGGTAACCAACGCCAGAACAAACGGTGTCTTAGGTAAATTTAGGTAAAAGGTAATCGACACCAGGTAACCCGAAAGTAATTCGCGAGAGCGTCATAGGCAACATAGGCAAGGTAATTGACGCTAGGTAACCCTAAATAATTCGCGAGAGCGTCATAGGCAACATAGGCAAGGTAATTGACGCTAGGTAACCCTAAAATAATTCGCGACGAAAGGTAATCGAAGGTAATAGTGAAGCGACTTCGGCTAAGCGCGAGGTAACACCGAAATTCCCGAACGATCAGTACAATAATACGAAGGTAGCGGCGTTATACGATAAAATAAATCACAGAAACTAATAGCCAGATAATCTTTGAAACGGTAACAGAGGTAACGGAAGAGTGCCGTAAGATAATTCGCCATAGAGAGGCACAAAATAATACGATCGTCACGAAATAGAGAAAAAGAAATAACTGCGAACGCAAAAGGAACGGCTGAAAAATACGCAATACAAAAGACAGAATAAATCGCCGTATAGACGACGCGCGACAATAAGTGCGAGAGAGACAGGGCGAAAACATCGCGCGAACGACCGTGCTCGCTAGAGCCTCAACGCGTGCAGGGAGAGAGAGAAACGTAGCGGCGTGGAATATTCCAGCGCGTACTACCAAAATTCGACATTACAAAACTCAAACTTAATTAATTAATGCGCAACAAGATTACGTCAAATAAACTATACTGAATGGACCCAAATTAATATCGAATCGATTAGTGGAGCTGAGCCGCAAAACTATAAAATTTGGGAACACGGGAAGTATCGGCCGCAATCTCGCTCGAAACTTCGACACACATGTTCCCCGAAACGCCAAATAAACCGGAACTAAATTCCGAAACTCAAAATGCTCAACTCCATTAATCATTCCGGGAGAAAGAGAAAGGGCTTACCGAGGAACCCGCTCGTCGCACGCCGAAAGACAAAGGAACCTCGATGATCGGGAGGTATTGGTGACTCGCCGGTGAGGTGATCGGAAGAAGACTGATAGTGCGTACGAGCGGTCCTCCAGATTCGGCGTTCTCCCCACCACTAGGCCCATGCACAACGGCGCTCACGCGCTAGGCGCGAACTAGAGTACAGAGTCTTTGCTCGCGCTTTCGCGGGAAACTCAAAACAAGGGAGCGTGTACGGAGGATAATTCCCGTTACGCTTCTTTACCCAATATCGCAATAATTACCCTTCTGCTGCTCTCACCTCTCCCGCTCACTCGAAACACTCCTCTCGACTAGATGACCGTGATCCGGGTGTCTCTCCTCTTGAGGATCCGGCGGGCAGCTCTGAAAGGACGAGGGGAGGCCTCCCTCACGACTCCGGATGTCGCGGTGGGCCCACAAGATAAGCCACCAGGCAAGAACAGCACCTCGCCTCCAGAAAACTCCCCCAGACCCCACCTGACGAGGCGCCGGTTCACACGGACTTTGACACCCGAATTCACGGTATTGCGGGTGGTGCAACTCTGGGTTGCTACGGCGGGAAAGACACGGGCGGCGTTCAATAAATGGCCTATGCCAGCGTGCTCTTTCAACCGCCCGCAGGTCGAGAATGTTCTTCGGTACTCGAAGACGGCGTGAGAGGGATGATTCTTGCGAGCGAGATCGGCTCGAACAGCAGGAAAGTATCGACAAATAACTAATGCTCGCGGGGACCAATGTGATGACGTTAACACCAAATCTCTCAAAAAAACAAACGGAATAGTCAAAAGGAAACTTCATCAAACTCAATATTAAACAATCAAGAATTTCTCTCTCTTCCTTGCACCGAGGTAAAAGGTAACGGTTATTAGACTTAGTAAATTGTCGCTCGAAAGGTACTATACGCGATTCTTAAAAATAAATCTTATAATTACGTGACGATGAGTCTCGTTCCGACCAACACCCGACGAGTCGAACGGCGTCAAAATGGGCCGTAAACCCGGTCCACTGGTCGACACGATTCGTACGAGTGGCGGGGCAAAAATGTCACGTCACAATATATTATATTATATATTAATTATAATAAAATATTTATTATAATAATATTTTATTATTAATTAATATTAATAAATAAAATATATATTATATAATTATATATATATTTTATGCGCAAACCAGGAGCTGGTATTGCCCCCGCTGTGCGCCCATTCTCTGTCTCTCTCGCTCGGCGACGCAGAAGGAGAGAGGGTAGCCGCGTTCAGCGTAGTGCGTGACGTAGAGTGTGACAAAAGTAAGAAATCGTGCAAAGGACGTAAGTCCAAATGTAAACAAGCGTAACTTACGCCCCTCTGTCTCTAAAAAAATGAAAATCCCGAAATGATGGATTTTAAATCACTAACGTTACATATCTCAGGATCTACTGGACGGATTTACTTGCAACAAAGACCAATGGAAAGAGAAAAATCGAAAAAAAATCGTCACAAATTTTCAAGTTCTTTTATGAAATGGTTTATTTGTGAGAGCCATTTGAAAATTCTGTGACGTCATAAAACCGGCATATTCGCGTATATAAGAGTAGCGGCAGGGCTCGCGCTGGCTTTTCTTTTGCGCTGCAGTTTTTTCTTTTAATACTTGGCGTCGAGCCGTTACCGCGTCTCTTGACCTACATTATTACATATGATATGTTATCACGCAACTGATGATATATTCACACTGGACAATATTCCGCGAACTCTGGTTTAATTGAAAGATTATCTCAGTTGACACTTATTTCCAATCGAACGAAATAATGAAATCTTGAAAAGTTTCGTTGACATATGCATCGCGCATTTATTTATATTTTTTAGCACACACAGATCATAGTCTACATTTACGCGGCCGCTTTTATACCGGTTTAGTATACCACAAGTTTTAACAAAATAAATATTAACCACTTTTCACTAACCATTTTCATTTATTAATTAGAGTCTGCACACAACAGCACTTTGGGGATTATAACCTCACCTGTCAAAATGACGTTCAGTATGAAAACAAGTCTCGGGTGGTTTCGGATGTGCGTATCGATGTATTGATATCATATAACCTATTTACAAATGATATAAATGATAAACTTATTTTCAGTCAAACGAATTAATGAAATCTTAAAAAGTTTCGTCGACATGCATTTCATTTTTATTTTATTCTTTTTCACACACAGATCACAGACTACATTTACGCGACTGCTTTTATACCGGTTTAGTTTAGCATTCCACAGGTTTTAGTACTATGCACTTCGTTAGATGACGAAAGTTTTTTTTATTTATCCCACACGCATTCCAATAGTTAGAAGGCCTAAAATGGCGAACAGGCATTCTGTATAACGCATATATAGATATACAGAATGCCTGTTCGCTATTTTAGGCCTTCTAACACTTGAGCCTCACCCGCGGTCGGCCTAGCAGCTGGAGGAGCCGACATCGTTGAGTCAATCAGAATGCGTAGAGGCAACAACTCTACTACTACCAACTACGTCAAAACGCGTATACGTATACGTCGAACTCGTGATGTGTCAGTAACTTTTGCATAATCTTGAGCCCGTGCAAAGTTTTTTCTCAGCAATTACGCCACCGATCGTGTTGATTTTGGGCGCAATCTAGAGAGAATATCTTAATTAGCTGAAAGTTCAATTTTCAAAGCCTCAGATGACTCATAACTTCGGTAATTCAAAAAAATCACTTGCCAATTTTACCCCCACCACGGCGAATCGTTTTATTCAGAGAAAGTATACTCGGCGAGAGCCTCGGGCCAGCAGACGACAGGGCTGTCAATGTACTTGTCCCGAGACTCTACCGAGTCTCTTGATTAGAGTACGAAGAAATAAATTGCCAAAGTCCAAGGACAGACCTGTGACGAAATATTTTCAGTACTATTTTGATGAAAAATAGGTCTTTTTTGTGAAAACCAACGTTATATGCCGAAAATCATAAATAATTCATAGAAATTTAAACTAAAATCCTATAGTCACCTGAACATAAATAAGGAACTTTTGAGAAAAAAGACGTAATATCAAAACATAAACTTCCCCTAGGAAAAAAAGGGTGGGACGTGTACATTGATGGTCCCTCGTTTGCTGATAATTCCATCCATAAAAAAAAACTTAAAACAATTTTTTTTTTTAAATTGTCAAAAAAATTATTTTATAATAGAAATATAGAACAATTCGAAAAAAATTTAACAAATCTTGAAAAAACATTATGTTTAAAAAAAACTATTCTGTATCTATTTTTTAAAGTTTCAAAAGAATCAAATAACAAGTAAAAAATAAAAAACCGAAAAACGCCCTTGAAATCATTTTGGAAACCGGTGCCTCATTCTTCTTATTTGATTCGAACAGCCAAATCAATTTTAAAAAAATCCATCGATTTTACGTGCAGCATTACAATTTATTATATCATTTCGAGGCCAAGTATTTTCTAATGAATTGATAAAAGTTACCATTTGAGTTACGTGCAGCACTAAAATTTATGATATCAATCGAAGGACAAGTAATTTATGAGTAACTCCAAATTTTGACATTATTAAATTGGTCTAAGACGCTTTTAAATCCAAAAAAATCACATGCAAGCTAGTCATTTCTTACTCTACGGTGGCAGAGGCTTATAAGAAAATCGATTCTTTTCAGACTTTCATGAGCTTCTGATATTATTCACAATATTCGACGTCGATTGGATCGATACAAATCATGTTTAAATATGAGTTAAAAGTACTTGTCCGGCCCATCACTTATCATTAAAATTGTTTATTCAAATAAAAATCAGGGCTTTTGTAGAACTGATGAAGCCCAACATACATACAGAGGGAATTTGGATAGTTATCTTCAAGTAATTTTCCTTTAATTGGGCTAATTTAATAAGAATGGAAACGAATTGTCCTGTAATATACAAGGGATGTTATTGTACATCGATAAATAAAAAACATTTTGCACATTAAATATGTTCAAGCTTCCAAAATAACTCCCCAGTTAGTATTGCATTGACGGCAATTTTTACTTCTCACTTCTTCCAGCGAACGTATTTCATTCGGCATAACTAACCTATACTATTTATTAAGAACATTATACTAATAATAAATCGCATTTCAATAAATTTTCAACCGGATGCTGCCGTTTTGTTTTTTTATGATCGATTTTTATTTGAATGAATAGTGATGGGCCGGACAAGTACTTTTAACTTATATTTAAACATAATTTGTATCGATCCAATCGAAGTCGAATATTGTGAATAATATCAGAAGCTCCTGAAAGTCTGAAAAGAATCGATTTTCTTATAAGTCTCTGCCACCATAGAGTTAGAATTGACTAGCTTGCATGTGATTTTTTTGGATTTAAAAGCTTCTTAGAACAATTCCATAATGTTGAAATTTGGAGTTACTCATAAATTTCTTGTCCTTCGATTGATATCATAAATTTTAGTGCTGCACGTAACTCAAATGGTAACTTTTTTCAATTTATTAGAAAATACTTGTCCTCGAATTAATATAATAAATTTTAATGCTGCACGTAAATTACATGGAATTTTTTAAAATAGATTTGGCTGTTCGAATCAAATAAGAAGAATGAGGCATCGGTTTTCAAAATGATTTCAAGGGCGATTTTTCGGTTTATTATTTTTTACTTGTTAGTTGATTCTTTTGACACTTTAAAAAATAGATACAGGTTAGTTTTTTTAAAGATAATGTTTTTTCAAGATTTATGAATTTTTTTTCGAATTGTTCTATATTTTTTTCATAAAATAATTTTTTTGACAATTTAAAAAAAAAATTTTTTTCAGTTTATTTTTATGGATGGATATATCAGCAAACGAGGGACCATCAATGTACTTGTCTCAACCTTTTTTTTCCTAGGGGAAGTTTATGGTTTCGTTTTATTCAGAGAGAAGATAGTCTCGGCGAGAGCCTCAGGCCAGCTGACGAACAGGGCTGTCAATGTACTTGTCCCGAGACTCTACCAAGTCTCTTGATACATTATATTGTATATTAATTATAATAAAATATTTATTATAATAATATTTTATTATTCATTAGCATTAATAAATAAAAGATATTATATATAAATATAACATATGTTATGCGTAAACCAGGAGCTGGTATTGCCCCAGCTGTGCGCACATTCTCTGTCTCTCTCGCTCGGCGACGCACAAGGAGAAGGGGTAGCCGCGTTCAGCGTAGTGCGGACGTAGCGTGTGACAAAACTTAAGAATTCGTGCAAAGGACGTAATTCCAATTGTAAACATGCTGAACTTACGCCCTTCTGTCTCTCAGAAAACGAAAGTTCCCGAAACATGGATTTTAAATCGCTAACGTTACATATCTCAGGATCGACTGGACGGATTTACTTGCAACAAAGACCAATCGAAAAGGAAAAATTTAAAAAAAATCGTCACCAGTCTTTAGATTTTTTCATGTAATGGTTTGCTGGTGAGAGCCGTTTGAAAATTCTGTGACGTCATAAAACCGGCATATTCGCGTATATAAGAGTAGCGGCAGGGCTCGCGCTGGCGTTTCTTTTGTGTCTCTTGATAATAGATCTCATATTTTTTCATAGTTAACATTTTATTTTTATTGTTACCAGTGTACGGCATTCTGCCTTTTTACAATCCCCCCCTATTCCCTTATTTCATTTTTCCCCTCCTATTGCGGCTGCAGCCGACTTACTCCCCACTGTATCGCATTTGCCGAGGGCGAAGGGAAACTGCAGAAAACCTTGCCGATACAGCCGGTACTTGGTTGATCCCCTCTGGTGGCAGTGCGAGCACGCTCAAGCGCCTCCATCAGAGGTGCTCAATCATGCACCCCTCTACTGTGATACGTTGCGCCAGCCAGTACACGGCTAGAGGGCCATCCGCACGATGAGAACCGTCCACGGAGGCCCCCAAAGCCGTATACCGCGACCGCACACGTATCACATAGAGGTGCTAGGCCATGGATTTATAAAGGTGGAGTCCGAACCACCCGCGGTAACAGCAGAAAACACTTGAAAAACATTTTCAATTTTTCATTGGTGTCTTGGCCGGGATTCGAACCCGGGACCCGCGGATTGTGGGCCCGGATCTTTGTCCATCGGACCAGCCGCTCTCCCATTTCATAGTTAATATTTTTTTCAAATTTATTTATTGACAATGGAAATATAGAAATTCATTTAAAACTACGGTTACAACCTTTTAATACTTGGCGTGCCTTTTTTACTTTTATGTATAGTTCTCTCGCCAGGTACGCTACTACGAGTGGGAGAGAGAGGGAACGAGTCTTCTCGCGCTGTCTCTCCCGCACGATCCGGCGCGATTAGAGGGGATAGCACGTTCAGTGGACTAGGCGAAACGAAACAGGACGAAAGTCACGTTTCGTGCAAAGGGAGTATGTCCGTATGTTATAAACAGACGCTACTAGCCTTTCTGACTCCAAGTGACAAGAGCGTACCGAAACACTCGATTTTAATCGCTTAAATCACTATATCTCGGGATGGAATGACCGGATTTACGTGCAACAAAGATCAATTGAAAGAGAAAAATCGAAAAAAAAAAATCATCACCAATTTTCTGATTTTCGTCTGTAATGGTTTGTCCGTGAGAACGGTTCGAAAAACGTTATGACGTCATAAATCGACATATTCGCGTATATAAGAGTGCGGCAGGGCTCGTGCTGGCTTTTCTTTTACACTCCCGTTTTTTCTTTTAATACTTGGTGTCGAGCCGCTACCGCATCTCTTGATTTATCGACGAATGGTGTTGACGATTTGAAGATGTAAAACGAAAAAGTGAGGGTCGTCCAGCTTGATACTGGGACGTAACAAGATATTGAATAGATATTGGTATGGATACACTGTAAGCTAAAGAGGTGGGAAAAAGGGCCCGGGGGACACAGCCAAACTAAATAAAAGAAAATATGACAACAATACATCAAATTAGACAGCTTTACTTGACCAAAGTTTTCCAAAATTTATTTGAATTCATGCATTTACATACAACCACGCATATTTTTTCTTTAATGTAATTACACAACATAAAATTTCTGTTTGAAAAGAACGTTTGAGAGGTTATAATGAACGAACATATTTTTCCTTATTATTATGATAATTATCTAACACTAATTAGTTACGTCATTAATAATATCGATTCCTTCCACTTTTCAATAACCATATCCAGTTTTTTACACTACGCACGCAACAACAGCACTCTGGGGATTATAACCTCAAACGTCAACATGACGTGAAATCTCTCACATCTATGTATTTTACGATAACTGCACAAAACAACTGTAATTTCTGAGAAACATCTTCTTTTATTCACTCTGTTATTAACTGTACTTTTTTTTACTATCACAACTAGTTATCCACTGACACTCGTCTTTCGATCGAAATTATGCTTGCTGTTACCGTGCTCTTTTTTAAATGTCTGCTATGCTGCCGTGCGACGTTCTGAAGTTGACGTCAGATTTTCAATCATCAACAACCAATTTCAACAACCAATCATAACATCTGAAAATGGATGTCGTCAGATCCAACCGATCAAAAACTCGAGAGCATCAAAGTGCCTTTGATAGTGTTATAATATACAGACACATAAATTCTTGAATGCATTGGTAACTTTTGCATAATCTTGAGCCCCTGCAAAGTTTTTTCTCAGCTATTAAGCCACCGATCATGCTGATTTTGGGTGGAATCGAAAGAGAATTTATTAATTAATCTCCAGTTCAATTTTCAAAGCCTCAGATGACTTACAAATTTCGTAATTCAAAAAAATCACTTGCCAATTTTACCCCCACCACCGTGAATCGTTTTATTCAGAGAAAGTAAACTCGGCGAGAGCCTCGGGCCAGCAGCAGATGACAGGGCTATCAATGTACTTGTCCCGAGATTCTACCGAGTCTCTTGATAAACATCAAAAATGTGTGCAAAAATCCAACCCATTTTTTGGTTCAATTAAAAAATAAATAATTAATATCTCTTCAACGCGTTAAGCTACAGAGTTCGAAGAGGTCGCAATCGAAAGACAAAAAAATAAAAAATATGTCAACTTATAATATTCTCCGAAATACTATAGTTAATTATTGATTAAAAAACAAATTTCGAAAATTTTCGAAAACAATTGGAAACGCTATCGCTCCACTAAAGAGTCTCTGGCAGCAACTCGTCATATCTTATAAATGTACTTGTTTCAGAGTCGCTGCCGCGACTTTAGATAATACTGAACCTATTCAAGGGTGTACTTTAAAGAATAAAAACACTTTTTTCGACATCCCCTGATGTATTCACCCATTATATACATATTGCCATTTAATATGTGGAGGAGTGATTGGAGTCTTGAAAATTCTATATCCCTCCAAATCAAACGTAATTCGAGAAGTACAAATAATAAGAAATCATCTTTACAATGAAATAATTTTCGTTGGTAAAAACTTGAAGATGAAAATGCTGTAAAAAAATCACAATATTTGTTAGGACCATCCATTTGGTGTCGTGAGATTGAGTGCGTCATTCTTCACCCATTGTTTTGATTAATTAAATAATTTAATTTTTTCTCCTTTCATTCCAGACCAGCTAAATTTTATCTAGTATTGGACGTCATTAACTTGACGAATCACGAGATGGAGCTGCACTATACTCAAAACAAGTGTATATATATGGAAGGAAGAGAACCATGTCGTATACCAGTGCCAGTTAATCGATACCCCTTGAACAAACTATCCATGGTAATGGAAAAAAATTACAAACATTCAAAATTATGTTATTTCTTTACGGGATCAGCGAGTTCTGAAAATATGGATTCTGAAGCTTCTTCGTCACTCATTGTTCAATTATGATCGTTATTCATAAAAGAGAGGCTGCAAATTTTTAATATTTTCTTTCAAATACCATCATTATATCGAAAAATTCTTTGATAGCATGAAAGTGTCGAATACTCCCGAAAAAGAATAACGAGTCACTACCTCGAATCTAGACACGTGCATTTATATCGAAGCAATTTCGCTGTCAGAAACTATTTACAAAATCCATCGCGTTCTTAATTGTTTTGAAAATTTCATTAATAAGAAAAATAATGACAGAAGTTCAGAGGATATTGCAGGTTCACATAAATATATTGTAACGGTACGATTGTGCTAGTGCACACCGTTACGCGTGAATTCGAGCTTTTTAAATGAATAAAGAGCGGACATGAAAAAACAACGAAAATGCGGTGTTTTTGACCTTTGAAAATAACAAAATTATTATGTACAATGATTTTTTGAGTTTTTGTTGGCAAGAGTACGATTTCAAAGGCGTCAAGTTTTGACCATGCAGTCTTCATAATTAGCCCAAAATAAGATGTTTTTCAAGAGTAAAAAAAATCGAAATTTTGCCTTTAAGGGGGTGAAACGGGGGGTTGAAAGTTGAAGTATCATTATGATGTGTATGCTCCCTAATTTGGACCATGTAGCGCCCTTTTTTTATCGGAAATGATACTATTTTGCAGTAAAATGAAAATCAAAATTTAAAAAAATTAAAAAATTTAAGGGGGTGGAACGGTGATTTGGGGAAAATTCGTCGAAAACAATTCGTCGAATCACAATTCATCGAATCATAATCCTTTGAAAATTTGTCGAAAACTCGTTAGAAATACTGTTTTTGATTTTTGGGTGGGTCCGGAACATCACTCAATAGGGTTTGTAACGTTGAGGCGCATTTTTTTTTTTAATTTATAAAAATGTTGAAATTCATTTCTCCATTCGACACATCTTTGATGTGTTTGCCGAATCGTTGGATGGGTTTAAAGCACCTTCGGTGTGTGTACGGAATAGTTGGGCGGGCTTGGAACACCTGCGATGTGTGCGCGGAATCGTTGGGTGGGTTTGAAGCACTTTCGATGCGTGTGTGCGGAATCAATCGTTAAATCTTGGCCCATCCGAGATCGTACTTTCCCCAATGAATTGAAGTTATATTTTGTAACAATGTTCGCTTATACTGCCAAATAAACAAATGACCGCAAATTGAAACAGGAGATGGTAAACAACAAAACAGAACAACACAACAAGACAACCTCCACGTGGTGTTTTCCGGGTTACGCTAATAGTCTGCAATTTAGCGCACACATTTTGAAAATCAAGGCGCAATGTTTTAATACGGCATTGAAACACTATTAAAAATACTATTTCATACTTCGAAAAATCATTTCAACGCAAGATATTAATACCCTCACGTATTCGCGTGCGTTAGAAATTTATCATCAATAGCCAAAAAAACACTTTTTTTCAACTTCAAATGGTCATAACTCCTTAAGGAAGCCGAATACGCAAAAATTTTATTCTTGTAATTCGTTTTAGAATGGTCGAAATATAAAGAATCAATCGTCAAATCTTGGCGCCTCGGAAATCGTACTCTCCCCTTTTTATTTATAAAATAAAAATGAATTTCTGATTTTGCGTGTTCGCTTTTAACAAAAAAAAAAATGATTGTTCTTTTTGGATTCTATACAAAAATGAACAAACATTTTGGATTCTATACTGTAACGAGATTTTTCCCCGCAAAGGGTCCAACCTGTCTCTTCTCGACTCACCTGACCCGCTAAAGGGTGGCTCCATTTACAAAGCAAAATATAATAACGCAATAATCGCACCCGAAATAATCCAACCCGATAAAGAAAATATGGAATCACCGCTGCGAGGTAGTCCAGAATGGGTAGGTAAGCAGCGATGCGTCGTGGCTTGTAGGCAACTTGACGAATTCCATTTACAAAAGAAAACTATAATGTAACGGCGTAGTAATCGCACGCGAAGGAAATAAACAGATAGAGAAAGTATGGAATCACCGCTGCGAGGTAGTCCGAAACGGATAGGTAAGCAGCGGTGCATCGTGGCTTGTAGGCAACTTGACGGCTCCATTTACACAAGAATAATATAACCTAATGACGCAGGAATCGCACGCGAAAGAAATAAATCCCGATAAAGAAAGGATGGAATCGCGTCGTGGCTTGTAGGCAACTTGACGAATTCCACTTACAAAGCAAAACATAATAACGTAATAATCGTACGCAAAAGAATAAATTCCGACGAGGTAATACTGTTTCGCCCGGGAGATTCGACTACGAAAATACACAAGACAGAATAAGCCGGGATATAAGGTAGCAAACCCGGCGAGAGATAACACGCACGGCGAGTGCGAAGCGAAAGGAAAAAAAAGGTAAACACGCGAGGACGACGCCGGCCTTGAGCGCGCGCTGAGAGAGAGACTGAGGCGAACCCGGGGGTTCACAAATACGAAGTTACAAAATCGGGAATATTACGACGTAATATTCGTCATAGTATACCCTCAAAATCCTCACAGAAAATACTCTAATATGAATGAAATAATTCCCAATAAAGAAAGGCCGATTCGGATCGTGATTGTCCTTCCCCGTGATTCCCCAAACTCAAAATTATTACCACGCGGAGATGAACGCGAGACTATCGCAAAAGAACACGACCGCGTGGCTCGCGAAATCAAATATAATAAACGCTAAGATAATGCAAAGGACACGCCAAATAATCAGGGAATCATGGGGCCGAACGCGACAATGGAGAAAAAGAGGAACGAGCTCACCGAGAGTTCCTCCGAATCAGCCAAGACCAGCTAGGTAATCCAAAAGGCACTTACACTCGACTCACAGCACCGGTTATCGATCGTAGACTGGTGATCCCTCGCCTCGTTCGTAGGCAAGAGCTCCAGAATTCGCGCTATCCCCACCACTCATTACCCCCCACGAAGGGCCACGCGCCCGTGTCTCAGCACTGGATTATTCTCCGTCTCTCCTATCCTCACGCCTCACGTGGTATTTCGGAGTTTTTCGCGTATTCCATTGGAATGTTATCCCCACTTCGATCCAGCGAACGAGGATCGATGTGGCTGATACGGTTCTCAAACCCCGCGTTCGAGTACAGGTCCCTCCAAATAATCGTTCCTTGGTTGCCTTCCTCTAGGGCCATTCGGCGTTCGTCTCCGGAAAGAGGGGAGGCCTCCCTCATGAATCCAAGCGTCCCTGAACCCACGGTGGGCCCACTGTTGAACCACCAGGAAATTCAGCACCTCCAACTCGGAAACGAACCCGAACCCCATTAGACGAGGCGCCGATTTGACTCGGACCACGGTTCCCAAGGATACGATGGTGGGATTGCAACTCTTGATTGCTACGGTAGGAGGACTAGCGGGCGGCCACTGACACTGGGCCTTTTTCCGGCGCTAGTCCTTGACACCGACTCACAGATTTCGATGAATAAACCCGGAATACGGATCCGCACTCGAGCACGTGATTTAACCAAAAAAAACTATTTTTACGAACTGTGCTGAGACACTAGCGCGTTTTCCCGCGTAAGGGCAACGACGTGGGGTGAAATGGGCCAAAGTGCAATAAAAAGAAAATTACTAGGCTCTATCTCTCTCAGTCTCCTCTCTTGACACACTCTCGACCGCGTTAACACGTTTTCGCGGGTTACGCGATGAAATTACATGCGTTTCGCCGAAAAGACAGAATCATACTTCATAAAATAAAACCAACTAAAATACTTCGCCTTTACGCCAGTTGAGTCTCCGATTGGTCCAGCCCCGTGAGTCGGCGTGCGTCGGTCAAGTAGGACCGTAAATCCGGTCCACTGGTCGACACGGAACCGTACGAGTGGCGTGGCTCAAAATGTCACGTCACAATACAAATGAATAAACTTCATAATCAGTTTTCATTCTTCACAAAAATTTTGCAGTCACTCTTTATAAAGAAAATGGTTTTGTTTTTCGACTTTGGGGGATTCTACGGTTTCCGGAGCGCCAAGATTTAACGGTTGATTCTGAATATTTGGGCTAAAATAAGAAGATTTTCAAGAATAAAAAATTTGCCGTTTCGGCCTCCTTAAGGAGTTATGCGCACTTTTAGTTATAATATATAATACTCGAAACTTGACGGAAAATTTTTTTCCTGACGTGGATCCTTGTTTTATCACAAAAAATGAAAACTGAATTAGGAGCATTTCAAGTGGGGAACGTAACATTCCGGGGATACGAGATGATTTTTGTAAATTTCTCTTTGATAAGTTGAGATTAAGAAATTATTACGCGGAATACCGGACGCGATTTGGGCAGTATAGCGATATCTGTGGCCCCAAGTTTTGATGATGCAGTCTTTATATTTAGACCAAAATAAAACTTTTTCAAGAGTTACGAAATTTGACATTCGGTCTTTAAGGCGGTAAAACTTGGGTTTGAAATTTTTTATGAGATGCAGTATTTTTTGGCAGATATCCTTGGAATTTCGCATAAATATGATACGGGGGATAAATAGACTAAGAGTAATTTGAAAAGTATCCAGCAGTTTTTTGAAACTTTACCTTCAAGGGGATAACCAGGAGCATTGAATGTTTTTAAAAGATATCATTCCAGGTGCCTTAAATGTAATAAATATTTAGCAAACGGGCTCCATCCTCACTTCCCTATATACATTCTTTCGATCTTAAATATCCGTAATATATCCAACTGCAGGCACTGGGGGTCTAAGGGCAGAGCCCCCGGCGGGGCGTTTGGGGATGACGATTAAAATCTGAAATTAATCACCAAATCTCGGGGAAATTACGATATCTGTGGCACCAAGTTTTGGCCGTGTAGTCTTCATATTTGGCCAAAAATAATACTTTTTGCAAGAGTAAAAAAAATCGAAATTTGGTTTTTAAGAGCGTGAAAGACAGGTTTTAAATTTTATCTGAGGGAGAGTATTTTTTGGCTGATGACTTTGAAATTCCACGTTTATATTCTAGAATACAAGTAATTTAAAAAGTATTCCGCAGTTTTTTGGAACTTGACCTTTAAGGGAATAAGAGGATTTGAAGGAAATCATATTATCCTCTGAAATACGGCTCTGAAATACGCGCGCGCGCGCGCGCGTGTGTGTGTGTGTGTGTGTGTGTGTGTGTGTGTGTGTGTGTGTGTGTGTGTGTGTGTCGTAGTTAGTGCAGTAGTACCGTTTACCGTAGGTATAGATGTAAAGTATAAAAATAATTTCATAAAAAAAATTATAAATCCAAGTTTAAATAATTTCAACAGAACAATTCGAAAAAAAAGTTTCACGTCGATGCCCCATTCTTTTTATATTATTCTAAAAGCTAAATCAATTGACAAAAAATTCCATCCAAGTTACGTGCAGTATTAAAATTTATGATATCGATTCGAGGCCAAGTATTTAAGGATAATTCGCAATATTCATTCTTATGGGGAAACCATCAGGAACTTAATCTAATGAATCAAAAAAGTTACCATTTGAGTTACGTGCACCTTAAAATTTATATCAATTGAAGGACAAACGTTTTATTAGTAATTCCGAGTTTTAATATTATGAAATTGTTCTATGGAGTGTTTGAATAAAAAAAAAATCACATCAAAGGTATTGTAATTTGTTACTCTATGGTGGCAGAGATTAAGAAGAAAAATGATTCCCCTCAGATTTTCAGGATCCCCTGGTATTATTGACAATATTCGACGTCAATTTTGAATCGGTACAAATTATGTTTAAATATGTGTTAAAAATACTGGTCCGGTCCATTACTTTTCATTTAAATTTTTCATTCAAATAAAGATCAGGGCCCTTCTAGGACTGATGGATCATACTGATGCATACAGAGGGGATTGAGAAAGTTATTTCCAAATAATTTTTACTCAATTGCGTGAGATTAATAACAATTGCAAATGAATTCTCCTAGGCTGTCGTTCCGAAAGGGACACTTCGAGTTGAACACCCAGCTTTTGGACACATGAAAAGGAGGTTAAAATAAGATCACACATAAAATTTCAACCGCGGCAAATGGTTTTTTAAATTTTTATCACCATTTTTGTGTGGCGGTAGCCAACTCGCGAAGACGCGCACAGAGCACTTTTCGATGTGTGTGCGGAATCGAAGGTGCTCCAGATCCACCTAACGATTCCGCACACATATCGAAGGTGCTTCAAACCCACCTAACGATTCCGCACACACATCGAAGGTACTTCAAACCCACCCAACGATTCCGCACACACGCCGAAGGTGCTTCAAACCCACCCAACGATTCCGCACACACATCGAAGGTGCTCCAAACCCACCAAACGATTTCGCACACACATCGAAGGTGCTTTAAACCCACCCAAAGATTCCGCACACACATCGAAGGTGCTTCAAACCCACCCAAAGATTCCGCATACATATCGAAGGTGCTCCAAACCCACCCAACGATTCCGCACACACATAGAAGGTGTTTCAAACCCACCCAACGATTCCGCACACAGATCGAAGGTGCTTCAAACCCACCTAACGATAACGCACACACATCGAAGGTGCTTCAAACCCACCCAACGATTCCGCACACACGTCGAAGGTGCTTCAAACCCATCCAACGATTCCGCACACACATCGAAGGTGCTCCAAACCCACCCAACGATTTCGCATACACATCGAAGGTGCTCCAAACCCACCCAACGATTCCGCACACACGTCGAAGGTGCTTCAAACGCATCCAACGATTCCGCACACTCATCGAAGGTGCTTCAAACCCACCCAACGATTCCGCACACACATCGAAGGTGCTTCAAACCCACCCAAAGATTCCGCACACACATCGAAGGTGCTTCAAACCCACCCAAAGATTCTGTATACACATCGAAGGTGCTTCAAACCCACCCAACGATTCCGCACACACGTCGAAGGTGCTTCAAACCCACCCAACGAATCCGCAGACACATCGAAGGTGCTCCAAACCCACCAAACAATTTCGCACACACATCGAAGGTGCTTTAAACCCACCCAAAGATTCCGCACACGCATCGAAGGTGCTTCAAACCCACCCAAAGATTCCGGATACATATCGAAGGTGCTCCAAACCCACCCAACGATTCCGCACACACATAGAAGGTGTTTCAAACCCACCCAACGATTCCGCACACAGATCGAAGGTGCTTCAAACCCACTCAAAGATTCCGCACACACATCGAAGGTGCTTCAAACCCACCCAACGATTCCGCACACACATCGAAGGTGCTTCAAACCCACCCAACGATTCCGCACACACATCGAAGGTGCTTCAGACCCACGCAACGATTCCGCACACACATCGAAGGTGCTCCAAACCCACCAAACGATTTCGCACACACATCGAAGGTGCTTCAAACCCACCCAAAGATTCCGCACACACATCGAAGGTGCTTCAAACCCACCCAAAGATTCCGCATACACATCGAAGGTGCTCCAAACCCACCCAACGATTTCACACACACATCGAAGGTGCTGCAGACGCACCCAACGATTCCGCACACACATCGAAGGTCCTTCAGACCCACCCAACGATTCCGCACACACATCGAAAGCGCTTCAGACCCACCCAACGATTCTGCACATACATTGAAGGTGCTTAAAACTCACCCAATGATTCCGCACACACATCGATGGTGCTCTGTGCGCGTCTTCGCATGTTGGCTACCGCCAGACAAAAATGGTAATAAAAATTTAAAAAAACATTTGCCACGTTTAAAATTTTAGGTGTGATCTTGTTTTAACCTCCTTTTTATGTGTGCAAAGGCTGGGTGATCAAATCGAAGTGTCCCTTTCGGAACTATATCCTTCTCCTATATTATATAGGGGATATTACTGTACATCGATAAATAAACGAAAAACATTTTGTACAATAAATATGTCTAGGCTTCTAGAATGACCCCCCAATTTATATTACAATGATGGCAATTTTTACTTCTCCTTTCTTCCTGCGAAATAATTCCATATGGGATAAGAACTAGCCCATACTTTTATCGGAAACATTAAACGGATAATAAATCGCATTTCAGTAAATTTTCAACCGGATTCTGCCGTACAATTTCGTTATTTTATTATAGGTTTTTATTTGAATGAAAAATTTAAATGAAAAGTGATGGGCAGGACAAGTACTTTTAACACATATTTAAGCATAATTTGTATCGATCCAAAAACGTTGTCGAATATTGTTAAAAATCCGAAAAAAATTTCACAAATCCTGAAAAAACATTATGTTTAAAAAAAACTATTCTGTATCTATTTTTTTAAGTATCAAAAGTATCAAATAACAAGTAAAAAATAAAAAACCGAAAAATCGCGCTTGAAATCATTTTGGAAACCGATGCCTCATTCTTCTTATTTGATTCGAACAGCTAAATCAATTTAAAAACATTCAATCTAATTTACGTGCAGCATTTAAATTTATTATATCAATTCGATGCCAAGTATTTTCTAATAAATTGAAAAAAGTTACCATTTGAGTTACGTGCAGCACTAAAATTTATGATATCAATCGAAGGACAAGTAATTTATGAGTAACTCCAAATTTTGACATTATTAAAATGGTCTAAGAAGCTTTTAAATCCAAAAAAATCACATGCAAGCAAGTCATTTCTTACTCTACGGTGGCAGAGGCTTATAAGAAAATCGATTCTTTTCAGACTTTCAGGAGCTGCTGATATTATTCACAATATTCGACGTCGATTGGATCGATACAAATTATGTTTAAATATGAGTTAAAAGTACTTGTCCGGCCCATCACTATTCATTCAAATAAAAATCAATCATAAACAAACGAAATTGGACGGCAGCATCCGATTAAAAATTTATTGAAATGCGATTTATTATTAGTTCAATGTTCTTAATAATAGTATAGGTTCGTTATGCCGAACGAAATTCGTTCGCTGGAAAAAGTGAGAAGTAAAAATTGCCGTCATTGCAATACAAACTGGGAAGTTATTTTGGAAGTTTGAACATATTTAATGTGCAAAATGTTTTTTATTTATCGATGAACAATAACATTCCTTGTATATTACAGGACAATTCGTTTCCATTCTTATTAAATTAGTGCAATTAAGGGAAAATTACTTGAAGATAACTCCCACACGCATTCCATAATGTCAAAACTCCGTTTGTTTATACGATATTCGAAAACTGACACATGGTTTTTATATATATATATATAATATAATATTCACGGAGTCTGAGCGCGGTCGGGGTAAGACTCAAAAGTTAGAAGGCCTAAAATGGCGAACAGGCATTCTGTATAACGCATATATAGATATACAGAATGCCTGTTCGCTATTTTAGGCCTTCTAACACTTGAGCCTCACCCGCGGTCGGCCTAGCAGCTGGAGGAGCCGACATCGTTGAGCCAATCAGAATGCGTAGAGGCAACAACTCTACTACCACTAACTACGTCAAAACGCGTATACGTATACGTCGAACTCGTGATGGGTCAGTAACTTTTGCATAATCTTGAGCCCGTGCAAAGTTTTTTCTCACCAATTACGCCACCGATCGTGTTGATTTTGGGCGCAATCTAAAGAGAATTTCTTAATTAGCTGAAAGTTCGATTTTCAAAGCCTCAGATGACTCATAACTTCGGTAATTCAAAAAAATCACTTGCCAATTTTACCCCCACCACGGCGAATCGTTTTATTCAGAGAAAGTATATTCGGCGAGAGCCTCGGGCCAGCAGACGACAGGGCTGTCAATGTACTTGTCCCGAGACTCTACCGAGTCTCTTGATTAATACTTTCAAAACAAACATCTAACACTACACTTCGAAAATATATATGAAAAACTTTCGAAAGCACTTAGAATATCAAAAGTTTAAAGATTTTGAATATTTCCCACTGGACGAACCTGAGAATTTTGCATAAATTGTAGATGAGGTAGCCGTAATGCTGATGGTGGGACGGATGTACAATTTTTTTCCTATTTGTTTGAGAAATCTTCTGACGCTGGACGAATTTGGGAGACTGTCCCAGCCGCCTGGCCCCGACACAATCCCATTCTTTTCATGTAGCATCAAGTGCGAAAGATTGTCCTTGATGTCAATGTTGATTCCATTCTTTCAGAGCCAAAAATCTTGTTGTTCAGGTCATCGTACCCTTTTTCCTCTTCAGCATTTCCTCTTCTTCTATCTGACAATCTATTCTGTCATTCAATTCTTGACGCTTATTCTTAAACATAACAAGTTTTTTTTATCAAATATTGTTCAAACTTGATGACCATGCTCGACCAAAGTGCCAGCATATTCAGCAGGAAGTACAATGACTCTCACTGTTTCAAGAATACATATGAAATGAAATTACCCTAACAAATTGAAAAATTTCATAACTAATGTTTACCCAGTTGAAAGCAGGGATAGTGATGAAATTCAATAAATTGGGAGAGAGATTCATCCATTTTAGTATGACCGAGAGGTGGTTCATTTATTATCAAACCCCACTCCAATGCATATCCTCCACGGTGCATATGTTTTTCAATGATGTCAGAGTTTGAGAAGACCTAACGCTGAACAGGCAAATCAAACCACGCTCCAATTCCTCTATGGTGCATACATTTTTCAACGATGCCAGAGTTTGAGAAGACCTGACGCTGAACAGGCAAATCAAACCACGCTCCAATTCCTCATGGTGAAAACATTTTTCAATTTTGTCAGAGTTTATGAAAACTTCTGATGCTGGACAGGCAAATCGAACCCTGCTCCAATTCTTTTACGGTGCATACATTTTTCAATGTTGAAAGAGTTTGAGAAGACTTCTGAAACAGGCAATTTTAGTTGTTACAATCCCATCCCCTTTCATCCAACACCAAGTGGGGAAGATTGTCCTCAATATCAATTTCGAACAGAACAAAACCAGAATGTCCTCAATATCAATTTCGATTCTTTCTATTGAAGAATTGACAAAGAATACAAAACCAGAATGAGAATGGATATGGAAAATATGGAAAATAGGTTATGTTGAAAATTCAAAGGAATGATAACCAATTGTCACAATATAGCGAGAAGTCCGTGTTTAAGGAAACATTAACTTATAGAATTAACAAACACTCGTGAACGAAAACTCACAATAATAACACATTTTATAAATATCTTTGATAATCAAATTCACACATCTCGCACTATTTCCCGAAAATTTTCGAACAAACAAAACGATGGCCGAATTAGAAAAAACGATGGAGGAATGAAATTATTTCGAACAGTCGATGTAGTGAACAATAACGGAAAACCGACGAAACCGTAAACAGATATAACGAACAGATGTTTAAACGATATGACAAGTAAGACCGACGATGTGAAGACAGTCCACAAGACCATAATGAACAGATGTTATTTTATAAACGAACATATGACAAGTAAAGTAAGACCGACGGTGTGAAAACAGTCGACAAGACCAATGAGAAGTTTTCTCATCGGCGATTGACTGAAGCCAGTATTTCCTCGGCGGGGATTGGCTAAGAAGGGCAGCAAAATGCTCTTATATGTACTGGTCAGAAAATGTATAACAGATACGTCGAGTTCATGAATGTGTTAGTAACTTTTACATAATCTTGAGCCCGTGCAAAGTTTTTTCTCAGCAATTACGCCACCGATCATGCTGATTTTGGGCTCATTCGAAAGATAATTTTCTAATTAATGTCCAGTTCAATTTTGAAAACCTGAAATGACTCATGAGCTCTATAAATGAACGAAATGGTATTTCAATTTTACCCCCACTACCGCGAATCGTTTTATTCAGAGAAAGTATACTCGGCGAAAGCCTCGGGCCAGCAGACGACAGGGCTGTCAATGTACTTGTCCTGAGACTCTACCGAGTGTCTTGATTTCGGTGGTGGGGGTAAAATTGACATGTCATTTTCTTGAATTACGAAGCTCAGGAGTTATGTCGCAATTTGAAAATTGAACTTTCAGCTAATTAAGAAATTCTCTTTCGATTGCGCCCAAAATCAATACGATCGGTAGCGTAATTGCTGAGAAAAAACTTCGCACGGGCTCAAGATTATGCAAAAGTTACTGACACATCACGAGTTCGACGTATACGTATACGCGTTTTGATGCAGTTAGTGGTAGTAGAGTTGTTACCTCTACGCATTCTGATTGGCTCAACGATGTTGGCTCCTCCATCTGCTAGGCCGACCGCGGGTGGGGCTCAAGAGTTAGAAGGCCTAAAATAGCGAACAGGCATTCTGTATATCTATAAAGTATTAAAACGTCGTGACCGTTGTTTTAAATGATTTTCTATATTCGCATTTTCAATAAATAAATTTAAAAAAATGTTTAACTGTGAAAAAATATGAGATCTATTGTAACATATACAGTGTATGAATTACGTTTCCTGTAGGAATTTTGAATTTTGGAAATAAAAAAAAATGATATCATTTTCTAACGTAGCCAAGTACAGTGAATGAATTAAGGTTCTTGTGGAATTTATTCGTGTACACTTTTAGCCCTAATCCCTCACTTATTCAGAAAAATTTTCCAGCAAACGTCACAGAGCAACAAAGGTTTCTCGAATGATTCTGCAATTATTAATAGATTATCATCTGTTTTTATGCTAGCTCGGGTTATAAACTTAAAACAGTTTACGCGTACAAGTGCATGCATTGTATCTATACGATGTACTGCACAAATTCATTTTCAACATTACACACAAGCTTGGCGTGCATGGTTTTCAATCGGAAGCTCGGCGAAGGAATGCCTCATCCATCCATATATTTGAAGAAACCTTGATGATCCTCTCATGTAATTGTTTTTTAATTTGCCATCCCTTTTCCATCCAACTATTTTATTGAGTAGTTCGTCGTGAGATCCCGCGTTGTGTACACAAAGAAAAATATCCATTCTTGACTAGTTTGACTGATAAATTCATTACTCCAAATGTTTCGTATTCAACGCGTTTTCTTTTCTCAAATCAATGTTTACACAACTTACTTCTTTGTTCATCCATTTCAGTACTTGTGTAATTCATCCAATCATCTGCCCATTTGGTAAAAAAATGAGTTTACGGACAAACGAGTGAAAGTGACGCGTGGATAAATTAGAATGCGTATGGGCATGAAAGAATGGCCGTATGTATCCGTACAAGATAAAGGCATATAAAGGGATTGATTGATTTCATTTCTTTATCCGTTTGTTTAATTGTTCAATTTTATCCACAAATTTCACCCATCTGTATTGTTTACCAAATCATTATATAACAGGGCCTCTCATATTTTATTGGGGGATCGGTTTTTTTCACAATCGTTCATACAATACTAATTAATTATTGTTTTCCTAGTAAACTTGAACAATTGTCTCTTCCCGAGCTTCCGATTGAAAACCATGCACGCCAAGCTTGTGTGTAATGTTGAAAATGAATTTGTGCAGTACATAGATACAATGCATGCACTTGTACGCGTAAACTGTTTTAAGTTTATAACCCGAGCTAGCATAAAAACAGATGATAATCTATTAATAATTGCAGAATCATTCGAGAAACCTTTGTTGCTCTGTGACGTTTGCTGGAAAATTTTTCTGAATAAGTGAGGGATTAGGGCTAAAAGTGTACACGAATGAATTCCACAAGAACCTTAATTCATTCACTGTACTTGGCTACGTTAGAAAATGATCTCATTTTTTTTTATTTCCAAAATTCAAAATTCCTACAGGAAACGTAATTCATACACTGTATATGTTACAATAGATCTCATATTTTTTCACAGTTAAACATTTTTTTAAATTTATTTATTGAAAATGCGAATATAGAAAATCATTTAAAACAACGGTCACGACCTTTTAATACTTGGCGTGCCTTTTTTACTTTTTGAAGTTTTATTATATTACATGGAAAATCCAAATTTTTTAGGATGAAAATGAATAAAATTCACTATCCCCGAGGCGGTGAAAAATGAGGGTTAGAGGTAAAATTTTCAGATTTTTCAATGGGAAATTTTTGCGTTATATTACATAAAAAATGTTCGTTTTTGAGGGTACCAGATTCTTTCATCGAAGTAAAATAAAATTCGCTACCTGCGAAAGGGTGAAAAATAAGGTTCGGGGATGACATTTTTAGATTTCTT
Organism: Venturia canescens; assembly: GCF_019457755.1. Classification (NCBI taxonomy): domain Eukaryota; kingdom Metazoa; phylum Arthropoda; class Insecta; order Hymenoptera; family Ichneumonidae; genus Venturia; species Venturia canescens. The sequence continues at coordinate 27,791,643 of NC_057422.1, forward strand.
AATAGGGAGTTTTTGTGCTATATTACATGAAAATTCTGAGTTTTTTAGAACACTAGACTCTTCTATTGAAATGCATCCCCAACCCTCATTTTTCACCCCTTGGCAGATCGGGAGTTTTGGTTTATTTCGATAAAGGACGTTCATGCTCTACAAAAAACATACAGTTTCTATGTGGAAAAGCATAAAATTTCTCGTTGAAAAATCTGAAAATTTCACTCTTAAACCTTATTTTTCACCCCTTAGGGAATAGTGATTTTTTTTCATTTCAATAAAAGAGTTTCGTGTCCTAAAAAACTTGCAATTTTCATGTAATGTAAAAAACTTTCACATTGAAAAATCTGAAAATTTCACCCCCAACTCTTTTTTTTCATCCTTTCGCGGGTGGTGAATTTTATTTTATTTCGATAAAAGAATCTGGTATCCTCAAAAACGAATACTTTTTATGTAATATAGCATAAAAACTTCCCATTGAAAAACCTGAAAATTTCACCCCAACCCTTATTTTTAATTTCTTCGGGGATAGTTAATTTAGTTCTATTTCGACAAAAGAGTCTAGTGTGGAACTTGGAATTTTCGGGTAATATCGCATAATAACTTTCCATTGAAAAATCTAACAATATTAGCCTTAACGCTCGATTTTCACCTCTTTCAAGGTGAAAATTAAGCCCGGAAGTCGATTCGGCAACACCAAAAATCCTCGTAAACCCTTTTTCATCCCAATCGGTTGAAAATTTTAAACAAGATTTCATTATGTACGCATATCATACATTATTACCAGAACTGACCCGACTTTTTTTGTATATACCAGTCAACAGGTTATTCGCTCCGTGCGCGTAAAGTAGTGCGCTCGCACTACTTTGAAAGTGAGCGTGTGTCGTGTATACGTGTTCCCCCAAAAACGCCGGAGTTCCATTTACGGTGGTGCTGGCAGTATGCATGAATACACTAATACTATTAGTGCAGTAGTATTAGATTTTTGGCTCCGCCCATGTACACAGAGCGAATACGTGGTATGAGATGCCAATGCTCGTTTTTTAAAAACTTGTGAATTTCGTGAATTGTGAAAAAAAGTGCTGTACACCAAAGGTAGTTTCTTTGATATGAGACAAACATTTTATGAGTACTTTTTACACAATTCACAGTATTTTTTCTATGAGTTTCTCAAGAATGCATTTCAGTATTTCGTGCCATGTCTTATTATAAAGAAATCGATCAATAAAAAATTCAAAAGCAAAAATGACACTTTTTCTACGTTGAATATTCTAATACGACTTCATGATTCTCGAAAAACCTAGATCAATCCATAACTGTTTGAAGTAAAAAATTAAAAAAATCTGATATCATTCCCATGAGCTGAAATTGAATAAAAGGTAAAACTTTTCCTTCAAATTTCATTAAAAAACCTCATTTTTTCAGAGTTACGACAATCGAGGTACTTGAAGTTTCACTGAAAATTGCATGGCGGAAAATGTTAAAAAAAATTTAGTGAATAAACAATCACTGACGCGACTCTTTTTACGCTTGAAATATTGTGTGAAATTTAATATTTCTCGCGATACGCGGGAATTTTCAAAATTTTTTTTTTGCTAAAAACGCGATGATTGAGCGAAAAAATCGTTTCCAATAAAAAAATTGAATCTAAAACCTCAACTTTTGAGGATTCGCTCGTAGAATTGAGGAGAAAAAATTTCATGTGAAAACGCGGTCCAATTGAAAGGGGAATCCAACAAACCAAAAATCAACGTCTTTCGAAATGACGTAGCACCCGTAAAAAGGGTCGTAATGACTTTTCGAATAAACCAAAGTAAACCAAAATAAACCAAAGTAAGCTCTTCCCTTTAAAATGCTCCTTCTTGTATCCGAGATCTAAACCAGTGGCCTAGTAGAAGAAAAAAGAGCGCAGAACATTTTTGGTCTTTTATTCGGAAATTTTTCCTCGGTAGTGAAAACACTTGAAAAAAAGTAAAAAAAAAGCGCGACAAATATTGAAAGACCGCAACCTTAGTTTTGAATGATCTTCCCATATTATCATTGTTAATTTGAAATTTTCTTCCTCATTATTTGTTTCATGATAGGGAAAAAAATATAAGACCATTCTAATATAGACAAGATTTACATCATTTGAAATTGACTAAACAGTTTTTGTCCGTCAACATAGAAAAAATAAATATTTAGTAGCGTTGATTGCTTTCGCCATCTGAAGGTAGTTACTCAACTTTAAACAAATCATTTGTAAAAAATTTTTTGGAGATAAGAAAAAATGTATAATTTTCCAAAATATTTACTAATTGTCACTCTTCTAAAAAAAAAGCGAAATCACTATAAAAATACTTCAAAAAAGTAAAAAAAGAACGCCAAGTATTAAAAAACCGCCCCTCTAGTTTCGAATGATCTTTACTATATTTTCAGTAAATTAAAAATTTCCTTGCCCATTATTTATTGCTAAAATGACATAGTAGGATGATCAAGATAAGAAAAAAAATATGAGATCATTTTAACATAGCCAAGGATTTTGAATAAATTTCGATTTCTGCAAAGAATCATGTTACACCTCCAACTATACTGGCTAAAGAGTTTTGTGACTTCAAGCGTTCCCAGAATGATTTTGCGATTAAGATATTGTTATTCTAATTTAATGCACAAATTCACTGTCAAAATTACACACAAACTTGGCGTGGATGGTTTTCAAATGGAAGCTCGGCGAAGGAATGCTAATGCTCCATCCGTCTGCATCTAGAGCGAATTTCAATGCCCACTAATTCATTTGTTTCTTATTTCGTTATCCTTCATCCAGCCACGTATGAATTTTTTACTTGTCTACCTATCCATATACTGGTTCATCACAAGTATTCTGTATCCCATTCTCTAATTCATTCACCAGATTGTCTATTTCTTTTATTCCTAAAACCATACTTTCTCCACATTCTATTCGTTTGTTGATTCAATAATTTAAACCATTCGCCTGGATATTTATTGTGTAATAATTCATTATATCATTCATATTTGCTAATTATTTTATTTTCTTCATTAATCTCTTTCATCTATACACTATCTCAGGAATCTATTTGATTCATCAAACCATTAATTTTGAATAGTATATTTGATCAATCGTGTCTTCCCGAGCTTCCATTTGAAAACCATCCACGCCAAGTTTGTGTGTAATTTTGACAGTGAATTTGTGCATTAAATTAGAATAACAATATCTTAATCGCAAAATCATTCTGGGAACGCTTGAAGTCACAAAACTCTTTAGCCAGTATAGTTAGAGGTGTAACATGATTCTTTGCAGAAATCGAAATTTATTCAAAATCCTTGACTATGCTAAAATGATCTCATATTTTTTTTCTTATCTTGATCATCCTACTATGTCATTTTAGCAATAAATAATGGGTAAGGAAAGTTTTCATTTTATAAATGACTTAACTACCATCAATCCATATTAACCATAAAAATCGAATCTTAAGGGAGTTGTATTAAATGGTTTCTTATCTATCTTATTATTAATCTATTTTTATTTCAGTCTTTTCAAAGTTTACTGCAACTTTCTTAAGAAAAAGAGTTTAAAAATCATTTTCTGGAAACGCATATCCTTTTTTTACAATATTGTTTTTTTCTAACATTCATTTTTTTCTCGACTTCGTTTTATTTTAAATACGCTATACAATTTTTCAGTCGGGAGTTTTTTAAATGTTTTTTTAAAACATTATTTTTACAAAGTTGTTTTTATAACATAAATTTTTTTAAACCTTTTTTTCAAACATTTTTTTTAACAAAGTCGTTTTTTCGAACACTCATTTTTTTTTATTACTAAAGCATTTATTATTTCATAATTTTTAAAGTTCACTACGATTTCTCAGTCCCAATAATTTTTATTATTATTTTACATGATATTTTCTCGTTTTCACTATATTTTTCAATACACTATATAATTTTTTCAGTCGGGAGTTTTCTTCCTTTATTTTTGCCTATCAATCGTTATTTTTTGGTTTTTTTTGTAGAATACCATCAAATCAGTCTTATTGAATGAAAAAAAGTTAATGAAATTGTTGATTTTTTTTTTCGATCGTCGTATTAATTGTACACGTTGTACTAAAAAAAAATGAATGATTAACTGTCCTAATAAGTACTGTATATTTTTTGAACATGTACTTCGAGAAAAAATGTCCAAAAATGTGACACAATGTTGTAACATCACTGTGAGCTGCATATCCGACAATTCAGTGTCCTGCACACAATAAGACTTTCTTTTGTCAAGTTTCCCAATTTGTTTATTAGCTTCGTATCAGCTTGCATTCTCCGTTTCACATGCAGTGTCCACAACAAACAGCAGACTTCTCGATTCATGGGTTGAGTAATAGAAAAAAAAAATTGGAAGAGTAACAAATCAGTGGTGCATTTTTTTTTGCATTCGTGTCGTTATTTCCAGAAATAATTTAGGAAAAAAAACTAATAAAAATCATGCATAATTGTTGTCAAAATTGCACTTCAATAGCGCCATATTTCCGTGGGACACGAGCACCGCCATCGGTAGTGCGGATCGTTAATAGCTGAGAGCTGAATGAAAGGCGATCCAGAACAGCGTGAAGTAGTCGATAGTCGAATATGATGCGATATATTTAAACTGAGTATAGCGTAAATATCAATTAAAAAGGAAAATATTCAATAGATTTTGATTAAATTTGCTTTAGAACACTCTCTGCCACTCACAGAAGGACAAGCACAAAATTGGTTAAGACAACTATCACCGTTTTCGAGAAAACTGGCGACAAAGGAATATCCCCCCACGCACTGATCGCAGTGAAACGCATAACTCCCGTCTTTTGGCCCTGCGGGCAGTCGGCAGTTAAAAACTCGGAATTACTAATAAAACGCTTGTCCTTCGATTGATATCATAAATATTAGTGCTGCACGTAACTCAAATGGTAACTTTTTTGATTCATTAGAACTCTCTCAAGTTCCTGATGCTTCCCCCATCAGAATGAATATTCCGAATTACCATTAAATACTTGGCCTCGAATTGATATCATAAATTTTAATGCTACACGTAACTTAGATGAATTTTTTTGTCAATTGATTTGGGTTTTAGAACAGGATAAAAAGAATGAGGCATCGATGTGGAACTTTTTTCGAATTGTTCTGTTAAAATTATTTACACTTGGTTTTATAATTTTTCGAATGGAATTTTTTTTTACACTTTTCGTGATAATTGCATCTATAAAAAAAACTTTGAAAAAATTTTTTTTTTAAATTGTCAAACAAATGATTTTATAAAAAAAATACAGAACAAATCGAAAAAAATTTCACAAATCTTGAAAAAACACTATCTTTAAAAAAAAACTAATCTGTGTCTATTTTTTAAAGTGTCAAAAGTATCAAATAACAAGTAAAAAATAAGGAAATTGTAAAATCACGCTTGAAATCATTTTGGAAACCGATGCCTCATTCTTTTTATTTGATTCGAACAGCTAAATCAATTGAAAAAATTTCCATCTAATTTACGTGCAGCATTAAAATTTTTCATATCAATTTGAGGCCAAGTATTTTCTAATAAATTGAAAAAAGTTACCATTTGAGTTACGTGCAGTACTAAAATTTATGATATCAATCAAAGGACAAGCAGTATATAATGAGTAACTGCAAATTTCAACATTATGGAATTGTTCTAAGAAGCTTTTAAATCCAAAAAAATCACATGCAAGCTAGTCATTTCTTACTCTATGGTGGCAAAGACTTATAAGAAAATCGATTCTTTTCAGACTTTCAGGAGCTTCTGATATTATTCACAATATTCGACGTCGATTGGATCGATACAAATTATGTTTAAATATGAGTTAAAAGTACTTGTCCGGCCCATCACTATTCATTCAAATAAAAATCAATCATAAAAAAACGAAATTGAACGACAGAATCCGGTAAAAAATTTATTGAAATGCGATTTAGTATTAGTTTGCTGTTCTTAATAATAGTATAGGTTAGTTATGCCGAATGAAATTGGTTCGCTGGAAGAAGTGAGAAATAAAAATTGCCGTCATTGGAATACAAACTGGGGAGTTATTTTGGAAGCTTGAACATAGGGTAATATGGGGCAAAATGGACACTTAAGGATTTAAGCAAGTTTCATTGATGAGCATATGGTCTTTCAACTATTTTTGAGTCCCAAAATTGATGCCCAGTCCTTGTTTCCCGAATTCTGTAAAAAAAAAAATTTCGGGGCACAACGGACACAGCCTCTCGGAAGCATAAAAATCGAAAAACCGACATTTTTCGAAATACAGTCGTTCCAAGCGACTCTTATCGAACAGAATGTCAACTCGGTAATATGGGAAAAGAAATGGGACCGCTCAGGCTCCATTCCTTGGATGTAAATGAAAAAAATGAGTGAAATCTTATATCCCATTTCTGTCATGTTTTTGAGGTATGCAAAAAATCAACTTTGGGTCCATCGTGTTAGGGTATATTTGGTGTTCGCACTATATCGGAGTCCCACCAATGATTCATGGTCCTAGTTTCCGGAATTTCTTCAAAAAAAAATTTCGGGGCAAAACGGACACAGCCCCTTAGACGCATAAAAATCAACATTTTTCAAAATGCAGCCGTTCCAAGCGACTGTTTCCGAATAGGATGTCAACTCGGTAATATGAGAAAAGAAATGGGACCACTCAGGCTCCATTCCTTGGATGTGAATGAAAAGAAATAAGTCAAATCTTATATCCCATTTCTGTCAAGTTTTTGAGGAATGCAAAAAATCAACTTTGGGTCCATCGTGCTGGGGTATATTTCGTGTTCGCATTATATCGGAGTCCCACCATTGATTCATGGTCCTAGTTTCCGGAATTTCTTCAAAAAAAAATTTCGGGGCACAACGGATACAACCTTCAAGAGGCATCCAAATCGAAATACCGAAATTTTTCGAAATGTAGCAGTTTAGCAGACAGAAAAAAAAAGCTCACCAAGACAGCTAAGTCCTCGTCTTTTAAAGACGTTACTTGCATTTATTGCGAAGGGTTATATATTTGTCGTCCTCCGAAAATTGGATCTCCTGTGTAACATGCAAAAAATGGGCACACACCTTGTGTACAATTGTTGAAGACGAAGATGTCAACTATGAGTAATAAAAAACCTTTTTTCCTTATTCGTACTTTGATTACTATTGTGGTTTTTAAAAATAAGTCAAAAAAGCGAATAGATAGTGAGAAAGTAGTTTGGGATCTATTTTGCTCTGAAACTTGAATTTTTTGAGGATGTTACCGTGAAATTCAACAATTTACCATGATTTATGGTTAGGACATGATTTGGAACCGAAAAAAAAATTTTATGCATTTTATGAAATTTCATTTTTGGGAAAGTCCGTTTTGCCCCGGAATTCAACTTTATGGGGCAAAACGGACACAGTGTCCATTTTGCCCCATATTACCCTATTTAATAGGCAAAATGTTTTTTATTTATCGCTGCACATAAACATCCCTTGTATATGGCAGGATAATTCGTTTCCATTCTTATTAAATTAGTGCAATTAAGGGAATATTACTTGGAGATTACTTATAAGAACTGACAAAATCGAGATAGAGAGAGAAAGAGGCTCCACAGAAGGAGAGCACCGCCCCTTGCGTTCGAACCCATAAGCCACCATCGAAGCACGCAGCGCGGCAGCACCTCCCGAGCCTGCCTTCGATCTATCGCGCTCGCGCACACCCCTGACTCTCTCAATCACCGCTACGCGGCTACTCAGCGGAGACTCTTCGTTTAAGTCACACCACCACCGCGAGGTGGCGCACGAACGATCAGATTCGCGTCAGCCGTGCGTTCCCCGGAAGAGAATATAAACGGCAAAGATCGAAGCCGAAATCGGATCAAATTCGAACCCTCTCTGGGCTGAGCTATACTCACTCCCATTGATTACCCTCTTCTCGTTACACGAGACCCACCAGCACGACGCCGCATTGCGAAGGCTGCAGCAACGCCGCCACCGTGGAAGCTCATCCCGATCTCGGGGCTGAAATTCCGGCTCACTCGTCCGCCCAGGGCTACGCTTTACCCGTTCGACGACCGGCTCAGGCGCTGGACTTCTCCATCTTTCGGCGGGGCTCTCCCCTTGCTGTTGCCACTGCCGAATTCTCCACCAGCTTCCACCTCCACCGGCACTCAAACTCGGCCAGCTTGCCGAGTTCACCGAGGCATCCAGGTGGAAGCCAGCTCAGACAGCGAGTGGGAAGCAGCGACCACTCCGAGCCGAGCGCCAGTAACGGCACCCCATCTGCCGGGTCCTGAGCCGGTCTCACAAGCCGCCGAGATCAGCACCACCAGGGAAGGCTCTCCGCACACACCACCGTGCCCGGTTCCACCGGTCAGCTTCAAAGGCTCACGGTGGCGGGTCACGACTACTTACCCTCCATTAATTTGGCGAGAACGCCTCTATGTACCCGATCCAAAGGATCAGAATAATAACCTTTTGTAAAATAAATGAGGTGTTTCACCTCCTTGAAAGTGAAGACAAACAAAATTTCGACTACTTCATTCCACGAGCGCTAGGGCTCGCCGGCATCGTTCATCATTCATCCCCGCTCTATTGTCGCCGCCAACGGATTCACTCTCGATGCTTCATCACCCACTGCGTCTACCTCGATCTCTCTCTCTCTCTCTCTCGAGCATTCGATTTTAAACAATTACTCTAAATTCCCTCTGCATGAATATTTGTGCTCCATCAGTTCTAGAAAAGCCCTGATTTTTATTTGAATAAACAATTTTAATGGAAAGTGATGGGCCGGACAAGTACTTTTAACTCATATTTAAACATAATTTGTATCGATCCAATCGACGTCGAATGTTGTGAATAATATCAGAAGCTCCTGAAAGCCTGAAAAGAATCGATTTTCTTATGAGTCTCTGCCACCATAGAGTAAGAAATAACTAGCTTGTATATGATTTTTTTTGGATTCAAACGCTTTTAAGAACAATTCCATAATGTTGAAATTTGGAGTTACTCATAAATTACTTGTCCTTCGATTGATATCATAAATTTTAATGCTGCACGTAACTCAAATGGTGACTGTTTTCAATTGATTAGAAAATACTTGCACGTAAATTAGATGGAAGTTTTTTAAATTAATTTAGCTGTTCGAATAAAATAAAAAGAATGAGGCATCAGTTTCCAAAATTATTTCAAGCGTGATGTTTCGGTTTTTTATGTTTTACTTGTTATTTGATGCTTTTGACACTTTAAAAAATAGATACAGATTAGTTTTTTTTTAATATAATGTTTTTTCAAGATTTGTGAAATTTTGTTCGAATTGTTCTGTATTGTTTTTTATGAAGTAATTTTTTTACAATTAAAAAAAAAAAAATTCATATTTTTTTTATGGATGTATCAAGAGACTCGGTAGAGTCTCGGGACAAGTACATTGACAGCCCTGTCGTCTGCTGGCCCGAGACTCTCGCCGAGACTATACTTTCTCTGAATAAAACGATTCGCCGTGGTGGGGGTAAAATTGGCATGTGATTTTATTGAATTACGAAGCTTAGGAGCCATTTAGCAACTTGAAAATTGAAGTTTAAGCCAGTTGAGTAATTCTCTTTCGATTCTGCCCTAAATCAGCATAATCGGTGTTGTGATTGCTGAGAAAAAACTTTGCACGGGCTCAAGATTATGCAGAAGTTACCAACACATTCAAGAATATATGCGTCTGTATTTATAAACACCATCAAAGGCACTTTGATGCTCTCGAGTTTCTGATTCGTTGGATCTGACGACATCCATTTTTAGACGTTGTGATTGGTTGTTGAAATTAGTTGTTGATGATTGGAAATCTGACGTTAACTTCAGAACGTAGCACACGGCGCAGCACAGCTGGTAACAGCAGTCATAAATTCGACCCATATATATATATATATGTACAAACCATGTGTCAGTTTTTGATCGTATGAACAGAGTTTCGACATTACGAAGTGCGTGCGGGATCAATAAAAAAATAATTTTCGTCATCTAAAGAAGTGCATATTACTATTTATTTTGTTATTTGTGATATATTAAACCGGTATCAAATCGGTCGCGTAAATGTAGTCTGTGATGTGTGTGTGAAAAAGAATATAAAAAATGCGCGATGCATATGTCAACGAAACTTTTCAAGATTTCATTATTTCGTTCGATTGGAAATAAGTGTTGACTGAAATAATCCTTCAATTAAACCAGATTACGAGAAATATTCTCCAGTGCGAATATATCGTCACTGGCGTGGTTATATATCATGTGTAAATAGGTTATACATACGAATAAATAGAACAAAAACACACGGAATTGTTAGAATGATATTAGAAACTTTACTTGAATAAATGTTTTCTAATTTATTTCTTGTGTCATCATTATTTTTAAACATCCCCATATTTTGCTTGATATTCAGTTTGGCTCTCGTCTCTCCGATCCTTGTTTTCACGCCATCAGTTTTGCAGCGGATCGATTCATATTATTAATTCGTTCCCTAATATGTGTTCTATGATTTTCTACTCCTTCATGATGATTGTGGTAACATGATTCGAGAGGTTTCTAATCATGATCTTGAATTGCACATTTTGTAAATCAGATTTTCAAAAAAAAATCTGGTCTTGGTATAATGTGTAGTTATTCTTTTCCCATTAGGTCTGTTGAGTGATAAATTTGGAAACTTTTCCAGAAAGCCTTTGGATGCTTTTTTTGCTAATGATATGAAAAGTCGTATCTTAGGAATGCGGTATGCAAACACAAATTTTGATAACAAAACTTATAGAATGACATGTATGTTGAGTATTTCCACTTTGCAAACTACAAATATGGAATTATTATAAAAAAAATTCATTCCGATAAGTCTACTGTTGCTCAGTTTTGGATGCGATCAAATATGATGCCTACCAACATCCCCAGAAACTTACAGAATTGCTGAACGCAATGTGCGCTATGTCATTTTAATGCAACATCATGACTTTTGACAACTTTTCATTATAATGCTGTAGATTCGGATCATTGAAATACTGCAAAAATCTGCAAACTATACAATTTAAATACTGTGCCATTCATTTTACATTTTGACTGTAACTGTAACATCTATATGAAGTAAAAAATTGATTATAAAAGTCTTCAGTTGCTCATTTATGAATAGAATTGAAATTGCTGTCTTCGAAGCTCATTGCGCAGATACATTGAACCGCAGCAGATACCTGGGAACTCTGAAATTTCTGTGGATATATATACATGCGACGGATCACCCCTTATCTTTGATTATGGTAATATGTAATGGAACTTGGTTCGGTAAGTTTTTAAGTGTTCCTTTTCAAATAGTATTGAAGTTTGTATGACTGATATACAGCGAATACATCCAAACTTTGATATTTCTGTGTTGCAGCATGTGTGCCAATCATTCAAATTATTTACTCCAACCGTATCAGGTAATCTAGAAAATTCATCACAAAAGTCTTCCGCTTTTCTAGTTACATCAATTTTCCTTATTCTACTCCATTGTGAGTTTCCGAATTTCTAATTTCATTTCTGAATTGTCCTGAAATGGTTTTCCTCCAAAACCAATGCAGGTACCTTATACGTCTTTGAATTCTGTTGCTTTGTTGAATAAAGTTCGCTTAGTTTTTTTTGCTGCTTTGAGTTCTGGCATAATAAATGTTAGAAGTTTTCGGGTACGTTTTTTCAGCAACTATCAAACTGTGGATAATTGGACCTCAGCGGCCACTTGCAAACTTTGGAAATATATTTCATTGAGGGCACGTTTTGGATGAAATGAAATCTCTAGATTCAGAATGCAAATACGACATTTAAAGTGGGCAAATCTGTTGGATTTTTCGTGTTATGAATTTGATCTATCTTTCATTTGAATTTTGAAGAACAGGGATAAATAAAATCTGTTCTATTAAGGAAATCTTTACATCAGTTCTTTCTTGGTATGAAGACTTGGAAAAAATCGCGAAAGGCCAAGGACAGACAGGAGACGAAATATTTCCAGTACAATTTTGACGAAAAATAGATCTTTTGTCGCGGAAACCAACGTTATAAGCCGAAAATCATATTACAGCCCACGAGACGCATTTCTTCACTCTCTTGGGTTCCTATTATACAAAACATATTAGAAGACAAGGAGAAAAATCACCAAAATCCAAGACCAAACCAGTGTCTAAATATTTTCAGTACAATTTTGAAGAAAAATTGGTCTTTTACGTGGAAACCAACATTATAAACCGAAATTAATTTCTCGGGCCTCATCCCGGATTCCTCCATGCTGTTGTGTTCCTAATAGGCATAACATATTACAGTATAAGAGAAAAAATCGCCATAGTTCAAGGGCAGACTTGTGACGAAATATTTTCACTACAATTTTTACGAAAAATTGGTTTTCTATGGTGGAAACCAACTTTATAAGCCGAACATCATACCCAGGGAAAATAAGGTTGTGAAAAGTACATTGATGGTCCCTTATTTGCTGATAATTTCATGAAAAAGATTATCCCATAAAAAAATGTTCGTATGAGAATGGAATCTATAAAAATGTACTAAGCAAATAATTCATAGAAATTTAAACTAAAATCCTATAACCGTCATAACATAAATGAGGAACTTTTGAGAAAAAAGGCGTGATATCAAACCATAAACTTCCCCTTGGGAAAAAAAGTTTGGGACAAGTACATTGATGGTCTCTTGTTTCTGGATGACATAGAAAAAAGATTCAGAACCAGGAAAAAAATTCTATAGAAATAATAAACGAAAAATTGAAAAGTTCAAAAAAATACAACAATAAAAAACCATCAAAAAAAATTCTGTAAAGAAAAATAAAAATTTTCAAAAAAGTTCATAAATATTGAACAAATTGAAAAATGTACTATCCAAGTTACATGCAGTATAAAAATGCATGATATCAATTAGAGGCCAAGTTTTTATTGATAATTTGGAATATTTATTGAACAATTCGGAAACTTTAATTGAAACTCATGATAATTATTTTCAAGAAAAAAGTTGATGAAAAAAAAGTCATAACGGAAGTTACGTGCTGTACTAAAATGTATTATATCAATTCGAGGTCAAGTATTTATCAGTTATTCGAAATATAATCTCCGGCGACAAATGAGCGTTGAGAATCCTTGTCGGGCTCACAACGTTTTATCAAAATTACTAAAAAATTAATGGAAATGAAATCATTAAAAATTCACATGAAAGTCATTCGTTACTTCAACAAGTTACACACTTTAAAGAATCGATTCCCCTCCGATTTTCAGGATCCCCTGGTATTATTCACAACATTCAACTTCGATTGGATCGGTACAAATTATGTTCAAATACGTCTTAAACGTACTTGTCCGGCCCATCACTTTTTATTCACATTGCTCATTCGAAAACAAAGTTAATGCATGTGTTAATATTAAGGAACAGTAATTCCCGAGAAAATAATTTTCCTTCGAATCGCTCTTGTCAAAATGAAACGAAAATGAAAGATAAAGTTGATTAATCTATTTATATCATATGAAGTCAGAATTCACAACAAAATAATTTTTCTCCAAATTCCAGGAATCCACGTGTCGTACTCGACTAGTGGTATTTATCAAAATGTGTACGTGACTATAGAAAAAAAAACATTGCATGGCTGGGTAGGTTCGAAAATTTCTTGTAATGTGCCTGATTATTTCTCATTTTCATTGGTTCTTACCGAATGGTATGTGTTCACTGAAGAAAATGAGAAGTGGATATTGCTATACGAACTTGCGAACAATCAAGTTCAAATTACTTGGAGATGTTATTTTTATTTCTATCGATTTTATTATATTTGTCATTTTAGAGCAGCCCTGATTTGTTTTCGAATGAGCAATTTGAATAAAAAGTGATGGGCCGGACAAGTACGTTTAAGACGTATTTGAACATAATTTGTACCGATCCAATCGAAGTTGAATGTTGTGAATAATACCAGGGGATCCTGAAAATCGGAGGGGAATCGATTCTTTAAAGTGTGTAACTTGTTGAAGTAACGAATGACTTTCATGTGAATTTTTAATGATTTCATTTCCATTAATTTTTTAGTAATTTTGATAAAACGTTGTGAGCCCGACAAGGATTCTCAACGCTCATTTGTCGCCGGAGATTATATTTCGAATAACTGATAAATACTTGACCTCGAATTGATATAATACATTTTAGTACAGCACGTAACTTCCGTTATGACTTTTTTTTCATCAACTTTTTTCTTGAAAATAATTATCATGAGTTTCAATTAAAGTTTCCGATTTGTTCAATAAATATTCCAAATTATCAATAAAAACTTGGCCTCTAATTGATATCATACATTTTTATACTGCATGTAACTTGGATAGTACATTTTTCAATTTGTTCAATATTTATGAATTTTTTTGAAAATTTTTATTTTTCTTTACAGAATTTTTTTTGATGGTTTTTTATTGTTGTATTTTTTTGAACTTTTCAATTTTTCGTTTATTATTTCTATAGAATTTTGTTCCTGGTTCTGAATCTTTTTTCTATGTCATCCAGAAACAAGAGACCATCAATGTACTTGTCCCAACCTTTTTTTCCCAAGGGTATAATTATCAGCAAACAAGGGATCATCAATGTACTTGTCCCAACCTTTTTTTTCCTAGGGGAAGTTTATGGTTTGATATCAAGTCTTTTTTCTTAAAAGTTCCTTATTTATGTTCAGATGACTATATCATTTTAGTTTAAATTTCTATGAATTATTCATGATTTTCGTATTACAAGGTTGGTTTTCACGAAAAAAGACCTATTTTTCGTCAAAATTGTACCGAAAATATTTCGTCACAGGTCTGTTCTTGCACCGTGGTGATTTTTCCCCTTGTCTTCTATTAGGTGTACAAATAAGTTTTAGGACAGTTTTCAAAAAATTCAAGATTTATTAAAAAAGAAGTAAAACACAGTTATTCATCGAAGTAATCTCCATCGCACTGAATGACCTTCAGCCATCTCTCAGGTAACTCGCGGATGCCTTTCGCAAAGAAACTTTCGTCTTGCGAGGTGAGAAATTTAGCGAGCCATTTTTCCACTTCTTTAAATGTTTTGAATCGCACGTCAGATAAATCGTTCTGCATTTTCCGGAATAAATGATAATCGGATGGGGCTAAGTCTGGTGAATACGCCGGGTGTGGTACAGCTTCCCATCCAAGCGCTAGTAACGTATCCTTGACCGGTTTACCCACGTGAGGGCGCGTGTTGTCATGGAGCAGGTTTACTGGACGTTTTCCTTTACCAGAAAATGAGCGTTTCTTCTCAATTTCTTGATTCATTTGGCTCATTTGGCGTGGATGTTGTCGGCTCGCCGGGGTCAACCCAATGATATTTGTGTTTCGGATTATCAAATATTTAAAAAAAAAAAATACAGTACAATTCGAAAAAAATTTCACAAATCTAGAAAAAACATTATGTTTAAAAAAAAAATATTCTGTATCTATTTTTTAAAGTTCAAAAAAATCAAATAACAAGTAAAAAATAAAAAACCGAAAAATCGCGTTTGAAATCATTATGCAAACCGATGCCTCATCCTTCTTATTTGATTCGAACAGCTAAATCAATTGAAAAAAATTCCATCTAATTTACGTGCAGCATTAAAATTTATTATATCAATTCGAGGCCAAGTATTTTCTAATGAATTGAAAAAAGTTACCACTTGAGTAACGTACAGCACTAAAATTTATGATATCAATCAGTGGACAAGTATTTTATTAGTAACTCCAAATTTTGACATTATTAAAATGTTCTAAGAAGCTTTTAAATCCAAAAAAAATCACATGAAAGCTAGTCATTCGTTACTCTATGGTGGCAAAGACTTATAAGAAAATCGATTTTTCTCAGACTTTCAGGATCCTTTGGTATTATTCACAAAATTCAACGTCGATTGGATCGATACAAATTATGTTTAAATATGTGTTAAAAGTACTTGTCCGGCCCATCACTATTCATTCAATAAAAAATCAATCATAAAAAAATGAAATTGTACGGCAGAATCTGGTTAAAAATTTGTTGAAATGCGATTCATTATTAGTTTAATGCTATTAATAATAGTAGAGGTTAGTTCTTAGTCGGTATGGAATTCGTTCGCTGGAAGAATAAGTAGGAAGTAAAAATTGACATCATTGAATATAAACTGGAGAGTTATTTTGGAAGCTTGAACATATATATTATGTACAATTTGTTTCATTTATCGATGCAGAATTAAATCCCTTGTATATTGCGGAATAATTTGTTTCCGTTTTTTATTAAATTAGTGCAACTAAGTAAAAATTACGTGAAGATAATTCTCTCAATTCCCTCTGCATGAATACTTGTGACTTGTGAACCATCAGTTCTAGACAAGCCCTGATTTTTATTTGGATAAACAATTTAAACGGAAAGTGATGGGCCGGACAAGTACTTTTAACACATATTTAAACATAATTTGTATCGATCCAATCGACGTTGAATTTTGTGAATAATACCAGAGGATCCTGAAAGTCTGAGAAGAATCGATTTTCTTATAAGTCTCTGCCACCATAGAGTAAGAAATGACTAGCTTGCATGTGATTCTTTTGGATTTGAAAGCTTCTTAGAACAATTCAATAATGTCAAAATTTGGAGTTACTAATAAAATACTTGTCCACCGATTGATATCATAAATTTTAGTGCTGCACGTAATTCAAATGGTAACTTTTTTCAATTCATTAGAAAATACTTGGCCTCGAATTGATATAATAAATTTTAATGCTGCACGTAAATTAGATGGAATTTTTTTCAATTGATTTAGCTGTTCGAATCAAATAAGAAGGATGAGGCATCGGTTTGCATAATGATTTCAAACGCGATTTTTCGGTTTTTTATTTTTTACTTGTTATTTGATTTTTTTGAACTTTAAAAAATAGATACAGAATATTTTTTTTTTAAACATAATGTTTTTTCTAGATTTGTGAAATTTTTTTCGAATTGTACTGTATTTTTTTTTTTTAAATAATTTTTTTGACAATTTTTAAAGAAAATTTTTTTTAAAGTTTTTTTATGGATGGATTTATTAGCAAACGAGGGACCATCAATGTACTTGTCCCAACCTTTTTTTTCCTAGGGGAAGTTTATGGTTTTCATTCTTATGGGGGAACCATCAGGAACTTGAGAGAGTTCGAATGAATCAAAAAAGTTACTATTTGAGTTACGTACAGACCTAAAATTTATGTTTTCAATCGGAGAACAAGTGTTTTATTAGTAACTCCGAGTTTTAACATTATGAAATTGCTCTATGAAGCGTTTAAATAAAAAAAAAAAAAACACATCAAAGGTATAGTAATTTGTTACTCTATGGTGGCAGAGACTTGGAAGAAAATCAATTCTTCTCAAACTTTCAGGATTCCCTGGTATTATTCACAATATTCGACGTCGATTTTTGATCGGCATAAATTATGTTTACAAGTACTTGTCCGGCCCATCACTATTCAATCAAATAAAAATCAATTATAAAAAATGATGGGCCGGACAAGTACTTTTAACACATATTTAAACTAGGGAAAAAAAAGGTTGGGACAAGTACATTGATGGTCCCTCGTTTGCTGATAATTCCACCCATAAAAAAAACTTTAAACAAAATTTTTTTTTAATTGTAAAAAAAAATTATTTCATAAAAAAAAATACAGAACAATTCGAAAAAAATTTTACAAATCTTGAAAAAACGTTATGTTAAAAAAAAACTAATCTGCATCTATTTTTTAAAGTGTCAAAAGAATCAAATAACAAGTAAAAAATAATAAACCGAAAAATCGCGCGTGAAATCATTTTGGAAAGCGATGCCTCATTCTTCTTATGAGATTCGAACAGCTAAATCAACTGAAAAAAATTCCATCTAATTTACGTGCGGCATTAAAATTTATTATATTAATTCGAGGCCAAGTATTTTCTAATGAATTGAAAAAAGTTACCATTTGAATTACGTGCAGCACTAAAATTTATGATATCAATCGGTGGACAAGTATTTTATTAGTAACTCCAAATTTTGACATTATTGAATTGTTCTAAGAAGCTTTCAAATCCAAAAGAATCACATGCAAGCTAGTCATTTCTTACTCTATGGTGGCAGAGACTTATAAGAAAATCGATTCTTCTCAGACTTTCAGGATCCTCTGGTATTATTCACAAAATTCGACGTCGATTGGATCGATACAAATTATGTTTAAATATGTGTTAAAAGTACTTGTCCGGCCCATCACTTTCCGTTTAAATTGTTTATCCAAATAAAAGTCAGAGCTTGTCTAGAACTGATGGATCACAAGCATTCATGCAGAGGGAATTGAGAGAATTATTTTCAAGTAATTTTTACTTAATTGCACTAATTTAATCAAAAACGGAAACAAATTATTCCGCAATATAGAAGGGATATTATTGTGCATCGATAAATGAAAAAAATTGTACATAATGTATATGTTCAAGCTTCCAAAATAACTCTGCAGTTTACATTCGATGCGGGCAATTTTTACTTCCCACTTATTCTTCCAGCGAACGAGTTCCATTCGGAATAAGAACTAACCTATACTATTATTAAAAACATAAAATTAATAATGAATCGCATTTCAACAAACTTTTAACGAGATTCTGCCGTGCCATTTCGTTTTTTTATGATTGATTCTTTATTGAATGAATAGTGATGGGCCGGACAAGTACTTTTAACACATATTTAAACATAATTTGTATCGATCCAATCGACGTCGAATTTTGTGAATAATACCAGAGGATCCTGAAAGTCTGAGAAGAATCGATTTTCTTATAAGTCTCTGCCACCATAGAGTAAGAAATGACTAGCTTGCATGTGATTCTTTTGGATTTGAAAGCTTCTTAGAACAATTCAATAATGTCAAAATTTGGAGTTACTAATAAAATACTTGTCCACCGATTGATATCATAAATTTTAGTGCTGCACGTAATTCAAATGGTAACTTTTTTCAATTCATTAGAAAATACTTGGCCTCGAATTAATATAATAAATTTTAATGCCGCACGTAAATTAGATGGAATTTTTTTCAGTTGATTTAGCTGTTCGAATCTCTTAAGAAGAATGAGGCATCGCTTTCCAAAATGATTTCACGCGCGATTTTTCGGTTTATTATTTTTTACTTGTTATTTGATTCTTTTGACACTTTAAAAAATAGATGCAGATTAGTTTTTTTTTAACATAACGTTTTTTCAAGATTTGTAAAATTTTTTTCGAATTGTTCTGTATTTTTTTTTATGAAATAATTTTTTTTTACAATTAAAAAAAAATTTTGTTTAAAGTTTTTTTTATGGGTGGAATTATCAGCAAACGAGGGACCATCAATGTACTTGTCCCAACCTTTTTTTTCCCTAGGGGAAGTTTATGGTTTGATATCACGTCTTTTTTCTCAAAAGATCCTTATTTATGTTCAGATGACTATAAGATTTTAGTTTAAATATCTATGAATTGTTTATAATTTTCGGCGTATAACGTTGGTTTTCACGAAAAAAGACCTATTTTTCGTCGACATTATACTGAAAATATTTCGATAGAGGTTTATTCTTGGACTTTGGTGATTTTTCTCTTTGTCTTCTAATATGTTTCGTCCATTGGGAACTCAAGAGCATGGAGCAATGCGTGTTGCGGGCCGAGATATGATTTTCGGCTGATAACGTTAGGAAAAATAAAGGAAAAGAGGAAAGATAGATCAAATTCAAGACACAACAAATCCAACGGAATTGGCCCTTTTTAAATGTTGCTTTTGCATTCTGAATCTAGACATTTTCGTGTCATTCAAAACGTGTCCCCGATGAAATATATTTCCAAAGTTTGCAAGTGACCGCTGAGATCCAATTATCTACAGTTTGATAGTTGCTGAAAAAAGGCACCCGGAAACATTTATTATGTCAGAACTCAAAGAAGCAAAAAAAACTGAGCGTACTTAATTCAACAGGAGCAACGGAATTCAAAGACGTTTAAGGTATCTGCATTGGTTTTGGAGAAAAACAATTTCAGGAGAATTCAGGAATGAATTTAAAAGTTTAAAAACTCAGAATAAAATAGAAAACGGAAAATTTAGGAATTTAGAAAAGCTGAAGACGTTTGTGATGAATTTTTGAGATTACATGTTACGGTTGGAGTAAAAAATTTAAATGATTGGCACACATGCTGCGACACAAAAATATGAAAGTTTGGAGGTATTCGCTTCATACCGCAGTAATACAAACTTCAATAGTATTTAAAAAGAAATACTTTAAAACTTGCTAAACCAAGTTCTATTACTCATTCTCATAATCAAAGATAGGGGGTGATACTTAACACACATATTTATGCACAGAAATTTCAGAGTTCGCAGGTATCTGCTGCGATTCAATGTATCTGCGCAATAAATTTTGAAGACAGCAATTTAAAATCTATCGATAAATGAGCAACTGAAGACTTCTGTGATGAGTTTTTTACTTCATATATATGTTACAGTTAGTTTTAAAAAGTAAAATGAGTGGCACAGTATATCAATTTTATAATTCGCAGATTTTTGCTGTATTTCGATAATCCAAATCTATAGTATTATAGAGAAAAGTTGGCAAAAGTCATGATGTTACGTTGAAATGACATAGCGAACATTGTATTTAGAAATTCTGTATGTTCCCATGCATGTTAGCAGGCATTATATTTGATCGCATCCAAAACGGAGCAACTGTAGACTTAGTGTAATGAATCTTTTCACTAATAATTCCACATTTGTAGTTTGCAAAGTGGGAATACTCAACATACATGTCATTTCATAAGTATTGTTGTCAAAATTTGTGTTTGCCTACTGCATTCCAAAGATTCGACTTTTCATATGATCGGCAAACAAAGCATCCAAAGACTTTTTGGAATAAGTTTCAAAATTTGTTACTCGACAGACCAGGTGGAAAAAGAATAACTACACTTATATCAAGACCAGAAACTGTTTTGAGAATCTGATGTACAAAATGTGAGATTGATGATCATAGCTGGAAACCTCTTGAATCACGTTACTACAATCAGCATGAAGAAATAGTAGAAAATCATAGGACACATATTAAGCAATTAATTAATGATATGTATCGATCCGTTGCAAACCGATGGAGTGAAAACAAGGATCGGAGAGGGCAGAGCCAAACTGAATATGAACCAAAATATGGGAAACATGAGAAATAAATTAGAAAACATTTATTCAATTAAAGTTTACAACATCATTCTAACAGTTCTGTGTGTTTTTGTTGTATTTATTCATATATATAATCTGACGCCTTCATATATATAACCTAGCCTACTGACGATATATTTACACTGGACAATATTTCTCGCACTCTGTTTTAATTGAAAGATTATTTTAGTTAACGCTTATTTCCAGTCGAACAAAATCATGAAATCTTGAAGTTTTCGTTGACATATGCATCGCGCATTTTTTATATCCTTTTTCGCTTTGATACTGGTTTAGTATATCACAAAATTTAACGAAATAAATAGTAATATGCACTTCGTTAGATGACGAAAATTATTTTTAGTTATTCCGCACGCACTTCGTAACATCATAACCCCAAACGTCAACATGACGTGAAACTTCGGCTGGTGACTTTCGAGCTCTCGGCAAGTGACGTCAGTCCGCGACACCGCCGCGAAGTTAGACCGAGGGACATGAGGCCTTTGATGGTATTATATACAGACATGTAAAATTTCTAAATGTGTTAGTAACTTTTGCATAATCTTAAGCCTGTGCAAAGTTTTTTCTCAGCAATTACGCTACTGATCGTGTTGGTTTCGGGCTCATTCGAAAGAGATTTTGAAATTTAGTCTCCAAACTAATTTTCGCTTAACAAAACATCTCTTGAGCTCCGCAATGCCAGAAAATGACATGCCAGTTTTACCCCCACCACCGCGAATCGTTTTATTCAGAGAAAAGATAGTCTCGGCGAGAGCCTCAGGCCAGCAGACGACAGGGCTGTCAATGTACTTGTCCCAAGACTCTACCGAGTCTCTTGATAAATCCACTTTTCATCGCCGGTCACAATTTTCCACAAAAAAGATTTTCTATGTTGCTTGTTGTAAAGACTCACACAAATGTTAAAACAGCTGTTTCTATTTTCTTGAGTCAGAAAGTGTGGTACCCACTTTGTTCCTTTTCGAATCTTACCCATTGCTTTTAAACGATAAGAAACAGTTTGTTGAGTTATTCCAAGCTGTTCCGAAAGTTGTTTCTCCGTCTGACAAGAGTTTTCATCCAGCAACGCTTGCAGTTCCTGATCGTCTGCCTTTACAGGAGGCCCGGTGCGTTCACGGTCACTAACGTCGAAATCACCTTCTTTGAATCGCTTATACCAATACTCACATGTACTTTTAGATACAATGTTGTCTCCGAGGACAGAACACATCGATTCACACGCTTTCTAACACTTTTTCCTTGATGGAATTCATAGCGAATGCAGAGTCTAATAAATAGCTTATCGGGCTGCATGTTTAATTTACAGAATTTATAGATTATGTTTGTGACTCCTTTACGTTTCAATACTACATATCAAGCGCCATCTATGATAAGTGAGCGGGACCTTTGAATTAATTTAGAATAGCTGTTATGATACAAAATCGAAGTGTCCTAAAACTTATTTGTACACCTAATAATATGTTTTGTCCAATGGGAACTCAAGAGCATGGAGCAATGCGTGTTGCGGGCGGAGATATGATTTTCGGCTTATAACGTTAGAAAAAAGAAAGGAAAAGAGGAAAGATAGATCAAATTCAAGACACAACAAATCCAACAGAATTGGCCATTTTTGAATGTCGTTTTTGCATTCTGAATCATTTTTGCATTCTGAATTGCATTTTCGTGTCATACAAAACGTGCCCCGATGAAATATATTTCCAAAGTTTGCAAGTGGCCGCTGAAATCCAATTATTTTCAGTTTGATAGTTGCAGAAAAAAGGCACCCGGAAACATTTATCATGTGAGAACTCAATGAAGCAAAAAACTGAGCATACTTAATTCAACAGACCAACGGAATTCAAAGACGTTTAAGGTACCTGCGCATTGGTTTTGGAGAAAAACAATTTCAGGAGAATTTAAAAATGAATTTAGAAATTTAAAAACTCAGATAAGAATAGAAAAAGGAAAATTTAGGAATTTAGAAAAGCTGAAGACGTTTGTGATGAATTTTTGAGATTCCATATTACGGTTGGAGTAAAAAATGGAAATGATTGGCACACATGCTGCGATACAAAAATATGAAAGTTTGAAGGTATTCGCTCCATACCGCAGTAAAACTTCAATACTATTTGAAAAAAAAACACTTTAAAACTTGCTGAACCAAGTTCCATTACATATTACCATAATCAAAGATAGGGGGTGATACTTAGCACATATACTTATCCACAGAAATTTCAAAGTTCGCAGGTATCTGCTGCGATTCAATGTATCTGCGCAATGAGCTCGGAGCACAGCGATTTCAAATCCATTCATAAATGAGCAACTGAAGATTTTTCTAATGAATTTTTCACTTTATATTTATGTTATAGTGAGAGTCATAAAGTAAAATGAATGGTCCATTATATAAATTTTATAGTTTGCAGATTTTTGCTGTATTTCAATGATTCAAATCTGTAGTATTATAGTGAAAATTGTTAAAAGTCATGATGTTACATTAAAATGACATAGCGCACATAACATTCAGAATTTCTGTTGGTTTCCCTGATGTTGGAAGGCATTATACTTAATCGCATCCAAAACTGAGCAACTGTAGACTTATCGTAATAAAAGTTTTCACCAATAATTCCACATTTGCAGTTTGCAGAATAGGAATACTCGACATACACGTCATTTCATAAGTATTGTTGTCAATATTTGTGTTTGCCTACCGCATTCCAAAGATTCGACTTTTCATATTATCAGCAAAAAAAGCATCCAATCCAGCGGAAAAACAATAACTACACTTATATCAAGAACAGAAACTGTTTTGAGAATATGATGTACATAATGTGCGATTGATTATCATATAGTTGGAAACCTCTTGAATCGCGTTACCACAATCAGCATGAAGAA
The DNA here is from genome assembly GCF_019457755.1 of Venturia canescens. NCBI lineage: Eukaryota > Metazoa > Arthropoda > Insecta > Hymenoptera > Ichneumonidae > Venturia > Venturia canescens. The sequence continues at coordinate 27,815,670 of NC_057422.1, forward strand.
ATAGTAGAAAAATCATAGGACACATATTAGGCAACCAATAAATAATATGTATCGATCCGCTGTAAACCGATGGAGTCAAAACAAGGATCGGACAGAGCAGAGCCAAACTCAATAGGAAGCATGATATGGGAATATTCAAAAATAATGATGACACAAGAAATAAATTAGAAAACATTTATTCGATTGGAGTTTCTCACATTTTATACTAACAGTTCCGTGTGTTCTTATTTTATTGATTATCAACCATAATATTTCAGATCGCAAAAAGAAATCTTGACATTATAGGTTGACAAACATTTTTCCTTACAACTTCCAGACCTATTTTTGATAAACTGATTTGCCTTATTTGTATTATTATTCACTAACTGTGCGAACAGTTAGCTGTGTCGTTCGTTACGACACAGCTATCAAAGGAAACTCGCATATATAACCTACATTATTACACATGATATACAGGGTCTCCCATTTTAATCTTACACCTGACTTTTCTCGGAAAATATTGCTCGGATCAAATATTGTGTGCAACAAAACTTTTAGGGGTTGAAGGGGGACGTTTGATAAAAATTGGTTTGTGGATCCAAAATTCAAAATGGCGGCGTTAGAATGGCCGACATGTTTTTTTTCAAATGGAAACAGAACTTTTTTTCATCACCAAAAAATTTTTCAGCGCAAAACCAACAACCTTTGTTGGAAAAATTTTTTGATTAAGTTGATATTTTTTAAGTGAGAACATCATTTTCAACTATTTTAGAGGTATCCAGGATGCACCGCGAAGAGATCTTTAACGTACCAAGTGCAAGTGTGTTTGCGTGTGCGTCTGCATATGTGTGCATACGTGGAGGTGCATGTGTGTGTGTTTTTTATTTTCATTTTATTTTTAAAATTTTTTTAAAAAGAGGGACATGCAATGCCTTTATGCCCATAGGTACGAGCTCACAAGGATTAGGTCTCTGCGGTTCGTCACTACCGCAGTATTTTCGGACTCCAAACCCTCCTTGTGAGTGTACTCTGATCCCTCCCTAGAGATGTTCAAAGATCCCTCCATTCATGTTTAAACATGCCTGAACTCTTCTCTCGAAACCATCAACTGTGCGTAGGAGAACATCTCTCGGGATCGCACGGCAGGCAGCTCTTATCCGCTCCTTCATGTTCTCTCGTGTTGTTGGAGCTTGACGGAAGACAGCGTCTTTTAAGTACCCCCACAAAAAGAAATCAGGAGACGTAAGATCTGGTGACCTTGGAGGCCAATTTGCAGGACCGTCTCGACCAATCCACCGTTGACCAAATGTTGTATCCAGATGATTTCGAACAACATGAGCCCAGTGAGCGGGTGCACCGTCTTGCTGAAACCACATCTGTTGACGTGTTTCAGAAGATAAACGTTTCAATTAATTTTTCATCCGTGGGCAATCACAATGACTTCTAAAATAAAAAATTCTTCTCTGATTTACAACTCAAAAGTAGGCGTAAGTCTCGCTTACGTGAACTTATCTTTAAGCGTAAGCCTCGCTTACGATTAAAGGTAAGTTCACTTTGTAAGAGATTAAAGAAAACATCATTGGTAGTACTGACGTAGTCTGACTTTGCGTAGTTCTCTTACTTTAGAGTTTTAAATCAGAGAAGAAGTTTTTATTTTAGAAGTCATTGTGATCGCCCACGGATGAAAAATTGATTTAAACGTTTATCTTCTGACTCCGCAGCCATTAGCAAGAGACGAAATCGAAAATTTGTAAAGGTTCTGAAATCAGAGAAAAATTCTTGATTCTCGAAATTTTTAAAAGTTCTTAAATTAGAGGAAAATTCTGAAAATTAGGAACAATGGCTGATTTCAGTCCCAACGAAATCGTTGATATGCTCCTTACACGCAAACGCACTTGCACTTAGTACGTTAAAGATCTCTTCGCGGTACATCCTGGATACCTCTAAAATAGTTGAAAATGATGTTCTTACTTGATAAATATGAACTTAATCAAAAAATTTTTCCAACAAAAGTTGTTGGTTTTGCGCTGAAAAATTTTTTGGTGATGAAAAAAAGTTATGTTTCCATTCGAAAAAAACATGTCGGCCATTCTAACGCCGCCATTTTGAATTTTGGATCCACAAACCAATTTTTATCATACGTCCTCCTTCAACCCCTAAAAGTTTTGTTCCACACAATATTTGATCCGAGCAATATTTTCCGAGAAAAGTCACGTGTAAGATTAAAATGGGACACCCTGTATATATATATATATATATATATATATGGAAACGCTATGCTTATAGACGTGAACTTTAGTGATCAATTACTCGATAACTGTACAGAAGAAAAATCTTAAAAAATTTGTATTGTCAAATTTGGCACTAACGGATATGTTGACCAAATTTTATAAAATTCTGATCTTTTGTTATGTTTTAGCATGGTTTAGCATGGCAACATTGTAAGCCTGTACCAAATATCCTTAAGCGACAGAGCTGTCTGGCACTATTTCTGTCGTTGGTTACGGCATTCCAATGCCTCATTCATTCGAAGTGAAATTAGTGAATTATTTATCAGTTCTCGAAAAGTTTGATCAACCAACCGAAAAAAAAAATTTTTACATAGCATTGAAATCAAAAAAATTCTTTTTTTTGCAATCAATAAATGAAAAATTGATACTGTATAATGAAATTATAATCGAATAGATTAAATTAGGACTTTTATCATTTGACTCGTATGGAGAATGGAGACTTGAAAAATGATTTTAACCATTCAACGACCCTGCAGACAGCGAAGCGCTGCATTGCATTAGATGATGGGCGGTAACAGCACCGATTAGGCTCAGTGCTGCAGCTTTCGACGCCACAGAGTGTACACAACGTGCCGGGACTGTGCAGTCTCGGCAACATCTATGCTCGCCTCATGTGACCCTTGTGTGCTGTTGCCGTGCCGCTTCTGAAGTGTATGCGAATGCAGCACGTAACGGCACGGTATAAGCACGCCGTGCCGTTACGCCGTGGCGTTAGAAATCAGTCATGTTCGGACAGACATAACGGGTATGTAACGGCACGCGTGCAGTGCCGCGTAGTCACCGTGCCGTCACCATGCAGATACTCTTTGTTAGACTGCACGAATTTCTTTCTGGATTATAAAAGGCCATGCGACAGGAGTAAGCGATGAGCATGAATGAGACAGATAGAAATACATACTTTAAGTAATAATAATAAGAATATTATCACTTTCTTTCTCAAAAAGATATTCATGTAACCTGTTTTTGAAAACCACAAGAGACGGAGACGACGTGATTGAAAGTGGAAGAGAGTTCCAGAAATACATTGTTGCCATGGAAAAAGAATTTCTCAAAGTTGCGGTTCTATGTAGGGGAATTTCAAATCCATGGTTAGTATGATTTCTAAATGAATAATTCGTCGGACGCACTATGGAGAAAAGCTCCGAAAGATAAAAAGGGACTTGAATGAATAGTGACGGGCCGGACAAATACTTTTAACTCATATTTAAACATAATTTGTATCGATCCAATCGACGTCGAATATTGTGAATAATATCAGAAGCTCCTGAAAGTCTGAAAAGAATCGATTTTCTTATAAGTCTCTGCCACCATAGAGTAAGAAATGACTAGCTTGCATATGATTTTTTTGGATTTGAAAGCTTCTTAGAACAATTTAATAATGTCAAAATTTGGAGTTACTCATAAATTACTTGTCCTTCGTTTGATATCATAAATTTTAGTGCTGCACGTAACTCAAGTGGTAACTTTTTTCAATTCATTAGAAAATACTTGGCCTCGAATTGATATAATAAATTTTAATGCTGCACGTGAATTAGATGGAATTTTTTTAATTGAATTAGCTATTCGAACCAAATAAGAAGAATGAGGCATCGGTTTCCGAAGTGATTTCAAGGTCGATTTTTCTGTTTTTTATTTTTTACTTGTTATTTGATTCTTTTGAAACCTTAAAAAATAGATACTAGGGTGATTTGTTTTGAGCGAACATTTTTTTTTCTTTACTCCCGCAGCCTAATATCATTCTTTATGCTGAAAAAAAGACCCTGTCCAAAGGGGAGCTCTGAATTTTAATTCTAAGTACTTTTTTTTCAATTTTGAAGATTTCCTATTTAACATACACGTAAATTTTTATTTTTTTTTCTTTAATTTTCATGACTCTGCGGCATTTGATGGTATCATCACACCCACAAATAGGATTTCTTCAGAATTGAACGCTCTAAAAAAGTCCCTATTGCAGCGAAAGCGTAACTCACACTGGTGAGTAATTGCGCTTTGCTAAACCTGATTTTTTCCTGATATTATCATGAGATTAGACATTATCTCGTTAAGAACGAGAGCTACAGAAAAAATGTGAATAATGAACTTTTAGGAAATTTAATTTCCTACAAAAATGGTCTTATAAATGTAAGCCATACAATTGATAGTTTGAGAGATATTCAACATTTAGAAAAATAATTTGCTGAAAATCGATAAAATTGCTAGGTTTATGGCTTCACAAATTCGTCATGAGAAATTATACAATTTTCCATGATCACAATGATCAATTTTAACCTTTTTATATTAATTTGAAATTCAACTAGACAATGACTAATTGGTGATCTATTACTTGTTTAATCGGTAAAAATCCTGTTGCACGGTTTATTGCAAGTAGCTTGATATTTCAAAGAAAATATGAGTTACATGCTATTCTCATTTTATCAGAGGTGTAACGTTTATTTTTCTCGAAAAATCAAGAGTGTCCGAGTGAACCGTGTAACCATTTTGCAGCAATTTCTCTCGCACTTACGCAAGTGATAAATCACCTTAACACTTAGTGAACTGATAACGACACAAATTGACAAAATTTCGTTTTTTATAGTAATTAAAATTGGGTTTCAGAAAATAAAATTATTTTGGATAGCAATGCTACGTTATTTACTCTGTAACTCAACTGAATTTAAAATTGAAAACGAAGGTGTATTGAAATGATTAAATGATTCTGCATATAAAAAGGTTGGTAATAAATAAACAATTATTAAATGAAAAAATTCTTATTAATGTCATATTACGTTTTCCAATAATTATAAAAATATTATTTATGAAAAAATAAATAACTTTTTTTGAGTGTTTTGATGATTTAAAAGACATAAAACTAGCAATTTTATCGATTCTCAGCAAATTATTTTTCTAAATGTTGAATATCTCTCAAACTATCAATTGTATCGCTTACATTTATAAGACCTTTTTTGTAGGAAATTAAATTTCCTAAAAGTTCATTATTCACATTTTTTCTGTAGCTCTCGTTGTTAACGAGATAATGGCTGAACTCATGATAATATCATGAAAAAATCAGGTTTAGCGACCCGCAATTACTCACCAGTGTGAGTTACGGTTTCGCTGCAATGGGGACTTTTGTAGAGCGTTCAATTCTGAAGAAAACCTATTTGTGGGTGTAATGATACCATCAAATGCCGTAAAGTTATAAAAATTAAAGAAAAAAAAATAAAAATTTACATGTATTTTAAATGGGAAATCTTCAAAATTGAAAAAAAAGTACTTAGAATTAAAATTCAGAGATCCCCTTTGGGCAGGGTCTTTTTTTCAGCGTAAAGAATGATATTTGGCTGCGGGAGTAAAGAAAAAAAAATGTTCGCTCAAAACGAATCACCCTAATAGATACAGATTAGTTTTTTTTTAAAGATAATGTTTTTTTCAAGATTTGTGAAATTTTTTTCGAATTATTCAGTATTTTCTTTTATAAAATAATTTTTTTACAATTTTTAAAAATAATTTTTTTCAAAGTTTTTTTTTTGGATCGTTTTATTCAGAGAAAAGATAGTGTCGGCGAGAGCCTCAGGCCAGCAGACGACAGGGCTGTCAATGTACTTGTCCCGAGACTCTACTGAGTCTCTTGATGGTGTGTAGTGCGCCATAAATTTAAGATAGCCCGAACTTCTGTTCAATGATTGCACAATGTTTCAATACTACATCTACATGTTCAATAATATTGTGCAATCACCTATATTGCGCAATATTATTGACCGTGTGTAGCAGGTCTTACCGCGCTACGTCTTTTTTAAATGTCCGCTGAGCTGCCGTGCTACGTTCTGAAGTTGTCCAATCACCAGAAACCAATTTCAACAACCAATCATAACATCTGAAAATGGATGTCATCAGATCCAACCAATCAGAAACTCGAGAGTATGAAAGTGCCTTTGATGGTGTTGTAAATACAGACACTGTTTTTTCAAGGAGTCCGGTGTAGGTGGTAAACGAAGAATAAGTACGCCGGTGGTGCGAGAAAAATAGTGAGGAATTTATTGTTCCGCTGTTCTATCTTAAGTACAGTATTTGCCCGACAATTAGTGCGATTAAGCCCGATGCTGAAAATGGCGAGTTGACCCGGTGTTCGTCGAGCACGTGCGAGACGAACAAGATGGACGACCGAAGCGTGCTCGTGCGAAAGAACCCGATGATTTTTTGAGATATTCCGTTAAAATGAGTCCGAGAGAATGTTCCGTTAAATGCGCAGAGTCCGTGTAATGATTTGATCCGAAAATGAATAAGAGAACCCGAATTTGATACCGAAAACTGGTGAGAAGGTGAGATGCAGTGATTAGCCGTATTGCACGCTTCAGCGACCGGATCAAGACTGCGGCATCAATCATGGAGATCGATGATGAAGCCCCGCGCACATGCGCGGTGTGCTTCCCCGGTCCCGTGCTAATTACTGCCCAGGAGGTGGCGACGCCCCCCGTGAGCGCGTGAAACGAGCACCCGGCTGCTCTAATTGCACGCGCCCAAAATGTGCGAACCCGCGAACTGGCGACGCCAGCGGCGGAGCGCGAAAGCCCGGCCCGAATTCTCTCGCGCTACCGTCGAGGCCTCGCTCAATCCTGAACATTCCGCCCGCCATCGGCAGCAGTGCTGTCGATTGATCCCGGTTGAGGCACTGGCAAGAGTGCCAGTTTGGTGATAGGCCGTGTGAGTGTGGTCGTCGCCGTTTTGAGAGTAACCACCCGTGTGAGCCCGTCCTTTCCCGGATGTAGTTGTGTGACCCGTGCCCGTGGCCACTTTGTGGGCGACGTGTTTTCGTTCATGAGTAGAACCATAGACCCGGCCCGGATGTCGTGACTCGGATGATGCCATTTTGATATAGCCTGCTGCCGTTGCAGGTATCCCGATGACCAGTGCTCCCAGTAGTATTGAACCCGCTCCTGGAGCCATTGCCACCGTGTGAGGCGCCCTTGAGGCACATCCCGTAATGAGGGCTCAGGAATGGAGGTGAGTGTGTCCCCGATGAGAAAATGCCCAGGGGTGAGAACCGAATAATCATCCGGGTCATCCGACAGAGGCTCCAACGGCCGCGAGTTGAGTATGCCCTCAATTTGTGTGAGAAGAGTCGTAAATTCTTCAAACGTGAGACTGGCATCCCCAATCGTCCGCCGGAGATGATACTTGACCGATTTGACTGCGGCCTCCCATTTTCCGCCCATATGAGGTGCCCCCGGTGGGTTGAACACCCATTTAATCCCGTCAGTTGCCCCAGTGTGCTGAATGAGTTCGGATTCCCGTGTACCCGTTTTGAATAATTGTCGTAGCTCCGCTGCTGCACCCTGAAAGTTGGTTCCGCAATCACTTTGGATCGTGTGCGGAATCCCGCGTCTGCCCGTGAACCGTCTGAGTGTTGCGAGGAACCCGTCCGTGGTTAAATCTGTAACAACTTCAAGGTGCATAGCGGAGGTAGCGAAACAAACGAAAATGCACAACCAGCCTTTGTGACATTTGCTCCCACGCCCGCGCCAACTTTTGAGTGAAACTGGCCCCGCGTAGTCGACCCCCGAGAAGAGAAACGGCCTTGCCGGCGTAACCCGTGAGATTGGCAACTGACCCATTAGTTGCTGTGCCTTGAGCGCCCGGAAGCGCGCGCACCGCACGCAACGCAAAATGTATGAGCGTACTGGCCCACGCCCGCCGATGATCCAGCAGCTCTGCCGTAGATAAGCCAAAGTGAGTTGAGTCCCGCCGTGGAGAGTGCGCTCGTGGGCATCAGCGATGAGAAGTGCCGTAAGTGGTGAGTCCCGAGGGAGAATGACTGAGTGCTTGCAATCAGGGTGTAAGGCTGAGTGCTTCAGCCGTCCTCCCACCCTGAGAATGCCTTGATGATCTATGAAGCCCGTTAATCGCGTGATCGGATGCGATTTCGGGAGAGTGTAGCCCGATGTGAGTGTTTTAAGCTCTGAAGTGAAGTATGCTCCCTGAATGGCTTTCACCCAATAAAGCCGTGTGTTCTCCAGGTCTCCCGGTGTGATGTTGGCTGAACCCGATGTACCGTCGCCCGCTCTTTTCAGGTTTGTAATCACCTTGAAGAGCCATGAGGTGATTCGCAACAACCGTGTGAGAGATGAGTATTTCAAGATGAGATCGTAAACCGGTGAGGGTGATGTTGCGAGTGAGAGTGTAAGACCTGGCCGCTCTTCGAGCGCCGCTGCGTCCCCCGTCCCGATGCGTTGAGTTGGCCAATGGAATGAGTCTTTTGCTAACCAGTGAGGCCCGTCCCACCATGATGAATGTCGCGCGAGTTGTGAGATGGTTAGCCCCCGTGATACGCAATCTGCTGGATTATCCCGACCCGGTGTGAATCTCCATTGGGCCCGTGGCACGAGCTCCTGTGCCAGTGATACCCAATTCCGAACAAAATCCTTCCACCGTGAAGGATGAGAAGTGACCCAAGTGAGCGTTACCATTGAGTCCGTCCATAGGTATACCCGTGAGTCATCAAGGCCCAGCACGTTTTGCACGTGGTGTGTGAGTTTAGCAAGCAGCACCGCTGCTGCGAGCTCCAACCGAGGAATTGTGAGCCGTTTGATCGGTGCGACCTTAGTCTTAGCGCAGACTAGTGAGACCGTTGTTTGATTACCCGCGCCCGAAACCCGAACGTACACAGCTGCGCCCATTGCTAGTTTAGATGCATCCGAAAACCCGTGTAGTTCGACCGATGTACCCGTCACGATGTTGAGCCACCGCGGTACCGAAACCGTCCCGATATGCGATAGTTCCTGCCGAAACGCGACCCAGGAGTTGCGAACTTCCGTTGACACGAGGTCGTCCCAATTTAACTTTTCTAACCAAAGCCTTTGTAAGAGAACTTTGGCTCGAATCGTTACCGGTGAGAGAAAACCCAATGGATCGTATAATTGTGCGATCTCCGAGAGAATGATGCGTTTCGTGATCCCGTCCCCGGCTGTGTACTTGTGAACCGTGAATTTGAACACATCCGTGTGAGGAAGCCATGCGAGACCAAGGACTTTTGTCTCACATTCTTCAAATACCCGAGCGTTTTCCGTTGATAAGGTCGCCCCGACCGCCGTGAAAAGCTCCGGATGATTGCTCTGCCACTTGGCCAGAGGAAAGCAGCCCGCTGTACAAATCCCGATGAGTTGCTCCGCTTGCGTGATGAGATCTGCGAGCTGGTCAGCACCGCCGTAAATATCGTCCACATATCGCCTCTTTGTAAGAGGGGCGACAGCTTCGGGATATTTCCCGCCCTCGTCTGTAACCAGTTGATCCAGGGCCCGTCCCGCGAGAAATGGTGCTGACCGAGTACCGTAAGTGACCGTGGTGAGATGGAATGGAACGACCCGCCCGCCCTCGTCCACCCATAAAATGTGTTGTAAGTCCCAATCACTTTCGTAAACCCGAATTTGCCGGAACATCTTAACGATGTCGGTCGCGAAGACGAAACGGTGTCGTCTGACCCACAAGAGAACGTCCGAAATATCTCGCTGCAGTTTCGCGCCCGTGTGCAGAATGTCGTTAAGCGAAATTCCCGAATCTGAATTGCACGACCCGTTGAATACAACACGTAACTTTGTGGTGAGCACCCTGTGGTGCGGCAAGTAGTAAATGGGCCCGAGCTGGGCGTGATTGCCCGAGACTCGAGTCATGTGCCCCAATGATTCGTATTCCCCGAGAAACGTGTCGTAGAGACCCATGTAGCTTGAATCCCGATTGAGTTTGCATTGTAGTCGATGGAGACAGGAAGAAGCTGTGTGAAAAGACCCGCCCAATGTCCCCGATGCGGATTTAACCGGCAATCTGACGACGTACCGCCCGTCTGAGTCCCGTTTGTGTGTCGTCAAGAAATGAGTCTCACATTCCTGCTCGTCAGGAGTGAGGTGCGATTCGCCCGAGCCCGAGACTTCTTCCTGTACCCAAAACTGTGTGAGGAGATCCTGAAGCTCCTGATACCCGTGATCCACTGCAGCGTGATGAACCAACCCGGCTGACTGTTGAGAAGAGTCCATAGGACCGAGAACGATCCACCCGAAAACCGTATTCTGTGCAATCGGTGTGCCGTGAGGCCCCCGCTTGATCTGCTCCCGAATGAGTTGCCCATAGATGTCAGCCCCGAGAATTAAATCGATGGACCCTGGTGAGAGAAATTCCGGGTCTGCAAGTGGAAGACCTTGCAGATGAGAAAGTGAGATGTTAGGAGGTGTAAATGAAGGGAGAGTAGGCATTAACTTTGACAAAATGTGAGCTTTTATTGAGACAATGTTCGATGAGTGCATAGACCGAAGCTTTACGCTAACCACCCCGCGCGTGTGGCCCGAATGCGTCCCGCCGATCCCGATGATCGGTATTACCGATGCTTCCCGGTGAAGCTTGAGTTGCTGCACGAGAGAAGCAGTGATGAATGTGATCTCCGCGCCCGTGTCGATCAACATTCGTACCCGGTGAGAAGCTCCGTGTGGTGTGATGAGGTTAGCTTGACCCGTTGCGAGAAGAACTGCCGGCCTGGCGGCTCCCGAGGCGGACAAAGTTAATGCCCCGTTGTCTCATGCAGAGCTTGATGAGGATGGTCCCGCCGTAGAGGCTCCCGATGCCTCGCCCGACTTGACCGAACGTGATGGTGCAGGAGTGCTCCCGTCCCGACTCCACCCGACGTGGATCATGGTGTGATGCTTCCGTTCGCACTCCTTGCACTTCGTCGTCGTCTGACACGACGACACGTTGTGCCGACCCAAGCAATTAAAGCACAGCCGCAAGGACTGCACCTTTTCCCGCCGTTGCTCGTTGGTGAGCTCCCGAAATTTGGGGCAGGCGACGATGAAGTGCGCCTGCTGGCAGAGCGAGCATGATTGCTGGCTCCCCGTTGTTGCCGCATGAGCCCTTGCTGACGGCCTTGAGGATGTACCCGGTGCTGATTTGCCCGATCCCGTGTTGCTTCCGCTCCGAGAGTGAGGAGGACCCGTGGAGACAGCAGAGCCCTCAAGAGCCCGAGCCCGATTGGTGAGGAACGCCCGCAATTCTGCCAATTTTGGCTGATTTGGTGATTGGCCCGCTTTTGTTTCCCAGGCGACGCGACTCGAGGTGTCGAGACGTCGCGTGATCGCATACTCGAGAACCCAGTCCCAGTAGTCGATAGGTGCCCCCAGAACCCGGAGTGAGTTGTACGCCTCCGAGACGTCGTGGATGAGAGTGCGAAGATCCCGTGCAGAGTTTGGTGAGATGACCGTTGTGCGAAAAATGCTGTCCAGGTGAGAGCGGATGAGCACCCGTGTGTCGTTGTACCGATCCGAGAGAATCTCCCAAGCCGTTGCGAAAGATTCGGCTTCTATTGCGAGGCTGGCGATGAGTTTCGCCGCCTCTCCCGATGTGGCCGTCCACAAATAGTGCATACGCTCGACATCAGTGAGCGATGCGTTGTCCCGAACCAAAGATGTGAATAGATCCCGAAATGAAATCCAGGCTGAGAAGTCCCCGGTGAATGTGGGTAGAGAGATCTTCGGAAGATTCTCCCTCCCGATGGCTGCAGCGCCGCCCGATGTGGAAGCTCCCGTTGAGGAAGGCTGAATCTCGTCCCGAAACCGAGAAATGATTGAGGTGATGCGCTGGTGCAGGTGGAACGCCTGCGAATATACGTCCCCGGTGACGTATGCTCCCGATAGGAACGCTGGCGTGCACGACTCCGAGATCGCGTCGTGCACCTGTGAGAATTTGCTCCACAGCTCCGTCGACTGCACCCGCAAATTGTCGAGCTGCGAAGCGGTGAAATCCCGTGCGACCGCCTGAGTCACCGTAGTGAGCAGTGACTCCAGGAGTTTTACCCGAGCGTTCTGTGTAGCCACCTTGAGCTCGAGCGGTCCCGTTGCCCGATTACCCGCTCGGGGTGGATTCCGTGTGCCCGGTGACGGTTCCCGGCTGCCCGATCAAGAATTATCCCGTGAGCGTGAGGTCAAATCCCGATTGCCCGCGTCCAGCTCCTGGAGTGAGGCTGCGGGGGAGACGTCCCGCCGCGGTGAGGAGGATCCCGGTGGTCCCGTTGGAGGAGCGACCTCGTGTCCCGTGGGGACGAGGAGAACCCGATGCTCTTCGCCCGGCTCCGATTTTGGGTGTGAGGATTCCCCGTCCGACATGTTACCTGTTGAGCGCAACCGAATGATAGAACCGTCCGAAAATGCGAGGTATCCGATCCAAATGAGAAAGGGACCCAATTGCTCCCAAAGAATTGCGTGGAGCCCAATAAACCGACAAAAATCCCAAAAAAAACCGGAGGATATTGTCCCGGAGTATGAATGCTGCAGTCCGTATTTTTTGTACAAGCCCGAAATGCTTGAAGAGACGAGGTGGCCCCGAACCCGCCCGACCCGCGCCACCTGTCACCGTTAATTCCGAAAGTGCACAGAATACCGATAAAGCACCCGCGAATTTGTCCAAAATTCGATAACGGAACGTCACTGTAAACCCGAATGCGAAGTGTCACTAATCACTGCTAGAACCCATGAGAAATGTCCGTTGATTTTGCCCGAAGTCACTGGCCACTCCCGAAAAGTACCCCAGATTGCCCAAAAAGGTGTGAAAAACCGAGTAATTGCCCGTAACGGTCGTGAGAATTGTCCATGCATTGAGTTTAGCCGATGAGTTGCCGCCGAATGTCCGAATCCCGTGGAAAACCGATAAATTACCGATGCGCGGTAATGTGACCGTTACTTTACCGCCCGTGACCCGATGCCAGTGACTGATTACCGACTGCGCAGCGCCGCGCCGCGCCGCGCGGTGAGCGTCCCGAGAATGAGAGCCGAGATCGACGCCAATGTTCCCGCGCGCCGAGAGTGAGAGAGAAAGCGCTACCGCTGAGCCCGCGACCGCACACTTGCTTCACTTCCCGCACTGATGTCCATTTTCCCAAATAAATTGATGAATAAAGTTTGCGAAAAAACTCACCCGATGTGAAGACTCACTGAGAAAAAACCCGTTGAGATCGAAGAATCGATGAGAGTGCACGGTCGATGACCAAGATGGCCGCCCGTTGAACTCGAACCACGTGCGAACCACGCCGTGGAGACGAGAATGTTCGAAGTACCGTTGAGATGCGATGCGCCGTGAAAAGCCCGTTGAAACTGTTCCCACTGAATTTTCACTCACCTTTTACACCCACTCCGCGCGCACTTACCACCAGATCCGGCTCGAAGGACCAAAATGTTTTTGCAAGGAGTCTGGTGTAGGTGGTAAACGAAGAATAAGTACGCCTTTGGTGCGAGAAAAATAGTGAGGAATTTATTGTTCCGCTGTTCTATCTTAAGTACAGTATTTGCCCGACAATTAGTGCGATTAAGCCCGATGCTGAAAATGGCGAGTTGACCTGGTGTTCGTCGAGCACGTGCGAGACGAACAAGATGGACGACCGAAGCGTGCTCGTGCGAAAGAACCCGATGATTTTTTGAGATATTCCGTTAAAATGAGTCCGAGAGAATGTTCCGTTAAATGCGCAGAGTCCGTGTAATGATTTGAACCGAAAATGAATAAGAGAACCCGAATTTGATACCGAAAACTGGTGACAAGGTGAGATGCAGTGATTAGCCGTATTGCACGCTTCAGCGACCGGATCAAGACTGCGGCATCAATCATGGAGATCGATGATGAAGCCCCGCGCACATGCGCGGTGTGCTTCCCCGGTCCCGTGCTAATTACTGCCCAGGAGGTGGCGACGCCCCCCGTGAGCGCGTGAAACGAGCACCCGGCTGCTCTAATTGCACGCGCCCAAAATGTCCGAACCCGCGAACTGGCGACGCCAGCGGCGGAGCGCGAGAGCCCGGCCCGAATTCTCTCGCGCTACCGTCGAGGCCTCGCTCAATCCTGAACAGACACATAAATTCTTGAATGTGTTAGTAACTTTTGCATAATCTTGAGCCCGTGCAAAGTTTTTTCTCAGCAATTATGCCACCGATATAGCTGATTTTAGGTGCAATCGAAATAGAATTTATTAATTAGTTTCCAGTTAAATTTTCAAAGCCTTAGATGACTCAGGAGTTTCGTAATTGAACAAAATGACATGCCAATTTTACCCCCACCACCGCGAATCGTTTTATTCAGAGAAAGTATACTCGGCGAAAGCCTCGGGCCAGCAGACGACAGGGCTGTCAATGTACTTATCTCGAGACTCTACTGAGTCTCTTGATCTTGACGAGAGACTCGGGATAGCAGACGACAGGGCTGTCAATGTATTTGTCCTGAGACTTTACTGAGTCTCTCAATATTTTGGAGTTCATATTGGGACAGGTGGCTACATACACACCTGGTCTGGAATATACTTCTGAAAACTGATAATCAAATAATCTAATGACAATTGTAGACAAATCGAAAGCGTTCTGAATCCACCAGATGATTCCGCACACAAATCGCGCGTGCATGCCCGGAACATTTTTCGATGTATGTGCGGAATCGTCGTATTAATCTCGAATATTGAAACCCAAACGAAATGCATAATTACCCAAAGCTTTATGTAAATCCATCCAATTGATTTTTAATTATAAAATAAACATTAAACACCTCACATTTCAATGTTGACACTCTTCATACCGTTTAATTTTACAACAGCTCAATGAAGCCGGCGATGAAGTGGAACTAAAAAAGCTGTGTGCTGAGCATATTGCTTCTTTGGTTGATCTGCGATGGCAATTATTTGGCACTGAACTCACGGGAAAAGCAACCCTTTCGGGTATAACTTTAACTCAAGACATGCTGGATCTCGTGCGAATGAGCCCGTTGCAATGGGGTACGTATTCAATTCATGAAAAAATTCATTTCCAGCGATTTTTCGAAGCCTGTAGATTAGGGTGATGCGAAGAAATCGATATTTTTTTTCGGAGCTCGAACGGAAATAGGTAGTACATCAATTCGAAGTGATTTTTTCAAATTTTCGATTAAAAAAAAATTTTTTAGATAATGATCAAGCCACTTTTCTTTTTTACGTTTATCGTTCGTATATAGATTTTTGAGAGAAATAATTCAAACAAAATTTGTAGGATGTGTGGGAGGAGTCGTTGGGCAGGAGTTGAGTACTTTTGGATGTCTGTGGAATCGTTGGGCGGGTCTGTGTCTGTGTGTGTGTGTGGGCGCGCGTGCGTGGAAGCACTATTAGAGGTGTGTGTAATCGTTAGGTGTGGCTGGAGCATCTTTGGATGTGTGTGGAATAATTGTGCCGGCGTCCGGCCCTTTTAAATGTGTGTGGAATTAAATTAAATTTAAATGTGTCTGTCGTTGGGCGGATCCGGAGCATCTTTGGGTTTAGTGTAGTTTTCCCAACATATATAAATTTTTAACAATTTTCGCATTTATCTTCAAAACCACTGGTTCTGAACAAAAATTGTATAGACCCAAAAATGTCCATTACTAAATGGCCTACAACTTTTATTCAAAAACATTTTTCTCTAGCGTCAGCATTTATCGCAATAAACGCGAAAAACTTTGAGAAAATCGTTTTGCCTATCATATTTGTAATCAGCGCTGTTGTGCCCGTACATCCCACTCATTAAAACAAATTAAGCACTCTCAGCGCAAACGCAGCAATGGCGAAATATCGATGCTCCCGAATGAACGCATCGACCCTTGATGTCAACGTCGAAACTTCCATAAGGAAATCTAGGTTATATTCGCACGAGAAAGGGGAAATCCTCGATCTATAAATTTACCAACTAACCAAAATTCGACAGTCTTTGACGATAATTGTAACGATTGGTTCGCGGATACAACATTGGTGGCAGCGGTGGGATTGCCACAACTCGAGAAATCCGACACGTCTATGATAGTCAAACGGGAGGAATTCAAATTGCTGAGGAGCACCGATAATTCTAGAAAAGTCGATAAATCGAACGGACGTTCGATTACTGATCATCGCATCCAAGGCAGACCGATCTACGTCAAGATTCAACCCAAAATACGACTGTGGAGCAGGAGCGGAGAAAATTCAACACGGCAACGAATCCGAACATCATGCTAGCGATCATCTTACCGTAAGTGACGGAACATTATCAAATTCTGCTAAAGCCAGATCGTATGTAAAAATGTATATGTCAGACGACGAGTACGCTGAACGTCTCAAATTACCGGGAGTTAGTACTATCTCACGATCGCTCAATTCATTTTTCGACGATAAACTCGACTAAAATCGCGAAAAAAGAAACGAAACCACCCCGCACAATAGAAGACGACGAAGTAGCGCCCAATCTTTAAATCGATCTCCTAAATCGGACGACGATTATTTAGTCGCGGAAAATACGCCGGAAAATTCGGTATTAGAATCCACTTCTGACCCTCTAGTATCAACAATGGTTGAAACCGTAAATTCAGACAGAACGGGAGATAATCAGAATTCCGGAAATCCCAGAAACAGTCGAAATAATAATTTTGGAAATCCTGGAAATAATAGTGAAAATAATAGAGGAAATAATTCTCAAAATTCCTCCCCAAATCACTCGTGAACTAACAGATTACGAGGCACAATATCTCTTAAAGAAGCACGTAGTTTAATTCCTCGATTCGATGGTTCAAAACCGGAAAAAGCGCGAGAACTTATATATTCTTTTGCTCACGTCAATAAACATATTTTAGAGGAGGACCGAGAGATTCTCCTGGAATCCGTTCTAACTACTAAATTAACTGGTAAAGCTCGAGCAGAAGTAAGGTATAAAAATATTCCAGATTTTGAAAGTTCAAATCCGTTATGTTAGAAAAATTCTGCGGTACGAGAACCGTAGGAGCCATTCAAACAGAGTTGTATTCTTGCCGACAAAGATTTAACTAATCAGTAAAAGAATTCGGAAGAAGAGTAGAAGATACAATGATGGAATTAATCGACGCGAGCATAAAAAAGCACTCGACTATGATCGAACAGATGGCGGTAGAAAAGCACATACGCGAAGTAGCCCTTTTGAGTTTCCCTCAAGGTCTGAAACGTGAATATCAAACAATTATTAAAGCTAGGGCATACTTAACCCTTAACGAAGCAACAACAGCCGCGATTAACGAAGAGAAAATACAGCAGGGGATTCGAAGAGAACCCGGAAATAATACAGTTACTTACAATAGGTGTAATAAAAAGTGTCACATTGCGCGCGACTGTAGGAGCTCGGGGAATAAAAACGGTAATAATGGTAACTACCATCAGCATAACCAAAATAAAAGCATAAATTCCGTCTTCTGCAATTATTGCAAAAAAACAGATCATTTCTATGATGATTGATAGAACAGGAAAAATAAAAATGGCGATCAACGAGGAAATAACCAGAATAACCAAAATAGGAATCAAGAAAACAGACGAAATAATAATAATCAAAATAATCGCGGAAATCAAGAAAACAGGGGTAATAGCCGAGGCATAAAGAAAACAATTGGGTTACTGAAATTAAGTCTCCTCGAGCGGACGGCTTCGCGAAACAATGCGCGCGTTAGCTGTCTGGAGACCGAGCGGGCTACAGGCTCATCCACAGCTCAGGCGGAAAAAACGCAAATAAAATTTGGAATAAATTCTTTTGATTCCTGGGGAATGGCTAGCGATTTTTATATCACGTCACCGCATGCTATAAATTCAGCTCTTCTCTTGAAAGCTGATACGGGGGCCCAATGCAGCATAATTAAAAGGGGCGTTCTAAAAGAAGATATCGAAATAATTGATGAAACCGTCGAACTGACAGGCGTCGGAGGAAGAGCCTTCAACGCCCTGTGTAAAGTCATTCTCGAAATCGAAACGCCTGCCGTCAACATTCTTCATGGATTTTTCGTTGTCGATAACGACGTTCCAATTAAAACGGATGGAATATTGGGACTCGATTTCATGAAAAAACACAAGGTCGATATATTGGGTGGCCGCATAATCAAAATATATAGCCACGTCGAGCCTTTGGTGAACGGTTCGGAGAAATTGAAATTACCCCCTAAAGTATTCACTACGTAATTGCTAAAAAAACTTGCAGTAGGATGCGTATCAGCCCGCGAAATCAAAAAAGGAGTAAAAATCGGGCAAGAAATAGTTGCTGAAAGAAGAATGACTCTTCCAATCACTTTTCTAAACACTCTAGATCGGGGAATCAGCATAGACAGACCCATTCTCGAAATAGAAGAAATTGATGGTGTTATTGACCGAGAAAATGTTCAAAAACTTAACGTTGGAAAATTCTCCCATCACCGAGGAAATCTACGTTGTCAACGCCGAAAAAAAAGGTAACAGAGTAAGTCAAATAATGATGCAAATTGGCGAACATTCGCACCTTAACAAAGTAGAAGAAAAATTTTTACAAGAATTTTGCCAGTAATCCGGAGATGTATTCCACCTGGAAGGAGAATCATTAGGAAATATGAGCTTAGTGGAACATTGCATCTACACGAAAAAGGACACCGTACCAGTCAATATTCGATCGTACTGACTGCCCGAGAATCATAAACAAGAAGTGATGACTCAGATGCAGGAAATGCTTAAAGCGGGGAATAATTAGGCCAAGCAGAAGTCCACGGAACGCACCACTACCAGTGGTTCCTAAAAAAGCAGACGCTTAAGGTAACATCGAAAAGAGAGTCGTAGTCGACTTCAGAAAATTAAACGAGGCCAGTGAGGGAGATTCTTACCCCCTACCCAATATCACCGAGATTTTGGATAAATTAGGAAGAGCTAAATACTTCACGACGCTCGATCTCGCCTCTGGATTTCATCAAATCCCGATGGCAGAAGAGGATAAACAAAAGACTGCTTTTTCAACACCGTTGGGCCCACTACGAATATAATCGAATGCCCTTCGAATTAAAAAACGCACCATCGACCTTCTAAAGATTGATGGACGCCGTTTTAGCAAGTCTTCAAGGTCTCAAATGTTACGTATATCTGAACGATATCGTAATTCACGGATCAAGTTTCAAGGAACACAACGACCGACTACGAGAAGTCTTCGAACGGTTAAGAGAAGCTCAATTAAAAGTACAACCGAAAAAATGCCAATTTCTGAGAAAAGAAACGCAATACTTGGGTTACATCATCACAGAAGCGGGAGTGAAATCCGATCCGGAAAACATCAAAGCGGTAAAAAATTTTCCTGCACCAAAAAACGTCAAAGAAATTCAATCGTTTCTAGGCCTTGCAGGATACTATAGAAAATTCATTGAAGATTCCTCAAAACTCGCAAAACCGCTTACGGAATTGATAAAAAATTCGAATGGAATGAACATACGCAAGCAGCTTTGGAAAAATTAAAGGAAACTCTTAGTACCGCACCAATCCTGCAATATTCCGATTTTACCAAGACAGTCATCGTCACAACAGATGCATCGGATAAGGCGATAGGAGCCATCTTGTCGCAAGGAAAAATAGGAGAAGATTTGCCAATCTGCTATGCAAGTCGAACTTTAAATAAAGCAAAAATGAATTATTCAGCAACAGAAAAGGAAATGCTAGCGATCGTTTGGGCAGTAAATCAATTCCGCCCGTACATCTACTATGGAACAGAATTTACCATCGTCACCGATCATCAACCTCTCACCTGGTTATTTAACGTAAAAGATCCAGGATCCAGATTAATGCGGTGGAGGATAAAATTGGAAGAGTACACATACAAAATCGAATATAAAGAGGGAAAAAAGAATACAAATGCTGACGTACTGACTGAGTCGCATATACGCGATCACGCGCAGTCAAAACAAAAACACGAATTAGCTGCAAAAAAGAGGGAGAGGAAGGCCGCGAAAAATCAGGGCCAACGCGACTCCATCTTCTTCAACTATTCCAGTCTCTTCGGACAATCAGTCCAGCCCTAATCATAATGGCCGACTTGATAATCAGCCGAGTGTGGCTGAAGATGAAAATGAGATGCCCAAAATGGACAGCGACGAAGGAGATAGCGAGAGTGAAACCGAACACCTCGACTCCGACGCGACGAGCCCGCCAGAAAGAGACAGAAAAACGATACTACGAGAGTATCATAACACGCCTCTGGGGGGATACCCTGTAATAAAAAGAATGACGCAACGAATTCAAGAAAAGTATCGCTGGCCGGGAATGAAAAAGGAAATAAAAGAATACGTAGCGAAATGCGACAAATATCAACAGAATAAAGTAACGAAATTAAATCGAGCACTGATGATTATCACTGACACTCCCGAAAGAGCATTTGAAAAATGCGCAGTCAATAGTGGACCTCTACCCGAAATCGACCGGAGAAAGAAATATATTCTAACAGCTCAATGTCCATTAACAAAAATTTCCGAAGCAATTCCGTTAGAAAATCAGGAGAAGTAGCAAGGGCATTGACCACTCGGATCATTTACCAGCATGGACCTCCTCAAACCATCCTCTCTGATCAGGGAACGAATTTTCTGAGCGACGTTTTTAAAGAAACGTGTAAATTGTTACGCATCAAGAAAATTCAAACAACCGCATATCATCCAGAGTCAAATAGAGCATTGTAAATATCCCATCGTACTCTGGCAAAATATTTGAAATATTTTGTTCAAAAGGATCAAAGAGATTGGGATTTATGGTTACCACACGCCATGTAGATACACAGTACAACACCCCATTCATCTACAGGATTCACCCCGTATGAATTGAATGATTGATTGATTACATTTATTAATGCCCTAGCGAGCTATGGGGCACATTAAAGATGGCTTACATGATAGATTACAGAGCAATAGAAAACAAAAAATAAAATAAGCAAAGTAAGGCAGAAACTAAACTATAAAGAACTAAAAATACTTAGAGTAGAATAAAAACTAAATTTGATCCAGAAGGGCTAACAAGAATTACTGACGAGAGGTAAAAGGTGAGCAAGATGAAAATAAGAGTAGGAGTAGTATAATTATATTAAAGCGTAAAAGTGCAAATAATATGAAAAAGTAAGAAATGCAGGAAGATAACCAGCAAACAGAGTGAGTACCCTAGGATAGAAAATAATGCAAAATCAAGTTTCTTAGTTAAAAAGGAACCTGAAGAGCCTAGATTTAAAGCAGGAGAGGGTAGCAGAGGCAGTAATGGATATCGGCAAGGAGTGCCAAAAATAGATACCCGAGAGAACAAAAGAGTTCCGCAGGGTTGTGGTCCTAAAATGGGGAATGGAAAAGGTGGAAGGTACAGATTGACGAGACGGCCGTAGAGAAGGAGGTGCCCGAATGTACAACTCATTCAAATAAGCAGGCGAATTGCCTTCAATCACATTAAAGGTGGTAATCTCAAGAAAATAGAGATGACGAGAGGACAGACTGAGCCAACCGAGCTCGCGTGTATAGGGCGAAATGTGGGAGTCACGCCGGAGATCAAATATAAATCTGATGGTGCAGTTGAAGACACGCTGAAGAATGGTATTAAGCTCATCAGTCAGGTCAATGAAAACAAT
Source organism: Venturia canescens (assembly GCF_019457755.1). Taxonomy (NCBI): domain Eukaryota; kingdom Metazoa; phylum Arthropoda; class Insecta; order Hymenoptera; family Ichneumonidae; genus Venturia; species Venturia canescens. The sequence goes on from NC_057422.1 coordinate 27,837,298, forward strand.
ACAACAGTAATCCACGATCGGAAGAATCAAGGTAGAGACCAAGGTGACTCGAAGGTTAAATGGCAGGGCAGACCTGTGATATTTAAGCTTGTAAAGTATGAAATGAATACGTTTGGAGAGCGAAAGAATGTTTTATGCCAAGAGAGATTAGAAGTGAACGTTACACCTAGATTTCGAACCTCATTCACAAAGGGGAGGGACTCACTGTGAACAGTGATTTGTGAGAGTTGAGCAAAATTGAGCCGATTTATGTACATGCCGCTACCGTGCACAGTGATCTTACAAGGAAACATAGGGAGGTCGACCCCTCCGATTTTGATCTAATTTATATATATTGTAGTACATCGAAAACTAAGAGACACGTATTTTTTCTTATCGGCCCATAAACGGTTTAACGGGGTGAAAACAACCCCCGAAGATGGGCACCTCACGGGGTGGTTTCTCAGTTTTGCATATAAGCGCTTTAGGTATTCGAATGAAACCAACGCTAAAATATTTATATTGATAAATCATCGAAAACGCGCCTAAGACTTTTTAGGGGAAAGGGTTTTTAAGGGGTGAACAACCTCTAATTCGAAAATTTTATTCTGTACCATAAAAACTATTCTTCCGATTCGAACGGTACCAACTGCATTTTGTACAGGTCGAAAAATTAGTTGATACGTGTTTCGGGGTTTTTCGGAAAAATTCGGTTTTAAGGGGGTAAATCACCCCTTTCGTCGTGATACCTTATATCATTATAAAAACATTTTTATTCTTAATTATATTGTTGTACGGTAGCACAACAACTTATATATATTATTGTAATGTGTTCAAACTCAAAAATACATATTCAACTACCATCATAATACGTTAATATAGTTTTCAGATTTATTATTAGTTTTTATAGTCCGTGCAGTAATGGTATTTATCAAAAAAGTGTTGTAAGCAAAGTAATTTCTTACACCACGAACATCTTATTATTGCCAATTTCTCACAACCTTGAACATCACATTGAGGTGTCGATGATTGTCCGAAAGAAAATTTGACAGGGTTGACAAATTCTTCAGTTTTATCGCTTGTAAACCCCTTTTGTACCAAGCATATCGAAACAAATTTTGATACCTTGGAGAAGACAACTGATTATGAGATAAAGATTGCAATTTGATTATATTATTTCTTAAAGGTAGTTTGAAATCATAATCCTGTATTGTGGATTATTTCATGTGTCGTAGATTTATTTTTACAATCTATTCTTACGCTTTCGGGTTTTGGGGCTACGAATAGCCATCTACCTTCTTTTTCTAGTGCGATTATTAATGTTTTCTCGAGTTTTACAATTCGTTGATAACAAGATAGTTTTTCGGGATTATTTCCTAAATAAACCGCTATTTCGCATGGCGTATTGCCGTTTATTGTTTGTAGTGATTGTTTAGGTTTATAATAATAAATATTGTCGACTTTTCTGGCTTTGTTTAAATCTTCTTCAGACATTGTTATATACATTCTTTTGTAGTTGTCAACGATTATTATTTTAGATGTAGTTTCTATGAATTGGAACTGATTTTCATTGTTTTTCGTAGGTAGTGGGTAGACTTTGTTGACTTTCAAAATTGAACTTGCGATTGAAGGGAATTTTATGATTAGAACAAATCGTAGTTTTGCTGTATAGCTAGTGATTTCTGCTTTTTTCAGTAAGTTAGTTATTTCACTACTCTTAATGATTGTTGGAAAGTTTAATCCTTTAGGAATGTAAGGAGTTGCTTCTATTAAATAGTCGGCTAATTGTTTAGGTGAAATTATCGTAGGGTTTATTGTTCCCTTGTAAATTTCTGTTAAAAAGTTTGCTAGTTGATTTACGTCGCTTGTAAAAGCTTCGACTGTCGCTGTAAATACGTTTATATTTTCGTCTATCATTTGTTTCCTTTTTATTGTTGAAAATTGACCTTCTACCGTGTTTTTAATTCTTTCTATCATATGCATTAAATTGTCCATTTTGTCTATTATTTCGGAAGTAGATTCGTTGTAGAGTTTTAGTGTAGATTGTAGAATTTGTACATTTTCTTTTAGCATATCTTCGTCAGTTTTTTGTCTTGTTATTATGTCGTCAATGTTTTTATCGATTTTTTCTGCGTCATCATGGTCGAGATTCCCAGTTATTGCTTTGATTACTGATCCTAGACCGTTAATTAATCCCCTTTTGTTTCTATTTTCTCCCGTGCCTACGAAGTTGTATATTGCTGTTATTGAGGAACTGACTTTCTCCAATAATGGTTTTAATGTGCTGTCTACGGTGGAACATAGTGAATCGTCTGTCGTTTTGTTGCATATTTTTTCCATAGTTTCTAGTGTTTTGAATAAATCGTCTGCTTTTCTTTCCATATAGTGTAGATCCATGTGGATTACTAATTTCCATGTTCCTTTTACCAAATATAATGATCCTATTTCCTCGAAGTATATTCCTGGCGATGTTTGAAATTTGTTCATTGGGTATTCATTGATTACCGATGATTCGATCCCTCCTACGACTGTTATTGCGTTCGCACACCTGTAATGGGTTGTTTGAGTTAGTCCCTAGTCGATCGGTACGGTAGAAATCAACTTATCGCGATGTCGGTAAGTGCGTCGGGTGGCTATTGTAGGATATTTCTTTTCTCGTGTGTTTGAAAGGATTTTGACCCCTATTTTCTGTTTCTTTTCCGACTACTTGTCAATTCGCTGAATTTGCGTTTTGAAATACCCGTTCGTCTTTGATTTTACCGCGAATGTCTTCCGTATTCACTTAGTGTACTAACGTTTTTGAGTGCGTTTCATTCCAAGTAAAATGGCCAATATTGTCCATATTAATTTGAGACAAGCGATGTATTTCGTCGTAGCGTAAACCCGCCGTACGGAAGTGTCGGTAAGTTTAAAATAAAGTGAATTGTGTATAGATATGGATCTATATAATGAATTTATTTTTAATTTTTTAACATGTTTCTTCTTTCTTTTCAGCGCGTTTTGTATGGGCCCCCTTTGCCGAAACGGCGTCGTGGCACCATTCTGGAGTTTGCGGCACGTGTTTTCCGTGAGGAATTTATTGTAAGTTATTTTCATTTATTTTATTTATTTTTACTTGTATAATTTCCTATTTTATTTAATTCCCTTTTCCTTTTTTGTTGCAGGAATTTATTGAGGATTTTGCGAGTTCCGTCGGTATTGTCGGGCTGAGCCGAAAGACGAGTTCGGTCGGCCCCGGGGAATCGAGGGGTTCGACACTCGTTTCATCCGTTGGATGTTTGAAGGGCGGTGGGGCCAGCTACACCCGGAAGATGACTGGGATCATCCGGCTTGGTCTCACCCTTTGGATGTTGCCACTGCTTATGATGCAGACTAGCTAATTTTTATATTTTCAACTTATTTTCTTTTGTAATTTTAAGCTTTGTAATTTAATTTGTAATTTAAGCTTTGTCTGGTTTAATAAATCAACAATACTTTGTTTTGGTTTTACAAATTCTCGTTTATTCATGTTTATTTAGTGCGTCCCTTTAGTATTATCTGAATTATCATTATTATCTTATTTTATTATTATTATTGTGTGTTTCGTAGATGCATGTGTATAGCTGGGTACATAAATCTCTTGCCCATATGTTTTATTTGCCGGTTTTACTTTTTCAATTTGTCGCGCATGAAGTACCGCGTAGAGTTAGCGGTTACCGAACAGCGGTTTTTATGTCTGCTGTGATACCGACGAGGCTTACTGCGGTCGGCTAGTGGGTAACGTAGGGCTTGATCCGCTCCACGTGTACTCGGACGGTTTTGCGTCCCCTGCCGATACTGTAGTTCCCTGATGAATCCTTGTTTTTATTTCAAACGGTCCTGTCCATTTTGGCGTTAATTCCGCTGACCTGCCTCGACGAACTGTTGGGTCGAGCAGCAGTACTTTATCGCCAACGCGATATTCGATGTTTTTTGCCGTTTCCGCTATTTTCTCCTTTTTTTCACTAATTTCTCTCTCGCGACTTGCCAAGTCGCCCGGAGTCATTCTCGAAGTTCGGCTGCATAGTCGTCGTACGAATATGTGGTTCTTGGCGGCTCTTTGAATGCAGTCGGTAGAACAGGTTTTTGACCATACCTCAATTCATACGGGGTAAATCCTGTAGATGAATGGGGTGTTGTATTGTATGTATTGTAACGTAATATTTTCCCCGATGGGTACGATCACGTCCCTTCTCAGCTCACCCGTCTCGTCCTCTCGCACCACTCTCCGGCCATGAGAGTGAATTGGGCGCCAGGTACGAAGTACTCAGAAAGGTAGAGGGGGGGATCCTTGGGGAAGAGGTAGCAATTCGCAACGCAAAAAAAATAAGCCAAGACAAAGCAGAATTCGGGACCTTTTTCAGGCTTTATTCAAAGTGACCGAATAAGTTCGAATACAGCAAAAGAGATAAATTATAACCGGGTTGGACTCAATACAAAATAAAGTTTGAGTGAAATTAATTCGGGGGGGCATCAGGTCGCAAAACTTTGACCGCTCGCGCAGTAATGAGGGACTTCGCGCGGGGCGCGCCCGAATTCATCGAGTAATAACGTGGTTAACGATTCGCCTCGTGGTCTCCCGGGTGCCGTAGGTAATCGACAACCGATGCTCTGGCGTGCAGGCAAAAGGTAATCAGCCGTCCGCCAGGCGGATGCTCTAGGTAAAAGGTAAAAGGTAAGCAACGCCAGAACAGCCGGCGCCCTAGGTAATCCAAGGTAAAAGGTAATTGGCACCCGTTCGATCGCGAGGAATCCGGCGATACGCGACGAAAGGTAACCGAAGGTAACAGCGGGACGAACTTCGGCCAAGCGCGAGGTAACACCGAAGTTCCCGCGCGTTCAGTGGAGGTAATACGAGCTGACACGAATAAAGAATGCGATAAAATAGGGATAATGAGCGTCGGATTAATATTGGCGAAGATAACAGAGATGATGCCATAATACAAGGTAATAATGCTCACAGAAAAAGGTAACAGAAAAGACGGTAAGCATCACACGAAATAGAGAAAGAGCAATATAGGCGAAGGTAAAAATAACGGTTGAAAAAGATTAGATACGAAAGACAAAATATAACGCCGTATAAACGATGCTCGCCAGCGCGAGCGAGAGAGACAGAGCGCAAACAAACGCGAGGTAACGTGCTCGCTAGAGCCTCGGCGCGTGCAGGGAGAGAGAGAGAGAGAGAGAGAGGCGTCGTCGCGTGGAATATTCCAGCGCGTACGACGCAATTTCACCAAGACTCGAATTCTATGATTGACTCTACATTAGCGCGAAACTTTAAAGAATTTACTGAGACCAAATTAATAACGAAAAACTGATCAAGCTGAGCCCTTCAAAACGACAATATCAAAAGACGGGAAACACGGGAAGTATCGGCCGCAATCTCGCTCGATACCTCGCTCTCATGCCCCCCTAAAACGCAACATAAACTATAAAAACCGGAACTATATTCCGAAACAATAAGAGAAAAGAAAAGGGCTCGACTAGATCAGTGAATTCGGTGGAGATAACGAGTTGGACTTATCGAGGAACGCTCGCTGCACAAAGGGGTGGTCGTTGGACTCGACTGGACGCTGACTCACCGGAATGATGTTCGGAACTCGACTGATTGTGCGTGCGAGCGGTCCTCGCGATTCGGCGTTGTCCCCACCACCGGGCCCCGGTACGGCAGCGCTCTCACGCTGGGCGCGAGCCCGAGCGCGAACTCTTGGCTCGCGCTTTCGCGCGGGATTTTCAAATGAGGAGCGCGCAATGAACGTAATTGTGGTTACGCCTTTTGCCTGAACAGATTAATAACAACTCACCTCTTGTCCTCACCTTCCTCGCTCACTCGGAACACTCCTCTCGACTTGATAGCCGTGATCCGGGTGTCTTTCCTCTTGGGGATCCGGCGGGCAGCTCTGGAAGGACGAGGGGAGGCCTCCCTCACGATTCCGGACGTCTCGGAGACGTGGTGGGCCCACAAAATAAACCACCAGGTACAACAGCACCTCGCCTCCAGAAAAACTCCCCCAGATCCCACCTGACGAGGCGCCGGTTCACACGGACTGTGACACCCGAATCCACGGTAGTGCGGGCGGTGCAACTCTGGGTTGCTAGAGCGGGAAAGACACGGGCGGCGTTCAAAATATGGCCTATGCCAGCGTGCTCTTTCAGCCGCCCGCAAGTCGAGAATGTTATTCGATGCTCGGTGACGGTGTGAGAGGGGTGATCCTTATGAGCGAGATCGGCTCAGACAATCGGCGAGCCTCAAGCAAAATAATACTGATGAGGGGGGGGGGGGGGGACCCCGGCGGGTGGCAACCCCAAATCACTCCACTATCACACGAAGCTGTCAAAACAAACGTCATTAGGGCTCAAAACAGGCAAACTAAAATTCTCTCTCTCTTCTTTGCACGCGGAGGTAACAGAAGGTAACACAGGTAAATTTCGCTAGCAAGGTAATACACGGGTTAATAAACTACTACTTAAAGATACGTGACGCTGAGTCTCGTTCCGAACATCGCCCAGTGAGTCGAGGGGCGTCCAATCATGGACCGTAAATCCGGTCCACTGGTCGACACAGATCGTACGAGTGGCGGGGCAGAAATGTCACGTCACAGTATACATGGCGTATGGTTGCCATAAGTCCCAATCCCTTTGATCCTCTTGAATGAAATGTTTTAAATATTCTGCTCATGTGCGATGGGATCTTTCCAATGCTCTGTTTGATTGTGGATGATATGCGGTTGTTTGAATTTTCTTGATTCGTAGTAATGTGCACGTCTCCTTAAAAACGTCGCTCAGAAAATTCGTTCCCTGATCGGAGAAAATGGTTTGAGGAGGTCCATGCTGGCAAATGATCCGAGTGGTCAGTGCCCTTGCTACTTCTTGTGCCTCCTGATTTTCTAACGGAATTGCTTCGGAAAATTTTGTTAATAAACATTGTGCTGTTAGAATATATTTATTTCTCCGGTCGGTTTCGGGTAGAGGTCCTACTATATCGACCGCTCATTTTTCAAATGCTCTTTCTGGAGTATCGGTAAAAATCATCGATGCTCGATTTAGTTTCGTTACTTTATTCTTTTGACATTTGACGCATTTCGTCACGTATTCTTTTATTTCTTTTTTCATTCCCGGCCAACGATACTTTTCTTGAATTCGTTGCGTCATTCTTTTTATTCCAGGGTGTCCTCAGAGAGGCGTGTCGTGATACTCTCGTAGTATTGTTTTTCTGTCTCTCTCTGACAGGTTCGTCGCGTCGGAGTCGAGGTGTTCGGTTTCACTCTCGCTATCTCCTTCGTCGCTGTCCACTATGGGCGTCTCATTTTTATCTTCAGCCACACTCGGCTGATTATTAAATCGGCTATTATGATTAGGGCTGGACCGATTGTCCGAGAAGGCTGGTGTTGTTGCGGAAGATGGAGGCGCGTCGATGCTAATTTTTTGCGGCCTTCCTCTTCCTCCTTTTTACGGTTGATCAATGTTTTTATTTTGACTGCGTGTGATTGCATATATGCGACTTAGTGTGTCAGCATTAGTGTTCTTTTTGCCTTCTTTATATTCGATTTTATATGTATATTCTTCCAATTTTATTCTCCACCGCATTAATCTGGAGTCTGGATCTTTTACATTAAATAACCAGGTGAGGGGTTGATGGTCGATAACGATAGTGAATTTCGTACCGTAAATATATGAGCGGAATTGATTTACGGCCCAAACAATTGCCAGCATTTCCTTTTCAGTTGCTGAGTAGTTTCTTTCCGCTTTCTTTAGAGTTCTGCTTGCATAACAAATTGGTAAATCTTCCCCTATTTTTCCCTGCGATAGGATGGCTCCGATAGCCTTGTCCGATGCGTCGGTGGTGACGACGAACGGCTTCGTGAAGTCGGGATATTGAAGTATTGGTGCGGTGCTGAGTGTTTCTTTTAATGTCTCGAACGCTGCCTGTGTATGCTCATTTCACTCGAATTTTATGTCCTTTTTTGTCAGCTCTGTTAATGGTTTTGCGAGTTTGGAAAAATCTTGAATAAATTTCCTATAGTATCCTGCGAGTCCCAGGAATGATTGGACTTCTTCAACATTTTTTGGCGAGGGAAAATTTTTTACAGCCTTGATTTTCTCCGGATCGGGTTTCACTCCCACTTCTGTGATGATGTGACCCAAATATTGCGTTTCTTTTCTCAGAAATTGGCATTTTTTCGGTTGTACTTTTAATTGAGCTTCTCTCAACCGTTTGAAGACATCTCGTAGTCGTTCGTTATGTTCGTTGAAGCTTGATCCATGAATTACGATGTCATCCACATATACGTAACATTTGAGACCTTGAAGACCTGCTAAAACGGCATCCATCAATCTTTGGAAGTTCGGTGGTGCGTTTTTTAGTCCGAAAGGCATTCGATTATATTCGTAATGGCCCAACGGTGTTGAAAAAGCGGTTTTCTGTTTGTCTTCTTCCGCCATCGGAATTTGATGAAATCCAGAGGCAAGATCGAGTGTGGTGAAGTATTTTGCTTTTCCCAATTGGTCCAAGATTTCTGTGATATTGGGCAGAGGGTAAGAATCTCCCTCGGTGACCTCGTTCAATTTTCTGAAGTCGACAACGACTCTCTTTTTAATGTTACCTTGAGCGTCTGCTTTTTTAGGAACGACCAGTAGTGGCGCGTTCCACGGACTTCTGCTTGGCCTAATTATTCCGGCTTTAAGCATTTCCTGCGTCTGAGTCATCACTTCTTGTTTATGATTCTCGGGCAATCTGTACGGTCGGATATTGACTGGTACGGTGTCCTTTTTTGTATAGATACGATGTTCCACGAGGCTTGTATTTCTCAGAGTTTCTCCTTCCAGGTGGAATACACCTCCGAATTCCTGGCAAAATTCTTGTAGAAATTTTTCTTCTTCTTTGTTGAGGTGCGAATGTTCACCAATTTGCATCATTATTTGACTTACGTTGTTACCTTTTTCTTCAGCGTTGGCAACGTAGATTTCCTCAATGGGAGAATTTTCCACGTTGAGTTTTGGGGCGTTTTCTTGATCAGTAACGTCGATTTCTTCTATTTCGAGAGTGGGTCTATCTATGCTAATTTCCTGATCTAGAGTGTTTAGAAAAGTTATCGGAAAAGTCATTCTTCTTTCAGCGACTATTCTTTGCCCTATTTTTACTCCTTTTTCGATTTCACGGGCTGATACGCATACTACTGCTAAATTTTTTGCTTTTACGTAGTGGACGCTTTCGGATCGGGGAGGTAATTTTAATTTTCCCGAACCGTTGATCAAAGGTTCGACGTGACCGTAAATTTTAATTATTTGGCCACCCAGTACGTCGACTTTGTGTTTTTTGATAAAATCGAGTCCCAATATTCCGTCCGTTTTAATTGGAACGTCGTTGTCAACGACGAAAAATCCATGAAGGATGTTGACGGCAGGTGTTTCGATTTCGATGATTACCTTGCACAGAGCGTTGAAAGCCTTACCTCCTACGCCGGTCAGTTCGACGGTTTCATCGATAATTTCCGTGTCTTCTTTTAGGACGCACTTTTTTATTATACTACATTGGGCTCCCGTATCGGCTTTCAAGAGAAGAGCTGAATTTATCGCATGCGGTGACGTTATGTAGAAATCGCTAGCCATTCCCAAGTAATTGAAAGAATTGATTTCGAATCTTATCTGTGTCTTTGGCACCTGAGGTGTGAATGAGCCTGTAGCTCGCTCGGCCTCCGGACAGCTGACACGTGTATTGTTTCTCGAATCCGTCCGCTCGAGGGGACTTAGGTTCAGTGACCCAATTGTTTTCTTTTCTTCCGTATTACCTGACTGATTTTGATTTTGATTATTATTTTGACCGTTATTTGGTCTATTATTTTGATAACCTCTGTTTTTACCCCTATTTCCTTGATTTTCGCGATTATTTTGATTATTATTATTTCCTCTTGTTTTTGCAAGGAGTCTGGTGTAGGTGGTAAACGAAGAATAAGTACGCCGGTGGTGCGAGAAAAATAGTGAGGAATTTATTGTTCCGCTGTTCTATCTTAAAGTACAGTATTTGCCCGACAATTAGTGCGATTAAGCCCGATGATGAAAATGGCGAGTTGACCCGGTGTTCGTCGAGCACGTGCGAGACGAACAAGATGGACGACCGAAGCGTGCTCGTGAGAGAGAACCCGATGATTTTTGAGATATTCCGTTAAAAATGAGTCCGAGAGAATGTTCCGTTAAATGCGCAGAGTCCGTGTAATGATTTGAACCGAAAATGAATAAGAGAACCCGAATTTGATACCGAAAACTGGTGAGAAGGTGAGATGCAGTGATTAGCCGTATTGCACACTTCAGCGACCGGATCAAGACTGCGGCATCAATCATGGAGATCGATGATGAAGCCCCGCGCACATGCGCGGTATGCTTCCCCGGTCCCGTGCTAAGTACTGCCCAGGAGGTGGCGACGCCCCCCGTGAGCGCGTGAAACGAGCACCCGGCTGCTCTAATTGCACGCGCCCAAAATGTCCGAACCCGCGAACTGGCGACGCCAGCGGCGGAGCGCGAGAGCCCCGGCCCGAATTCTCTCGCGCTACCGTCGAGGCCTCGCTCAATCCTGAACACCTCTGTTTCCTTGATTTCTATTTTGGTTATTCTGATTGTTTCTTCTTTCATCGCCATTTTTATTTTTTCTATTCTAGCATACACGTGACCTGGTTTTTTGCAATAATTGCAGAAGATGGGATTTATGCTTTTATTTTGGTAATGCTGATAGTAGTTACCATTATTACCGTTTTTATTCCCTGAGCTCCTACAGTCGCGCGCAATGTGACCTTTTTTATTACACCTATTGCAAGTAACCGTATTATTTCCGGGTTCTCTTCGAGTTCCCTGCTGTATTTTCTTTTAGTCCATCGCGGCGGTGATTGCTTCGTTAAGAGTTGGATATGCCCTAGCTTTAATAATAGTTTGGTATTTGCGTTTGAGATCTTGCGCGAAACTCGAAAGGGCTACTTCGCTTATGTGCTTTTCTACCGCCATCTGTTCGATCATAGTCGAGTGCTTTGTTAAACTTGCATCAATTAATTCCATCATTGTGTCTTCTACTCTTCTTCCGAAATCTTTTACTGATTCATTAAATTTTTGTCGGCAAGAATATAACTCTGTTTGGAGGGCTCCTACGGTTCTCGTACCGCAGAATATTTCTAACATAACGGATTTAAATGTTTCAAAATCTGGAATATTTTTATATCGTACTTCTGCTCGAGCTTTACCAGTTAATTTAGTAGTTAACACTGATTCTAAGAGAATCTCTTGGTCCTCTTCTAAAATATGTTTTTGACGTGAGCAAAAGAATCTACAAGTTCTCGCGCTTCTTCCGGTTTTGAACCGACGAATCGAGGAATTAAACTACGCGCTTCTTTAAGAGACATTGAGCCTCGAAGTCTGTTATTTCGCGAGTGATTTGGCGGGGAATATTGAGAATTATTTCCTCTATTATTTTCGCCATTATTTCCAGGATTTCCGGGATTATTATTTCGACTGTTTCCGGGATTTCCGGAATTCTGATTATCTCCCGTTGTGTCTAAATTTACCGTTTCAACCATTGTTGATACTAAGAGATTTGTGGTTTCTATTACCGAATTTTCCGGCGTATTTTCCGCGTCTAAATAATCGTCTTCCGATGTCGGAGATCGATTGAAAGATTGGACGCTACTTCGTCGCCTTCTAATTTGCGAGGTGATTTCGTTTTTTCTTTCGCGATTGTAGTCGAGTTTATCGTCGAAAAATGAATTGAGCGAGCGCGAAATCAAGAGACGCGGTAGCGGCTCGACGCCAAGTATTAAAAAAAAAAAACGAAAGTGTAAAAGAAAAGTCAGCGCGAGCCCTGCCGCACTCTTATATACGCAAATATGTCGATTTATGACGTCATAACGTTTTTCAAACCGTTCTCACGGATAAACCATTGTAGTTAAAAATCTGAAAATTAGTGATAATTTTTTTTCGATTTTTCTCTTTCAATTGATCCTTATTGCAAGTAAATTCGTTTACTCAATCCCGAGATATGATGATTTAAGCAATTAAAATCGAAACGTTACTTTTGTCCCGTTTCGTTTCGCCCAGTCCACTGAACGCGATATCTCCTCTACTCGCGCCCGATCGAGCGCGAGAGACAGCGCGCGAAGACTCGTTCCCTCTCTCTCCCACTCGTCGTAACGTGGCGAGAGATCTATACGCATATCCAAAAATGTTCTCACGTTCTTTTTAATGCTACTGCACCGCTGGTTTAGATATTTGGATGCAACAAGGCGCATCTTGAAGAGAAGACATTTAGCTTTACTTTGGTAAATTCGAAAAGTCTCTACGACTTTCATTACGGGTACTACATCGTTTCAACAAACATTGATATTTTCGTTCGTTTAATTCCTTTTTCAACTGGGGCGCAAGTTCAGATAAAACAATTTGTCTCCTCAATTTTTGATATATTTTTTTTTTTTTAATTTTTCAGCGGAACCTCGAGTACATTGATTGTGGTAACTGTAGTAAAACAACGGGATTTTTTGGAAAATTCGGAGAGAAAAAATTTTACTTCTTCAATTCCAACACATTCAAATTTTATCAGATGTTTTTGCTAATTTTTGTCAACCAAAAATTTCTACATGGTACTTTAATAAATTGATCTGGAATTTTCGAAAACTATGGAGCCGTATTAGAATATACAGAGTGGAAAAAATTTCATTTTTACTTTTGATTTTTTATTATTAACCGGTTGACTAGTAAGCTTTTTTTTCTGGTTTTCGTGCCAAAACTGGCACGAGTCAATAAATTACCGAAATACATGAAAATTTGTTTCTTGGGATTTTCGAGGTTGTTGATTTCATTCCCAATCTTAATTTTCATGTAGCTACCTTCGAAAAGGATGAAAATAAGGGTTGAAAGTGAATATTTCTGATTTGGTAGCGGCATGTTTTTATATTATATTACGTGGAAAATCCAAATTTTTTAGGATGAAAATGAATAAAATTCACTATCCCCGAGGGGGTGAAAAATGAGGGTTAGAGGTAAAATTTTCAGATTTTTCAATGGGAAATTTTTGCGTTATATTACATAAAAAATGTTCGTTTTTGAGGGTACCAGATTCTTTCATCGAAGTAAAATAAAATTCGCTACCTGCGAAAGGGTGAAAAATAAGGTTCGGGGATGACATTTTTAGATTTCTTAATAGGGAGTTTTTGTGCTATATTACATGAAAATTCTGAGTTTTTTAGAACACTAGACTCTTCTATTGAAATGCATCCCCAACCCTCATTTTTCACCCCTTGGCAAATCGGGAGTTTTGGTTTATTTCGATAAAGGACGTTCATGCTCTACAAAAAACATACAGTTTCTATGTGGAAAAGCATAAAATTTCTCGTTGAAAAATCTGAAAATTTCACTCTTAAACCTTATTTTTCACCCCTTAGGGAATAGTGATTTTTTTTCATTTCAATAAAAGAGTTTCGTGTCCTAAAAAACTTGCAATTTTCATGTAATGTAAAAAACTTTCACATTGAAAAATCTGAAAATTTCACCCCCAACTCTTTTTTTTCATCCTTTCGAAAACCATCTACGCCAAGTTTGTGTGTAATTTTGACAGTGAATTTGTGCATTAAATTAGAATAACACTATCTTAATCGCAAAATCATTCTGGGAACGCTTGAAGTCACAAAACTCTTTAGCCAGTACAGTTGGAGGTGTAACATGATTCTTTGCAGAAATCGAAATTTATTCAAAATCCTTGGCTATGCTAAAATGATCTCATATTTTTTTTCTTATCTTGATCATCCTACTATGTCATTTTAGCAATAAATAATGGGTAAGGAAATTTTTCATTTACTGAAAATATAGTAAAGATCATTCGAAACTAGAGGGGCGATTTTTTAATACTTGGCGTTCTTTTTTTACTTTTTTGAAGTATAGTGCTTACGCCCGGTAACTTGAGACGTTGCGTACTCGTCGTCTGACATATAAATTTTTATATACAAACTGGCTTTGGCGGATTACAATGTTATTTAATAATGTTCCGTCACTTACAGTAAGATGATCGCTAACATGATGTTTGGATTTGTTGTCGTGTTGAATTTCTTCCGCTCCAGCTCCAGTCGTATTTTGGGTTGAATCTTGACGTAGTCAAGATAATTGAATCGGTCTGCCTTGGATACGATGATTGGTGATCAAACGTCCGTTCGATTCATCGACTTTTCTAGAATTATCGGTCCTCCTTAGCAATTTGAATTCCTTCCGTTTGACTATCGTAGACGCGTCGGGTTTCTCGAGTCGTGGCTATCCCACCGCTGCCACCAATGTTGTGTCCGCGAAGACAGTCGCGAAGGAACGAGTTATCTAGGACGAGTATTTAAAGGATTTAGGCCAAAAGAGCTGAACTCCAACTCGATACTTTTACAACAAGTTAACAATAAGTTTATTTAAGGAGTTTCGGTACAGAAGTCAAAATATTAAGAAATTGATCAAATTTGGTGATAATGTTCTTCAACGTCAAGTGCGAAAACACAAATTTTTTCAAAATTTTCTTCTACTTAGTTATCGAGTAATTACGCATTAAAGCAGATTTCTTATGCCCGGAATGTATCAAGAGACTCGGTAGAGTCTCGGGACAAGTACATTGACAGCCCTGTCGTCTGCTGGCCCGAGGCTCTTGCCGAGTATACTTTCTCTGAATAAAACGATTCGCCGTGGTGGGGGTAAAATTGGCAAGTGATTTTTTTGAATTACCGAAGTTATGAGTCATCTGAGGCTTTAAAAATTGAACTTTCAGCTAATTAAGAAATTCTCTTTCGATTGCGCCCAAAATCAACACGATCGGTGGCGTAATTGCTGAGAAAAAACTTTGCACGGGCTCAAGATTATGCAAAAGTTACTGACACATCACGAGTTCGACGTATACGTATACGCGTTTTGACGTAGTTAGTGGTAGTAGAGTTGTTGCCTCTACGCATTCTGATTGGCTCAACGATGTCGGCTCCTCCAGCTGCTAGGCCGACCGCGGGTGAGGCTCAAGTGTTAGAAGGCCTAAAATAGCGAACAGGCATTCTGTATATCTATATATGCGTTATACAGAATGCCTGTTCGCCATTTTAGGCCTTCTAACTTTTGAGTCTTACCCCGACCGCGCTCAGACTCCGTAAATATTATATATATATATAAACCATGTGTCAGTTTTCGATCATCGTATAAACAAACGGAGTTTTGTCATTATGGAATGCGTGTGGAATATATAAAAAAAAACTTTCGTCATCTAACCAAGTGCATAGTACTAAAACCTGTGGAATGCTAAACTAAACCGGTATAAAAGCAGTCGCGTAAATGTAGTCTGGTGTGTGAAAAAGAATAAAAAAAAAAAATACGCGGTGCATGTCGACGAAACTTTTTAAGATTTCATTAATTCGTTTGATTGAAAATAAGTTTATCATTTATATCATTTGTGAATATAGGTTATAAGATATCAATACATCGATACGCACATCCGAAACCACCCGAGACTTGTTTTCATACTGAACGTCATTTTGACAGGTGAGGTTATGATCCCCAAAGTGCTGTTGTGTGCGGACTCTAATTAATAAATGAAAATGGTTAGTGAAAATTGGTTAATGTATATTTTGTTAAAACTTGTGGTATACTAAACCGGTATAAAAGCGGCCGCGTAAATGTAGACTGTGATCTGTGTGTGCAAATAAAACATATAAAAAAATGCGCGATTCATATATATGTCAACGAAACTTTTCAAGATTTCATTATTTCGTTCGATTGGGAATAAGTGTCAACTGAGATAATCTTTCAATTAAACCAGAGTTCGCGGAATATTGTCCAGTGTAAATATATCATCAGTTGCGTGATTACATATCATGTGTAATAATGTAAGTCATATATACGAGTTCCCTTTGATAGCTGTGTGGTAACGAACCGGCCGGGGTTTGACGTTACGAAGTGTGGGACAAATGTAGCAAACGTTCGCATAGTTAGTGAATAATATAAATAAGGCAAATCAGTTTATCAAAATAGGTCTGGAAGTTGTAAGAAAAAATGTTCGTCAACCTATAACGTCAAATTTTCTTTTTGCGATCTGAAATATTATGGTTGATAATTAATAAAACAAGAACACACGGAACTGTTAGTATATATATAATGTAAGAAACTCCAATCGAATAAATGTTTTCTAATTTATTTCTTGTGTCATCGGTATTTTTGAATATTCCCACATTTTGCTTCCTATTGAGTTTGGCTCTGCTCTTTCCGATCCTTGTTTTGACTCCATCGGTTTGCAGCGGATCGATACATAGTATTAAATGGTTGCCTAATATGTGTCCTATAATTTTCTACTATTTCTTCATGCTGATTGTGGTAACATGATTCAAGTGGTTTCCGACTATGATCATCAATCGCACATTTTATATATCAGATTCTTAAAACAGTTTCTGGTGTTGATATAAGTGTTGTTATACTTTTTCCACCTGGTCTGTCGAGTAATAAATTTTGAAACTTCTTCCAAAAAGTCTTTGGATGCTTATTTTGCTGATGATATGAAAAGTCGTATCTTGGGAATGCTGTATGCAAACACAAATTTTGATAACAAAACTTATGGAATGACATGTATGTTGAGTATTTCCACTTTGCAAACTACAAATATGGAATTATTATAAAAAAAATTCATTCGAATAAGTCTACTGTTGCTCAGTTTTGGATGCGATCAAATATA
This sequence comes from Venturia canescens, assembly GCF_019457755.1. Taxonomy (NCBI): domain Eukaryota; kingdom Metazoa; phylum Arthropoda; class Insecta; order Hymenoptera; family Ichneumonidae; genus Venturia; species Venturia canescens. The sequence goes on from NC_057422.1 coordinate 27,854,000, forward strand.
ATGCCAATCAACATCCCCAGGAACTTACAGAATTGCTGAATGCAATGTGCGCTATGTCATTTTAATGTAACATCATGACTTTTGACAACTTTTCATTATAATGCTGTAAATTCGGATCATTGACATACTGCAAAAATCTGCAAACTATACAATTTAAATACTGTGCCATTCATTTTACATTTTGACTCTAACTGTAACATATATATGAAGTAAAAAATTGATTATAAAAGTCTTCAGTTGCTCATTTATGGATAGATTTGAAATTGCTGTCTTCGAAGCTCATCGCGCAGATACATTGACTCTGAAATTTCTGTGGATAAATATATATGCGACGGATCACCTCTTATCTTTGATTATAGTAATATGTAATGGAACTTGGTTCGGCAAGGTTTTAAGTGTTCCTTTTTAAATAGTATTGAAGTTTGTATGACTGATATACAGCGAATACTTCCAAACTTTGATATTTCTGTGTTGCAGCATGTGTGCCAATCATTCAAATCATTTACTCCAACCGTATCATGTAATCTAGAAAATTTATCACAAAAGTCTTCCGCTTTTCTAAATACTTCAATTTTCCTTTTTCTACTCCATTGTGAGTTTTCGAATTTCTAAATTCATTTCTGAATTGTCCTGAAATGGTTTTCCTCCAAAACCAATGCAGGTACCTTAAACGTCTTTGAATTCTGTTGCTCTGTTGAATTAAGTTCGCTTAGTTTTTTTTGCTGCTTTGAGTTCTGGCATAATAAATGTTAGAAGTTTTCAGGTACTTTTTTTCAGCAACTATCAAACTGTGGATAATTGGATCTCAGCGGCCACTTGCAAACTTTGGAAATATATTTCATTGGGGGCACGTTTTGGATGAAATGAAATCTCTAGATTCAGAATGCAAAAGCGACATTCAAAGTGGGCAAATCTGTTGGATTTTTCGTGTCTTGAATTTGATCTATCTTTCATTTGAATTTTGAAGAAAAGGGATAAATGAAATCTGTTCTATTAAGGAAATCTTTACGTCAGTTGTTTCTTGGTATGAAGACTTGGAAAAAATCGGCAAAGGCCAAGGACAGACCGGTGACGAAATATTTCCAGTACAATTTTGACGAAAAATAGATCTTATTTCGTGGAAACCAACGTTATAAGCCGAAAATCATATTACGGCCCACAACACGCATTTCTTCATGCTCTTGGGTTCCCAATAGACAAAACATATTAGAAGACAAGGAGAAAAATCACCAAAGTCCAAGACCAAACCAGTGCCGAAATATTTTCAGTACAATTTTGAAGAAAAATTGGTCTTTTACGTGGAAACCAACATTATAAACCGAAATTCATTTCTCGGGCCTATCATCCCGGATTCCTCCATGCTGTTGAGTTCCTAATAGGCATAACATATTAGAGTATACGGAAAAAAATCGCCAAAGTTCAAGGGCAGTCTTGTGACGAAATATCTTCACTACAATTTTTACGAAAAATTGGTCTTTTATGGTGGAAACCAACTTTATAAGCCAAACATCATACCGAGGGAAAATAAGATTGGGAAAAGTACATTTATGGTCCCTTATTTGCTGATAATTTCATGAAAAAGATTATCCCATAAAAACTGTTCGTATGAGAATGGAATCTATAAAAATATACTAAGCAAATAATTCATAGAAATTTATACTAAAATCCTATAACCGTCATAACATAAATGAGGAACTTTTGAGAAAAAAGGCTTGATATCAAACCGTAAACTTCCCCTAGGGAAAAAAAGGTTGGGACAAGTACATTGATGGTCTCTTGTTTCTAGATGACATAGAAAAAAGACTCAGAACCAGGAAAAAAATTCTATAGAAATAATAAACGAAAAATTGAAAAGTTCAAAAAAATTCAACAAAAATAAAAAATAATCGAAAAAATTCTGTAAAGAAAAATAAAAAATTTTCAAAAAATTCATAAATATTGGACAAATGGAAAAATGTACTATCCAAGTTACATGCAGTATAAAAATGTATGATATCAATTGGAGGCCAAGTTTTTATTGATAATTTGGAATATTTATCCAACAAATCGGAAACTTTAATTGAAATTTATGATAATTATTTTCAAGAAAAAAGTTAATGAAAAAAAGTCATAACGGAAGTTACGTGCAGTACTAAAATGTATTATATCAATTCGAGGTCAAGTATTTATCAGTTATTCGAAATATAATCTCCGGCGACAAATGAGCGTTGAGAATCCTTGTCGGGCTCACAACGTTTTATCAAAATTACTAAAAAGTGAATGAAAATAAAATCATTAAAAATTCACATGAAAATCAGTCGTTACTTCAATAAGGTACACACTTTAAAGAATCGATTCCCCTCCGACTTTCACGATCTCCTGGTATTATTCACAACATTCAACTTCGATTGGATCGGTACAAATTATGTTCAAATACGTCTTAAACGTACTTGTCCGGCCCATCACTTTTTATTCAAATTGCTCATTCGAAAACAAATCAAAAACGAAGTTAATGCATGTGTTAATATTAAGGAACAGTAATTCCCGAGAAAATAATTTTCCTTCGAATCACTCTTGTCAAAATGAAACGAAAATGAAAGATGAAGTTGATTAATCTATTTATATTGTATGGAGTCATAATTCACAACAAAATCATTTTTCTCCAAATTCCAGGAATCCACGTGTCGTACTCGACTAGTGATATTTATCAAAATGTGTACGTGACTATAGAAAAAAAAACATTTCATGGCTGAGTAGGTTCGAAAATTTCTAGTAATGTGCCTGATTATTTCTCATTTTCATTGGTTCTTACCGAATGGTATGTGTTCACTGAAGAAAATGAGAAGTGGATATTGCTATACGAACTTGCGAACAATCAAGTTCAAATTACTTGGAGATATTATTTTTATTTCTATCCATTTTATTATATTTGTCATTATAGAACAGTCCTGATTTGTTTTCGAATGAGCAATTTGAATAAAAAGTGATGGGCCGGACAAGTACGTTTAAGACGTATTTGAACATAATTTGTACCGATCCAATCGAAGTTGAATGTTGTGAATAATACCAGGAGATCGTGAAAGTCGGAGGGGAATCGATTCTTTAAAGTGTGTACCTTATTGAAGTAACGACTGATTTTCATGTGAATTTTTAATGATTTTATTTTCATTCACTTTTTAGTAATTTTGATAAAACGTTGTGAGCCCGACAAGGATTCTCAACGCTCATTTGTCGCCGGAGATTATATTTCGAATAACTGATAAATACTTGACCTCGAATTGATATAATACATTTTAGTACTGCACGTAACTTCCGTTATGACTTTTTTTCATTAACTTTTTTCTTGAAAATAATTATCATAAATTTCAATTAAAGTTTCCGATTTGTTGGATAAATATTCCAAATTATCAATAAAAACTTGGCCTCCAATTGATATCATACATTTTTATACTGCATGTAACTTGGATAGTACATTTTTCCATTTGTCCAATATTTATGAATTTTTTGAAAATTTTTTATTTTTCTTTACAGAATTTTTTCGATTATTTTTTATTTTTGTTGAATTTTTTTGAACTTTTCAATTTTTCGTTTATTATTTCTATAGAATTTTTTTCCTGGTTCTGAGTCTTTTTTCTATGTCATCTAGAAACAAGAGACCATCAATGTACTTGTCCCAACCTTTTTTTCCCTAGGGGAAGTTTACGGTTTACCTATATATATGGAAACGCTATCCTTATACACGTAAACTTTAGTGATCAATTACTCGATAACTGTGTAGAAGAAAAATCTTAAATAATTTGTATTGTCAAATTTGGCACTGAAGAAGATGTTCACCAAATTTTATAAAATTCTAAACTTTTTGAAATTTTTCATGTTTTTAGCATGGTTTAGCATGGCAACATTGTATCGCCTGTACCGAAACTCCTTAAGAAGTTACAAATTCGAGGTTTTATTGCCTCGAGACCAATCGTTACAATTCTCGTCAAAGACTGCCGAATTTTGGGTTAGTCGATAATTTTATAGATTTGGGGGTTTTCCCCTTTTCGTGCGAATATAACCTAGATTTCCTTCTGGAAGTTTCGATGTTGACATCGAGGGTCGATGCGCTCGTTCGGGAGCATCGATATTTTACCATTGCTGCGTTTGCGCTGAGAGTGCTTAATTTGTTTTAATGAGTGCGATGTACGGGCACAACAGAAATCTCATTGTCATCTCACGAATGTAAAAAAATGTAATACGGGAGATATGAATTTCTCATTAGGGGTCTCCTTCGTCACGGATTCCAATAATTGAGAGCTTTTTTCTTCTCAAAACTCCGGAGGAATCATAAATCTGTCATTGGAGGGGGCATCAGCGAATTCTTTTTTTCCTCAAATATACTTTGTCTATGCAATGCCCCAGGCAGGACCGTTGCATCACCACTCTCCCCTCCACGCACCTCGAGAACCTTCGCCTTCACCATGCAGCCCCCGCAACGCGCTCCCCCGTCCCCACACCCCCCTGAAAACATTAGAACTGGTTTTGAAAAAAGAAATCTCGTCTGAACTTGCGCCACCTCAGGAATTAAAATATGTAAATATGTCATTAGAGAAGTGTAAACATCTTTGGTCATGGAGTCCTATAATTGAGATCATTTTTGGAAAGAGCACTTTCAAAAGAAAATTCCGTCCAGTGCAATCTGATACACCGGAAACATAAATTAGTAGCAAAAAAATCTTTTGTCCCAAATTTTTTGTCTCTTCAAAGTGCCGCCGCACCCCCGCTATCCGAGAACCTTCCCCCTCCACATACCATGCAGCCCCGCAACGGCCCCCGCGGTCCCCCGTCCCCGCTCCCCCCTGAGATCCCAGAGTTCGAATTGGTATAGCCTTACTACTATCTTGCGAGACACTCCGCGCTCGCACATATTTTTTTCCTCAACTGTCCATTCTTTAAACACTCACAACGCGCGCCCTAGACGCGCGATGTTCCGGCACCATAAATAATCCTACAAGACGAGCACGGAAAACCGTAAGTAAACACTCCAAGACCGATTTGCTATCCTTGAATTTATTATCAATGCAACATTTCCTAAATCCACAGAATATTCCAGAACCGCGTTTCGAAACTCGTCTTTCCCACGAGTCCCGAAAACAGATGCTCGTATCTCAAAAACATCCGCACATCTTATCATTTCCGTTCAACACACTTTCCCTAATCCTGGGAAAACCTCGCGCGACTTTTCCTCCAATCATATCTCCGGAAAAGTCTCCCTCATATTCAAATCCAATCACCAAGTCAAAACACCCACTTTACGACCTATTAACCAATCCAAACTGAAAAACCTTATAGAAAAACTCCCCTCTACAGCATCCAACCCCCAAGATGCATCTCATCCTCTAACTCCGACCAAGTCAAAAAGACTCTAGTTGTAAGTCAGTTAGCAGCGAACCTCGAAACAATTAAGATCGGAGAACTCTCCCTCTCTAATCCAAATCACTTAGGAGAACTCTGTCATAATCGCTAACTCAAAATTACATAGTATAAACATTTCAATTTCAAAGTGTAAATAAGTGTAATCAATAAATTCATCAATATACTTTGTAGTGAACAAAATATCATCGCATACACTTATTACGTGAAGCCTTCGACACCGCTCCGTGATTAGAAACCTCTTCTGATTCACGAGCACAGCATCATCACAAGGTCACGTATACCTGAAAATATAACGTGTATCCGCGGGCGCCGCACTAGTCCCAAGGAAGACACACCGGCAGCGGTACGCAAAAGCACACCCTGCTTCTCTAAATCGGCGACTGTGCGTCCCCATCTAATCCTCCCTCTCGGGACGTAACATCATATTCAAAAAATAAAGTGACAGATACACTGCATGTTGAAGTAAATGAAATAGTGTAATTTAGTATGTTTCCATGGTTATACACAGACGAAATATTTGATCACATCCAAAAATGATCAGGCGTAGACTCACACACATGAATTTTTTAATCCATAATGCCAATCGTAAACATGGTCTGGAAATACTCAATATACATGTCGCTTCATCATGTTGTTAAACTTAAGAGGTGTTCATTGCATTTCAAAGATACAAATTTTGATATTACGAAAAATAAGCAACCAATGACTTATTGAAATAAATTTCCAAATTCATCATGTAACAATTCAAGTCAATATCTATGTATTTACATGGCCCAAAAATTTTTTCAAACTCGGGTGTATAAACAAGCAATCATGGAAAGCTTTTTGTTATGAATTTTTCAATTTATTGAAATCAATATAAGGAAATAGAAATACGAATTGTCTAGAGAATAAATAGAAATTGGTATGGATACACTGTAAAAGCTAAGAAGGTAAGAAAAAGGGCCCGGTGAATACAACCAAACTAAATGGAAGACAATATGACAACAATACATTGGATTAGACACTTTTCCTTGACCAAAGATATTCAAAATTTATCTAAATTCATTTACATACAACCACGCATATTTTTTTTTAACCCTCTCATACCGAGACCTATTTCGCGTTGACGGAAAATGATTCCCTTCATAATTTTATCTCAAAATACCTAGTTTCCGAATCCATTGTGACATTTCGGTTTTTTTGTTGGGAAATATGAATTTTTGAATGTTCGCTGCGCGCAGCACCAGGTCCTTGGGGAGCAAAATCAGGAAAATTTACAAATGAATCTAGCACCGAATACCTTAAATACATCATATTAGCTTCCCTTTGAAAGGAAATAACGATTGGAGTACAAAAAATAAATTTATACCCACTTTTCTTTTGCGATAACTAAAGCACCTTTTCACACAACGCCAACTCAACATGAAACGCCGACTTCATATTGATATTTCGATGAGTTAAAGCAGTTTATCTCTTGGTTTAGGAGTATCTAAAGTGCAATCTAACCTTGCTTGATGGAAATAGGCAGTTAGAACCCCGACCTTACTGACCGATGCAGTTTTATTGGGCCTGGAAGCGCGTGTTGCGTAGAAGCAACATACGGTCCGAGAGGGTTAATGTAATTACACAACATAAAATTCCTGTTTGGAAAGAACGTTTGAGAGGTTATAATGAACGAACGTTTTTTTTCATTAATATTATTATTATTCAACACTATATAATTAGTCACGTCATTAATAATATCGATTCCTGCCACATTACAATAACCATTATTATTTTTTTACACTCCGCACGCAACAGCACTCTGGGGATCATAACCTCAAACGTCAACATGAAGTGAAATCTCGCAAATGTGCTATCTTCGTATATATCACGATAATTGCACAAAACAACTCAAATTTTTGAGAAACGTCTATTTTTTTCTTTTATTCACTCAGTTATTAACTGTACTTTTTTTTACAATCACAGCTAGTTGTACACTGACACTCGCCTTTCGATCGAAATTATGTCTGCTGTTAAGCCCGCTACACACACGGTCAATAATATTGCACAGTAATATTGCACAATAAGTTTATATGGTGTGTAGTGCGCCATAAATTTAAGATAGCTCAAACGTCTGTTCAATGATTGCGCAATGTTTTAATACTACATCTACACGTTCAATAATATTGTGCAATCACCTATATTGCGCAATATTATTGACCGTGTGTAGCAGGCCTTACCGTGCTACGTCTTTTGATCAAGAGACTCGGTAGAGTCTCGGGACAAGTACATTGACAGCCCTGTCGTCTGCTGGCCCGAGGCTCTCGCCGAGACTATATATAGATTATAAAAGTATACTTTCTCTGAATAAAACGATTCGCGGTGGTGGGGGTAAAATTGGCATGTGATTTTCTTTAATTGCGAAGCCTATGAGTTATGTACGACTTTGTAAATTGAACTTTCAGCTAATTGAGAAATTCTCTATCGAATGAGCCAAAAATCAGCATTATTGGTGGCGTAATTGCTGAGAAAAAACTTTGCACGGGCTCAAGATTATGCAAAAGTTACGAACACATTCAAAAATTTATGTGTCTGTATATTATAGTATAACACCATCAAAGGCACTTTGATGCTATCGAGTTTCTGATTGGTTGGATCTGACGACATCCATTTTTAGACGTTGTGATTGGTTGTTGAAATTAGTTGTTGATGATTGGAAATCTGACGTCAACTTCATAACGTAGCACACGACGCAGCACAGCTGGTAACAGCAGTCATAAATTCGATCGATATACATATATATATACAAACCGTGTGTCAGTTTTTGATCGCATGAACAGAGTTTCGACATTACGAAGTGCGTGCGGGATAAATAAAAAAATAATTTTCGTCATCTAAAGAAGTGCATATAACTATTTATTTTGTTAAAATTTATGATATATTAAATCGGTATCAAAGTGGCCGCGTAAATGTAGTCTGTGATGTGTGTGTGAAAAAGAATATAAAAAATGCGCGATGCATATGTCAATGAAACTTTTCAAGATTTCATTATTTCGTTCGATTGGAAATAAGTGTTGACTAAAATAATCCTTCAATTAAACCAGATTACAAAATATTGTCCAGTGCGAATATATCGTCACTGGCGTGGTTATATATCATGTGTAAATAGGTTATACATACGAATAAATAGAACAAAAACACACGGAACTGTTAGAATGATATTAGAAACTTTACTTGAATAAATGTTTTCTAATTTATTTCTTGTATCAACATTATTTATAAACATTCCCATATTTTGCTTGATATTCAGTTTGGCTCTGCCCTCTCCAATCCTTGTTTTCACCCCATCAGTTTGCAGAGGATCGATACATATTATTAATTCGTTCCCTAATATGTGTCCTATGATTTTCTACTCTTTCTTCATGATGATAGTGGTAACATGATTCGAGAGGTTTCTAACCATAATCTTGAATTGCACATTTTGTAAATCAGATTTTCAAAAAAATTTCTGGTCTTGGTATACTGGGTAGTTATTCTTTTCCCTGTCTGTCGAGTGATAAATTTGGAAACTAACTACAAATATGGAATTATTATAAAAAAAATTCATTCCGATAAGCCTACAGTTGCTCAGTTTTGGATGTGATCAAATATAATGCCTACCAACATCCCCAGAAACTTACAGAATTTCTGAATGCAATGTGCGCTATGTCATTTTAATGGGACATCATGACTTTTGACAACTTTTCATTATAATGCTGTAGATTCGGATCATTGAAATACAGCAAAAATCTGCAAACTATACAATTTATATACTGTGCCATTCATTTTACATTTTGACTCTAACCGTAACATATATATGAAGTAAAAAATTGATTATAAAAGTCTTCAGTTGCTCATTTATGGATAGATTTGAAATTGCTGTCTTCGAAGCTCATTGCGCAGATACATTGAACCGCAGCAGATACCTGCGAACTCTGAAATTTCTGTGCATAAATATGTGTGCTAAGTATCACACCCTATTTTTGATTATGGTAATATGTAATGGAACTTGGTTCAGCAAGTTTTAAGGTGTTTCTTTTCAAATAGTATTGAAAATGTATTACTGTGGTATGGAGCGAAAACTTTCAAACTTTCATATTTTTGTGGCGCAGCATGTGTGCCAATACTGCGGTATGGAGCGAATACCTGCAAACTTTCATATGTTTTTGTCGCAGCATGTGTGCCCATCATTTAAATTTTTTACTCCAACCGTAACATATAATCTCAAAAATTCATCCCAAAAGTCTTCAGCTTTACTAATTAACTTAATTTTCCTTTTTCTAAATTCTATGCTGAATTTCTGAATTTCTAAATTTATTTCTAAATTATCCTGAAATTAAATTGTTTACCTCCACAACCAATGCAGGTACCTTAAACGTCTTTGAATTCCGTTGCTCTGTTGAATTAAGTACGCTCAGTTTTTTTTGCTTCTTTGAGTTCTAACATAATAAATGTTTCCAGGTGCCTTTTTTCGGCAACTATCAAATTGTAGATAATTGGATCGCAGCGGCGACTTGCAAAGGAAATATATTTCGTCGAGGGTACGTTTTGGAAGACACGAAAATGTCTAGATGCAGAATGCAAAAGCAACATTTAAAAATGGCCAATTCTGTTGGATTTGTTGAGTCTTGAATTTGATCTATCTTTCCTCTTTTCTTTTCTTTTTTCTAACGTTATAAGCTGAAAATCACATCTCAGGCCGCAACACGCATTGCTCCATGCTCTTGAGTTCCCAATGGACGAAACATATTAGAAGACAAGGAGAAAAATCACCAAAGTCCAAGAACAAACCTCTATCGAAATAGTTCCAATACAATTTTTACGAAAAATAGGTCTATTTTCGTGGAAACCAAAGTTACAAGCCGAAAAACATATCTCCGCCTCCAACCTGCTTTCCACCGTGCTCTTGGGTTCCTAATTGACAAAACATATTAGAGTTAAAGGAAAAAAATTGCCAAAGTCCAAGAACAGACCTGTGACGAAATATTTGCAGTACATTTTTGACGAAAAATAGGTCTTTTTTTTGTGGAAACTAACGATATAAGCCGAAAATCATATCGCAGCCTCCAACCCGCTTTCGACCGTGCTCTTTGATTCCTAATTGATAAAACACATTAGAGTACATGGAAAAAAATCCTCAAAGTCCAAGGACAGACCTGTGACGAAATATTTTCAGTACTATTTTGACGAAAAATAGGTCTTTTTTCGTGAAAACCAACGTTATAAGCCGAAAATCATAAATAATTCGTAGAAATTTAAACTAAAATCTTATAGTCAACTGAACATAAATAAGGAACTTTAGAGAAAAAATACGTGATATCAAACCATAAACTTCCCCTAGGAAAAAAAAGGTTGGGACAAGTACATTGAGGGTCCCTCGTTTGCTAATAAATCCATCCATAAAAAAACTTTAAAAAAAATTTTATTTAAAAATCGTCAAAAAAATTATTTTATAAAAAAAATACAGTACAATGAGAAAAAAATTTCACAAATCTAGAAAAAACATTATGTTTAAAAAAAAAATATTCTGTATCTATTTTTTAAAGTTCAAAAAAATCAAATAACAAGTAAAATATAAAAAACCGAAAAATCGCGTTTGAAATCATTATGCAAACCGATGCCTCATCCTTCTTATTTGATTCGAACAGCTAAATCAATTGAAAAAAATTCCATCTAATTTACGTGCAGCATTAAAATTTATTATATCAATTCGAGGCCAAGTATTTTCTAATGAATTGAAAAAAGTTACCACTTGAGTTACGTACAGCACTAAAATTTATGATATCAATCAGTGGACAAGTATTTTATTAGTAACTCCAAATTTTGACATTATTAAAATGTTCTAAGAAGCTTTTAAATCCAAAAAAAATCACATGAAAGCTAGTCATTCGTTACTCTATGGTGGCAAAGACTTATAAGAAAATCGATTTTTCTCAGACTTTCAGGATCCTTTGGTATTATTCACAAAATTCAACGTCGATTGGATCGATACAAATTATGTTTAAATATGTGTTAAAAGTACTTGTCCGGCCCATCACTTTCCGTTTAAATTGTTTATCCAAATAAAAATCAGGGCTTGTCTAGAACTGATGGTTCACAAGTCACAAGTATTCATGCAGAGGGAATTGAGAGAATTATCTTTACGTAATTTTTACTTAGTTGCACTAATTTAATAAAAAACGGAAACAAATTATTCCGCAATATACAAGGGATTTTGTTCTGCATCGATAAATGAAACAAATTGTACATAATATATATGTTCATGCTTCCAAAATAACTCTCCAGTTTATATTCAATGATGTCAATTCTTACTTCCTACTTATTCTTCCAGCGAACGAATTCCATACGGACTAAGAACTAACCTCTACTATTATTAAAAGCATTAAACTAATAATGAATCGCATTTCAACAAATTTTTAACCAGATTCTGCCGTACAATTTCATTTTTTTATGATTGATTTTTTATTGAATGAATAGTGATGGGCCGGACAAGTACTTTTAACACATATTTAAACATAATTTGTATCGATCCAATCGACGTTGAATTTTGTGAATAATACCAAAGGATCCTGAAAGTCTGAGAAAAATCGATTTTCTTATAAGTCTTTGCCACCATAGAGTAACGAATGACTAGCTTTCATGTGATTTTTTTTGGATTTAAAAGCTTCTTAGAACATTTTAATAATGTCAAAATTTGGAGTTACTAATAAAATACTTGTCCACTGATTGATATCATAAATTTTAGTGCTGTACGTAACTCAAGTGGTAACTTTTTTCAATTCATTAGAAAATACTTAGCCTCGAATTGATATAATAAATTTTAATGCTGCACGTAAATTAGATGGAATTTTTTTCAATTGATTTAGCTGTTCGAATCAAATAAGAAGGATGAGGCATCGGTTTGCATAATGATTTCAAACGCGATTTTTCGGTTTTTTATTTTTTACTTGTTATTTGATTTTTTTGAACTTTAAAAAATAGATACAGAATATTTTTTTTTTAAACATAATGTTTTTTCTAGATTTGTCAATTTTTTTTCGAATTGTACTGTATTTTTTTTTTATAAAATATTTTAAATATCTGCTGTACTGCCGTGCTACGTTCTGAAGTTGTCGTCAGATTTCCAATCATCAACAACCAATTTCAACAACCAATCATAACATCTGTAAATGGATGTCGTCAGATCCGACCAATCGGAAATCCGAGAGCATCAAAGTGCCTTTGATTGTGTTGTAAATACAGATACATAAATTCTAGAATGTATTGGTAACTTTTGCATAATCTTGAGCCCGTGCAAAGTTTTTTCTCAGTAATTACGCCACCGATCATGCTAATTGTGGGTGGAATCGAAAGAGAATTTATTAATTAATCTCCGGTTCAATTTTCAAAGCCACAGATGACTCAGGAGTTTCGTAATTGAACAAAATGACATGCCAATTTTACCCCCACCACCGCGAATCGTTTTATTCAGAGAAAAGATAGTCTCGGCGAGCTCGGGCCAGCAGATGACAGGGCTGTCAATGTACTGTAATGGTAGGTTTGTGCTTGTGCACACCGTCACGCGTGGATTCGAGCAATTCTATGATTAAGAAGAGCGGGCATGAAAGAAAAACAAAAGTGCAATGAAATTAAATTGAAAGTAACAAACTATTTATTAAATTTTGAATATTCACGGATCAAATTACAAAAATAAATGAATTTTGTTTTGCATGAAAATTGTGTTTCCGGTATTTTTCTTTGTATTGGAATTTCACAATTATTTATTTTTCGAAATTATAATAATTGATATCTCGCATGAAGGAATTTGTTTTTAATGTCAAATTTCTAATATTTCTCGCAATTATAACAATAATAATCTCGCCAACGCTGGTTTTGATAAATTTTTAATTAATTTTATTTGATAATTTGATAATTGAGCTATAATTCTTAGAAACTCATTTTTTGGCTCGATATAATAAAAATTTGATTGTTCGAGTGGATTTCTTGCTGATCTCACTCTTTTGACTCGATATAATTCAAATAATGATTTTTAGGGAGTGATTTCGCTTTTGGAATTATTTAATTAACTCAAAATAATAAATAACTCGAAATTGTCTCGTTTTGAGAATAAAGAAAACTTGCTTGGTTTTAATGACTTTTAATGAATTTGATCACCACTCAGAAAACAATGATTCGTTGATGGAAAAGAATCCACCCAGAGATCTTGAGACAGAACGAAGCCGAACTGTCCCGGCCCCTGTGGCGTGGAAAGGTAGGAGTCCTACCCAAGAATCTTGTGACCGAACGAAATCGAACGGCCACGGCCCTCTTGGATAGAAAAAAGGATTGGAAATCTACCAGGAATCTTGAGACAGAACGGAATCGAACTGTCCCGGCCCTCCTGGATAGATCGGAAACTCTCACCTAAGAATCTTGAGTTCAAACGAAATCGAATGAACCCGGCCCTCTTAGCGTGAGAGAGGAAAGGAGTTATTCTATTTGAATTCTGAGTGGTATAATATCGATGTTATTTTGCTCTTTGATTTTAGAGCGATTTTCAAAATGAGTGGAAAATTTGATGTTTCTTTATTCTCGTTTTAATGGCGAGTACACGCGGCGAAATCCGGAGGCAAGACTGGCTTTTGGTTATCGGCATGCGAGTCGAGCTCTCAAGGTTTCGAGACGTGACTGGCTCTTTGTCTGCTCAGTGAGCATTGTTGCTTTAGCGAGTCTAGCGTGGCGAGATTCAAGACGAGACTAGCTACCGGAGCTTCTGCGCTCGGGTTTTTATACTCTCCCGAACAAAGGAAATAATAATAATAATACGCTTGGACTTTGTCCCTTACTCTAATTCGCTGCGCGACTTAATCTCGAACCAGAGACTCCCACTCTAAATTCTCTGATTGGTGCGCTAACTCCCCCGCGTAGGTCCCAATTGGCCGAGTCGAGCTGTAGTCACACTGCGCATGTGCAAGAATTCAATAAAATTTAATAAAACAGTTTTTTAATCAATTTTAATTCATTTTATGACTTTCTCCATTATTTTGTTTTATTTTCTATCAATTCTGTCCATAAGATTATTTTTATTTGATTTTATTCACAAATTTGCCGAAAGTCTCGTTCTTGCACGTGCCTGTTGAATGTAGGTCATCGCGCATGCGCACTGTGCACGCTCGATCTTTCAAAGAAAAGTTTACTTAAAAATTTAAATGATTTTACTCTGAAATTTTCACCAAATTGTCCACAACACGTTTCTTTAACAATCCGCATCATTATGCTCAATAAAAAAGAGTTCGTTTAATTGAAATTGAATAAAATCAAGAATTTTGAGAATCTAGGGAATTTTGTGAAAGCAAAATTGAGTTGGCAGCGCTGAGCGCCTCGCTTCCCGAGCGCCGCTTCGCGAAGTGACAGTTTTTCAACATGGCCGCCGGTGTAAACACCCGTGCGTGCCATGTCGTTGAAATGAAAATAAAATAAAGTTCTCGAGTCGGTGTTTCGCTTCAGTACTTGTCCCGAGACTCTACCGAGTCTCTTGATCTCCTCCATCAATTTGAAATTGGTCGGTCAATTGACAATATCTTCTCATTCAATTGAAAATTTTTCGTCAATTGGTAATATCTTCTCCATTAAATAGAAATTGGTTGATCAATTGACAATGTAATTTTTAATATTTAATGATTTTTAATCAATTGATAATAATGATTTTTGCAATGTGCATTTTTGATCAATTTAAAAATGAAAAATGGAAAATATATTTTGCCGATCTCTGCCATGAAGGAACATGTCTAGACATTAAACACCATAGAGGAATATACCTAAACAGCAAAACCCATACAGGAATTATTGTAGACCACGAAAACCAGGGAGAAACATACTAGGACATCGAAAACTGTGGAGCCGTCGACCTCGACCGCGAAAACCATGAAGAAACATGCCTAGACCACGAAAACCATGGAGGAATATACCTACATATCAAGAAACATGGAGAAATACACGTGGACATTCAAAACCATGGAGGAATATGCCAAGGCTTTAAAGACTATGGAGAAATATACCTGCACATCCAAAACTATGGAGAAACACACCTGGACATCAGAAACCAAGGAAAAATATACCTAGATATCGAAACCCATGGAGAAATTATCCTGGACCACGAAAACCCGAGAGAAACATACCTGGACATCGAAAACTGCGGAGCACCGACCTCGACTGCGAAAATCATGAAGAAACATACCTAGGCCACGAAAACTATGGAGGAATCTACCTAGACCACAAAAACCATGGAGAAACATATCCATATATCGAAAACCATGAAGGAACATGTCTAGACATTGAAAACCATGGAGGAATATACCTAGACATCAAGAACTATGGAGAAATGTACCTGCACATCAGAAACCATAGAGGAATATACCTAGACATCGAAACCCATGGAGGAATTATCCGAGACCACGGTAACCATGAAGAAACATACCTGGACATCGAAAACTGTGGAGCCGTCGTCCTCGATCGCGAAAACCATGAAAAAACATACTTATACGTCGAAAGTCATAGAGGAATATATCTGGACATAAAAAATTACGGGGTCGTCTACCTAGACATCAAAAATCGCGATAGAATGTACCTAAACCTAGTCCTCCAATACCTATGAGACATCCTCGAAAAATCCAGCGGCGTCGACCAGGGTTTATATTTTTTCATTTTATAATATTATTATTATATTATGTTTATTATATATTGTATAATATTATATGCATTATATTATATATTAATTATAATCAAATATTTATTATAATAATATTTTATTATTACTCAATATTAATAAATAAAATATACAGGGTGTCCCATTTTAATCATACACCTGACTTTTCTCGGAAAATATTGCTCGGATCAAATATTGTGTGGAACAAAATTTTTAGGGGTTGAAGGGGAACGTTTGATAAAAATTGGTTTGTGGATCCAAAATTCAAAATGGCGGCGTTAGAATAGCCGACATATTTTTTTCGAATGGAAACATAACTTTTTTTCATCACCAAAAAATTTTTCAGCGCAAAACCAACAACTTTTGTTGGAAAAATTTTTTGATTAAGTTCATATTTTTTAAGTGAGAACATCATTTTCAACTATTTTAGAGGTATCCAGGATGTACTGCGAAGAGATCTTTAACGTACCAAGTGCAAGTGCGTTTGCGTGTAAGGAGCATATCAACGATTTCGTTGGGACTAAAATCAGCCATTGTTGCTAATTTTCAGAATTTTCCTCTAATTTAAGAACTTTTAAAAATTTCGAGAATCAAGAATTTTTCTCTGATTTCAGAACCTTTACAAGTTTTCGATTTCGTCTCTTGCTAATGGCTGCGGAATCAGAAGATAAACGTTTCAATCAATTTTTCATCCGTGGGCGATCACAATGACTTCTAAAATAAAAAATTCTTCTCTGATTTAAACCTTTAAAGTAAGAGAACTACGTAAAATCAGACTACGTCAGTACTACCAATGATGTTTTCTTTAATCTCTTACAAAGTGAACTTACCTTTAATCGTACGCGAGGCTTACGCTTAAAGATAAGTACACGCAAGCGAGGCTTACGCTTAAAGATAAGTTCACGTAAGCGAGACTTACGCCTACTTTTGAGTTGTAAATCAGAGAAGAATTTTTTATTTTAGAAGTCATTGTGATCGCCCACGGATGAAAAATTGATTGAAACGTTTATCTTCTGACTCCGCAGCCATTAGCAAGAGACGAAATCGAAAATTTGTAAAGGTTCTGAAATCAGAGAAAAATTCTTGATTCGCAAAATTTTTAAAAGTTCTTAAATTAGAGGAAAATTCTGAAAATTAGCAACAATGGCTGATTTCAGTCCCAACGAAATCGTTGATATACTCCTTATTTTAGGGAGGTGTCGGGGCAATTACTTCCGAGCTGAAAATTTGTATCGACGTGAATCACGAGAGAACATGAAGGAGCGGATAAGAGCTGCCTGCCGTGCGATCCCGAGAGATGTTCTCCTACGCACAGTTGATGGTTTTGAGAGAAGAGTTCAGGCATGTTTAAACATGAATGGAGGGATCTTTGAACATCTCTAGGGAGGGATCAGAGTACACTCACAAGGAGGGTTTGGAGTCCGAAAATACTGCGGTAGTGACGAACCGCAGAGACCTAATCCTTGTGAGCTCGTACCTATGGGCATAAAGGCATTGCATGCCCCTCTTTTTAAAAAAAGTTGAAAAATAAAATGAAAATAAAAAACACACACACACATGCACCTCCACGTATGCACGCATATGCAGACGCACACGCAAACGCACTTGCACTTGGGACGTTAAAGATCTCTTCGCGGTGCATCCTGGATACCTCTAAAATAGTTGAAAATGATGTTCTCACTTAAAAAATATGAACTTAATCAAAAAATTTTTCCAACAAAAGTTGTTGGTTTTGCGCTGAAAAATTTTTTGGTGATGAAAAAAAGTTATGTTTCCATTCGAAAAAAACATGTCGACCATTCTAACGCCGCCATTTTGAATTTTGGATCCACAAACCAATTTTTATCAAACGTCCCCCTTCAACCCCTAAAAGTTTTGTTGCACACAATATTTGATCCGAGCAATATTTTCCGAGAAAAGTCAGGTGTAAGATTAAAATGGAACACCCATATTATTTAAATTCAATATACGATATGCGTAAACCAGGAGTTGGTTTTTTTTTTTTTAACCAAGGAGTTGCGGAAATCCTTTTTACGGATTCCGTGTAGTCTTTGGACTACATGGGTATGCGGGACTCCCAAAAAAACAGGCCTACTCACTAAAACCGCCACCTCCTTGTTGTCCTTCCCCCCAGCCAGGGACTATGTTGGTATTACTTCTGACTGAGGGTTCTGTCTGTGTTCGTTCGTCCGTTCTGTCCCACCGTTCTCTTAACTTCGCGTCACTCCGTCTACCAGTCATTTGTCAAGCAGCCGTCCGCGTTCTTCCGTCTCAGTATCGTTTCCGTGAAGGTGGCAACTAAGCGCCACCATTCCGGTTCGTGCAACATCACCTCGACGATGTTATCGGGGGAGATGCTGCCAATCGTTGTCTCCAATTCTCGTCTGAGTCCTGTCCAGCGGACACACACGAAAAACGTGTGTTCCGCGTCGTCTCGTTCGTGTCCACAGTACTTACAGTCCGGTGTCCGTACTCTGTTCATTCTATGGAGGTACTGCCGGAAGTAACCGTGACCCGTCAGGAGCTGGGTAACGTAAAAATTTACGTCCCCAAACTTCCTTCCGAGTCACGGCCTCAGGTCCCGTATAAGTCGTCTCGTCCAGTTACCATCGTGTCCGTTTGTCCACCGTCCTTGCCTTTCGTCAATCGTCCTTTCGCGCTCGGCAATTGCCGCGTTCTTCCGTCCTATGTCTGCACTGATCCCGTAGATCCTCTTGCGTTCAAAGGCAATGAGATCCACGGGAATTACGCCCGCCACCACCAGAACAGCTTGTGCAGAGACTGTTCGGTAGGAGCAAGCGATTCGCAGCGCGCCCTGTCTCTGTACCATAGTCATCGTCTTACAGTACTTCTTCGTCTTCAGGGAGTCTGCCCATATTTCCGCGCCGTATAGAAGGATCGAGTGGGCTGTTGCCATAAGCAGTCGCCGTTTCCCCGGTTTCGGTCCCGTCGTGTTTGCCATCAGGCGGCTCAAGGATGCTATCCTCTCTGCCGCCCTCTGGGCCGTCTTCTGTATGTGAGGCCAGAAGGTCATCTTCGTATCAAGGGTTACCCCAAGGTACTTGACTTCCCCCTTGGTCTCCGTCTCGTACGTCCCCACCCTCATGGGAAGTATGGTCTGTATGCGTCTTCTCGTAAGAAACGTCAGTTCCGTCTTTTCTGTTGCGAGTTGCAATCCGCGGTCTGTCATCCAACGTCCAACTCGTCTCATGGTCTAGTTCAACGTTAGCTGCGCCAGTTCGGGAGATCGCTCTGTGATCACCGCCGCTACGTCATCAGCGTAGGCGACAAGGGTCACTCCGAGCGGCATCCCAAGCCAAAGCAGGCTGTCGTATAAATCATTCGAGACGTCAGGTCCCAGTATCGACCCCTGAGCAACCCCAGCGGTGACCTGTCTTGTTACCTGTCCTTCGATCGTCTCGTACGTTATTCGTCTGTTTTTCAGGTAATCCTCCACAACCCGAGCCAAGTATGATGGGATCCTGAAGTTGCTTTCCAGCGCCTCCAAGATATCCACCCACCTGGCCGAGTTGAAAGCATTCCTGATGTCCAGCGTCGCCAACAGCACGACAGGTCGGGCTGCGTGGCAGTGTCTGTCCAGTTCCAGGAAAGAGTCAACCAATCGTTGATTGCTCCAATTGTCGATCGACCCCTCCTGAAACCGAACTACAGGTCGGAGAGACCCGTCGTGTTTCGAGTTTCCCTGTCGTGTCAAGTAAACTCAACGGTCGGTAGGCCGAGGGCGTGTTAGGGTCGCCCTTACCTTTCGGGATAAGGACGAGCCTCGCCTCTTTCCACCGATCGCTGAACGTTCCTGTCGTCAAGCACGTGTTGTACAGGTCGAGAAGTATCTCCGGTCGTAGGCGAGCCACGAGCCGGAGGATCTCGGCCGGTACTCCGTCTGGTCCCGGCGCCTTGCCAGTCTTTATCGCGTTCGTTGCTCTGGTGAGCTCCTCAGCGGCAAAGACGGGGGGCGCCGGGACGTCCGTGTCGTCCGTCACGTTCGTCCGAATTGGGTGCGTCGGAAACAATCCGTCAACAATCCGTCCTGCTGTTTCGGCGTCTTTGAGTTCCGGTGGAACTCGAGCCCCTAGTTTGCCGGTCACAATCTTGTAACCGGTTCCCCAGAGATCCTCGTTCACCTCCTCGCAGAGCTTCCTCCAGCATCGCGTCTTGCTGTCTCGTATTGCTTTCGTCAGCGTCTTTCGTGCTATTTTGTAAATGGCCTGGAGGTTTTCCCTTTCGGGTCCGCCCCCAGCCCTCGTCACTCGTCGCCGATTTGCCAGGCATATCCTGCGCAATTCGGCTATCTAGTCCGTCCACCAGTATTGTGGTCGTCTTTTTTGTGTCTGTCCTCGTTTCGGCATTGTGCTGTTGCACAAGCCGTCTATAAGTTTGGCCGTTTCGTCTGTTAGTCTCTCCGCCCTTTGCCGGCCAGTCAGCTCAGGGGGAATTTTCGTCACAGGAGCTGACGCTGCCATCAGCTCCTCAGAAAATTTTCGTCCGTCGAGTTTGTCGAGGTTCCACCGCGGGGGTCGGTGAGAGCTAGTTCGTCTCGTTTCTGTCCGTCCCACCACTTCGAAGATGTACTGGTGGTCGCTGGCTGTGTAGTCCTCGACCACCCGCCACCGCCTTAGTTGCGGCAGGATTCTGTCCGACGTCATCGTCACGTCAGGGATGGAGTCTCCGAACCCTGGTCGTCTGTACGTTGGCGTGTTTCCCGTATTTACCACTACCAGGTCCAGCCTTGCGGCAATTTCCAGTAGCAGTCGTCTGCGTCTGTTCGTTTCTGTCATTCCTCACTCGGTCGCCCTCGCGTTGAGATCCCCCGCAACGATGACATCCCCGGGCAGGTCCCTGATTCCGTCTTCTAGGAGCGCCACTTTCCTCTTGAATTCCGCCGCAGTGCAGTTGGGCGTCAGGTAGACGCTGACGTAAGTGACAGCGCCCACCCTGGCCCAGACGAAATCGTCCCCTACTCCACGGTCGGAGACTCGCGATTGGGCGGCACCCCTTACCCAGATAGCGGTAGTCTCTGTCGCGTTCGTGATGTACGTTTGGGTCGTCCTTCTCCTGTATGGTTCACACAGGATCAGGATGTCCGTGTCATGTTCGTCGGCTATCTGTGGTAGGAGCATGTCTGCGGTCCTACTTCGGTTCAGGTTTCCCTGAACTATTCTGTCCGTCTTCCGGCCTGCCTCCTGCACTCCTCCAGCGCAGCCCGAAACATGGCGCACCCTCCAGTGCCGGCGAGGTGCGCTACGTCCCTGTGCCCCGCCTCGGAGCACAGTGGACAGACCGGTTTGTTCTTACAGTCCGTTGCGTGGTGTCCGGATGCGCCGTACTTGCGGCAGTATTTCGTCCTGTCCACGTCCTTGCAGTCGGCCTTTACGTGACCGAAGCCAAGGCACCTGTAGCATTTCGTCACCGTCAGTCGTTTCTGAACGCGGCAATGCACCCAGCCTATTCCGATCCTGCCGCGCCGAAGCAGCGCATCGGCTTCCCGCGAATCAAGTTCGCAGACCGCCATGTACTGCTCGGCCCGGTTCGGATCAAAAATGTGTACTCGAAAGTCCACGTCTCGTCCCGTCTCTCGTCTAAGAGCGTCCTTCACGTCATCCGAAGTCGCAACGAAGTCCAGGTCCATGACCTCCAATTGAACCTTGGAGGTCAGAGCCCTGACGCTGCCCGCTTCCCCTATGGCGTCCTGTATCTGTCGCTCAAATTCGTCTCGTTTGTCCGGTTTGCTTGCGTCCGCCTGTAGCTTCAGCAGGCACAAACCATTTTTGGTCTTCCTCAGAGTCGTCACCTGCACGTGACTCTTCTTCGGATCCACCGTCGACCGTATCTTCCGTACTATGTCCGAGTACGTCATATCCGTTCCCGGTTTGACGAGAACAGCCGTTCCCCTTTGTCGGGGGGCCGGACCGCTCCCGTCAGCTCGGGTTATCATGTCTGATTTCTTTTTTGTTTTGTTTCTGTCTTTCTGTGTAACTGTCTGCCAGTCCGCGGCCGGTTCTATCGTCGGTGGCCTCTTTTGAGAGGACTCCGGCGTGGTCCCAGTCGGCGAGCGTTTCCAGTTCGT
The DNA here is from genome assembly GCF_019457755.1 of Venturia canescens. Taxonomy (NCBI): domain Eukaryota; kingdom Metazoa; phylum Arthropoda; class Insecta; order Hymenoptera; family Ichneumonidae; genus Venturia; species Venturia canescens. The sequence continues at coordinate 27,876,166 of NC_057422.1, forward strand.
CCGTGGCGTCTCTTTGTCGTTCGTTTTACTCGTCGACGTCTTGTCACTGTCTACAAGACGGCCTTTTGTGGCTGCTTCCATCTGCGTATGCAGCGCGATGTCAACAGTCTCCAGGATCGTCTTGATTCCTGTCTTTACCGTCATGTTCATGTTTTTTTGTACGTTAGCTGCTTCGGCCATTTTCGTCGCAGTTTCGTGGATGAGCCGCAGCAGTTCCGTCAAGTCATGTTTGTCGCCCGTTGTTGTTGCTGTTCGTTTCGTCGTCTGTATCGTGTTGTCAAAGGCCGAAGCGTAGCTCGCCACGCTGCTTCCGCTGCAGACACTGTCCGTCCTGTTCCGTCTCGGTAGGTTTAGTAACGTCTTGTCCGTATTGTTAGTCCGTGTCGTCCTCCTCGTCACCGTGCACAAGTTGCGGCCCTTAAAATCCGTGCCGCTGCCCGTGGCCACCGGGACTTTCACCCGATCGGAACCCGGGGTGGATTTCCCCTGAGAAGGGGTTACCACTTGAGGTATGTCACTGTTTTTATTGTGCATGTCCATTTGTGTCTGTCCCATTTTGCTACAGGTCCCTCGTGGTCGCGACTCCACGAACCGCGCTGGGACAACGCACGGCCCCTGAGGTCCCCCCCCCCCCTGTGTGTTCAGTGTTCCCCCCTGTAGAGTGTGCGTAGGTGTGAGTGCCCGTGATGACAAACCGGGCTTCATTCACGGGGAGAGCCCGTTTATAGGGAACCCCTTCATTCGCTTTCGGGCGACTCCGTTTATAAGAGTCCCCGGACATACGCTTTTCGGTAGGACCCGTTTATAGGGTCCCCGAGCTTTCACATCCCCGGTTTGTCGAAAGGCGTGTGCGTGTGGATGTTTGTGTAGTGTGTGGGTGTGGGTGTGTGTGTGTGACCAGAGTCCTGATAGCCGTATGCGAAAGCACACGTTGTCCGCCCTGCACGTGAGAAATCTTGGACATAGGGTTGGATTTTGCAGAGCAGGAGCTGGTATTGCTCCCGCTGTGCGCACATTCTCTGCCTCTCTCGCTTGGCGACGCACAAAAAAGGGGGTAGCGGCGTTCAGCGTAGTGCGTGACGTAGCGTGTGACAAAACGTAAGAAATCGTGCAAAGGACACAAGTCCAATTGTAAACATGCTGAACTTACGCCCCTCTGTCTCTCGGAAAACGAAAGTTCTCGAAACGATGGATTTTAAATCACCAACGTTACATATTTCAGGATCGACTGGACGGATTTACTTGCGACAAAGACCAATGGAAAGGGAAATATAAAAAAAAATCGTCACCAGTTTTCAGTTTCTTTCTTGTAATGGTTTGTTTGTGAGAGCCGTTTGACAATTCTGCGACGTCATAAAACCGGCATATTCGCGTATAAAAGAGTAGCGGGAGGGCTCGCGCTGGCTTTTCTTTTGCGCTGCAGTATTTCCTTTTAATACTTGACGTCGAGCCGCTACCGCGTCTCTTGATTACGATAACTGCACAAAACAACTGTAATTACTGAGGAACGTCTGTTTTTTTTTATTCACTTGGTTATTAACTGTACTTTTTCTTACAATCACAACTAGTTATACACTGACACTCGTCTTTCGATTGAAATTACGTTTACTGTTACCGTGCTACATCTTTTTCAAATGTCTACTGCGCTGCCGTGCTACGTTCTGAAGTTGTCCTCAGATTTCTAATCATAAACAACCAATTTCAACAACCAATCATACCATCTGTAAATGGATGTCGTCAGATCCAACCAATCAGAATCTCGAGAGCATCAAAGTGCCTTTGATGGTGTTGTAAATACAGACACAAATTCTTGAATGCGTTGGTAACTTTTGCATTACCTTGAACCCGTGCAAAGTTTTTTCTCAGCAATTACGCCACCAATATAGCTGATTTTGGGTGCAATCGAAATAGAATTTATTAATTAGTCTCCAGTTAAATTTCCGAAACCTTAGATGACTCAGGAGTTTCGTAATTCGACAAAATGATATGCCAATTTTACCCCCACCACCGCGAATCGTTTTATTCAGAGAAAGAATAGTCTCGGCGAGAGCCTCGGGCCAGTAGCAGACGACAGGGCTGTCAATGTACTTGGTCCGAGACTCTACCGAGTCTGTCGATTTCGCATTCCACACTCTGTTGTTTTTTGTTCTTGAGCTCATCAACAGCAAGTTACACGTGATACAAGAGTTTTTTTTCTATTACGACTTTTTCTTGCCTACTGATAGCCAATTTATGTTCTCACTTTTGCAAAGCAAATCGGTAAGAAGGTACAAGAATGTATTGATGTGACGAACATTAGAACAATTTCATAAAGTTAAAACTCGGAATTATTAATAAAACACATTTCCCCCGGACTACGTTACGCTTTGGCGTGGCCGTTTTGGCGCGACCGTTTTGACGCGGCCATTTTGGCGCGAGCCGTTTGGGCGCTGGGACGTTTGGGCGCGGGGACGTTTTGGCGCTGCCGTTTGGGCGCCGCCGATTGGGCGCGAGAACGTATTGGCCCGGGGATGTTTTTGCCCGTGAAGATTTTGGTTTTCGTGTAATAACGAAATCGATCCTCATCTACATCCACCGCCATAATACGTTTTATATCATTTTTTATATAATAGATGAATTATATAATATATTTTTATCAATATAATATGTAACGAAAGAGATATACCTTCGTTAGGCTTACAAGGGGACAGCACGGCAGTCGGATTTTTGTAATTTTTCGTACTCATGGTACGCGAAGTTCAGAGCTCGAATATTAATATCCCAAAGCAGTTCGACGCCATATTCAGAAATTTTCGAGAAAATTGACTTTGAAGTTTTCGAGCGCACTCTTATCCCACAAAGATGCAATGATATTCGAACCGGGCTCGTGGCGTACCCGGTAGCGCTCGAGTCAAGTAATCGCGGGGTCGCTGGTTCGAGTCTCACTTTGAAATTTTTTTTTTTTTTCATTTTTTTTTTTTTAATTCGTATACCTCCGTCATTTAAATATCCCGATAAATTTTTATTGTATATAATCACATATTATTATATATAATTAATATAATATATCTATATATGTTTATATATGGACAAAATCCATATATAGTTATTTATGTACAAAATTCATTATAGTTATACATAATTATATATTTTCTCATATATGATCATATATTATTTATATATAACAATAGGTGATTATTTATAAAAAAATAAATAAATAATCCCGGGATAAAAATCATAAAATCTATGCTAATTCACATATATGTAATTATAATTGTCAATGATAAATTCAAGTCTTATTTTTGATTATCTCGTACATCGTTGCCTTTGTCCTGATCAACTACCTGCGAAGCGGGCACAGCTGCTTGTACACAAAAGATTTCTGGGAATTCCAGAACGGGTGGAAGGGATACGGCGTCTTCCGCAAGGAATGCCTGTTTGAAGTAGCATTCGACCGTTGGTTTTCGGAGCAGCAAGTACTGTTTTTCGGCGTCGTGCACGATTTTGTAGAATATTCGATAAAAAAAGATCAAAATGTCGGGCGTGGGAGACGACGAGGTGCCTGGGCCTTCGACGGCACAAGATGATATTGAATATTCTTTGTGCAGTGAAGTTTCAAAATTACGATTGAAGGATGCCCTCGTATATTACGAGCAAATTCTCACACAAAATAATCTTGTGGCACCAACACCATCGGAGGTAATTACTGAAGAGGGAATGTTACTAGCAGAAGACTTGTTCCATTATACAGTACAAACTTTACAAGAAAAAAAGTTTGTAACGGATGAAGAACTAATTATGTTTGATGAATTGGACGAAGAATACGCTTTTGACGAGCCTGCATCTGACAACGAAGATTCTTCTGAAAATTATGAGCCAGAGGAGAAAAGGGCGAAATTGTACACGGACAATATTCCGCTGGATTATAAAAGGAAAGTTATCAATATAGTTCGAGCACATCCGACATGGAGCCTAAAAGTTCTGCAAAAAAACGGGTGCAGCCGCTTAAAGCGCATGGAGGAATTGCCAAAATGGGAAAAACATGTAAAAAGCGGAGGAACCATGACAGACAAATACGCGACCATCGATTCGTGGACTTACGATCGCTTTGAAGAAGCGCGACAGAACAACCAACAAGTTACAACCCGGAACTTGCAGCAGTGGGCTTTATCGGCTGCGAGTCAATTTGAAAATTTTGATTTCAAAGCTTCCGATAGGTGGGTTATGAAATTTAAACGGAAACATCGAATTCGCCAAAGAAAAATCACGAAGTTTGTAACGGAAAGAGAAACCGCAACGCTGGATGAAATCCTGGAAGCTGCAGAAGATTTTCGTATCCAGGCTCGTGATGTTATACCAAACTTTGGTCCCGATTTCGTCATTAATACAGACCAAACAGGTATTCAAAATTTGTTCTCATTTTCCATAATAAATTAATGTAGAATTTCGTATATAGTATTTTCAATTTATTCCTTTTCTATTTTTTTCAGGATGCCAATACCAGTCGACGTTCGACAGAACTCTGGCGACCAAAGAATCAAAAGTAGTGCTGGTAAAGCGGCAGAATATGAATAAAGTCACCCATTCCTATACTGCGCAGTACTCTGTCACCCTATCAGGAAAATTGTTGCCCCTGGTGTTCGTATGCCTACAAGAAACAACAGGTTCATTTGGTCCCAGAGTTCAAAAATCGATCGACGAGTACCTAAAAAAATACGGAAACGTCGTAGTCACGTCATCAAAATCGGGAAAATTGACTACAAAGTTATACAAAGATTTTTTAATCAACGTTTTGAAACCCTACGTAAAAAAAGAAAAGTTTTTCTTAATTATCGATTCCTGGGGAGGCCAAACCGATACTGTGATGTACAGTGAGGTGTTTCGAAATGACAGGCATCTGCCTACTTGCACGGTGCAGGTAATTCCACCAAAATGCACTCCATTAGTCCAACCTTGTGACGTGTATTTTTACCGCCAAGTAAAAAATTTCATAAAGCGTCTGCAGAACTGCGCCTATCTGATTGAACAAGAACGTGAAATTAATGATAGAGAAGATTGCATAAAAATTCATTCTATTGTTCATCATCAGTTGTCTTCTCCGGTCTTCAATAACATGATCAGATATGCGTGGTTTGCTTCGAAACTTTGCGATCAAAGAGAAATCTTCATGAACGTGAATGAAGTTTGTTTTCCGATCGATGTATTGAAAAAAAATTGCGAATGTAACAATGCAGCGTTTGTACGGTGTGCGAGATGCCGTGAAAATTACTGTTTTCCTTGTTTTTACGATGGTTACCACTCTGGCTCGTGTAACATTACACCCGATGTATAAAACAAACGAATACAGACCGAATAATAAAGTATTCAATTCCTTACCCGACGTTTTTCATTTGCATCCTAAAAATGTTGTTGGTTATAAATATTGATACTTGAAAATGTATGTTTATAATCAAGAGATAATTAGAAAAATGACTTGCGTTTTTTCATTTAAAAAAAATGAAAAAAAAAAAAAATTCGAAGTGAGACTTGAACCAGCGACCCCGCGATTACTTGACTCGAGCGCTACCGGGTACGCCACGAGCCCGGTTCGAATATCATTGCATCTTTGTGGGATAAGAGTGCGCTCGAAAACTTCAAAGTCAATTTTCTCGAAAATTTCTGAATATGGCGCCGAACTGCTTTGGGATATTAATATTCGAGCTCTGAACTTCGCGTACCATGAGTACGAAAAATTACAAAAATCCGACTGCCGTGCTGTCCCCTTGTTAAATAGGCCACGCCTCTCTACACCACTCGTGAGTCTAATCACCGATAGAAAGGGAGTATCGGAGATATATCGGGAACGATCAGTCGTGCGTGAGTAACCAGATAAGAAAGATATTGTAATGTGAATAGAGAAAGATATAAACTTTAATTGTCGTTTCTCTATTTGCAGAGAAACACAGTTTGTTTATTCTTCTCCAATAAACTGAAATCATAAGAGAAAGGAACATCCATTATAAAACGACAATTCTGGTTAAAAATGGCAAGGAAATTGGGATTCACATTCAAATATGTGGCATCACCCAACGATAAAAAAACAAGCAAATTTGTGATACTCTCTATCACAACGGAGGACAAGGAGAAATACGCACTGCCAGATGACGAAAAATTCGCAAGTGTCCACGACGAACTATTAAAAACTGAAATCTATAAAAGAGTAAAAAAAAGTCTTAATCAAAGAGGCCAAGAAAGAACGGTGTGGATCACATGCACAAAAGAGATAGAAGCGGTTTACTTCGATGAAGACGGTAATATCATGTTCAACGACACATACCTAGAACGGATAGAAGAAACAACAACACATGAACCCACACGGGGGGAGGAAGACCGACGTAATCTGAAAAACGTAGCAGAGAGATTCATGGTCGAAAAGTTTGTGTGTAAGCACACAAATGCAAAACAATGGTTCGAAACATTCGAAAAGGAGTGTGAGAGATTCGAAATCAACAAGGATAACATGAAGATCGAAATGCTGCGACTATTTCTGGACAAACCATGTTTGGATTGGCACTCAGCAACATTAACGACGTTGACGATAGAAGCTGAGTGGACTGAATGGAAGCAAAAATTTCTGGAATCATTCGCGGACAAAGGATGGAGCACCGGCGTATACGCTATATCCTACAGATATAGAGAAGGCTCACTGATGGAATACGCTATGAAGAAAGAAAAACTGCTACGAGATATGGACAGCGATATGGGCACAAGGACTCTGGTGATGCTTGTAGCAGCAGGATTGCCTGAATTTATTAGAAATAAGATAGACAGGGAAAGTTGCGAGGATTCGACCAAGCTACTCCACGAACTTCGAAAATGCGAGAATCTGGTGAGTAAGAGTAGTTTTTTTTAAAAAAAAGAGGAAAGGCAAGACAATAAAAAAAAATTTGAAGAAAAAAAACCATGCAGGAATTGCGAAAAACTGAACAAAGGCAATAGATACCATCCCGAAGACTCATGCTGGTTTAAAAAGAAAAACGAAAAGGAAGCTAGAGTAATTGGAAGCAATTCGGTAATAGAAGTAAATTTGAATGCAGAACAAAAAAACGAATAATCACACCATTGATTAAAGTGAAAATGTTATTAGAAGATAAGCTAGAAGTAAACGGAACATATGACCCAGGTTCTCAAGTCTCTCTGATAAACTCAAAATTAATAAATATAAAAGAAAAAACAGATGATGCGAATAAAATATTCTTAAAAACGGTCAATGGTGTGACACAAACAAAAGGTCTAGTAACCATAAAAGTAAAAATCTTCGAAAAAGAGAAACACGTAGACGTATTTATTGTAGAAAGAGATGATTTTGAAGATTTCCTTATTGGCCTTGATATGATAAAGGAATTCCAATTAATTCAAGATGAAAATCTACGAATATCTCAAAAGAAAGAAATAAAGACAGACAGAACAGAGACAGGGCTAGGAAAGGAAATAAACACAGTGAACCAGAATAACAGAAGGGAAGAAATTAAAGTTAATTTTAACGAACACGTAGAAGAACATGAGTCTAATATGATGCTAAACCACTTGGAAGACACACAAAAAATAGAGATCGAAAAACTAATAAACGACTATAATACAGTGTTTGCAAAAAATAAATATGACGTAGGCACTGTTACGGACTACGAAGCTCGAATAGACTTACTGGTAGACAAATATTGTAGTAAGAGGCCATATAGATGCACCTGGGAGGATAAAAAAGAGATAGAAAACCAAGTGGCAAGATTATTAGAAAATAAATTAATTGAAGAATCTTACAGCCCATTCGCGGCACCAGTAACCCTAGCATTCAAAAGAGAAGAAAATAAACGATCAAGATTGTGCATAGATTTTCGTGAATTGAACAAAATAGTTACACCACAAGCTCAGTCGTTCCCTTTAATAGACGACTTAATCATAAAAACAAGAAACTGCATGTTCTACACATCACTAGATATAAATTCTGCCTTTTGGTCAATTCCATTACGCATCGAAGATAGACAGAAAACAGGCTTCGTTACACAGGAAGGACACTTCCAATGGACGTGCCTACCATTTGGTTTGAAAACAGCACCAGCTATTTTTCAAAGAATCTTATCGAATATCTTGAGAAAATACAACCTAAAAGACTTTTCAGAAAATTACATAGACGACATTCTAATTTTCTCAAAATCATTCAAAGAACACATAGAACACATAGAAAAAGTCATAAAAGCAATAGCGAACGAAGGCTTCAGACTAAAATTCAGAAAATGTACATTTGCAACAAAATCGGTAAAATACCTCGGACACATAATAGAAAACAATACAGTAAAACCAATGAAAGACAACCTGATTTCAATACAAAATTTCCCCACCCCGAAAACGCAAAAGAATATTAGACAGTTTCTCGGAAAAATCAATTTCTACCACGAGTACATACCGAAAAGTTCAATACTGCTAGACCCGTTACACAAACTGTTACGAAAAGGTGAAAAATTTACATGGTCGGAAAATTGCGAAAAGGCTTTCACGGATATCAAAAAGTTACTATGTTCTCAGCCAGTGTTGGCAATATTTGATAACAATTTACCAATAAGAATTTATACAGATGCATCACTAAACGGCATTGGCGCAATATTTAAACAAATACAAAATAATGGTAAAGAAAAACCAGTGGCATATTTTTCGAAGAAACTCAACGACTCACAAAGAAGGAAAAAAGCAATTTATTTGGAATGCCTGGCAATAAAAGAAGCCGTAAAATACTGGCAACACTGGCTGATAGGGAAAAAGTTTACAGTATTTTCCGATCATAAGCCATTAGAGAACATGAATGTAAAAGCTAGGAGAGACGAGGAACTGGGCGAAATGACTTATTATTTGTCACAATACGACTTTGACATTAAACACATTCCGGGAAAAGATAACGCTGAAGCAGATAGCTTAAGTAGAAACCCGGTACTCGAACCACTCGAAAATACAGAAGAAATTCTACAAACAGCTAATCTAATAAAAACAACAGAAATAGAAAAAGACCAAAAAAAGAATAAAACACTGCAAAAAACCAAAACAAAATTTACAGAAGTAGACGGACTGGTCTATAAAATTATCAAAAACAAGAAAAAGATAGTCTTATCTGAAAAGCTAAGCCTAGAATTAATTAAAGAAATACACTCGGAATGGTGCCATCTAGGGATTAAACAAATGATGAATAGAATATGTCCTCATTATACAGCTAAGAACATAATCGCGAACATAGAGAAAGTATGTAAAAACTGCGAAATATGTATAAAAAATAAATCTAGAGGGCAAAGGAAGTATGGATCGATGTCACAATTAGGGCCGGCAACGAAACCATTCGAGATAATGTCAATAGACACCATCGGCGGCTTTGGGGGACAAAGATCAACAAAAAGATACCTTCATCTACTGGTGGACCACTTTACGAGATATGCGTTCATCTCCACATCAAAAAACCAGAACGCGGTAGAATTTATCAAGCTAGTAAATACCGTGTTAGAAACAAACAAAATTGAAACAATTCTCGCAGACCAATATCCGGGAATTAATGCGAGAAAATTTAAGGAATTCTTGGTAGAAAACGACGTCAGATTAATTTTTACGGCCGTCAATACGCCCTTCTCCAATGGTCTGAACGAGAGACTAAACCAAACGATAGTTAATAAAGCAAGATGTAAAATAAACGAGAAGGGAGAAAAAAGAGCCTGGACAACGATTGCCAGAGAATGCGTAAATAAATATAACGAAACAGAACATACGGTGACAGGCTTCACACCTAGATACTTACTAGAGGGCACAAACACCAGCATTTTACCTGAAGAAATAAAAATAGGGAATAATAAAGAAGTTTGGGTAAAGGATAGAGAATTAGCTCTAAAAAGAACAAGAAAATCGCACGAATATAACAAAAATATATTCAACAAAAATCGAATGAATCATGAATTTAACACGGGGGATCTAGTGTATATAGAAAATGGCAACAGGCTAAATAGGAAAAAACTTGATGAACTGAGAATTGGACCTTTCCAAATAATAGAAAAGGTATCCAACTCAGTATACAAAATAAAAACGGGAAAACGAAACCAAGAAACTGGACTTTTCCATATAACAAAATTATTGCCGATGTTAGATAACAGGGACGAAGACTGAAAATCGTACAAATTTTCACCCAGGGGAGGGGAGATGTAACGAAAGAGATATACCTTCGTTAGGCTTAAATAGGCCACGCCTCTCTACACCACTCGTGAGTCTAATCACCGATAGAAAGGGAGTATCGGAGATATATCGGGAACGATCAGTCGTGCGTGAGTAACCAGATAAGAAAGATATTGTAATGTGAATAGAGAAAGATATAAACTTTAATTGTCGTTTCTCTATTTGCAGAGAAACACAGTTTGTTTATTCTTCTCCAATAAACTGAAATCATAAGAGAAAGGAACATCCATTATATATTATTTTATATAATATATAATATTATATAATGTATAAAATATATTATACTAAAACTTTAAAAAAAATTTTTTTAACAAATTGTCAATAAAATTATGTTATAAAAAAAAAATTCAGAACAATTTGAAAAAAATTTCACAAGTCTTGAAAAAACATTATGTTTAAAAAAAAACTATTCTGTATCTATTTTTTTAAGTGTCAAAAGTATCAAATAACAAGTAAAAAATAAAAAACCGAAAAATCGCGCTTGAAATCATTTTGGAAACCAATGCCTCATTCTTCTTATTTGATTCGAACAGCTAAATCAATTTTAAAAAATTCCATCTAATTTACGTGCAGCATTAAAACTTATTATATTATCAATCCGAGGGCAAATATATTCTAATCAATTGGAAAAAGTTACCATTTAAGTTACGTGGAGCACTAAAATTTATGTTATCAATCGAAGGACAAGTAATTTATGAGTAACTCCAAATTTTGACATTATTAAATTGGTCTAACTAAGAAGCTTTTAAATCCAAAAAAATCACATGCAAGCTAGTCATTTCTTACTCTATAGTGACAGAGGCTTATAAGAAAGTCGATTCATTTCAGACTTTCAGGAGCTACTGATATTATTCACAATATTCGACGTCGATTGGATCGATATGAGTTAAACGTACTTGTCCGGCCCATTACTATTCATTCAAATAAAAATCAATCATAAACAAACGAAATTGTACGGCAGCATCAGGTTAAAAATTTATTGAAATGCGATTTATTATTAGTTTAATGTTCTTAATAATAGTATAGGTTAGTTATGCCGAATGAGATTCGTTCGCTGGAAAAGTGAGAAGTAAAAATTGTCGCCATTGCAATACAAACTGGGGAGTTATTTTGGGAGTTTGAACATATTTAATGTGCAAAATGTTTTTTATTTATCGATGCACAATAACATTCCTTGTATATTACAGGACAATTCGTTTCCAATCTCATTAAATTAGTGCAATTAAGGGATAAAACCAGGAAAAAAATTCTATAGAAATAATAAACGAAAAATTGAAAAGTTCAAAAAAATTCAACAATAAAAAACAATCGAAAAAAATTCTGTATAGAAAAATAAAAATTTTCAAAAAAATTCATAAATATTGAACAAATTGAAAAATGTAGTATCCAAGTTACATGCAGTATAAAAATGTATGATACCAATTAGAGGCCAAGTTTTTATTGATAATTTGGAATATTTATTGAACAAATCGGAAACTTTAATTGAAACTCATGATAATTATTTTCAAGAAAAAAGTTAATGAAAAAAAAGTCATAACGGAAGTTACGTGCAGTACTAAAATGTATTATATCAATTCGAGGTCAAGTATTTATCGGTTATTCGAAATATAATCTCCGGCGACAAATGAGCGTTGAGAATCCTTGTCGGGCTCACAACGTTTTATCAAAATTACTAAAAAATTAATGGAAATGAAATCATTAAAAATTCACATGAAAGTCATTCGTTACTTCAACAAGGTACACACTTTAAAGAATCGATTCCCCTCCGATTTTCAGGATCCCCTGGTATTATTCACAACATTCAACTTCGATTGGCTCGGTACAAATTATGTTCAAATACGTCTTAAACGTACTTGTCCGGCCCATCACTTTTTATTCAAATTGCTCATTCGAAAACAAATCAAAAACGAAGTTAATGCATGTGTTAATATTAATGAACAGTAAATCCCGAGAAAATAACTTTCCTTCGAATCGCTCTTGTCAAAAAGAAACGAAAATGAAAGATGAAGTTGATTAATCTATTTATATTATATGGAGTCATAATTCACAACAAAATCATTTTTCTTCAAATTCCAGGAATCCACGTGTCGTACTCGGCTAGTGATATTTATCAAAATGTGTACGTGACTATAGAAAAAAAAACATTGCATGGCTGAGTAGGTTCGAAAATTTCTTGTAATGTGCCTGATTAGTTCTCATTTTCATTGGTTCTTACCGAATGGTATGTGTTCACTGAAGAAAATGAGAAGTGGATATTGCTATACGAACTTGCGAACAATCAAGTTCAAATTACTTGGAGATATTATTTTTATTTCTATCGATTTTATTATATTTGTCATTTTAGAGAAGCCCTGATTTGTTTTCGAATGAGCAATTTCAATAAAAAGAAATGGGCCGGACAAGTACGTTTAAGACGTATTTGAACATAATTTGTACCGATCCAATCGAAGTTGAATGTTGTGAATAATACCAGGGGATCCTGAAAATAGGAGGGGAATCGATTCTTTAAAGTGTGTACCTTGTTGAAGTAACGAATGACTTTCATGTGAATTTTTAATGATTTCATTTCCATTAACTTTTTAGTAATTTTGATAAAACGTTGTGAGCCCGACAAGGATTCTCAACGCTCATTTGTCGCCGGAGATTATATTTCGAATAACCGATAAATACTTGACCTCGAATTGATATAATACATTTTAGTACTGCACGTAACTTCCGTTATGACTTTTTTTTCATTAACTTTTCTCTTGAAAATAATTATCATGAGTTTCAATTAAAGTTTCCGATTTGTTCAATAAATATTCCAAATTATCAATAAAAACTTGGCCTCTAATTGGTATCATACATTTTTATACTGCATGTAACTTGGATAGTACATTTTTCAATTTGTTCAATATTTATGAATTTTTTTGAAAATTTTTATTTTTCTTTACAGAATTTTTTTCGATTGTTTTTTATTGTTGAATTTTTTTGAACTTTTCAATTTTTCGTTTATTATTTCCATAGAATTTTTTTCCTGGTTCTGAATCTTTTTTTCTATGTCATCCAGAAACAAGGGACCATCAATGTACTTGTCCCAACCTTTTTTTCCCAAGGGGAAGTTTATGGTTTGATATCACGCCTTTTTTCTCAAAAGTTCCTCATTTATGTTATGACGGTTATAGGATTTTAGTTTAAATTTCTATGAATTATTTGCTTAGTACATTTTTATAGATTCCATTCTAATACGAACATTTTTTTATGGGATAATCTTTTTCATGAAATTATCAGCAAATAAGGGACCATCAATGTACTTTTCACAACCTTATTTTCCCTGGGTATGATGTTCGGCTTATAAAGTTGGTTTCCACCATAGAAAACCAATTTTTCGTAAAAATTGTAGTGAAAATATTTCGTCACAAGTCTGCCCTTGAACTTTGGCGATTTTTTCTCTTATACTCTAGTATGTTATGCCCATTAGGAACTCAACAGCATGGAGGAATCCGGGATGAGGCCCGAGAAATTAATTTCGGTTTATAATGTTGGTTTCCACGTAAAAGACCAATTTTTCTTCAAAATTGTACTGAAAATATTTAGACACTGGTTTGGTCTTGGACTTTGGTGATTTTTCTCCTTGTCTTCTAATATGTTTTGTCTATTGGGAACCCAAGAGCATGAAGAAATGCGTGTTGTGGGCCGTAATATGATTTTCAGCCTATAACGTTGGTTTCCACGAAAAACAACAAATTTCTCGTCAAAATTGTACAGAAAATATTCCGTCACAGGTCTGTCCATGGATTTGGGCGATTTTTTTTCTTCTACTCTAATATGCTGTGCTTATTGGGAACCCAAGAGAACGGTAGAAAGCGGGTTGAGGGCCGAGATATGATTTTCGGCTTATAACGTTGGTTTCCACGAAAAAGGACCTATTTTTCGTCAAAATTTTACTGAAAATATTTCGGCACAGGTTTGTTCTTGGACTTCGATGATTTTTCCCCTTGTCTCCTAATATGTTTTGTCTATTAGGAATCCAAGAGCACGGTCGAAAGTGGGTTGGAGGCCGAGATATGATTTTCGGCTTATAACGTTGGTTTCCCCGAAAAAAGACCGATTTTTCGTCAAAATTATACGGGAAATATTTCGGCACTGGTTTGTTCTTGCACGTCGGTGATATTCCCCCTTATTTTCTAATCTGTTTTGTGTATTAGGAACCCAAGAGTGTGAAGAAATGCGTTTCGTAGGCTGTAATATGATTTTCGGCTTATAACGTTGGTTTCCGTGAAACAAGATCTATTTTTCGTCAAAATTGCACTGGAAATATTTCGTCACCGGTCTGTCCGTGGCCTTTGGCGATTTTTTCCAAGTCTTCATACCAAGAAAGAACTAACGTAAAGATTTCCTTAATAGAACAGATTTTATTTATCCGTTTTCTTCAAAATTCAAATGAAAGATAGATCAAATTCAAGACACGACAAATCCAACAGATTTGCCCACTTTGAATGTCGCTTTTGCATTCTGAATCTAGAGATTTCGTCTCATGCAAAACGTGCCCCCAATGAAATATATTTCCAAAGTTTGCAAGCGGCCGCTAAGGTTCAATTATCCACAGTTTGATAGTTGCTGAAAAAAGTACCCGTAAACTTCTAACATTTATTATGCCAGAACTCAAAGCAGCAAAAAAAACTAAGCGAACTTTATTCAACAGAGCAACAGAATTCAAAGACGTTTAACGTACCTGCATTGGTTTTGAAGGCAAACCATTTCCGGACAATTTAGAAATGAATTTAGAAATTCGAAAACTCAGAAAGGAATAGAAAAAGGAACATTGAAGTATTTAGAAAAGCTGAAGACTTTTGTAATGAATTTTCTAGATTACATGATACGGTTGGAGTAAATGATTTGAATGACTGGCACACATGCTGCAACACAGAAATATCAAAGTTTAGAAGTATTCGCTGTATATCAGTCATACAAACTTCAATACTATTTGAAAAGAAACATTTAAAAACTTGCGGAACCAAGTTCCATTACATATTACCATAATCAAAGATAAGGTGTGATCCGTAGCTATATATTTATCCACAGAAATTTCAGAGTTCGCAGGTATCTGCTGCGGTTCAATGTATCTACGCAATGAGCTTCGAAGACAGCAATTTCAAATCTATCCATAAATGAGCAACTGAAGACTTTTATAATCAATTTTTTACTTCATATATATGTTACGGTTAGAGTCAAAATGTAAAATGAATGGCACAGTATATAAATTGTATAGTTTGCAGATTTTCGCTGTATTTCAATGATCCGAATCTACAGCATTATAATAAAAAGTTGTCAAAAGTAATGATGTTACATTAAAATGACATAGCGCACATTGCATTCAGCAATTCTGTAAGTTTCTGGGGATGTTGGTAGGCATCATATTTGATCGCATCCAAAACTGAGCAACAGTAGACTTATCGGAATGAATTTTTTTTATAATGATTCCATATTTGTAGTTTGCAAAGTGGAAATACTCAACATACATGTCACTCTACAAGTTTTGTTATCAAAACTTGTGTTTGCATACCTCATTCGTAAAATACGACTTTTCATATCATTAGCAAAAAAAGCATCCAAAGGCTTTCTGGAAAAGTTTCCAAATTTATCACTCGACAGACCTAATGGGAAAAGAATAACTACACACTATACCAAGACCAGATTTTTTTTAAGAAAATCTGATTTACAAAAAGTGCAATTCAAGATCATGGTTAGAAACCTCTCGAATCATGTTACCACAATCATCATGAAGGAGTAGAAAATCATAGAACACATATTAGGGAACGAATTAATAATATGAATCGATCCGCTGCAAACTGAGCGGGTGAAAACAAGGATCGGAGAGGGCAGAGCCAAACTGAATATCAAGCAAAATATGGGGATGTTTAAAAATAATGACGACACAACCAATAAATTAGAAAACATTTATTCAATTAAAGTTTCTAATATCATTCCAACAGTTGCGTGTATTTTTGTTCTATTTATTCGTATATATAACCTATACACATGATATATAACGACGCCACTGACAATATATTCGCACTGAACAATATTTCTCGTACTCTGGTTTAATTGCAGGATTATTTCAGTTAACACTTATTTCCAATCGAACGAAATAATGAAATCTTGAAAAGTTTCGTTGACATATATGCATCGCGCATTTTTTATATTCTTTTTCACACACACATCACAGACTACATTTACGCGGCCGCTTTGATACCAGTTTAATATATCACAAATAACAAAATAAATAGTAATATGCACTTCTTTAGATGACGAAAATTATTTTTTTATTGATCCCGCACGCACTTCGTAATGTCGAAACTCTGTTCACACGATCAAAAACTGACACATGGTTTGTACATATATATATGTATATCGGTCGAATTTATGACTGCTGTTTCCAGCTGTGCTGCGCCGTGTTCTACGTTATGAAGTTGACGTCAGATTTCCAATCATCAACAACTAATTTCAACAACCAATCACAACGTCTAAAAATGGATGTCGTCAGATCCAACCAATCAGAAACTCGATAGCATCAAAGTGCTTTTGATGGTGTTATAATATAATATACAGACACATAAATTTTTGAATGTGTTGGTAACTTTTGCATAATCTTGAGCCCGTGCAAAGTTTTTTCTCAGCAATTACGCCACAAATAATGATGATTTTGGGCTCATTCGATAGAGAATTAATCAATTAGCTGAAAGTTCAATTTTCAAAGTCGTACATAACTCATAGGCTTCGCAATTAAAGAAAATCACATGCCAATTTTACCCCCACCACCGCGAATCGTTTTATTCAGAGAAAGTATAGTCTCGGCGAGAGCCTGGGCCAGCAGACGACAGGGCTGTCAATGTACTTGTCCCGAGACTCTACCGAGTCTCTTGAAAATTACTTGAAGATAACTCTCTAAAATCCCTCTGCATGAATATTTGTGCTCCATCAGTTCTAAAAAAGCCCTGATTTTTATTTGAATGAACAATTTTAATGGAAAGTGATGGGCCGGACAAGTACTTTTAACTCATATTTAAACATAATTTGTATCGATCCAATCGACGTCGAATATTGTGAATAATATTAGAAGCTCCTGAAAGTCTGAAAAGAATCGATTTTCTTATAAGTCTTTGCCACCATAGAGTAAGAAACCATAAACTTCCCCTAGGAAAAAAAAGGTTGGGACAAGTACATTGATGGTCCCTCGTTTGCTGATAATTCCATCCATAAAAAAAACTTAAAAAAATTTTTGTTTTTAAATTGTAAAAAAAATTATTTTATAAAAAAAATACAATACAATTCGAAAAAAATTTCATAAATCTTGAAAAAACATTATATTAAAGCAAAAACTAATCTGTATCTATTTTTCAAAGTGTCAAAAGAATCAAATAACAAGTAAAAAAAAAAAAACCGAAAAATCGGTCTTGAAATCATTTTGGAAACCGATGCCTCATTCTTCTTATTAGATTCGGACAGCTAAATCAACTGAAAAAAATTTCATCTAATACACGTGTGGCATTAAAATTTATTATATTAATTCGAGGCCAAGTATTTTCTAATGAATTGAAAAAAGTTACCGCTTGAATTACGTGCAGCATTAAAATTTGTGATATCAATCGGTGGACAAGTATTTTATCAGTAACTCCAAATTTTGACATTATTAAATTCTTCTAAGAAGCTTTTAAATCCAAAAAAATCACATGAAAGCTAGTCATATGTTACTCTATGGTGGCAGAGACTTATAAGAAAATCAATTCTTCTCAGACTTTAAGGATCCTCTGGTATCATTCACAAAATTCGACGTCGATTGGATCGATACAAATTATGTTTAAATATGTGTTAAATATGTGTAGAAAGAATGCTAAGAGAGATGAGAGAAGAAGCGAGGTGGAATGCAAAGGAGCTGAAGGAGGATATAGCGAAGATGAGAGAAGAGATGAAAGAGAGAGAAGAAAGGTGGGAGGAAGAAAAGAGAGAAGTTAAGAGAAGGATTGAGTTAATGGAGGACAGAATAAGAAGAATAGTGGAAAGAGGAAGAGGGGGAGGAACGGAAGAAGAGGAGAAAGGAGTAGGAAACGAAGAGGGAAAGAGACTGGAAGAAATAGAGCAGAGGGTACAGATGATGGAAAGGAAGGAGGAAAGGCGGGAAAGAGAGGAGAGAAGAAGGAAAGTAATAATAAAAGGGGAGGTGGGGGAAGGGCCGGCAAGAGAGGTAGCGGATAGAGTAATGAGAATGATAGGGGTGGAGGGAAGAATGGAAGAGGTGAAGGAAATAGGAAGAGGGAAGGGAGGAAAGGGTGAGAGGACATTAGAAGTAAATCTGGGAAGTGAGGAAAAGAAGAAAAAGGTGATGTGGAATAAAAGAGATTTGAAGGGAAGAAGAGTATGGATAGAGGACGACCTAACCTGGGAGGAAAAAAGAATTCAGTGGAATCTAAGGAGAATAGGGGAAGAGGAAAGAAGAAAGGGGAGAAGGGTATGGGTAGGACAGGGAAAAATAAAGATCGATGGCAGAACGCTATGGTGGGATGAGAAAGAAGGGGGCTTGAGGAACTGGAAAGGGGAAAAAGTGGAAACCGGAGAAGCGGAGCACGAAAGGAGGGAGAGGGAGAGAAGCGTGCACAGGGAAACGAGGGAGATAGGACAGGAAAAGGGGACAAAAAACGATTGAGAGAGAGGGGGGAAGAGGGGGAGGGTGAAGGACAAGAAAGAGAGAAGGGCGAGGAAACGTGGAAAATCAGCTTCTGGAACGTAGCAGGGGTGGGGAATAAGGAAGAGGATTTTTGGAGGGAAATGAAGAATTGGGAGGTGGTAGTTTTAATAGAAACATGGCACGAGGAAAAGGGGGCTGAAAGAATAAGCGGGAGACTACCGAAGGGGTACAAGTGGAAGAGACAGTGGGCGAAAAGAGAGAATAGAAAAGGGAGGGCGAAGGGAGGGATGTGGATAGGAATAAGCGAAAGGTTGGAAATAATAGAGGAGAGGAATTGGGAGGAAGAGGAAGAGGAGGGAATAATAACGGGGAGAGTGAAAGCAGGAGAGGATACTTGGACAATAGTAGGAGTGTATGTACAAGGAGATATGGGGAAAAAAATAAGGAAGATGAGGCAGTGGATGGAGCGGCAAGAGAGTACGGAAACGACGATAATAGGAGGGGATTTTAACGCGAGAACAGGAAGGGATGGGGGGAGAGTAAAAGGAGTAGAGGAAGAGAGAATAGAGAGGAAATCAAAAGATAGTGTAAAAAACGGGGATGGAAAGAAACTAATAGAATTGGTGGAAGAAACGGGGTGGGAGATTCTGAACGGAAATATACAGGGAAACGAAGAAGGGGAGTATACATACACAGGAGGAAGAGGAGAAACGGTAATAGACTACGTAATAGGGGATGAGAGAACGAGAGGAAAAGTAAGGAACGTAATAGTGGAAGACAGGGTGGAGTCGAACCACCAGCCTTTGGTGGTGACAATAAGGAAGGGAGGAAGGAAGAAGGGGGGAAGAGTAGAGAGGGAGATAAGGAATAGGAAGGGCGGAAAATGGTCGGAGAGAAAGAAAGAAGAATATAGGAGGAAGATGGAAAGAAGAGAGTCGGAAGAAGGGGACATACAGGCAACAGCAGAAAGGACAAAAGAGAAGATAAAAATAGTGATGAGGGAGAGCGAGGAAATAGAAGAAGAGAGGGAACAAAAAAAGAGAGGCGGATGGTGGGACGAGGAGTGCATAGGCAGAAAGATGGAGCTGAGAAGAGCACTAAGAGGTTGGAGGGAGGAACGGGTGGGAAGAGAAGAGTACAGGGAGAAAAGGAGGGAATACAAGGAGCTGTGTGAAGCAAAGAAAAAAGAGGAACAGGATAGATTGATTAGAGAGATAGCAGAGGCTAGGACAGAGGAGAAGGTATGGGAGATAGTGAACAGGGGGAGGAAAATTAGGAAGAAAATAGACGAGAGAATATCACTGGAGGAGTGGAAAAGATATTTTATGGAACTATTGGGGGGAAGAGAGCAAAGGGAGGAGAGAAGGATATACAGGGAGAGGCAAGGGCAGGAGAAGGAAATAAGCAGAGAGGAAATAAAGAAGGCGATAAAGAAAATAAAGGAGGGGAAAGCAGTGGGAGGGGACGGAATACCGAACGAAGCATGGAAATACGGAGGGGAAAGGACGGAAGAAAGGGCGTGGGAGATATGCAGAAGAGTGTGGAGGGGAGAGGGGTGGCCTAAGGAATGGGAGGAGGGGATAATAGTACCAATAGTGAAAAAAGGTGAAGGAAAGAGGGTGGAGGAGTATAGGGGGGTTACGGTAATGCCGTCGCTATATAAGATATATGCGACGGTGTTAGCAAGAAGACTAGAGAGGGAGATAGAAGAGAAGAGGATTGTGCCACCGAACCAAACGGGCTTTAGAAGAGGGACTGGAACAATAGACAGCATATACGTGATGAATTACCTGGTGGGCAGAAGATGTGTGGAAAAAAAAGGGAAAGTAATAGCGATGTTTGTGGACTTAAAGGCGGCGTTTGACTCAGTGGACAGAAAGGTGTTGGTAGAAACGATGGAAAAAAGGGGAGTAAGGGAAGGGATAAGAGAAAGGGTTAGAGAGATTTATGAGGAAACGAGGAATAAAGTAAGGGTAGGAGGAGTGGTAGAGGAGGAATTCTGGACCGTCAGGGGGGTGAGACAGGGCTACCCACTGAGTCCGGCATTGTTCAATGTATTGATATCGGACCTAGAGGAGGAAATGGCAAGGGGGAGATGGGGGGAGGGGGGTAAAGATTGGGGGAAGAAGAATTTGCACGTTGGCGTATGCGGACGATACTGGCGGAAGGGGAGGGGGAGATGAAAGGAATGATGAGCAGGTTGGAGAGATATCTAGAGGAGAAAAAACTGGAGCTGAAAACGGAGAAGACGAAGGTGATGGTTTTTAGGAAGGGAGGGGGGAGAAGGAAAAAGATAGAATGGAAATGGAAGGATAGAAGAATAGAGGAAGTGAGGGAAGTGCAATATTTAGGCTTTTGGTTTAAGAGTAACGGGGGGTTAGAAAGGCATATCAAGAGACGCGGTAGCGGCTCGACGCCAAGTATTAAAAGGAAAAACTGCAGCGCAAAAGAAAAGCCAGCGCGAGCCCTGCCGCTACTCTTATATACGCGAATATGCCGGTTTTATGACGTCACAAAATTTTCAAATGGCTCTCACAAATAAACCATTTCATAAAAGAACTTGAAAATTTGTGACGATTTTTTTTCGATTTTTCTCTTTCCATTGGTCTTTGTTGCAAGTAAATCCGTCCAGTAGATCCTGAGATATGTAACGTTAGTGATTTAAAATCCATCATTTCGGGATTTTCATTTTCTTAGAGACAGAGGGGCGTAAGTTACGCTTGTTTACATTTGGACTTACGTCCTTTGCACGATTTCTTACTTTTGTCACACTCTACGTCACGCACTACGCTGAACGCGGCTACCCCCTCTCCTTCTGCGTCGCCGAGCGAGAGAGACAGAGAATGGGCGCACAGCGGGGGCAATACCAGCTCCTGGTTTGCGCATAAAATATGTATATAATTATATAATATATATTTTATTTATTAATATTAATTAATAATACAATATTATTATAATAAATATTTTATTATAATTAATATATAATATAATATATATATATTATATTATACAATATATAATAAATAAAATGATAATAATATAATAAAACAAAAAAATTGAATAATACGAATAACATTAAATAATAAATAATAAAAATAAAAAAATATAAAATTCTGGTCGACGCCGCTGGATTTTTCGAGGATGTCTAGGGCGATAGATCATGGGTTTTGGAGGACTAGGTTTAGGTACATTCTATCGCGAATTTCGATTTCTAGGTGGACGACCCCATAGTTTTTTATGTCCAGATATATTCCTCCATGGTTTTCGCGATCGAGGTTGACGGCTCCACAGGTTTCGATGTCCAGGTATGTTTCTCCATGGTTTTCGTGGTCTCGGATAATTCCTCTATGGGTTTCGATGTCTAGGTATATTCCTGTATGGTTTCTGATGTGCAGGTGTATTTCTCCATAGTTTTTAATGTCCAGGTGTATTTCTCCATAGTTCTTGATGTCTAAGGTATATTTCTCCATGGTTTTCGTGGTCTAAGTTTGTCTCTTCATGGTTTTTGCGGTCGAGGTCGATGGTTCCACAGTTTTCGATGTCTAGGTATGTTTCTCCATGATTTTCGTGGTCTAGGATAATTTCTCCATGGGTTTTGATGTCTAGGTATATTCCTTCATGGTTTTCAATGTCTAGACGTGTTCCTTCATAGTTTTCGTGGTCTAGGTATATTCCTCCATGGTTTTCGATGTATGGATATGTTTCTCCATGGTTTTCGTGGTCTAGGTACATTGCTCCATGGTTTTCGTGGTCTAGGTAGATTCCTCCATGTTTTTCGTGGTTCAGGTATATTCCTCCAGAGTTTTCGATGTCTGGATATGTTTCTCCATGGTTTTCGTGGACTAGGTAGATTCCTCCATGGTTTTCGTGGTCTAGGTAGATTCCTCTATGGTTTTCGTGGTCTAGGTATGATTCTTCATGGCTTTCGCAGTCGAAGTCGACGGCTCCACAGTTTTCGATGTCCAGGTATGTTTCTCTCGGGTTTTCGTGGTCTAGGATAATTCCTCCATGGGTTTTGATGTCTAGGTATATTCCTTCATGGTTTTCGATGTCTGGATATGTTCCTACATGGTTTTCGTGATCCAGGTATATTCCTCCATGGTTTTCGATGTATGGATATGTTTTTCTATGGTTTTCGTGGTCTACGTAGATTCTTCCATGGTTTTCGTGGTCTAGGTATGTGTCTTCATGGTTTTCGCAGTCGAGGCCGACGGCTCCACAGTTTTCAATGATCAAGTATGAAGGACCACGAAAACCATGTTCCTTCATGGTTTTCGTGGTCCAGGTATATTCCTCCATGTTTTTCGTTGTCCAGGTATATTCCTCCATGGTTTTCAATGTCTAGGCATGTTTCATCATGGTTTTCGTGGTTCAGGTATATTCCTCCATGTTTTTCGATGTCTGGGTATGTTTCTCCATGGTTTTCGTGGTCTAAGTTGATGGTTCCACAGTTTTCGATGGCTAGGTCTGAGTTTCCATAGTTTTTGTTCTCTAGGTATATTTCTTCATCATTTCCGTGATCTAGGTCGATGACTCCATACTTTTCGATGTCTAGGTATGTGTCCACATATTTTTCAATGTCTAGGTATATTCCTCCATGGTTTTGGATGTCCAGGTATATTTCTTCATAGTTTTAAATGTCTACGTATGTTTCTTCATGGTTTTCGTGGTCCAGGTATATTCCGTCATGGCCTTTGACGCTAGGTCAACAATTCCATAGTTTTCGATGTTTGGTTATGGTTCTCCATGGTTTTCATGGTCTAGGTCGACGGTTCCATTGCTTTCGATGTCTACGTCGACAGCTCCATGGTTTTCGATGGCTAGGTATATTTCTCCATGGCTTTCGTCGTCCTGGTATGTTTTTTTCATGCTTTTCGAGGTCTAGATCAACGGCTCCGTAGTTTTCAATGTCCAGGTATGTTTTCCCATTGTTTTCGTGGACTAGGTTGACGACTTCATAGTTTTCACTATCCCGGTCGATAGCTCCATAGTTTCCGATGTTAAGGTGAATTTGTCCATGGTTCCCGATATGAAAGTCAATGGCTCCATAGTTTCCGATAGTGTGGTGAGTTTTTCTAAGCTTTTCGATATCTAGGTCGTCGGCTCTATAGTTTACGATGTCTAGTTTGGCGACTATACGGTTTTCGATGCCTAGGTGGATGCCTTCGTATTTTTCAATATATATTCGACAATTTTATATTTCCCGATATTTAGGTAAACGGTGCAATGGTTTACGATATATTTCCTCATAGTTATCGATATCTAGATCTGCGCTTTAATAGTTTGCATTGACGAAACAGGTTCAGACGTTACAGAAAAAATATCACTGGACACCAATAACCATAAAGCTGTGGTCTTAGACATTGAATACCATGGAAACATCTCCTTGGACATTGCAAACCATTGACAGTATCCATGTCAACATGGAATCCATGAATGAAAAGAAGATAGTTTCAAAAATCATTTTTCCAAGTAAACAAGTGGAGCTTTTCAAAAAAAGGAATAGACAATGAAAATATCATCCCATTGCATAGGAATTTCCCAATCTTTCATTGGAAAATTCGATTTGCTGAATGGATAATCAAAATCGTCACCATTATTGCTTGTAAAAGGTTTCAACTCACATGAACATAACCGCACAGTTTTCGTCCGTCTACATAGAATAATTGGCTGTGTCGATTGCTTTTGGCACATAGAGAAAAGCACTCAACTTGAAACAAATCGTTTTAAAAATTTTCGTCGAAGACGAGGAATGTATTTTTTTTCTTAAGTAAATATTGTCACGCCTCTAAAAAATAAGCTAAATTAGAAAAAAAAATAATTGACAAAGTAAAAAAAGAACGCCAATTATTAAAAGGTCGCGACCGTAGTTTCCAATAATTTTCTATATTTGCATTATCAATAAAAAACTTCAAAATATTTAAAAAAATGAGATCGTTTTCTGAAGTTGATAAATATAGTGAATGAAATACGATTCCTATATAGTTGTCACGTCTCGCAAAAAGAAGTGAAATCAGTAAATATTAAAACTTCAAAAAGTAAAATAGGCACGCCAAGTATTAAAAGGTCGTGACCGTCGTTTTAAATGATTTTCTATATTCGCATTGTCAATAAATAAATTTTAAAAAATGTTTAACTGTGAAAAATATGAGATCTATTGTAACATATACAGTGAATGAATTACGTTTCCTGTAGGAATTCTGAATTTTGGAAATAAAAAAAAATGAGATCATTTTCTAACGTAGCCAAGTACAGTGAATGAATTAAGGTTCTTGTGGAATTCATTCGTGTACACTTTTAGCCTTAATCCCTCACTTATTCAGAAAAATTGTCCAGCAAACGTCACAGAGCAACAAAGGTTTCTCGAATGATTCTGCAATTATTAAGAGATTATCATCTGTTTTTATGCTAGCTCGGGTTATAAACTTAAAACAGTTTACGCGTACAAGTGCATGCATTGTATCTATACGATGAACTGCACAAATTCATTTTCAACATTACACACAAGCTTGGCGTGCATGGTTTTCAATCGGAAGCTCGGCGAAGGAATGCCTCATCCGTCCATATATTTGAAGAAAACTTGATGATCCTCTCATGTAATTGTTTTTTAATTTGCCATCCCTTTTCCATCCAACTATTTTATTGAGTAGTTCGACGTGAGATCCCGCGCTGTGTACACAAAGAAAAATATCTATTCTTGACTAGTTTGACTGATAAATTCATTACTCCAAATGTTTCGTATTCAACGCGTTTTCTTTTCTCAAATCAATGTTTACACAGCTTACTTCTTTGTTCATCCATTTCAATACTTGTGTAATTCATCCAATCATCTGCCCATTTGGTAAAAAAAAGAGTGTACGGACAAACGAGTGAAAGTGACGCGTGGATAAATTAAAATGCGTATGGGCATGAAAGAATGGCCGTATCTATCCGTACAAGATAAAGGCATATAAAGGGATTGATTGATTTCATTTCTTTATCCGTTCGTTTAATTGTTCAATTTTATCCACAAATTTCACCCATCTGTATTGTTTACCAAATCATTATATAACAGGGCCCCTCTTATTTTATTGGGGGATCGGTTTTTTTCACACTCGTTCATACAATTCTAATTAATTATTGTTTTCATAGTAAATTTGAACAATTGTCTCTTCCCGAGCTTCCGATTGAAAACCATGCACGCCAAGCTTGTGTGTAATGTTGAAAATGAATTTGTGCAGTTCATCGTATAGATACAATGCATGCACTTGTACGCGTAAACTGTTTTAAGTTTATAACCCGAGCTAGCATATAAACAGATGATAATCTCTTAATAATTGCAGAATCATTCGAGAAACCTTTGTTGCTCTGTGACGTTTGCTGGACAATTTTTCTGAATAAGTGAGGGATTAAGGCTAAAAGTGTACACGAATGAATTCCACAAGAACCTTAATTCATTCACTGTACTTGGCTACGTTAGAAAATGATCTCATTTTTTTTTATTTCCAAAATTCAGAATTCCTACAGGAAACGTAATTCATTCACTGTATATGTATATAATTAATTAGAATTGTATGAACGAGTGTGAAAAAAACCGATCCCCCAATAAAATAAGAGGGGCCCTGTTATATAATGATTTGGTAAACAATACAGATGGGTGAAATTTGTGGATAAAATTGAACAATTAAACGAACGGATAAAGAAATGAAATCAATCAATCCCTTTATATGCCTTTATCTTGTACGGATAGATACGGCCATTCTTTCATGCCCATACGCATTTTAATTTATCCACGCGTCACTTTCACTCGTTTGTCCGTACACTCTTTTTTTTACCAAATGGGCAGATGATTGGATGAATTACACAAGTATTGAAATGGATGAACAAAGAAGTAAGCTGTGTAAACATTGATTTGAGAAAAGAAAACGCGTTGAATACGAAACATTTGGAGTAATGAATTTATCAGTCAAACTAGTCAAGAATAGATATTTTTCTTTGTGTACACAGCGCGGGATCTCACGTCGAACTACTCAATAAAATAGTTGGATGGAAAAGGGATGGCAAATTAAAAAACAATTACATGAGAGGATCATCAAGTTTTCTTCAAATATATGGACGGATGAGGCATTCCTTCGCCGAGCTTCCGATTGAAAACCATGCACGCCAAGCTTGTGTGTAATGTTGAAAATGAATTTGTGCAGTTCATCGTATAGATACAATGCATGCACTTGTACGCGTAAACTGTTTGAAGTTTATAACCCGTGCTAGCATAAAAACAGATGATAATATCTTAATAATTGCAGAATCATTCGAGAAACCTTTGTTGCTCTGTGACGTTTGCTGGACAATTTTTCTGAATAAGTGAGGGATTAAGGCTAAAAGTGTACACGAATGAATTCCACAAGAACCTTAATTCATTCACTGTACTTGGCTACGTTAGAAAATGATCTCATTTTTTTTTATTTCCAAAATTCAGAATTCCTACAGGATAAAAGATAGAGTTAGGAAAGCGGCGATAGTAATGAGACAGGTGTGGGGGATCGGGAAAAGAAAATTCGGAAAGAACTGGGAGAGGAGGATGTGGCTTTACGACTCGCTGGTGTGGACGGTGATGGCATACGGGGTGGAAATATGGGGATGGGAGGAGTGGCAGGGAATGGAAAGGCTGCAAGATAGGTATATAAGGTGGACGATGGGCTTAGAATGGACAACACCAGGGTACATGGTAAGGGAGGAGACGAAGAGGGAGAAAATAAGGACAAGAGCGGCTAGGAGGGCATGGAAGTACGAGGAGAAATTAGAGGAGGGGAGGGGAAGCGAATTAGCGAGAATCTGTTGGGAAGAGACTAGAAGGAGAGAGCAAGGAAACAGGGAGCTATCGGGATGGGAAAAAAGAAGAAAGGAAAGCAGGGAAAGGGGGAGGGTGGAGGAAAGACAAAAAATGGAAAAATGGATGGAGAGAGACAGGGAAGAACAGAGAGAAGAAAGGGAAAGGAGGATAAGGGATTCGAAATACAACAGATGGTATAGAGAGATAAGAACAGAGGAAGTCCCAAAATACTTGAGGTCAGGTTGGGGGGAGGAAAGATACAGAAGGATAGGGAGATATAGATTGGGGAACGAAATGAGAGAGGGCCAGTATTGGAAGGGGGTAGAAGAGAAAAAATGCAGAATATGTGAGGAAGAGGAAGAAACATGGGAGCATGTATTAGATAGATGTGGTGGAGGGGAGGAGTCAGAGAGAGGAGTAGAAGAAAGAATTAGGGAGATTCTGGATCAAGAAGGAAAGGGGGAGGGATGGATGAAGAAGATGGAAGAAAGGAGGAGAGGGAGAAGCGAAGACCGAGGAGATGAAGGAAGAGGCACAGATGAATGAAAGAAGGAATGGAATGAAAGGGCGGAAACGGAAGTCGGAGACGGGGAGAGGGTGAGGGAGAGGGGGGAGTGAGAGGGGAGAGAGGGGGAGGAGAAGGAACACAAAGGCGGAAATAAAACGAATAGAGCAATAAGGATGTAAAGGGAAAAAATGTAAAAAGGTAGAAATAGATGGAATGGAAAATGGAAAGGTAGAAGGCGAATAAAGGCGATAGTAAAGTAAGATAGAAGTAAGACGACGCGTTAGATGTAAGGTAGAATAAGAAGGAATAGAATAAGAAAGAGGAAATGTGAAACAGGAGGATGTAACCCTTATGGGAGTCATTAAATCATTCAAACAAAACATTTTTATACTACATGTAACTTGGATAGTACATTTTTCAATGTCTTCAATATTTATGAATTTTTTTGAAATTTTTTTATTTTTCTCACACAGAATTTTTTCGATTGTTTTTTATTTTTGTTGAATTTTTTTGAACTTTTCAATTTTTCGTTTATTATTTTTATAGAATTTTTTTCCTGGTTCTAAATCTTTTTTCTATGTCATCCAGAAACAAGAGACCATCAATGTACTTGTCCCAACCTTTTTTTCCCTAGGGGAAGTTTATGGTTTGATATCACGCCTTTTTTCTCAAAAGTTCCTCATTTATGTTATGACGGTTATAGGATTTTAGTATAAATTTCTATGAATTATTTGCTTAGTACATTTTTATAGATTCCATTCTCATACGAACATTTTTTATGGGATAACCTTTTTCATGAAATTATCAGCAAATAAGGGACCATCAATGTACTTTTCCCAATCTTATTTTCCCTAGGTATGATGTTCGGCTTATAAAGTTGGTTTCCACCATAAAAGACCAATTTTTCGTAAAAATTGTAGTGAAAATATTTCATCACAAGTCTGCCCTTGAACTTTAGAGATTTTTTTCCTTATACTCTAATATGTTATGCCTATTAGGAACTCAACAGCATGGAGGAATCCGGGATAAGGCCCGCGAAAAGAATTTCGGTTTATAATGTTGGTTTCCACGTAAAAGACCAATTTTTCTTCAAAATTGTACTGAAAATATTTCGGCACTGGTTTGGTCTTGGACTTTGGTGATTCTTCTCCTTGTCTTCTAATATGTTTTGTCTATTGGGAATCCAAGAGCATGATGAAATGCGTGTTGTGGGCCATAATATGATTTTCGGCTTATAACGTTGGTTTCCACGAAATAAGATCTATTTTTCGTTAAAATTGTACTGGAAATATTTCGTCACAAGTCTGTCTTTGGACTTTGGCGATTTTTTTCCTTGTACTCTAATATGTTTTATCTATTTGGAACCCAAGAGCATGGAGAAAAGTGTGTTGCGGGCCGAGATATGATTTTCGGCCTATAACGTTGGTTTCCACGAAAAACAACAAATTTCTGGTGAACATTGTACAGAAAATATTCCGTCACAGGTCTGTCCATGGAGTTGGGCTATTTTTTTCTTCTACTCTAATTTTCTATGCTTATTGGGAACCCAAGAGAATGGTAGAAAGCGGATTGGGGGCCGAGATATGATTTTCGGTTTATAACGTTGGTTTCCACGAAAAAGGACCTATTTTTCGTCAAAATTGTACTGGAAATATTTCGGCATTGGTTTGTTCTTCGACGTTGGTGATTTTCCCCCTTATCTTCTAATATGTTTTGTGTAATAGGGACCCAAGAGAGTGAAGAAATGCGTCTCGTGGGGTGTAATATGATTTTCGGCTTATAACGTTGGTTTCCGCGACAAAAGATCTATTTTTCGTCAAAATTGTACTGAAAATATTTCGTCACCTGTCTGTCATTTCATCCAAAACGTGCCCTCAATGAAATATATTTCCAAAGTTTGCAAGTGGCCGCAGAGGTCCAATTATCCACAGTTTGATAGTTGCTGAAAAAAAGTACCCGAAAACTTCTAACATTTATTATGCCAGAACTCAAAGCAGCAAAAAAAACTAAGCGAACTTAATTCAACAAAGAAACAGAATTCAAAGACGTTTAAGGTACCTGCATTGGTTTTGGAGGAAAACCATTTCAGGACAATTCAGAAATTAATTTAGAAATTCGAAAACTCACAATGGAGTAGAAAAAGGAAAATTGAAGTATCTAGAAAAGCGGAAGACTTTTGTGATGAATCTTCTAGATTACATGATACGGTTGGAGTAAATGATTTGAATGATTGGCAAACATGCTGCAACACAGAAATATCAAAGTTTGGAAGTATTCGCTGTATATCGCTGTATTCGCAAAGATAAGGGGTATCAAGAGACTCGGCAGAGTCTCGGGACAAGTACATTGACAGCTCTGTCGTCTGCTGGCCCGAGACTCTCGCCGAGACTATACTTTCTCTGAATAAAACGATTCGCCGTGGTGGGGGTAAAATTGGCATGTGATTTTATTGAATTATGAAGCTCAGGAGCCATTTAGCAACTTGAAAATTGAAGTTTAAGCCAATTGAGTAATTCTCTTTCGATTCCGCCCTAAATCAGCATGATCGGTGTTGTAATTGCTGAAAAAAAACTTTGCACGGGCTCAAGATTATGCAAAAGTTACCAACACATTCAAGAATTTATCCGTCTGTATTTATAAACACCATCAAAGGCACTTTGATGCTCTCGAGTTTCTGATTCGTTGGATCTGACGACATCCATTTTTAGACGTTGTGATTGGTTGTTGAAATTAGTTGTTGATGATTGGAAATCTGACGTCAACTTCAGAACGTAGCACACGGCGCAGCACAGCTGGTAGCAGCAGTCATAAATTCGACCGATATACATATATATATGTACAAACCAAGTGTCAGTTTTTGATCGTATGAACAGAGTTTCGACATTACGAAGTGCGTGCGGGATCAATAAAAAAATAATTTTCGTCATCTAAAGAAGTGCATATTACTATTTATTTTGTTATTTGTGATATATTAAACCGGTATCAAAGCGGCCGCGTAAATGTAGTCTGTGATGTGTGTGTGAAAAAGAATATAAAAAATGCGCGATACATATATGTCAATAACGAAACTTTTCAAGATTTCATTATTTCGTTCGATTGGAAATAAGTGTTAACTGAAATAATCCTTCAATTAAACCAGAGTACGAGAAATATTGTCCAGTGCGAATAAATTGTCAGTGGCGTGGTTGTATATCATGTGTACATAGGTTATATATACGAATAAATAGAACAAAAATACACGCAACTGTTAGAATGATATTAGAAACTTTAATTGAATAAATATTTTCTAATTTATTTCTTGTGTCGTCATTATTTTTAAACATCCCCATATTTTGCTTGATATTCAGTTTGGCTCTGCCCTCTCCGATCCTTGTTTTCACCCGCTCAGTTTGCAGCGGATCGATTCATATTATTAATTCGTTCCCTAATATGTGCTGTAACGTAATATTTTCCCCGATGGGTACGATCACGTCCCTTCTCAGCTCACCCGTCTCGTCCTCTCGCACCACTCTCCGGCCATGAGAGTGAATTGGGCGCCAGGTACGAAGTACCGCCGATTACTCGACTTTTGATTCATTCACTCTCAACGATGGTAACGTCAAATAATATAATTTACGACACAGAGGGAACGAGAGACACGCGTGACTGAGGACGGTCCGGCTACTCAGCTCATCTGAGATACTGAAAGGTAGAGGGGGGGATCCTTGGGGAAAAGGTAGCAATCCGCAACGCAAAAAAAAATAAGCCAAGACAAAGCAGAATTCGGGACATATTTCAAGCTTTATTCACAGTGACCGAATAAGTTCGAATACAGCAAAAGGGATAAATTATAACCGGGTTGGACTCGATACAAACTAAAGTTTGAGGGAAATTAATTCGGGGGGCATCAGATCGCAAAACGTTGACTGCTCGCGCCGTAACGAGGGACTTCGCGCGGGGCGCGCCCGAATTCACCGAGTAATAACGTGGTTAACGATTCGCCTCGTGGTCTCCCGGGTGCCGTAGGTAATCGACAACCGATGCTCTGGCGTGCAGGTAAAAGGTAATCAGCCGTCCGCCAGGCGGAGGCTCTAGGTAAAAGGTAAAAGGTAAGCAACGCCAGAACAGCCGGCGCCCTAGGTAATCCAAGGTAAAAGGTAATTGGCACCCGTTCGATCGCGAGAAATCCGGCGATACGCGACGAAAGGTAACCGAAGGTAACAGCGGGACGAACTTCGGCCAAGCGCGAGGTAACGCCGAAGTTCCCGCGCGTTCAGTGGAGGTAATACGAGCTGACGCGAATAAAGAATGCGATAAAATAGGGATAATGAGCGTCGGATTAATATTGGCGAAGATAACAGAGATGATGCAATAATACGTGGTAATAATGCTCGCAGAAAAAGGTAACAGAAAAGACGGTAAGCGTCACACGAAATAGAAAAAGAACAATATAGGCGAAGGTAAAAATAACGGTTGAAAAAGATTCGATACGAAAGACAAAATATAACGCCGTATAAACGATGCTCGCCAGCGCGAGCGAGAGAGACAGAGCGCAAACAAACGCGAGGTAACGTGCTCGCTAGAACCTCGGCGCGTGCAGGGAGAGAGAGAGAGAGAGAGGCGTCGTCGCGGGGAATATTCCAGCGCGTACGACGCAATTTCACAAAGACTCGAATTCTATGATTGACTCTACTTAACGCGAAACTTTAAAGAAATAACTGAGACCAAATTAATAACGAAAAACTGATCAAGCTAAGCCCTTCAAAACGACAATATCAAAAGACGGGAAACACGGGAAGTATCGGCCGCAATCTCGCTCGATACTTCGCCCTCGTGCCCCACTAAAACGCAACATAAACTACACAAACCGGAACTATATTCCGAAATAACAAGAGAAAAGAAAAGGGCTCGACTAGATCAGTGAATTCGGTGGAGATAACGAGTTGGACTTACCGAGGAACGCTCGCTGCACAAAGGGGTGGTCGTTGGACTCGACTCGACGCTGACTCACCGGAATGATGTTCGGAACTCGACTAATTGTGCGTGCGAGCGGTCCTCGCGATTCGGCGTTGTCCCCACCACCGGGCCCCGGTACAGCAGCGCTCTCACGCTGGGCGCGAGCCCGAGCGCGGACTCTTGGTTCGCGCTTTCGCGCGGGATTTTCAAATGAGGAGCGCGCAATGAACGTAATTGTGGTTACGCCTTTTGCCTGAACGGATTAATAACAACTCACCTCTTGTCCTCACCTTCCTCGCTCACTCGGAACACTCCTCTCGACTTGATAGCCGTGATCCGGGTGTCTTTCCTCTTGGGGATCCGGCGGGCAGCTCCGGAAGGACGAGGGGAGGCCTCCCTCACGACTCCGGACGTCTCGGAGACGTGGTGGGCCCACAAAATAAACCACCAGGTACAACAGCACCTCGCCTCCAGAAAAACTCCCCCAGATCCCACCTGACGAGGCGCCGGTTCACACGGACTGTGACACCCGAATCCACGGTAGTGCGGGCGGTGCAACTCTGGGTTGCTACAGCGGGAAAGACACGGGCGGCGTTCAAAATATGGCCTATGCCAGCGTGCTCTTTCGGCCGCCCGCAAGTCGAGAATGTTATTCGATGCTCGGTGACGGTGTGAGAGGGTGATCCTTATGAGCGAGATCGGCTCAGACAATCGGCAAGCCTCAAGCAAACAAATACTGGTGAGAGGGGGGGGGGGGACCCCGGCGGGTGGCAACCCCAAATCACTCCACTATCAAACGAAGCTGTCAAAATACACGTCATTAGAACTTAAAAAAGGCGAACTAAAATTCTCTCTCCCTCTTCTTTGCACGCGGAGGTAACAGAAGGTAAAACAGGTAAATTTCGCTAGCAAGGTAATACACGGGTTAATCACTAATACTTAAAGATACGTGACGCTGAATCTTGTTCCGAACATCGCCAGTGAGTCGAGGGGCGTCCCAAAATGGACCGTAAACCCGGTCCACTTGTCGACACAGATCGTACGAGTGGCGGGGCAGAAATGTCACGTCATAGTGCCTAATATGATTTTCTACTCCTTCATGATGATTGTGGTAACATGATTCGAGAGGTCTCTAACCATGATCTTGAATTGCACATTTTGTAAATCAGATTTTTAAAAAAAAATCTGGTCTTGGTATAGTGTGTAGTTATTCTTTTCCCATTAGGTCTGTCGAGTGATAAATTTGGAAACTTTTCCAGAAAGCCTTTGGATGCTTTTTTTGCTGATAATATGAAAAGTCGTATCTTAGGAATGCGGTATGCAAACACAAATTTTGATAACAAAACTTATAGAATGACATGTATGTGAGTATTTCCACTTTGCAAACTACAAATATGGAATTATTATAAAAAAAATTCATTCCGATAAGTCTACTGTTGCTCAGTTTTGGATGCGATCAAATATGATGCCTACCAACATCCCCAGAAACTTACAGAATTGCTGAATGCAATGTGCGCTATGTCATTTTAATGTTACATCATGACTTTTGACAACTTTTCATTATAATGCTGTAGATTCGGATCATTAAAATACTGCAAAAATCTGCAAACTATACAATTTAAATACTGTGCCATTCATTTTACATTTTGACTCTAACTGTAACATCTATATGAAGTAAAAAATTGATTATAAAAGTCTTCAGTTGCTCATTTATGGATAGATTTGAAATTGCTGTCTTCGAAGCTCATTGCGCAGATACATTGAACCGCAGCAGATACCTGCGAACTCTGAAATTTCTGTGGATAAATATATATGCGACGGATCACCCCTTATCTTTGATTATGGTAATATGTAATGGAACTTGGTTCGGCAAGTTTTTAAGTGTTAATTTTCAAATAGTATTGAAGTTTGTATGACTGATATACAGCGAATACTTCGAAACTTTGATATTTCTGTGTTGCAGCATGTGTGCCAATCATTCAAATCATTTCCTCCATCCGTATCATGTAATCTAGAAAATTCATCACAAAAGTCTTCCGCATTTCTAGATACTTCAATTTTCCTTTTTCTACTCCATTGTGAGTTTTCGAATTTCTAAATTAATTTCTGAATTGTCCTGAAATGGTTTTTCTCCAAAACTAATGCAGGTACCTTAAACGTCTTTGAATTCTGTTGCTTTGTTGAACTAAGTTCGCTTAGTTTTTTTTGCTGTTTTGAGTTCTGGCATAATAAATGTTAGAAGTTTTCGGGTACTTTTTTTCAGCAACTATCAAACTGTGGATAATTAGAACTCAGCGGCCACTTACAAACTTTGGAAATATATTTCATGGAGGGCACGTTTTGGATGAAATGAAATCTCTAGATTCAGAATGCAAAAGCGACATTTAAAGTGGGCAAATCTGTTGGATTTTTCGTGTCTTGAATTTGATCTATCTTTCATTTGAATTTTGAAGAAAAGGGATAAATAAAATCTATTCTATTAAGGCAATCTTTACGTCAGTTCTTTCTTGGTATGAAGACTTGGAAAAAATCGCCAAAGGCCAAGGACAGACAGGTGACGAAATATTTTCAGTACAATTTTGACGAAAAATAGATCTTTTGTCGCGGAAACCAACGTTATAAGCCGAAAATCATATTACAGCCCACGAGACGCATTTCTTCACTCTCTTGGGTTCCTATTACACAAAACATATTAGAAGATAAGGGGGAAAATCACCAACGTGGAAGAAGAAACCAGTGCCGAAATATTTCCAGTACAATTTTGACGAAAAATAGGTCCTTTTTCGTGGAAACCAACGTTATAAGCCGAAAATCATATCTCGGCCCCCAACCCGCTTTCTACCATTCTCTTGGGTTCCTAATAAGCATAGCATATTAGAGTAGAAGAAAAAAAATAGCTAAAGTCCAAAGACAGACCTGTGACGAAATATTTCCAGTACAATTTTGACGAAAAATAGATCTTATTTCGTGGAAACCAACGTTATAAGCCGAAAATCATATTATGGCCCACAACACGTATTTCTTCATGCTCTTGGATTCTCAATAGACAAAACATATTAGAAGACAAGGAGAAAAATCACCAAAGTCCAAGACCAAACCAGTGCCGAAATATTTTCAGTACAATTTTGAAGAAAAATCGGTCTTTTTTCAGGGAAACCAACGTTATAAGCCGAAAATCATATTATGGCCCACAACACACATTTCTTCATGCTCTTGGATTCCCAATAGACAAAACATATTAGAAGACAAGGAGAAAAATCACCAAAGTCCAAGACCAAACCAGTGCCGAAATATTTTCAGTACAATTTTGAAGAAAAAATGGTCTTTTACGTGGAAACAAACATTATAAACCGAAATTCATTTCGCAGGCCTCATCCCGGATTCCTCCATGCTGTTAAGTTCCTAATAGGCATAACATATTAGAGTATAAGGAAAAAAATCGCCAAAGTTCAAGAGCAGACTTGTGATGAAATATTTTCACTACAATTTTTACGAGAAATTGGTCTTTTATGGTGGAAACCAACTTTATAATCCGGGGAGAGTACGATTTCCGAGGCGCCAAGATTTGACGATTGATTCGTTATATTTCGACCATTCTAAAACGAATTACAAGAATAAAATTTTTGCGTATTCGGCTTCCTTAAGGAGTTATGACCATTTGAAGTTGAAAAAAAGTGTTTTTTTGGCTATTGATGATAAATTTCTAACGCACGCGAATACGTGAGGGTATTAATATCTTGCGTTGAAATGATTTTTCGATGAATAAAATAGTATTTTTAATAGTGTTTCAATGCCATATTAAAACATTGCGCCTTGATTTTCAAAATGTGTGCGCTAAATTGCAGACTATTAGTGTAACCCGGAAAACACCACGTGGAGGTTGTCTTGTGTTGTTTACCATCTCCTGTTTCAATTTACGTTCATTTGTTTATTTGGCAGTATAAGCGAACATTGTTACAAAATATAACTTCAATTCATTGGGGAAAGTACGATTTCGGATGGGCCAAGATTTAACGATTGATTCCGCACACACGCATCGAAAGTGCTTCAAACCCACCCAACGATTCCGTGCACACATCGCAGGTGCTTCAAACCCGCTCAACGATTCCGCACACACATCGAAGGTGCTTCAAACGTACCCAACGATTCCGCACACACATCATAGGTGTTCCAAGCTCGCCCAACTATTCCGTACACACACCGAAGGTGCTTTAAACCCACCCAACGATTCCGCACACACATCAAAGATGTGTCGAATGGAGAAATGAATTTCAACATTTTTATAAATGACAAAAAAACGCGCCTCAACGTTACAAACCCTATTGAGTGATATTCCGGACCCAGCCAAAAATCAAAAACAGTATTTCTAACGAGTTTTCGACAAATTTTCAAAGGATTGCGATTCGATGAATTGTGATTTGACGAATTGTTTTCGACGAATTTTCCCCAAATCACCGTTCCACCCCCTTAAATTTTTTTATTTTTTTTAATTTTGATTTTCATTTTACTGCAAGATAGTATCATTTCCGATAAAAAAAAGGGCGCTACATGGTCCAAATTAGGGAGCATACACATCATAATGATACTTCAACTTTCAACCCCCCGTTTCACCCCCTTAAAGGCAAAATTTCGATTTTTTTTACTTTTGAAAAACATCTTATTTTGGGCTAATTATGAAGACTGCATGGTCAAAACTTGGCGCCTCGGAAATCGTACTCTTGCCTATAATCCGAACATCATACCTAGGGAAAATAAGATTGGGAAAAGTACATTGATGGTCCCTTATTTACTGATAATTTCATGAAAAAGATTATCCCATAAAAAATGTTCGTATGAGAATGGAATCTATAAAAATGTACTAAGCAAATAATTCATAGAAATGTATACTAAAATCCTATAACCGTCATAACATAAATGAGGAACTTTTAAGAAAAAAGGCGTGATATCAAACCATAAACTTCCCCTAGGGAAAAAAAGGTTGGGACAAGTACATTGATGGTCTCTTGTTTCTGGATGACATAGAAAAAAGATTTAGAACCAGGAAAAAAATTCTATAGAAACAATAAACGAAAAATTGAAAAGTTCAAAAAAATTCAACACAAATAAAAAAACAATCGAAAAAATTCTGTAAAGAAAAATAAAAAAATTTCAAAAAAATTCATAATCATTGAAGACATTGAAAAATGTACTATCCAAGATACATGTAGTATAAAAATGTATGATATCAATTGGAGGCCAAGTTTTTATTGATAATTTGGAATATTTATCCAACAAATTGGAAAGTTTAATGAAATTCATGATAATTATTTTCACGAAAAAAGTTAATGAAAAAAAAGTCATAACGGAAGTTACGTGCAGTACTAAAATGTATTATATCAATTCGAGGTCAAGTATTTATCAGTTATTCGAAATATAATCTCCGGCGACAAATGAGCGTTGAGAATCCTTGTCGGGCTCACAACGTTTTATCAAAATTACTAAAAAATTAATGAAAATAAAATCATTAAAAAATCACATGAAAGTCATTCGTTACTTCAACAAGGTACACACTTTAAAGAATCGATTCCCCTCCGACTTTCAGGATCCCCTGGTATTATTCACAACATTCAACTTCGATTGGATCGGTACAAATTATGTTCAAATACGTCTTAAACGTACTTGTCCGGCCCATCACTTTTTATTCAAATTGCTCATTCGAAAACAAATCAGGGCTGTTCTATAATGACAAATATAATAAAATGGATAAAAATAAAAATAATATCTCCAAGTAATTTGAACTTGATTGTTCGCAAGTTCGTATAGCAATATCCACTTCTTATTTTCTTCAGTGAACACATACCATTCGGTAAGAACCAATGAAAATGAGAAATAAACAGGCGCATTACTAGAAATTTTCAAACCTACTCAGCCATGCAATGTTTTTTTTTCTATAGTCACGTACACATTTTGATAAATATCACTAGTCGAGTACGACACGTGGATTCCTGGAATTTGTAGAAAAATGATTTTGTTGTGAATTATGACTCCATATAATATAAATAGATTAATCAACTTCATCTTTCATTTTCGTTTCATTTTGACAAGAGCGATTCGAAGGAAAATTATTTTCTCGGGAATTACTGTTCCTTAATATTAACACATGCATTAACTTCGTTTTTGATTTGTTTTCGAATGAGCAATTTGAATAAAAAGTGATGGGCCGGACAAGTACGTTTAAGACGTATTTGAACATAATTTGTACCGATCCAATCGAAGTTGAATGTTGTGAATAATACCAGGGGATCCTGAAAGTCGGAGGGGAATCGATTCTTTAAAGTGTGTACCTTGTTGAAGTAACGAATGACTTTCATGTGATTTTTTAATGATTTTATTTTCATTAATTTTTTAGTAATTTTGATAAAACGTTGTGAGCCCGACAAGGATTCTCAACGCTCATTTGTCGCCGGAGATTATATTTCGAATAACTGATAAATACTTGACCTCGAATTGATATAATACATTTTAGTACTGCACGTAACTTCCGTTATGACTTTTTTTTCATTAACTTTTTTCGTGAAAATAATTATCATGAATTTCATTAAACTTTCCAATTTGTTGGATAAATATTCCAAATTATCAATAAAAACTTGGCCTCCAATTGATATCATACATTTTTATACTACATGTATCTTGGATAGTACATTTTTCAATGTCTTCAATGATTATGAATTTTTTTGAAATTTTTTTATTTTTCTTTACAGAATTTTTTCGGTTGTTTTTTTATTTGTGTTGAATTTTTTTGAACTTTTCAATTTTTCGTTTATTGTTTCTATAGAATTTTTTTCCTGGTTCTAAATCTTTTTTCTATGTCATCCAGAAACAAGAGACCATCAATGTACTTGTCCCAACCTTTTTTTCCCTAGGGTATACATTTATCCACAGAACTTTCAGAGTTCGCAGTTATCTGCTGCGGTTCAATGTATCTGCGCAATGAGCTTCGAAGACAGCAATTTCAAATCTATCCATAAATGAGCAACTGAAGACTTTTATAATCAATTTTTTACTTCATATAGATGTTACAGTCAGAGTCAAAATGTAAAATGAATGGCACAGTATTTAAATTGTATAGTTTGCAGATTTTTGCAGTATTTTAATGATCTGAATCTACACCATTATAATGAAAAGTTGCCAAAAGTCATGATGTTACATTAAAATGACATATCGCACATTGCATTCAGCAATTCAGTAAGTTTCTGGGGATGTTGGTAGACATCATATTTGATCGCATCCAAAACTGAGCAACAGTAGACTTATTGGAATGAATTTTTTTTATAATGATTCCATATTTGTAGTTTGCAAAGTGGAAATACTCAACATACATGTCATTCTACAAGTTTTTTTATCAAAACTTGTGTTTGCATACCTCATTCGTAAAATACGACTTTTCATATCATTAGCAAAAAAAGCATCCAAAGGCTTTCTGGAAAAGTTTCCAAATTTATCACTCGACAGACCTAATGGGAAAAGAATAACTACACACTATACCAAGACCAGATTTTTTTTTGAAAATCTGCTTCACAAAATGTGCAATTCAAGATCATGGTTAGAAACCTCTCGAATCATGTTACTACAATCATCATGAAGGAGTAGAAAATCATAGAACACATATTAGGGAACGAATTAATAATATGAATCGATCCGCTGCAAACTGAGCGGGTGAAAACAAGGATCGGAGAGGGCAGAGCCAAACTGAATATCAAGCAAAATATGGGGATGTTTAAAAATAATGACGACACAACCAATAAATTAGAAAACATTTATTCAATTAAAGTTTCTAATATCATTCCAACAGTTGCGTGTATTTTTGTTCTATTTATTCGTATATATAACCTATACACATGATATATAACGACGCCACTGACAATATATTCGCACTGAACAATATTTCTCGTACTCTGGTTTAATTGCAGGATAATTTCAGTTAACACTTATTTCCAATCGAACGAAATAATGAAATCTTGAAAAGTTTCGTTGACATACATGCATCGCGCATTTTTTATATTCTTTTTCACACACACATCACAGACTACATTTACGCGGCCGCTTTGATACCAGTTTAATATATCACAAATAACAAAATAAATAGTAATATGCACTTCTTTAGATGACGAAAATTATTTTTTTATTGATCCCGCACGCACTTCGTAATGTCGAAACTCTGTTCACACGATCAAAAACTAACACATGGTTTGTACATATATATATGTATATCGGTCGAATTTATGACTGCTGTTACCAGCTGTGCTGCGCCGTGTGCTACGTTCTGAAGTTGACGTCAGATTTCCAATCATCAACAACTAATTTCAACAACCAATCACAACGTCTAAAAATGGATGTCGTCAGATCCAACGAATCAGAAACTCGAGAGCATCAAAGGGCCTTTGATGGTGTTTATAAATACAGACGCATAAATTCTTGAATTTGTTGGTAACTTTTGCGTAATCTTGAGCCCGTGCAAAGTTTTTTCTCAGCAATTACAACACCTATCATGCTGATTTAGGGCGGAATCGAAAGAGAATTACTCAATTGGCTTAAACTTCAATTTTCAAGTTGCTAAATGGCTCCTGAGCTTCGTAATTCAATAAAATCACATGCCAATTTTACCCCCATCACGGCGAATTGTTTTATTCAGAGAAAGTATAGTCTCGGCGAGAGTCTCGGGCCAGCAGACGACAGGGCTGTTAATGTACTTGTCCCGAGATTCTACCGAGTCTCTTGATATGACTAGCTTGCATGTGATTTTTTTGGATTTAAAAGCTTCTTAGAACAATTCCATAATGTTGAAATTTGGAGTTACTCATAAATTACTTGTCCTTCGTTTGATATCATAAATTTTAGTGCTGCACGTAACTCAAGTGGTAACTTTTTTCAATTCATTAGAAAATACTTGGCCTCGAATTGATATAATAAATTTTAATGCTGCACGTAAATTAGATGGAATTTTTTTCAATTGATTTAGCTGTTCGAATCAAATAAGAAGAATGAGGCATCGGTTTCCAAAATGATTTCAAGCGCGATTTTTCGGTTTTTTATTTTTTACTTGTTATTAGATTCTTTTGACACTTTAAAAAATAGATACAGATTAGTTTTTTTACAGATAATGTTTTTTCAAGATTTGTGAAAATTTTTTCGAATTGTTCTGTATTTTTGTTTATAAAATAATTTTTTTGACAATTTAAAAAGAAAATTTTTTAAAAGTTTTTTTTATGGATGGAATTATCAGCAAACGAGGGACCATCAATGTACTTGTCCCAACCTTTTTTTTCCTAGGGGAAGTTTATGGTTTGATATCACGTCTTTTTTCTCAAAAATTCCTTATTTATGTTCAGTTGACTATAGGATTTTAGTTGGAATTTCTATGGATTATTTATGATTTTCGGCTTATAAGGCTGGCTTCCACGAAAAAGGACCTATTTTGCGTCAAAATTTCACTGGAAATATTTCGTCACAGGTCTGTTCTTCGACATTAGCGCTATTTTTTCTTGCACCCTTATATGTTTTGTCAATTAGGAACCAAAGAGCACGGTGAAAAGCGGGTTGGAGGCCGAGATGTGATTTTCGGCTTATAACGTTGGTTTCTACGAAAATACCTATTTTTCGTCCAAATTGTACTGAAAATATTTCGTCACAGGTCTGTCCTTGGACTTTGGCAGTTTTTTTCTTCGTACTCTAATGTTTTGTCAATTAGGAACCAAAGAGCACGGTCCAAAGCGGGTTGGAGGCCGGGATATGATTTTCGGCTTATACCGTTGGTTTCCACGAAAAAAGACCTAAAGTTCGTCAAAATTGTACTGGAAATATTTCGATACAGATCTGTTCTTGGGCTTTAGCGATTTTTCCCCTTGTCTTCTAATATGTTTTGTCCATTGGAAACTC
The DNA here is from genome assembly GCF_019457755.1 of Venturia canescens. Lineage (NCBI taxonomy): Eukaryota > Metazoa > Arthropoda > Insecta > Hymenoptera > Ichneumonidae > Venturia > Venturia canescens. The sequence continues at coordinate 27,919,213 of NC_057422.1, forward strand.
AAGAGCATGCAGCAATGCGTGTTGTGGGCTGAGATGTGATTTCCGGCTTATAACGTTAGAAAAAAGAAAGGAGAATAGGAAAGACAGATCAAATTCAAGACACAACAAATCCAACAGAATTCGCCATTTTTAAATGTCGCTTTTGCATTCTGAATCTAGACGTTTTCGTGTCATCCAAAACATGCCCCCGATGAAATATATTTTCAAAGTTTGCAAGTGGCCGCTGAGATCCAATTATCTACAGTTTGATAATTGCAGAAAAAAGGCACCCGAAAACATTTATTGTGTTAGAACTCAAAGAAGCAAAAAAAACTGAGCGTACTTAATTCTACAGAGCGACGGAAATCAAAGACGATTAAGGTACCTGCATTGGTTGTGGAGGGAAACATTTCATTTCAGGATAATTTAGAAATAAATTAGGAAATTAAGAAATTCAGCATGGGTTTTAGAAAAAGGAAAATTAAGTTGAATAGTAAAGCTGAGAACTATTGTGATGAATTTTTGAAATTACATGTTACGGTTGGAGTAAAAAATTAAAATGATTGGCACACATGCTGCGACACAAAAATATCAAAGTTTGAAGTTATTCGCTCCATACCGCAGTAATACAAACTTCAATACTATTTGAAAAGAAACACTTTAAAACTTGCTGAACAAAATTCCATTCCATATTACTATAATCAAAGATAGGGGATGATACTAGCACATATACTTATCCACAGAAATTTCAAAGTTTGCAGGTATCTGCTGCGATTCAATGTATCTGCGCAATTAGTTTGGAAGACAGCAATTTCAAATCCATCCATAAATGAGCAACTGAAGACGTTTCTAATGAATTTTTCACTTCATATTTATGTTACGGTAAGAGTCAAAAAGTAAAATGAATGGCACAGTATATAAATTTTATAGTTTGCAGATTTTTGCTGTATTTCAGTGATCCAAATATATAGTATTATAGTGAAAGGGTGTTAGAAGTCATGATGTTACATTAAAATGACATAGCGCACATAACATTCAGAAATTCTGTAGGTTTCCATGATGTTGGCAGGCATTATACTCAATCGCATTCAAAACTGAGCAACTGTAGACTTATCGTAATGAATGTTTTCACCAATAATTCCACATTTGCAGTTTGCAGAATAGGAATACTCAACATACACGTTATTTCATAAGTATTGTTGTCAAAATTGTCAAAAAGCATCTAAAGACTTTTTGGAACAAGTTTCAAAATTTATTACTCGACAGGCCAGGTGGAAAATGTATAACTACACTTATATCAACACCAGAAACTGTTTTAAGAATCTGATATACAAAATGTGCGAATAATGATCATAGTCGGAAACCACTTGAATCAGGTTACCACAACCAGCATGAAGAAATGGTAGAAAATTAAAGCACACATATTAGGCAACCAATTAATAATATGTATCGATCCGCTGCAAACCGATCTAGTCAAAACAAGGATCGGAAAGGGCAGAGCCAGACTCAATAGGAAGCAAAATATGGGAATATTCAAAAATAATGATGACACAAAAAATAAATTAGAAAACATTCATTCGATTGGAGTTTCTCACATTATATATACTAACAGTTCCGTGTGTTCTTGTTTTATTAATTATCAACCATAATATTTCAGATCGCAAAAAGAAAATTTGACGTTATAAGTTGACGAACATTTTTTCTTACAACTTCCAGATCTATTTTTGATAAACTGATTTGCCTTATTTATATTATTCACTAACTATGCGAACGTATGTTACATATGTCCCGCACTTCGTAACGTCAAACCCCGGCCGGTTCGTTACCACACAGCTATCAAAGGGAACTCGTATATATAACCGACATAATTACACATGATATATAATCACGCAACTGACGATATATTTACACTGAACAATATTCCGCGCACTCTGGTTTAATTGAAAGATTATCTCAGTTGACACTTATTTCCAATCGAATGAAATAATGAAATCTTGAAAAGTTTCGTTGACATATGCATCGCGCATTTTTTATATTTTTTATTTGCACACACAGATCACAGTCTACATTTACGCGGCCGCTTTTATACCGGTTTAGTATACCACAAGTTTTAACAAAATATACATTAACCAATTTTCACTAACCATTTTCATTTATTAATTAGAGTCCGCACACAACAGCACTTTGGGGATCATAACCTCACCTGTCAAAATGACGTTCAGTACGAAAACAAGTCTCGGGTGGTTTCGGATGTGCGTATCGATGTATTGATATTGTTACGTCCAGAAGGGACGAACGTAATTGGGAAATTTACTTGGTTTTCGCTGCCACCAACCTACACAAAGTGTAGGATTTTTGAAATGTGAAATATTTAGTAGATATTTTGTTCGGTCTAAACGAAATTAAAATAATTGGATAATTATGGGAATAACCGAAATATTGCAATATTGAAGTGATGAAGTAATCGAAATAATTTAAGAGATAACGAAAGGGTGCCTATATGGTCCCGTACGGGCCCCGAAGCAGGAGATTGGGTCGCTCAAATAATTATTAACCTTTTAAGCGGCAGAACCAATTCGCCTCATAGTGCCCAAAATGCGGGAAAAAAAAGTATTCAGATTGTTACGAAATTTAGTACTCGGAGGTTTTTGGGGTCGCTGATTACGAATCCGCTCTCAAAATTTCGAAATTCAAAGTGGCGGATTCAATATGGCGGCCGAAAATACAAAATTCGTTTGAATCGGATAAAAATTGGTACTCGGGGGTTTTTGGGGTCATCGATTACGAATCCGCCCTCGAAATTTCAAAATTCAAAATGGCGGATCCAATATGGCGGACGAAAATGAAAAATTCATTTGAATCGGATAAAAATTGGTAGTCGGGGGTTTTCGGGGTCGCTGATTACGAATCCGCCCTCAAAATTTATAATTCGAAAACAATATCTCATATGCCGACCATGCACGGGGCAATTTTTAATAGTATTTGTGTTACATTTATTCACATATAAAACTTGAAAAACTCAGGGTTAATATAAAATCAATATGAAGAGAAAGGTGCCATTGCAAAAATTTTACATGATCAATTCATATGTGTCATAGAGAATCTTCTATTTTCAATTTATATACTCCGTAATCAGCGACCCCGAAGAATACTAAATTTCGACCGATTCAAATGAATTTTCGGATTTTTGACCACCATATTGGATCCGCCATTTTGAATTTCGAAATTTCGAGGGCGGATTCGTAATCAGCGATCCCGAAAACCCCTGAATGCCAATGCCTATCCGATTCGAATGAATTTTTGCATTTTCGGCTGCCATATTGGATCCGCCATTTTGAATTTCGAAATTTTGAGGGCGGATTCGTAATCAGCGACCCTAAAAACCCCCGAGTACCAATTTTTATCCGATTAAAATGAATTTTTAATTTTCGGCCGCCATATTGGATCCGCCATTTTGAATTTCAAAATTTTGAGAGCGGATTCGTAATCAGCGACCCCGAAAACCCCCGAGTACCAATTTTTATCCGATTCGAATGAATTTTTGCATTTTCGGCCGCCATATTGGATCCGCCATTTCGAATTTCGAAATTTTGAGAGCGGATTCGTAATCAGCGACCCCAGAAACCCCCGAGTATCAAATTTGGTGATAATTGATTGACTTAATCACGAGATAATCGATGTGCGCCATATGGCGTCATTGCCGCTTTGGGCCTAGAAAAAATGTGCGCCATATGGCGTCATTGCCGCTTAAAAGGTTAACCGGGAAATCAGATTTATTGACATGGAAATAGAAGGTGTGACGAGAACAGAAATAGATGTGAAAAGTATGCGAAAAGGAAAGATACAAAAAGGTTTATATCACACGAACGGGAACAATTCTCCCATTCCGCTCCGCACACAATAACCGCGCCTTCGTTTGACGCGCGGTTCACACACACGCACAGAATTAACTTGGTTTTATGAAGAATAACAAATTGAGAAATAAACTTAAGAAAAGGGTGCACGCAAAAGTCTGCAAGACTCGGCAAAAGAACGTCCGTGAGGCAAGGGGCAGTGTGTTGCTCACTTCGCGTTTGTTAACGGAAAACAGCCTTATGGTTCTCTGTGCGGTTCACCAATCTTTCAGGATTTACTACCCCGCCGCGAGCTTGCTGAATTACGGAGTTATCCACGTGGACGACCGAGAGTCACTTAAGAGCAAACGGAACTAATGTACAAAAATCCTCGCCACGGCGACGAGAGCTCGCAAGCGATCGTCGTGACGGGGTTTTCAGCATCTCAGCACTTTAGTCGTTCCCATGGATAGGTCCCTCGAACTCGCGATCAGGCGATGCTGATCGGGCGGATTCCGAGGGCTTCCGGCCAGCGGCGACACGAGGCAACGCACATAGGTCGCACTCAAGGACGCTCCGTTGTCAAGTCGCGCAGTTGTCGGAGGAGGCCGTCAGTAGTAAGTCTATGCGGGTTCTGGCTCAAATGGGGGCGAGGGGTAAGCGGTGCGAGGGGGGAAGCCCCGCTACGTCATCCCCCGCGCCGTAGTCCAGAACCTATATAGCTATACTACTGTAGGCCCTATATCGGTGGAGGGGAGGGGGGAAGGACCCATGACGAAGGGTCTGCAGGTCCGGAGGAGGAGAGAGAGGGAGATAGCTAGATGGGGTAAATGGTGAGAATGAGAGAGAGAGATGAATGTTTCCGAAAGGAAATAGCATGCAAGTGAGAGAGAGAGAGAGAGAGAGACGAGTGTTGAATGAAATAAACTTACACGTTTAGGTTAAATTTATCATATATTATACGAAAGAAATATACAAATTTAAAATAAAATGTGTGTGTGTGTGTGTGTGTGTGTGTGTGTGTGTGTGTGTGTGTGTGTGTGTGTGTGTGTGTGTGTGTGTGTGTGTGTGTGTGTGTGTGTGTGTGTGTGTGTGTGTGTGTGTGTGTGTGTGTGTGTGTGTGTGTGTGTGTGTGTGTGTGTGTGTGTGTGTGTGTGTGTGTATTAATATGTGTTTATTTTTCTTGAATCATCTTTCATATTTATGCTGTTTCTGAAACAGATAGAAGTAAAATTTTCAAATTAATTTTCAATTCTTTGTGACATGATTCCATTCAAATTAATAATAAAATAAGGTACTTACTCTTTTTAAAATGGATCACAGTCCGGACAGATATTTGCTGTTACGACGTGATATAAGCGAGTCCTACAATCCTGACAACTCGCTGTAGACACAGTTTTCCATGACTTCGTTTCATGTATGCGCACGGCGGTCAGTTTTTCAAACATTTCACCACCCGCTCCAAGAACGCACACACCGCACAATTTTTCACCTCTTTCGGTGCGATAATACACTGAGACTATGCACACCTTAGAGTCTTCGTTTAACATGTTTTTCTCCTCTTCGGTAAATTTACTTCGCACTTTGAGATATCCATGATTTGTCGAATCACATTCACAGGATTGAACGATGTTTTCGTTGCTTGACATTGTGTTGCTTTTTAATATAAAAAACGAAGAAACCGAAGGGAATCGACTCTCGAACAAAAATAAAAATGACTGTGCTTTGAGAAAACTTTGCAGAGTTGTGAGCTCCTGACAAATTTGCTATTCCCTTTTGCACTCACCCCACTCTGCAAGCTTTTCCCACTTTTCTCAAAAACAAAAAAAAAAACAGCTCACTTATCTCATCATATTTGAAGATATTCAGTGTAATAAAAGGTAAAAAAATTTTTACCTAATCATCCAAAAATGAATGCTAAAGTTTATAGAATGGATGAAAAAAAAAAACTCTCAAACTTCCACCTACTATCTACATCCAATCCTACATTATCTCTGGGATAGTAAAAATACACGTCTAACTGAAAAGAATACGAATTTTTCTTCTAGCGGTTCTGCAGTACCTTTTTCTCACACTATTTCTCAGATAGCATGTGTGATAAATTGTTGACCATTTTGAAACGTGTCCACGCTGGAACCCTTATGTGATTAGCGGTTTGAAAGATATTCCTTTAGATTTTTTTCAGAATTTGTCCTCACTCCGAAAAATGTGCTTGTGTTGGTGATAGCCTTCGGTGACCATATCTCTAATCAATACGGAAACCTGAGTTTGCCCAACAGATTGTCCAATGTTATATTTGAGAAAAATAGAACAGAAAGAATTTAAATGTGAATTTTTCTTCTAGCGGTTCTGCAGTACCTTTTTCTCACACTATTTTCTCAGATAGCATGTGAGATAAATTGTTGACCATTTTGAAACGTGTCTACGCTGGAACCCTTATGTGATTAGCGGTCTGAAAGATATTCCTTTAGATTTTTTTTTTCAGAATTTGTCCTCACTCCGAAAAATGTGCATGTTTTTGCGATAGCCTTCGGTGACCATATCTTTAATCAATAAGGAAACCTGAGTTTTCGCAACAGATTTGTTCCATCGTTATGTTTGAGAAAAATAGAACAGAAAGAATTGTTTTTTTTTTTTACCTGTGAGTTAAAGGTTTTTATTCAAAAGGCAAGCAAAAGTGACACAGTTTTGGTTGAGTTGTCACGCAGTCCACATCCTCTATCACCTCCTCAACGTCTCTATCCACCATGGATTTCGCAGATGTTGAGAAGAAACTTTGTGAACAAGCTGCACTCTGCACTTCCATCATAGAGTATAATGAGTGGGAAAAAAAGTGCAACGAACTTATTGATGAGTTAAAAGCGGAATCACAAGTGAAGCGCATTCGCTTGAGCCTAGGTTTCCACCATCGACTTGCTGCTCAAATTCTACGGCTAGAAGGATTGAAACATCAAACGAGTCAAAAATTTGTTCACATTGGTGCAGGAAGTGATAGTGGTCTAATCTGGCGAGAGATCGAAAGTGCATTTAAGAATCGAGTGACAACCGGTGCGGTGATCAACCATAATCATATTGATCCGCGTCTATTCCTTACAGATGCTAAGACAATAGTATTGGAAAAAGTGCGTGAGTCAATTATAATACATAATTGTGTAAAAGTGAACACCGTTTTCAATGGGGAGTTCACAGCGGGCGATAAGCATGCATATAAAAGTATAAATGTGCGAAACACCGAACTTTTTGAATCGACGGACTTGAGTGCATGGTATGAGCAGCGAATTGTTGAGCCCACACTGACGTCACTTGAAGAATTTCAAGAACGAGATAGTGGGTGGGCATTAGCTCGAATTATGAATTTAAGTTTAAACATTAATAAATATAAACCATTAAGTGCGGGGTGTCACATTAGACTTCCGAAAAATGTGAGTGTGAAGAAAGCGGTCATAAATGTAAAATCACGAGACAATGCGTGTTTTGCGTGGGCGGTAGTGGCTGCTCTATATCCCGCGGAGAATAATAGTGATCGCGTTTCCTCTTACCCGCATTACTCCACAGTGCTGAACTTCACAGGAATCTCTTTCCCCGTAACAGTTAACAGTGTGCGAAAGTTTGAAGCATTGAATAAAATTTCAATCAATGTTTATGGGATGAGGAAGGATCGTATAGTGCCGATCCATGTGACACGCAACAAAATGGACAGACACGTAAATTTATTATACGTGGAAAATTCTTGCGAGGGGCAAATTGGTCACTTCGTATGGATAAAAAATTTATCTCGTCTCGTGGGATCCAATTTGAGCAAACATAAATCGGAGCTGTTCATCTGCGATCGATAAGTTTTTCAAGAAAAATAAACTACATATATATATATATATTAAAATTTTTGTTTCTATTGTAATGCTTGAATTTATTTTCTTTTTAAATTATAGTTGTTTGCATTATTTTCCAACGCGGGAAAGATTGCAAACACATGATGTGGATTGCGGGGAGATGAATGAATGTGCTGTCCGGCTACCAAGCAACAAGGACAAGTGGCTACATTTCAATCACCCCGATCGAAAAGAGCGTCATCCATTCATCGTATATGCAGATTTGGAATGTGTCCTGGAGGATACCGATGATCTTCAAAAGAAAAAGAATCAACATCAGCATCATCGGGCCTTCAGTACAGGTTTCTACGTGAAATGTTCGTACGATGAATCATTGTCCGGATATCATTCTCATCGAGGTAATGATTGTATAGAATGGTTTGTAAATTGTTTAAAAGAGCTAGCGTTAAAAATAGAAAAAGTTTTACTGCATACGGTCCCCACGATAGAGCTCACACCAGTTGAATGGAAACAATTTCGCGAAAATAAATATTGTCACATTTGTGAAGAACCATTTGAGGAAAATGAACAGCGGGTGCGCGATCATTGCCATCTGACGGGACGATTCCGAGGGCCGGCCCATTCGAATTGTAATTTGAACTATAAGAATCCTTTTTTCATTCCGATTGTATTTCATAATTTATCGGGTTACGATGCACACTTCATTATAAAGGAAGTAGCCACCGCGTTCGAGGGGAGAACCAACGTCCTCCCACTGACAAAGGAAAAATATATTTCATTTTCGAAAACAGTGCAAACATCAAGAGACAGTCGAAAAAACATTAAATTACGATTCATTGATTCGTACAAATTCCTCCCGGAAAGTTTAGATAAACTTTCGTCATTACTAATATTAGATCAACTAAAAATTTTAAAGTCGCAATTTCCACATGTAACAGCTGATGATTTCATACTATTAACTCGTAAAGGTGTATTCCCATACGAGTATATAGATAGTATGAAAAAATTGGATGAGACATGCTTACCATCACGCGAAGCATTCTACAGTTCATTAACGAACGAGAATATTAGCAACGCGGAGTATGAACATGCGGAAAAAGTGTGGGAACGGTTTTCAATTCGAACGCTCGGTGAATATAGTGATTTATACCTGAAAACTGATGTTCTTTTATTAGCAGATGTATTTGAAAACTTCCGTGAAACGTGCTTACAAAGATATACCCTCGACCCCGCACACTATTACACTCTCCCCGGATACTCCTGGGAAGCAATGTTAAAATCTACAAAAATCAAGTTTGAATTATTAACAGACATCGATCAGGTGTTATTCGTGGAGAGAGGTATCCGTGGTGGATTGAGCCAATGTTCTTGTAGATACGCTAAGGCTAATAACAAGTACATGAAGTCATTTAATCCATCTGAACCATCGTCATACCTCATGTATTTCGATGTAAATAATCTGTACGGATGGGCAATGACTGAATGTTTGCCCGAATCAGATATCAGATGGGTTAAAGACATTACCAACTTCAATGTAGAATCAATCGCGATAGATTCACCGATCGGCTACATCCTTGAAGTTGATTTAGAATATCCTGAAAGTTTGCATGATGCGCACATCGACTTACCGTTTTGCCCGATACATGAAAAACCTCCAGGTAAGAAACAAGAGAAGTTGCTTGCAACGGTTCGTGATAAGAAGCGATATGTAATTCACTATCGTGCTTTACAACAATGCTTGCGTCATGGACTGAAAATTTCGAAAATACATCGAATACTGCAATTTAAGCAATCTCCGTGGCTTCGATCCTACATTGAGTTGAACACTCACTTTCGAACTCATGCAAAAAATGATTTCGAAAAAACGATGTTCAAATTAATGAATAACGCGGTGTTTGGCAAGACGTTGGAAGATGTACGCACCCATGTACAAGTTAAGATACTTACAAAATGGGGAGGTCGTTATGGGGCAGAAGCAATGATCGCGAAACCCAATTTCCATAGTCGCAGCATATTCGCTGAAAACCTCATTGCTGTGGAATTGCGTAATCTCGAAGTAAAGTTCAATAAGCCTATTTATGTTGGCATGTCTATTCTAGACATTTCAAAAACATGCTTATATGAATTTCATCATGATTTTATGGCTCCATTATATCGTGATAAATGCAATGTTATGTATACAGACACAGATAGTCTTATATATCACATTCGTTGTGACGATGTATATGAGGATATGAAGCGTAATATCAGTAAGTTTGACACGAGTGACTATCCAATAGACAATATTTATAATATGCCGTTGATCAATAAGAAGGTTCTTGGTCTCATGAAAGATGAGAACAATGGAGCCATCATGACGGAATTTGTGGGGCTTAGGTCAAAAATGTATGCCACTCGTGTTGAGGGTAAAAAGGAGATTAAAAAAGTTAAGGGTGTTAAAAGTAATGTCGTCGCAAGGACTATAACCTTCGATGACTATACAAAATGTTTGAGAGAAGACATTGAAATGACTCGTAGTCAATCATGCATTCGATCAACATTGCATCAAGTATACACAATTTCCGAGACAAAAGTTGCCCTAAGCCCTCACGACGACAAGCGATATGTCATCCCCGAAACCGTGCAATCTCTACCATGGGGACACTATAAAGTACCATTGTAAATATGTATATGTAAATGTATATGTAATAGAGTGAAAATTGGTTGTACATTTATATGGATAAAAATGCAAAAACGCCCAATGTGTGTGTGTGTGTGTGTGTGCGCGCGTGTGCGCGTGTGTGTGTAGACGTAGAGAAAGAAACTAATGTTGTACATGATGTATATTTATGTGAAAAAAAAAAGTGGAATAATACAGAAATTATTTTTTTCCTGAAAACCCATTGTGTTGTTGTCCTTTTTTTTCCTTATAATTTGGGACCTATACAGTCGCATTTTTCTATAGTAACTAATGACATATTATAAAACATCTGACGACGAAGTGCTTCACTGAAAGTCAAGAAGAAAAAAAGGAAAGTCATTTTTTTTTTTATCCTTATTTTTCATTTTATTGTTTACAAATCATCTTTGCTTATCCAAGTATTATGCGTATTGTCAAAACCGAGCCATTTCACGAGCAGCTGATTACCACGCTTTTTCACTACTTTCTCAACAAGGTATATATCAGGATACTTAACATTGAGCAATTCATGTTCGTAGAACCCTCCGGCAATGGGTTCCTCTCGATAATCTTTCAAATAATATGTTACGGGGTTGGTTTTTCTCACTCGAACTATTGTAAATATTTCAGTCGTCCAATTCGGCGTGTAACCTTTCTCAAATACATTTTTGAACTTACTAATGCGCACTTTATCGCCTATTTTAAATTTCAATCGTTTATTACCATCAACAAAAGTTTTGCTAAAAATATTATGCAGTATTTGTTTTTCATTCATCATACTTACATTTTTCGGTTTCATTTTAATGGTATGATGAACAGTATTATTATATTCTGTAATCAACTTATCAAGAATGTCAGTCCATTTCCAGCTTCCACGCAGACTGAATTGTATCCACATTTTGTGCTTAAGTGTACGGTTAAAGCGTTCACAAATCGATGCTTTCAAGTTACTATACGTTGAATACATATGAATATTAAACTTTCCCATCAATGTCTTAAATTCAAAATTATAAAATTCTTTTCCTCGATCGACGTGAAGATTTTTCGGTATGCGTCCTTTGCTGAGAATCGACTTCATCGCAGCGCTCACATCTTTTCCACTTTTACTCTTCAACGGTGCGGCCCAGGCGAATTTGGAGAATATATCGATGACGGTGAGGAGAAATTTATGGTTGGAGTTGTGTTGTGCATATGCAGACATATCTACAAGATCAGCTTGCCAAGTCTCATCCAGGCCGCGTATATCCACATGTCGACGTGGATAATTCCGCCGAGCGGGCTTATGCAGTTCTTCAACCACCGCAAGCTTCTTTTCACTCATTTTTTCTTCTCCCCCCCACGGTCCTCATCAATTGCAGAAGATAAGAGTCTGGAGGATTTTTCACTGACTTATCATTAGATGATCTCGTAAAAACTTCATATCATCATGAAGTTCTGAGATTTCTCTCTTTATATTATCAATTTCTTCACGGAGATGGGCGAGCTCGGTTCTCACACGCTTTTCTGCAGCCGCCACATTCGATTCACACTTTTGATTCGTTGTATGAGTCACACTATGAGTTATAGAATGAATGTGTTTGCTGAATGCACCGAGTGTTACAACATCTCGAGCATTTACTGGCTCGCCAACGTTGCTCAGTCGTTTTCGTTCCAAGTCGTAATGACCGTCCGATGTAATTTTGAATCCAGCACCTGGTTTACCCGGAGGACCTGCACCACGTCTACTCAACTTTCGTCCAAACACATCGACGCTCATGTTGGTAATGTGGATGAAAGCAAGCCATCACATGTTAATAAATGATTTCAGCTTCACGCAACTCCTCGATAATCGATATAATTTCATTCGAATGTGATGAATTTCCAGCAGCTTGCGATGCGAGTAATAAGCGAAGACGATCCACTAGTTCATTCGGATCATCCCAATGAACATAGTCGATAGAGGTATGCTTTCGTGCTACCTTATACTTGGGCAGAGCACCACCCTTCTTATCGATGCTACCGAGCATTTGGGATATATAATTTTTAAATTTATTATTTTTATCCTGACGTACTGCACCCGTGCGTTTATAAAATTTTTTATGAGCATTCGTTGTGATGACAATTTTCTGATATTTCTCCAAGTCATTTGGTGTTACATATTTAAGTTCGGGCTCTTTTTTAAACAACAGTTCCACCAAGCCAATACTCTTAGGATACTTTTTATCTCCTACCACTATATGATCGAGTTCGAAATGAATTGGTGAATCACCAATCATTAATCTGTTTTGAGCGAGATTTCGTACTCCATACACGCCATCTAATCTTGTTTTGTTATTACTACGCAGTAAACCCAAATATTCACGTATCAAATTATCAACATCCTCAGATGATTCCAAATTATCGTCATCATCATCATCATCATCATCATCATCATCATCATCATCATCGTCGTCGTCGTGCTCTTCATGAACATCATTAATATTATCATTATTTTTAGTTAAGGGTACACCGACATTCTCATCAGTAATTGCATCATGCCAAATATCATCTTTGAAAGAAATATCTTGCCGCATGCTATTTTCTCCAAAATTTGGAGACTCCTCCTCCCCCGCCTCCTCCTCCTTCTCCTTCTTAACATTCACACGTTCATTCTTAATTTTCGGTTTTTTCGTATATGAAACTAACTCCTCTAATGGTTCAACAATCGGTTTAAACACATCTTGCATTTTCTGCTGAGCACTATCACGTCCACTTTTCAACATTCGATGTTTTCGTCTGATTGCATCACTCGCTTTGGCAAGTTCACTCAATACAGCCGTCTCCTTTAAAATTTCTTTGTGCTTCATGTTGACACGAGTAAGTCAGACTTTAGACTGTCTTGTAAAATCCAGGGGAACAATTATTTATCATCATCATCTTCATCATCGACAGTGAGGAAAGAATCAAATCCCCTTCTATATCTTCCAGCATTTAATTCACTGTCCTTGTCAATCGTGATGAACCCATACTTGTCTGATTTCCAACACTTGACACACATTTTTTTGAAACTTGCATAAGTCATATCCGTATTAACATGATCATTATACACATGCTTGAGGTTCATATCATCTTGTTTGAATAGTACTACAAAATTTGCATTGTCTCTCACGAGATGTTTCGGAATACGAGTATATGTCTGACAAAGATAAAAACTATCCACAGTCTCGTGTCTTCCCATGGAAAAAAATGCTCTCACATTGTCCTGTTTCTCACATGCTATATCGTCAAAGATGAATATGGAGTTTGGGCGAGCTTCACTAGGTGCCACAACTTGTTCATGCTCGTTAAATTGGAAAAATTCCACTCCTTCCACAGGTTTAAGCATTTGCTCGAGCAATCGGTATTTTGGCTGCTTCAAAGATTTCGAGTATAGATAAATGTTTTCGAATCTTAAACCATTTGGATGTATTAGGAGCGTGAGTAAGACATTCGTTTTTCCACAATTCGAGGGGCCACAAAACACGGCTCGAATGCTGTTAGGTAGTAAATTTCCATGACGCTTCTTCACACTACCCGCTCCAACAATAAATTCATCGAAATTTATTATGGGGAGTTGCCCGCTCGAAACTTGTTTCTTCGACTTCATCTCGCATGCGACTGATTGAAAAAAACATATAAATGCAACTTTATAATGTTGGAATAGTCAGTCGAGTTGTGACCACTGCAGAGTGATGATTGTACATGATAAACCTGGTAAAGGTTTGATAAACAGTATAATCAATAATCTCCCCGTGGAACTACATCTACCGGGCTATCAGTATTGTGGGCCTGGTACGAAATTGATCAAACGTCTTGCTCGTGGTGATCCTGGTATAAACCCGCTGGACACTGCTTGTAAAGAGCACGATATCGCATATTCGAAAAATCGTGAAAACTTGGAAGCACGACATCAGGCGGATAAAATTTTGGCTGAACAAGCCTGGCGACGTGTAACCTCGAAAGACGCAAGTCTTGGTGAAAGAGCAAGTGCTTGGGCTGTGACTAACATTATGAAGGCGAAAAAGAAATTTGGTCTAGGCATGAAACGAGTGGACAAACGAACCAAACCACAAAAAAGTGTTTGCCTGAAAAAGATCATCAGTGCTGCAAAGAAAGCCATGATTCGTAGTGGTGACCCCCGTGAAATTGTCATGTCAGCATTGAAAGGTGCGCGTGCCAGTGTTAAAGGTGTTAAAGTACGCGCACCTCGGGTTCTACCTGTTCCTCAAAAAACCGGCGGTTTATTGCCCTTCCTTTTACCCATCTTTGCCGGCCTTAGCGCCGTTGGTGCATTATCCGGTGGAAGTGCTGCAATAGTCAAAGCTGTAAATGCTGCTCAAGCAGCTAAAAAGGAATTGGAGGAAAGTAAGCGTCACAACAGAACACTCGAGGCCATCGCTTTGGGTAAAGGTTTACATCTGAAACCATACAAACAGGGTTTGGGTCTTTACCTCGGGACAAAAAACGTATAATCACGCTACCACATCAACCACTCACCGACATCGATCTGCTAAAGTATGCGAGAGCCATGAAAATTCGTAACTTTCGTGGCGTTTTCATGCGTGATACTTTACCTGAAAATGGACCACTCAAACAAGAATCGGCAATCGTGAATTTGGATGAAAATGTGGGCCCTGGGACACACTGGGTTGCATATAAAAAGACTGGTCAGCGAGTCACATACTTTGACAGCTTCGGCAATCTCCCACCTCCACCCGAACTCATGACATACTTCAATGTTGGTAGCGTGAAATACAATTATAAAAAGTATCAAGAATACGATACAATAATATGCGGGCATTTATGCTTGAAATTTTTGTGTGGGCAACTAAATCGGCGAGACAATTATGCACTATATAAATGAGAACTATGGAGCTGCGTGTTTAGTTCTAAATCTGCGAGCATCATGGATGATAGTTTGACGATCACCATTACTGGATCATCCTCCATACTCGAGGCACAATTTTTTCCACCCATCGAACTATCGCCCGACAAAAATTATACTCTTGGACTTGTCGAACTGCTCACATTCAATTCGATTCCAAATATCGACATTGGTTGCAACGAATTCCACGTTGGAACCCATGTGGTGATCATTCCAACGGGCAGCTATGAAATTGAAGATATTGAAAAATATTTGAAAACTGAGTTGGCATCTAAAAACATACAAATTCAGCTTAAGCCGAATAATTATACACTACGCAGTGAAATTGAGTGCAATCAATCGATTGATTTTACATCCAAAAATTCGATTGGACTGGTGTGCATCACCAGTCCAATCGGGTTTTACATCACTGCTGGGTTTTACATCACGTCGATTGGAGCTCAATAAAAGACATGTGTCTGATCTACCCGTGTCCATTCTCAAAGTGAACGCCATTCGAGTCGAGTGTAACATAACCACTGGTGCATATATCAACGGGCGAAAAGTGCATACAATTCACGAATTTTTCCCATCTGTACCGGCCGGCTATAAAATCATCGAAGTACCATCGAGCGTAATTTATCTACCAATCACAACGCGTCACATTGACAATATACAGCTTCGTATTGTCGATCAAGACGGAGATTTAATCCATTTTCGCGGTGAAGTCATCACCATACGACTTCATATAAAATCTCAATGGGCATAATTTACAATCATCGTATTGGCAATATTAATAAGCCGACATGGGAGCGCGAAAGCAGTCGTCGATCAACGCTCAAAGAGCTAACACCACAAAACCTTCTACTATTGAAGAGTTTGGGTCTCAAAATTCGTGGAGTTCGCGTGTAAGAAATTATCTGCTTTGCTCGTTGTGCATCTGCTGCCTGCAATGGAGGAAGAAATCGTAAACATCCAGACACCCGTCATGTTTGACGAATCCATCATACATTATGAGGTTCATGCTCATCAACCATACGCATCGTCAACATACAACAATAGTGATGAAATACGTATTTCAATCCAGCATCAAGATTTATCAATTCTACCGAGTAAAAGTTCAATTCACATTTGCGGCAAACTGACAAAGGCGGATGGTGCAGCGTTAGCTGCAACGAGCCTCGTCAACAATGCCATTTGTCATTTATTCGAGGAGGTGCGTTATGAACTTAACGCAGTTGAAATCGATCGTAATAAAAATGTGGGAATCACATCTCTCATCAAAGGATATACATCTCATTCATCGGCGAGAAGTACAATGCTTGAGAACACCGGTTGGGTCGATGTCGATGAGACGAAACCGATTGTGGACGCAGCAGGCAACTTTAACGTATGCATACCACTAAGCATGCTACTGGGATTTGCTGAAGATTATCGAAAAATGGTGGTGAATGCAAAGCACGAATTGATTTTGACTAGATCACGTTCCGATGATAATGCAATAATAGCTCAAGTAGCCACTGAAGATTATAAAATTACACTACGAAAAATTGAATGGCTCGTTCCATACGTCACCGTGGCAGATAAACGGAAAATTCAATTACTGAAATTCATCGCCAAAGATACTCCAATTCCAATGAGTTTCCGTACGTGGGAATTATATGAATATCCAATGTTACCAGCGACATCGAAACACGTGTGGTCAGTCAAGACATCAACGCAGCTGGAAAAACCTCGATATGTGATCTTGGCATTCCAAACAGGACGAAAGAATAATAAGAGGCAAAATGCGAGTAATTTTGATCATTGCAACGTTACTGATGTAAAATTATACTTGAATTCACAATGCTATCCTTATGGTAATATGAATTTGAATATAGAACAAAATCAGTATGCAGTACTGTATGATATGTATACAAACTTTCAACCGTTGTACTACAATAAGGAGGCCGAACCATGGCTTACAAAAGCGGATTTTCTCAAATTTGCACCTCTCATTGTGATTGACTGCTCGAAGCAGAACGATTCTCTCAAGTCTGGACCTGTTGATGTGCGCCTCGAATTTGAAACAAGCACAAATATTCCGGCACAAACATGCGCATACTGCCTCATTCTACACGATCGCATCGTTGAATACAATCCTGTGAGTGGTGGGGTGAGAAAATTGGTATAAAACCGTACCATCAACTTCTTCAGTCAACAGTCAACATGGATTTTGTCATCGATCTACAAGGCTTCAAAGGACCCATCAATGAGTTCATTCTCAAAGAAATTTCAATCATTCGTGCAGACGTGAAGAATGCAGAACCTCTGACGCTGTTTTTCAAGTCACCATATAATTGGGACGCTCTACCCTGTCAATACAAAATGACAAACAAATGGTTGGAACGAAATTTCCATGGATTGACATGGGACTATGGAAGTATACCATACGATACGGCGAAAGTGATAATTCAATCGATCTTACAACAAGCTCGTGCAATATACGTGAAAGGGAGCGAAAAGTCTTCGTGGCTGAGAAGTTTCTTGGATCTATCAATAGAAATTATCGATATGGAGACTCTGGACTATCTATCGTTGCAGAAGTTGCCGAAAAGTCGCCTCGACTGTCCACACCACCGACACAATAATCGGAATTCGAAATATAATTGTGCGAAAGCGAATGTGAAATCGCTTCGAAGTTGGTTACATGTATATTTAGCTTTGCGTGAACGAGGGATTTTTGAATAAACAAAACATTTTATAATATATAACTTTTGTTTTTCATATTTTTATTTTATATCTCACCTCCTCTTCCTTCTCCAATCAGCCTACAATATTTCATATTATTATAATTATTAATATGATTTTTCAATAATGATCACAATTATACATTTTTTTTTCTTTTCACGAAGATTTTGGAATATGTTTGAACACAATTTTACTCCACTTGTCGGCAAACGTTTCCATGTAAAGTTCCCTCGCTTGAGCCGCCTCCAACAGCTTTTTAAATTCGCCCTCGTCTTGGTCGAAAGCCTCGGCAAGTCTCCCCGGTAGAAAGACCGTGAATTGGTCTCCGATGTTCACGATGTATCGTTTTCCAAATTTGGTTTTCACCGATCGAATATGATGAATTGGGTGATCAGTCTTGACTTCAAGTTCAATCAGCTTCTTCGTCGGTATGTTGTTTTCCAAGGTAGCAACTTTGTTCAATGATGAGAAATCCATTTTGAAGAGTGATTTTTATCTTTTTTTTTTTTTTGGGTGGTCAAGAAAAGAAACTCGTCTGTTTTCGGGCTGATGCGGTAGCTGAATGACGATGTTCCTGTCGATTCTTCCTCTAGAACTTTGACGGCTATTCCCCCTCTACCTTTTTTCTATCGCAACATGCAGCTGCAACTCTGAACAAGTTTAAACACGACGAAAACCTCCCCCATGTCCTTCACTATGCATCCTACGATCAGGTTCAAACGTGATACTGTTACTTCCCCCCCCCCCCCCCCGCCCCTTACAGCGCTCCCGTGCATGGCGAGAGACAGGTTCATGCAAGTTTTCCACTCTCTTGACATTTTCTACAATTTTTTCGTAGAGGCGCAGGAGCATCAATATGATCTTCCATCGAAGATGTATTCCAGTGATCATGACATCGACGGAACGAATGAATTTCAACGTCAGATTTGTAATAATATGGTAAACGCTCCCACAGAATATCCGTAAAGTCACTGAAATATTTCTTGAACGTAGATGGTGATATAATCATGAGTTCTTCTGTCGTCATTTCACGCGGGGTTCTTATACGATAAATTGCGTAAATATTCACTAGTTGCTCCATGATCAAACATTTTTCACAGTCTCGACGTAGTGGTCCTAGATTATCAACATGAAAGCGCACCCACGGTGGATTAAAATGATCATGACAATATTGATATGACTGCACTTCACTATCACTTTGCAAATGTTCAGGTAATCGATCCCATAATGAAGGAATGTATCTGCTATAATATTTTATAAGCAGAACCTTAGGAATCGATTCGAGCTCATTTTTAGTCAATGTCCAAGGTTCTTTCGATGGATGGACTGCATACATACTCGCGCATCTATCCATCTTGAGATCAACTTTGAAAATGAAGTTTTGAAAAACAGTTCAGTTTAATAAAAGTCCATCATTTAAGTTTTTCATTTATCTCTCTCTCTCACTTGCATGCTATTTCCTTTCGGAAACATTCATCTCTCTCTCTCATTCTCACCATTTACCCCATCTAGCTATCTCCCTCTCTCTCCTCCTCCGGACCTGCAGACCCTTCGTCATGGGTCCTTCCCCCCTCCCCTCCACCGATATAGGGCCTACAGTAGTATAGCTATATAGGTTCTGGACTACGGCGCGGGGGATGACGTAGCGGGGCTTCCCCCCTCGCACCGCTTACCCCTCGCCCCCATTTGAGCCAGAACCCGCATAGACTTACTACTGCCGTCGTCACGAACCGCGTATATTGAAATCACACGCGGGACGTGACAATATCATAGAACCTATTTACAAGTGATTTAAATGATAAACTTATTTTCAGTCAAAGGAATTAATGAAATCTTAAAAAGTTTCGTCGACATGCACCGCGTATTTTTTTATTTTATTCTTTTTCACACACACACAGACTACATTTACGCGACTGCTTTTATACCGGTTTAGTTTAGCATTCCACATGTTTTAGTACTATGCACTTCGTTAGATGACGAAAGTTATTTTTATTTATTCCACACGCATTCCATAATGTCAAAACTCCGTTTGTTTATACGATGATCGAAAACTAACACATGGTTTATATATACAGGGTGTCCCATTTTAATCTTACACCTGACTTTTCTCGGAAAATATTGCTCGGATCAAATATTGTGTGGAACAAAACTTTTAGGGGTTGAAGGGGAACGTTTGATAAAAATTGGTTTGTGGATCCAAAATTCAAAATGGCGGCGTTAGAATGGCCGACATGTTTTTTTCGAATGGAAACATAACTTTTTTTCATCACCAAAAAATTTTTCAGCACAAAACCAACAACTTTTGTTGGAAAAATTTTTTGATCAAGTTCATATTTTTTAAGTGAGAACATCATTTTCAACTATTTTAGAGGTATCCAGGATGCACCGCGAAGAGTGTCAGTAACTTTTGCATAATCTTGAGCACGTGTAAAGTTTTTTCTCAGCAATTACGCCACCGATCGTGTTGATTTTGGGCGCAATCGAAAGAGAATTTCTTAATTAACTGAAAGTTCAATTTTCAAAGCCTCAAATGACTCATAACTTCGGTAATTCAAAAAAATCACTTCCCAATTTTACCTCCACCACGGCGAATCGTTTTATTCAGAGAAAGTATACTCGGCGAGAGCCTCGGGCCAGCAGACGACAGGGCTGTCAATGTACTTGTCCCGAGACTCTGCCGAGTCTCTTGACACGGCAGAGTCTCTAAAACGTATTATGGGGGTGGATGTAGATGAGGACCGATTTCGTTATTACGCGAAAACCAAAATCTTCGCGTGCAAAAACATCCCCGGGCCAATACGTCCTCGCGCCCAATCGGCGGCCTCAAAACGTCCCCGCGCCAAAACGTCCCAGCGCTCAAACGGCTCGCGCCAAAACGGCCGCGCCAAAACGGTCGCGCCCAAACGGCCCCGCCAAAACGTACTGCTCCCTGTCCCCCGATTAATATCATAAATTTTAATGCTGCACGTAACACAAATAATATATCTTTTGATTCATAGAACTTTCTCAAGTTCCCGATAGTTGCCGTAGGGATGATTTTTCTGAATTAGCATTAAATACTTGGCCTCGAATTGATATTATAAATTTTAATGCTGAATGTAACTTGGAAGGAAATTTTTCTCATTTGATTTTCAAATATTTTTCATTTTATTTTTCCGTTTTTATTTCTTACGTTTTATTAGATTTTTTGGATACTTTAAAAAATAATTACAGTTTTGTATTTTTTTTTTTTTTAATGTAATTTTTGTTCATGATTTGTGAATTTTTTTTCGAATTTTTGTGTGGAAATTATTTACAGTGGGTTTATCAATTTTTTTTGTGAAATTAGTATTCTCTAATTTTTTTTTCACTTTTGAATATTTTTTAAGAAAGATTAGAATTTCGTTTTTAACCTTGAATAGCTATTGACTGAGTTGACTTAGCGAAAAATGACATCATGCCTATTTTGTAAAGCATTAAGTTATCTACAAATATATGCCAAGAACTTTACAGTATGACATCTCGTTCGTGAGATACAAAAATCAGAAGGAAAAAATGAGCTCTTCTGTGTTATCCTTGTGGGAAATCAACAAGAGCGATGCGCACTAATTTAATATTAATGTTAAGGACTCATGTTTGAACTGGTCTATTCTGGTACTTAAAAAATACTTGTGAGCTTGGTTCCATTCGAAAACGGATTTTTTTTTTTAATCACCCTATTCCATAACATGCAAAAAGTTTTACTTCACTTCAGTTGTGTGTGAATTCGACGCACACAATTTTTTCATTTTTGAACAAACACTAACGCATTCCCAGTGATGTTTTTATGGAATATCATATTTTTCTCAATATTAACTTCGATCTTGTTTATAGAAATCATCATAGACGAAGCTGTGGTGAGAGCCCAGGACGAGATAACATGTACGCTGGGCGATTATATGACTATCGGTGTTGGAATCTGCAATGCCTTAAAACACCCTCTTCACAACCTCACTCTGATTATAAGCTTCTATCAAGATCATCAAAATGGTGTCAATAACTATAGGTTGGATACACGGTTATCAATAGCGGGTGCAAACAAAGTCGTTCTTCCAGCGGTAATTTGGTTTTCTTTTTTCAATTAAACTTTAAATTGATTTCAATGAAAGTTCATTCAAAAAATTTCAATATAAAACTGTTCGGATAAAATCCTAGTTTAGAAATAATTCTTTTCTATTGTCTTCAAAGAATTGATAATGGAATCATAGATTTTATTGGAAATTTATAGAGCAATATAAAGTCAAGGTTTTTTAATTGTTTCATATAGTTGCAGGAATACGGTCGAGCATATCACGAGTGTCGAGTAGTATTCTTCACAGCAGGACAATACAAAATTGATATCCAATGTGGCAGCTCTAAGTCTGATCCAAGCCCGGTGACAATTTGTACAGAACTCGTGAATGCAGGTCACACATGGCGCTTTATACCACCCATCGAAATTTCTGTTAGCGATCGTAAAATTTTTAAAGAACGGTATTAAATCTTTTCACGTACAGCCTGCGATGAGATGACATCATGGGTATCGGGCATTTTACATTGGAAATCATATTTGGACCTTTTATCTCTTATTTCAACTTAAATATGTATGTACTTTACTTATCCATTAAAGAAACTTCTCAATTTCTTTCAATTCTTGCGTCAATTTAGCCGTTTTGGCATAGTGTTCCATGTTTATATATATTGTAAAGAAGCAACACTGATGCCATCTAGCTGAAAAATAAAGAAATTATTATAATCATGATTATAGTTATTATTAATATCAAATTTATTGTTAGTTTAAACGAATACCGTAGAGGGAATGGAATTCTCACGAGCTATAATTAAAGGAAAAGATAATAAAAGTCGTTTCAATTCGGTCTTCAGTGTTTAAGTGTGCGGCAATAACTCTACAACCGCGGAAAAACACACGGTTCGCGGAAAAACTCGAATCGCATATAACCGTCCGTATATATTCATATATGGATACGCCTGGAAAGAAACTTCCAGGCTTACCGTAATAGAAAAAGAGAAGTTCTGAACACTACAAAACTTACATCGAACGATGACCGATAAAAAACTGGGACGTCTGAACTATTTGACGGCTGAACGTACCCACAAACCCTATAAAGTCATGATTTACCCTATTCCTCTCTCATACCGAAATGAGGTTGTTTTTTCAAGGAGGCTGGTGTGGATGGCGAAAAGAATAAATACGCCAGAGAGTAAAGAGAATTAACTCGTGTGAAGTTAGCATCTCAATTCTCAGCATCTCACACTTTAAGTGGAGTTCTTATAGCATCCGACATAGTTCTACAGTTCCTGATATATTTTATCAATAGTTCTGTCAAAATAAGTACCAAAAACCACATTTTTCAAAATGAGATGCTATCGACCGGAAGTTAGCATCCCGATGAAGTGAATGCAAAAATTGGGTTAAAAATCTTTAGCCCGTGGAGAGTTTTAGAGTTCTTGCTCGTATATACCGTCGAATGCTCTGAATTAAGAATCTCAACATCCTAAGATTATTATTATTATAGATAAAAACACTACAATAATTGAGCGCTAGCATCGTGAAAAATTCCAGCTTACTCGATGGTTCAAAATGATAGTGTTACGTCCTCGGGTTCAATCCCACTAAGCAAATCCATTCATTTTTTTTTGGAATTTTAGAACACTTTCTAATAACAATAAAAAAATTAGTTTCAACTCAGCGTATTTGCGTACCTATATGTTCATTTCTCACGGTAACGGAAGAATTTTGAGCCGACCGAGAAAATGCCTCATATTCAAAAATTAGTAGAGCTATGCTGATTCGGCGCGACGTAGGAATCTATCTTACCGACCGCCGGTAAGGTAGATCCCCTGCTCTAACCCAAACAAACCCAAGCGGTCGGTAAAAAGGATGACCCAAACCCTAACATACTCAAACGGTCGGTAATAAAAATGTCCGCTCAAACCCGAACATAACCCAAACAGATCATCAAACTGAGCTCAAACCCAAACAAACTCAAACATGTTATCGAACTGAGCTCGAACCCAAGCAGGTCATCGAACTGACCTCTAACCCAAACAAACCCAAACATTCAAATTCCGCGCGCCGTATAGTTCGCGTAAATGCCGATAGATGGCGATTTGTCGGTAATAAAGATGGCCGCTCTAACCCAAACGGTCTGTAATGAAGATGGCTGCTCTAAGCCAACCAAATCCAAACAGTCGTTAAGGTAGTTTTCCCAAACAGTCATTAAGGCAGTTTTCCCAAACAGTCGCTAAGGCCGTTTTCCCAAACCGAAACAGACTCAAACACACTCGCGAGACCGCTTCGAAGCGTGCCGGGGGATAGCCGCTGGTAGCTATCAGGATGGCCAACTGTCGGCAGTTCCTACTTGCCGCGAGACCGCTTTGAGGGGCGTCAGGATAGCCGCAGACAGCTATCAGGATGGCCAACTGTCAGGATGACGGGAGTTCCTACTTGTCGCTGCTACGGCAGATTCAAACCTAAACAGTCGGTAATGCAGATTTTGAAACACGTTCAAAGAGCCGGTAATGCAGATTCTCGAACGTGCGTGCGCCTCTGAAGAGTAGGCGGTTCTGCATTACCGGCAACCCCCATGGAATTCGGTAAACTATTGGAATACTTCCAGTCGACTATCGGAATAGTTGAAGTTAACTAGAGGGAAAGTTAGAGTTAACTATCAGAATGGTTAAAAATCGGAATAGTCAACGCGGTTGATTATGACGGGTTTTTATTTTCTCTTACTACAAGGTATTTATATATATTGTTTACAACCCAAACGTGGGCAAAAAAGGATGCCTACTCAAACCCAAACAGGTCATCGAACTGAGCTCACACCCATACATTGAACTGAGACCAAACATTCAAAGTCCGCGTGCTGGATGGTTCGCGCCGATAGATAGCGATTTGGCTAGTGGAGATCTCGTGTGCGGAGCCACGGCTAGGCGAGCATATAAGGAAGCGAGTAGTGCTTGGATTTCAGAGAATTTTCAGGGCTCACCATGGTAAGTCTATCCCATAATAATTCTCTCATGTACCTTTTTTTAATCATCATATTTTGCAAGTGTACAACAACGTGTGGGGGTCACGAGTGGGACCCTTGCTTGACAGCTCTAACCCAAACGGTCCGTAATAAAGATGGTCGCTCTAACCCAAACGAATCGGTTTAAGGCCCGCTCGCTTCCGGTCGACTACGTAGTCTGCTCCACCCGTCGGTAAAACAGATTCCGCGACGAGAGATTTTAACCCTGTAGTTTTGGCGAGAGATTTGAACTGTGTAGTTTTGGCGGGAAATTTGAACTGTGTAGTTTTGGTGGGAGATTCGAACGCTGTATTTTTGGCGGGACATTTAAACTCTGTAGTTTTGGTGAGACATTTGAACTCTGTAATTTTGGTGGGGAGATTCGAACGCTATGTTTTTGGCGGGACATTTAAACTCTGTAGTTTTGGTGAGACATTTGAACTTTAATTTTGGTGGGGAGATTCGAACGCTATGTTTTTGGCGGGACACTTGAACTCAGTAGTTTCGGCCAGAGATTTGCATTGCGTAGTTTTGGCGGGAACCCGAACTACCAGTCACTAAAATTTTTTACTCTGTCGTTTCGGCGGGAGATTCAAACGCTGCAGTTTTGGCGGGAGATTCAAATGTTTTGGCGGGGTCCGAACTATCAGTAACTAAAATTTTTCACTATAACTTCAGACTATTGGAGGATGAGCGGATACAAACGAGTCCAAACAAGTCGAGATTGAAAGTGCGCGGACGATCTTAACGATGATCTAATGAGTTAACTATCGAAATATGCAGCTATCACTGACCCGTGCGCGTCTCTAGCCAGTGGTTCTACATTACCGACCGCCGTTCTTTGCCTCTAGGGGATACCCCGGAGACGCTAGTGCCAGCTCGGGCGGACGCTGGGACATCAGACTGTTCTGAACAAGGTAAATCTCTCTCTCTCTCTCTAGGTCGAGATCACTAATTGTTTTTAATTACTAATAGTTGAGGTTAGTCAGCTGTCACAACAGTTGAGGTTAGGATAGTCAGCTGTCACAATAGTTGAGGTCAGGATAGTCAGCTGTCACAACAGTTGAGGTTAGGTTAGTCAGCTGTCATAATAGTTGAGGTTAGGTTAGTCAGCTGTCATAATAGTTGAGGTTAGGATAGTCAGCTGTCACAATAGTTGAGGTTAGGATAGTCAGCTGTCACAATAGTTCAGGTTAAGATTGTCCGGATAATTAAGGTTAGGATAGCCAACTGTCAGGCTAGAATAGACACGAGCGGGAAATTCGAAGTGCAGGCCTTGGGGATAGCCGACCAGTAGCGATCAGGATAGAATAGCCACAGCGGGAAATTCAAAGTGCAGGCTAGCTAACTATTTGTCGTCAATGGCCCACCAAACGAACCCAGGGAAGAATCTCATTCGTGGACAGCGAACCCAGAGCAGAATGCCATTGGCGCAGACACGAACAGAATCTCATTGTCGGAGACACGAACCCACCGTTAAGAGTTGGAATGGTCACATACTAACGTGTGGTGGGGATTCGGCTATCGGAATAGTCAGCTATCAAGATTTTCACGCGAATATGACGGCAAAGCAGATTTCCCGAACACGTCGGCAGATTCCACGCCCCCCACCCTATAGCGCTAACTGTGGAGACGCTCCCGCGGCAGTTTTGGCGGGAGATTCGAACGCTAAATCTATTGGCGAAAGCGCAGCGATCAGGTTAAAATAACTAGGATACTTGGGTAATAGCTTTCACGATAGTCAACTATCTGGATAGTCAGCGATCAGAATAGATAGCTATCAAGAAGGCCAACTATTGAGATAGTCAGCGATCAAGATGGCCGACTAACGATCAGGGATGAGGATAGCCAATCAACTGTCGCCTACCGACCGGACTGAATCCCATTGGTGGGTTGGCGAATCCCAGGGCAGAATCTGATTTGGGGACAGCGTCTCCAGAGCAGAATCCAATTAGGGGGACAGTCAACTATCGCGATAATCTAGGTTAGATTATTATTTGAGGTTAGGATAGTATCGGGGACGCGGATAGTTCCACTTATGGACTGCAGTGACGTATCACTAACCCCCTCCCCCTCTGCTGAGCAGGCATACGAGTGATAGCCGGGGGAAGAAATTCTTTTGAGGTTTCCCGGAAGGCAATTCGAGCATACAGATATAGCGCCATCACTGCTATCCGGATAGTTGAGGTTAGTTACGTTGATTCGAGATCACCCTCTGAGTGGTGACTCTTTTCCGGTGCTGTCATCGGTGCCTGCAGAACTGCCAGGATAGCCAACTGTCAGGATAGCTTGCGAACTAACGTTGACGTTAACTATCGGAATAGTTGCAGTCAACTATCGGAATAGTTGAAGTCGACTATCAGAATAGTTGGAGTTGACTATCAGAATAGTAGGAGTTAACTATTGGAATACTTAAGAATCGGAAACGTTGATTTCATTCTTGAGTGGCACAGTCAAACTTGCCTTTGTGAGCTTTAGGCATCGTTGACATGTCCATACCGAATCCTGCCACCACGTTTTCGGCATTGTGTCAGAAATGAATGGCTTTTGACCCTGGCTGAAATCGTATCGGTGGCCACTCCAATTCGATGAACCCGTGGTACCGCTGGAAGCCCTATGTGTCCATCACGTATTGATGACACTTCGGAGTCCCACCTCCGCTGTAGAGGACGCGGGGGCAGCAACCATCGAAAAAATCGCCCTGCTCGAGTATTTTCTGCAGAAACTAAACGGTATCTTCCGAGTCATCGATCTGAGACGGAATATGACTCAAAAGTCCAGTCTCGATAACTAACGCCCATTGAAACGCATTATAGATAGATTTCAGCGGATTGTACAAACGGCTACCGACAAAGCCAAGATTATAAATAATATTCATTTATTGAAAAAATCGAGATACATGTTAGGAGACGTTCGTAGAACCCAATGTCTCGATAGTCCTTTGTTACACTGGGCCGCTTTGCGTTCGACTTTGGTAGCAATAATTTCAGATCCATGTTGTTGCGTATTCAGCTATGTGACGATACCGGGCTCGTGCAACTCCTCGATGATCGAGACGATCTCGTTGACGTGGTTGTCAGCCGATCTCTCGGGTAGCAGCAGACGCAGTCGATCAACCAACTCGTTCGAGTCGTCCCTTCGCTTGTATCGAGGCAAGTCGCCACCAGTCTTCTGCTCTACGAAGAGTGCCACGTAGTCCTTGTACTTGCTGCTGTTTTGCTTGCATATATCCTCGTCCGGACTGTAGTGTTTCTTGTAGGCGCTCGTGCTTTGCAGGATCGTTCTGTAGGTGTTCCGATCCTCCGTCGATTGTTCTCTCTCTCGATTATTTATCCGCCATCTGGATCATGTACTTGCGTTTAACAGCATCTCTTATCTTGTCCAGCTGCCTGAGCGTTCGTTTTTTACGACGGAACTCGTCCATCACATTGTCGCTTCGACCAACCATGATGAACTGTGCAAAGTCACGCAGTGCCCGGTATATTTATACCCAAACTGGTCGAAGCTGTCAGGTGCGCTTTCACGGTCCGTTTCTTAATTTCAACTATTCCGATAGTCAATTTCAACTATTCTGATAGTCAACTTCAACTATTCTGATAGTCAACTTGAATGTTAGTTCGCAAGCTTTCCTACCACGAATCGAAATATCGGGTCTATTCGGCCAACACTCAGCTATCCTGACAGTCGGCTATCTTGACACTCGGCTATCCTGACAGTTGGCTATCCTAGCAGTTCTGCAGGCACCGATGACGGCACCGGAAAGGAGTCATCACTCACAAGGAAAGTCTTTCCGCTGTCCCCCTCCGATTTTAATGAAACTTGAATATGTTATTCTACATCAAAATCTAAGAGACACGTATTTTTTTTCATCGGCGGAAAAACGTTTCTAGGGGGTGAAATCATCCCTTGAAGTTGAGACCTCCGAGGGGTACTTTTCAGGTTTCACCTATTTCCACTTGAGATAATCGAATGCACCCAAATGGATAATTACCTTAATGATAAACGATGAAAAATGCAACTGGTTTCACATCGGGGGGTTGCATAAGAAAAAAGTTATAGGGGTTGAAATTCACAAAATCGTTATAACAAAAAAACTATTGCACCTATCTCGATGAATTCAATTGCATTTTGAAGGGGGTAAAAAAATAGTAGATACGGGTTTTTGCGTTTTCCTCGCAAATCAAGTTAAGGGGGTGAACTACCCCTATGTATGTTTACGCTTAATCTCAATCAAACGGCAATAATTCTTTTTTTTCTTGTTTCCTCTCCTCGTAATACGTTTTTTCTTCAAATTTACAACATCCACATATCAACAGATGGATGGATTTTTCCTGCAATTACATTTTCCTAACTGGTGAAAGTGATAGAACCCAAAGTATGCGTCCAATCTTAATGGTTTGTTTTTTATTTAAGGCTTTTTGAGACTCTTCTAGTTATACTTAAAAGATTCTATTCAAAATTTATTTAAACAATGGATTTGATCTACTTGAGCAAGGAAAATTGGAAAAAATCGAATTTTTCCGTTGAAAATTCTACCATTTTATGAATTCTTTATTTTTTGTAACTTTTTACGGTATTCATACGAATTACATCCATAGTTTAAAAGAATTCACTTATTTATTTTTTCCGCGAAAAATTATAGATTGGATAACTTTTACGAATAACAATTTTTTTTATTAGTTAATAATGAATAAACCACAAGATAAATTTAAAAATATGTATTTCTTATACTTTTCACAAAAATTTCGTAAATACTGACGTATTTTCATAGTTATCATATCTCCCCCCTCTACTTGACGGTGTTATTTCGGAGTCACCTCTGTCCGGTCTGTGACTCGCTCCCAAAATTAAATTTGAAATACGACGCAGAAGCAGTGATAAAACTGCGAT
Source organism: Venturia canescens (assembly GCF_019457755.1). Taxonomy (NCBI): domain Eukaryota; kingdom Metazoa; phylum Arthropoda; class Insecta; order Hymenoptera; family Ichneumonidae; genus Venturia; species Venturia canescens. Next base: position 27,949,026 of record NC_057422.1, read on the forward strand.
CGCGGAATGTATTCACCACAGACGGTTAGTTTTATTTTACACAAAAGAAGTGCCTTACAATTCGAGACTATTTAAAACAAAGTTGCAAGTATTAATCAAAATGAAGATAAATCCTTTGAACGTTATTAGAATGCTTCTCGCAACTTTTGAAGTTATGCGTTTACCGGATTCGCCAGTGAATAACGATGATATACAGTTGAAAGAAAACATTGAAAATATTTTGTTGACTGCAATGAACGAATACAGTGGTTTCGACATGGTAGAAGAAAATTCTTTGCATTTTGAGGAACCATTTAAGGATCGGGAAATGGAAATTGTTGAAGATCAAGAATGGGCAGACGCCCTGCATGAACCAGAACTTCCGCCTGATACATGTACTCGTGATGACGAAGACTTATCTTACGAGTACAAATTAAGGGCCTTTGAGTATTGGCGCAGCGGGAAGACAGGAAATTTAGGTTTGGGAAGTGTTAAACAAAAGTTCAAGAAAGTGCAATCTATACGACAGTTGCGGCGGTGGGCCCACAATTTGAACAAGGGGGGGACATACAAAGAAAAATTAGCACGAATTTGTAGATACACTTTGGAAAATTTCAAAGCTGCTGTGGATGCTGGTTTAATAGTGCACGATTCCGATTTAAAAAAATGGGCCTTGCATGCTCAAAAAGAAGTAGGGCATACTGATTTTCGTTTCAAAGCATCTCGTACGTGGATAAACTCATTCAAAGCAGCTCATCGTATCGTATCGAGAAAAATTAATAAATTCATTACATCCAAAACAATTGAAGATGGAAAAGTCTTGGAACAACAAAGTCAAAAATTTGTCTATGACGTAAAGCAAAATATTAGAACGTACGAATTGTCAAATACATTTAACGCAGATCAGAGTGGCTTCCAACTAGAAATGCATTCAGGAAGAACTTTAGCGATCGAAGGAGAAAAGCAAGTACAATGTCTTGTACAATCAGTCTCTTCTACGACTCACAGTTACACTATTCAGCCGACTATATCAGCTGACGGCAAGCTGCTATCTCCTCTATTTTTAGTTTTAAAAGAACCAACTGGCAAGATTGGTCCATTAGTGGAGAAAACGCTTTTCAGACCCGATAATGTGTACATAGAAGTATCCAAGTCTGGGAAGCTTACTTCAGGTATAAATTACAAAACTTCAAAAAGTAAAAAAGGCACGCCAAGTATTAAAAGGTCGTGACCGTCGTTTTAAATGATTTTCTATATTCGCATTGTCAATAAATAAATTTAAAAAAATGTTCAACTGTGAAAAAATATGAGATCTATTGTAACATATACAGTGAATGAATTACGTTTCCTGTAGGAATTCTGAATTTTGGAAATAAAAAAAAATGAGATCATTTTCTAACGTAGCCAAGTACAGTGAATGAATTAAGGTTATTGTGGAATTCATTCGTGTACACTTTTAGCCCTAATCCCTCACTTATTCAGAAAAATTTTCCAGCAAACGTCACAGAGCAACAAAGGTTTCTCGAATGATTCTGCAATTATTAAGAGATTATCATCTGTTTTTATGCTAGCTCGGATTATAAACTTAAAACAGTTTACGCGTACAAGTGCATGCATTGTATCTATACGATGAACTGCACAAATTCATTTTCAACATTACACACAAGCTTGGCGTGCATGGTTTTCAATCGGAAGCTCGGGAAGATACAATTGTTCAAATTTACTATGAAAACAATAATTAATTAGAATTGTATGAACGAGTGTGAAAAAAACCGATCCCCCAATAAAATAAGAGGGGCCCTGTTATATAATGATTTGGTAAACAATACAGATGGGTGAAATTTGTGGATAAAATTGAACAATTAAACGAACGGATAAAGAAATGAAATCAATCAATCCCTTTATATGCCTTTATCTTGTACGGATAGATACGGCCATTCTTTCATGCCCATACGCATTTTAATTTATCCACGCGTCACTTTCACTCGTTTGTCCGTACACTCTTTTTTTACCAAATGGGCAGATGATTGGATGAATTACACAAGTATTGAAATGGATGAACAAAGAAGTAAGCTGTGTAAACATTGATTTGAGAAAAGAAAACGCGTTGAATACGAAACATTTGGAGTAATGAATTTATCAGTTAAACTAGTCAAGAATAGATATTTTTCTTTGTGTACACAGCGCGGGATTTCACGTCGAACTACTCAATAAAATAGTTGGATGGAAAAGGGATGGCAAATTAAAAAACAATTACATGAGAGGATCATCAAGTTTTCTTCAAATATATGGACGGATGAGGCATTCCTTCGCCGAGCTTCCGATTGAAAACCATGCACGCCAAGCTTGTGTGTAATGTTGAAAATGAATTTGTGCAGTTCATCGTATAGATACAATGCATGCACTTGTACGCGTAAACTGTTTTAAGTTTATAATCCGAGCTAGCATAAAAACAGATGATAATCTCTTAATAATTGCAGAATCATTCGAGAAACCTTTGTTGCTCTGTGACGTTTGCTGGAAAATTTTTCTGAATAAGTGAGGGATTAGGGCTAAAAGTGTACACGAATGAATTCCACAATAACCTTAATTCATTCACTGTACTTGGCTACGTTAGAAAATGATCTCATTTTTTTTTATTTCCAAAATTCAGAATTCCTACAGGAAACGTAATTCATTCACTGTATATGTTACAATAGATCTCATATTTTTTCACAGTTGAACATTTTTTTAAATTTATTTATTGACAATGCGAATATAGAAAATCATTTAAAACGACGGTCACGACCTTTTAATACTTGGCGTGCCTTTTTTACTTTTTGAAGTTTTAATATTTACTGATTTCACTTCTTTTTGCGAGACGTGACAACTATATAGGAATCGTATTTCATTCACTATATTTGTCAACTTCAGAAAACGATCTCATTTTTTTTTTATATTTTGAAGTTTTTTATTGATAATGCAAATATAGAAAATTATTGGAAACTACGGTCGCGACCTTTTAATAATTGGCGTTCTTTTTTTACTTTGTCAATTATTTTTTTTCTAACTTAGCTGATTTTTTAGAGGCGTGACAATATTTACTTAAGAGAAAAAATACATTCCTCGTCTTCGACGAAAATTTTTAAAACGATTTGTTTCAAGTTGAGTGCTTTTCTCTATGTGCCAAAAGCAATCGACACAGCCAATTTTTCTATGTAGACGGACGAAAACTGTGCGGTTATGTTCATGTGAGTTGAAACCTTTTACAAGCAATAATGGTGACGATTTTGATTATCCATTCAGCAAATCGAATTTTCCAATGAAAGATTGGGAAATTCCTATGCAATGGGATGATATTTTCATTTTCTATTCCTTTTTTTGAAAAGCTCCACTTGTTTACTTGGAAAAATGATTTTTGAAACTATCTTCATCTCATTCATGGATTCCATGTTGACATGGATACTGTCAATGGTTTGCAATGTCCAAGGAGATGTTTCCATGGTATTCAATGTCTAAGACCACAGCTTTATGGTTATTGGTGTCCAGTGATATTTTTTCATGGTCTTCTGTAACGTCTGAACCTGCCTCGTCAATGTAAACTATTAAATCGCAGATCTAGATATCGATAACTATGAGGAAATATATCGTAAACCATTGCACCGTTAACCTAAATATCGGGAAATATAAAATTGTCGAATATATATTGAAAAATACGAAGGCATCCACCTAGACATCGAAAACTCTATAGTCGCCAAACTAGACTTCGAAAACTATAGAGCCGACGACCTAGATATCGAAAACCTTAGAAAAACTCACCACACTATCGGAAACTATGGAGCCATTGACTTTCATATCGGGAACCATGGACAAATTCACCTTAACATCGGAAACTATGGAGCTATGGACCGGAATAGTGAAAACTATGAAGTCGTCAACCTAGTCCACGAAAACAATGGGAAAACATACCTGGACATTGAAAACTACGGAGCCGTTGATCTAGACCTCGAAAAGCATGAAAAAACATACCAGCACGACGAAAGCCATGGAGAAATATACCTAGCCATCGAAAACCATGGAGCTGTCGACGTAGACATCGAAAACAATGGAACCGTCGACCTAGACCATGAAAACCATGGAGAACCATAACCAAACGTCGAAAACTATGGAAATGTTGACCTAGCATCAAAAGCCATGACGGAATATACCTGGACCACGAAAACCATGAAGGAACATACGTAGACATTTAAAACTATGAAGAAATATACCTGGACATCCAAAACCATGGAGGAATATACCTAGACATTGAAAAATATGTAGACACATACCTAGACATCGAAAAGTATGGAGTCATCGACCTAGATCGCGGAAATGATGAAGAAATATACCTAGAGAACAAAAACTATGGAAACTCAGACCTAGCCATCGAAAACTGTGGAACCATCAACTTAGACCACGAAAACCATGGAGAAACATACCCAGACATCGAAAACCATGGAGGAATATACCTGGACCACGAAAACCATGAAGGAACATGGTTTTCGTGGTCCTTCATACTTGGTCATTGAAAACTGTAGAGCCGTCGACCTCGACTGCGAAAACCATGAAGAAACATACCTAGACCACGAAAACCATGGAAGAATCTACGTAGACCACGAAAACCATAGAAAAACATATCCAGACATCGAAAACCCTGGAGGAATATACCTGAACCACGAAAACCATGGAGGAATCTACCTAGACCACGAAAACTATGGAGGGATCTACCTAGACCACGAAAACCATGGAGCAATGTACCTAGACCACGAAAACCATGGACAAACATATCCATACATCGAAAACCATGGAGGAATATACCTGGACCACGAAAACCATGAAGGAACATGTCCAGACATTCAAAACCATGAAAGAATATACCTAGACATCAAAACCCATGGAGGAATTATCCTAGACCACGAAAACCATGGAGAAGCATACTTGGACATCGAAAACTGAGGAGCCGTCGACCTCGACCGCGAAAACCATGATTAAACATGCCTAGACATTGAAAATCATGGAGGAATATACCTAGACATCGAAACCCATGGAGGAATTATCCTCGACCACGAAAACCCGAGAGAAACATACCTGGACATCGAAAACTGTGGAGCCGTCGACCTCGACTACGAACACCATGAAGAAACATACCTAGACCACGAAAACCATGGAGGAATCTACCTATACCGAGATAACCATGGAGGAATATACCTGGATGACGAAAACCATGAAGGAACATGCCTAGACATTGAAACCATGAACAAACGTACCTAGACCACGAAAACCATGGAGGATTGTACCTAGACCACGAAAACCATGGAGGAATATACCTGGACCACGAAAACCATGAAGGAAAACGTCTAGACATTGAAAACCATGAAGGAAAATACCTAGACATCAAAACCCATGGAGAAATTATCCTAGACCACGAAAATCATGGAGAAACATACCTAGACATCGAAAACTGTGGAACCGTCGACCTCGACCGCGAAAACCATCAAGAGACATACTTAGACCACGAAAACCATGGAGGAATTTACCTTAGACATCAAGAACTATGGAGAAATACACCTGCACATCAGAAACCATAGAGGAATATACCTAGACATCGAAACCCATAGAGGAATTACCCGAGACCACGAAAACCATGGAGAAACATACCTGGACATCGAAACCTGTGGAGCCGTCAACCTCGATCGCGAAAACCATGGAGGAATATACCTAGACATCAAGAACTATAGAGAAATACACGTGGACATGAAAAACTATGGAGAAATACACTCGCACATCAGAAACCATGGAGGAATATACCTAGACATCGAAATCCATGGAGGAATTATCCGAAACCATGAAAACCATGAAGAAACATACCTGGACATCGAAAACTAAGGAGCCGTCGACCCAGACCTCGGTAACCATGAAAAAACATACCTAGACGACGAAAGCCATGGAGGAATATATCTGGACATAAAAAACTATGGAGTCGTCCACCTAGAAATCGAAAATCGCGATAGAATGTACCTAAACCTAGTCCTCCAAAACCCATGAGCTATCGCCCTAGACATCCTCGAAAAATCCAGCGGCGTCGACCAGAATTTTATATTTTTTTATTTTTATTATTTATTATTTAATGTTATTCGTATTATTCAATTTTTTTATTTTATTATAATATTATCATTTTATATTATATATTGTATAATATAATATATATATTATATTATATATTAATTATAATAAAATATTTATTATAATAATATTTTATTATTAATTAATATTAATAAATAAAATATATATTATATAATTATATACATATTTTATGCGCAAACCAGGAGCTGGTATTGCCCCCGCTGTGCGCCCATTCTCTGTCTCTCTCGCTCGGCGACGCAGAAGGAGAGGGGGTAGCCGCGTTCAGCGTAGTGCGTGACGTAGAGTGTGACAAAAGTAAGAAATCGTGCAAAGGACGTAAGTCCAAATGTAAACAAGCGTAACTTACGCCTCTCTGTCTCTAAGAAAATGAAAATCCCGAAATGATGGATTTTAAATCACTAACGTTACATATCTCAGGATTTACTGGACGGATTTACTTGCAACAAAGACCAATGGAAAGAGAAAAATCGAAAAAAAATCGTCACAAATTTTCAAGTTCTTTTATGAAATGGTTTATTTGTGAGAGCTATTTGAAAATTCTGTGACGTCATAAAACCGGCATATTCGCGTATATAAGAGTAGCGGCAGGGCTCGCGCTGGCTTTTCTTTTGCGCTGCAGTTTTTCCTTTTAATACTTGGCGTCGAGCCGCTACCGCGTCTCTTGATCCACTGTTTTTGTGTAAACATTTTTTCGATTGAAAAAATAATACGTTTTTCTATTTTCAGATCATTTTAAAATTTGGTTGAAGCATGTATTTTTCCCGAAAGTTGGCCCAAAATCATTATTACTGATTGATTCTTGGACTGGACACTGTCCCCAAGCTGTACTTGATGTGAAACCTTCAAATAGAGATGTGAAAGTAATGATTATACCTAAAGGAACTACCGGAAAAATCCAACCCCTCGATGTTTTTGGATTCCGAATATGGAAAAATTTTGTTAGACATTTTTCTGATAATTGTCTTTTGATGAATTATGATATTAATTTGCATTTGAGAAACAATATCATAAAGCTGCAATCACTCATTCATAACCAACTGTCGTCACCACGTTATATCGATCTTTTCAAATATTCTTGGTACAAAAGTGGTTACATAGAAGAAAAACCTGCGAATTTTGAGAATCCTGTAGATTTTGCATTTGGAGATTCCTGCAACTCACATTGTGAAGTTCCAGGATGCGAAAATGTTGCTATTGTTCGCTGTTCCTGGTGCAAAAAGTCTCTATGTTTTAAACACTTTTTCGATGATTATCATTACTGCAGTACTTACAACGGTTAATAGAGCACACCATTATATGTTCGCTTCTATTTATCGCTATGGTGATTATTTTGTTAGACTGTTGACATATTATTAATAAAAGATATAAGCATATTGTACACTTTTTTTTACTCGACTATGTAGTTTTTCTATACGTCATCCCAAAACTTGGTCTTATCAACCGGAACGAATATGAGTACACTACCGTCGGAAAGTTTCCGGACAAAAATTGAAAAGAGAGCCGATACTATTTTTTGCGCCATTTTGCCGTTAAATGATGTAGGCAAATTTCCCTTGCGGCATTTCAAAATAGAAACATTTAGCTTCATTTTGGCCTATTTAAAAATTATGCACGATTTTTTTTACAGCCCCCACCGATTTTTGAAAACGACAATTTTTTGTCATTTTTTTGTTGACTTTCGAATGAACCCCGTTTATGATAAAAAATTGTTTCATGCATTTTTCGGATTAAAATCTTAAAGGGGGAAGCCTTAGCTTTAATTTCTTTTTTTATAAAGTTCTCTAGCATTTTTTTTTCTAAAGTTATAGTGTTTTTTATGCAAAATGGGATATTTTGAAAATTGCTCCGGAGCACGTAAACGATGAGGTTTACAAAAAAACCTCAAGAGGATAAAAAGTTGTAATATTTTATGGTAAAATCATACGAATTTTTTTAAATAGTTTTTTTTTCAATTTTTTTTTTCTTGATTTCCGGTGGGTGCTCGATTGTTATAAAAACCATTAATATGATTGAATAAAATTTTGTACTCACATTTTAAACTTTTGTCTCGTCGAAAAACCCTCCTCTCGCGGACAACACGGCCTTGACGAGACGTGGCATCCTCTCCACAAGCTTTTGGCAGGTCTCCTGGCTCGTTTCGTTCCACGCTTTCACGAGAGAGTCCCATAGATTTTCGGCGGACGAATGGGTGCCTTTACGTACTTGCCGATCTATCTCGTCCCACAAAAGCTCGATTGGATTAAGATCGGGCGACTGAGGAGGCCACTGCATAATCCGAAGATCGCCGCTCTTTTGCTTCGACTCGAGGTATTTCCAGCAAAGTTTTGATGTGTGCTTTGGGTCGTTGTCTTGTTGGAAAACGAACCCTTTGCCAATCAGTCGTTTTCCGGACGGCAAAGCATGATTTTTTAAAATGGCATGGTATCCCCTCTGGTCCAGAATCCCTTTTACGCGATAGAGATCGCCTGCACCCGCGTACGAAAAACTGCCCCACACCATCACGGAACCGCCCCCGTGTTTCACCGTCGGGATCACACAATCAGGATGCATCTTCTCATGGGCTCCACGGCGAACGAAAACCCGACGTTTCCCTCCAAATATTTCAAATTTGGATTCGTCGGTCCACAAAACTTTTTTCCAGTCATCGATCGTCCAATTTTTGTGTTTGCGTGCCCAGTTAAGTCGCTTTTTTTTGTTACCACGACGCAAAAGTGGCTTTTTTGTTGCGACTCTCCCGTTTAACTGGGCACTGCTCAAACGATCTTTAACTGTCGTCACTGAAATTATTTTTTTCCGACTTTCGATGAACTGCGATCGGATATTAGTCGCCGTTAGCTTCCGATTCATTTTCGACAAAATAATCATCGACCGATCCTCCGCTTTTGTCGTCACACGAGGTCTCCCGGTACGTTTTCTGTCTCTGTTTGAGTTTGTCTCCCGAAATCGTTTTATCGTGTCATTTACAGTCGATTTCGCTACTTTTAATCTTTCCGAAATGTAACGAATCGTAAATCCTTCATTGCTGAGTACAATAATTGCCGCACGCTTTTCTACACTCACATTAGGGCCCTTTTTTTTACTCATTTTTTTCAAATCTTCGCGTTTTTTTTAGGCAACAAGATATCGCAGGCACGAACTCTTTACGATGCTCGCTGACGATGAGGTACTGAGGTGCAATTATTTTTCAATATTTTTCACGCCAACTACTTTGTTCTCTTCGTGTTTTCGAAGCAGAGCTTTGTTTACTTTTTGACTGCCTCGAGCTTCGAGGAGTCGCAGTGGTTTCGGCTCAGTAAGCCTCAACACTCGTTATTCTGTTGGAGAACCGAGATTGCGCGATGGTTTTCGAAAAATCCCGATTTCTCAAGAATAGAGACGATTCCGATAGAAAAGGCGGTTTCTTCATATAGTTTCTGGTGTGCTCCGACCTCACAACGAAACACGAGGATTGGATTCACCTCCTTGAATGAATTACGAAGGCTCAGTAAGCTCCAACACTCGTTATTCGATTTGAGAGCAGAGATTGCTCGATCATGTTAGAAAAAATCTCGATTTCTCAAGAATAGAGACGATTCCGAGTATAAAACCGGTTTCATCGTATAGTTTTAGGTATGCTCCGACCGTAAAACGAAACACGACAATTGGATTCACCTCCTTGAATGAGTTACGAAGGCTCAGTAAGCCTCAACACTCGTTATTCTGTTGGAGAACCGAGATTGCGCGATGGTTTTCGAAAAATCCCGATTTCTCAAGAATAGAGACGATTCCGATAGAAAAGGCGGTTTCTTCATATAGTTTCTGGTGTGCTCCGACCTCACAACGAAACACGAGGATTGGATTCACCTCCTTGAATTAATTACGAAGGCTCAGTAAGCTCCAACACTCGTTATTCGATTTGAGAGCAGAGATTGCTCGATCATGTTAGAAAAAATCTCGATTTCTCAAGAATAGAGACGATTCCGAGTATAAAACCGGTTTCATCGTATAGTTTTAGGTATGCTCCCACCGTAAAACGAAACACGACAATTGGATTCACCTCCTTGAATGAGTTACGAAGGCTCAGTAAGCCTCAACACTCGTTATTCTGTTGGAGAACCGAGATTGCGCGATGGTTTTCGAAAAATCCCGATTTCTCAATAATAGAGACGATTCCGATAGAAAAGGCGGTTTCTTCATATAGTTTCTGGTGTGCTCCGACCTCACAACGAAACACGAGGATTGGATTCACCTCCTTGAATGAATTACGAAGGCTCAGTAAGCTCCAACACTCGTTATTCGATTTGAGAGCAGAGATTGCTCGATCATGTTAGAAAAAATCTCGATTTCTAAAGAATAGAGACGATACCGATAGAAAAGGCGATTTCTTCGGATAGTTTCTGGGGTGCTCTGACCTTACAACAAACACTACGATTGGGTTATCCTCCTTGAATGAATTACGTAGGCTCAATAAGCTCCAACACTCTTTATTCGATTCAAGAACAGAGATTGCTCGATCGTTTTCTAAAAAATCTCGATTTCTCAAGAATAGAGAAGATTCCGATAGAAAGGGCGGTTTTTTCGTATAGTTTCTGGTGTGCTCCGACGTTACAATGAAACACGACGATTGGATTCACCTCCTTGAATCAATTACGAAGGCTCAGTAAGCTTCAACACTCGTTGTTCGATTTGGGAGCAGAGATTGCTCGATCATGTTAGAAAAAATCTCGATTTCTCAAGAATAGAGACGATTCCGAGTATAAAACCGGTTTCATCGTATAGTTTTAGGTATGCTCCGACCGTAAAACGAAACACGACAATTGGATTCACCTCCTTGAATGAGTTACGAAGGCTCAGTAAGCCTCAACACTCGTTATTCTGTTGGAGAACCGAGATTGCGCGATGGTTTTCGCAAAATCCCGATTTCTCAAGAATAGAGACGATTCCGATAGAAAAGGAGGTTTCTTCATATAGTTTCTGGTGTGCTCCGACCTCACAACGAAACACGAGGATTGGATTCACCTCCTTGAATTAATTACGAAGGCTCAGTAAGCTCCAACACTCGTTATTCGATTTGAGAGCAGAGATTGCTCGATCGTGTTAGAAAAAATCTCGATTTCTCAAGAATAGAGACGATTCCGAGTATAAAACCGGTTTCATCGTATCGTTTTAGGTATGCTCCGACCGTAAAACGAAACACGACAATTGGATTCACCTCCTTGAATGAGTTACGAAGGCTCAGTAAGCCTCAACACTCGTTATTCTGTTGGAGAACCGAGATTGCGCGATGGTTTTCGAAAAATCCCGATTTCTCAATAATAGAGACGATTCCGATAGAAAAGGCGGTTTCTTCATATAGTTTCTGGTGTGCTCCGACCTGACAACGAAACACGAGGATTGGATTCACCTCCTTGAATTAATTACGAAGGCTCAGTAAGCTCCAACACTCGTTATTCCATTTGAGAGCAGAGATTGCTCGATCATGTTAGAAAAAATCTCGATTTCTCAAGAATAGAGACGATTCCGAGTATAAAACCGGTTTCATCGTATAGTTTTAGGTATGCTCCCACCGTAAAACGAAACACGACAATTGGATTCACCTCCTTGAATGAGTTACGAAGGCTTAGTAAGCCTCAACACTCGTTATTCTGTTGGAGAACCGAGATTGCGCGATGGTTTTCGAAAAATCCCGATTTCTCAATAATAGAGACGATTCCGATAGAAAAGGCGGTTTCTTCATATAGTTTCTGGTGTGCTCCGACCTGACAACGAAACACGAGGATTGAATTCACCTCCTTGAATTAATTACGAAGGCTCAGTAAGCTCCAACACTCGTTATTCGATTTGAGAGCAGAGATTGCTCGATCATGTTAGAAAAAATCTCGATTTCTAAAGAATAGAGACGATACCGATAGAAAAGGCGATTTCTTCGGATAGTTTCTGGGGTGCTCTGACCTTACAACAAACACTACGATTGGGTTATCCTCCTTGAATGAATTACGTAGGCTCAATAAGCTCCAACACTCTTTATTCGATTCAAGAACAGAGATTGCTCGATCGTTTTCTAAAAAATCTCGATTTCTCAAGAATAGAGAAGATTCCGATAGAAAGGGCGGTTTTTTCGTATAGTTTCTGGTGTGCTCCGACGTTACAATGAAACACGACGATTGGATTCACCTCCTTGAATCAATTACGAAGGCTCAGTAAGCTTCAACACTCGTTGTTCGATTTGGGAGCAGAGATTGCTCGATCATGTTAGAAAAAATCTCGATTTCTCAAGAATAGAGACGATTCCGAGTATAAAACCGGTTTCATCGTATAGTTTTAGGTATGCTCCGACCGTAAAACGAAACACGACAATTGGATTCACCTCCTTGAATGAGTTACGAAGGCTCAGTAAGCCTCAACACTCGTTATTCTGTTGGAGAACCGAGATTGCGCGATGGTTTTCGCAAAATCCCGATTTCTCAAGAATAGAGACGATTCCGATAGAAAAGGAGGTTTCTTCATATAGTTTCTGGTGTGCTCCGACCTCACAACGAAACACGAGGATTGGATTCACCTCCTTGAATTAATTACGAAGGCTCAGTAAGCTCCAACACTCGTTATTCGATTTGAGAGCAGAGATTGCTCGATCATGTTAGAAAAAATCTCGATTTCTCAAGAATAGAGACGATTCCGAGTATAAAACCGGTTTCATCGTATAGTTTTAGGTATGCTCTGACCGTAAAACGAAACACGACAATTGGATTCACCTCCTTGAATGAATCACGAAGTCTCAGTAAGCCTCACTTCCTTTGCGCAGGATTGACGTTTTTTTCGATATTATAAAGAGTAAAATCTGTCAATAACATTTTTTTCCTCAGTAAATAATGAATTAATCGAAATCCCCAATATTTTGGAAATGGAATGATTCATTGACTTAGAATTTACATCGGGTATTGAAGGCTCATCGTTCTCCATTTATCCATTCACATCAAATGATCCTGGAAGCAAGTAAATTTACGTAACAAAGTATTAGTAGTAAAATAAAAGAATCGAGAATGATTGGTTACTTATCTGTCTTGATTCTCATTCACAAATCGTTCGATGTAGATGATTAAATGGAGTTTTATTAATAATAAATTATTAATCGCAATATTAACATCATAATTTGAAAATCGCCGCGAAACAGCACCGACAAAGACAGGTCAGAAACACGTTTTATGCCATTCCGTACCGGATGGAGTATACACGTGAAATGACCGAAAAAATTCACTTTTCCACCAGCCGACCGAATATTTTTCTAGATTATGTCGTGGCTGGGCATTTTAGGTTTGAGAATTTTCGTATTTTTTTCTTCTACTCGAACGAAAATTGCAGACATAATTTTCGGAAACTTTGAGACGAAATTTAAATATTCACAATCACCGAAATTGAATTGAAAGAAAGAGTTGCGAATAAAATGCTGGAGTTCACGGAAAGCTTTGTCAGTGATGTTTCGCGGCGATTTTTAAATTATAATGTCAATATGGTGATTCGTCTTCGTCTTCAGCTTCGTCTTCGTCTTCGTCCTCGTTTTCGTCTTCGTCTTCATCTTCGTCTTCGTCTTCGTCCTCGTCCTCGTCTTCATCCTCGTCTTCGTCCTCGTCCTCGTCTTCGTCCTCGTCTTCGTCCTCGTCTTCGTCCTTGTCTTCGTCCTCGTCTTCGTCCTCGTCTTCGTCCTCATCTTCGTCCTCGTCTTCGTCTTCGTCCTCGTCTTCGTCTTCGTCTTCGTCCTCGTCCTCGTCTTCGTCTTCGTCCTCGTTTTCGTCTTCGTCCTCAATTCATCGCATCGTATTTTTTCTCGAAAGTCCAATTTTTGAACACGACGTTCGAGATTTAATTTCGTAGACAGAAATTTGGTTCCCTGCTACCTAAAGTTAAAATAAAACGTAAATATTATCCGAATAACTATTTCAACTTCGTAATTTCGACATTAATTTTTTATTCAAATTAAAAAATCATGACAATTTTCGTATCGATTTCGTCTTTGTATCTTAAAAAAAATATGTTTTTATTGTCTTGACTAAATATTGCATAAGAATCTTGGGATCTGGTCAAGAAAAAAGAGAATTTCGTTGCATTCCAACGATGCAAACTTCAGCATCGTCTCGATCGTGTGCTTTTTCTGGTGTCTTTTGAGCTTGCTCGAGGAGGTGAACGCCCATGTGCAATCCTGGTAATTACAGGTGTAAGGTTTACTTCTGGTGTGGGATCTATTGTGCGCCTTTAAACGACAAGGCTTGTCGAATACCTTACAGTCCAATGCGTTACTCGTGTAATAACGCTTGCCACAACCCTCGTGGTTGCACATGTGCGGAGCATGACTCTGGTCGTGATTTTTCATGTGCATTTCCAACGCACGTTTCGTCTGGAACTTTTCGTGACAATATCCCTCGCACACTACCCGATTCGGTATGTGCAATTTTTTGCGACTCCAGAGATTGCAGATAGTTGTAAATCGTCGATAAATCTGCAATTAATGTCAACTTTCATGGTGGGCACATTTCTTTACAGTAAAGAAAAAAACGACAAGTTTTTATTAAATGTAAAGTTGATCATTTCTCCAAGTATCGCAGGATGAGATAACGTGGAATATTTAGTAGAAAACAAAAAATCGATAAACCGTTTAATGTTACCTTGACATACGTGTACACACGTATTGCACGTTTGAAGTAGTTCCAGGAGTTCCGCCAAATCATTCAAAAATTATCCCAAAGATTACCGCTGAACCTTCTCGGTGTCTTCCAACCTCAAGTCCATGTTATTAATCCCGTTTGTAATCCGCCACGAAAATGCAGAGGCTATGCCATCGCGCCTGTCACAACACATCACTAACGTCACACCACTGACAGATTCTTTTTGCGCGAAAGTCGTGTCGTGTGACATTGCCTTCAAAACAGTCGGCAAAAATATTCGCTCTGAATGCGAGCGGGAGCCCCGTTTTAGCCCCTATGACAGACGACACTGAGGCGTCGTACATCATGGCGGCAAGCGACCTTCTCATTGGCTGAAAAAGCTCAAATTCGATTGCCTACCATTTGAAAAGTACCTTAAATTTTTCAAAACGGCTAAGTAGGAATTCTTAGAATATCGTTCCGAACCCGAGGCTACCCGGACGGGAAGTCTTTCTGAATCACCCTATCAGCTGACGGCAAGCTGCTATCTCCTCTATTTTTAGTTTTAAAAGAACCAACTGGCAAGATTGGTCCATTAGTGGAGAAAACGCTTTTCAGACCCGATAATGTGTACATAGAAGTATCCAAGTCTGGGAAGCTTACTTCAGGTATAAATTACATCCACTGTTTTTGTGTAAACATTTTTTCGATTGAAAAAATAATACGTTTTTCTATTTTCAGATCATTTTAAAATTTGGTTGGAGCATGTATTTTTCCTGAAAGTTGGCCCAAAATCATTATTACTGATTGATTCTTGGACTGGACACTGTCCCCAAGCTGTACTTGATGTGAAACCTTCAAATAGAGATGTGAAAGTAATGATTATACCTAAAGGAACTACCGGAAAAATCCAACCCCTCGATGTTTTTGGATTCCGAATATGGAAAAATTTTGTTAGACATTTTTCTGATAATTGTCTTTTGATGAATTATGATATTAATTTGCATTTGAGAAACAATATCATAAAGCTGCAATCACTCGTTCATAACCAACTGTCGTCACCACGTTATATCGATCTTTTCAAATATTCTTGGTACAAAAGTGGTTACATAGAAGAAAAACCTGCGAATTTTGAGAATCCTGTAGATTTTGCATTTGGAGATTCCTGCAACTCACATTGTGAAGTTCCAGGATGCGAAAATGTTGCTATTGTTCCTGGTGCAAAAAGTCGCTATGTTTTAAACACTTTTTCGATGATTATCATTACTGCAGTACTTACAACGGTTAATAGAGCACACCATTATATGTTCGCTTCTATTTATCGCTATAGTGATTATTTTGTTAGACTGTTGACATATTATTAATAAAAGATATAAGCATATTGTACACTTTTTTTTACTCGACTATGTAGTTTTTCTATACGTCATCCCAAAACTTGGTCTTATCAACCGGAACGAATATGAGTATATGTGTAAGCGCTTATCGTATGCCTATGTTATTATCTAATTGCCAAATATAAATCGGTCAGAATTATCGATAAGTCAGATATAAATACTTTTCCATCTGAAGATTCACCTATAAATAAGTTGGCATTTAGATAAAATCGTTCATTGAATGGTATATCCGCAACATTGTTGTTGTAAATTTGAAGAAAAAACGTATTACGAGGAGAGGAAACAAGAAAAAAAAGAATTACTGCCGTTTGATTGAGATTAAACGTAAACATACATAGGGGTAGTTCACCCCCTTAACTTGATTTGCGAGGAAAACGCAAAAACCCGTATCTACTATTTTTTTACCCCCTTCAAAATGCAATTGAATTCATCGAAATAGGTGCAATAGTTTTTTTGTTATAACGATTTTGTGAATTTCAACCCTTATAACTTTTTTCTTATGCAACCCCCCGATGTGAAACCAGTTGCATTTTTCATCGTTTATCATTAAGGTAATTATCCATTTGGGTGCATTCGATTATCTCAAGTGGAAATGGGTGAAACCTGAAAAGTACCCCTCGGAGGTCTCAACTTCAAGCGATGATTTCACCCCCTAGAAACATTTTTCCGCCGATAAAAAAAAATACGTGTCTCTTAGATTTTGATGTAGAATAACATATTCAAGTTTCATTAAAATCGGAGAGGGACAGCGGAAAGACTTTCCTTGTAAGACACTCAATTCGTGGGTGTCGAAATACCGAATGTGAGGCGTGCGAATATGCGAAGCGACAGATCAGTTCTATTATTTTCATTATCCAGATTCTACCCGTCACTTGTATTATATCGTTTGAAATCGTGGCCGATCCTTAAAAGTTCACCGAATCTCGTATCTTATTATTTTGTTCTCGATTGTTTGCGTCGATCCCCATTAATGTCTTTCTTGTACCTTTACGCGTCGTCACGGAGTTGAATAAATTGTGAGTATTTTGCCAAATTACTATCTTGTGTCGATTATGTTATTTTGCGTTCCTGATTGCTACTTTTCCCCAAGGATTCCCCCCTCTACCTTCTGTATCTCAGTTTGAGCTGAGTAGCCGGACCGTCCTCGGTCACTCGTGTCTCTCGCGCACTCTGAGTATCGTGATCTGTTGGCGTTACCATCGTAGAGAGTGAATAAAATTAAAGTCGAGTAATCGACGGTACTTCGTACCTGGCGCCCAATTCACTCTCGTGGCCGGAGAGTCGTGTGAGCCGACGAGACGGGTGAGCCTTCGTTGCACAATTAAATTTCGATTCGTTGGTGTGGTGGTGATGGTCGCATTTCGATGGACTTTTCGGCAGTTTTTTCAACGATGGGCAGTCCAAAGTCTCCAAATCGACAATCTCCGTTGACAGATCCAAAAAGTTCGTCAGCCATAAAGACTTTTCGCCGCCTTTTACGAAGATGGTATGAGCGCCGCGTAAGATAGTTTGAATTATTCCTCTTGCAGCATCGTATAATATTACACCAAAATCCCATGACAATCCATGAAAATTACGTTCCAGCCATTTGTTTGTCGTTTTATACTTTGTCGGCAGAGAATCCCATGCATACGGTGGTGCGAAGAAAAGTGTGAGAGGTTCAGCATTCTTCACGTCCGCACGAATGATTGAAATTTCTTTGAGTATAAACTCATTGATGGGTCCTTTGAAGCCTTGTAGATCGATGACAAAATCCATGATGACTGATGGCCGAAGAAGTTGATGGTACGGTTTTATACCAATTTTCTCACCCCACCACTCACAGGATTGTATTCAACGATGCGATCGTGTAGAATAAGGCAGTATGCGCATGTTTGTGCTGGAATATTTGTGCTTGTTTCAAATTCGAGGCGCACATCAACAGGTCCAGACTTGAGAGAATCGTTCTGCTTCGAGCAGTCAATCACAATGAGAGGTGCAAATTTGAGAAAATCCGCTTTTGTAAGCCATGGTTCGGCCTCCTTATTGTAGTACATCGGTTGAAAGTTTGTATACATATCGTAGAGTACTGCATACTGATTTTGGTCTATATTCAAATTCTTATTACCATAAGGATAACATTGTGAATTCAAGTATAATTTTACATCAGTAACGTTGCAATGATCAAAATTACTCGCATTTTGCCTCTTATTATTCTTTCGTCCTGTTTGGAATGCCAGGATCACATATCGAGGTTTTTCCAACTGCGTTGATGTCTTGACTGACCACACGTGTTTCGATGTCGCCGGTAACATTCGATATTCATACAATTCCCACGTACGAAAACTCATTGGAATTGGGGTATCTTTGGCGATGAATTTCAGCAATTGAATTTTCCGTTTATCCGCCACGGTGACGTATGGAACGAGCCATTCAATTTTCCGTAGTGTAATTTTATAATCTTCAGCGGCTGGTTGAACTATGGTATTATCATCGGAACGTGATCTAGTCAAAATCAATTCGTGCTTTGCATTCACCACCATTTTTCGATAATCTTCAGCAAATCCCAGCAGCATGCTCAGTGGTATGCATACGTCAAAGTTGCCTGCTACGTCTACAATTTGTTTAGTCTCCTCAACATCGAGCCAACCGGTGTTCTCAAGCATTGTACTTCTCGCCGACGAATGAGATGTATATCCTTTGATGAGAGATGTGATTCCCACATTTTTATTACGATCGATTTCAACTGCGTTAAGTTCATAACGCACCTCCTCGAATAAGTGACAAATGGCATTGTTGACGAGGCTCGTTGCAGCTAACGCAGCACCATCCGCCTTTGTCAGTTTGCCGCAAATGTGAATTGAACTTTTACTCGGTAGAATTGATAAATCTTGATGCTGGATTGAAATACGTAGTTCATCACTATTGTTGTATGTTGACGATGCGTATGGTTGATGAGCATGAACCTCATAATGTATGATGGATTCGTCAAACATGACGGGTGTCTGGATGTTTACGATTTCTTCCTCCATTGCAGGCAGCAGATGCACAACGAGCGAAGCAGATAATTTCTCACACGCGAACTCCACGAATTTTGAGACCCAAACTCTTCAATAGCAGAAGGTTTTGAGGTGTTAGCTCTTTGAGCGTTGATCGACGACTGCTTTCGCGATCCCATGTTGGCTTATTAATATTGCCAATACGATGATTGTAAATTATGCCCATTGAGATTTTATATGAAGTCTTATGGTGATGACTTCACCGCGGAAATTGATCAAATCTCCGTCTTGATCGACAATACGAAGCTGTATATTGTCAATGCGACGAGTTGTGATTGGTAGATAAATGACGCTCGACGGTACTTCGATGATTTTATAGCCGGCCGGTACAGATGGGAAAAATTCGTGAATTGTGTGAACTTTTCGCCCGTTGATGTATGCACCAGTGGTTGTGTTACACTCGACTCGAATGGCGTTCACTTTGAGAATGGATACGGGTAGATCGGACACATGTCTTTTATTGGGCTCCAATCGACGCGACGTAAAACCCAGCAAAGGTCCAATCGAATTTTTGGATGTAAAATCAATCGATTGATTACACTCAATTTCACTGCGTAGCGTATAATTATTCGGCTTAAGCTGAATTTGTATGTTTTTAGATGCCAACTCAGTTTTCAAAAATTTTTCAATATCTTCAATTTCATAGCTGCCCGTTGGAATGGTCACCACATGATTTCCAACGTGAAATTCATTGCAACCAATGTCGATATTTGGAATCGAATTGAATGTGAGCAGCTCGACGAGTCCAAGAGTATAATTTTTGTCGGGCGATAGTTCGATGGGTGGAAAAAATTGTGCCTCGAGTATGAAGGATGATCCAGTAGTGGTGATCGTCAAACTATCATCCATGATGCTCGCAGATTTAGAACTAAACACGCAGATCCATAGTCCTCATTTATATAGTGCATAATTGTCTCGTCGATTTAGTTGTCCACACAAAAATTTCAAGCATAAATGCCCGCATATTATTGTATCGTATTCCTGATACTTTTTATAATTGTATTTCACGCTACCAACATTGAAGTATCTCATGAGTTCGGGTGGAGGTGGGAGATTACCGAAGCTGTCAAAGTATGTGACTCGTTGACCATTCTTTTTATATGCAACCCAGTGTGTCCCAGGGCCCACATTTTCATCCAAATTCACGATTGCTGATTCTTGCTTGAGTGGTCCATTTTCAGGCAAAGTGTCACGCATGAAAACCCCACGAAAGTTACGAATTTTCATGGCTCTCGCATACTTTAGCAGATCGATGTCGGTGAGCGGTTGATGTGGTAGCGTGATTATACGTTTTTTGTCCCGAGGTAAAGACGCAAACCCTGTTTGTATGGTTTCAGATGTAAACCTTTACCCAAAGCGATGGCCTCGAGTGTTCGGTTGTGACGTTTACTTTCCTCCAATTCCTTTTTAGCCGCTTGAGCAGCATTTACAGCTTTGACTATTACAGCACTTCCACCAGACAGTGCACCAACGGCGCTAAGGCCGGCAAAGATGGGTACGAGGAAGGGCAATAAACCGCCGATTTTGCGAGGTACAGGTAGAACCCGAGGCGTGCGTACTTTAACACCTTTAACACTGGCACGCGCACCTTTCAATGCTGACATGACGATTTCACGGGGGTCACCACTACGAACCATGGCTTTCTTTGCAGCACTGATGATCTTTTTCAGGCAAACACTTTTTTTGGTCTTTTTCGTCACTCGTTTCATACCTAGACCAAATTTCTTTTTCGCCTTCATAATGTTTGTCACGGCCCAAGCACTTGCTCTTTCACCAAGACTTGCGTCTTTCGAGGTTACACGTTGCCAGGCTTGTTCAGCCAAAATTTTATCCGCCAGATGTCGTGCTTCCAAGTTTTCACGATTTTTCGAATATGCGATATCGTGTTCTTTACACGCAGCGTCCAGCGCGTTTATACCAGGATCACCACGAGCAAGACGTTTGATCAATTTCGTACCGGGTCCACAATATTGATATCCCGGTAGATGTAGTTCCACGGGGAGATTGTTGATTATACTGTTTACCAAACCTTTACCAGGTTTATCATGTACAATCATCACTCTACAGTGGTTACAACTCGACTGACTATTCCAACATTATAAAGTTGCATTTATATGATTTTTTCAATCAGTCGCATGCGAGATGAAGTCGAAGAAACAAGTTTCGAGCGGTCAACTCCCCATAATAAATTTCGATTAATTTATTGTTGGAGCGGGTAATGTGAAGAAGCGTCATGGAAACTTACTACCTAACAGCATTCGAGCCGTATTTTGTGGCCCCTCGAATTGTGGAAAAACGAATGCCTTACTCACGCTCCTAATACATCCAAATGGTTTGAGATTTGAGAATATATATCTGTACTCGAAATCTTCGAAGCAGCCTAAATACCGATTGCTCGAGCAAATGCTCGAGCCTGTGGAAACCTGTGGAAGGAGTGGAATTTTTTCAATTTCACGAGCATGAACAAGTTGTGGCACCTAGTGAAGCTCGCCCAAACTCCATATTCATTTTTGACGATATAGCGTGTGAGAAACAGGACAACGTGAGAGCATTTTTTTCCATGGGAAGACACGAGATTGTGGATAGTTTTTATCTCTGTCAGACGTATACTCGTATTCCGAAACATCTCGTGAGAGACAATGCAAATTTTATAGTGCTATTCAAACAAGATGATATGAACCTCAAGCATGTATATAATGATCATGTCAATACGGATATGACTTATGCAAGTTTCAAAAAAATGTGTGTCAAGTGTTGGAAATCGGACAAGTATGGATTCATCACGATTGACAAGGACAGTGAATTGAATGCTGGAAGATATAGAAGGGGATTTGATTCTTTCCTCACTGTCGATGATGATGATGATGATAAATAATTGTTCCCCTGGATTTTACAAGACAGTCTAAAGTCTGACTTACTCGTGTCAACATGAAGCGCAAAGAACTTTTAAAGGAGACGGATGTATTGAGTGAACTTGCCAAGGCGAGTGATGCAATCAGACGAAAACATCGAATGTTGAAAAGTGGACGTGATAGTGCTCAGCAGAAAATGCAAGATGTGTTTAAACCGATTGTTGAACCATTAGAAGAACTAGTTTCATATACGAAAAAACCTAAAATTAAGAATGAACGTGTAAATGTTAAAAAGGAGGAAGAGGAGGAGGAGAAGGAGGAAGAGTCTCCAAATTTTGGAGAAAATAGCATGAAGCAAGATATTTCTTTCAAAGATGATATTTGGCATGATGCAATTACTGATGAGAATGTCGGTGTACCCTTAACTAAAAATAGTGATAATGATATTCATGAAGATAATAATGATGATGATGAGGACGATGATAACTTGGAATCATCTGGAGATGTTGATAATTTGATACGTGAATATCTGGGCTTACTGCGTAGTAATAACAAAACAAGATTAGATGGCGTTTATGGAGTACGAAATCTCGCTCAAAACAGATTAATGATTGGTGATTCACCAATTCATTTCGAACTCGATCATATAGTGGTTGGAGATGAAAAGTATCCCAAAAGTATTGGCTTGGTGGAACAGTTGTTTAAAAAAGAGCCCGAACTCAAATATCTAACACCAAATGACTTGGAGAAATATCAGAACATTATCATCACAACGAATGCTCATAAAAAATTTTATAAACGCACGGGTGCGGTACGTCAGGATAAAAATAGTAAATTTAAAAATTATATATCCCAAATGCTCGGTAGCAACGATAAGAAAGGTGGTACTCTGCCTCAGTATAAGGTAGCACGAAAGCATACCTCTGTCGACTATGTTCATTGGGATGATCCAAATGAGCTGGTAGATCGTCTTCGCTTATTGCTCGCATCGCAAGCTGCTGGAAATTCATCACATTCGAATGAAATTATATCGATTATCGAGGAGTTGCGTGAAGCTGAAATCATTTATTAACATGTGATGGCTTGCTTTCATCCACATTCCCAACATGAGCGCGGTATGTTTGGACGAAAGTTGAGTAGACGTGGTGCAGGTCCTCCGGGTAAACCAGGTGCTGGATTCAAAATTACATCGGACGGTCATTACGACTTGGAACGAAAACGACTGAGCAACGTTGGCGAGCCAGTAAATGCTCGAGATGTTGTAACACTCGGTGCATTCAGCAAACACATTCATTCTATAACTCATAGTGTGACTCATACAACGAATCAAAAGTGTGAATCGAATGTGGCGGCTGCAGAAAAGCGTGTGAGAACCGAGCTCGCCCATCTCCGTGAAAAAATTGATAATATAAAGAGAGAAATCTCAGAACTTCATGATGATATGAAGTTTTTACGAGATCATCTAATGATAAGTCAGTGAAAAATCCTCCAGACTCTTATCTTCTGCAATTGATGAGGACCGTGGGGGGGAGAAGAAAAAATGAGTGAAAAGAAGCTTGCGGTGGTTGAAGAACTGCATAAGCCAGCTCGGCGGAATTATCCACGTCGACATGTGAATATACGTGGCCTGGATGAGACTTGGCAAGCTGATCTTGTAGATATGTCTGCATATGCACAACACAACTCCAACCATAAATTTCTCCTCACCGTCATCGATATATTCTCCAAATTCGCCTGGGCCGCACCGTTGAAGAGTAAAAGTGGAAAAGATGTGAGTGCTGCAATGGAGACGATTCTCAGCAAAGGGCGCATACCGAAAAATCTTCACGTCGATCAAGGAAAAGAATTTTATAATACTGACTTTAAGGCTTTGATGAAAAAGTATAATATACACTTGTATTCTACATTTAGTAATTTGAAAGCATCAATTTGTGAGCGCTTCAATCGTACACTTAAGAATAAAATGTGGATTCAATTTAGTTTTCGCGGAAACTGGAAATGGATCGATATTCTCGATACATTAATTATAAAATATAATGATACATTACATCGTACGATAAAAATGAAACCGAAAGATGTGAATACTGCGAATGAAAAACGCCTGTTGCGTAATGTATACAATAGATCAGAAGTTGGAAACCAAGCAAAATTTAAAATCGGTGATAAAGTACGCATAAGTAAATTTAAGAATGTATTCGAAAAAGGTTATACACCAAACTGGACAACGGAAATATTTACAATATATCGAGTTAGAAAAACTAATCCAGTTACTTATAATATAAAAGATCATCAAGATGAACCCATCGCAGGTAGTTTCTATGAGCAAGAGCTGCTTCGAGCAAAATATCCCGACATATATCTTATTGAAAAAGTATTGAAGAAACGTGGTAGTCAGTTGTTCGTAAAATGGCTAGGTTTCGACAAAACACACAATAGTTGGATAAGTAAAAATGATTTGTAAACAATAAAGATGGAAAATTCAAAAGTCTGATTGATTTTTACGACCTTTCCCCAACTCCGCATGAAAAGCAGATTAAAGAAAAAGAATGACAGATTTTCACAAAAAATTTTTATTTTACATAAATTACAACATATATTTACAACTTTACAAGTTTTTGAGGAAAAGTTCTCTCGCACAAAATTTTTTTTATTTCATATCAATGTTGAGAACAAGTTCTCACTCTCACATTTTTTTTTTTTCGCATTCAATGTACAAATATTCTCGCAATCTCTAACATTCACAAGCACACATTCGTATTTACAATGATCTATGCCTCCATAGCTTCTGGAAATTCGGGAATATTGTAATGGCCCCATGGTAACGTGTCTACCGTTCCAGGTATAACATATCGCTTGTCATCGTGTGGACTTAGAGCAATTTTTGTCTCCGTGATGGTATAGACATTGTGTAATGTCGAGCAAATTGAAGATTGAGAACGCTTCATTTCGATCTGCTCATTGAGACATTTCACGTAATCTTCGAATGTTATGGTCCTCGCCACAACATTACTTTTTACTCCTTTTGCTGTTTTAACATCGTTCTCACCCTCAACTCGCGTCGCATACATCTTCGATCTAAGTCCAACGAATTCGGTCATTATGGCCCCATTGTTCTCATCTTTCATGAGACCCGGGACCTTTTTGTTGACTAGCGGTATACCATAAACGTTGTCATGGGGATAGTCACTGGTGTCATATTTGTCGAGATTACATTTCATGTCCTCGTACACATCTTCACATTCAATGTGGTAAATTAAACTATCAGTATCCGTATACATGACTTTACATTTATTTTGATACGACGGCATCATGAACTCGTGATGGAATTCATATAAACAAGTTTTTGAAATATCTAAAATAGACATGCCAACATATATCGGTTTATTCAATTTGACTTGTGGATTTCGCAACTCTACAGCGATTAAATTTTCCGCAAAAATACTTCGACTGTGAAAGTTAGGTTTAGCAATCATAGCCTCTGCTCCGTATCGACCTGCCCATTCCGTTAACAGTTTAACTTGGACGTGACTACGAACATCCTCCATGGTTTTTCCAAACACGGCATTATTCATTAATTTGAACAGATTTTTTTCAAAATCATTTTTCGCACGTGTACGAAACTGTGTATTCAAATCAATGTATGTTCTGAGCCAGGAAGATTGCTTAAACTTCAAGACTCTATGAATTTTAGTGATTGTCAAACCATGTTTCAAACACTGCTGTAATGCACTATAGTGGATGACATATCGTTTTTTCGCATTCACCGTGGCAAGAAGCTTCTCTTGCTTCGCGCCCGGAGGTTTGTCATGCGTTGGACAAAATGGCAAATCACTATGTGCATCGTGCAAGTGTTTCGGATATTCCAGATCAACCTCAAGAATATAGCCAATTTCAGATTCAAATGGATGAGACTCGATGTTGAAGTTGGCAAGGTCTTCAATCCATTCGAAATCTGCATACGGCAGTGGTTGACTCATTGCCCAACCATACAAATTGTTCACATCAACATACATCAAGTATGACGATGGAATAGATGGGTCATACGAGTTCATGTACTTGTTATTGGCACGGGCATGTCTTTTGGAGCATTGACTAAGACCACCTCGGATACCTCTCTCCACGAACAATACCATGTCGATGTCTGTGAGCAATTCAAACTTTACTTTTGTATATTTCATCATGGCATCCCAGGTATATCCGGGGAGAGTGTAGTAAAACGCAGGGTCAAGACCATAACTTTTCAGGCAAGTATCGCGAAAATTCTCAAAGATATCGGCTAATAGTAATACGTCAGTCTTCAAGTATAAATCGCTGTATTCGCCGAGCGTTCGCGTTGAAAATCGTTCCCACACATTTTTCGCATGTGCATACTCCTTCTCGGAAACTGTTGAATCAGTTAAAGAGCTGTAAAATGCTTCCCGCGGTGGAAGCTCCGTTTCATCCAACTTTTCGAAACTGTCAATATACTCGTACGGGAAGACACCTTTCCGTGTTAATAAATGAAAATGGTCTACATCTTAGAATTGCGACTTTAACGTCGCGAGTTTATCTACAGTTAAAAAGGATGCTAATTTGTCTAGGCTCGTATTGAGAAATCTGAACGAGTCAATGAAACGCAATTTTATATTTTTCTGCGTGTCTTTGCCTGTTTGAACCGTTTTCGAGAAGGAGATGTACTTTTCTTTTGTTATTGGGAGCAAGTCGATTTTCCCCGCGAACGCAGTTGCTACTTCTTTAATTATAAAATGTGCATCATAACCGGATAAATTGTGGAAAACTATTGGCATGGAAAACGAATTCTGATAGTTTAAATTACAATTTGAATGAGCCGGACCTCTGAATTGCCCTGTCAGGTGGCAATGATCGCGAACACGCTCGTCACCCTCGACAAAAGGTTTCTCACAAATATGGCACTCTTTTTCTTCCCGAAATTTCCTCCACTCTTGCGGAGACAATTCTTTCATCGGAACGTTCGTAAGAAGAATCTTTTCTACGCGCAAAGCTAATTGTTTAAGTTCTTCTACGAACCGTTCCACGCAGTCCTCACCTCGGCGTTCGTGGTATCCCGAAAGCGAATCATCGTAGGAGCACTTTACATAATATCCAACGCTGAAGACGCGATGATGTTGGCTCTTATTTTTCTCCCTTTCTTCAGCGCTGGTCTTCTCCAAGATGCATTCGAGGTCGGCGTATACCACGAACGGGAGACGCTCCTTCCGATTGGCATTGGTAAACTCCAACCATTTGTCGTTCTCAGCTGGTAGTCGAACGGCACAATCGTTGATAACGCCACAATCCACCTCATGGAACTGCAGCTTATCAATGGTTGGGAAGTAATGAAGGCATCTATAACAATAAAAAATTTCAAATATTTACAGTATATTATCATAATCGTAAAGAAATGTATACAGTTGTATATTAAAAATACTTACCGATCACAGATGTATTTCTTGTGCCCATCAGAATTGAGCTGTGAGTTGACGAGCCGGGATAAATTCTTGATCCACGCGAAGTGTCCAATTCCACATCCCGACACGTCTTCGATGTAAAGCAAGTTGAAGTGTCGCTCTTTCTTCTCCTTGCTCACGCGGACTGGTAGAATGACTTCCTCCTTCTCGCTATAGACATTGATTGAGAGATTATTCATCTTCTCAAATTTCCCAATCTGGTCCAACGTCATAGGGAAGTTGATGCCTTGGAAGTCGAATATCGTTGAATAATGCGGGTAAGAGGATGTGCGATCGCTGTTTTTTTCTGCTGGATAAAGTGCAGCAGTCATAGCCCATCCAAAACACGCATTATCTGCCGATTTCACATTTACCACCGCTCTTTTCAACTGTATACGTTTCGCCAATGAAACGTGACATCCCGCCCGCAAAGCGTTGTACTTGTTGATGTTCACAGTTAAATTTGTTATTGATGTTAATGTCCAGCCACTGTCACTCTCCTGGAACTCCTCGAGCGATCTCAGAGTCGGCTCCACGACTCGCTTCCGATACCACTCACTCAAGTCCGATGTTGTGAAAAGTTCAACATTTCCCGTGTTGACATTTTTATTTGCCCGCTTATATCGCCCACGGTAAACTCTCCGTTAAACGAAGTGTTCACTTTTATACTATTATATTTGCAAATATGAGCCTGCACTTGTTCTTCAACAAGCTCACGCGCATCCAATAGAAACTTTCGTGGGTCGATATGATCACGATTAATCACAGCACCGGTTGACAAGCGATTTTCAAATGCGCTGTCAATTTCACACCATGTTAATCCATGATCATTTAATCCTCCGCCCCAATGTATGAAGCGTTGGCGTGTTGCCTGCTTCAAACATTCGAGACGCAAGATTTGCGAAGTGACCGAGTGGTGATATCCCAGTCGCGGTCGTTTCGATCGAACTTGCTCCTCCAGTGATTCGATGAGGGTATCACACTGGTGTTCCCACACCAAAAATTGCTCCAACGTCCGCAGGAGAGTTGCTTGCATACGCAGCAATTGCTCGGTAGCGATGTCGACGGTGAGAGACATGATGCGCTGAACGAAATTTGACTCGAAATGTAACTGTTACGTCGTCTCAACAGAGTCTGAACCTTCCTCAAAATTGTTTCATTTTATATACGCGTTTTTTCGTTTCTGAGGTGGGGATGAGTAGGAGGGAGGAAAAATCTTGACTTTTCTGGAAACTCGAATGTGGTACCCAGGATCTAATCGAGGAGGTGCGGTTGACTTCAAAAATCCCTTCTTGCGCCTTTTGAGAAATGCCTCTGCAGGTTAAAAATGTGCAACACCGGACACATAAATCTGTCATTGAGCGAGTGCATCTCTGTAAAGATTTCTAGTCCAATGTGAACATTTTTTTTTTCTCGGAAAACATTCTTCTAAACATCTCTCAAGTCAAAAGTTGGAGGGAAGGGCAGGTGCATTTTTAAAGAAATCTCATCACCATCTCACGAATGTAAAAATATGTAATATGGGACACATAAATTTCTCATTAGGGGTCTCCGTCACGGATTCCAATAATTGAGAGCACTTTTCTTCTCAACTGACTTTTCTTAAAACTCCGCAGGAAACATAAATCAGTCATTCGAGGGGGGGGGGGGGGGGGCATCCACGAGTTCTTTTTATTCCTGAAAATATACTTTGTCTATGCAATGCCGCAAACAGGACCGCTGCATCCCCTCTCCCCCTCTTTGTTACCCTGAGAACCTCAACACACCATGCAGCCCCCGCAATGCGCTTCCCCGTTGTCGCACTCCCCCTAAGAGCCCATCGGTTAAAACTGGTTTTGAAAACAGAAATCTTGTCGGAACTTGCACCACCTCAAGAATACAAAAAAATGTAACACAAAACACATAAATTTGTCATTAGTGTGACATGCAAACATCGTAGGTCACGGAGTCCGATAATTGAGATCATCTTTGGAAAGAGCACAAAATTTCGTCCAATACAATCTGATACCGGAAACATAAATCCGTCATTGGAGGGTGCGGTGAAAAAAAACCTTTGTCCCAAATTTTTTGTCTCTTCAAAGTGCCGCCGCACCCCCGCTGTCCGAGAACCTTCCCCCTCCACATACCATGCAGCCCCGCAACGGTCCCCGCGCTCCCCCGTCCCCGCTCCCCCCTGAGATCCCAGAGTTAGAACTGGTATAGCCTTACTACTTATCCGAATTTTCGGAATTTTGGTTTTTCGGGTAAAACTTTTTCGGAGTTTTGATCTTTCGGTATAACATATTTTCGACGATTTCTTGCGTGGTAGAATTCTTGTACAGTTTTGGATCACTCTTCATTTTTTATAGTAACTATATTAACCCTCTCAGACCGAGACCTATTTCGCGTTGACCGAAAATGATTCCCTTCATAATTTTATCTCAAAATACTTTCTAGTTTCCGAATCCATTGTGACATTTCGGTTTTTTTGTTCGGAAATATGAATTTTTGAATGTTCGCTGCGCGCAGTACCAGGTCCTTGGGGAGCAAAATCAGGAAAATTTACGAATGAATCTAGCACCGAATACCTTAAATACATCATATTAGCTTCCCTTTGAAAGGAAATAACGTTTGGAGTACGAAAAAAAAATTTATACCCACTTTTCTTTTGCGATAACTAAAGCACCTTTTCACACAACGCCAACTCAACATGAAACGCCGACTTCATATTGATATTTCGATGAGTTAAAGCAGTTTATCTCTTGATTTAGGAGTATCTAAGGTGCAATCTAACCTTGCTTGATTGAAATAGGCAGTTAGAACCCCGACCTTACTGACCGATGCAGTTTCATTGGGCCTGGAAGCGCGTGTTGCGTAGAAGCAACATACGGTCCGAGAGGGTTAAATACGGAAATTTAGCCTGCTTACTCTTTTTTTTCGGAAATTTTCACCGTAGGAAGCTTAGCTTTTCAGGAAGTCAAATTTCTAATTAGGCAATTTTTCGGAATTTTGAACTCTCTGATTCTAGGAAGTTGATAGTTGCTTTTTCCTAAGTTTTGTTGTCGACGCTATACCAGTTGGTCACGTGAACGTTGTCATTTAATTCTTGAATGTAGTATTATTTTCGTTATATGGGTAAATCTGTCAAAAAAATTTCGGTATTATGATTTTTCCAACAGAGTTTGGGTATAAACTAATAATTTCGGAATTTCGAACTTTCTAGTCATTTCCGATTCGGAATTTTGATCCCGCCCCTCTTAATACTGTGAGCACTTTTACTCGCAGATATTCTTAAATTTCTGGCAAGAAACCACTCATTACATTTGGACTGATTCAGTGTTTCACAGCACAAATTTATAATATCGTATCTTGACATAACGATTTTCTTGACGTAAAAATCGTGAAGATTTTTTTCAATCCCTTGACTTGTTATGTACGTCGCTTTTGCATCGCACATTAAAAAGAATATATTTAAATACCTCTCGCACTCATCTTTTTCAAGAAACACTTCTACTGTTTTTAACATGTCATTTATTAAGTTATTAATTACTTTTTCGTTTTTATTTTTCTTCGCTTCAAGCATGATTGTCCGTAGTGGTGAAGGTGTCGTCAAGCTCGTCGGGTCTAGCTTGTTTGTATTCACCTTGAACTTCTTTTGGGAAGAAAACATTTCACAGAAATATTTTCCTTTTGAATACTTTTCTTGCGCCAATTGACGAGCAGTCGGTTTTCCCCATTGTAAGGTAGTGTATGAGCGAGTAGGGAGTTTGCCCCTTCTCCCGAAAAATTGATTGGTCGATCCGAGCTGTCGCTCAACCGTGCGATCGAGAAAGGACACTTGATTGTCGACCACCTTACCGTGAACATATAATTGTTAATCTCTGTATAGTTCTGTATAACGATATCTATATGTCTGCGTCAACCACGCTGTCATCAAACGCTATATTGTCTGTAACCGTCGCATAATTCATACTGTGGACATATATATATATAAAAAGAGGGAAAAGAAATAGTATATTACGACCCTAGGCCCGAAAGTTGGATTTCCTGGCATGTGCTATATGAAGGCCGAGGCGAAGCCGAGGCCTTCATGTCGCACATGCCAGGGCATCTAACATTTGGGCCGTGGGTTGTATACTATTTTTCTTGATCCCGTAGCCGAAAGTACGTTCAATAATTACTAGCAATTGCGAGGAGGGGGGGGGGGGGGGGGATGCCCGCCCGACTTTTGCAGGACCGAGGCGAAACCGAGGTTTTGCTGGTCGGGGCGGGCATTAAAAACATAAACAAAAAGTAAAAAAACACACACAAAATATCACACAATGATACAACAATATTATTAGTACAAATAAATAATTCGTTGATACATGTCTGATTCAAAGTCCCATGATAGTTAACAATTTTTATATATGAATATTTCCCACTATACTTGACAATTTATATGAATATGTGCTTTCCTATGAACCTGGAATTTGGAAATACAACATTATTCCGGACGACCATATTCATTTTATTAGTTCGGTTACATTATTTTCTGTTTTCGCATCTGAACGAACAAATGTATGTTATTCGTCCGGGTTTATGGCAGTATAGCGCATAACATGAATGATAAAAGCTACGCTATACGCGCCCGCTTGAAGCAAATAATAATGATGCTTGGCAACGAATAAACAAAATCATGGCAACGAATACAGGCTTCACATTCATATATCGAAATGTTAAAGGATCACCGGCCGCAAAAATATCGTCAGAGCACACTGAAGTTAGCCGAGTTAGCCGGCCACGAAAAATGCTCTTCCCGGCCTGAAATGCGGCCGGAAAGTGCGTACTTTCGGCTAGGGGAGCAAGAAAAAGTGT
Source organism: Venturia canescens (assembly GCF_019457755.1). Lineage (NCBI taxonomy): Eukaryota > Metazoa > Arthropoda > Insecta > Hymenoptera > Ichneumonidae > Venturia > Venturia canescens. The sequence continues at coordinate 27,981,349 of NC_057422.1, forward strand.
ATTCAACCCAAAAAACAATCTCCATAAAAATACTCCTTCGAATCGATCGTGCCTCGAACTGAGCGTCACCTTGGGTCAATCACAAAAAGTTGTGACTCGTCGTGTAACCGTAAAGGGACGTCAAGCATTCGAAAGCACCTCCGCAGTACATCGAGGCTTCAACCGAAATATCCACCTGAACATTCACTACATCGATGGTGCAACGGTCGGAATAAGGAGCAAGATTAGATAAGTTAATCTCTAGTATCATATTGATGAATGTCCTGCAAAATGATCTCAAATTAAATATCAAGGTATATTCATTGTATCAAAGTCGTAAAAATTTATAACGTGTACGATATCATTGTGTAAAAGAAAAAAAACAAAAAGGAGAAAAAATCAATCACTATTTTGGGCTTGTGAGTCAGAAGGAATATGTGCGCAACTGTACGCCAATGTTATAATAAATCATTTTGTTGTTTGTTACAATGCTTCAACATATATATATATATATATGTCGTCTATGTGAGTGAATCTCTGTACAAGTAGGAACACGATAAACAAAAAAGAAAAGAGAATTTGTTACAATTGGCGCCCGACGTGGGGCCACGACGAAATACGTCGTGGAAAACACATTTCGAAACCGAGATCATTTCACTTCTCTTCATAAATCGAATTCAAATCCCTAGCAAAGAAAGTGTTTGTGTAATAATTTATGACCTTGTTTTGATCGGATGTACAAATAGATAGTATCTCATGAATACTCGTTCTAAAACAAAAAAACAAGTGCCTGCGAAATCGTTCGAGAACAGTGATAATCCTATGTTATTAAATATGTCACTAAATAATACGAATGATAATCCTGTAGCAGGTAACGTTGCTCCTGAAGTCGAGCAATTGCGAATTGATAGAGAACGTATCAACCGGCAACGTATAGAGTGGGAGAACGTCAGAGTGAGACTCGTTAACGAAATAGAAGACATGCGGAATGACATGATCAGAATGAATGAACAAGTCCGGCAACTGCGAGCCGAGAATGAGAATTTACGACATGCATCATTTTCAAGTGAGGAGCCACCGGAAACAAGAACAGGTATGCTCAACGGGCTGGTGAGAGGTATACAGTCAATGAATTTAAACATTAAACCACCAAGATTTGGAAATGATTTCCGATTAAATCCTAATGAATTCGTGGAGAGTGTGGAGAAATATTTTCTAATCAAAAAGGTACCGGACGATTGCAAACTGTTAGTATTGGAGACGTTATTAGAGGGGCGGGCGAAAGATTGGTATCGGGCTCAACAAGGGGTACATAAAACATTCCAAGAATTCAAAAAGTCATTCATAGACGAATTTTATTCGATCCCGACACAGGTGCGTTTAAAAGCACAGTGGTCCGCGCGTTGATATGATCCGTCGAACGGTCCCATGCAAACGTATTTTCATCAACAGGCCAGCGCCACGCAATATTTCACTCCCAAAATCGATCAATACGAAATCAATTATAGTGTCGTTCAGCAACTACCGATGAGAGCTCGTGACGCTTTAGTGACAATTGATTACGGTGATATCAATGTAGTAGCCCGAGCTCTCGCTCAACTTGACTCTTCATATGAAGAAAGTCGTAATCGCGATGTTAGACGTGCTGTAACCCCGAATGCAAACAATAATAACAATAGTTTGAGTTCGAATAATTCACCAAATACTAGCGGCAGTAGTGGCTATTCACGCCAGGCTAATAATCCGCAGAATAATAATTTGAACACGCACCCGACCGCATATCGTGCTCGGGGGATAGACGTCAATGCCCAGCCGTGGTATCCTATTCCAGATCTTTCCGTACCCCCTCCGACGTATCATGCTAATGAACTTCCTGGTGAGTCGATAGCATTTCCACCACCACAATTCTCAAGTGAATCTACTGAGTCTCAAGATTTAAACTAATATGCGGTGCCATGAGCCAAGGTCCCCACGTGCGCCGTACACCCTATGATCTATTCGAGGACCTCACGTCAACAATCAAAACGGATATGAAAATGCCCAAAAAAGAAAGTTCACTCGAATTATCTTTATGTCCCCACGTAATAACATTTCAATGTCAATTTCCCACTCAGACTTTATTGGATACCGGCAGCCAGATAACCTGTATCTCAGAAGAATTTTACAATTATCTAAAAAACATAAACGCGCTTGTCGAACTGCCCGTGTCGAATATCGTAGTGCTTGGCGCTATAGGAAAAAAATCTACGCCGGTAAGGAAACAGATTCGCCTCGAGATTATGATAGGGGAACAAAAAATTGAAACAGTCTTTCTCGTAGTCCCTCATTTATCAAGTCCTATGATTCTAGGCAGTGATTGGATGAGCCGTACGGGTACTATCATAGATTTCTGTTATAAAACGATAACTGTTAATCACAAAAACATTCCGGCGGAACTCGTATCGTTTGGTAAAATCGCGCCCGATAAAATAAACGTGACAAAAGATGAAGATATTACATATATACAAATTCTACGTACAAGCTATCCTGCAGACGACACCGAATACGCACGGATGGGGGATAGCGCCAACGGCAGTGTCGAAAGGGTTGAAATTAAGAAAGCTATTCTCGACAATGTATGCTCCGATGGGCAGAGTAGTAAAGAATTAAACTCAGCTTATATAAAAAACAACGAAAAAACAAAAATGACTGATTGCGAAGTAAATATCGAGATCGAGGAACTGGAATCGGAGCCGTTCAATGAAATAAAATTTGCTCGCGTTGAATCGTACGAATGTAGTAATTTATATAAAACCAATGAAGAAAAAGAATATTTGTCAGATGTTCAAGTGATTGTTGATTCGTTACCGGAATGCTCTGAGGACTGCCGGAACCAATTTCACCAGCTTTTTGTGAAATATCGTTATTTATTTTCGTATGAAACGTGCGGAGCAGGGAGCTATGAACACAAAATTCATCTAAAGGATTCAAAGGCGATCGTTCGGAAATCGTATCCGATTCCATTCGCACTGCGCGAAGCTGTAGGTCAGGAATTAAAAGAAATGGTAGAAGCGGGCATCATTGAAAGATCATCCAGTCAATATTGCAATCCACTGAGAATAGTTCGAAAAAAGGACGGTCGTATTCGGATTTGTCTCGACGCTAGGTTCATCAATGATATTATTGAATCTGATAATGAGTCCCCCCCGCTCATTAATGAGTTATTACAGAAATATCATGGGACGAAATTTCTCTCCACTACAGATTTGGCCTATGGATATTGGCAGATTCCTCTGTCGGTAGAGTCACGACCATATACGGCTTTTTTGTATGGCTCACAACTCTACCAATTTTGTAGGATTCCCTTTGGCCTAAAAACTGCTGGGAGCGGATTTATCCGCGCTTTAAATATGGCCCTTGGTAACGAGTTCGATTCATTTGTAACCTGTTACATCGATGATCTCTTAATTTATTCGCAAACGGTGGACGAACACTTAAAACATATCGATGCATTGTTTCACAGGTTACAAGAACACAAGTTCACATTAAGGCTTGATAAGTCCCTCTTCTTCAGAAAGGAAGTGAGTTTTCTCGGCTTCATACTTTCGACTGAAGGCATCAAGCCTGCTCATGATAAGTTGGAAATAATTCGCAATTTTGCTGAACCCACGAATCGCAAGGAACTGCAGTCATTTATTGGCGTCTGTACGTATTATCGTCAGTTCAGCGTTCGTCACTCTCATTTTATTGACCCTTTTCGCGATCTTTTGAAAAGCAAGAGTGTGTGGAGATGGACTGAGGATCATTCTAAAGCGTTTCAGGCTTTAAAGGATTGTTTTGCAAATAGCGTGATGCTTAGTCACGTGATATCAAGCCTCCCTTTCAAAATTCAAACAGATGCCTCAGATACGGGAATCAGCGGTATCTTGTATCAAACTGATGCTGAGGGTGACAATTATATCATTTCTCTCGTTAGCCGTTGTCTCAACGCCGCTGAATCGAATTATAACACTAGTGAAAAGGAACTACTCGCGATCGTGTATGCAATTAGTAAATGGCGGGTGTATCTAGTCGGTGCTCATTTTCAGATCATCACCGATCACGAAGCCCTTACCTTCTTGAATACTACCTCATTTCATACATCTCGACTCATCAGATGGAGTCTCTATTTACAGCAATATAGCTTTACAGTTTCACATTGTACGGGTGCGGATAATCTCGTCGCAGATTTCTTCAGTAGAAACCCGAATGGAAATTTCGAGGCTATAAAAAATCCCCACCACCTCATCATCGCTAAAATCACTGCAAATTTGACCGTCCAGAATAAAGACAAATCGGTATCGTATAACCAGTTTAAATTATCAAAATCATGGGATGCTTTGCCAAAATCACTACAAAGGGATTTAAAAAATATTAAAAAACTTCAGCAGAATGACGAACATATATTGAAGCTTATGTCCCTCGTACGCGATAGTAATGCAGCTATGCCCTACCAAATACAACACGAAATCTTGTTTAGAGCCTCAACAGATAATCGGTGGTTGGTTGTCACTCCCATTGAACTGGGGAAGCGAATGATCGAATTCACTCATCATAAACTCGGGCACCCTGGTATCTCGAAGACGTTGGCATATATTCGGAATCATTTTTATTGGGATCGCATGAGCGATCAGGTTAAGCAATACGTACTCAGCTGTGACCTATGTCAGAGAGTAAAATGCCTTAACTATTCCATGCAGGGAGAATTTAATTTAATCCCCGCTAGTCAACCTAATGAGCTAGTGACGGTCGATTTTTATGGTCCTTTACCTCGATCCGTCGGAGGTACCGAATACATTTTTGTTGTGCTTGATGCATTTTCAAAATATGTCAAATTATATACGTTACGCAAGGCCAATACTAGAGCAGCATTGAAATGGATTCTTACGAATTATCTCAAGGAAGTCGGTAAACCGGTGACCATTCTTTCCGATAATGGTACTCAATTCACGTCACCTATATGGAGGTCCCGACTCGCTCAAGAAGGAATTAAAATTACCTTTTCCTCAATCCGACATCCGCAAAGTAATCCTACCGAGCGCGTTATGAGGGAATTGGGTCCGTTATTCCGCACACTGTGTTCCGACGTACATACCAAATGGGCATTACACATTGCTAACATCGAATCATTTTTAAATGTCACTGTACACTCCAGTACTGGATTTACTCCACACGAGTTGCATTTCGGGGAACGTCCGACGGAAAAAATCGATGCGCTGGTCACATTTCCCCAAGGGATTAGAGTCAGTCATCATGATAAGATTATGCTCGCCAATACACGTATAAAAGCACAATTTGAGCACAGAAAGAATGCACAACGTAATGTCTCCAAAGTTACATTGTCAATCGGTGATCTTGTTTTACTCAGAGTACCATTTCAATCCAGGGCTCACGAACGGGTGACTGCCAAATTTTTCCACCTCTATCAGGGACCATACAGGATTGCGAAAATTATCGGAAAAAACGCGTTTATGCTAGTAGATCCCGATAATCACAATGTCGTAAAAAATGTGTATAATCGATGTAGCTTAAAAAAATACATCAGCCCAGTTTAGCTTACTCGTGCTTGTCGGTATTAAATGCGAAAAAAAAAAAAAAAGGGATTATGTTAAGTTACCGTTAAAAATATTCTATTAATGGAGGCTCGTAACGAGTCATTCGTACTGTACATTGTTATTTCGCGCATAATGTGTCTTCACTAATTCGTTTGTCATCTTATTCACGAAATAAGGGGGATAAATGTAAGGTAGTGTGTGAGCGAGTAGGGAGTTTGCCCCTTCTCCCGAAAAATTGATTGGTCGATCCGAGCTGTCGCTCAACCGTGCGATCGAGAAAGGACACTTGATTGTCGACCACCTTACCGTGAACATATAATTGTTAATCTCTGTATAGATCTGTATAACGATATCTATATGTCTGCGTCAACCACGCCGTCATCAAACGCTATATTGTCTGTAACCGTCGCATAATTCATACTGTGGACATATATATTGTAACGAATTTTTCCCGGGGAGGTACGATTCGTCCCTTCCCGGCTCACTCACCTCGCCTCGCGCTACTCTCCGGCTGCGAGAACGGACTGGGCGCCAGGTACAAAGTACCGCCGAATGAATCGACTTGAATTTCGTCGGATCTCGCGATGGTAACGTCAGGCAAAATTAGAATATAGAGAGCACGAGGGAAACAAGTGACCGAGGACGGTCCGGCTACTCAGCTCAGCTGAGGTACAAAAGGTAGAGGGGGGGATCCTTGGGAGAGAGTAACAATTCATAACGCAACAAAAAAATATAGCCGACACAAATCAAGTAATTCAGAAAAGGTTTCACAATTTATTCGAAAGCTCGATGAATAGATCAGAATACAGCGAGAGACATATTAGAAATAGAGTGGATGCGATATAAAACAAAACCGGGGGGGGGAAGTAAGTCGCTGACGAGTCCGAGCGTACAACGGTTAGGTCTTGCGCCGCGACGATGGAAATTCGCGTACGGCGGGCGCGAATCCGCCGGGTGAACATGATTAGCGATTCGCCCCGCGATCTCACAGGTGCCGTAGATAGACGACAACCGGTGCTCTGACATGGCAGGTAACAGGTAGCCAGTAACCCGACAAGCGGGGCTGGAGGTAATAGGCAAAAGATAACCCACGTCAGAACGAACGGTGTCGCAGGTAATGCAAGGCAAAAGGTAGCGGCACCCGGTCGATCGAGAGGGGGTTAGAAAATAAAGTAATAGAAAAATTAACGTTGGGACGATATGAGACGGATTGAAATTTAGGGCGTAACGCCGCTCGCAAAAATATATCGGAAAGTGATCAAAATACGACACGCAGTAGACATCGTAGCGTGAAGGCTCAGGCAAAAGAAAGACTCGAGAAATATTCAACACAAAAGATAGAAAGTACTGCTGTATAAACGACGCGCGACCCCGCGAGCAAGAGAGACGGAACGAAAACAAAGGCGCGAACGAACCGGCCGGCGAGAGCCTCAGCGCGTGCAGGGAGAGAGAGAGAGAGAACAACTTTACTGCGTGGAAGGTTCCAGCGCTTAATAACACATTACAACAGATTTGAACTCGATATGTTCGGAATATTTGAATGAACAAGACTGTAATTAATTAACGCGAAGACCAAATGGACTGTGAGTTCGATAGGCAAGTCGAGCCACGCAAAACTGCCGTACTAAAGAATGAACACGGGAAGTATCGGCCACAATCTCGCTCGATACTTCGGCCCCGTGCCCGACTACAACGGCCAAAGCAAAAATACTCTACAAAACCGGAACTAGATTCCGAAACTCGAAAAAGGACTCGACTTATCTAACGAACTCGATGGAGAAAGAGACGTGGACTTACCGAGGAACACGCTCGCCGCACCAGGACCATGAAAACTCGACTCTGGGAAGACTCGGTTGTGGACTCGTCGTAACGATGCTCGAAGAAAGACTAATTGGTGCGTGCGAGCGGTCCTCGCGATTCGGCGTTATCCCCACCACGAGGCCCAGGTACTGCAGCGCTTCACGCGTTAGGCGCGAACCCGAGCGCGAACTCGGGGTTCGCGCTGCCGCGCGGGATTTTCAAACGGGGATTGCGTCAGAGTCGTAATTGCTGTTACGTTTGTTGCACGATCGGATCGAATACTGACTCCTCCACTGCTCTTACCTTTCCCGCTCACTCGAAACACTCCTCCCTACAAGATGACCGTGATCCGGGTGTCTTTCCTCTTGGGGATCCGGCGGGCAGCTCCGGAAGGCTGAGGGGAGGCCTCCCTCACAATTCCTGACGTCTAGGATGCGTGGTGGGCCCACAAAATAACCACCAGGCAAAACAGCACCTCACCTCCGGAAAACTCCCCCAGATCCCACCTGACGAGGCGCCGGTTCCCGCGGACTTTGACACCCGAATCTACGGTAGTGCGGGCGGTGCAACTCGGGGTTGCTACGGCGGGAAATACACGGGCGGCGTTCATGAAATGGCCAATGCCAGCGTGTTATTTCAACCGCCCGCAGGTCGAGATTGTTTTTCGGTGCTCGTAGACGGTGTGGGAGGACGGGTTCTTGCGAGCGAGATCGGCTCGAGCAGCCGGAGAGACAGCCGACAAGTTTTAATGGCTAGGCCCCTGTGGCAGCGACAACACCAACTCGTTCCAATATCGAACTCCACTGTCAAAACGCAATGTCATGATTACTCAAAAAGAGGCAAACTAAAATTCTCTCTCCGCCCTGCACTCAGAGGTAAAAGGTAGTCACAGAAGGTAATTAACGCTCGGTCGGTAATATAGGCGCATTCTAAGCTAAACTTAAGAGCTACGTGGTGCTGAGTCTCAGTCCGAACATCGCCCGACGAGTCGAGGGGCGTCAAAAGGGCCGTAAACCCGGTCCACTGGTCGACAACGTCCGTACGAGTGGCGGGGCAGAAATGTCACGTCACAATATATAAAAAAAGAGGGAAAAGAAAAAGTGTATTCAACCCAAAAAACAATCTCCATAAAAATACTCCTTCGAATCGATCGTGCCTCGAACTGAGCGTCACCTTGGGTCAATCACAAAAAGTTGTGACTCGTCGTGTAACCGTAAAGGGACGTCAAGCATTCGAAAGCACCTCCGCAGTACATCGAGGCTTCAACCGAAATATCCACCTGAACATTCACTACATCGATGGTGCAACGGTCGGAATAAGGAGCAAGATTAGATAAGTTAATCTCTAGTATCATATTGATGAATGTCCTGCAAAATGATCTCAAATTAAATATCAAGGTATATTCATTGTATCAAAGTCGTAAAAATTTATAACGTGTACGATATCATTGTGTAAAAGAAAAAAAACAAAAAGGAGAAAAAATCAATCACTATTTTGGGCTTGTGAGTCAGAAGGAATATGTGTGCAACTGTACGCCAATGTTATAATAAATCATTTTGTTGTTTGTTACAATGCTTCAACATATATATATATATATGTCGTCTATGTGAGTGAATCTCTGTACAAGTAGGAACACGATAAACAAAAAAGAAAAGAGAATTTGTTACACCATTGTTGTTCAAAATCTGTTTTGGTTAAGCTGTCTTCACAGTTGATATAGTAAATTAATGCTGCTATATGTTTACAACGTCCGCTTTTATTGTAAACACAATTGCAAGAAACACCAATGACTTTCCGAACTGCATTGATCTGGAAAAATGTATTATACGAAGTTAATAATAATCGATACAATGAAAATAGATATAAGTATGAAAAAATCCTGTATGCTCACATTCAATTTTGTACAGTAAGGTGGAGATGTGACCGAAGTTTGCCTTATAACTTGAGCCTGGATTAAAAAACTTTCTCCATTCGTTCTCCGTTCTTCGACATTCCGTACATGATTTGCTTTCACCAAAGCTTTTCCTTTGGGTATTGTTTCTGGTTGAAAAATGATATCATGGATCACTCTTTCAAATCCAGTCCTTATGGTTATATTCATTACGAAATATTTTTTTATTTGCTGGCCTAGGAAGAAAAAAATATTTAAAAAATTAATACGTTCCTTTCAATCCAGGCTGTGAATGGCAGTACACTAATTTTTTGTATTTAAAATCATTTTATTTCTATTTGAACAACATTTGAAAAAATTTTATTTCTATTTGAACAACATTTGAAAAAAAAAAATTATTTACGTTTAATAAATTAATTTATTTAAGTTTTTCAATTTACTTAATTATTTATTGAAATTACAAATGAATTCATCAAAACAACTTGACAGGACTAACCTCTAAATGAACAGCAAAATCATGAAAATGTATATACACTAGGGTGCTTCAAAAAAAATCGATATTTTTTTTTTTCGTGGGCCGAAGAGGGGTGTTAGTATATGTAAAAAAAATAACTTACTCAAATTTTCAGATCTTTTGAAAAATATATAACGGTCCCTCAAACGACTTTTGTATTTTTTTTCCTGTTTTGGGGACAAACGTCATGAAAAAAATCATAAATCGTTATGCAAACATAAAATGCACTTCACCCTTGAATACATGAGACTTTACCTTTGTGTTAAAAAAAAAAATCATTAATTAAACGGTCCCTCAAAAGACTTTTCTGTTCGTATGACATTTTTGTTCGTACTAGTGCACTTGTACTTGTTACATTGTAGACCGTGAAGCAATATAAACAGAGCTACTGTGACCACGACAAGGACGAAGCTCAACAGCTACATGAGCTAGGGGCTTCGCAAAAAACATGGGAAAAATATGCTTCATATTCAGCGCAGAGAAAAATTATTTCCGAGCTAAATATTCAAAAAACATATAACATAATTTTGCAATGAATTTGCGTAGTATACTGGAATACACATGTTCAGCGCATTATTCCAATGTATTTTATGCTCACAATATTTCACTTATTCAACAAAGAAAGTGCATTTTATGTTTGCATAACGTTTCATGACTTTTTAAGACTTTTTCCATAACGAGTTTTCCTCAAAATAGGAAAAAACATAGAAATATCGTTTGTGGGACCGCTAAATATATTTTTTTTAATCTCAAAGTTTGGGAAAGTCACTTTTTTTATATGTACTAACATCTCTCTTCGGCCCACGAAAAAAAAAAAATCGATTTTTTTTAAGCACCCTAAAAAAATGCTGCAAATTGAAATTTGCAAATTGCTTCCTCAAGATGATCAAGATGCACGATGCTCAAAGTTTCCTCTATGAGGTGCTATATTTATCATTTTGGCTTCCTCATAGAGGAAGCTTTGAGCATCGTGCATCTTGATCATCTTGAGGAAGCAATTTGCAAATTTCAATTTGCAGCATTTTTTTTGTATACAAGGAAATAATGTAAATACATTATTTTCTCTGCCTTCTTTTACGAACTTTAATTTATCTCTTTGTTTAAATCCATAAAAAACAACTGAATGACGAGCCACCAGAAAAAACAGTTTGCAACTTTCAATTTTCATTGTTTTTCTATTTACACTGAAATTAAATAATTCTGACAACTTTGCTGAAAAGTATAGAGGAAGTACAGACTTATACATAATATCTTACAAGATTTCCAAAAATTGAAGCGGTTGAACGATTTTTTGAAAAATTCATATTTTTGTAAAATTCAAAATGTCATAAAATTTCAAAACGTCGTCAGATTCGTAATTTTTTACAAATTCTGACAAAATTATCAGAGAGTGAAGAGCTTGTATAAATTAACATCTGTGTATAACGGTAGCCCTGTATCTCAAACCGTTTCCGAGTTATAAGCGTTTGAATTTTGCAGTACCATAACATACACACACACGCACACACTCACACGCATGCACGCACGCACGCACGCACACACGCACACACATCCGGATATTTTCTAGATATGATTTTTCGATGTTTTGGAACATTTTGAGCACATTGACATTGAAAACTGGAAAAAAAAATTTTTCATCGTCACAAAGCTTCTTCGATGAGGAAGCAAAACATATAACATAATTTTGCAATGAATTGGCCCAATGTACATCTAAATGTAAAAGATCTATTGATTATTGAAAAAAAATTACAAACATGAGCTCCGCATAACATGAATATCGCATTTTCTAAAAGTGCATAAAGCAAGCATTATGAAAACTATAAGTCACATGAACGTGGAGAAGGAGAGGTTATACGGATCGTGTGTCTGACGCCTAGGTACAGCCGGAACTTGAATCTTTTTTGAATATGAAAGTTATATACTTTTTACCCCCGTTACTCGTTAATAATTACAACGCAACTGTCAACTTGGACTCGAAACCGCATGAACACCGTATTTCTTATAAACGCATAAAACAAGTATTAGCTAAACCATAAGGCCACGTTGACTCCGAGGAGAAGCGGCCCAAAGAATAACTAAGACATGTCTCAAACACCAACTTCACCGCGGGCCACGTTGACTCCGAAGAGAAGCGGCCCTACGGATCGTGTGTCTGGCGCCAAGGTTCATGACAATCGATCATTATTCAATAAGGAATTGTTTAGATGAAAATATGAGTGCAGGCATTGATGTGAATACAAGATTCTGTTTTTAATGAAAGTGTGAAAACATATTTTTTGTCCAGAGCATCAAATTTATTCGTATGAAGAATGAATTTAATTATTTCACGCCTTGAACGTGATGTTGATTCGGGTATAAATATTATGGAGTATAAGCAGGATATTTTTTTTCACCGCGTAAAACAACTAGAAAAACTGAGGGCTACATTAAATAAGAACAGTTACAAATACTCTAATCGAACGTCGGTTCGAAACAACTTCATAATTTTTTAGCAGGAATGAGATGAAATTGATCATTCAAATCATCTGAACCCAAAATAGCAAAAATTATTCACCTTCTATATAAAATCCTGGAGCCTTAGAGGAAAACGTTTTGGGAGTTCTAATTCATACAGTTTTCTGCCAACTCATTTTTTAAATGATCCGTATAAACCTTTCTTGAAACGTCAATATTATTGGGTACGAGTTAATTCATGTCAATAAACGTTTTGGACTGCTGCTAATTAATGCCCAACTGCTGGCAAGCTATCACGCTCAATTTTTGATGAACAATTTTGAAAAGAAAGGCTTAAGTTTCCTGGGATTCCATTATCAAAACAGATTCATACAGTTTGATTCGCAGCATGACTTTTTCGGATTGAAAAATTTCATGTTTAAAATATAAGACGCGAATTGAAGAATGTAACATTTAAATAGAGTTGTTACGAGGGACCAATAAGAAAAGATACCGTTTTCCTTGAGCACATGACTTAAAAAATTTACTGAGTTCTCCTTAGGTTTCTTCATTCGTTAACTATATTCCCAAAGGTATCTCAGACTTGCTTCTATTCTTCACGAATAGCACATGGGCCAGTGAATGGATGTTTTTTTTTGCTCACTTTTCCAATAATAGCTAAACTCAATGCAAACCGAATGGAAAATATTTCCCGTACATTCATCGCCATGTTCAAAATCAGCCCTTATAATTCTTTCGTCGCTCCTAATGTTTTTATCTTTTTATTTTACTACAATGACTAATTAATTGTACCCCAAACCTTCTGCTGTCTTGTTTCGTCGGTCTTTCTTTCCTCTCGAAGATGGTTTGTAATCTATACTCAATTTGTCTTACAGAAAACATCGATTCGACCCCCGCCCCCCCCCCCCCTTTTTCTCGATCGCGGCCGGAACTTTCAATCCTTCAGTTAGCTGAATAACATCTCAGCAAATAATTCCCATCTTTTCACCTAGTTCTTCCATGTACAATTTTTCTTTTTCATTTTCAAACCTCATTCAAAGTGTTTCCTCTCACATTCATCGCCATGTTCAAACTCAGCCCTTATAATTCTTTCGTCGCTCCTAATGTTTTTATCTTTTTATTTTACTACAATGACTAATCAAGAGACGCGGTAGCGGCTCGACGCCAAGTATTAAAAGGAAAAACTGCAGCGCAAAAGAAAAGCCAGCGCGAGCCCTGCCGCTACTCTTATATACGCGAATATGCCGGTTTTATGACGTCACAGAATTTTCAAATGGCTCTCACAAAAAAACCATTTCATAAAAGAACTTGAAAATTTGTGACGATTTTTTTTCGATTTTTCTCTTTCCATTGGTCTTTGTTGCAAGTAAATCCGTCCAGTAGATCCTGAGATATGTAACGTTAGTGATTTAAAATCCATCATTTCGGGATTTTCATTTTCTTAGAGACAGAGGGGCGTAAGTTACGCTTGTTTACATTTGGACTTACGTCCTTTGCACGATTTCTTACTTTTGTCACACTCTACGTCACGCACTACGCTGAACGCGGCTACCCCCTCTCCTTCTGCGTCGCCGAGCGAGAGAGACAGAGAATGGGCGCACAGCGGGGGCAATACCAGCTCCTGGTTTGCGCATAAAATATGTATATAATTATATAATATATATTTTATTTATTAATATTAATTAATAATAAAATATTATTATAATAAATATTTTATTATAATTAATATATAATATAATATATATATTATATTATACTATAATATAAAATGATAATAATACAATAAAATGAAAAAATTGAATAATACGAATAACATTAAATAATAAATAATAAAACTAAAAAAATATAAAATTCTGGTCGACGCCGCTGGATTATTCGAGGATGTCTAGGGCGATAGCTCATGGGTTTTGGAGGACTAGGTTTAGGTACATTCTATCGCGATTTTCGATATCTAGGTGGACGACCCCATAGTTTTTTATGTCCAGATATATTCCTCCATGGCTTTCGTCGTCAAGGTATGTTTTTTCATGGTTTTCGAGGTCTGGGTCGACAGCTCCTTAGTTTTCGATGTTCAGGTATGTTTCTCCATGGTTTTCATGGTTTCGGATAATTCCTCCATGGATTTCGATGTCTAGGTATATTCCTCCATGGTTTCTGATGTGCGAGTGTATTTCTCCATAGTTTTTCATGGCCACGTGTATTTCTCTATAGTTCTTGATGTCTAGGTATATTCCTCCATGGTTTTCGCGATCGAGGTTGACGGCTCCACAGGTTTCGATGTCCAGGTATGTTTCTCCATGGTTTTCGTGGTCTCGGATAATTCCTCTATGGGTTTCGATGTCTAGGTATATTCCTCTATGGTTTCTGATGTGCAGGTGTATTTCTCCATAGTTTTTAATGTCCAGGTGTATTTCTCCATAGTTCTTGATGTCTAAGGTATATTTCTCCATGGTTTTCGTGGTCTAAGTATGTCTCTTCATGGTTTTCGCGGTCGAGGTCGACGGTTCCACAGTTTTCGATGTCTAGGTATGTTTCTCCATGATTTTCGTGGTCTAGGATAATTTCTCCATGGATTTTGATGTCTAGGTATATTCCTTCATGGTTTTCAATGTCTAGACGTGTTCCTTCATGGTTTTCGTGGTCCAGGTATATTCCTCCATGGTTTTCGATGTATGGATATTTTTCTCCATGGTTTTCGTGGTCTAGGTACAATCCTCCATGGTTTTCGTGGTCTAGGTACGTTTCTTCATGGTTTTCGTCATCCAGGTATATTCCTCCATGGTTGTCTCGGTGTAAGTAGATTCCTCCATGGTTTTCGTGGTCTAGGTATGTTTCTTCATGGTGTTCGTAGTCGAGGTCGACGGATCCACAGTTTTCGATGTCCAGGTATGTTTCTTTCGGGTTTTCGTGGTCGAGGATAATTCCTCCATGGGTTTCGATGTCTAGGTATATTCCTCCATAGTTTTCAATGTCTAGGCATGTTTCTTCATGGTTTTCGCGGTCGAGGTCGACGGCTCCACAGTTTTCGATGTCCAGGTATGTTTCTCTCGGGTTTTCGTGGTCGAGGATAATTCCTCCATGGGTTTCGATGTCTAGGTATATTCCTCCATAGTTTTCAATGTCTAGGCATGTTTCTTCATGGTTTTCGCGGTCGAGGTCGACGGCTCCATAGTTTTCGATGTCCAAGTATGCTTCTCCATGGTTTTCGTGGTCTAGGATAATTCCTCCATGGGTTTTGATGTCTAGGTATATTCCTTCATGGTTTTCGATGTATGGATATGTTTCTCCATGGTTTTCGTGGTCTAGTTATGTTTCTTCATGGTTTTCGCAGTCGAGGTCGACGGCTCCACAGTGTTCGATGTCCAGGTATGTTTCTCTCGGGTTTTCGTGGTCGAGGATAATTTCTCCATGGGTTTCGATGTCTAGGTATATTCCTCTATGGCTTTCGTGGTCTGGATATGTTTCTTCATGGTTTTCGCAATCGAGGTTGACGGCTCCACAGTTTTCGAAGTCCAGGTATGTTTCTCTCAGGTTTTCATGGTCGAGGATAATTCCTCCATGGGTTTCGATGTCTAGGTATATTCCTCCATGGTTTTCTATGTCTAGGCATGTGTAATCATGGTTTTCGCGGTCAAGGTCGACGGCGCCACAGTTTTCGATGTCCAAGTATGCTTCTGCATGGTTTTCGTGGTCTAGGATAATTCCTCCATGGGTTTTGATGTCTAGGTATATTCCTTCTTGCTTTTGAATGTCTGGACATGTTCCTTCATGGTTTTCGTGGTCCAGGTATATTCCTCCATGGTTTTCGATGTATGGATATGTTTCTCCATGGTTTTCGTGGTCTAGGTACATTCCTCCATAGTTTTCGTGGTCTAGGTAGATTCCTCCATGGTTTTCGTGGTCTAGGTATGTTTCTTCATGGCTTTCGCAGTCGAGGTCGACGGCTCCAGAGTTTTCGATGTCCAGGTATATTTCTCTCGGGTTTTGGTGGTCTAGGATAATTGCTCCATGGGTTTCGATGTCTAGGTATATTCCTCCATGGTTTTCAATGTCTAGGCATGTTTCTTCATGGTTTTCGTGGTCTAGGATAATTCCTCCATGAGTTTTGATGTCTAGGTATATTCCTTCATGGATTTCGATCTCTGGATATGTTCCTACATGGTTTTCGTGGTCCAGGTATATTCCTCCATGTTTTTCGTCGTCCAGGTATATTTCTCCATGGTTTTCAATGTCTAGGCATGTTTCATCATGGTTTTCGTGGTTCAGGTATATTCCTCCATGGTTTTCGATGTCTGGGTATGTTTCTCCATGGTTTTCGTGGTCTAAGTTGATGGTTCCACAGTTTTCGATGGCTAGGTCTGAGTTTCCATAGTTTTTGTTCTCTAGGTATATTTCTTCATCATTTCCGTGATCTAGGTCGATGACTTCATACTTTTCGATGTCTAGGTATGTGTCTACATATTTTTCAGTGTCTAGGTATATTCCTCCATGGTTTTGGATGTCCAGGTATATTTCTTCATAGTTTTAAATGTCTACGTATGTTCCTTCATAGTTTTCGTGGTCCAGGTATATTCCGTCATGGCTTTTGATGCTAGGTCAACAATTCCATAGTTTTCGATGTTTGGTTATGGTTCTCCATGGTTTTCATGGTCTAGGTCGACGGTTCCATTGTTTTTGATGTCTACGTCGACAGCTCCATGGTTTTCGATGGCTAGGTATATTTCTCCATGGCTTTCGTCGTCCTGGTATGTTTTTTCATGCTTTTCGAGGTCTAGATCAACGGCTCCGTAGTTTTCAATGTCCAGGTATGTTTTCCCATTGTTTTCGTGGATTAGGTTGACGACTTCATAGTTTTCACTATCCCGGTCGATAGCTCCATAGTTTCCGATGTTAAGGTGAATTTGTCCATGGTTCCCGATATGAAAGTCAACGGCTCCATAGTTTCCGATAGTGTGGTGAGTTTTTCTAAGGTTGTCGATATCTAGGTCGTCGGCTCTATAGTTTTCGATGTCTAGTTTGGCGACTATAGGGTTTTCGATGTCTAGGTGGATGCCTTCGTATTTTTCAATATATATTCGACAATTTTATATTTCCCGATATTTAGGTAAACGGTGCAATGGTTTACGATATATTTCCTCATAGTTATCGATATCTAGATCTGCGATTTAATAGTTTACATTGACGAGGCAGGTTCAGACGTTACAGAAGAATGATTACATGAAAAAATATCACTGGACACCAATAACCATAAAGCTGTGGTCTTAGACATTGAATACCATGGAAACATCTCCTTGGACACTGCAAACCATTGACAGTATCCATGTCAACATGGAATCCATGAATGAGAAGAAATCATTTTTCCAAGTAAACAAGTGGAGCTTTTCAAAAAAAGGAATAGAAAATGAAAATATCATCCCATTGCATAGGAATTTCCCAATCTTTCATTGGAAAATTCGATTTGCTGAATGCATAATCAAAATCGTCACCATTATTGCTTGTAAAAGGTTTCAACTCACATGAACATAACTGCACAGTTTTCGTCCGTCTACATAGAAAAATTGGCTGTGTCGATTGCTTTTGGCACATAGAGAAAAGCACTCAACTTGAAACAAATCGTTTTAAAAATTTTCGTCGAAGACGAGGAATGTATTTTTTTTCTTAAGTAAATATTGTCACGCCTCTAAAAAATAAGCTAAATCAGAAAAAAAATAATTGACAAAGTAAAAAAAGAACGCCAATTATTAAAAGGTCGCGACCGTAGTTTCCAATAATTTTCTATATTTGCATTATCAATAAAAAATTTCAAAATATAAAAAAAAATGAGATCGTTTTCTGAAGTTGACAAATATAGTGAATGAAATACGATTCCTATATAGTTGTCACGTCTCGCAAAAAGAAGTGAAATCAGTAAATATTAAAACTTCAAAAAGTAAAAAAGGCACGCCAAGTATTAAAAGGTCGTGACCGTCGTTTTAAATGATTTTCTATATTCGCATTGTCAATAAATAAATTTAAAAAAATGTTTAACTGTGAAAAAATATGAGATCTATTGTAACATATACAGTGAATGAATTACGTTTCCTGTAGGAATTCTGAATTTTGGAAATAAAAAAAAATGAGATCATTTTCTAACGTAGCCAAGTACAGTGAATGAATTAAGGTTCTTGTGGAATTCATTCGTGTACACTTTTAGCCCTAATCCCTCACTTATTCAGAAAAATTTTCCAGCAAACGTCACAGAGCAACAAAGGTTTCTCGAATGATTCTGCAATTATTAAGAGATTATCATCTGTTTTTATGCTAGCTCGGGTTATAAACTTAAAACAGTTTACGCGTACAAGTGCATGCATTGTATCTATACGATGAACTGCACAAATTCATTTTCAACATTACACACAAGCTTGGCGTGCATGGTTTTCAATCGGAAGCTCGGCGAAGGAATGCCTCATCCGTCCATATATTTGAAGAAAACTTGATGATCCTCTCATGTAATTGTTTTTTAATTTGCCATCCCTTTTCCATCCAACTATTTTATTGAGTAGTCCGACGTGAGATCCCACGCTGTGTACACAAAGAAAAATATCTATTCTTGACTAGTTTGACTGATAAATTCATTACTCCAAATGTTTCGTATTCAACGCGTTTTCTTTTCTCAAATCAATGTTTACACAGCTTACTTCTTTGTTCATCCATTTCAATACTTGTGTAATTCATCCAATCATCTGCCCATTTGGTAAAAAAAAGAGTGTACGGACAAACGAGTGAAAGTGACGCGTGGATAAATTAAAATGCGTATGGGCATGAAAGAATGGCCGTATGTATCCGTACAAGATAAAGGCAACATAGAAAAAAGATTTAGAACCAGGAAAAAAATTCTATAAAAATAATAAACGAAAAATTGAAAAGTTCAAAAAAATTCATAAATATTGAAGACATTGAAAAATGTACTATCCAAGTTACATGTAGTATAAAAATGTATGATATCAATTGGAGGCCAAGTTTTTATTGATAATTTGGAATATTTATCCAACAAATTGGAAACTTTAATGAAATTCATGATAATTATTTTCACGAAAAAAGTTAATGAAAAAAAAGTCATAGCGGAAGTTACGTGCAGTACTAAAATGTATTATATCAATTCGAGGTCAAGTATTTATCAGTTATTCGAAATATAATCTCCGGCGACAAATGAGCGTTGAGAATCCGTGTTGCGCTCACAACGTTTCATCAAAATTACTAAAAAATTAATGGAAATAAAATCATTAAAAATTCACATAAAAGTCATTCGTTACTTCAACAAGGTACACACTTTAAAGAATCGATTCCCCTCCGACTTTCAGGATCCCCTGGTATTATTCACAACATTCAACTTCGATTGGATCGGTACAAATTATGTTCAAATACGTCTTAAACGTACTTGTCCGGCCCATCACTTTTTATTCAAATTGCTCATTCGAAAACAAATCAGGGCTGTTCTATAATGACAAATATAATAAAATGGATAGAAATAAAAATAAGATCTCCAATTAATTTGAACTTGATTGTTCGCAAGTTCGTATAGCAATATCCACTTATTCTCATTTTCTTCAGTGAACCAATGAAAATGAGAAATAATCAGGCGCATTACTAGAAATTTTCGAACCTACTCAGCCATGCAATGTTTTTTGTCTATAGTCACGTACACATTTTGATAAATATCACTAGTCGAGTACGACACGTGGATTCCTGGAATTTGGAGAAAAATGATTTTGTTGTGAATTATGACTCCATATAATATAAATAGATTAATCAACTTCATCTTTCATTTTCGTTTCATTTTGACAAGAGCGATTCGAAGGAAAATTATTTTCTCGGGAATTACTATTCCTTAATATTAACACATGCATTAACTTCGTTTTTGATTTGTTTTCGAATGAGCAATTTGAATAAAAAGTGATGGGCCGGACAAGTACGTTTAAGACGTATTTGAACATAATTTGTACCGATCCAATCGAAGTTGAATGTTGTGAATAATACCAGGGGATCCTGAAAGTCGGAGGGGAATCGATTCTTTAAAGTGTGTACCTTGTTGAAGTAACGAATGACTTTTATGTGAATTTTTAATGATTTTATTTCCATTAATTTTTTAGTAATTTTGATGAAACGTTGTGAGCGCAACACGGATTCTCAACGCTCATTTGTCGCCGGAGATTATATTTCGAATAACTGATAAATACTTGACCTCGAATTGATATAATACATTTTAGTACTGCACGTAACTTCCGCTATGACTTTTTTTTCATTAACTTTTTTCGTGAAAATAATTATCATGAATTTCATTAAAGTTTCCAATTTGTTGGATAAATATTCCAAATTATCAATAAAAACTTGGCCTCCAATTGATATCATACATTTTTATACTACATGTAACTTGGATAGTACATTTTTCAATGTCTTCAATATTTATGAATTTTTTTGAACTTTTCAATTTTTCGTTTATTATTTTTATAGAATTTTTTTCCTGGTTCTAAATCTTTTTTCTATGTCATCCAGAAACAAGAGACCATCAATGTACTTGTCCCAACCTTTTTTCCCCTAGGGGAAGTTTATGGTTTGATATCTTGCCTTTTTTCTCAAAAGTTCCTCATTTATGTTATGACGGTTATAGGATTTTAGTATAAATTTCTATGAATTATTTGCTTAGTACATTTTTATAGATTCCATTCTCATACGAACATTTTTTATGGGATAATCTTTTTCATGAAATTATCAGCAAATAAGGGACCATCAATGTACTTTTCCCAATCTTATTTTCCCTAGGTATGATGTTCGGATTATAAAGTTGGTTTCCACCATAAAAGACCAATTTTTCGTAAAAATTGTAGTGAAAATATTTCGTCACAAGTCTGCCCTTGAACTTTAGCGATTTTTTTCCTTATACTCTAATATGTTATGCCTATTAGGAACTCAACAGCATGAAGGAATCCGGGATGAGGCCCGTGAAATGAATTTCGGTTCATAATGTTGGTTTCCACGTAAAAGACCAATTTGTCTTCAAAATTGTACTGAAAATATTTCGGCACTGGTTTGGTCTTGGACTTTGGTGATTCTTCTCCTTGTCTTCTAATATGTTTTGTCTATTGGGAATCCAAGAGCATGAAAAATGCGTGTTGTGGGCCATAATATGATTTTCGGCTTATAACGTTGGTTTCCACGAAAAACAACAAATTACTCGTCAACATTGTACTGGAAATATTTCGGCATTGGTTTGTTCTTCCACCTTGGTGATTTTCCCCCTTATCTTCTAATATGTTTTGTGTAAAAGGAACCCAAGAGAGTGAAGAAATGCGTCTCGTGGGCTGTAATATGATTTTCGGCTTATAACGTTGGTTTCCGCGACAAATGATCTATTTTTCGTCAAAATTGTACTGAAAATATTTTGTCACCTGTCTGTCCTTGGCCTTTGGCGATTTTTTCCAAGTCTTCATACCAAGAAAGAACTGATGTAAAGATTTCCTTAATAGAACAGATTTTATTTATCCCTTTTCTTCAAAATTCAAATGAAAAATAGATCAAATTCAAGACACGAAAAATCCAACAGATTTGCCCACATTAAATGTTGCTTTTGCATTCTGAATCTAGAGATTTCATTTCATCCAGAACGTGCCCTCAATGAAATATATTTCCAAAGTTTGCAAGTGGCCGCTGAGGTCCAATTATCCGCAGTTTGATAGTTGCTGAAAAAAAGTACCCGAAAACTTCTAACATTTATTATGCCAGAACTCAAAGCAGCAAAAAAAACTAAGCGAACTTAATTCAACAAAGCAACAGAATTCAAAGACGTTTAAGGTACCTGCATTGGTTTTGGAGGAAAACCTATTCAGGACAATTCAGAAATTAATTTAGAAATTCGAAAACTCACAATGGAGTAGAAAAAGGAAAATTGAAGTATCTAGAAAAGCGGAAGACTTTTGTGATGAATTTTCTAGATTACATGATACGGTTGGAGTAAATGATTTGAATGATTGGCACACACGCTGCAACACAGAAATATCAAAGTTTGGAAGTATTCGCTGTATATCAGTCATACAAACTTCAATACTATTTGAAAAGGAACACTTAAAAACTTGCCGAACCAAGTTTCATTACATATTACCATAATCAAAGATAACGGGTGATCCGTTGCATATATATTTATCCACAGAAATTTCAGAGTTCGCATGTATCTGCTGCGGTTCAATGTATCTGCGCAATGAGCTTCGAAGACAGCAATTTCAAATCTATCCATAAATGAGCAACTGAAGACTTTTATAATCAATTTTTTACTTCATATAGATGTTACAGTTAGAGTCAAAATGTAAAATGAATGGCACAGTATTTAAATTGTATAGTTTACAGATTTTTGCAGTATTTTAATGATCCGAATCTACAGCATTATAATGAAAAGTTATCAAAAGTCATGATGTTACATTAAAATGACATAGCGCACATTGCATTCAGCAATTCTGTAAGTTTCTGGGGAGGTTGGTAGGCATCATATTTGATCGCATCCAAAACTGAGCAACAGTAGACTTATCGGAATGAATTTTTTTTATAATAATTCCATATTTGTAGTTTGCAAAGTGGAAATACTCAACATACATGTCATTCTATAAGTTTTGTTATCAAAATTTGTGTTTGCATACCGCATTCCTAAGATACGACTTTTCATATCATTAGCAAAAAAAGCAACCAAAGGCTTTCTGGAAAAGTTTCCAAATTTATCACTCGACAGACCTAATGGGAAAAGAATAACTACACACTATACCAAGACCAGATTTTTTTTTTTAATCTGATTTACAAAATGTGCAATTCAAGATCATGGTTAGAAACCTCTCGAATCATGTTACCACAATCATCATGAAGGAGTAGAAAATCATAGAACACATATTAGGGAACGAATTAATAATAAGAATCGATCCGCTGCAAACTGAGCGGGTGAAAACAAGGATCGGAGAGGGCAGAGCCAAACTGAATATCAAGCAAAATATAGGGATGTTTAAAAATAATGACGACACAAGAAATAAATTAGAAAACATTTATTCAATTAAAGTTTCTAATATCATTCTAACAGTTGCGTGTATTTTTGTTCTATTTATTCGTATATATAACCTATGTACACATGATATATAACCACGCCAGTGACGATATATTCGCACTGGACAATATTTCTCGTAATCTGGTTTAATTGAAGGATTATTTCAGTTAACACTTATTTCCAACCGAACGAAATAATGAAATCTTGAAAAGTTTCGTTGACATACATGCATCGCTCATTTTTTATATTCTTTTTCACACACACATCACAGACTACATTTACGCGGCCGCTTTGATACCGGTTTAATATATCAAAAATAACAAAATAAATAGTAATATGCACTTCTTTAGATGATGAAAATTATTTTTTTACTGATCCCGCACGCACTTCATAATGTCGAAACTCTGTTCATACGATCAAAAACTGACACATGGTTTGTACATATATATATGTATATCGGTCGAATTTATGACTGCTATTACCAGCTGTGCTGCGCCGTGTGCTACGTTCTGAAGTTGACGTCAGATTTCCAATCATCAACAACTAATTTCAACAACCAATCACAACGTCTAAAAATGGATGTCGTCAGATCCAACGAATCAGAAACTCGAGAGCATCAAAGTGCCTTTGATGGTGTTTATAAATACAGACGCATAAATTCTTGAATGTGTTGGTAACTTTTGCATAATCTTGAGCCCGTGCAAAGTTTTTTCTCAGCAATTACAACACCGATCATGCTGATTTAGGGCGGAATCGAAAGAGAATTACTCAATTGGCTTAAACTTCAATTTTCAAGTTGCTAAATGACTCCTGAGCTTCGTAATTCAATAAAATCACATGCCAATTTTACCCCCACCACCGCGAATCGTTTTATTCAGAGAAAGTATAGACTCGCCGAGAGCCTCGGGCCAGCAGACGACAGGGCTGTCAATGTACTTGTCCCGAGACTCTACCGAGTCTCTTGATAAAAGGGATTGATTGATTTCATTTCTTTATCCGTTCGTTTAATCGTTCAATTTTATCCACAAACTTCACCCATCTGTATTGTTTACCAAATCATTATATAACAGGGCCCCTCTTATTTTATTGGGGGATCGGTTTTTTTCACACTCGTTCATACAATTCTAATTAATTATTGTTTTCATAGTAAATTTGAACAATTGTCTCTTCCCGAGCTTCCGATTGAAAACCATGCACGCCAAGCTTGTGTGTAATGTTGAAAATGAATTTGTGCAGTTCATCGTATAGATACAATGCATGCACTTGTACGCGTAAACTGTTTTAAGTTTATAACCCGAGCTAGCATAAAAACAGATGATAATCTCTTAATAATTGCAGAATCATTCGAGAAACCTTTGTTGCTCTGTGACGTTTGCTGGAAAATTTTTCTGAATTAATTGTACCCCAAACCTTCTGCTGTCTTGTTTCGACGGTCTCTCTTTATTCTCGAAGATCGCTTGTAATCCATACCCAATTTCTCTTACGGAAAACATCAATTCGACCCCGCACCCCCCCCTTTTTCTCGATCGCGGCCAGAACTTTCAATCCTTGGGTTAACTGAATACCATCTCAGTAAATAATTCCCATCTTTTCACCTAGTTCTTCCATGTACAATTTTCCTTTTTCATTTTCAAACCTCATTCAAAGTGTTTCCTCTCACATTCATCGCCATGTTCAAACTCAGCCCTTATAATTCTTTCGTCGCTCCTAATGTTTTTATCTTTTTATTTTACTACTATGACTAATTAAGTGTACCCCAAATCTTCTGCTGTCTTGTTTCGACGGTCTCTCTTTATTCTCGAAGATCGCTTGTAATCCATACCCAATTTCTCTTACGGAAAACATCAATTCGACCCCGCACCCCCCCCTTTTTCTCGATCGCGGCCAGAACTTTCAATCCTTGGGTTAACTGAATACCATCTCAGTAAATAATTCCCATCTTTTCACCTAGTTCTTCCATGTACAATTTTCCTTTTTCATTTTCAAACCTCATCAAGAGACTCGGTAGAGTCTCGGGACAAGTACATTGACAGCCCTGTCGTCTGCTGGCCCGAGGCTCTCGCCGAGACTATACTTTCTCTGAATAAAACGATTCGCGGCGGTGGGGGTAAAATTGGCATGTGATTTTCTTTAATAGCGAAGCTCATGAGTTATGTACGCCTTTGAAAATTGAACTTTAAGCTAATTAAGAAGTTCTCTGTCGAATGAGCCCAAAATCAGCATTCTCGGTGGCGTATTTGCTGAGAAAAAACTTTGCACGGGCTCAAGATTATGCAAAAGTTACCGACACATCACGAGTTCGACGTATACGTATACGCGTTTTGACGTAGTTAGTGGTAGTAGAGTTGTGTCTCTACGAATTCTGATTGGCTCAACGATGTCGGCTCCTTCAGCTGCTAGGCCGACTGCGAGTGGGGCTCAAGAGTTAGATGGCCTAAAATAGCGAACAGGCATTCTGTATATCTATATATGCGTTATACAGAATACAGAATGCCTGTTCGCCATTTTAGGCCTTCTAACTTTTGAGTCTTACCCCGACCGCGCTCAGACGCCGTGAATATTATATATATATGTCGAATTATTTAAATTATTCATTGTCTCGTTTTGATTTTCCGTCATATTTGTCGCGTTAAACAACTTTCGCTTTCTCAATTATGATCGATTACAAAAACTCGGTGATCTTGTCACGAGTGCACACGTCGGATCCCTTTTTCTTATTGACTCCTCTTTTCTTTTCAAACAACCCTTAGCAACGATCCATCTCTTGACATGTGCCTCACTTCAATTTCACCCAAGCACCTATGCCTGACGTCTTTGTAACACCATCAACCAATTTTGTTTTACTTCGACACGGCCATTCTGATTTGTCACATGTCCCCATGTGACTCATCTGTAATAATATACAATCAATAATTATCGACTCGGTCAATCCTGACAATCTTCATATTTTATTATTATTATTATTTTAAATCTTTTACATAGTTAGGGCTGATCAGGTCACAACTGCAGTTCATTTAATATCGCATTATGTTTCATCACTTACATCCAGTGGAATTCTCTTTCATTTACTCATTACAGAATAAACGATCCATCACTTACATCCAGTGGAATACTTTTCGTTTACCAATGGCAGAATAACCAATACGTCTATCACTTACATCCAGTGATAGGTATACCCTTTTCTCATTTCACACTTATCTCCAGCATTTTTATTATGCGATAGAATTCTTGTAACATTTCTATTGATAGAACATACATTGTAACCTGAATGCCCTCTCAATGTTTCCTTCATAAATTTTACTGAAATTTATTACATTTTTTTTTTTTTTTTTAAATAAAATTTTGACCCTAGGAAAAAAAAGGTTGGGACAAGTACATTGATGGTCCCTCGTTTGCTGATAATTCCATCCATGAAAAAAACTTTAAAAATATTTTCTTTTTAAATTGTCACAAAAATGATTTTATAAAAAAAAATACAGAACAATTCGAAAAAATTTTCACAAATCTTGAAAAAACATTATCTGTAAAAAAAACTAATCTGTATCTATTTTTTAAAGTGTCAAAAGAATCAAATAACAAGTAAAAAATAAAAAACCGAAAAATCGCGCTTGAAATCATTTTGGAAACCGATGCCTCATTCTTCTTATTTGATTCGAACAGCTAAATCAATTGAAAAAAATTCCATCTAATTTACGTGCAGCATTAAAATTTATTATATCAATTCGAGGCCAAGTATTTTCTAATGAATTGAAAAAGTTACCACTTGAGTTACGTGCAGCACTAAAATTTATGATATCAATCGAAGGACAAGTAATTTATGAGTAACTCCAAATTTCAACATTATGGAATTGTTCTAAGAAGCTTTTAAATCGAAAAAAATCACATGCAAGCTAGTCATTTCTTACTCTATGGTGGCAAAGACTTATAAGAAAATCGATTCTTTTCAGACTTTCAGGAGCTTCTGATATTATTCACAATATTCGACGTCGATTGGATCGATACAAATTATGTTTAAATATGAGTTAAAAGTACTTGTCCGGCCCATCACTACTCATTCAAATAAAAATCAATCATAAAAAAACGAAATTGTACGGCAGAGTCCGGTTGAAAATCGATTGACATGCGATTTATTATTAGTTTAATGTTCTTAATAATAGTATAGGTTAGTTATACCGAACGAAATTCGTTCGCTGGAAAAAGTGAGAAGTAAAAATTGTCGTCATTCCAATACCAACTGGGGAGTTATTTTTGGAAGCTTGAACATATTTAATGTGCAAAATGTTTTTTATTTATCGATGCACAATAACATCCCTTGTATAGTACAGGACAGTTCGTTTCCATTCTTAATCAATTAGTGCAATTAAGGGAATATTACTTGAAGATAACTCTCTAAATACGCTCTGCATGAATATTTGTGCTCGATCAGATCTAGAGAAGCCCTGATTTTTATTTGAATAAACAATTTTGATGGAAAGTGATGGGCCGGACAAGTACTTTTAACTCATATTTAAACATAATTTGTATCGATCCAATCGACGTCGAATATTGTGAATAATATCAGAAGCTCCTGAAAGTCTGAAAAGAATCGATTTTCTTATAAGTCTTTGCCACCATAGAGTAAGAAATGACTAGCTTGCATGTGATTTTTTTCGATTTAAAAGCTTCTTAGAACAATTCCATAATGTTGAAATTTGGAGTTACTCATAAATTACTTGTCCTTCGATTGATATCATAAATTTTAGTGCTGCACGTAACTCAAGTGGTAACTTTTTCAATTCATTAGAAAATACTTGGCCTCGAATTGATATAATAAATTTTAATGCTGCACGTAAATTAGATGGAATTTTTTTCAATTGATTTAGCTGTTCGAATCAAATAAGAAGAATGAGGCATCGGTTTCCAAAATGATTTCAAGCGCGATTTTTCGGTTTTTTATTTTTTACTTGTTATTTGATTCTTTTGACACTTTAAAAAATAGATACAGATTAGTTTTTTTTACAGATAATGTTTTTTCAAGATTTGTGAAAATTTTTTCGAATTGTTCTGTATTTTTTTTTATAAAATCATTTTTGTGACAATTTAAAAAGAAAATATTTTTAAAGTTTTTTTCATGGATGGAATTATCAGCAAACGAGGGACCATCAATGTACTTGTCCCAACCTTTTTTTTCCTAGGGGAAGTTTATGGTTTGATATCACGTCTTTTTTCTCAAAAGTTCCTTATTTATGTTCAGTTGACTATAGGATTTTAGTTTAAATTTCTATGAATTATTTATGATTTTCGTCTTATAACGTTGGTTTTCACGAAAGAAGACCTATTTTTCGTAAAAATTGAACTGGAAATATTTCGTCACAGGTCTGTTCTTGGACTTTGGCGATTTTTTTCCTTGTACTCTAATATGTTTTGTCAATCAGGAACACAAGAGCATGGTCGAAAGCGGGTTGGAGGCCGGGATATGATTTTCGGCTTATAACGTTGGGTTTCACTAAAAAAGACTTATTTTTCGTAAAAATTGAACTGGAAATATTTCGTCACAGGTTTGTTCTTGGACTTTGGCAACTTTTTTCCTTGTACCTTAATATGTTGTGTCAATTAGGAACCAAAGAGCACGATGGAAAGCGGGTTGGAGGCCGAAATATGATTTTCGGCTTATAACGTTGGTTTCTACGAAAAAAGACCTATTTTTCATCCAAATTGTACTGAAAATATTTCGTCACAGGTCTCTCCTTGGACTTTGGCGATTTTTTTCCTTGTACTCTAATATGTTTTATCAATTAGGAACCAAAGAGCACGGTGAAAAGCAAGTTGTAGGTCGTGATATGATTTTCGGCTTATAACGTTGATTTCCACGAAAAAAGACCTAAATTTCGTCAAAATTGTACTGGAAATATTTCGATAGAGGTTTGTTCTTGGACTTCGGTGATTTTTCTCCTTGTCTTCTAATATGTTTTGTCCATTGGAAACTCAAGAGCTTGTAGCAATGCGTGTTGCGGGCTGAGATATGATTTCCGGCTTATAACGTTAGTGAAAAGAAAGGAAAAGAGAAAAGATAGATCAAATTCAAGACACAACGAATACAACAGAATTGGCCATTTTTAAATGTCGTTTTTGCATTCTGAATCTAGACATTTTTGTGTCATCCAAAACATGCCCCCGATGAAATATATTTCCAAAGTTTGCAAGTGGCCGCGGAGATCCACTTATCTACAGTTTGATAGTTGCAGAAAAAAGGCACCAGTAAACATTTATTATGTCAGAATTCAAAGAAGTAAAAAAAACTGAGCGTACTTGATTCAACAGAGCAACGGAATTCAAAGACGTTTAAGGAACCTGTATTGCTTGTGGAGGAAAACAATTTAATTTCAGGATAATTTAGAAATAAATTAGGAAATTCAAAAATTTAGCATAGAATTTAGAAAAAGGAAAATTAAGATAATTAGTAAAGCTGAAAACTTTTGTGATGAATTTTTGAAATTACATGTTACGGTTGGAGTAAAAAATTTAAATAATTGGCACAAATGCTGCGACACAAAAATATCAAAGTTTGAAGGTATTCGCTCCATACCGCAGTAATACAAACTTTAATACTATTTGAAAAGAAATACTTTAAAACTTGCTGAACAAAGTTCCATTACATATTACCATAAAGATAGGGGGTGATACTTAGCACATATACTTATCCACAGAAATTTCCAAGTTCGCAGGTATCTGCTGCAATTCAATGTATCTGCGCAATGAGTTTGGAAGACAGCAATTTCAAATCCATCCATAAATGAGCAACTGAAGACTTTTGTAATGAATTTTTCACTTCATATTTATGTTACGGTGCGAGTCAAAAAATAAAATGAATGGCACAGTATATAAATTTTATAGTTTGCAGATTTTTGCTGTATTTCAATGATCCAAATCTATAGTATTAGAGTGGAAAGTTGTTAGAAGTCATGATGTTACATTAAAATGACATAGCGCACATAACATTCAGAAATTCTGTAGGTTTCCATGATGTTGGCAGGTATTATACTTAATCGCATCGAAAACTGAGCAACTGTACACTTATCGTAATGAATGTTTTCACCAATAATTCCACATTTGCAGTTTGCAGAATAGGAATACTCAACATACACGTCATTTCATAAGTATTGTTGTCAATATTTGTGTTTGCCTACCGCATTCCGAAGATTCAACTTTTCATATTATCAGGAAAAAAAGCATGCAAAGACTTTTTGGAACAAGTTTCAAAATTTATTACTCGACAGACCAGGTGGAAAAAGAATAACTACACTTATATCAAGACCAGAAACGGTTTTGAGAATCTGTTGTACAAAATGTGCGATTGATGATCATAATTGGAAACCTCTTGAATCACGTTACCACAATCAGCATGAAGAAATAGTAGAAAATCACAGGACACATATTAGGCAACCAATTAATAATATGTATCGATCCACTGCAAACCGATGGAGTCAAAATAAGGATTGGAAAGAGCAGAGCCATAGTTAAAAAGAAAAAAGACAGCG
Organism: Venturia canescens; assembly: GCF_019457755.1. NCBI lineage: Eukaryota > Metazoa > Arthropoda > Insecta > Hymenoptera > Ichneumonidae > Venturia > Venturia canescens. The sequence goes on from NC_057422.1 coordinate 28,012,133, forward strand.
CAATTGAAAGAGAACAGAAATCAAAATTGTTTCATGTATCTGTGCATTAGTTTCTGAAGACAGTAATTTCAGATCTATTCAGAAATAAGTAGGTGAAGACTTTAGTAATGAATATCTTTGTTAATATATTCCAGTCGGAACCAAAAAGTTAAAAGATTGGCATACCTGCTATTTCACAGAAATATCAAAGTTCATAGGTACTTGCTACGTACCAGTTATACAGACTTTGGTGCTATAGGGAAAAACACTTCAAAATTACATGAACCACATTTTTGAAACTTATTATGACACATTCAAAAAAAAAGTGACAGATACGATGCATGTTGAAGCAAGCAAAATGCTGTAATTTTGTATGTCTCCTTGGTTATCCGCAGACAAAATATTTGATCACATCCAAAAATGATCAGGTGTAGACTTGCAGACATGAATTTTTCAACCCACAATGCCAATCGCAAACATGGTCTGGAAATATTCAATATACATGTCACTTCATCACTTTGTCGAACTTTAGAGGTGTTCATTGCATTTCGAAGATACAAATTTTGATATCATGAAAATTAAGCACCCAATGACTTATTGAAATAAATTTCCAAATTTATCATATAACAACTCAAGTGAATATATCTATGCATTTACATGGCCCAAAGATTTTTCAAAACTTGGGTGTATGAACAAGCAATCATGAAGGCTTTTTGTTATAAATATTTCAAATTATCTTGTTGAAATTAATATAAAAAAATAGAAATACGAATATCTCTCGTATTGTCTGGAGAACAAATAGAAATTGGTATGACAATACACTGTAAGCTAAGGAGGTGGAAAAAAGGGACCGGTGAACACAGCCAAACTAAATGAAAGAAATTATGACAACAATACATTGAATTACTTGACCAAAGTTTTTTAAAATTTATTTGAATTCGTTTACACACAACCATCCACCTCTTTCTTTAATGTAATTACACAACATAAAATTTCTGTTTGGAAAGAACATTTTAGAGGTTATAATGAACGAACGTTTTTTTTCTCATTGTTATTATTATTATTATTCAACACTAATTAGTCACGTCATTAATAATATCGATTCCTTCCACTTTTCAATAACCACTTTTATTTTTCTACACTCTGCACGCAACAGCACTCCGGCGGTCATAACCCCAAACGTCAACATGACGCGAAATCTCGCAAATTTGCTATCTATGTATATATTACGATATCGAAGTAGAACAGATAATTCTTAATTTTCACGATACACATTATTCACGTTTCCACTTCTCAATATTTTACTCACTCTCAGTACACTGTATGAGATCAATTAATCCACTTTTGAGGTTTTATTTATTATAGATATTATTGTCGTGAATTGGGCTCGAAAATTATTGAAACTTCTTTTATGAAAAAAATAAAATTGATTATATCCACTGCTATTTCCAATAATGTTTTATTTATTTAAACGAAATTTGCAAATCTTGCACCGTTGATCCACGGGGCTACGATCGCAATCACTTTATAATAACATAACAGACGATAACAGACGGTATACAAGAAAACATTGAGGACTATCAGAAACTTTCTCATCGGCGATTGGTCGAGACGGATAGATTCTCACCGGTGATTGGTTATGATAGGCATCAAGAAGCCCTTGTATGTATCGGTATGAACCCATATACGGATACGTCAGCTGCGTGAATGTGTTGGTACTTTTTGCATAATCTTGAGCCCGTGCAAAGTTTTTTCTCAGCAATTACGCCACCGATCATGCTGATTTTGGGCGCAATCGAAAGAGAATTTCTTAATTAGCTGAAAGTTCAATTTTCAAATTGCGACATAACTCCTGAGCTTCGCAATTCAAGAAAATGACATGTCGATTTTACCCCCACCACCGCGAATCGTTTTATTCAGAGATAATATAGTCTCGGCGAGAGCCTCGGGCCAGCAGACGACAGGGCTGTCAATGTACTTGTCCCGAGACTCTGCCGAGTCTCTTGATATCATGAGGCTTAACTCACAAAGAGTCTAGATCCCCACTATCAGACTGCATATTACTATCCGGCATTTTCCGCAATCGGTCATGAGCATATTTATACGTCCGTTTAGAATCAAGAGAAGTGAGAACGTATCTATCTCCTTCAAGAATTTCAGTTATTTTAAAGGGTCCTCTGTATTTAGGGTCAAGTTTTGCTTGATTACGTTCTTCATTTTGGAGCAAGACAAAGTCTCCCACTGTGAATTTGTTTACTTTTGCTTTGGTTTTATCGAATCTCATTTTATCATATGCACCGTTTTTATTCATGTTTATCACCGCTAATCTTCGTGCTTCTTCAATGTCAACTGAAGATTCATCATCCTCTGCAAACATTAACTTCAAAGGCCTAGCGATTTTTCCAATAAATAATTCAAGTGGACTGCATTTAGTAACTCTATTAACAGTGCAATTTAGAGCCAACTGAACATCTGACAATGCATCTTGCCACGAACGTTCTTTACTCGTTTCCACCGCAGTTAACATATTCTTGAGTGTACTCATGACACGTTCAACTTGTCCATTTGCACGAGAACTACCAGTTGCTATTAAATGAAGATCAATTTTATGTGAATGACAAAATTCTTTGAAATCTGAATTCGCAAAACAGCGACCTTGATCAGCAATTACTCGTTTCGGAGATCCAAATAAAGATACCCCAAACGATAACGCTTTAATACTGCTCACTGCATCAATGTGGAGAGTGTGTTGTAGTATCACAAATTTCGTGAACGCATCAATTATCACGAATACATACTCCTTCCTGTCATTTTTTCCACTAAGCTTCCCAGTTACATCGAGATGTATTGTATGCCATGGTATAGCAATCTTTGGAATTGGATGCAACTCCGCTTGAATCTTTCCCGAATGTGATTTTGCAATTTTACAAGTAGCACAATTGTCCACAAATTTCTTCACAAATTTAGCCATATTTTCAAACCAATAAAGGTCATACAACTTTTCCAACGTTTTCTCCCATCCCAAATGCATTAAGGATTCGTGAGTGGTATTAATGACAGACCATCTGAGAGCTCGAGGTAAAATTGGTAACCATCTTGATCTTCCATTTCGTTGAATCTTCCGATACAGTACTCCAGATCGAATCTCAAAAGTTTTAGCCAAGTCACTATCCATTTCTTCTTTGTTTAAATCATTAATTAATTTTAAGATTTCAGTATCTCGTTGTTGCTCTGCAACCAACCAATGTTCAGAGAGTTCTGCCACATAAACTTCTTTTTGCTCAACTTTTTCAACCCTTTTTGTAGCTATTTCAGGTAAGGGATTTCTTGAGAAGAAATCAACATGGCTCATACTCTTGCCATTTCTGTGAGTAATTTCAAAATTAAATGCCTGTAGAAAGGCCCACCATCTATGAACTCGTGGAGTAAGATCTAACTTCTTTCGTGATGCTGCAAGTGAATTACAATCCGTTACCACTGTAAATTCACAACCATGCAGATAATGTCTAAAATGCTTAACTGCATTTACAACTGCAAGAGTTTCTAACTCATACGAATGATATTTTGATTCTGCATTTGTAGTGCGTTTACTGAAATACGCCACCACTCGTAACTTTCCTTCTATTTTTTGCATAAGAATAGCTCCATATCCAATAGAGCTTGCATCTGTATGCAATTCAGTTGGATATTTTGGATTGTATATTGTCAATACTGGTTCATTGGTCAATATAATGATGATTTGTTGTCTTACTGCTTCATGATCTGGTTTCCACTCAAAATTTCTTGTACAAGAACTTGTCAGAGCAAAAAGCGGTGCCATAATCTGGGAAAACTTTGGCACAAACTGACGGAAATATGATGCCAATCCTATAAATTGACGCAACTGAGCTACCGTTTGTGGTGGGGGTAAGGCGATTAGAGCCTCAATTTTCTTTGAGTTTGGTCTCACTTCACCACGACTCACTTCATAACCCAGATATTCAACTTTTTGTTTCATGAAAGAACATTTTTTAATATTAAAAGAAAATCCCGCTTTTATGAGTGTGCATAATACATTGTGAATTCTGTTCAAGGATTCCTCTATATCTTGAGTTCCAATTATCAGGATATCATCCATATACACGATGACATATGTATTAGCAAGATCCCCAAGAGCATTTATAACTGAACGTTGAAATATCGCTGGAGCGTTTCGAAGTCCAAACGGTAATGTAAGGTATTCGAAGTGACCTTCCGAAGTTATAAATGCAGTTTTCTCAATAGAATCAGGATGCATGGGCAATTGATGATAGCCACTAGCCATATCCAAAACGGTGAAATAATAACATCCGTAAAGCCTGTTTATCTGATCTGATATCAACGGCAATGGGAATCGTTCAGGAACCGTATTATCATTTAGCTCTCTATAATCTATACACATTCGATCCGAACCATCCTTTTTCTTGACTAAAAGGATAGGACTTGCAAAAGGAGAAGAACTCGGACGAATAATATGAGCATCCAAAAGCTCTTTTATTTTGTCACGAACTACTTTACGTTCTTCTTCACTCAATCTATATGGGCGTCGATAAACGGTTTTGTTTGGATCTTTAAGACGGATGTGTACCGGTTCCACTTTTGCACAACCATTTGGAGTTCCACACACAAATTGAGCTTTAAATTCATTCAAAATAGCTAATAATTTTGGTTTAAATTCCATTGGAATATCAGTATTGATATTTTCAAAACCAGACTCGTATGGTTTTACATTACAAGTGTTAACCACACATGTTTTTGTTATTTTTAATGTATCCACTGTCATCAATACAGTCAGACCCTGACTCAATATTTCAGCTCCGATCATGACGTCATGACGTAAATATTTATCAAGCAATACATGAAAAAGAATTTCAAAAGTGATATCATCAATGTGCACTGTAGACAATATTTGTAAAGTGCTATTAACACTGGTTTGCCCAATACCAGTCATAGCTACAACATTATTTATTCGCTTGCCTCGAATTTTATTAGCAATAGTCTCCTTCATAAGAGAACATTGAGATCCAGAATCAAAACAAAATGAAAACTGCTCACCGGATTGCCGAAACACACTCGTAGGTGTATTAACCACACACATATCGACACGGTGTTCAATGATATTGCCAGTTTTTTCCTTTCCATTTTTCTCCGGACAACGTGAAGCATAGTGACCAACCCTTTGGCACTTGAAACAAGTGACTGAGTTTGAAGATTTACTTGAAGTATTCTTCTTGAATGATTCTTTGACAACATCATTTGCTCTATCCTGTTTTTCATTTCCTTTCTTCATTCGACACGATGATGCTTTATGACCGATTTTATTGCAATAAAAACACTTGACAGCGGAAGATACTGTTATTTGCTTAGATTGTTTTAAATCATTTCCTTCATTTCGGTCATTACAATTATCCACAAACTTTCGTTTTAAAAATGACATAGCTTTCAATTCATTATGAAGCTGATTTCTTGTCTTGATATCAGTAGTAAATGCAAGACGTTGAATGCGTGAATCCAATCGTGCAACATGTGCCAATGTAGTAGACACCGCAATTTCTTCTATACTCAAGTTTTTCCATCGAGACGTCAATGACGTTATCATCGAAGCAGCATATGATGCAATACACTCACCTTCTTTTGGTTTACCACCCATCAAATTGATCAAAAATGCAGCAGGAGTTTCTAGTGACTCAAATCGTGTTATGAAAAGTTGTTTGAATTCTTGCCACGTCATGCCAGGATACGATATTTCCGATAACCATGATGATGCTTGTCCTTTCAATGCACGACTTAACACAATCATCAAAGCAGCATTTTGTAATGGTTGTTCCGTCATACAAATATCGGCAGTTGTTATCCATGCTTTAGCATTAATAGCGTTTTTATCCGGATCAAACTCAAGTAACCGCACACTATTATTAATTGACGGAGGTTTAATAACTTCCAATAATGCAAGAAAATTTCGATTTTGTTGTTCGAATAACGATCGCCACGATTCATCACTATTTTTATTTGTATTATGTAGGCTCATAGATTCCGTGGCTTCGAATCCACGAAATGATCCCACCTCTGATGTCGAATTATTTAAATTATCACTTGTCTCGTTTTGATTTTCCGTCATATTTGTCGCGTTAAACAACTTTCGCTTTCTCAATTATGATCGATTACAAAAACTCGGTGATCTTGTCACGAGTGCACACGTCGGATCCCTTTTTCTTACTGACTCCTCTTTTCTTTTCAAACAACCCTTAGCAACGATCCATCTCTTGACATGTGCCTCACTTCAATTTCACCCAAGCACCTATGCCTGACGTCTTTGTAACACCATCAACCAATTTTGTTTTACTTCGACATATATATATATATAAACCATGTATCAGTTTTCGATCATCGTATAAACAAATGGAGTTTTGACATTATGGAATGCGTGTGGGGTAAATAAAGAAAACTTTGATCATCTAACGAAGTGCATAGTACCACTTCGTTAGATGAGATAGTTTAGCATTCCACAGGTTGCCTGTCGAAAACCTGTGGAATGCTAAACTAAACCGGTATAAAAGCAGTCTCGTAAATGTAGTCTGTGATCCGACGTGCGTAAAAAAGAATAAAATAAAAAAATACGCGGTGCATGTCGACGAAACTTTTAAAGATTTCATTAATTCGTTTGACTGAAAATAAGTTTATCATTTATATCATTTGTAAATAGGTTATATGATATCAATCCATTGATACGCACATCCGAAACTACCCGAGACTTGTTTTCATACTGAACGTCATTTTGACAGGTGAGGTTGTTACGTCCCAGGAAGGAGGATTAGTTGGGGGCGCACAGTCGCCGATTTAGAGAAGCAGAGTGTACGTTGAGTACCTCTGCCAGTGAGTCTTCTTTGGGACTTGTGCGAGGCCCGAGAACATATACTATATTTTCAGGTATACGTGACCTTTTTATTGAGGTTGTGCCCGCGAATTGGAAGGATTTTCCAATTGTTGAGCGGTGTCGAAGGCTTCGCGAAATAAGTGTATGCGATGATATTTTGTTCACTACAAAATATATTGATGAATTTATTGATTGACTATTACACTAATTTACACTTTGAAATTGAAATGTTTTTCTATGTACTTTTGAGTTAGCGATTATGACAGAGTTCTCCCAAGTGATTTGGATTAGAGAGGGAGAGTTCTCTGATCTGAATTGTTTCGAGGTTCGCTGCTAACTGACTAACAACTAAGATTCTTAGCCTAGTTAGAGTTCGAGAGGAGGATGTGTTTTTTGGGGGTAGGATGCTGTAGAGGGGTTTTGTTCTCTGTGGTTTTTTAGTTTGGATTGGGTAAAAAGTATCGTCTGATTTGATGATTGGATTTGAATATGGGGGAGACTTTTCCGGAGATATGATTGGAGGAAAAGTCGCTCGAGATTTCTTAGAATTAGGGAAAGTGTGTTGAGCGGAGTTCTGAGATGTGCGCGTGTTGCACTTGAGATAAGAGCATCTGTTTTCGGGACTCGTGGGAAACGCGAGTTTCGAAACGCAGTTCTGGAATTTCCTGTGGATTTAGGAAATGTTGCATTCATAATAAATTCAAGGATAGGAAATCGGTCTTGGAGTGTTTGCTTACGGTTTTCCGCGCTCGTCTTGCAGGATTATTTATGGCGCCGGAACGTCGGGGAGAGTCTAGGGCGCGCGTTGTGAGTGTTTAGAGAATGGACAGTTGAGGAAAAAAATATGTGCGAGCACCGAGTGTCTCGCAGGATGTATTTGTTATGGATGGTCTGGATACGCTCTGTGTTTATATATATTCTCAGATACGAACTATGTATCGACAAATGATGATAAAGGTTAGAAATATACTTGTGATAGCGTTTGAGTTGAAAAGAAAAAGTGAGGGGCGTTTAGCGTAATGCTAGGACGTAACAAGGTTATGATCCCCAAAGTGCTGTTGTGTGCGGACTCTAATTAATAAATGAAAATGGTTAGTGAAAAGTGGATAATATTTATTTTGTTAAAACTTGTGGTATACTAAACCGGTATAAAAGCGGCCGCGTAAATGTAGACTGTGATCTGTGTGTGCAAATAAAAAATATAAAAAATGCGCGATGCATATGTCAACGAAACTTTTCAAGATTTCATTATTTCATTCGATTGGAAATAAGTGTCAACTGAGATAATCTTTCAATTAAACCAGAGTGCGCGGAATATTGTTCAGTGTAAATATATCGTCAGTTGCGTGATTATATATCATGTGTAATTATGTCGGTTATATATACGAGTTCCCTTTGATAGCTGTGCGGTAACGAACCGGCCGGGGTTTGACGTTACGAAGTGCGGGACATATGTAACATACTTTCGCATAGTTAGTGAATAATATAACTAAGGCAAATCAGTTTATCAAAAATAGATCTGGAAGTTGTAAGAAAAAATGTTCGTCAACTTATAACGTCAAATTTTCTTTTTGCGATCTGAAATATTATGGTTGATAATTAATAAAACAAGAACACATGGAATTGTTAGTATATATAATGTGAGAAACTCCAATCGAATAAATGTTTTCTAATTTATTTTTTGTGTCATCATTATTTTTGAATATTCCCATATTTTGCTTCCTATTGAGTCTGGCTCTGCCCTTTCCGATCCTTGTTTTGACTCCATCGGTTTGCAGCGGATCGATACATATTATTAATTGGTTGACAATATGTGTCCTTTAATTTTCTACCATTTCTTCATGCTGGTTGTGGTAACCTGATTTAAGTGGTTTCCGACTATGATCATTATTCGCACATTTTGTATATCAGATTCTCAAAACAGTTTCTGGTCTTGATATAAGTGTAGTTATACATTTTCCACCTGGCCTGTCGAGTAATAAATTTTGAAACTTGTTCCAAAAAGTCTTTGGATGCTTTTTTTGCTGATAATATGAAAAGTTACATCTTCGGAATGCGGTAGGCAAACACAAATTTTGACAACAATACTTATGAAATAATGTGTATGTTGAGTATTCCTATTCTGCAAACTGCAAATGTGGAATTATTGGTGAAAACATTCATTACGATAAGTCTACAGTTGCTCAGTTTTGGATGCGATTGAGTATAATGCCTGCCAACATCATGGAAACCTACAGAATTTCTGAATGTTATGTGCGCTATGTCATTTTAATGTAACATCATGACTTCTAACACCCTTTCACTATAATACTATATATTTGGATCACTGAAATACAGCAAAAATCTGCAAACTACAAAATTTATATACTGTGCCATTCATTTTACTTTTTGACTCTTACCGTAACATAAATATGAAGTGAAAAATTCATTACAAAAGTCTTCAGTTGCTCATTTATGGATGGATTTGAAATTGCTGTCTTCCAAACTCATTGCGTAGATACATTGAATCGCAGCAGATACCTGCGAACTTGGAAATTTCTGTGGATAAGTATATGTGCTAAGTATCACCCCCTATCTTTGATTATGGTAGTATGTAATGGAACTTTGTTCAGCAAGTTTTAAAGTGTTTCTTTTCAAATAGTATTGAAGTTTGTATTACTGCGGTATGGAGCGAATAACTTCAAACTTTGATATTTTTGTGTCGCAGCATGTGTGCCAATCATTTTAATTTTTTACTCCAACCGTAACATGTAATTTCAAAAATTCATCACAATAGTTCTCAGCTTTACTATTCAACTTAATTTTCCTTTTTCTAAAACCCATGCTAAATTTCTTAATTTCCTAATTTATTTCTAAATTATCCTGAAATGAAATGTTTCCCTCCACAACCAATGCAGGTACCTTAATCGTCTTTGATTTCCGTTGCTCTGTAGAATTAAGTACGCTCAGTTTTTTTTGCTTCTTTGAGTTCTGACACAATAAATGTTTTCGGGTGCCTTTTTTCTGCAATTATCAAACTGTAGATAATTGGATCTCAGCGGCCACTTGCAAACTTTGAAAATATATTTCATCGGGGGCATGTTTTGGATGACACGAAAACGTCTAGATTCAGAATGCAAAAGCGACATTTAAAAATGGCCAATTCTGTTGGATTTGTTGTGTCTTGAATTTGATCTGTCTTTCCTCTTCTCCTTTCTTTTTTCTAACGTTATAAGCCGGAAATCACATCTCAGCCCGCAACACGCATTGCTACATGCTCTTGAGTTTCCAATGGACAAAACATATTAGGGTAAAAGGAAAAAAAGCGCCAAAGTCCAAGAACAGACCTGTGACGAAATATTTCCAGTAAAATTTTGACGCAAAATAGGTCCTCTTTCGTGGAAACCAGCGTAATAAGCCGAAAATCATATCCTGGCCTCCAACTTGCTTGCGACCGTGCGCTTGGGCTTCTAATTGACAAAACATATCAAAGTACAAAGAAAAAAATTGCCAAAGTCCAAGGACAGACCTGTGACGAAATATTTTCAGTACTATTTTGACGAAAAATTGGTCTTTTTTCGTGAAAACCAACGTTATAAGACGAAAATCATAAATAATCAATAAAAATTCAAACTAAAATCCTATAGTCAACTGAAAATAAATAAGGAACGTTTGAGAAAAAAGACGTGATATCAAACCATAAACTTCCTCTAGGAAAAAAAAGGTTGGGACAAGTACATTGATGGTCGCTCGTTTGCTGATAATTCCATCCATAAAAAAACTTTAAAAAAAATACAGAACAATCCGAAAAAAATTTCACAAATCTTGAAAAAACATTATGTTTAAAAAAAACTATTCTGTATCTATTTTTTAAAGTGTCAAAAGAATCAAATAACAAGTAAAAAATAAAAAACCGAAAAATCGGTCTTGAAATCATTTTGGAAACCGATGCCTCATTCTTCTTATTAGATTCGAACAGCTAAATCAACTGAAAAAAATTCCATCTAATTTACGTGCGGCATTAAAATTTATTATATTAATTCGAGGCCAAGTATTTTCTAATGAATTGAAAAAAGTTATCACTTGAATTACGTGCAGCCTTAAATTTTATGATATCAATCGGTGGACAAGTATTTTATTAGTAACTCCAAATTTTGACATTATTAAATTCTTCTAAGATGCTTTTAAATCCAAAAAAATCACATGAAAGCTAGTCATATTTTACTCTATGGTGGCAGACACTTATAAGAAAATCAATTCTTCTCAGACTTTCAGGATCCTCTGGTATTATTCACAAAATTCGAAGTCGATTGGATCGATACAAATTATGTTTAAATATGTGTTAAAAGCACTTGTCCGGCCCATCACTTTCCGTTTAAATTGTTCATCCCAAAAATAATCAGTGCTTGTCTAGAACTGATGGATCACAAGTATCCATGCAGAGGGAATTGAGAGAATTATCTTCACGTAATTTTTACGTAATTGCACTAATTTAATAAAAAAAGCAAAGAAATTGTTCCGCAATATACAAGGGATATTATTGTCCATTGATAAATGAAAATAATTGTACATAATAAATATGTTCAAGTTTAAAAAATAATTCTCCAGTTTGTATTCAATGACGGCAATTTTTGCTTCTCACTTATTCTTCCAGCAAACGAATTCCATTCGGAATAAGAACTAACCTATAGAGGTTATTAAGAACATTAAACTAATAATGAATCGCATTTCAATAAATGTTTAACCGGATTCTGCCATACAATTCCATTTTTTCATGATTGATTTTTATTTAAATGAATAGTGATGGGCCGGACAAGTACTTTTAACACATATTTAAACATAATTTGTATCGATCCAATCGACGTCGAATTTTGTGAATAATACCAGAGGATCCTGAAAGTCTGAGAAGAATTGATTTTCTTATAAGTGTCTGCCACCATAGAGTAACATATGACTAGCTTTCATGTGATTTTTTTGGATTTAAAAGCATCTTAGAAGAATTTAATAATGTCAAAATTTGGAGTTACTAATAAAATACTTGTCCACCGATTGATATCATAAATTTTAATGCTGCACGTAATTCAAGTGGTAACTTTTTTCAATTCATTGGAAAATACTTGGCCTCGAATTAATATAATAAATTTTAATGCCGCACGTAAATTAGATGGAATTTTTTTCAGTTGATTTAGCTGTTCGAATCTAATAAGAAGAATGAGGCATCGGTTTCCAAAATGATTTCAAGACCGATTTTTCGGTTTTTTATTTTTTACTTGTTATTTGATTCTTTTGACACTTTAAAAAATAGATACAGAATAGTTTTTTTTAAACATAATGTTTTTTCAAGATTTGTGAAATTTTTTTCGGATTGTTCTGTATTTTTTTTAAAGTTTTTTTATGGATGGAATTATCAGCAAACGAGGGACCATCAATGTCCTTGTCCCAACTTTTTTTTTCCTAGGTTCAAAGTGTTTCCCCTCACATTCATCGCCGTGTTCAAAATCAGCCGTTAGAATTCTTTCGTCGCTCCTAATGTTTTTATCTTTTTATTTTACTACTATGATTAATTAAGTGTACCCCAAATCTTCTGCTGTCTGGTTTCGTCGGTCTCTTTTTCCTGTCGACGATCGTTTGTAACCCATACTCAATTGTTCTTCCTGAAAACATCAATTCGATCCCCCACCCCCCGTTTTCTCAATCGCGGCCAGAACTATCAATCCTTGGGTTAGCTGAATACCATCTCAGCAAATAATTCCCATCTATTCAGCTCGTTCTTCCATGTACAATTTCTCTTTTCCATTTTCAAACTTCATTCAAAGTGTTTCCACCCCCCCGTTTTCTCTATCGCGACCGGAACTTTCAATCCTTGGATTAGCTGAATACTATCTCAGCAAATAATTCCCATCTTTTCACCTCGTTCTTCCATGTTACAATTTTTCTTTTTCATTTTCAAACTTCATTCAAAGTGTTTCATTCAAAGTGTTTCCCCACACATTCATCGCCGTGTTTAAAATCAGCCCTTATAATTCTTTCGTCGCTCCTAATGTTTTTATCTTCTTATTTTACTACTATGATTAATTAAGTGTACCCCAAATCTTCTGCTGTCTTGTTTCGTCGGTCTCTCTTTCTGCTTGAAGATCGCTCGTAATCCATACCCAATTTCTCTTCCGGAAAACATCAATTCGACCCTCCACCCCCCTGTTTTCTCTATCGCGGCCGTAACTTTCAATCTTTGGGTTAGATGAATACCATCTAAGTAAATAATTCCCATCTTTTCACCTCGTTCTTCCATGTATATTTTTTCATTTTCAAACCTCATTCAAAGTGTTTCCCCGCACATTCATCGCCATGTTCAAAATCAGCCCTTATAATTCGTTCGTCGCTCCTAATGTTTTTATCTTTTTATTTTACTACTATGACTAATTAAGTGTACCCCAAATCTTCTGCTGTCTTGTTTCGTCGGTCTCTCTTTCTTCTCGAAGATCGTTTGTAATCCATACTCAATTTCTCTTCCGGAAAACATCAATCCGACGCCCCACCCCCCTTTTTTCTCGATAGCGGCCACAACTTTCAATTCTTGGGTTAACTGAATATCATCTCAGCAAATAATTTCCATCTTTTTTCTCGTTCTTCCATGTACAATTTTTCTTTTTCATTTTCAAACCTAATTCAAAGTTTTTCCCCTTAGATTCATCACCATGTTCAAAATCTGCCCTTATTATTGTTTTGTCGCTCCTAATGTTTTTATCGTTATATTTTACTACTATGACTAATTAATTATACCCCAAATCTTCAGCTGTTTTTTTTCGCTGGTCTCTGTTTCCTCTCGAAGATCGTTTGTAATCCATACTCAATTTCTCTTCCGGAAAACTTCAATCCGACGCCCCACCCCTCTTTTTTCTCGATAGCGGCCAGAACTTTCAATTCTTGGGTTAACTGAATATCATCTCAGCAAATAATTTCCATCTTTTTTCTCGTTCTTCCATGTACAATTTTTCTTTTTCATTTTCAAACCTAATTCAAAGTTTTTCCCCTTAGATTCATCACCATGTTCAAAATCTGCCCTTATAATTGTTTTGTCGCTCCTAATGTTTTTATCGTTATATTTTACTACTATGACTAATTAATTATACCCCAAATCTTCAGCTGTTTTTTTTCGCCGGTCTCTGTTTCCTCTCGAAGATCGGTTGTAATCCATACTCAATTTCTCTTCCGGAAAACATCAATTCGACCCCCCACTCCCCCGTTTTCTCGATAGTAGTAAGGCTATGCCAGTTCTAACCCACGGGGCTCTCAGAGGGAAGCGGGGACGGGGGAGCGCGGGGACCGTTGCGGGGCTGCACGGCATGTGGAGGGGAAGGTTCTCGCACAGCGGGGGTGCGGCGGCACTTTGAAGAGACAAAAGATTTTTTTACACTATACCCTCCAATGACTGATTTATGTTATTTATATTTATATCAGATTGAACGAAATTTTATTTTTAAAGTGCTCTTGCCGAAGATGATCTTAATTATCGGACTCCGTGACCAAAGATGTTTACATGTCACACTAATGACAAATTTATGTGTCCGGTGTTACGTATTTTGTATTGTGGCGCAAGTTCCGACAAGATTTCTTTTTCAAAATGCCCCTCCCCCAATTTTTGCTTAGAGGATTATATTGTTTTTCTCAGAAAAAATGAGTTTGCATCAGACTGGAAGTATTTGCTCTCAATGACAGATTTATGTATTCTGTGTTACATTCCTGAGATGGCGATTTCTTTTTTCAAAATGCACCTGCCCCTCCCTCGACAAATTTATGTGTCCTGTGTTGCATCTTTTGTATTCCTGAGGTGGTACAAGTTTCGACGAGATTTCTTTTTTCAAAATTGGATCATTACTGAAGTCGAGGTCGAGATGGAAAGATGTGCAAGTATGTATGCTATCCACCCGGCGAAACATCCATTGGCATTAACAGCAAATGAACTTGAATCATTACCGAAGGCTTTGCTTTTGAAGTATTATAGTGCATTCATTCCTGTTTTATGGAATCGTTTACCCAAGTATTTGCAGTGTGATAGTGAAGTGCAATCATATCAATTGTGCTACGATCATTTTAATCAACCCTGGCTACATACGCATATTGATTCTTGTAGACCTAAACGTCGAGATTGTGAAAAGTGTCACATAATGGAACGACTTGTGAATATCTATACGACTCTACGCATAAAAAATCCTTGTGAAATGACATCGGAGGAGCTCCAAATTATATCTCCTACCGTCTTTAAACAATGTTTTAGTGAATATACAGATATTCTGTGGGATCGTTTACCCGAATATTACAAATCCGATAGTGAGATTGCATTATTACGTCGTTGCGTTGAACATTGGAATGTATCATCGATGGACGATCATATTGACGGTCCGGCTCCGCAACGTCGAAATTGTAGGAAATGCTGTGAACGTGTTTGAATAAGTTTAGAATGCACGTGTTCATAACGTCGGCGGAATCAAAGAGCCTGTACAGAAAAAAGGACCACCGGAGGAGATTGCATCGATTCCAATATAGATCACGTTTGAACCTGTTTGAAAGCGTGTGGAAGGGGATGATCCAGTTTTGGGGTAGGGATAGATGGAAAAACTACAAATAGCAGAGTTCAGAAGAAAAAAGCATCACTTCACGTCTTCGTAAAGTTGAGTCAAGACATGCTCTTTAAAGAAAATTTCAAAAAACTATATCCATAATGGAGTTCTCCGCCATCAACAATATTATCGCAAAGTCAGAGTATCTCCCTGCCAAGAAGCTGAAAGAACTTCAAGTCAACGAAGAATATCGCGTCTCGGACGTGAGGACAGCAAATACCAAATGTATATATCTGAATCATCGATGAAATGTATGTTGAAGGAGGAGGAGGAGGAGGAATATTGTATAAATAAAATTACACATTTATGAAAAAATTGTTTTGTTTATTCCAAGATCCCTCTATTACATAATGCATGATATACGTATAACCAGCTTTGCAAAGATTTTACATTCTTCGTTGCACAATTAAATTTCGATTCGTTGGTGTGGTGGTGATGGTCGCAATTCGATGGACTATTCGGCAGTTTTTTCAACGATGGGCAGTCCAAAGTCTCCAAATCAACAATCTCCGTTGACAGATCCAAAAAGTTCGTCAGCCATAAAGACTTTTCGCAGTCTTTTACGAAGATGGTATGAGCGCCGCGTAAGATAGTTTGAATTATTCCTCTTGCTGCATCGTATGGTATAACACCAAAATCCCATGACAATCCATGAAAATTACGTTCCAGCCATTTGTTTGTCGTTTTATACTTTGTCGGCAGAGAATCCCATGCATACGGTGGTGCGAAGAAAAGTGTGAGAGGTTCAGCATTCTTCACGTCCGCACGAATGATTGAAATTTCTTTGAGTATAAACTCATTGATGGGTCCTTTGAAGCCTTGTAGATCGATGACAAAATCCATGATGACTGTTGGTCGAAGAAGTTGATGGTACGGTTTTATACCAATTTTCTCACCCCACCACTCACAGGATTGTATTCAACGATGCGATCGCGTAGAATGAGGCAGTATGCGCATGTTTGTGCTGGAATATTTGTGCTTGTTTCAAATTCGAGGCGCACATCAACAGGTCCAGACTTGAGAGAATCGTTCTGCTTCGAGCAGTCAATCACAATGAGAGGTGCAAATTTGAGAAAATCCGCTTTTGTAAGCCATGGTTCGGCCTCCTTATTGTAGTACATCGGTTGAAAGTTTGTATACATATCGTACAGTACTGCATACTGATTTTGTTCTATATTCAAATTCATATTACCATAAGGATAACATTGTGAATTCAAGTATAATTTTACATCAGTAACGTTGCAATGATCAAAATTACTCGCATTTTGCCTCTTATTATTCTTTCGTCCTGTTTGGAATGCCAGGATCACATATCGAGGTTTTTCCAGCTGCGTTGATGTCTTGACAGACCACACGTGTTTCGATGTCGCCGGTAACATTGGATATTCATACAATTCCCACGTACGAAAACTCATTGGAATTGGGGTATCTTTGGCGATGAATTTCAACAGTTGAATTTGCCGTTTATCGGCCACGGTGACGTATGGAACGAGCCATTCAATTTTCCGTAGTGTAATTTTATAATCTTCAGCGGCTGGTTGAACTATGGCATTATCATCGGAACGTGATCTAGTCAAAATCAATTCGTGCTTTGCATTCACCACCATTTTTCGATAATCTTCAGCAAATCCCAGCAGCATGCTCAGTGGTATGCATACGTCAAAGTTGCCTGCTACGTCTACAATTTGTTTAGTCTCCTCAACATCGAGCCAACCGGTGTTCTCAAGCATTGCACTTCTCGCCGACGAATGAGATGTATATCCTTTGATGAGAGATGTGATTCCCACATTTTTATTACGATCGATTTCAACTGCGTTAAGTTCATAACGCACCTCCTCGAATAAATGACAAATGGCATTGTTGACGAGGCTCGTTGCAGCTAACGCTACACCATCCGCCTTTGTCAGTTTGCCGCAAATGTGAATTGAACTTTTACTCGGTAGAATTGATAAATCTTGATGCTGGATTGAAATACGTATTTCATCACTGTTGTTGTATGTTGACGACGCGTATGGTTGATGAGCATGAACCTCATAATGTATGATGGATTCGTCAAACATGACGGGTGGCTGGATGTTTACGATTTCTTCCTCCATTGTAGGCAGCAGATGCACAACGAGCAAAGCAGATAATTTCTCACACGTGAACTCCACGAATTTTGAGACCCAAACTCTTCAATAGTAGAAGGTTTTGAGGTGTTAGCTCTTTGAGCGTTGATCGACGACTGCTTTCGCGATCCCATGTTGGCTTATTAATATTGCCAATACGATGATTGTAAATTATGCCCATTGAGATTTTATATGAAGTCTTATGGTGATGACTTCACCGCGGAAATTGATCAAATCTCCGTCTTGATCGACAATACGAAGCTGTATATTGTCAATGCGACGAGTTGTGATTGGTAGATAAATGACGCTCGACGGTACTTCGATGATTTTATAGCCGGCCGGTACAGGTGGGAAAAATTCGTGAATTGTATGAACTTTTCGCCCGTTGATGTATGCACCAGTGGTTATGTTACACTCGACTCGAATGGCGTTCACTTTGAGAATGGACACGGGTAGATCGGACACATGTCTTTTATTGGGCTCCAATCGATGCGACGTAAAACCCAGCAAAGGTCCAATCGAATTTTTGGATGTAAAATCAATCGATTGATTACACTCAATTTCACTACGTAGCGTATAATTATTCGGCATAAGCTGAATTTGTATGTTTTTAGATGCCAACTCAGTTTTCAAAAATTTTTCAATATCTTCAATTTCATAGCTGCCCGTTGGAATGGTCACCACATGATTTCCAACGTGAAATTCATTGCAACCAATGTCGATATTTGGAATCGAATTGAATGTGAGCAGCTCGACGAGTCCAAGAGTATAATTTTTGTCGGGCGATAGTTCGATGGGTGGAAAAAATTGTGCCCCGAGTATGGAGGATGATCCAGTAGTGGTGATCGTCAAACTATCATCCATGATGCTCGCAGATTTAGAACTAAACACGCAGATCCATAGTCCTCATTTATATAGTGCATAATTGTCTCGTCGATTTAGTTGTCCACACAAAAATTTCAAGCATAAATGCCCGCATATTATTGTATCGTATTCCTGATACTTTTTATAATTGTATTTCACGCTACCAACATTGAAGTATCTCATGAGTTCGGGTGGAGGTGGGAGATTGCCGAAACTATCAAAGTATGTGATTCGTTGCGCAGTCTTTTTATATGCAACCCAGTGTGTCCCAGGGCCCACATTTTCATCCAAATTCACGATTGCTGATTCTTGCTTGAGTGGTCCATTTTCAGGTAAAGTGTCACGCATGAAAACGCCACGAAAGTTACGAATTTTCATGGCTCTCGCATACTTTAGCAGATCGATGTCGGTGAGTGGATGATGTGGTAGCGTGATTATACGTTTTTTGTCCCGAGGTAAAGACCCAAACCTTGTTTGTATGGTTTCAGATGTAAACCTTTACCCAAAGCGATGGCCTCGAGTGTTCTGTTGTGACGTTTACTTTCCTCCAATTCCTTTTTAGCCGCTTCAGCAGCATTTACAGCTTTGACTATTGCAGCACTTCCACCAGACAGTGCACCAACGGCGCTAAGGCCGGCAAAGATGGGTACGAGGAAGGGCACTAATGATCTTTTTCAGGCAAACACTTTTTTTGGTCTTTTTCGTCACTCGTTTCATACCTAGACCAAATTTCTTTTTCGCCTTCATAATGTTTGTCACGGCCCAAGCACTTGCTCTTTCACCAAGACTTGCGTCTTTCGAGGTTACACGTTGCCAGGCTTGTTCAGCCAAAATTTTATTCGCCAGATGTCGTGCTTCCAAGTTTTCACGATTTTTCGAATATGCGATATCGTGTTCTTTACACGCAGCGTCCAGCACGTTTATACCAGGATCACCACGAGCAAGACGTTTGATCAATTTCGTACCAGGTCCAAAATATTGATAGCCCGGTAGATGTAGTTCCACGGGGAGATTGTTGATTATACTGTTTACCAAACCTTTACCAGGTTTATCATGTACAATAATCACTCTGCAGTGGTTACAACTCGACTGACTATTCCAACATTATAAAGTTGCATTTATATGATTTTTTCAATCAGTCGCACGCGAGATGAAGTCGAAGAAACAAGTTTCGAGCGGTCAACTCCCCATAATAAATTTCGATGAATTTATTGTTGGAGCGGGTAGTGTGAAGAAGCGTCATGGAAACTTACTACCTAACAGCATTCGAGCCGGATTTTGTGGCCCCTCGAATTGTGGGAAAACGAATGCCTTACTCACGCTCCTAATACATCCAAATGGTTTGAGATTTGAGAATATATATCTATACTCGAAATCGTTGAAGCAGCCAAAATACCGATTGCTCGAGCAATTGCTTAAACCTGTGGAAGGAGTGGAATTTTTTCAATTTAACGAGCATGAACAAGTTGTGGCACCTAGTGAAGCTCGCCCAAACTCCATATTCATCTTTGACGATATAGCGTGTGAGAAACAGGACAACGTGAGAGCATTTTTTTCCATGGGAAGACACGAGATTGTGGATAGTTTTTATCTCTGTCAGACGTATACTCGTATTCCGAAACATCTCGTGAGAGACAATGCAAATTTTATAGTGCTATTCAAACAAGATGATATGAACCTCAAGCATGTATATAATGATCATGTCAATACGGATATGACTTATGCAAGTATCAAAAAAATGTGTGTCAAGTTTTGGAAATCGGACAAGTATGGATTCATCACGATTGACAAGGACAGTGAATTGAATGCTGGAAGATATAGAAGGGGATTTGATTCTTTCCTCACTGTCGATGATGATCATGATAATGATAAATAATTGTTCCCCTGGATTTTACAAGACAGTCTAAAGTCTGACTTACTCGTGTCAACATGAAGCCCAAAGAACTTTTAAAGGAGACGGCTGTATTGAGTGAACTTGCCAAGGCGAGTGATGCAATCAGACGAAAACATCGAATGTTGAAAAGTGAACGTGATAGTGCTCGGCAGAAAATGTAAGATGTGTTTAAACTGATTGTTGAACCATTAGAAGAACTAGTTTCATATACGAAAAAACCTAAAATTAAGAATCAA
Source organism: Venturia canescens (assembly GCF_019457755.1). Classification (NCBI taxonomy): domain Eukaryota; kingdom Metazoa; phylum Arthropoda; class Insecta; order Hymenoptera; family Ichneumonidae; genus Venturia; species Venturia canescens. The sequence continues at coordinate 28,032,703 of NC_057422.1, forward strand.
CGTGTAAATGTTAAAAAGGAGGAAGAGGAGGAGGAGGAAGAGTCTCCAAATTTTGGAGAAAATAGCATGAAGCAAGATATTTCTTTCAAAGATGATATTTGGCATGATGCAATTACTGATGAGAATGTCGGTGTACCCTTAACTAAAAATAGTGATAATGATATTCATGAAGATAATAATGATGATGATGAGGACGATGATAACTTGGAATCATCTGGAGATGTTGATAATTTGATACATGAATATCTGGGCTTACTGCGTAGTAATAACAAAACAAGATTAGATAGCGTGTATGGAGTACGAAATCTCGCTCAAAACAGATTAATGATTGGTGATTCACCAATTCATTTCGAACTCGATCATATAGTGGTTGGAGATGAAAAGTATCCCAAAAGTATTGGCTTGGTGGAACTGTTGTTTAAAAAAGAGCCCGAACTCAAATATGTAACACCAAATGACTTGGAGAAATATCAGAAAATTGTCATCACAACGAATGATCATAAAAAATTTTATAAACGTACGGGTGCGGTACGTCAGGATAAAAATAGTAAATTTAAAAATTATATATCCCAAATGCTCGGTAGCAACGATAAGAAAGGTGGTGCTCTGCCTCAGTATAAGGTAGCACGAAAGCATACCTCTGTCGACTATGTTCATTGGGATGATCCAAATGAGCTGGTAGATCGTCTTCGCTTATTGCTTGCATCGCAAGCTGCTGGAAATTCATCACATTCGAATGAAATTATATCGATTATCGAGGAGTTGCGTGAAGCTGAAATCATTTATTAACATGTGATGGCTTGCTTTCATCCACATTCCCAACATGAGCGTCGATGTGTTTGGACGAAAGTTGAGTAGACGTGGTGCAGGTCCACCGGGTAAACCAGGTGCTGGATTCAAAATTATATCGGACGGTCATTACGACTTGGAACAAAAACGACTGAGCAACGTTGGTGAGCCAGTAAATGCTCGAGATGTTGTAACACTCGGTGCATTCAGCAAACACATTCATTCTATAACTCATAGTGTGACTCATACAACGAATCAAAAGTGTGAATCGAATGTGGCGGCTGCAGAAAAGCGTGTGAGAACCGAGCTCGCCCATCTCCGTGAAAAAATTGATAATATAAAGAGAGAAATCTCAGAACTTCATGATGATATGAAGTTTTTACGAGATCATCTAATGATAAGTCAGTGAAAAATCCTCCAGACTCTTATCTTCTGCAATTGATGAGGACCGTGGGGGGGAGAAGAAAAAATGAGTGAAAGGAAGCTTGCGGTGGTTGAAGAACCGCATAAGCCAGCTCAGCGGAATTATCCACGTCGACATGTGGATATACGCGGCCTGGATGAGACTTGGCAAGCTGATCTTGTAGATATGTCTGCATATGCACAACACAACTAGAACCATAAATTTCTCCTCACCGTCATCGATATATTCTCCAAATTCGCCTGGGCCGCACCGTTGAAGAGTAAAAGTGGAAAAGATGTGAGTGCTGCAATGGAGACGATTCTCAGCAAAGGACGCATACCGAAAAATCTTCACGTCGATCGAGGAAAAGAATTTTATAATATGAACTTTAAGGCTTTGATGAAAAAGTATAATATACACTTGTATTCTACATTTAGTAATTTGAAAGTATCAATTTGTGAGCGCTTCAATCGTACACTTATGAATAAAATGTGGATTCAATTTAGTTTTCGCGGAAACTGGAAATGGATCGATATTCTCGATACATTAATTATAAAATATATTGATACATTACATCGTACGATAAAAATGAAACCGAAAGATGTGAACGCTGTGAATGAAAAACAATTATTGAATAATGTATACAATAGATCTGAAGTAGGAAACCAAGCAAAATTAAAAATCGGCGATAAAGTGCGCATAAGTAAATTTAAGAATGTATTCGAAAAAGGTTATACACCAAACTGGACAACTAAAATTTTCACAATATATCGAGTGAGAAAAACTAATCCAGTTACATATAATATAAAAGATCATCAAGATGAGCCCATCGCAGGTGGTTTTTACGAGCAAGAGCTGCTTCGAGCAAAATATCCCGACATATATCTCATTGAAAAAGTGTTGAAGAAACGTGGTAGTCAGTTGTTTGTAAAGTGGCTAGGTTTCGACAAAGCACACAATAGTTGGATAAATAAAAATGATTTGTAAACGATAAAGATGGAAAATTCAAAGTCTGATTTATTTTTACGACCCTTTCCCAATCAAGTTCTCCGCACGAAGAGCAGATTGAAGGAAAAAGAATGACAGTTTCACAAAAAAATTTATTTAACATCAATTACAAAATATATATATTCCAAATGTACAAATTTTTGAGGAGAAAAGTCCTCCATTACAGAATTTTTATTACAATGTATAAATGTATAATTAATTAAAATGTATAAATGTTGAGAACAAGTTCCCACTCTCACAATTTTTCGCATTCAATGTACAAATATATTCTCTCAATCTTTAACACCCATGAGCACACATTCGTATGATCTATGACTCCATAGCTTCTGGAAATTCAGGAATACTGTAATGGCCCCATGGCAACGTGTCTACCGTTCCAAGTATGACATACCGCTTGTCATCGTGTGGACTTAGAGCAATTTTTGTCTCTGTGATGGTATAGACATTGTGTAATATCGAGCGAATTGAAGATTGAGAACGTTTCATCTCGATCTGCTGATTAAGGCATGTCACGTAATCCTCAAATCTTATGGTTCTGGCAACAACATTACTTTTTACTCCATTTGCTTTTTTAACATCGTTCTTACCTTCAACTCGCGTCGCATACATCTTCGATCTAAGTCCAACGAATTCAGTCATTATGGCCCCATTGTTTTCATCTTTCATGAGTCCCGGGACCTTTTTGTTGACTAGCGGTATACCATAGATGTTGTCATGGGGATAGTCACTAGTGTCATATTTGTCGAGATTACATTTCATGTCCTCGTACACATCTTCACATTCAATATGGTAAATTAAACTATCAGTATCCGTATACATGACTTTACATCTATTTTGATACATCGGCATCATGAACTCGTGGTGGAATTCATATAAACAAGTTTTTGAAATGTCTAAAATAGTGTGACGTGACATTTCTGCCCCGCCACTCGTACGATCACTGGCGATGTTCGGAACAAGACTCAGCGTCACGTATCATTAAGTATTAGTTTATTAACCCGTGTATTACCTTGCTAGCGAAATTTACCTGTTTTACCTTCTGTTACCTCCGCGTGCAAAGAAGAGGGAGAGAGAATTTTAGTTCGCCTTTTTTAAGTTCTAATCACGTGTATTTTGACAGCTTCGTTTGATAGTGGAGTGATTTGGGGTTGCCACCCGCCGGGGTCCCCCCCCCCTCTCACCAGTATTTGTTTGCTTGAGGCTTGCCGATTGTCTGAGCCGATCTCGCTCATAAGGATCACCCTCTCACACCGTCACCGAGCATCGAATAACATTCTCGACTTGCGGGCGGCCGAAAGAGCACGCTGGCATAGGCCATATTTTGAACGCCGCCCGTGTCTTTCCCGCTGTAGCAACCCAGAGTTGCATCGCCCGCACTACCGTGGATTCGGGTGTCACAGTCCGTGTGAACCGGCGCCTCGTCAGGTGGGATCTGGGGGAGTTTTTCTGGAGGCGAGGTGCTGTTGTACCTGGTGGTTTATTTTGTGGGCCCACCACGTCTCCGAGACGTCCGGAGTCGTGAGGGAGGCCTCCCTTCGTCCTTCCGGAGCTGCCCGCCGGATCCCCAAGAGGAAAGACACCCGGATCACGGCTATCAAGTCGAGAGGAGTGTTCCGAGTGAGCGAGGAAGGTGAGGACAAGAGGTGAGTTGTTATTAATCCGTTCAGGCAAAAGGCGTAACCACAATTACGTTCATTGCGCGCTCCTCATTTGAAAATCCCGCGCGAAAGCGCGAGCCAAGAGTCCGCGCTCGGGCTCGCGCCCAGCGTGAGAGCGCTGCCGTACCGGGGCCCGGTGGTGGGGACAGCGCCGAATCGCGAGGACCGCTCGCACGCACAATGAGTCGAGTTCCGAACCTCATTCCGGTGAGTCAGCGTGCAGTCGAGTCCAACGACCACCCCTTTGTGCAGCGAGCGTTCCTCGGTAAGTCCAACTCGTTATCTCCACCGAATTCACTGATCTAGTCGAGCCCTTTTCTTTTCTATTATTATTTCGGAATATAGTTCCGGTTGTTGGTAGTTTATGTTGCGTTTTAGTGGGGCACGAGGGCGAAGTATCGAGCGAGATTGCGGCCGATACTTCCCGTGTTTCCCGTCTTTTGATGTTGTCGTTTTGAAGGGCTTAGCTTGATCAGTTTTTCGTTATTAATTTGGTCTCAGTCATTTCTTTAAAGTTTCGCGCTACGTAGAGTCAATCATAGAATTCGAGTCTTTGTGAAATTGCGTCGTACGCGCTGGAATATTCCACGCGACGACGCCTCTCTCTCTCTTTCTCCCTGCACGCGCCGAGGCTCTAGCGAGCACGTTACCTCGCGTTTGTTTGCGCTCTGTCTCTCTCGCTCGCGCTGGCGAGCATCGTTTATACGGCGTTATATTTTGTCTTTCGTATCGAATCTTTTTCAACCGTTATTTTTACCTTCGCCTATATTGTTCTTTCTCTATTTCGTGTGACGCTTACCGTCTTTTCTGTTACCTTTTTCTGCGAGCATTATGATCTCGTATTATTGCATCATTTCTGTTATCTTCGCCAATATTAATCCGACGCTCATTATCCCTATTTTATCGCATTCTTTATTCGCGTCAGCTCGTATTACCTCCACTGAACGCGCGGGAACTTCGGCGTTACCTCGCGCTTGGCCGAAGTTCGTCCCGCTGTTACCTTCGGTTACCTTTCGTCGCGTATCGCCGGATTCCTCGCGATCGAACGGGTGCTGATTACCTTTTACCTTGGATTACCTAGGGCGCCGGCTGTTCTGGCGTTGCTTACCTTTTACCTTTTACCTAGAGCATCCGCCTGGCGGACGGCTGATTACCTTTTACCTGCACGCCAGAGCATCGGTTGTCGATTACCTACGGCACCCGGGAGACCACGAGGCGAATCGTTAACCACGTTATTACTCGGTGAATTCGGGCGCGCCCCGCGCGAAGTCCCTCGTTACGGCGCGAGCAGTCAAAGTTTTGCGATCTGATGCCCCCCCCCGAATTAATTTCCCTCAAACTTTATTTTGTATCGAGTCCAACCCGGTTATAATTTATCTCTTTTGTTGTATTCGAACTTATTCGGTCACTTTGAATAAAGCCTGAAATATGTCCAGAATTCTGCTTTGTCTTGGCTTATTTTTTTGCGTTGCGAATTGCTACCTTTTCCCCAAGGATCCCCCCCTCTACCTTTCAGTATCTCAGATGAGCTGAGTAGCCGGACCGTCCTCAGTCACGCGTGTCTCTCGTTCCCTCTGTGTCGTAAATTATATTATTTGACGTTACCATCGTTGAGAGTGGATGAATCAAAAGTCGAGTAATCGGCGGTACTTCGTACCTGGCGCCCAATTCACTCATGGCCGGAGAGTGGTGCGAGAGGACGAGACGGGTGAGCTGAGAAGGGACGTGATCGTACCCATCGGGGAAAATATTACGTTACAATAGACATGCCAACATATATCGGTTTGTTAAACATAACTTGAAGATTTCGCAACTCTACAGCGATTAAATTTTCCGCAAAAATACTTCGACTGTGAAAGTTAGATTTAGCGATCATAGCCTCTGCTCCATATCGACCTGCCTATTCCGTTAACAGTTTAACTTGGACGTGACTACGAACATCCTCCATGGTTTTTCCAAACACAGCATTATTCATTAATTTGAATAGATTTTTTTCAAAATCATTTTTCGCACGTGTACGAAATTGTGTATTCAAATCAATGTATGTTTTGAGCCAGGAAGATTGCTTAAACTTCAAGACTCTGTGGATTTTCGTGATTTTCAAACCATGTTTTAAACACTGCTGCAATGCACGATAATGTATGACATATCGTTTTTTCGCATTCACCGTTGCAAGAAGCTTCTCTTGCTTCGAGCCCGGAGGTTTATCATGCGTTGGACAAAATGGCAAATCACTATGTGCATTGTGCAAGTGTTTTGGATATTCCAGATCAACTTCATGTATATAACCAATTTCAGAGTCTGATGGCAGAGATTCAACGTTGAAGTTTGCAAGATCTTCAATCCATTCGAAATCTGCATAAGGCAATGGTTGACTCATTGCCCATCCATACAAATTGTTAACATCAAAATACATCAAGTATGATGATGGAATAGATGGGTCATATGAGTTCATGTACTTGTTATTGGCACGAGCATGTCTTTTGGAGCATTGACTAAGACCACCTCGAATACCTCTCTCCACGAACAATACCATGTCGATGTCAGTGAGCAATTCAAACTTTACCTTTGTATATTTCATCATGGCATCCCAGGTATATCCGGGGAGAGTATAGTAAAACGCAGGGTCAAGACCGTAACTTTTCAGGCAAGTATCGCGGAAATTCTCAAAGATATCGGCTAAAAGTAATACGTCAGTCTTTAAGTATAAATCACTGTATTCACCGAGCGTTCGCGTTGAAAATCGTTCCCACACATTTTTCGCATGTGCATACTCCTTTTCGGAAACTGTTGAATCAGTTAAAGAGCTGTAAAATGCTTCTCGCGGTGGAAGCTCCGTTTCATCCAACTTTTCCAAACCAGCAATGTATTCGTATGGAAAGACACCTTTTCGTGTTAATAAATGAAAATGGTCTAAATCTTGAAATTGTGATTTTAAGGTTAAGAGTTTGTCCGCAGTTAAAAATGAAGCTAGTTTATCGAGACTTGTATTGAGAAATCTGAAAGAGTCGATGAAACGTAATTTTATATTTTTCCGCGTGTCTTCAGATGTTTGAACAGTTTTCGAGACGGAGATGTACTTCTCTTTTGTTATCGGGAGCAAATCAACTTTCCCCGCGAACGCAGTTGCTACTTCTTTTATTATAAAATGCGCGTCATAACCGGATAAATTATGAAACACTATTGGCATGAAAAAAGAGTTTTGATAGTTTAAATTGCAATCTGAATGAGCTGGACCTCTGAATTGTCCTGTCAGGTGGCAATGATCGCGGACACGCTCATCACCCTCGACAAAAGGTTTCTCGCAAATATGACACTTTTTGTCTTCCCGAAATTTTCTCCACTCTTGCGGACTCAATGTTTTCATCGGAACGTTCGTTAGAAGAATTTTTTCAACGCGCAAAGCTAATTGTTTCAGTTCTTCCACGAACAATTCCACGCAGTCCTCACCTCGGCGTTCGTGATATCCTGACAACGAATCATCATAGGAGCACTTTACATAATATCCAACGCTGAAGACACGATGATGTTGGTTTTTGTTTTTCTCCCTCTCTTCAGCGCTGGTCTTCTCCAGAATGCATTCGAGGTCGGCGTATACCACGAACGGGAGACGCTCCTTCCGATTCGCGTTGGTAAACTCCAACCATTTGTCGTTCTCAGCTGGTAGTCGAACGGCACAATCGTTGATAACACCGCAATCCACCTCATGGGACTGCAGCTTTTCGATGGTTGAGAAGTAATGGAGGCATCTGTAACAATAATAATTTCAAATTCTTTTTTAAATATTTCATCATAATGGTGAAAAAAAGAAATGACTACAGTTGTTTATATTAATTTACTCACCGATCACAGATGTATTTCTTGTGCCCATTCATGTTCAGTTGTGAGTTGACGAGCCGGGATAAATTCTTGATCCACGCGAAGTGTCCGATTCCACATCCCGACACGTCTTCGATGTAAAGCAAGTTGAAGTGCCGCTCCTTCTTCTCCTTGCTTACACGGACTGGTAAAATGACTTCCTTGTTCTCGCTATAGACGTTGATTGAGAGATTATTCATCTTTTCAAATCTCCCAATCTGGTACAACGTCATAGGGAAGTTGATGGCTCGGAAGTCGAATATCGTTGAATAATGCGGGTAAGAAGATGTGCGATCACTGTATCGGTCTACCGGATGTAGAGCAGCAGTCATTGCCCATCCAAAACACGCATTATCCGTCGATTTCACATTCACCACCGCTCTTTTCAACTGTATCCATTTTGCCAATGAAACGTGACATCCTGCACGTAAGGCATTATACTTGTTGATGTTCACTGTTAGATTGGTTATGGATGTCAAGGTTCAGCCGCTGTCACTCTCTTGGAACTCCTCGAGCGATTTTAGAGTCGGCTCCACGACTCGCTTCTGATACGACTCACTCAGGTCCGATGTTGTGAAAAGTTCAACATTTGCCGTGTTGACACTTTTATTCGCTCGCTTATCACCCACGGTAAACTCTCCGTTAAACGAAGTGTTCACTTTGATGCTATTGTGTTTGCGAATATGAGCCTGCACTTGTTCTTCAACAAGCTCATACGCATCCAATAGAAACTTTCGTGGGTCGATATGATCACGATTAATCACAGCGCCAGTTGACAAGCGATTCTCAAATGCGCTGTCAATTTCGCGCCATGTTAATCCGTGATCATTTAATCCTCCGCCCCAATGTATGAAGCGTTGGCGTGTTGCCTGCTTCAAACATTCGAGACGCAAGTGACCGAGTGGTGATATCCCAGTCGTGGTCGTTTCGATCGAACTTGCTCCTCCAACGATTCGATGAGGGTATCACATTGGTGTTCCCACACCAAAAATTGCTCCAACGTCCGCAGGAGAGTTGCTTGCATACGCAGCAATTGCTCGGTAGCAATGTCGACAGTGAGAGACATGATGCGCTGAACGGAATTCGACTCGTAACTGTTACGTCGTCTCAACAGAGTCTGGACCTTCCTCAAAATTGTTTCATTTTATATACGCGTTTTTTTCGGTTCTGAGGTGGGGATGAGTAGGAGGGCGGAAAAATCTTGACTTTTCTAGAAACTCGAATGTGATTCCCAAGATCTAATCGAGAAAGTGGAGAAAGTACGGTTGACTTCAAAAAATCCCTTCTTACACTTTTTGAGAAATGCCTCTGCAGGTTAAAAAATGTGCAACAGCGAACACATAAATCTGTCATTGTGCATCTCTGTAAAGATTTCTAGTCCAATGTGAAAATTTTTATAGTTTTTCTCGGAAAACATTCTTCTTGACAACTTTTAAGCTAAAAATGGGTGGGAAGGCAGGCGCATTTCCCAAAGAAATCTCATTGCCATCTCAGGAATGTAGCACAGGACACATAAATCTCGCATTAGGGGTCTCCTTCGTCACGGATACCAATAATTGAGAACACTTTTCGTCTCAACTGACTTTTCTATGCAGGAAACATAAATCTGTTATTGGGCATCAGCGAATTCTTTTTTCCTCGAATATACTTTTGTCTATGCAATGCCGCAAGCAGGACCACTGCATCCCCCCTCTACTTCCTCACTACTCTGAGGACCTCCACACAGCCCCCGCAACGCACTCCCCCTGAAATCTCTGAGTTAAAACTAGTTTTTGAAAAAAGAAATCTCGTCGAAACTTGTACCACCTCAGGAATACAAAAGATGCAACACAGGACACATAAATTTGTCGAGGGAGGGGCAGGTGCATTTTGAAAAAAGAAATCGCCATCTCAGGAATGTAACACAGGACACATAAATCTGTCATTGAGAGCAAATACTTCCAGTCTGATGCAAACTTTCATTTTTTCTCAGAAAAAAACAATATATTCCTCTAAGCAAACATTGGGGGAGGGGCATTTTGAAAAAGAAATCTTGTCGGAACTTGCGCCACAATACAAAATACGTAACACCGGACACATAAATTTGTCATTAGTGTGACATGTAAACATCTTTGGTCACGGAGTCCGATAATTAAGATCATCTTCGGCAAGAGCATTTTAAAAAGAAAATTTCGTTCAATCTGATATAAATATAAATAACATAAATCAGTCATTGGAGGGTATAGTGTAAAAAAATCTTTTGTCTCTTCAAAGTGCCGCCGCACCCCCGCTGTGCGAGAACCTTCCCCTCCACATGCCGTGCAGCCCCGCAACGGTCCCCGCGCTCCCCCGTCGCCGCTCCCCCCTGAGAGCCCCATGGGTTAGAACTGGCATAGCCTTACTACTCTCGATTGCGGCCGGAACTTTGAATCCTTCGGTTAGCTGAATACCATTTAGCAAATAATTCCCTCCTCTTCACCTTGCTTTTCCATGTTCAATTGTTCTTTTTCACTTTCAAATACAATTCAAGGTATAACACATACTCATCGCTATTTTCAATGTCATCCCTTATAATTCTTTCGTCGCTCCTAATGTTTGTATCTTTTTATTTTTCTACTTTGACTAATTTATTGTTCCCCAAACCTTCCGCTTTGTCGGTTTTTCTCGGGCTAAGTATTAAGAGCGACAAATTCGAAATGCTGTGAATTTTTAGCGGTCCGAATTCTTATTCAGTGAATCCATATTTGGGGTCGATAGTGATCTTGCAACGTTTGAGCCAGAAAATTAGTTCATCAAAAAGAGAATCTACAAAGTACCCGAGGGTTAATTTCCGTGCAATCAAAATAGAGTTATGACATCTTTTTCCATATCGATATTTTATATTGCACTGTTCCGATTAACATAAGGACTCGTATAAGACTCAGTAATGCAGTGAGTCGTGAATAAAAGTAGTTTAAATAAGTTAGTGAAAACTCCATTTCAAAGGAAAGTGAATTTGCAAAATTATGCATATAAGAAACCAAGATCCTCTTTATCCTATAATAAAACTAGTTTGAAATAGGTCAAAATAAAAGCCAACATGCTATTGTTAATATTGAATATTTTCCTACTGATGCTGATTTTGTAATCAAAATTGTTTCATGCAGTGCCGAGAATTAATAGAGTGTTGGACACGAATTTTTAGCAACGCTTATGATTGTGTTCCATAAAAATACAATCGAAAATGAACGAATAGTCGGTCTAGTGAATGAACAATGTGATGCGTTACCATTGTTCTGCATATTTTGGAGCCGGTTCTCTGCTGTACTCAACTGCTGCCCAAGTTCGATATTTCCCGAATTTGAAGCATCTTGTCTTCGTACAATCGCTCTTCTTCTCATATCTGTAATTTCGAACAATCATTGATATACTTCCTAAGCCATGCTTTTTACTGAATGCATTGTCTAACCTTTTCGACGCTTGTTGCGTTTTTGCTTCTTCAACGCCTGTGTTGTCGAAGAGGTTGGAGGGTCTGGAGTAATTTCCTCTCTCCTTTGCCTTGGAAGCGGATTTGCTATTATGAAACACAGAATATTCCTCAGAAAATTTGAGACACATGCTTGCATCAGATCAACAATAACCAGGGTTATTGGACTGTGGGGATGCCCTTGATACTTCTTCATTGAAATTTCTTATGTTTTCATTGTTGACTGAAGAAGCAGCTCATAGAAGAACAATTTAGTATTTGGATGCAGTATAAATCAATGAAATAATAATAATTTCGAAAGTCATTTCATGAATAATTACCATTCCTGTCAAGTGACGAAGCGTCCGAGTCGTCGTCGATTAAAATCGGCTGGTTTTCTGTGGAGCAAAAAATCATGAGGATTCTTCTTTGCATCTGATATTTGCGATCGCTTAGATAAAAATGCAATGCAAATTATTCTGAGTGTTGGTCATTAAAAATATAAACACGATTTAATTGAACATAGACAGTTGTGGAGAAAGCTCGCCTACTTTCTTCTCACAGTTTAATACGTCTGCGTGTTAAAATATACATGTATCAATTGAAGCTTTCAATTATTATGTACAATTTCTTTTTCAATTTAAAAATGAGAATATTTTGAGATACTGCTTTGTGCTTGCAATGAATTGAAAATAATTACCAATTATATTGGGTTGTGGGAATGTCCTCCGTTCTTCCTCACCCAGAAGCAAATTTCCCACATCTTCATTGTTGGCTGCAAAGAATAAGTGTACAAAAGCAATTACGTTTTCAATTGCAGTATAATCGAATACAATAAAAATGGTTCCAAAAACAGTCTTATGCAAATTACCATTAAAAACAAGTGACGAAGCGTCCGAGTCGTCGTCGATTAAAATCGGCTGGTTTTCTGTGGAGCAAAAAATCATGAGGATTCTTCTTTGCATCTGATATTTGCGATCGCTTAGATAAAAATGCAATGCAAATTATTCTGAGTGTTGGTCATTAAAAATATAAACACGATTTAATTGAACATAGACAGTTGTGGAGAAAGCTCGCCTACTTTTTTCTCACAGTTTCATACGTCAGTAAAATATGCGTGTATCAATTGTAGCTTTCAATTATTATGTACAATTTTTTTATTCAATTTAAAAATGAGAATATTTTGAGATACTGCTTTGTGCTTGCAATGAATTGAAAATAATTACCAATTATGTTGGATTGTGGGAATGTCCTCCGTTCTTCCTCACTCAGAAGCAAATTTCCCACATCTTCATTGTCGGCTGCAAAGAATAAGTGTACAAAAGCAATTAAGTTTTCAATTGCAGTATAATCGAATACAATAAAAATGGTTCCAAAAATAGTCTTATGCAAATTACCATTAAAAACAAGTGACGAAGCGTCCGAGTCGTCGTCGATCACAATCGGCTGGTTTTCTATAGAGTAAAAAATGATGAGGGTATTTCCTTACATCTGATATTTGCAATCGGTTAAATAAAAATTCAATGCAAATTATTCTGAATGTTAGTCATTAAAAATATAAACACGATTTAATTGAACATAGACCGTTGTGGAGAAAGTTCGCCTACTTTTTTCTCACAGTTCAATACGTCAGCGTGTTAAAATATGCATGTATCAATTGAAGCTTTCAATTACTATGTATAATTTCTTTTTCAATTTAAAAATGAGAATATTTTGAGATACTGCTGTGTGCTTGCAATGAATCGAAAATAATTACCAATTATGTTGGGTTGTGGGAATGTCCTCCGTTCTTCATCACCCAGAAGCAAATTTCCCACATCTTCATTGTTGGCTGCAAAGAATAAGTGTACAAAAGCAATTACGTTTTCAATTCCAGTATAAACGAATAGAATAAAAATGGTTCCAAAAACAGTCTTATGCAAATTACCATTAGAAACAAGTGACGAAGCGTCCGAGTCGTCATCGATCACAATCGGCATAAATTGTTCTACGGATAAAAAATTCATATATATTTTTAATTTATTCGAAATTGTATTTTTTAAAATCATGATTATGATCTAAGCAAATTTTTTAAATGTTACTTATTTTAAAAAGTTAGTACGTTCATTATATAATTGAAATCTTGGAGGAAGCTACTTGACATTTTTAAGAAAGGAAGATACTCGTGGTATTTCCTTTCGTCTATTACCTAAACAGAATACAAAATTTGTTTCGACTAATCGGTATTATTTACCATTTTCTTGAAAAGTTACGGAATTGTCCAGGAGCCATCAGAGTGGTTCCTCAGAGAATATTTCTCGCTCGAAATCTGGATCTAAAATGATTCCGGGGAGATTGTACTTTGCGAACATGATTCATAAGCCTGAATTAATGTAAACAAACAATTTTACCTAACGGATTGACCGATGGAGTTTCCTGCAGCTCATGTTCATGAGCCTCGTCATTTTCTTGCATATCTTGGTGATTAGCCATGATTATTTCGATTGCCTTTTAAAGCCGCTGCCTTTTCGATGAATTCATTTACCGTAATTTCAAGCATGTGCAGCTCACACCACGCTAAATGGAATATTAATAGATTAGCTATTATACAAGATGTGCCTTTTTTTGTTTTGGAAAACCGATGCTTTTACACGTCTTCACATATTTAAGTAATGTATCAAATAATACTTGCGCTCTGGTCTAGTGGTTAGCGTACTTGCCTCTAAACCAGAGCATCGGGAGGCCCTCGGTTTGATTTCCGGTCTCGTAGACTTTTTGCGAGAATTAAATATGAACGTAACGTAGCTCCAGACGTATGTATGAGTCACCCACAGGTGCCTGTACCTGTGTGACACATGCATGTGACTGTAGTACATATTTACATTCCCGCGATAAGGCGCGATGTAGCTCTGATACCGCGAAGCGGGCCGAGGGCCTCAAGTACATTCAATGTCGTAACTCGAAAACGATGGGGGTTCTGTTTATGGAATTTTGACAGAAAAAAAAGTTTTATTTTTTTCGTTTTCTAATTAATTAGAATTTTATCAGATTTTTTTCCAAGATTTTATCAATAAGGTTTTCAACATATTTATCAATGAAAAATTCTAATATAAAAATGGATCTTCTTTTACTTTATAGATATTCTAATAAGACTCCATAGTTCACGAAAAATCTGGATCAACGCCGAGAGCAAACATTTCAGGTTAAAAAAATTTTAGAAAATAATGCGATGAAACTCTAATGAATTAAAAATAAAAAAAAAAAATACTTTTTCTGTGTTAGAATTTCATTCAACTTTTCTAGCTTGTCGTCGGGATACTGTGCCCTGGTAGTGTACGTAGCAATATAAATGTGTTCAAACCGATATTTTTGATCAAAATATTTTTGGTTAGAAACTGGAAAAAAAGTATGAAAATTTATTTTGTTATTTTTTTTGTACTTTTTTCAAAAAACTACAACTCAAGACGAAAAAAATGACCTACTATTTTATTTCGATATCTCTGTTATTAAAGAAGTTATGGGCGTTTACAAAAGAATTGTACGAAATTTTTAAAAATCTATTGTGATCAGATAAGTTGAAGAAAATATCTAAAATAATTAGGAATGACTTCTTTCAGTAAGTACAAAATAGAAAATTTTCAGCAAAATCAAAAATGGTCGGGGTCACGGTTTGGTCGGTTTGGTATGGAATGACCCATATATATTCGAAATATTATTATAGATATATAAACTATCAAATAATGTAAAAATATATTCGCAAATTACAAACTGAAATTACGGTAAACAAATATGATAACCTATCTCTAAGGCATTTAGTTATTGCTGATTCGGAATCAAAATGATCTTTGTTTAATCTAACCTTTTATCAATTTCTTTTGCTTGAAGACTGTCGAATAACGTGCGTGCCTGCCGATCGGTACATTTTTTTTAAGTGTTCGATGTCCGATCGAACGTTGGCTTGTAGTTTGAGTAGCTTGCCTGTTGGACAAAATTGTCAATATTAATCCCATTTCATCCCTTTATTGAAAATAAGAATTGCGTGTAGTTACGTTCGACTAAAAACAAAACCTACAAACAAAGTCCCAAGGACCAGGGCGAGCTTCTATCCTGTGCTTAGTCTGCTGTGATAAGACCACGATATTGTTCGTCCGACAGCTAAGCCCATAGACGCTAAAGCCCTCTGGCTTGACAATTCCTAGCCAATACCGGGCGTAATAGTCGCATAGTGGGTTCAGCTGTCTTCGGACTGTCGGTGTTAAGCTATTCTTGATAGTTTCGAATTGGTTGGCAATATGATCCGCAGGCAAATACGCCAGAGTTTTTTGAAAAAACTTTTGGCTTCTGCGTTGATCCGAAATAAATTTTGAAGATGGAGGGCCCTGGCTTTCTTATATATCGCCTAAAATCCAGTACATGATTATTTTAATTGACATATACTTGGATACTTATTGTTTTGATGAAACGTCAACTTCAATAGTATGGTTTTACGTTGATGATAAATCAATTTTATATTATTATTCATTCTCTTTCTTGAAAAATCATATCATCTAATCTCAAAATACTTACACGATCGTGATGGGTATTACAACCCGTACTTAGAGCGGTTGGAAATGCTTTCAAAACAGCATTCCGCAATGCGCGTTCAAAGTCGCTCATTACAAGAAGAATGTTATGCGCATGCAGAATATGTGTTTTTACATATTGCAAACATGCTTCATAAGCATTTTGCGTCTTTGATGTCATGATGACCCATATGAAGGGGAAGCCCTAGAGGCCGTGAGAGTAAACATAATTAGAATCGGATTCGCTATCAAATCATGAATTTTTTTTATAACCCAATTTGCAATCACGTTTAATATAATAAAACATACCTCATACCCTGTTATTTTGTTGTACCGTATCGAATTTGTTAGTTTTATACTTTAGCATGCTTTAAATGCAAATTCATTCTTACGTGATTCAATTTTATCCCCATAATAGTGAGCAATTCATATTCTCCATCAATCCGGGGTCGCGAACAAAACGTTCCATCAATAAGAAGCCTTGATACCTCAGCCATTTCTTGCCGCACGAAATTTTTATCGAAAAATAGGGCATGCTGTGCACTGCTGTTGGCAATGATCAAACGCACAGAAAGTCGACCATTATCGTACTCTAGATTGCGAGCAAACACTGGATCAACGAGTCGATCCACGAATTCACGGACCGTATGTGGACTCGGGGGATAATGCTTCTTTCTGCATTCTTTCATAAAGCTCTTGATGGATCGGAATGAAACATGGCTGGCTGCTTCTGGATGACTTGATATGGGAATAGCAATCATAACAATAAAAGTGAGAACTCCGATCAACAAGCTAAGAAGAAATAGTACGTCTTACTCGTTGCCGTAAAGATACGGTTTTTGAGATTTATCAATGAATCAGTATAGTAAAAGCTAACTATTTTAGAGAATACATAAAAGCACATATGAAAAACTATGAAACTACGCGAAAAAACTTACAGAACTGCATACGCATCGTAAAAATCTTTTAATTTGTACCAATGCCGAGAAAGAGCATCCGATAACACAGTTTTAAAGCGACATATATGCTCAACCATATCGTCTGGAACACAGTATTGCGAATGGGGATGTCCATCTTCTATAAGCCCATTTAGTAATTTTGCCGTCCCTTGATAAATAGTTTTCCAACTACAGCGTAGATAACTGGGAAATCAAGAGAAATCGAACTGAAGTTTGTTTCAATTATTGAACAGATGATTTCAATACAGGGATGCACTATGTAATAAGATTGAAGGATTCATTATATTCGATTTTTTTAAAATGATTTCAAACAAACCCTTTAGAATTCTAAATTGGATCACGCACGAATACGACGTGCATACTTATGCTTTGTAATTAACTAATGTACGAATATATTGAATTAAAACGAAGTTTTTTCCCAACAGAGAGAAAAAAAAATTTTCCCAGCAAGAGAGATAATTCATCAAAGATATCACAACAGGGTTTCTTAATCAGCAGAGCAATGAAATGCTTTTTAATAACTGTTGTTCAAGTTTCATTAGTTGAATTTTTCAAAGAACGTAGAGAAGAGAATAATGACAGATCGTGGAATTTGATTTTTTTTCAGCGGAGAAAATGAAAGTTTTTCCACGTTAACGGAAGCCAGTTTTCATTCTCATCACAGAAACATAAACTTTTCAATGATATCGCAGTCAAATTTTTTTTCAGTAACTATTGTCTGAATATGTTGAAGCCCGCGTGTTTTCTTTAGCAAGGAATAACCCTTATTTTGATAGTATCAGTCAATTTTTTCAATGAGCGAAGGAAAATAATTCACTTAAGATATCACAACTGGGTTTTTTAATCAGCGAAGGAATGAAATCCTTTTTTCCAACATCATTGCGATCTTTCATTCCATTTTCAGCGGAAGTAAAAAACTTTTAATGATATTGAAATCAGGATTTTTTCCTGCGGTGGAGAGGAAAGTTCTTTGGGATGTGTATAGGTCAACTTTTACTTAGACAGAGGAGTGAAACACTGAAATTATATCAAAGTGGAATTTTCCAAGAGCGAAGTAAAAAACTATAGTACAAATATATTTAAGCAAAGTCGTTTTTGAGCAAAGGATAAATATTCTTGATTTTTCCCAGTAGGAGAAATGAAAGTTTTGCCAAGTTGGTAGAAGCCAGCTTCCATTTTCAACACAGGAAAATAATATTTTTTTCAATGATATCAAAGTCAAACTCTCTTCCAGTAAAAGAAAAATCTGTCGTCTGAAAATGTTGACGCCCATTCGTTTTTTAGTAAGGGATCTTTCACCTATTATTAAATCCGTTGAATTTTTAAAGGAGCGTTGGAGAATAATTCAACTAAAAATATTGAAACCAACCTTTTCTTTGGCAGAGGAAAAACAAGTTTATTGCAGCCCACTTTCATTTTCAGGAGTGGGAAAAAAAATTTCAATTGGATCAAAGTCAAATTGTTTTATCACTGAAGGGTAAACTTATTGTCGAATTATATTGAAGTCAATTGTTTATTAGCAGAGGATAACCGGCGTTTTTGTTACATAAATCAAAGTTTTTAAGGAGTGTTGGAAGAATTATAGATCAAAAGTATTGAAACTAAGTCTCTCCCGAGCAGAGGAAAAGAAAGTATATAGTTTCGTATGTGTTGAAGCCAACTATTACTTGAAATTAAAAATAACAAAATCCACATAAACCGCAAAAGAAAAATAACAACCCAGAATTGACGACGCAAAAAATACGAACAACGTGATCTTCTTAAAATAACAGCGAAACAAAGCGCAAAAAAATATATAACACAATGGAATAGACTAAAATATTAAAAAACCTAAAGACAAATAAAATAACCGAAAAGACCTGAAAATGTACATGTAGTAGAAGAAGCAACAGAAAACTAAGATCACTATGTCCAGGCATTAGCCAACCCATTCAAGCAGTCCAATCTAGCGAGAGCGAGAGAGAGAGAGAGAGAGAGAGAGAGAGAGAATGAGACCGGCCAAAGAAATAGCTGGCCACAGGGATGCTAACGGGATGTAAACAAACCCCGGTCGTCCCATTCAACAGCCCTATTGCTACCGTAGTTTTCCATTGTCCGAGACGATACATTCCCTAGCATTTCCGTGTATGTTTACACATAAAAAAAATTGCATGTTTTTTGGAAAAATTCCAAAATATGAGGCGTTTATCCATTTTGATTATTGATCGTAAAAAATGGGAATTATTTATATTCAGTATGAAAAAGAAAAATAGATTCGCAACTATAATACAATTTTTCGCTTCGACCTTTCCGCCTCACGCACATGTTTGTAAACCGCTGGTAAAAATATAGCTATATGGTCAATGAAAGTTGAGACCGTATAAAAACCAGCCATATAATAAACATGCAAGAAGAAAATTGTCCAAAATTATTTAAACTTACATGGTCCGGCCATCGGGAGATGTACCGCTCTTATGGAAAACTCGTCCGGCCTTAATGCGGTCGGATAAGGGCAAACGTTTTTGCTGCCTTGGCGGCATATTAAATGTCCGACACAACACAACGCAACAACACACAGTACACAAAAAATATGAAAAAAATGTACAAGACTAACAGCTAAAAAACGTATGCTAAGATCTTAAAAATCACTATTATAGGAATAAAGTAGTAGAGCTAGGCCGGCCCCCCCTCATGTAGGAATCTACCTTACCGACCGCCGGTAAAGTAGATTTCCTCCGTCGGTAAAGCAGATTCCCCCGTCGGTAAAGTGGATTCTCCTTTTAACCCAAACGTCGGTAAAAAAGGATGAGCACTTTAACCCAAACATCGGTAAAAAAGGATGAGCACTTTAACCCAAACAAACCCAAACGTCGGTAAAAAAGGATGAGTACTCTAACCCAAACGTCGGTAAAAAGGATGAGCACTCTAACCCAAACAAACCCAAACGTCTGTAAAAAAGGATGACCGCTCTGTCCCAAACAAACCCAAACGTCGGTAAAAAAGGATGACCACTCTAACCCAAACAAACCCAAACAGTCGGTCATGCAGATTTTCAAACCCAAACAAACCCAAACAGTCGGTAATGCAGATTTCCAAACCCAAACAAACCCAAACAGACGGTCATGCAGATTTCCAAACCCAAACAGTCGATAAAAGGATGTCCACTCTAACCCAAACAAACCCAAACAGTCGGTTATGCGGATTTTTAACCCAAACGAGTTATCGAACTGGGATCAAACCCAAACACGGTCAAAGTGGGATAGTTCACGCAAATGCCGATAGATGGCGTTCGAGTAGTGGAGATCTCGTGTGCGGAGCGTCGGCTGGTCGAGCATATAAGGCAGCGAGTAGCGCGTGGATTTCAGAGATTTCCCGGATATATTACAATGGTAAGTCTATCTCAAAATAATTTTCTGGTCCCAAAACCGGAACGCTTTAACCCAACAGACCCAAACGTGCGCGGAGTGTGCGCCTCAAGATGGCCGCCGCCAGGATAACCGCTGGCAGCTATCAAGCGAACCACCTGGCTAGGAGTTTACCGGCAAAGTCGATCACGCCGGCACAGGATAGTCACTGATAAACGTGTGGGGGTTCGAAATGCACGCCGCAAGATGGTCGCCGCCGGCTATCGGGATGGCCACCGCCAGCTGTCGGGATCGCGGATAACCACCGTCAGCTATCAGGAGAGCCACCTGGCGGCGTGGCTAAAGTTTACCGGCAGTCGGCGAGGCAGATCATGATTCTGCGGTGGGGGGATTCGAACTCTGTAGTTTTTGGCGGGAGATTCGAATGCCACAATGGCTAGGAGTTCCTACCGACCGTCGGTAAGATAGATCATGCTTCCGCGGTGGGGGATTCGAACGCTGTAGTTTTTTGTGGAAGATTCTAACGTCACAGTTTTGGTGGGAGATTCGAACATTGTATTTTTGGTGGGAGATTCGAACCTCACAGTTTTGGTGGGAGATTTGAATTCTGTATTTTTGGCTGGAAGATTCGAACGCCTCAGTTTTGGTGGGACATTCGAATACTGTATTTTGGGTGGAAGATTCCAACGTCACAGTTTTGGCGGGAGATCCGAACCCCCACAGTTTTGGTGCGAGATTTGAATTCTGTATTTTTGGCTGGAAGATTCGAACGCCTCAGTTTTGGTGGGAGATTCGAATACTGTATTTTGGGTGGGAGATTCGAACGCCACAGTTTTGGCGGGAGATTGGAATGCCACAGTTTTGGGTGGGAGATTCGAGCGCTGTAGTTTCGGGCGGGAACTGTCAGTCAGGATGGCCGCCGTCAGCTATCAAGATGGCCACCGTCAGCTATCAAGATGACCACCGCCAGCTATCCGGATATCAGGAGAGCGACCTGGCGGGATGGCTAGGAGTACCCACTGACCGTCGGTTAGGTAGATTCCCCGCTTTGACCCAAACAGCTATAAATACGAGGGCTTCAACCCAAACAGTCGGTAATGCAGATTCTTAAGCCCAAACAGACCCATACAGTCGGTAATGCAGATGTTCAACCCCAAACGTGCGCGGGGATGTGCGCGGGGATGTGCGCGCCTCGAGATAGTCGACTATCAGGATAGTCCACATTAGCGACCGCTGTTGGTTAGTCGATATTTCCGGGGGGAGGGGGGGGGAGATACCCCGAAAACTAAATCCCGAGACGTTAGTGGTAGCGGTGGCGAACGTCAGACTGGTCTGAAAAAACAAACAAAGTCTCTCTAGTCCGGATTCTATACTAATTCCTTTGTTGCGCGCCTCAGGATAGCCAGCTATCAGGATGGCCAACTATCAGGATAATCAGCTGTCAGGATAGTTAAGGTTAGGATATTCAGCTATCAGGATAGTTGAGGTTAGGATAGTCAGCTATCAGAATAGTTGAGGTTAGGATGGTCGACCGTCATGATAGTTGAGGTAACGATAGCCATGGGTGGGACATTCAAAGTGCCGGCCTTGGGATAGACAGCTATCAGGATAATTGAGGTTAGGATAGCTAACTGTCAGGAAAGGTTAGAATAGCCATGAGCGGGTAATTCAAAGTGCCGACCTTGGGATAGCCGACTATCTAGATGGGCAGCTATCAGAATAGTGGAGGTTAGGATTGTCAACTGTTGTGATAGTTGAGGTTAGAATATCCGCGAGCGAGAAAGTGCTGGTCTTGGGAAAGCCGAATATCAAGATGGGCAGCTATCAGGGCAGTTGAGGTTAGAATAGCCATCAGCGGGAAATTCAAAGTGCCGGTCTTGGGATAGCCGACTATTGGCGATCAGGATAGTCAACTATTTGTCGCCAATGAACCCGGAGTAGGATCCCATTGGTGGACAGCGGAGACACAAACCCAGGACAGAATCTCATTCGTGGACAGCGGAGACACGAACCCACCGCCGAACCTCATTGGTGGACAGCGAACCCAGGGCCGAATCGCATTCGTGGACAGCGAAGACACAAACCCTGAGCAGAATCTCATTTGTGGACAGCGGAAACAGGACCGAATCTCATTGGTGGAGAGCGGAGCCAGGGAAGAATCTCATTGGTGGATAGCACAGACACGAAACCACCGTCGGAATAGTCGACTATCGGTAGATCATCCGAATAGTTGGAGTCATATACAAACCCAAACGTGCGGGGATTCAAAGTGCACGCCTCACGATAACCAACTATCGGGATGGCTAGCTATCAGGATAGAGAACTGTCAGGATAGTCGGCTATCGGAATAGTCAGCGATCAGGATTGCCAACCAACTGTCGCTGATTGCCTACCGAACGAACGCAGAGCAAAATCCCATTGGAGGTCGGCCAACCCAGGGTTGAATCCCATTGGTGGACATTGAACCCAGGGCTGAATCCCATTCGTGGACAGTGAAACCAAGGGAGAATCCCATTGCCGTTCAGCGAACCCAGAGCAGGATCTCATTGGTGGACAGCGGAGATACGAACCCATCGTTGACTATCTCGATTGTGAAAGTCAACTATCGAAATGGTTGACCATTAGTTGGAGTCACATAGAGACGCTGGGTAGAGGACTGGAGAATTTAAATGGCGGGCCTCGCGAACGGGATAGTCAATTGTCCAGCGTAGACGGGATGGCTAACGTCGGTAATGCAGATTTTCCACTAACCCCAAACGGTAAGTAGGGTAGGGAGGCCTTGTCGAGAGAGCCTACTGGCGGGAGACACGTAGTTTTGACGGGCTAGCCGACCATCAGTCAAGACAGCCAACCATCAGGATAGTTGAGGTCGACTATCAGTCGGGACAGCCAACCATCAGGACAGTTGGGGTCGACCATCAGTCAGGACAGCCAACCATCAGGATAGTTAAGGTTGACTATCGAGATAATCGAGGTTAGAATAATTACCCATCGGGATAGTAGAGGTTAGTCAGTAGAGGGCCGCTTGTGAAAGGTAGTTCCACTTGTGGGCTGTAGAGCGCGCAGTGACGTATCGATCACACAATCAAAGTGTCAGCTTACCCCCTCTCGTATGTCGCTGCTAAGCAAGCCGTAGCATACGAGAGAGATGGCCAGGAAAGAAATTCTTTCTGATGACATTTATGAACATTTGTAGATTACATGGACTCTTGTAACCAGAGTTACTGTTTCATAAAACTTTAGAAGACGTAACAATTGGAGGTTATCTGGGGAGGCAATATAAAAGCGTCGCGTGGTGATAATTTTTGTCGAGTTTCCTGGTCTGTACGTAAGACCGTGGTTCGAGCATACCGATAGCGACACGGCGGCTCCCTCCGGCACTAAGTGTACTCCGGCCCATATGGTTCCAGGTAAATCTCTGCTCTCAGGATAATTGAGGTCATACACGGTTGATCACATATTCCACATACATCTCATCTGAGTAGTGCAAGCAGACTCTTTTCCGTGTTGAGTTAATCGTGTTAGGGATAGGGTGCCGTTGAGCAACGACGTTTATCGATCGTTGGAGCCGCGGAAGGTAGACACTATCGGAATAGTCGGCCGTCGGGATAGCCAACTGTTGGGGTAGCCAGCTATCGGGATAGCCAACTGTCAGGATAGCCAACTGTCGGTAATGGCCTACTAAACACGGCCCAATATTTCGACCCGAACGAACCCAGAGTCGAATCCCATCGCTGGAAATCCCAGTGGCGGGAAAGCCAACGAACTGACGTTAACCATCGGAATAGTTGCAGTTGACTATGTTTGTGGTGAAGTTGACTACCGGAATAGTGCAGTTGAGTATGTGTATAGTCGTAGTTAACTATCGGAATAGTCGTAGTTAACTGTTGGAATAGTTGCAGTTGACATGCGAACATTTGAAATCAACTATAGGAATAGTTGTAGTTGACTATTGAAACAGTTGCGGTTGACTATTGGAATAGTTGACGTCAATAAACGGATTTCTCGTAATCGATAAGAATCGTGGAAGCAGATCTGACAGGTGCAAAAAAACCTCCGCCTGTTTTGCTATTAATATATTGCGCACCGCGTGACACTTCGCAGTGCATCATCGACGGTCGAAGCGATGGTGCGGCGGCGCAGTTCCGTCGCGAGAAACGAACGCTCAGTCAGATGAGAAAAGATGAGAGATGAAGTTAAACGCAAGTACATGATTCAGAAGGCGGATAAACAATCAAGGGAAAGAGCTATAACCGAAACTTTCAAACCCATCGTCGAACCTCTCGAACGTCTTGTTAATGCAAGTAAGAAGCCTAAGACCTCTCACGATAAGATGGAAAATTCCTTCAAAACATTACGATACAGAAGAATGGTCGAAGTAGAAAACGACTCCCGTAGAAGAATGGCCGGAGCAGATACCGACTCCCGCAGAAAAATGGTTTGAGCAGAAAACGACTTCCGTAGTTGAGTGGTCGAAGCACATAATGGCTTCATCGACTCGGGAGTCCTGCGACTGGCAGTAAATATTCTCCTAAACTCTTGCAGAGCACACACAGTTCCGTTGATCTATACGGACACAGTCCAGCTGATCTCTACGTGAACAGAGTCCTGCAGGAGCTGATTCACGCAGTGCTGACCCACGCACATTTGACGAATATTATGAGGTGCTGGAGGATAGGAAAGGAGTATCGGCTCCTGCCGTCAGCAAATATCTTCACATGCTCCACACAAACAGAAAGAAGTATCTCGACACAACTTACGGAGTTCGAAAACTACCGTATGGTAGAACGATGATCGGAGACTCACCCATTCGTTTCGAGAAGGAGAGTGTTGTCGTGGGTGATGACAAGTATCAATCGAGCGTCGGCTTGTTCGAATTGCTCTTCAGAAAGGAGCCTGACCCCCGGCTCGTTAGCGCGGAAGACCGGAACACGTATGGAAAGATCCTGCAAAGCACTGACGCCCACAGGAAACACTACAGTCCGGACGAAGATATACGCAAGAAAAATAGTAGCAAGTGCAAGAACTACGTGGCACTCTTCGGAGGGCAGAAAACAGGTAGTGTCTTGCCTCGATACAAGGTCGCGCGAAGGGACACGCGAATGAACTACGCATACTGGGACGACCCGAATGAGCTGGTAGATCGACTGCTGGTGGCCGAACGATCGGCTGGCCACGTCAACGAAATCTTCTCGATCATCGAGGAGTTGCGCGAGGCCAGTATCGCTGTGTAGCTGGATTCAGGGACGCAGCAACGTCAGGTACTACTGGCATGAAAAGGAACGAAGTTATTACCGTCAAAGTCTAAACATTGCCTCGTGAACGCCGTCGCAAAGCACTCAAGTTTTAGGTCGGTCACACGGTGAGTCGAGTGGTGACTTCGACAGTAACACACAATCTGAAGGACTACTGAGCCCATTGCCATAAGTTTCTACGAAGAAGAGCTCTTATGAGTCCCCTGAGATGCATTTCGTGGAGAAAAAAGAGTGGAGTCTACGTAAAGTGATTCGATAACTCGCACAATAGTTGGATAAATAAAACAGATTTGTAATTTTTGCTAAGATTTGTTCCAATAAATAAAGATTATTTATAATCAATGGTGGATTCAATTTAATTTCGTTACCGTCCATGTACTTTGGGAGTTCGTCGGTCTGTAAAATCTGTTCGAACATCATCGGATCCTTCTCGAACGCGTCCGTGATGCGTTTCAGTAGGAAGACATTTTTTGTCGAGCCTGGCGATGGCTGTCGGGTCATATCCGTGATTTATCTCAGATCAATGCCTTGAACCGTTTACGCACAAAGCTGCCAGTTTCTTCTCAAGCAGGAACTATTTGAGCATTTTTCCGACGTTGTCCATCGTGCCGATGTCTGAAGTCGCGTGTGCTGCCCACGCCCCTTCACAGCTCCAGAGTGTCCCCAGGGCAACATATCCGTTATATTGTGGCATGCGTCTTCGTCAGTCACGGGGTACGTGATGGACAGATAGGGCTTCCAGCAGAACCACGGCAAGTTCATCGTCAAAGAACTGGCAGTGATTTTTTTGTTCAAGCCACCATGATACGAACTCAACCAAAATCAAAAGTCATGCATATCTGACTCGAACTATGCTGAAAACGGGGCAAGTACCCTACTACGAGATCGGGAGTACGTGGTAAACGTACAGGGCTTCCAGCGGAACCACATCATGAAGCGGTGACTCCACGGACTTTCTTCTTCGAGTCACCGTGGTACGATCCGCTCCTAGGTGCAAAAGCATGCATCTCTGACTCAAACACAACTATGGTGAAAATACGGCAATTACCCTACTACGAGATCAAGAGTGTGCCTCGGTCGATTCTGCACAGCACCATCCAGGTAAAGTGAGGTTTCAGCGATTCGGGATGGACTCTGAAGTCGCCGCGTGTCGGCGATGCCAAGAGCACACGTTTGACTGTGCCACTCAAGACGTAAATAACGACCGTGTGTTTTCTAATCATTGACTGCAACTATTCCGATAGTCACTGCAACTATTACCATAGCCAACTTCACCTATTCGGATAGTCAACTGCTTCATACTTTTGTCATTTGATGTCATACTTTTGTCATTCAACTGCTTTTGATAGTCAACTATTCTGATAGTTAACTTTAACTATTCTGATAGTTAACTTTAACTATTCTGATAGTGAACTTTAACTATTCAAATAGTTAACTAGAACATTAGTTGGATTTCCCGCCACTGAGATTCGACTCTGGATTCGTACAGATCAAAATATCGGGTCGTGTCTGTTCGGCCATTTCCAACACTCGGCTATCCTGATAGCTGAATATCCCAACCTCGACTATCCTGATAGCTAACCATCCCGATAGTTAGTTATCCTGACAGCTGGCTATTCTGATCGCCGACTAACCTGATGGACGGCTATACTGATTGCTGTCTATCCCGACAGTTGGGTATTCCGCAAGCACCATCCGCAGCCAACGATTCGGGCTCGACGAACGTCGTTGTTCGAGACATCGTCGGCACCCTGTCCCTAACCCACACTGCGCCCTGACCTTGCGCAAGATTCTACTGGTGAGCCACCCGTCCATTGAAAGATCGCTGTTTCATCGCGACAGTGGGCCCTGGAACCAACCAACGTGGCCTCTCATCGTCGTCACTTGTACAGCGTCGCCAAATAACCGGAAAAATGACCCCTCCGAAGTCGTCCAGTGCAGCCTCCAGGGAAAAGAGTTGGATTGCATCACTCAGACGAACAATGTATCTCGAATGCTGAATACGTAATCAACGTGACTATTCTAACCTCAACTATGTTGATAGCAGAGAACATAGATTTACCTGGAACAACGAGCCCTATGGGCTGGAGTCCGCTTAGTGCTGGAATTAGCTACTGTGTCACTATCAGTGTGCTCGAACCACGGCCTTACATACAGGTCTGGAAACTCAGCAAAAATTGAAACCACACTGTGATATTGCCCTCAAATCCAACTGTTACGTCTTCTGAAGTTTTATGAAACTGCCGTTACAAGTCCATGTAATTTACAGATATTCATGAATTGCATCAGAAAAATGACACGAAGAATTTCTTTTCCATACGAATCGGCCATCGCTCGTATGCTATGGCTTGCTTGGCAGCGACATATGAGAGAGGTGGAGGGGGTTGCCCGACACTTTGAATGTGTGAAGCATGTCGCTGCGCGCTTTATAGTCCATAAGTGGAACTACATTTCCCGCGGCCCTGTTGTTCTCTGCTGATGGTTGACTATTCAAACCTCAACTATCCCGATGGTCAATCTCAGTTATCCTGATAGTTGACCTCAACTATCCTGATGGTCGGCTAGCCCGCGCGCTCTCGAATCTCCCGCTAAAACTGCAGCGTTCTAATCTCCCAGCAGGAGGTTATCGCGAGGGCGCCTGAGCTTCCAGAAGGAACTCTGCTATTGTCTGTTCTGATCGCGGGGCCCGCGCGTTCCAATCTTCCACTGAAACTGCAGCGTTCGAATGACTCACCAAAACTGCTGCGTTCTAATCTCCCGCCAGGGATTTTTCGCCGAAAACTATCCAGCGCTTTCAATTTCTCACGACTCGGATTTTCGACGATGGGTTCGTGTCTCCGTTGCCCGGGTTCTCGTCTGCGCTGCTCGGGTTCGTGTCTCCGCTGCTCGGGTTCGCGTTTTTCCTATCAATGGGATTCTACGAGTTCGTTTTGTTAAAAGCTTGTCAAGTGAGAAATAATGTTGGGTTTACGGACCGTTCGGGTTTACCGACCATTTGTTTCGGTTCAGTAGGGCATTGACGATGTGTGCTTGGGTAGGGTTTCGATCGTCTAGTTGAACTTATGCATCACTGAAGGTTCAGGTTAGTCGACTATCCTGATGGCCGGCTATCTTGATCGGGAGCACGCGCGTTCGAGTCTCCCACCAATACAGCGGAATCTTCCGCCAGTGGGCTCGGGTTGCAAATTAAATTTCCCACCGTCCGTTTGGACATCGGCCGTTTGGTAAGCCATTACCGACAGTATGGGTTATAGTCAGCCATCTTGATCTCTATCCCAATAGTCGGCTATCCTGATCGCTGACTATCCGGAAGCTATTCTAACCTCAAGTATCCTGATAGTTGGCTATTCCAACCTCAACTATTTTGATAGTCGGTTATTGTAGCCTCAACTATCCTCACAATTGATTATTCTAACCTCAACTATCCGATAACTGACCATTCTAACCTCGACTATCCTGATTGCTGACAGTCGACTAGACTATTTTAACCTCAATTATCTTTATAGTCGGCCGTTCTAACCTCAACTACCCGGACAGTTGATCATTCTAACCTCAAATATCCCGAAAGTTGACTATTCTAATCTCAACTATTCTGATAGTTCGCTGTTCCGATCGCTCCGCACGGCCCGCGCGTTCGAACCTTTCGCCAAAAAGGTAGTGTTCGAAACGCCCTCCAGAACTGCAACGTTCGAATCTCCCATCAAAACGTTCGAATCACCGCCCGGTAACATTTCCGCATGAGGAATTCATCTATCCCGATAATCGACTATTCCGATAGTTGGGGAATTTTAGTTACCGACAGTTAGTTTGGGGAATTTTAATTACCGACGGTTTGGATTCCCACTGAAACTGCAGCGTTAGAATCTTCCAGAAAAACTGCAGTGTTTGAATCTCCAACCGAAAATGCAACATTCGAATCTCCCGCCAAAACTGTAGTGTTCAAAACCCCCACCGCAGTTGGCCTATCCCAATAGTTGGCTATCCTGATCCCACCACACACTCCCGGACACAGTCTTACATACGGGTTTGGAGACTGGGTTCAAATGTTGGTGGTGGGGGTAGATCCCTTAAGCATGAAAATTTCAGTGGAAAATCGACAACACGCTGCGCTGAGATCTTGCCTGCCGGATAATCATAATCTTCAGGTGCGACGGAGATAGGCAGATACCTCTACTGCCCCGTCCCTAGCCATCGTGGTCCATAAGACAGATGCGCCTCTAGCGGCCAATGCAGTCTAAAATTTTCTTCAATAAGAGACCCTCCGAATTCGACCGAGTTTCCAGACCCGTATGTAAGCTCGTGCCCCCGGGTGTTTGTGGAGGGGGTATGGAACATGCATTACCGACGTGTTTAGACTCGTTTGGGAAATCTGCACTACCGACGTGTTTGGATTGTGAAGTCTGCAGTAACGTCGTGTTTGCATGGAAATCTACTTTGATAACGCGCTAGCCTCAACTTTATTGTTAGCTGACTATTCCGATAGCCGACTATCCTGACAGTTCTCTATCCTGATAGCTAGCCATCCCGATAGTTGGTTATCGTGAGGCGTGCACTTTGAATCCCCGCACGTTTGGGTTTGTATATGACTCCAACTATTCGGATGATCTACCGATAGTCGACTATTCCGACGGTGGTTTCGTGTCTGTGCTATCCACCAATGAGATTCTTCCCTGGCTCCGCTCTCCACCAATGAGATTCGGTCCTGTTTCCGCTGTCCACAAATGAGATTCTGCTCAGGGTTTGTGTCTTCGCTGTCCACGAATGCGATTCGGCCCTGGGTTCGCTGTCCACCAATGAGGTTCGGCGGTGGGTTCGTGTCTCCGCTGTCCACGAATGAGATTCTGTCCTGGGTTTGTGTCTCCGCTGTCCACCAATGGGATCCTACTCCGGGTTCATTGGCGACAAATAGTTGACTATCCTGATCGCCAATAGTCGGCTATCCCAAGACCGGCACTTTGAATTTCCCGCTGATGGCTATTCTAACCTCAACTGCCCTGATAGCTGCCCATCTTGATATTCGGCTTTCCCAAGACCAGCACTTTCTCGCTCGCGGATATTCTAACCTCAACTATCACAACAGTTGACAATCCTAACCTCCACTATTCTGATAGCTGCCCATCTAGATAGTCGGCTATCCCAAGGTCGGCACTTTGAATTTCCCGCTCATGGCTATTCTAACCTTTCCTGACAGTTAGCTATCCTAACCTCAATTATCCTGATAGCTGTCTATCCCAAGGCCGGCACTTTGAATGTCCCACCCATGGCTATCGTTACCTCAACTATCATGACGGTCGACCATCCTAACCTCAACTATTCTGATAGCTGACTATCCTAACCTCAACTATCCTGATAGCTGAATATCCTAACCTTAACTATCCTGACAGCTGACTATCCTGATAGTTGGCCATCCTGATAGCTGGCTATCCTGAGGCGCGTAACAAAGGAATTAGTATAGAATCCGGACTAGAGAGACTTTGTTTGTTTTTTCAGACCAGTCTGACGTCCGCCACCGCTACCACTAACGTCTCGGGATTTAGTTTTCGGGGTATCTCCCCCCGGAGGTATCGACTAACCAACAGCGGTCGCTAATGTGGACTATCCTGATAGTCGACTATCTCGAGACGCGCACATCCCCGCGCACGTTTGGGGTTGAACATCTGCATTACCGACTGTATGGGTCTGTTTGGGCTTAAGAATCTGCATTACCGACTGTTTGGGTTGAAGCCCTCGTATTTATAGCTGTTTGGGTCAAAGCGGGGAATCTACCTAACCGACGGTCAGTGGGTACTCCTAGCCATCCCGCCAGGTCGCTCTCCTGATATCCGGATAGCTGGCGGTGGTCATCTTGATAGCTGACGGTGGCCATCTTGATAGCTGACGGCGGCCATCCTGACTGACAGTTCCCGCCCGAAACTACAGCGCTCGAATCTCCCACCCAAAACTGTGGCATTCCAATCTCCCGCCAAAACTGTGGCGTTCGAATCTCCCACCCAAAATACAGTATTCGAATCTCCCACCAAAACTGAGGCGTTCGAATCTTCCAGCCAAAAATACAGAATTCAAATCTCGCACCAAAACTGTGGGGGTTCGGATCTCCCGCCAAAACTGTGACGTTGGAATCTTCCACCCAAAATACAGTATTCGAATGTCCCACCAAAACTGAGGCGTTCGAATCTTCCAGCCAAAAATACAGAATTCAAATCTCCCACCAAAACTGTGAGGTTCGAATCTCCCACCAAAAATACAATGTTCGAATCTCCCACCAAAACTGTGACGTTAGAATCTTCCACAAAAAACTACAGCGTTCGAATCCCCCACCGCGGAAGCATGATCTATCTTACCGACGGTCGGTAGGAACTCCTAGCCATTGTGGCATTCGAATCTCCCGCCAAAAACTACAGAGTTCGAATCCCCCCACCGCAGAATCATGATCTGCCTCGCCGACTGCCGGTAAACTTTAGCCACGCCGCCAGGTGGCTCTCCTGATAGCTGACGGTGGTTATCCGCGATCCCGACAGCTGGCGGTGGCCATCCCGATAGCCGGCGGCGACCATCTTGCGGCGTGCATTTCGAACCCCCACACGTTTATCAGTGACTATCCTGTGCCGGCGTGATCGACTTTGCCGGTAAACTCCTAACCAGGTGGTTCGCTTGATAGCTGCCAGCGGTTATCCTGGCGGCGGCCATCTTGAGGCGCACACTCCGCGCACGTTTGGGTCTGTTGGGTTAAAGCGTTCCGGTTTTGGGACCAGAAAATTATTTTGAGATAGACTTACCATTGTAATATATCCGGGAAATCTCTGAAATCCACGCGCTACTCGCTGCCTTATATGCTCGACCAGCCGACGCTCCGCACACGAGATCTCCACTACTCGAACGCCATCTATCGGCATTTGCGTGAACTATCCCACTTTGACCGTGTTTGGGTTTGATCCCAGTTCGATAACTCGTTTGGGTTAAAAATCCGCATAACCGACTGTTTGGGTTTGTTTGGGTTAGAGTGGACATCCTTTTATCGACTGTTTGGGTTTGGAAATCTGCATGACCGTCTGTTTGGGTTTTTACCGACGTTTGGGTTTGTTTGGGACAGAGCGGTCATCCTTTTTTACCGACGTTTGGGTTAGAGTGCTCATCCTTTTTACCGACGTTTGGGTTAGAGTGCTCATCCTTTTTTACCGATGTTTGGGTTAAAGTGCTCATCCTTTTTTACCGACGTTTGGGTTAAAGTGCTCATCCTTTTTTACCGACGTTTGGGGTAAAAGGAGAACCCACTTTACCGACGGGGGAATCTGCTTTACCGACAGAGGGAATCTACTTTACCGACGGTCGGTAAGGTAGATTCCTACATGAGGGGGAACCGGCCTAGCTCTACTACTGAATAACCGGGATTATGAAAAAAACTTAAGTAGCACTATTTATACGAAAAGCTATTAGCCTTAGCAGGCAGCTTGATAATACCAATAATAAAGAAAAATGCAAAAAGAAAGAATACTGTGGAAAATTTGTTAATCAGTACGATGCGCTCGGCGTGTCATCACAGAATGAAGTACCATAACAAAGTAATCAACTAGCGACTACGCAAGCGAGTGCGAGCGTGTACGAGCGAGTAACTAGCGCGTACGCCGACGCGCAGATCACAACTACATGGGATGTTTAGAAATGTTGGAATTCAAAATATTTTCGCACTACTTCAACTCTACATAAGAAAAGTCCCCATTAATTTATTGCGCGCTGATTAGAAAGTACTGTTTAATAGATAGCATCATTCCAAGTTGATTCGCAGACGAATTGTTTAAATTTTTCCCGCGGTGCTATGATGAAAAAAATGATAAACTTCCTAAACGCGAATACCGAATTTCGAACCGAAATTCGCCATACTGCTTCTATTTAAGAATACAAGACAAAACTTCTTCTGAAATGGTTTTTGGTGACTCAAAATATTTACCGCGATATTAAAGTTTTGAAGTTGCTATTCAAGTTCAAGCAAGTATATCTATACTATATCACTTGTCTTGCTGGTCGGGTATCTTCGCTCCGCTAGTGCTTTCGTCGCCAGTTCGTTTTACCCTCACTTCTTCTAAACCACCTATCCGTCAATACCACCTATCCGCTCAATATCATTCATATCAATCCTTTTTAAGCAATGCTGGATCGAAAAACATATTGTCAAATCTCAGAACGCTTCGGTTACTACTGATGATCTCTTAACAGCTCAACCATTGTATCTTCGAGTGAAATGAAATTTCGTAAAGGTGACACATTAAGGTTGTTCAATACCAAAACACGATTTCTTACGAAAACTTTGAAAAAAATATATGTCGCGCAGAAAAATCTAACGAATCGATTAAAAAAAAAGTAGTTCTACTGTTTAGTTTTTCAGATATTGCAAGTTAAAGTTCTGTAGTTTCTCCATCTGAATACATGGTAATCGTCAAACAAAAAATGTGAACCGAAATAATAGAACGGTTTTTACCATTTTAATTAAAAAAAAAAAAACACGGAGTTAGAGTATCTTCTAAAGAAAAAATTTAAAAAAAAAGCTTTTGGAAAAAAAAATTAATTGTAATAAAAATCGTATGAGATTTTGAGTAGGAAAATTTCAAGGTTCGCGACAGGGCAACGCTGTTGAGTGAAACCGGCAATGATTATCACTATACTTTAGAATGCTGCGCTCGTCTCAAACAGTTGCCTGTGTACAGTGTTATCACAATTGACGTCCTTCTGAGCATTCATTTGTATGCTCGTATATGTGCGTACAGCATGAAGATGTCTTCTAGCAAGGGCGTACACAAAACAAAAAATATAAAAATTCCAAAATCACGAGCAATTATGAAATTTTAGTAAAATGTCGTAAGCATACATTTTTTACTGATTTTACTGATTAACTTCAATTTGAAGGATTTTTGGGACATTTCATAACGAATAATGTTCACACAGCAAGGGGGCTGCACTCTATTTTTTATACGGCACTTAGCTATCGAACTACGTTAAGGAAACATTGAGTTGATTTTCCTTGGAAGTTCTCTATAGTATATACTGTAACGGTACTATTTTGTGTCAAAACACCCCGTTACGCGTGGATTCGAGCTTCTTATAAAATAAAGGAGCAGGCATGAAAGAAAAACAAGAGTGCGAGGAAAGATCTGTGAAAAATCAGAAGTTTTATTCAAAAAAGACAATTTTTTGGTTGTTTTCTGTGAGTTGCTTACAAAGGAGAATGTTTTTTGCTCAAGCAAAAGAACTTTTCCTTATTGCTTTTGGTATTTTTCGCACGCAAATGACTTAATCTCGCATTTAAAGAATAGTAAGAGCAAATTTCTCAAAATAAGGTAAGTTTCTCACTTAAAGAATTAAATTTCGCAAATCGGGAATTAACTTTCGCCAATAACGTATTAAATTTCACAAATAAATCTCGCAGATACTAAATTTGGTTTTGCGATGAAGCAATTAAATTTCGCAAATTAAAGAATTAAGTTCGCAAATTAAAGAATTAATTTCACAAATTAAAGAATTTCGCAAATTAAAGAGTTAACTTCACAAATTAATTTCGCAAATTAAGTTCGCAATTAAAGAAATGACTTTCGCAAATAAATTTCGCAAACTGAGATTTTCGCAACTAACGAATTTTGGCTACGCAATTAATTTTCGCAAATAATTAAATTTCGCAAATGAAGAATTGAATTTCGCACTTAAATTTGAGTTTCGCAGTTAAAGAATTAAATTTGAATTTCGCAATTAAATTTTGAGATTCGCATTTAAATTAAAGAAGTGAATTTTCGCAATTAAATTTGAATTTCGCACGCAGTTTAGAATTTTACGATTTCATACAAAAGTAAGGTAGATCTTAATTGTTTACCTTAAACGTTGGCACCTATCAACCGGAATTCAATCCACCCAGGAATCTTAAGGCAGAACGAACCCGAACTGCCCCCGCCCTCCTGGCATGAAGGGAAGGATTCCCCTAAGAATCTTGTGACCGAACGGAGCCGAACGGTCACCGCTCTCTTGGCAGGAAAAGGAAGGGTAATCTGGCAGAAATCTTGGTCCAGAACGAAATCGAACTGTCCCCGCCCTTCTGGTCAGATCGGTGCCCCAGAGTGGAAATCTTGAACCCAAACGGAGCCGAATGGGGCCTGCCCTTCCAAACTGAGTCGGTGGTGATCTACGTTTTGCAAAGCGGATTCTGAGTTGCGAAGTCAGAATCGGCTGGTGAATTGCGTAAGCGGATCTGAGTTGCTCAATCTGCAGATCGACGTGCGTAAGCGAATCAAGCGTGATGAGGGCAAGACTGGCTCTCGAGACTAGCTCTCGACGCCTTTTTATATGCGAAATAACAAGGGAGAATAATGATAATAATTTTTGGCGGAATGCGCCAATTTTTCTGATTCGCTATTGAATTTAATCTCGAACTCTTTGTTTGCTCTAAAATTTCTAATTGGCCAATTTTATCTTCGGTGTGCTTTATTATTGGTCGCTTGCTTTCGACCAATCGTGAATTTTTAATTTAATGAAATGCGCTTGTGCGGTAATTCACAATCGCCAATCAAAACTACTTAATTTTCCCATTGGTTGTTCGAAGAATTCGCCTATTGGCTGAATTTTTTGATTGGCTCTTGCGAGCCTGGTCGCAACAGCGCGCAAAACCTGTTTGAATTTGAAATCATTGCTTCGCAATGATTTGATAAATTTTTCTTGTTTTTTTAAAATGAACTTGCTCTGAAATTGCCACTAATTGATTCGCACAAATGTTTCTTTACATCTCCGTCTTTTGTCGTTAGAAAACTGAATTCATTAATGAAAATTATTGAAAATTGGCTTTTCTGGTGATCTACGTGGCGTGGGTCGATAAGCGAGCCCGTACACTGGCGCCTCTCTTTGAGTGATACGCGTATTGCTAATTGCCGTCGGTACGGCCGCATGCTCTGTTATCTAGTCTCAATACTGAATGCGTTAATCACTTCGTAAAGTTTGAATCCAATAGAGATTACTTACCTGTAAAAAGTGATGTCAAATGTCGATGAACTATTTTAAGTAATCACCCCACAATATTTAACTTGATTGTTTCTGTGCAGTTTCTGCAGAAAATAAGTATCTGCAATACCGCATGATAAATTAAGGTGTATTTATAAGATGATTAATCAGCAGAACATGAAAGAATGGACTTAACTTTAAATGAATTTTTATTCTAAAAGTTTGTCCACTGCACATGGGTAATCTTCTTACTTGTTAGTAAATGTGCACCGATTATTTTCCTATTACCTCCAACTTTTCTTTAACAATTAAATTAGTATACACGTTTTGAACAAGTTGAAACACACAAAAACTAATTTATGGCTGGAAATGGAGGATCATGGAGTATAGTTCATTAACCCACTTACCGTATTCCAGTATTCACTTGCATTATGGAAAGTAAATAGACACTGTGAAGTTCTTATATCTTTTTTACAGAAAGGAATACATATCTTTTCACCACACGTGTGCGGAACTTTCTGAAATCAGACGGTTGAATTTTCGGTGTATGTGTGGTGAAAAATAGTATACACTCCACAGGAGTGAAATTAGACTACCTGTCAAACCGCGTGTTTATCACCTTCGCTTTGGCTCGGGTCCCAATTTTGCTCGCGGTTAGATGTAGTCTACTTTCCCTCTCTAGGTGCGTAATATACTATACAGGTCTAATGTATTGGAAGAAAAAAAAATCA
This sequence comes from Venturia canescens, assembly GCF_019457755.1. Lineage (NCBI taxonomy): Eukaryota > Metazoa > Arthropoda > Insecta > Hymenoptera > Ichneumonidae > Venturia > Venturia canescens. The sequence goes on from NC_057422.1 coordinate 28,069,644, forward strand.
CGTATTGTCGAATTCCTGATCGTTGACTTAACTGACCATATTTAGATGCTCAAGCAAGTCATGAATATTTTTAAAAATTCCTTCGTGGCACGCGCCGGAATTCCGAGCATCGTGGGAATTCACAAAGAAAATATAAAAATTTGGAGAATTTCGTCCGCCATGTTGGACCACCATTTGATGTTGGAAAATCGGATAAAAATTCATAATGAACGCCATCGACCAATTTTCACGAAAAAAAACAGCGATTCGAAATTTTCGTACGCCATATTCGATCAGCCAGTTTGAATTTGGTAAATCTTGTAACGGACTTATAATACGTGACCCCAAAAACCCTTATATATCTAGCTTTCCATGCAAATGAAACAAAACAGTCGTGTCTGCATGGGTAAGGGGGATGTATAAGGATATTTTAAGCTTTGAGCTGCCATATTTGACTTCACCGTGGTGAATTTTGTAATAATTTAATATGGATTTTGAAGATAAAGTTCCATAGACACGAAATCTTCTTGACCTCTTATCCCTCAAGGGATTTCGATCGAACTTTGATGATAGATTGTCGATTAAGTGGAATGTTGAAACGAAAAAATTCGTTTTTTTTCTTTAATAAAAGGATTCAATTTTGTTGAGTTGCATTTTTTGAAGTTTTTGTGCACGGGTTCTGGAAACTAAAGAAATTTTGCGTCGGAAACGATGATATTCCTCATTTTTTCTCTAACGGATTTCATAGAAATAATAACTGTTGAAAAATAAGACGAAAAACGTCCGTCTGGACATTAATGGGCCAAGTCAAAGTTTAATTTATCTTCTCTACTTCTGTTTACTCAAAACCGAGTGTTTTTCTCAAATTTGGAGAAAAATTAAGGCAAACTGGGACACTAAAAAATATACGAAAATTTTCGGTTGTTTAATTAATTATCAGTAATGGCATTTCACTAACGTCCTCAAAAGATTTACGTGTAAATTAGATGAAAAAAATGGTAAAATGAATAATAATCAGATTTTGTTAGTAATTTACCTATATAAACTTATAATCAGTGATATATTGAATAAATTTATTTCAAATCAATTATAAATCATCATGGTTAAATATCGAATCAATATGGATTCTTTTGAAATCGAATCGAGTGTTTGCACTCCGACTTTTAAAGTTTGTGTGGATGACAATAGTATAATGACGATATTGAGAAAAAAAATTCATATTTTTTGTGACAAAATTTCGAATTTATTGCCATTCTACGAGGCTCCAAATTTAGTACAACATGACGAATTTTGAACCCGGTCAGCAGGGTCAGTACAAGGAATGCATAATCGGAGACTTAGATTTGGAGGTTGTTTTGTCCAGTAAACCCATTCAAAACGAAAAACTTATATCGTTTTGTTTTATCTTGCAAGAAAACTTTCTGCTTTGGAATATTTATTAAAATGTAGGCCTTTTAATGGTTCTCTACATTTCACTTCATCTCCAAACTTATTACACACCAATTATTTTCAACTAAATTCCATACTAAGAACGCCATAATTCAGGAAAACATCTCTTTTTTCTTTTTAAGCAGAGTCGTAATTTTTCTTTTAAAAAGTCGTAATGCAATATGAAAATAAACACCCTTCATGAGGAAACAGTAGTCTACCGAGACGAACAACGATAAAAACTGTCGATGTTTATTTTCACGAAATTTGAATTAAACGATGGTACCCTAAAATTTGTCTGCAATTTCTATTGCAGATATTATGTTAATGATGATCTTGTGCAACAAAAATTGCGCAAAATTTTTTTTTTGCAATTTCAAATAATGTAAAAAAAAGTTTTTTTTTAAACACGGCAGCGGGTGTCAGTACGTCACGGCATTCGGATTCCGCATTGTTCTCGTATATATATATATAGTAGGGTGGCCCTTAATATGGGTAAAAAAAAATTGATCGCGCCGCTCCCCAACTTGGATTCAAATATCAATTTTTCTGCATCATTGGAGAAATTTGGATTTTTTAAATCTGGTTTATGTGTAAATTTTTTTTTCCTACTTTCCGAAGCTATTGTATATTAGTATTCAATATACAGATCAAATAATAAGGTCTTCCATACTACACTAACGAAAGAAATTATAGGGTCAAAAGATTTTTCCAAATTTTTAGTGATTTTTAAAAATGGGGTATTTCAGTGAAAAATGCTCGTATCAAGGTCTAAAAAAACGCATTTTGAAGCTTCAAGTTTATAATTTCAAGATCTTATGGTAAAAAAAATGCAGAGCTACATGTTCTGCGCAATTTTGAGAAAAAGTGTGAAAAAAAAATTTGCAAATTTTTATGCTTTTTTTCCATTCCATTGGGTCCAACTGACGGTGACGTACTAGACCCCGTTTTAGCCGCTAGAGCACACCACCTCTAAAAACCCTACGACCCATTATAACTTCTCCGTGCACCAAGTAGTGCCTCCTGTGGGTCTCGTTGGGAAGCGCAACAAATGAAAAATGTATACTTTGCGCTCTAGAGACTGTCTCTATGTTGATCCTTCGAATTTTCGGTGTTTCGCTATTTCAACCGTTCGACTTTTCGGTGTTTCGCTTTTTTGAAAACATTAATATTTTGTCATTCGTTATTATATATTCGAAATTATAAAATTCACAGTATTGCTGATTGTGGTAATTTATAAATCGAAAGAGTGATAGTCGAATTTTTGGAAAATTGATATTCTAGTCATCGTTCTATGGGTGATTGTTTCGATGTAAACATGGTTCGAACTTTGAAATTTCTACTTATTTATTTTCGACATTTAAAGCTCTAGTCGAATAACATCATTCAAAGTTTATAATCCCGAGATTTTAGCTCTTCGAAATTGAGTAATTCTAACATTTTATCCTCACCCCACCTATGGGTGCGAAATTTTTTTCAAGATCAAGAGACTCGGTAGAGTCTCGGGACAAGTACATTGACAGCCCTGTCATCTGCTGGCCCGAGCTCGCCGAGACTATATTATCTCTGAATAAACCGATTCGCGATGGTGGGGGTAAAACTGGCATGTGATTTTCTAGAATTGCGGAGCCCAGGAGATTTGTTGTAAAGCGAAAATCAGTTTGGAGACTAATTTTCAAAATCCCTTTCGAATGAGCCCAAAGTCAATGTGATCGGTGCCGTAATTGCTGAGAAAAAACTTTGCACAGACCTAAGATTATGCAAAAGTTACTAACACACTTATGAACTGGAGGTATCTGTATACGCGTTCTGACCGACACATATAAGAGCATTTTGATGCCTTTCATAGCCAATCCGCACCGAGAAAATACCGGTTTCAACCAATCGCCGATTAGAAAACTTTTCAATGGTCCTGTCGTCTATCTTCACACCGTCAGTCTTCTTGTAACATCATCGTTCCCATGTTTGTTTTACGATACTCTACGTTCGGACGCTGAAAGCATGTAAGCGTCCAAGTCGAACGCACCCTTCGTGTCACATAATTTATATCTACTGTCAAAATAATTTCGTTCGGTCACCGTCTGCGTAAATTCGTTCATCGTCCATATAATAAAATTTCGGGGAAACAGTGCGAGATGTGTAAATTCGATTCACAGTTCTTATATAACTGTAAAATGTGTTATGCGAATTTCGTGGAAACAGTGCGGTTTAGATCAATCTCATGGCTATGTGTTCGCAAGTGTTTGTTAATATATAAACATTAATGTTGGGAAATGTCTCCTTGTATAAACACTTTGACTTTTACGTTTATTTTGTGACATAATTTTCTTGCAATCATTTGTTCTTATTTAGTTAAACTTTCAACAGGAGAGTTGCGAGAAAAAAAAACGTTCGTTCATTATAACCTCAAACGCTCTTTCCAAACTGAGTGCCTTCCTAAATTGTATGTCATGCAATTATATTGAAAAAAAACTCGCGAAATTGGTTGTATATAAATGAAATCATTTAAATTAAAAAAAATGTTGATTAAATAAAAGTGTCTTATCTAGTGCATTCTAATATTTTCTTTCATTGAGTTTGGCTGTGCTCTCCACTCCCTTTTTTCTACCTTCTTAGCTTACAGAATATCCCTACCAATTTCAATTCATTATTCTCTAGATAATACGTGTGTTGTGGGTATTTCTATTTCCTCGTAATGATTTATACAATTTATACAATTTATACAGTTTATACAATTTGGGTCGAGTAAATGCTGTGGCGTGACATTTTGCCACGCCACTCGTACGAATGGTGTCGACCAGTGGACCGGGTTTGCGGCCCATTTTGACGCCACTTCGACTCGTCGGTCGCTGTTCGGAACGAGGCTCACCGCTACGTAAAATTAAGACTTAGTTTAAGAACGCGCGCCTATTACCTGTTGCGCGACAATTACCTTATTGTTTTACCTAATCCTGGCCCGTGCCGGGAAGAGAGAGAGAGAGAGAGTTCAGTTTTTCGTTGAGTTACCTTGATTCCAATATTTCAGAAATCTACTGTAGTTTCCGACATTTGGCCCTGCCTCCATCGCATTGGGCCGAGGGTACCGCTAATCTATACCATCCACACTATCTCGCTGTTCAAACCGATCTCGCTCAGGGGGAGCACTCTTCTCACATCGTCTTCGAGCTTCGAACATCACTCTCGACCTGCGGACGGCTGAGAGGACACGCTGGCATAGGCCATTCGTTGAATGCCGCCCGTGCCTCTCCCGCCGTAGCAACCGAGAGCTGCACCGTCCGCACAGCTGTGAATTCGGGTGTCACGGTCCGTGCAATACGGCGCCTCGGTCGGTGGGGTTCGGGGGAGTTTCCTGGAGGAGAGGTGCTGCAATTGCCTGGTGGCTTATCGTCGTGGGTCCACAGTGATTTCATGACGTCTGGAGTCATGAGGGAGGCCTCTCCTCTGCCTTTTCAGAGATGCCCGCCGGATTTCCAAGAGGAAAGACACTCGGATCACAGCCACTTAGTCGGGAGGAGCGTTTCACGTGGGCGGAAGAGGCGAGAACAGCGGAGGAAATCATGCGATGAAGCGTAGCCTGGAAGCGGTGCAGAAAGTAATTTCTGTACGCGCTTCACTTTTGAATTTACCGCGAATCCGCGAGCTGGGAGGCCGAACGCTAGTTCGCGCCCGGCGTGTGAGCGCTGCGGTGCTGGGTCCGAGTGGTGGGGAGAGCGCCGAACACCGAGGACCGCTCGCACGCACAATTAGTCGAATTCCGAGCACCGTACTGACGAGTCCACGTTCCGGCCAAAACCATCGAGCCTAATCTTTGTGCGGCGAGCTGGGTCCCTCGGTAAGTCCGTTCTTTATCTCCCCGAATCTTTTGTCTTGTTGAGCCTTTTGTGTGTTTGCTTTTTCGGAATATACAGGGTGATTCAGAATAACCTATAAACCCGTTACTGGCGTGTTCGGGACGCATTTTTAAGCAAAACTGCAAAGGCGTTTTTCTGTGAGTGCAATAGTTTTTAAATGAGAAGCAATAGAATTTTGCATTTCTCAACGAATCAGAAGGTCGCCTGGCGCCATGACAGGCGACGCTTCAGTAGCGTAGAAGTCGGGTGCGATCGTGGCTGGGGCCAGCAACGATCAGCCGACAGCGATATCGTTTGTTTGAGAGTCAACTTCGCGCGGAGGCTATGTTCACGCGAAACGCTGTTTGATTCCAAGTGACACTTGACAGGTGGCTGTCAGCTGTGTTACCGATAGGATGAGGCACGTGACGTCATACCACTCGGACGAAAATGCTCCGTAATTTCAGGTGACGGTCTGCGAAAGTGACGTCGTACGAAATGCTGAAAGTATTATTATTAATAACAACAACAACAATAATTTTTTTTTTTTTTTTTTTTTTTTTACCAAGGAGTTGCGGAAATCCTTTTTACGGATTCCATGTAGTCTTACGGACTACATGGGTATGTGGGACTCCCAAAAAAACAGGCCTACCCACTAAAACCGCCGCCACCTCCTTGTTGTCCTTCCCCCCAGCCAGGGACTATGTTGATATTACTTCTGACTGGGGGTTCTGTCTGTGTTCGTTCGTCCGTTCTGTCCCACCGTTATCGTAACGTCGCGTCACTCCGTCTACTCAGTCATCCGTCAAGCAGCCGTCCGCGTTCTTACGTCGCAGTATCGTTTCCGTGTAGGTGGCGACTAAGCGCCACCATTCGGGTTCGTGCAGCATTACCCCTACGATATTCTCCGGAGTAATACTGCCAACTGTTATTTCCAGTTCTTGTCTCTGTCTCGTCCAGCGGTCACACACAAAAAATGTGTGTTCCGCGTCGTCTCGTTCATGTCCACAGTACTTACAGTCAGGTGTTCGTACTCTGTTCATTCTGTGGAGGTACCGTCGGAAGTAACCATGCCCCGTCAAGAGCTGGGTAACGTAAAAATTCACGTCCCCGAACTTCCTTCCGAGCCACGGCCTCAGGTCCCGTATAAGTCGTCTCGTCCAGTTGCCATCGTTTCCGTTTGTCCACCGTCCTTGCCAAGTGTCTATCGTCCTTTCGCGCTCGGCAATTGCCGCGTTCTTCCGTCCTATGTCCGCGCTGCTCCCGTAGACCCTCTTACGCTCAAACGCAAGGAGATCCACGGGAATTACGCCCGCCACCACCAGAACAGCTTGTGCAGAGACTGTCCGGTAGGAGCAAGCGATTCGCAGCGCTCCTTGTCGCTGTACCATCGTCATCGTCTTGCAGTACTTCTTTGTCTGCAGGGAGTCAGCCCAGATCTCCGCACCGTACAGGAGAATCGAGTGAGCTGTCGCCATTAACAGTCGCCGTTTCCCCGGTCTCGGTCCCGTCGTGTTGGCCATCAGGCGGCTCAAGGATGCTATCCTCTCTGCCGCCCTCTGGGCCGTCTTCTGTATGTGAGGCCAGAAGGTCATCTTCGTATCAAGGGTTACCCCAAGGTACTTGACTTCCCCCTTGGTCTCTGTCTCGTATGTCCCCACTGTCATAGGCAGTATCGTCTGTATACGTCTTCTCGTAAGAAGCGTCAGTTCCGTCTTTTCCGTTGCGAGTTGCAGTCCGTGGTCCGTCATCCAACGTCCTACTCGCCTCATGGTCTGGTTCAACTTCAACTGTGCTAGTTCCGGAGATCGCTCTGTAATCACCGCCGCTACGTCATCAGCGTAGGCGACGAGGATCACTCCGAGCGGCATCTCCAGCCGAAGCAGGCTGTCGTATAAGCCATTCCAGAAGTCAGGTCCCAGTATCGACCCCTGGGCAACACCAGCGGTGACCTGTCTCGTTACCTGTCCTTCTATCGTCTCGTACGTTATACGTCTGTTTTTCAGGTAATCCTCCACAACCCGAGCCAAGTAAGGTGGGATCCCGAAGTTGCTTTTCAGCGCCTCCAAGATATCCACCCACCTGGCCGAGTTGAAAGCATTCCTGATGTCCAGTGTCGCCAGCAGCACGATAGGTCGGGCTGCGTGGCAGTGTCTGTCCAGTTCCAGGAAAGAGTCAACCACCTTTTGGATTGCTCCAATCGTCGATCGACCCCTCCTGAAACCGAACTGCAGGTCGGAGAGACCCCCTCCGGCCTGCATCGCGTCCGTCAGTCTCGGTCTCAGTAATTGTTCGTAGAGTTTACCTGTCGTGTCAAGTAAACTCAACGGTCGGTAGGCCGAGGGCGTGTTAGGGTCGCCCTTACCTTTCGGGATAAGGACGAGCCTCGCCTCTTTCCACCGACCGCTGAACGTTCCAGTCGTCAAGCACGTGTTGTACAGGTCGAGAAGTATCTCCGGCCGTAGGCGAGCCACGAGCCGGAGGATCTCAGCCGGTACTCCGTCTGGTCCCGGCGCCTTACCACTCTTCATCGCCTTCGTTGCTCTGGTGAGCTCCTCAGCGACAAAGACGGGGGCGCCGGCACGTCAGCGTCGTCCGTCACGTTCGTCCGTATCGGGTGCGTCGGAAACAATCCGTCAACAATCCGTCCTGCTGTTTCGGCGTCTTTGAGTTCTGGTGGAACTCGGGCCCCTAGTTTGCCGGTCACAATCTTGTAACCGGTTCCCCAGGGATCCTCGTTCACCTCCTCGCAAAGCTTCCTCCAGCATCGCGTCTTGCTGTCCCGTATTGCCTTCGTCAGCGTCTTCCGTGCTGTTTTGTATATAGCCTGGAGGTTTTCCCTTTCGGGTCCGCCCCCAGCCCTCGTCACTCGTCGCCGATTTGCCAGGCAAATCCTGCGCAATTCAGCGATCTCGTCCGTCCACCAGTATTGTGGTCGTCTTTTCTGTGCCTGTCGTCGTTTCGGCATTGTGCTGTTGCACAAGCCGCCTATTAGTTTGGCCGTCTCGTCTGTCAGTCTCTCCGCCCTTTGCCGGCCAGTTAGCTCGGGGGGAATTTTCGTCGTCGGAGCTGGTGCTGCCATCAACTCCTCAGAAAATTTTCGTCCGTCCAGTCTATCAAGGTTCCACCGCGGGGGTTGGTGGGCTCTCGTTCATCTCGTTTCTGTCCGTCCTGCCATTTCGAAGGTGATGTAGTGGTGATCGCTGGCTGTATAGTTCTCGATCACCCGCCACCCCCTCAGCCGTGACAGGATACCGTCCGACGTCAGCGTCACGTCCGGGATGGAGTGTCCAAATCCTGGTCGTCTGTACGTCGGCATATGTCCCGTATTGACTACTGCTAGGTCCAGCCTTGCGGCCATCTCCAGCAGCAGTCGTCCGCGTCTGTTCGTTTCCGTCATTCCCCACTCGATCGCCCTCGCGTTGAGGTCCCCCGCAACGACGACGTCCCCGGGCAGGTCCCTGATACCGTCTTCTAGTAGTGCCACCTTCCTCTCAAACTCGGCCGCGGTGCAGTTGGGTGTCAAGTAGACGCTGACGTAAGTGACAGCGCCGACTTTAGCCCAGACGTAATCGTCCCCGACACCGCGGTTAGAGACCCGGGATTGGGTGGCACCCCTTACCCAGATAGCTGTGGTCTCTGTCTCGTTCGTAATGTACGTTTGAGTCGTCCTTCTCCTGTATGGTTCACACAGGATCAGGATGTCCGCGTCGTGTTCGTCTGCTATCTGTGGTAGGAGCATGTCTGCGGTCCTACTTCGGTTCAGGTTTCCCTGAATCACTCTGTCCGTCTTCCGGCCTGCTTCCTGCACTCCTCCAGCGCCGCCCGAAACACGGCACACCTGCCGGTTCCGGCGAGGTGCGCCACGTCCTTGTGCCCGGCCTCGGAGCACAGTGGACAGACCGGTTTGTTCTTGCAGTCCGTCGCGAGGTGTCCGGATGCACCGCACTTGCGGCAGCATTTCGTCCTGTCTTTGCCTTTGCATTCGGCCTTAACGTGGCCGAAGCCCAGGCACCTGTAACATTTCGTCACCGTCAGTCGTTTCCGAACGCGGCAATGTACCCAGCCAATTCCGATCCGGCCGCGCCGAAGCAGCGCATCGGCTTCCCGCGAATCAAGTTCGCAGACCGCCATGTACTGCTCAGCGCGGTTCGGACCGAAAATGTGGACCCGAAAGTCCGCGTCTCGTCCGGTCTCTCGCCTGAGCGCGTCCGTCACGTCGTCCGGGGTCGCCACACAGTCCAGGTCCATGATCTCCAGTTGAACCTTGGAGGTCATAGCCCTGACATTGCCCGCTTCCCCGATCACGTCTTGGATCTGTCGTCCAAACTGTTCGCGTCCGTCTGGTTTGTCTGCTTCTACTTGTAATTTCAGCAGACACAGTCCGTTCTTCGTCTTCCTCATGGTCGTCACCTGCACGTGACTCTCCTTTGGATCGATCGTCGTCCGTATTTTTCGTACTATGTCCGAGTACGTCGTGTCTGTGCCCGGTTTGACCAGGACAGCCAGTCCCCGTTTCCGGGGGGCCGGGCCGCTCTGGTCAGCTCGAGTCTTTGCGTCCGTTTTCTTTTTTGTTTTGTCCTTGTTTGTCTTTGTAACGGTCTGCCAGTCTGTGGGCGGTCCCATCGTCGGAGGCCTCTTTTGGGAGGACTCCGGCGTGGATCCGTTCGACGAACGTTTCCGTTTCGTGCGTGGCGTCTCTTCGCTGTTGTTTGTACCCGTCACTGTCTTGTTAGTGTCTACAAGACGTCCCTTGGAGGCCGTTTCGGACTGCATGTGCAGTGCAATGTCCGCGGTCTCGAGGATCGTCTTGATTCCCGTCTTGACAGTCATGTTCATGTTTTTCTGAACGTTTGCTGCTTCGGCCATTTTCGTCGCCGTCTCGTGGATGAGCCGAAGCAGTTCTGTCAAGTCTCGTTTGTTGCTTGTCGTTGTGGCTGTTTGTTTCGTCGTCAGTAGCGCGTTCTCTACGGCGGAAGCATAGCTTGCCGCGCTGCTCCCGCTAGATACGCTGTCCGTCCTGTTTCGTCTCGGTAAGTTAAGTAACGTCCTGTCCGTGTTGTTGGTCCGGGTCGTCCTCCTCTTCACCGTGCACAAGGTGCGGCCCTCAGAATCCGTGCCGCTGCCCATGGCCACCGGGGCTTTCACCCGATCGGAACCAGGGGTGGATTCCCCCTGAGAAGGGGTTACCACCTGAGGTAAGTCAATGTTTTTGTTGTGCATTTCCATATTTGTTTGTCCCATCGTGCTACGGGTCCCTCGTGGTCGCGACTCCACGAACCGCGCTGGGACAACGCGCGGCCCCTGAGGTCCCCCCCTTTCCCTGTGGGTTCTGTGTTCCCCCCTGTAGAGTGTGCGTGAGTGTGGGTTCCCGTAGTGACAAACCGGGCTTCATTCATGGGGAGAGCCCGTTTATAGGGATCCCCTTCACTCGCTTACGGGCGACTCCATTTATAGAAGTCCCCGGACATTCGCTTTTCGGTAGGACCCGTTTATAGGGTCCCCGAGCATTCACGTCCCCGGTTTGTCGAAACGAAAACGGTCGGCGACCGGAACCACGCCGGAGTCCTCTCAAAAGAGGCCACCGACGATGGTGCCGGCCGCGGACTGGCAAACGGTCACATGGAACGAGACGAAGAAAAAGAAAAAGAAAACGGACGCGACAACCCGAGCTGGCCAGAGCGGTCCGGCCCCCCGGCAAAGGGGAACGGTCGTTCTCGTCAAACCGGGAACGGACATGACGTACTCGGACATAGTACGCAAGATACGGACGACGGTCGATCCGAAGAAGAGTCACGTGTAGGTGACAACTCTAAGGAAGACCAAAAACGGTTTGTGTTTGCTGAAGCTTCAGGCGGACGCAAGCAAACCGGACGGACGCGACGAATTCGAGCGATGCGTGCAGGACGCCATAGGGGAAGCGGGCAGCGTCAGGGCTCTGAACTCCAACGTGCAATTGGAGATCATGGACCTGGACTGCGTTGCGACCCCGGCAGACGTAACGGACGCTTTTCGACGGGAGACGGGACGAGACGTGGACTTTCGAGTTCACATTTTCGGTCCGAACCGTGCCGAGCATTACATGGCGGTCTGCGAACTTGATTTGCGGGAAGCCGATGCGCTGCTTCGGCGCGGACGGATCGGGATTGGGTGGGTGCATTGCCGCGTTCGAAAAAGACTGACGGTGACGAAATGCTACAGGTGCCTTGGCTTCGGCCACGTAAAGGCCGACTGTAAAGACGTGGACAGGACGAAATGCTGCCGCAAATGCGGCGCGTCCGGACACCACGCGACGGACTGCAAAAACAAACCGGTCTGTCCACTGTGCTCCGCAGCTGGGCACAAGGACGTGGCGCACCTCGCCGGCACCGGAAGGTGCGCCATGTTTCGGGCCGCGCTGGAGGAGTGCAGGAAGCAGGCCGGAAGACGGACAGAATAGTCCAGGGTAACCTGAACCGAAGTAGGACCGCGGACATGCTCCTACCACAGATAGCCGACGAACACGACGCGGACATCCTGATCCTGTGTGAGCCATACAGGAGAAGGACGACCCAGACGTACATTACGAACGAAACTGAGACCACAGCTATCTGGGTAAGGGGTGCCGCCCAATCGCGAGTCTCCGACCGCGGGGCAGGGGACGATTTCGTCTGGGCCAGGGTGGGCGCTGTCACTTATGTCAGTGTCTACCTGACGCCCAACTGCACCGCGGCGGAGTTCGAGAGGAAGGTGGCACTCCTAGAAGACGGAATCAGGGACCTGCCCGGGGACGTCATCGTTGCGGGGGACCTCAACGCGAGGGCGACCGAGTGGGGAATGACGGAAACGAACAGACGCGGACGACTGCTACTGGAGATGGCCGCAAGGCTGGACCTGGTAGTGGTAAACACGGGAAACACGCCGACGTACAGACGACCAGGGTTCGGAGACTCCATCCCTGACGTGACGATGACGTCGGACAGAATCCTGCCGCAACTGAGGCGGTGGCGGGTGGTTGAGGACTATACAGCCAGCGACCACCAGTACATCGTCTTCGAAGTGGCGGGATCGACAGAGATAAGACGAGCCCCGAGCACTGCCGCCTACAAGGCGGCGAGAAAAGTGCTCCGCCGGACCATCGCGCAGAGTAAGCGCCGCTGCTGGAAACAGCTTGGAGAGGATCTCAACAACGATCCTTGGGGATTAGGGTATAAATTGGTCCTCCGAACACTGGGAGCCTTTTCCGAAAACGCTCCCATGGACGCGAGGATCATCGGCAATATCGTCGATACCCTTTTCCCCGATCATCCCAAGCTGCCGCGCCGCCCTCGAACACCGGAGGACGCACCACTCCCCTTCTTTACGGAAGAGGAGTTAAAGTGCGCGGCGCGGACCTTCAAAAACAAGAAGGCACCAGGCCCAGATGGCCTGCCAGCAGAGGTGCTGAAAGCCGCAGTTGAAGGACATCCGAGGCTCTTCCTGACGATGTACAACGCTTGCCTGGCTGCGGGGGTTTTCCCTCGCTGCTGGAAACGGGCAAGATTGGTACTAATCGGTAAGGGCAAAGGCGGACCAGTGGACAGTCCATCGTCCTACAGACCCCTGTGCATGTTAGACACAGCCGGCAAGCTCCTGGAAAAGCTTCTTCGACCTCGCCTCCACGCGGCCCTCCAAGCCGCTGGAGACCTTTCCGCAAGGCAATACGGCTTTCGGAAAGGGAGGTCGACGATCAGCGCTATCCAGGAGGTTGTCGAGGCAGCCAGGGGCACGGAGCGGGGGAATCACTTCTCCCGCCCCGTCTGTTTACTGGTCACGCTGGATGTGAAGAACGCGTTCAACTCGGTGCGGTGGAGCGACGCCTTGAGCGCGCTGGAGCGGGATTTCAGGGTCCCCGGGTACCTTCTCAGGATGCTCGAGGATTACCTGAAGGACCGCTCCTTGGAGTACACCACCGCGGATGGTCCGGTGAGCCGGGAGGTAACGGCTGGGGCAGCCCAGGGCTCCATACTGGGTCCCGACATATGGAACGTAACGTATGACGGGATCCTCCGTATGGAGATACCTGAGGGCACTTTTCTGGTTGGGTATGCGGACGACATTGCCGCCGTCATCATCGCGAGAAGCGTTGAGGCGGCACAGATGCTGCTCAACCAGGTAATGCGTCGGGTCCGCTCTTGGATGGATGACCACGGCTTGGAGCTAGCGCTGGCTAAAACCGAGATCGTCCTCCTCACCAAGAAGCATATTCCGATACAGCGAGACTCACCTTCGGGGAAGAAATAAGGAGGAGAGCAGACAAGGCGGCTGCGATAACGACGTCTCTTAGCAGGGTCATGGCCAATATTGGCGGTCCCCGACCTTGCAAGAGGCGTCTCCTCTTACGCACCGCCGAGTCAATAATGCTCTACGGCGCCGAAGTCTGGGCCGATGCGCTTCGGTACGACAAATACCGCAAGCGCATGGCCGGAGTACAGCGGAGAGGGGCCCTCCGCATCGCGTGCTCCTACCGTACGGTCTCGGAGCCAGCCGTGCTCGTCATAGCCGGGGTCATCCCAATTGACCTCCTCGCCCAAGAGCGGAAGTCCGTCCACCAGGGCAACCCGGAGGACCGGGCTCGTGGGAGAGAGCTTGCCAGGGCCGTGAGTATGCGGACCTGGCAAGAAAGATGGGAGGGGGATCCGCGGGCCAGGTGGACAGCGAGGCTCATACCTCAGCTGGACGCCTGGGTCAACCGTCGGCACGGGGAGATAAATTATTACCTCACCCAGATGCTGACGGGGCACGGACGGTTTCGGGCCTATCTCCACAAAATGGGGAAGGTTCCGGATCCGTCCTGCCGATGCTGCGGATCCCCGCGGGACGATGCCCTCCACACGTTCTTCGAATGCGAGGAATGGAGAGTGTGGAGGGCCCCACTGGAGGAAAGGTACTGGAGCATAACTCCGGATAATATTGTCCGGGTTATGCTCCTGGGCGAAGAGCCTTGGGCGGAGGTCGACCTCTTTGTTGAGGTCGTCCTCCGCCGCAAGCGGGCCTTCGTGGAGGATGGGACGCCCTGAGGGGCGTCCAGGGAGATAGAGCGCCACCCCGAAGTAATGCGAAAGCGGTTCCGGGGTGGTTGCTAGGAGACCGGGGATGGGGTTTTTAGCCGGTAGTTCCGCTAATGGAGAGTCCGGCACACAGGGGGCCTTACAGGCCCCCCCAGTGCGTAAATGCTATTTTCCCCAGCCCCGGTATATAAATTAAAAAAAAAAATTATTATTATTATTTTGTTTTACAAAGAGTCTGCGTAAATGTTTATAAAACGAAAGGTCTGAGTCTTCGTCCTTGTCATCGTCTCTTTCTTCCTACGCGTTTTCGTTGTGGTTCTGATTCTCTTCCTCATACTCGTTCCATTTTTCTTTCTCGTTTATACCATTGAATTCCATTAATGCTTGGATCGCTTGGTTGTAACAAGTGTTCAGAGCGTTCGACGTACGATTACACGACGGTCAGACTGGTCTGACAAAAAAAATTCAACCCTATTTTGACAGTACCGAGGATTATTGCTAAAAACTGGCTCCAGTTATGTAGAAAAAATCTAGATTTTTCAAGAACGGAGACGACTCCAATGCTAAAAGTTGTTTCTCTAAGTAATTTTTAATATTTTTTGGCCGTACGACAAGCGATAGAAACGGAACGGAGAATGGGGTGAACCCAATACAAGTGGTGGTTTTCTTTTAGAAGTTTAAGATACTCTTTGGCCGCACAACGAAACAAAATAATGCAATCATCTTCCTCCATGAATAACGAAGGCTCGGTAGCCTCGAACATTCGTTATTCGACTAGACAGAGAAAATCGTTTCACCTGAGTGGAAAAAATCTCGATTTTCCAAGAATGGAGATGGAAAGTATGGTTTTCTTCATGTAGTTTTTGTAATGCTTCGATTATACAACAAACCAATAACAATGGATTCATCTCCCTCAATAGATAACGAAGGCTCAATAACCTCAAACAATCGTTATTCAACTTGAGAAGAGAGATTGCTCCACCAAAGTCGGAAAAATCTCAATTTCTCAAGAATGGAAACGAGTCCAATGCAAAATGTGGTTTCTTCGACAAGTTTTAAACACCCTTTAACCGCAAAACAAACGATGATAACGGATTCACCTCCTTGAATGAATTACGAAGGCTCGAGATTTTTTCTACCATGATCGAGCAATCTTTGTTCTCGAATAGAATAACGAGTGTTGAGGCTTACTGAGCCTTTCTCATTCATTCAAGGAGGTGAATCCAATCGTCATGGTTTATTGAATGATCGGAGCATACTAAAAACTATACGGAGAAACCGCCTTTTCTATCGGAATCATCTCTATTCTCGGAAAATCGACATTTTTTCGAAAACGATCGAGCAATCTCTGTTCTCCAACAGAATAACGAGTGTTGAGGCTTACTGAGCCTTCGTAATTCATTCAAGGAGGTGAATCCAATCCTCGTGTTTCGTTGTAAATTCGGAGCACACCAGAAACTATATGGAGAAACCGCCTTTTCTATCGGCATCGTCTCTATTCTTGAAAAATCGAGATTTTTTCGAAAACGATCGAGCAATTTCTTATCTGGAATCGAATAACGAGTGTTGTAGCTTACTGAGCCTTCGTAATTCATTCAAGGAGGTGAATCCAATCCTCGTGTTTCGTTGTAAATTCGGAGCACACCAGAAACTATATGGAGAAACCGCCTTTTCTATCGGCATCGTCTCTATTCTTGAAAAATCGAGATTTTTTCGAAAACGATCGAGCAATTTCTTATCTGGAATCGAATAACGAGTGTTGTAGCTTACTGAGTCTTCGATTTGAGAACAGAGATTGCTCGATCATGTTCGAAAAAATCTCGATGTTTCAAGAATAGAGACGTTCCCGATAGGGAAGGCGGTTTCTTCGTATAGTCTTTTACACGTTCCGATCGTGCAACAAACCATGACAATTGGATTCACCTCCTTGAATGTATGACGAAGGCTCCAACTCTCGTTATTCTATTTGAGAGCAGAGATTGCTCGATCATGTTAGAAAAAATCTCGTTTTCTCATGAATGGAGAGGATTCCGATGGAAAATGTGGTTTCTTCGTATAGTTTTTGGCATGCTTTGATCGTACATGAAAGCATTATAACGGATTAATCTCTCTCAATGAATAACAAAGGTTCAGTAGCCTTAAACAATCGTTGTTCGACTTGAGAACAGAGAGTGCTGCACCCAATTCGGAAATATGTCGATTTTCCACGAATGGAAACGATTCCAATGCTAAATGTTGTTTCTCTTAGTATTTTTTGATTTATTTTGGCTGTACAAGTAGCCGTGACAATTGGATTTATCTCCTTGAACGAATACGGAAGCATAACAGCCTCGAACCCTCTGTATTGGTCTCGTGAAAGGAGTTCGTTTTACTAAATTCGAAAAAATCTCGATTTTTCAAGAATGTAGACGAATTCAATGGAAAACGTGGTTTTTTTTGGAACCTTAAGATACTCTTTGGCCGTAGTACAAGACAAAAAAATGGAATCACCTCTTTGCATGAATAACGAAGGCTCGGTTTCCTCGAATATTCGTTATTCGATTTGAGAACAGAGCTTGCTCTACCAAATCCGTAAAAATCTCGATTTTCCCCGAACGGTATCTCCGAACACTCGTTTCTCGAATTGAGGACAGAAATTGCTCCACCAATGTGGGAAAAATCAGGATTTCTCAAGAACGGCGACGACTCCAATGCAAAATTATGTTTTTCTAAGTAATTTTAGAACAACAACAAGCCTTGACAATTGTATTTACCTCCATGAACTAATCATGAACGACGACAGAATCAAAGAACAACGATAAAGGGTATCACGAATTTTGTCACAAAAATCCTGGTACTAAAGAAAAAAATCATCGTGCTTATTCAGAAACCAGGTTCTGTTCGAAATTGGTGAATCGATCTAATTTGTGACCCGAATATGAGGTTTTTGATAGCTTTGATGAAGATAGATCCAGCGGTTGTTCTTTTTCATTTCAGCGAAAGAATATTAGAGGCTAATGGGAGATTTGTTTTCTGCATACCTTTCTTGGTGTCACATGGTATTTTACTAACTATACATGATCTCCTCAGACGGTACAAGCTAGGAATCGATAAGGAAATCACGAAAGCGATTGTCGTCGACTCTGACATACGGTGTCAATTTGACACCTATCAACTAGACACCGTTCATCTTCTCCTCCCCCCCCCCCCCCCCCCCCCGCCATTTCTTGGGCGAGCCGAGGACACCGTACCGAGGTTCTCCTCTCCCACAAGATACGGGAGGAAGAAGACAGAGTGTCGGGTCGGTGTGTCCGCTCGGTACTCCGCCGCATTGTAAAGTACATCACTGATCAGTTGAGTTGAAGTGTTCAAACTAACAGTATGTCGTCTCAAAATTATGATCGAACAGATATAAAGAAATTCGATAAAAATATAAAAAATGTTCCCGAAGTTTTTGGGCGCGTAGTTGTTGCGGTTGCCGCGTCTCGTGAAAATGGAAAAAATCCACGAACGTTCAACTCGCGAGACATTGACGGGGTCATTAAATCTGTCTATGACTGGCCGGTACCTGATAAAAGGCGTGATTACATGAGGAAATTTGTAAGCAAGAATAGCGATTCCATGAACGATTTCATCAGTATTCGGAAGATAACTTCAAAACGAACCGAAAATAGTGAATTGTAAGTATTATGTTCATCTCTTTTCTCCTCTATTTAATTGCATGCGTACTTGAACCCATATTCATTATGACTCAATGAGTCCATATTAATATTCATTATGAGTCAATTAGTATGGGTCAAGAGTATAGGTATTTCCTCTTATTTAATTACTAAACTTGAAGGTTACCATAAGAATATGGAAGAAATATTTTTTACATTTTGTTACAGTAAAAGTTTTTACGATATTGGAAGTGCAGCTGTGCAGTACGAAAAGATGAAATCAGCGGGTTATGCGAATGGTGGAAGAGAAAAGAACAAGGTGAATGTTTCATTTATTTCGTAATATCGATAAATACGAACAGTCTTCAATCATCATTGGTATTTTTTATCACGTCCCAAGGAAGGGTATTTTCGTAATTGAAAATATTTCCGGATAGCTGACAACGAACCCAAAATGGAAATTCTAAGAATAATATCTTCGTTTGAATTTTCAAAGTACGATCATAGAACATCTAATTTTCGTTTAACTCTAATGAATTCTACTAATTTTTTCGAGTTCGGGGCCAAATTGAATTTTTGATTTTAAATATATTTTTAACCAAGTTATTACTTCCACATGAAAATGGGGGATCCCACTATTAATAAATATGTTGCTTCTCTCTTTCATTGGTGCAGTCAATGGGACCATCTACATCGAGGGATCTCTTCGCTTCCAATTCAAGTCCACGTTTAGGGCCTTCTCAATCACCCGAGTTTCGCGGATTCTCAAACGAGGAGAAGAAAAATATTAAAAAAAAAGAAATTCACGTAAATAAAAAGTTTTTCAGTATCAATGTTGCCATGTCTAGGTTCTTTATTTCTATTTGCACTTTTTCCTGTTCCTGCAAAGCCCGTAGAAGGTTGCTTCCCGCTACTTTTTTCGTGTCGGAGTATTCATCTTCGATTTGGTCAAAAAATATCAAAAACTACAGAGATAAACCATATTTTGCATTGGATTCGTCTCCATTTCTGGGAAATCTCAATTTTCCTCAGTATGGAGGTTAAGGTGATGGAAAAAAATCGATATTTTTTTTTCTCGGAGCTCCAACGGAAATCGTTGGTACATCAAAAAAAAAGTAATTTTCCTAAAATTTCAGATTGTTAAAAAAATTTTTGGATAGTGCTCAAGCCACTTTTCGATATTTTCCTGTTTTTTTCTCTAAAATCGCGAAGCAATTTTTTTTCGCTCTCATAGCAGAAAGTGTTAGTCCTTCATGGAACCATAAACCTAATAAAATTTTGTCACTCTCAAAAAAATTTTAAGGCTACTTCGCATAGTTTATTTCTTTTTTTTTGGCTTTATATTTAGATAGAAATTATGAGATTAAAAAACGTGAGACTCTAAATGACACTGTTGGTCGTCCTTCCAAAAGAAAAGGTGAATGTACTTTAGAAAAACATAGTTTTTGAAAATGACATGTTATAACAATGATTTTTGCGTTTTCTCAAGCGATTGATTTCAATTTTTCTGTATTTTCAATCATAGATTAAATATATTTTTATGCACAAAAGCTTACTAGGGCATCGTACGAAAATGACAACGTGCTAAATAAAGCTGTGTTCTGCCTAATTCAAATTCTTTATTTCAAAGTGTTTGGGAATTAGCGAGGTTTCGGTGCCGGCGAGCGCTCTCGGGCTCGAATGCTCGCCCCACCGCGGGCGTCGCTAGCTCGCGGGCTCGGGAATTCGGGAAACGTGAGACAATGGGCTTTTCGTGCTCTAGTTCTCACGCTCTCGCGGGGGGTCAGCACGTACTGGACAAGCAATTCGGGTGCGGTCGACGCGACGTGTGGCGCATGCCCACGGCGCGTCTTCATCGACCTCCATATTGATTGACTAGTCTAGATCCGGTCGTTCAGCATGCTGACGTGCTTCTCGGTACAAGTTTCACTTTCGGCTAAATCCCTCCGGTAATTACGGTGTTTCACCAAAAATACCTCGCTCAATATCTTCGGGACATTCACGGGAACAAATTGGACTACTCATTCGGACTTTTCTCTCATCGATTGCGGGTATTTCTCACGATAACTATCGGGCACGCGAAAGCACGCTTCGAGCGCTCCTCGTAGCTTCGTCGAACGAGCCTCGTTCGACGTTGACCGGCTCTTCTCACTCGGGTAACCTGCATCGGTTCGGGTGTACTTTCAATCGTGGGCATACTGTCCACGTTACTCTACGAGCAATAAAACCTTTTTACATTTTTTATCCCGCTACGCATTGTGTCATTTATTTTCTCCCCACCAACACCAGATCCTTCACGCAACACAAAGTCTGATATTTCTCCGCAGAAAATGTTGAAATTTGGGAATTTTCTAGTTTTTCGTGCAATATAATTAGTAAAATATTTTGACCGAATTCTGTTAGCAAAAAATGGAGACTACTGGTTGCAAAATCGCAAACATTTTTCATCAAACTTCCAAAATCAATCTCTTTATTTTTGCGGATTTCAAAGAAAATTAAATTAATAAGATCGAAATAGGCCTATTGTACAAGGTTGCCTTCCTCTTTAAACTCAAATAGTTTTTGATTGTAAACAAACAGATCGGAACGAAACATTTTTACGATTTTCCATTCATTGGTCGACAGTTATTTTTCATCGAAATTCAGTCTAAATATTTTCCTAATTGTTATGACAAATGGAAAAACTAGAAAATACCCGAATTATAACGTCTTCTACGGTGAAATACCACCTTTTGAAATAGAGAAATTAAATTGACAAAATTAAAAAAATTTTTTTTGCAAAATACTTCCACCCCTTTTTTTGGAAGGACGTCAATAATAACTATTTTTAGCAACACATTTGTTAATCTCATAATTTACAGCTAGATATACAGAAAAGGAAAAATAAGTTAGGAAAGTTATCCTTTCAATTTTTTTTCAAGTCAAAAGATTTTATTTGATTACAATTTCATGGAGTACTAAAACTTTCTGCTATGAGGGCAAAACAAAAATTTATTTCGCGATATTTTAGACAAAACAGGAACATATGGAAAAGTGGCTTAAGCACTATCGAAAAAATTTTTCAAAAATCTGAAATTTTAGGAAAATTACTTGTTTTTGATATACTAACGATTTTCGTTGGAGCTCCGAGAGAACAAAAATATCGATTTTTTTTGCATCAGGTACGGTGTCCGTTCTCGAGATCAATAGCGAGTGTTGAAGGCGACTGAGCGTTCATCGTTATTTATTCAGAGAGGTAAATCCAACGATTTTTGCTCTGTTTATACCCAAGAATACACCAAGGTACACTACGTATAAATCAAAATCGTCTCCTTTTTGGAGGAATAAATATTTTTTTTACTTCGGTGGAGCAATCTTTGTCCTCAAGTCGAATAATGAGTTTTGGAGTCAACTCAGCCTTCGTTTTTATGCAAAGAGAGAAATATATTAAAAGGGTTTGTTGGACGGAAGAAAAATATTGCAAAATATGAAAAAGAACCACATTTTCCATTGCATTGGTTGGCATTCTTAAAAAAATCGACATTTTTTCGAAGTTAGTGAAACGAACTCCTTTCACGAGACCAGTAGCGAGGGTTCGAGGCCGCTAAGTTTTCGTATTCGTTCAAGGAGATGAATCCAATTGTAACCGCTTTCTGTACAGCCTAAAAATATTAAACATAACATGAAAAAAAAAAATATCTCCATTGGAGTCATCTCCGTTCGTGTAAAATCGACATTTTTCCGAATTTAGTAGAGCAATCTGTGTTCCCAGCTCGGATAACGACTGTTGAAGCTGACTAAGTCTTCGTCATTCATTCGAGGAGGTGAATCCAATCGTCATGGTTTATTGAATGATCGGAGCATACCAAAAATTATACGAAGTAACGGCCTTTTCTATTGGAATCGGTTCTAATCTTGAAAAACCGATATTTTTTCGAAAACGATCAAGCAATCTCTGTTCTCAAATCGAATAAAGAGTGTTGGAGCTCACTGAGCCTTCGTAATTCATTCAAGGAGGTGAATCCAATCCTCGTGTTCCGTTGTGAGGTCAGAGCACACCAGAAACTATACGAAGAAACCGCCTTTTCTATCGGAATCGTCTCTATTCTTTAGAAATCAAGATTTTTTCTAACATGATCGAGCAATCTCTGCTCTCAAATAGAATAACGAGTGTTGAGGCTTACTGAGCCTTCGTAACTTATTTAAGGGAGTGAATCCAATCGTCGTGTTTCGTTGTAAGTTCGGAGCACACCAGAAACTATACGAAGAAACCGCTTTTTCTATCGAAATCGTCTCTATTCTTGAAAAAACGAGATTTTTTCGAAAACGATCGAGCAATCTCTGTTCTCGAATCGAATAAAGAGTGTTGGAGCTTACTGAGCCTTCGTGACTCATTCAAGGAGGTGAATCCAATCGTCATGGTTTTTTAGACGATCAGAGCATACCAAAAACTCTACGAAGAAACCGCCTTTTCTATCGGAATCATCTCTATTCATGAAAAATCGTGATTTTTTCTAACATGATCGAGCAATCTATGTTTTCCAATCGAATAACGAGTGTTGAGGCTTACTGAGCCTTCGTAACTTATTTAAGGGGGTGAATCCAATCGTCGTGTTTCGTTGTAAGTTCGGAGTACACCAGAAACTTTACGAAGAAACCGCCGTTTCTATCGGAATCATCTCTATTCATGAAAAGTCGTGATTTTTTCTAACATGATCGAGCAATCTATGTTTTCCAATCGAATAACGAGTGTTAAGGCTTACTGAGCCTTCGTAATTTATTTCAGGGGGTGAATCCAATCGTCGTGTTTCATTGTAAGGTCGGAGCACACCAGAAACTATAGGAAGAAACCGCCCTTTTTATCGGAATCGTCGCTATTCTCGAAAAATCGAGATTTTCTGTAACAGGATCGAGCAATCTATGTTTCCCAATCGAATAACGAGTGTTAAGGCTTACTAAGCCTTCGTAATTCATTCAAGGAGGTAAATCCAATCCTCGTGTTTCGTTGTGAGGTCGGAACACACCAGAAACTATACGAAGAAACCGCCTTTTCTATCGGAATCGTCTCTATTCTTTAGATATCAAGATTTTTTCTAACATGATCGAGCAATCTCTGCTCTCAAATCGAATAAAGAGTGTTGGAGCTCACTGAGCCTTCGTGACTCATTCAAGGAGGTGCAGCCAATAGTCATGGTGTTTTAAACGATCAGAGCATACCAAAAACTTTACGAAGAAACCGCCTCCTCTATCGGAATTATCTCTATTCATGATAAATCGTGATTTTTTCCAACATGATCGCGCAATTTCCGTTCTCAAATCGAATAACGATTGTTGGAACTTACTGAGCCTTCGTTATTCATGCAAGGAGACGGTTCCGTTACTATCGCTCGTCGTATGACCAAAAAATATCAAAAATTAATTATCGAAACAATATTTAGCATTGAATTGGTGTCCGTTCTTGAAAAATCAAGATTTCTCCTACATTAGTAGTAGTAAGGCTACGCCGGTTCTGGCTCAAATGGCGGCGAGGGGGGAGCGGTGTGCGGGGAAGCGCCAGGGCCAGAGGGGGGCAGCGAAGGGGAAAGCCGCGCGCCGTAGGGCCGTGTGTGTGTGTCGCACACATTCTCGCGGCCCTTGAAAAAGAAGGAGAGATAGAGCCGATGGTGAGTGTGAGAGAGATGGAATGAGAAAAATCGTGTTAATTTATGACCAGTGCGTTACGGATTTGTCTTCGCCTCGGATGCAGATAAGGGAGGGGGGGGGGGGGCATAACGAAGGGTCTGCAGTTGGAGAGAGAGGTGTGAGAGAAATAGAATGACCGTAGAGAGCAAAAGCATGAGAGAGACAGAGTGAACGAGAAAAAATATTCTCTAAGAGTTTTGAACTCTGGGTGTATGTCGAGATGAAAACATTCAGTTTGAAATGCCATTGATTCGTCATCGCTCATGTGCGGGCCGGATAGGGAAGGGTCTGCAGCAAAATAATTCTACAATAATTCTATAAGAGGTCTCAAGATTTTTTCGACATTTAGTTGTTTTTTTTTTTTTCAAGACTTCAGTATGAAAAGTATTCTCAAGATGGATAGATGTGCGAGTATGTATGCGATCCATCCGTTGAAAGAACATTGGATGCTGACTAAAAATGAACTCGAATCAATTCCTAAGATTCTGCTCATAAAATATTATGGTAAATTCATTCCATCGCTATGGGATCGATTACGTGAACATTTGAAGAGTGATAGTGAAGTTCAGTCTTATCAATATTGTCACGATCATTTTAATCCACCGTGGATGTCGACTCATATTGATGCTCTAGGAGCAATACGTCGAGAGTGTGAAAAATGTTGGATCATGGAACAACTAGTGAATATTTATGCAATTTATTGTATACGGAGCCGTCGTGAAATGACGGCGGAAGAACTCCTCATTATATCACCATCAACGTTGAAGAAATATTTCAGTGACTTTACGGATGTTTTGTGGGAGCGTTTTCCATATTACTACAAATCCGACGTTGAAATTCAATCGTTGCGTCGATGCCATGATCATTGGAATATGTCTTCGATGGAAGATCACATTGATGCTCCGGCCCCTCTACGGAAAAATTGTAGAAAATGTCGGGAGAGGGAGGACATGCATGAGGTAGAGGGGGAATAACCCTAAAAATTCAAGAGAAATCGAGAGCAACGTCGTCGTCAGTCAGCTGCTGCATTAGTTCGAGAGCAGACGAGAAAAAAAATCACTCTTCAAAAATGGAGTTTACATCTTTGAACAAAGTTGCCACGCTGGAAAACAACATACCAACGAAGAAGCTGATTGAACTTGAGGTCGGGACTGATCATCCAATTCATCATATTCGATCGGTGAAAACGAAATTTGGAAAACGATACGTCGCCAACATCGGAGGTCAATTCATGGTTTTTCTACCGGGGAGACTTTCCGAGGCTTTCGACCAAGACGAGGATGAATTCAAAAAGCTGTTGGAGGCGGCTCAAGCGAGAGAACTCTACATGGAAACGTTTGCCGACAAGTGGAGTAAAATTTTGTTCAAACATATTCCAAAATCTTCGTGAAGAGAAAAAAATGTATAATTGCGATCATTATTGAAAAATCATACTAATTATAGTAATAATAATATGAAATATTGTAGACTGATTGGAGGAGGAGGAGGAGGAGGAGGAGAGGAGGAGGAGGAGGAGGAGGAGGAGGAGGAGGAGGGCTTGCAATAAAAATATGGAAAAAGTCTCATCGTAGAAATGTTTTGTTTATTTGAAAATCCCTCGTTCACACAATGCTAGATATACATTGTGACGTGACATTTCTGCCCCGCCACTCGTACGGACGTTGTCGACCAGTGGACCGGGTTTACGGTCCTTTTGACGCCCCTCGACTCGTCGGGCGATGTTCGGAGTGAGACTCAGCACCACGTAGCTCTTAAGTTTAGCTTAGAATGCGCCTATATTACCGACCGAGCGTTAATTACCTTCTGTGACTACCTTTTACCTCTGAGTGCAGGGTGGAGAGAGAATTTTAGTTTGTCTGTTTTTGAGTAATAATGACGTTGCGTTTTGACAGTGGAGTTCGATATTGGAACGAGTTGGTGTTGTCGCTACCACAGGGGCCTAACAATTAAAACTTGTCGGCTGTCTCTCCGGCTGTTCGAGCCGATCTCGCTCGCAAGAACCCGTCTTCCCACACCGTCTACGAGCACCGAAAAACAATCTCGACCTGCGGGCGGTTGAAATAACACGCTGGCATTGGCCATTTCATGAACGCCGCCCGTGTATTTCCCGCCGTAGCAACCCCGAGTTGCACCGCCCGCACTACCGTAGATTCGGGTGTCAAAGTCCGCGTGAACCGGCGCCTCGTCAGGTGGGATCTGGGGGAGTTTTCCGGAGGTGAGGTGCTGTTTTGCCTGGTGGTTATTTTGTGGGCGCACCACGCATCCTAGACGTCAGGAGTCGTGAGGGAGGCCTCCCCTCAGCCTTTCGGAGCTGCCCGCCGGATCCCCAAGAGGAAGGACACCCGGATCACGGTCATCTTGTAGGGAGGAGTGTTTCGAGTGAGCGGGAAAGGTGAGAGCAGTGGAGGAGTCAGTATTCGATCCGATCGTGCAACAAACGTAACAGTAATTACGACTCTGACGCAATCCCCGTTTGAAAATCCCGCGCGGCAGCGCGAACCCCGAGTTCGCGCTCGGGTTCGCGCCTAACGCGTGAAGCGCTGCAGTACCTGGGCCTCGTGGTGGGGATAACGCCGAATCGCGAGGACCGCTCGCACGCACCAATTAGTCTTTCTTCGAGCATCGTTACGACGAGTCAACAGCCGAGCCTTCCCGAAGTCGAGTTTTCTTGGTCCTGGTGCGGCGAGCGTGTTCCTCGGTAAGTCCACGTCTCTTTCTCCATCGAGTTCGTTAGTTAAGTCGAGTCCCTTTTGAGTTTCGGAATATAGTTCCGGTTTCTGTAGAGTTTTTCGTTTTGGCCGTTGTAGTCGGGCACGGGGCGAAGTATCGAGCGAGATTGTGGCCGATACTTCCCGTGCTCATTCTTTAGTACGGCAGTTTGGCGGGGCTCGACTTGAATATCGAACTCACAGTCCATTTGGTCTTCGCGTTAATTAATTGAAGCCTTTTCCGTTCAAATATTTCAAAGAGCTTGAGTTCTAATCTGTTGTAATGTGTTATTTCTATATTCGCATTGTCAATAAATAAATTTTAAAAAATGTTTAACTGTGAAAAAATATGAGATCTATTGTAACATATACAGTGAATGAATTACGTTTCCTGTAGGAATTCTGAATTTTGGAAATAAAAAAAAATGAGATCATTTTCTAACGTAGCCAAGTACAGTGAATGAATTAAGGTTCTTGTGGAATTCATTCGTGTACACTTTTAGCCCTAATCTCTCACTTATTCAGAAAAATTGTCCAGCAAACGTCACAGAGCAACAAAGGTTTCTCGAATGATTCTGCAATTATTAAGAGATTATCATCTGTTTTTATGCTAGCACGGGTTATAAACTTAAAACAGTTGACGCGTACAAGTGCATGCATTGTATCTATACGATGAACTGCACAAATTCATTTTCAACATTACACACAAGCTTGGCGTGCATGGTTTTCAATCGGAAGCTCGGGAAGAGACAATTGTTTAAATTTACTATGAAAACAATAATTAATTAGAATTGTATGAACGAGTGTGAAAAAAACCGATCCCCCAATAAAATAAGAGGGGCCCTGTTATATAATGATTTGGTAAACAATACAGATGGGTGAAATTTGTGGATAAAATTGAACAATTAAACGAACGGATAAAGAAATGAAATCAATCAATCCCTTTATATGCCTTTATCTTGTACGGATAGATACGGCCATTCTTTCATGCCCATACGCATTTTAATTTATCGACGCGTCACTTTCACTCGTTTGTCCGTACACTCTTTTTTTTACCAAATGGGCAGATGATTGGATGAATTACACAAGTATTGAAATGGATGAACAAAGAAGTAAGCTGTGTAAACATTGATTTGAGAAAAGAAAACGCGTTGAATACGAAACTTTTGAAGTAATGAATTTATCAGTCAAACTGGTCAAGAATAGATATTTTTCTTTGTGTACACAGCGCGGGATCTTACGTCGAACTACTCAATAAAATAGTTGGATGGAAAAGGGATGGCAAATTAAAAAACAATTACATGAGAGGATCATCAAGTTTTCTTCAAATATATGGACGGATGAGGCATTCCTTCGCCGAGCTTCCGATTGAAAACCATGCACGCCAAGCTTGTGTGTAATGTTGAAAATGAATTTGTGCAGTTCATCGTATAGATACAATGCATGCACTTGTACGCGTAAACTGTTTTAAGTTTATAACCCGTGCTAGCATAAAAACAGATGATAATCTCTTAATAATTGCAGAATCATTCGAGAAACCTTTGTTGCTCTGTGACGTTTGCTGGAAAATTTTTATGAATAAGTGAGGGATTAGGGCTAAAAGTGTACACGAATGAATTCCACAAGAACCTTAATTCATTCACTGTACTTGGCTACGTTAGAAAATGATCTCATTTTTTTTTATTTCCAAAATTCAGAATTCCTACAGGAAACGTAATTCATTCACTGTATATGTTACAATAGATCTCATATTTTTTCACAGTTAAACATTTTTTAAAATTTATTTATTGACAATGCGAATATAGAAAATCATTTAAAACGACGGTCACGACCTTTTAATACTTGGCGTGCCTTTTTTACTTTTTGAAGTTTTAATATTTACTGATTTCACTTCTTTTTGCGAGACGTGACAACTATATAGGAATCGTCTTTCATTCACTATATTTGTCAACTTCAGAAAACGATCTCATTTTTTTTCTATTTTGAAGTTTTTTATTGATAATACAAATATAGAAAATTATTGGAAACTACGGTCGCGACCTTTTAATAATTGGCGTTCTTTTTTTACTTTGTCAATTATTTTTTTTTCTAATTTAGCTTATTTTTTAGAGGCGTGACAATATTTACTTAAGAAAAAAAATACATTCATCGTCTTCGACGAAAATTTTTAAAACGATTTGTTTCAAGTTGAGTGCTTTTCTCTATGTGCCAAAAGCAATCGACACAGCCAATTTTTCTATATAGACGGACGAAAACTGTGCGGTTATGTTCATGTGAGTTGAAACCTTTTACAAGCAATAATGGTGACGATTTTGATTATCCATTCAGCAAATCGAATTTTCCAATGAAAGATTGGGAAATTCCTATGCAATGGGATGATATTTTCATTTCCTATTCCTTTTTTTGAAAAGTTCCACTTGTTTACTTGGAAAAATGATTTTTGAAACTATCTTCTTTTCATTCATGGATTCCATGTTGACATGGATACTGTCAATGGTTTGCAATGTCCAAGGAGATGTTTCCATGGTATTCAATGTCTAAGACCACAGCTTTATGGTTATTGGTGTCCAGTGATATTTTTTTAATGGTCTTCTGTAACGTCTGAACCTGCCTCGTCAATGCAAACTATTAAATCGCAGATCTAGATATCGATAACTATGAGGAAATATATCGTAAACCATTGCACCGTTTACCTAAATATCGGGAAATATAAAATTGTCGAATATATATTGAAAAATACGAAGGCATCCACCTAGACATCGAAAACCCTATAGTCGCCAAACTAGACATCGAAAACTATAGAGCCGACGACCTAGATATCGAAAAGCTTAGAAAAACTCACCACACTATCGGAAACTATGGAGCCATTGACTTTCATATCGGGAACCATTGACAAATTCACCTTAACATCGGAAACTATGGAGCTATCGACCGGGATAGTGAAAACTATGAAGTCGTCCACCTAGTCCACGAAAACAATGGGAAAACATACCTGGACATTGAAAACTACGGAGCCGTTGATCTAGACCTCGAAAAGCATGAAGAAACATACCAAGGCGACGAAAGCCATGGAGAAATATACCTAGCCATCGAAAACCATGGAGCTGTCGATGTAGACATCGAAAACAATGGAACCGTCGACCTAGACCATGAAAACCATGGAGAACCATAACCAAACATCGAAAACTATGGAATTGTTGACCTAGCATCAAAAGCCATGACGGAATATACCTGGACCACGAAAACCATGAAGGAACATACGTAGACATTTAAAACTATGAAGAAATATACCTGGACATCCAAAACCATGGAGGAATATACCTAGACATTGAAAAATATATAGACACATACCTAGACATCGAAAAGTATGGAGTCATCGACCTAGATCACGGAAATGATGAAGAAATATACCTAGAGAACAAAAACTATGGAAACTCAGACCTAGCCATCGAAAACTGTGGAACCATCAATTTAGACCACGAAAACCATGGAGAAACATACCCAGACATCGAAAAACATGGAGGAATATACCTGAACCACGAAAACCATGATGAAACATGCCTAGACATTGAAAACCATGGAGGAATATACCTGGACGACGAAAAACATGGAGGAATATACCTGGACCACGAAAACCATGGAAGAATCTACGTAGACCACGAAAACCATAGAAAAACATATCCATACATCGAAAACCATGGAGGAATATACCTGGACCACGAAAACCACGTAGGAACATATCCAGACATCGAAAACCATGAAGGCATATACTTAGACATCAAAACCCATGGAAGAATTATCCTAGACCACGAAAACCATGAAGAAACATGCCTAGACATTGAAAACCATGGAGGAATATACCTAGACATCGAAACCCATGGAGGAATTATCCTCGACCACGAAAACCCGAGAGAAACATACCTGAACATCGAAAACTGTGGAGCCGTCGACCTCAACTGCGAAAACCATGAAGAAACATACCCAGACCACGTAAACCATGGAGAAACATATCCATACATTGAAAACCATGGAGAAATATACCTGGACCACGAAAACCATGTAGGAACATATCCAGACATCGAAAACCATGAAGGAATATACCTAGACATCAAAACCCATGGAGGAATTATCCTAGACCACGAAAACCATGGAGAAGCATACTTGGGCATCGAAAACTGTGGAGCCGTCGACCTCGACCCCGAAAACCATGATAAAACATGCCTAGACATTGAAAACCATGGAGGAATATACCTAGACATCAAAACCCATGGAGGAATTATCCTCGACCACGAAAACCCGAGAGAAACATACCTGAACATCGAAAACTGTGGAGCCGTCGACCTCGACTGCGAAAATCATGAAGAAACGTACCCAGACCACGAAAACCATGGAGAAACAAATCCAGCCATCGAAAACCATGGAGGAATATACCTGAACCACGAAAACCATGATGAAACATGCCTAAACATTGAAAACCATGGAGGAATATACCTGGACGACGAAAAACATGGAGGAATATGCCTGGACCACGAAAACCATGTAGGAACATATCCAGACATCGAAAACCATGAAGGAATATACCTAGACATCAAAACCCATGGAGGAATTATCCTAGACCACGAAAACCATGAAGAAACATGCCTAGACATTGAAAACCATGGAGGAATTATCCGAGACCGCGAAAACCATGGAGAAACATACCTGGACATCGAAACCTGTGGAGCCGTCAACCTCGATCGCGAAAACCATGGAGGAATATATCTGGACATAAAAAACTATGGGGTCGTCCACCTAGAAATCGAAATTCGCGATAGAATGTACCTAAACCTAGTCCTCCAAAACCCATGATCTATCGCCCTAGACATCCTTGAAAAATCCAGCGGCGTCGACCAGAATTTTATATTTTTTTATTTTTATTATTTATTATTTAATGTTATTCGTATTATTCAATTTTTTTGTTTTCTTATATTATTATCATTTTATATTATATATTGTATAATATAATATATATATTATATTATATCAAGAGACTCGGTAGAGTCTCGGGACAAGTACATTGACAGCCCTGTCGTCTGCTGGCCTGAGGCTCTCGCCGAGACTATCTTTTCTCTGAATAAAACGATTCGCGGTGGTGGGGGTAAAACTGGCATGTCATTTTCTGGCATTGCGGAGCTCAAGAGATGTTTTGTTAAGCGAAAATTAGTTTGGAGACTAAATTTCAAAATATCTTTCGAATGAGCCCGAAACCAACACGATCAGTAGCGTAATTGCTGAGAAAAAACTTTGCACAGGCTCAAGATTATGCAAAAGTTACTAACACATTTAGAAATTTGACATGTCTGTATATAATACCATCAAAGGCCTCATGTCCCTCGGTCTAACTTCACGGCGGTGTCACGGACTGACGTCACATGCCGAGAGCTCGAAAGTCACCAGCCGAAGTTTCACGTCATGTTGACGTTTGGGGTTATGATGTTACGAAGTGCGTGCGGGATAACTAAAAATAATTTTCGTCATCTAACGAAGTGCATATTACTATTTATTTCGTTAAATTTTGTGATATACTAAACCAGTATCAAAGCGGCCGCGTAAATGTAGTCTGTGATATGTGTGCGAAAAAGGATATAAAAAATGCGCGATGCATATGTCAACGAAAACTTCAAGATTTCATGATTTTGTTCGACTGGAAATAAACGTTAACTAAAATAATCTTTCAATTAAAACAGAGTGCGAGAAATATTGTCCAGTGTAAATATATCGTCAGTAGGCTAGGTTATATATATGAAGGCGTCAGATTATATATATGAATAAATACAACAAAAACACACAGAACTGTTAGAATGATGTTGTAAACTTTAATTGAATAAATGTTTTCTAATTTATTTCTCATGTTTCCCATATTTTGCTTCATATTCAGTTTGGCTCTGCCCTCTCCGATCCTTGTTTTCACTCCATCGGTTTGCAGCGGATCGATACATATCATTAATTAATTGCTTAATATGTGTCCTATGATTTTCTACTATTTCTTCATGCTGATTGTAGTAACGTGATTCAAGAGGTTTCCAGCTATGATCATCAATCTCACATTTTGTACATCAGATTCTCAAAACAGTTTCTGGTCTTGATATAAGTGTAGTTATTCTTTTTTCACCTGGTCTGTCGAGTAACAAATTTTGAAACTTATTCCAAAAAGTCTTTGGATGCTTTGTTTGCTGATCATATGAAAAGTCGAATCTTTGGAATGCAGTAGGCAAACACAAATTTTGACAACAATACTTATGAAATGACATGTATGTTGAGTATTCCCACTTTGCAAACTACAAATGTGGAATTATTAGTGAAAAGATTCATTACACTAAGTCTACAGTTGCTCCGTTTTGGATGCGATCAAATATAATGCCTGCTAACATCCATGAGAACATACAGAATTTCTGAATACAATGTTCGCTATGTCATTTCAACGTAACATCATGACTTTTGCCAACTTTTCTCTATAATACTATAGATTTGGATTATTGAAATACAGCAAAAATCTACGAATTATAAAATTCATATACTGTGCCACTCATTTTACTTTTTAAAACTAACTGTAACATATATATGAAGTAAAAAACTCATCACAGAAGTCTTCAGTTGCTCATTTATCGATAGATTTTAAATTGCTGTCTTCAAAATTTATTGCGCAGATATATTGAATCGCAGCAGATACCTGCGAACTCTGAAATTTCTGTGCATAAATATGTGTGTTAAGTATCACCCCCTATCTTTGATTATGAGAATGAGTAATAGAACTTGGTTTAGCAAGTTTTAAAGTATTTCTTTTTAAATACTATTGAAGTTTGTATTACTGCGGTATGAAGCGAATACCTTCAAACTTTCATATTTTTGTGTCGCAGCATGTGTGCCAATCATTTAAATTTTTTACTCCAACCGTAACATTTAATCTCAAAAATTCATCACAAACGTCTTCAGCTTTTCTAAATTCCTAAATTTTCCGTTTTCTATTTTATTCTGAGTTTTTAAACTTTTAAATTCATTCCTGAATTCTCCTGAAATTGTTTTTCTCCAAAACCAATGCAGATACCTTAAACGTCTTTGAATTCCGTCGCTCCTGTTGAATTAAGTACGCTCAGTTTTTTTTGCTTCTTTGAATTCTGACATAATAAATGTTTCCGGGTGCCTTTTTTCAGCAACTATCAAACTGTAGATAATTGGATCTCAGCGGTCACTTGCAAACTTTGGAAATATATTTCATCGGGGACACGTTTTGAATGACACGAAAATGTCTAGATTCAGAATGCAAAAGCAACATTTAAAAAGGGCCAATTCCGTTGGATTTGTTGTGTCTTGAATTTGATCTATCTTTCCTCTTTTCCTTTATTTTTCCTAACGTTATCAGCCGAAAATCATATCTCGGCCCGCAACACGCATTGCTCCATGCTCTTGAGTTCCCAATGGACGAAAAATATTAGAAGACAAGGAGAAAAATCACCAAAGTCCAAGAAAAAACCTCTATCGAAATATTTTCAGTATAATGTCGACGAAAAATAGGTCTTTTTTCGTGAAAACCAACGTTATACGCCGAAAATTATAAACAATTCATAGATATTTAAACTAAAATCTTATAGTCATCTGAACATAAATAAGGATCTTTTGAGAAAAAAGACGTGATATCAAACCATAAACTTCCCCTAGGGAAAAAAAAGCTTGGGACAAGTACATTGATGGTCCCTCGTTTGCTGATAATTCCACCCATAAAAAAAACTTTAAACAAATTTTTTTTTTAATTGTAAAAAAAAATTCTTTCATAAAAAAAAATACAGAACAATTCGAAAAAAATTTTACAAATCTTGAAAAAACGTTATGTTAAAAAAAAACTAATCTGCATCTATTTTTTAAAGTGTCAAAAGAATCAAATACCAAGTAAAAAATAATACCATAAACTTCCCCTAGGGAAAAAAATGTTGGGACAAGTACATTGATGGTCTCTTGTTTCTGGATGACATAGAAAAAAGATTCAGAACCAGGAAAAAAATTCTATAGAAATAATAAACGAAAAATTGAAAACTTCAAAAAAATTCAACAAAAATGGAAAAACAATCGAAAAAATTCTGTAAAGAAAAATAAAAAATTTTCAAAAAAATTCATAAATATTGGACAAATTGAAAAATAAACTATCCAAGTTACATGCAGTATAAAAATGTATGATATCAATTGAAGGCCAAGTTTTTATTGATAATTTGAAATATTTATCGAACAAATCGCAAACTTTAATTGAAATTCATGATAATTATTTTCAAGAAAAAAGTTAATGAAAAAAAAGTCATAACGGAAGTTACGTGCAGTACTAAAATGAATTATATCAATTCGAGGTCAAGTATTTATCAGTTATTCGAAATATAATCTCCGGCGACAAATGAGCGTTGAGAATCCTTGTCGGGCTCACAACGTTTTATCAAAATTACTAAAAAATTAATGGAAATAAAATCATTAAAAATTCACATGAAAGTCATTCGTTACTTCAACAAGATACACACTGTAAAGAATCGATTCCCCTCCGACTTTCAGGATCCCCTGATTCCCCTGGTATTATTCACAACATTCAACTTCGATTGGATCGGTACAAATTATGTTCAAATACGTCTTAAACGTACTTGTCCGGCCCATCACTTTTTATTCAAATTGCTCATTCGAAAACAAATCAAAAACGAAGTTAATGCATGTGTTAATATTATGCATTAACTTCGTTTTTGATTTGTTTTCGAATGAGCAATTTGAATAAAAAGTGATGGGCCGGACAAGTACGTTTAAGACGTATTTGAACATAATTTGTACCGATCCAATCGAAGTTGAATGTTGTGAATAATACCAGGGGAATCAGGGGATCCTGAAAGTCGGAGGGGAATCGATTCTTTACAGTGTGTATCTTGTTGAAGTAACGAATGACTTTCATGTGAATTTTTAATGATTTTATTTCCATTAATTTTTTAGTAATTTTGATAAAACGTTGTGAGCCCGACAAGGATTCTCAACGCTCATTTGTCGCCGGAGATTATATTTCGAATAACTGATAAATACTTGACCTCGAATTGATATAATTCATTTTAGTACTGCACGTAACTTCCGTTATGACTTTTTTTTCATTAACTTTTTTCTTGAAAATAATTATCATGAATTTCAATTAAAGTTTGCGATTTGTTCGATAAATATTTCAAATTATCAATAAAAACTTGGCCTTCAATTGATATCATACATTTTTATACTGCATGTAACTTGGATAGTTTATTTTTCAATTTGTCCAATATTTATGAATTTTTTTGAAAATTTTTTATTTTTCTTTACAGAATTTTTTCGATTGTTTTTCCATTTTTGTTGAATTTTTTTGAAGTTTTCAATTTTTCGTTTATTATTTCTATAGAATTTTTTTCCTGGTTCTGAATCTTTTTTCTATGTCATCCAGAAACAAGAGACCATCAATGTACTTGTCCCAACATTTTTTTCCCTAGGGGAAGTTTATGGTATTATTTTTTACTTGGTATTTGATTCTTTTGACACTTTAAAAAATAGATGCAGATTAGTTTTTTTTTAACATAACGTTTTTTCAAGATTTGTAAAATTTTTTTCGAATTGTTCTGTATTTTTTTTTATGAAAGAATTTTTTTTTACAATTAAAAAAAAAATTTGTTTAAAGTTTTTTTTATGGGTGGAATTATCAGCAAACGAGGGTTATATATTAATTATAATAAAATATTTATTATAATAATATTTTATTATTAATTAATATTAATAAATAAAATATATATTATATAATTATATACATATTTTATGCGCAAACCAGGAGCTGGTATTGCCCCCGCTGTGCGCCCATTCTCTGTCTCTCTCGCTCGGCGACGCAGAAGGAGAGGGGGTAGCCGCGTTCAGCGTAGTGCGTGACGTAGAGTGTGACAAAAGTAAGAAATCGTGCAAAGGACGTAAGTCCAAATGTAAACAAGCGTAACTTACGCCCCTCTGTCTCTAAGAAAATGAAAATCCCGAAATGATGGATTTTAAATCACTAACGTTACATATCTCAGGATCTACTGGACGGATTTACTTGCAACAAAGACCAATGGAAAGAGAAAAATCGAAAAAAAATCGTCACAAATTTTCAAGTTCTTTTATGAAATGGTTTATTTGTGAGAACCATTTGAAAATTCTGTGACGTCATAAAACCGGCATATTCGCGTATATAAGAGTAGCGGCAGGGCTCGCGCTGGCTTTTCTTTTGCGCTGCAGTTTTTCCTTTTAATACTTGGCGTCGAGCCGCTACCGCGTCTCTTGATTTAGCGCTGGAACCTTCCACGCAGTAAAGGTGTTCTCTCTCTCTCTCTCCCTGCACGCGCCGAGGCTCTCGCCGGCCTGTTCGTTCGCGCCGTTGTTTTCGTTCCATCTCTCTTGCTCGCGTGGTCGCGCGTCGTTTATACGGCAGTACTTTCTATCTTTTGCGTTGAATATTTCTCGATTCTTTCTTTTGCCTGAGCCTTCACGCTACGATGTCTACTGCGTGTCGTATTTTGATCACTTTCCGATATATTTTTGCGAGCGGCGTTACGCCCTAAATTTCAATCCGTTTCATACCGTCCCAACGTTAATTTTTCTATTACTTTATTTTCTAACCCCTCTCGATCGACCGGGTGCCGCTACCTTTTGCCTTGCATTACCTGCGACACCGTTCGTTCTGACGTGGGTTATCTTTTGCCTATTACCTCCAGCCCCGCTTGTCGGGTTACTGGCTACCTGTTACCTGCCATGTCAGAGCATCGGTTGTCGTCTATCTACGGCACCTGTGAGATCGCGGGGCGAATCGCTAATCGTTCTTATCCGGCGGATTCGCGCCCGCCGTACGCGAATTTTCCTCATCGCGGCGCAAGACCTAACCGTTGTACGCTCGGACTCGTTAGCGACTTACTTCCCCCCCCCGGTTTTGTTTTATATCGCATCCACTCTATTTCTAATATATCTCTCGCTGTATTCTGATCTATTCCTCGAGCTTTCGAATAAATTGTGAAACCTTTTCTGAATTACTTGATTTGTGTCGGCTATATTTTTTTGTTGCGTTATGAATTGTCACTCTCTCCCAAGGATCCCCCCCTCTACCTTTTGTACCTCAGCTGAGCTGAGTAGCCGGACCGTCCTCGGTCACTTGTTTCCCTCGTGCTCTCTACATTCTAATTTTGCCTGACGTTACCATCGCGAGATCCGACGAAATTCAAGTCGATTCATTCGGCGGTACTTTGTACCTGGCGCCCAGTCCGTTCTCGCAGCCGGAGAGTAGCGCGAGGCGAGGTGAGTGAGCCGGAAAGGGACGAATCGTACCTCCCCGGGAAAAATTCGTTACAAATGGCGCCCAACGTGGGGCCCGAAAGTAACAATTTATTAGAGTTTCGTGAATTTTAATGTCGACTTTCGATTTCCGCTATAACCTTTTTCGTTGTGATTTATTTTTTTAACGGCTACGCCGAGGATTCGCGTCCATTCGCGTCGAGAGATTTCGATTGTCGTGTATTTGTAAGGTTTTGTTTTCGAGCGAACGAGAGACCTCGACGTGCTTGGAGAGATTGAGAGATTTATAGAGTATTTTTCTTTCTAGCTATTGTGAGTATTTCATAGATTATTGTGCTTAGCGGACACTCCCGAGAACAGAGGCATGGTTGGTAGAAGGTGCCCGAATAACTTTGTTTTTTCTTTTACCTCTCGTGTGACTACGAGAGATTTTGCTGTTGAAATATTCGTACACCCTGTGTCGGGCCATGATATATTGCCCGTAATAATAACTTCTCCGTTTGTTTACATTTTTTTTTTCTCTCTACTGCTTATCGCTTGTGCTTCCGACCACTCTGTCATGCCGCTTAGACTAAGCTATATTTGCTCCTCCTGTTCCCTAACTATAAGAAATTACTTTGAATTCTTGTGCCTGTTTCGATATCTTGTGTCTTTTCCCTAATCCTTTGTGTCATCGGCGGATAGTATCGCGTGGCCGAACGGCGCAAAGTCGTTGTGTCCCGTACGATTGCCTCGCGCAAGAGGGCATAAGACCAACGGGTCGAACTCAAACCACGTTGGCAATTAGCCCCAACATAAACAATTCTCGCGACCGAGGGCATAAGACCATCTCTCGAACTCGCCCCGCTGAAGCGTACGAGGTTGGCCGTGAGCCCCGAACATGTAAACAGAGTCTCTATTGTTCGTACAGAAGACTCGAAATCACTCACGCGTGAGCCATCAACGTTACCGGGAAGATTATTTCGACATTCGTTCGCCTTCCGCGAAGCGCTAATCCGTTGTTTACTTCGCCTCGAGCGGTTTCTCGAAAACCATTTTTTTTCGGGAGTCGAGCGTTCGGCAAGTCCCCTCCTCCTACCACCCCGGAAGGGGGAGAGCGGGCGCTCGCCAGTTGACTCGTCCGGCACAGCCATTCTTCGAGTATTCGCGTTAGCGAACGGTTCATCTTTCGACCGACCACCATCGTTAATTCGGCTACTCGCATCATCGTCAGTTTTTCGCATTATTAATTCCTATTTACGTTCGGTACCCAGTTCGCAATACCCTAGTACCAATTTCGCGGACGTGCTACGCCGCGAGGCAAACATCGTTCAGTCATTCCCTGGTACTAAAACTGCGTTGAGCTCGAGTACGCGTCGGCTAGTACGGCATTATTTTTTTTGGGGTACTTCTTCCATTTTTGACGAACCTGAACATTACGTGAAATTCTTTGACGTAATCAGGCGTCTTTATTTTTTTTTCTCTCCGACGAGTTCGATTCCTTACCTTTTACCTGGTGGAGTTGAATTCTTACCTATTACCTTTCGAATTTGGAGTCATTCAAATTTGAACTACCTTCGGATTCAAACTCTCGCTTACTCTCTTCGGAATCGAATTCTTTCCCAGTACCTATCTGACTAATTCGAATCATTACCTATTACCTTCGGACTCGAGTTCTTCCCTACCAAATCGGACTCGAGGCCGTGCTTACCGGGTTCGAATTTTTCAGTCCTATCTTGGCGTTTATTCTTTTCTTTCTTTCATTTACTCCCCGCTTCCTGATTACCTGGTGAATTTGAATTCGTACCTATTCTCTGGAATTCAAGTTCCCTCCCTCTCTGACGTTTACATTTTTTTTGTGGGTAATAATTTTGGGTCCCGTGCGCGGCGCTGCCCGAGCTCTCGCAGTCAACCATTCGGGGGTTTGTTTTGGGGAACGGCCCCGGAATAATTCGGCATTCGACTCATTCGCCGAAATTCGTCACTCGGACCGCGTGCACCCTATAACGTCTCGAACTTATACCCGGTTGGTTTCGTGCGTGCGTGGCCCCTATTTCCCGTGACTACACGCCCCGGCGGCCCCCGCGTACATTTTCTTCCGTGGCGCTACACGTCGCGGATCGCAATACCTTTTGCCTTAATTGCCGGGATGCCGCAAGAAAACCGTAACGGCTCCCAGAAATCCGGCGGAGGCCCACCGCGTACGTCCTCCCCTCCGCCTGCGGGCGCCGAGGGTGGAGAGAATTTGACGTTCGGCACCGACCCGCGGATATCTGATATTCAATCGGTCCCCGGCCTAGCCGAAATGGACTCCGGCATGGGTCGTACCCTGCCGCCAGAAGACGGATTGAGTGCATCGTACCAGTGGTCCGGCGACTCGACCAGAGTCACGGAAAGCCTTAAAGGCCCGATTACATCGGCGGCGAGAGTGAACGGCGGCCAGCCCGAACCTCAGTTGGGGCCGGAGCGATCCAGCCACCAAGAGATCTGGACTCGGTTGATCCACGCGGGAACCAACCTAGGCCCAGGCCCGCTAAATCACCAGCCGTGGATGGGACTCCCTGCGAGCACTCCTCCCACGCATACCGGCGCACGGCCACGTACCCAAACGTCGGTGGGTGCGAACCATCCGTCCGGGAGCCATCTTAGCGGCGATCCACGCTTTCGAACCGGCGAACACTCCCTCGGCGGACGAGCGCCTCCACATTATACCGCCCCCACCACCGGCGAACCAAGGTCAGTATACGAGCCACCTCCTCGGCATAATTCAGAGTACACCCATGCCCGCGCGCCCGTCTCCGCTGCTTCCGTATTGCACCTGATGAAGAAGTGGAACATTTCGTTCGCGGAACGGCGAGGCGAGGACGTGGACACGTTTCTAACCCGTATCTCGGAAGGCCGCGCGCTAGTACCTGTCGGCGACGCCGAACTAATTCGTTGTATTCCCTTTTTCCTAACCGGTGTCGCCCTACAGTGGTTTCGTAACGATAGCGACCGTTGGAGCACGTGGGCGGAATTTGCGTCCGCGTGCCGCGTACGTTTCGGCGACCCCGACTATCAATACGCCCTGCGGGAGGAGATTATGCGTCGAACGCAAGGTCTAGACGAGCCCGTTGCCGATTTTCTCACCTGTCTCCGGGGACTGTTTAATCGCCTCCAGCCTCCCTGGAGCGAATCGGAGCAAATCCAATACGCGCACCGAAATCTAATCCCCAGACTACACATCACTATCCACCGAGACGACGTCTTTGACTTTGATTCGTTCGAACACATCGCCGTGAGGATTGAGAAGAGCTTCGCTGTCTCTCGCACGTATCGCGCCCCACCCGCTCCAAACCAATCTCTTTGCCCAGAATTAGCCTACCGGGGAACGAAAAACCAGTCTAACGGCCCCTCGCGAAAGCTATTCGCCGCGGTAGAGACCTGGCCAGAGGTAGAGGACGAAGACGCCCCTTCCCTCGCGGGAGAATATCGGTCGGACGATCCCGACAACACCCCGACCTCGGAGAGGGTCAACGCCGTACAGAAGACCGCGAAGAAACCTCCACAACGACGCAGGGAACCTCCTAAAGCGACCGGGTCACCGTCGCCGAAACCGAGCGCGACCGCAGAGCCCCTCCACTCGCTAAACCCGTTCTTGGACCACCCTCCGTCCAACGAGGGAAACGCCGCGACTAACCCCCGACCGGCGAACTGTTGGAATTGCGGGAAACCAGGCCACCGCTTTAATTCGTGTGGAGAGCCCCGAGCCGTATTTTGCTATCGCTGCGGACGCCGGGGTCACAAATCGAACGAGTGTCCGTGTTCGGGAAACCGTTGAGGGCGGGTCCTCTGAAAGCGCGAAAGGTACCCGCCGTTACCGCTGAAATACCTTCTGCCTTACCGTCTTCAAACGACGAATTACCGCGCGAAATACCTTCTGCCTTACCGTCTTCGAGCGACGAATTACCGCGCGACATACCTTTTGCCTTACCGTCTTCGAACGACGAATTACCGCACGAAATACCTTCTGCCTTGTCGTCTTCGAACGAAGAATCACCGCGCGAATTACCTTCTGCCTCCCCGCGGTTGAATGACGAGCTACCCCGAACGCCCCTCAAACGAACGCCGCGTGACGGCGAAACCATCTGGTGCGGAACCGTCCAGACGGGGGAAAGTCCAACTGCCTTCTTTGTAACTTTCACCATCCAAGGGCATCCGATACGAGCATTATTCGATTCCGGCTCCAGCCGTACCTTTTTCGGCCCCCTCGCGATCCAGTGGGTCGACAACCTGGGAATCTCAAGAGAACGCTGCCGCCCGCGAGGCGTAGAAATGGCCGGCGGACAGAAAGCCATCGCGAGTGAAGTCGTGAGCCCCACTATTTACCTAAACGGCAGTCCCTTTCGGTTGACTGCGTACCTGTTACCTGTATTAGTATTACCTTGTATCTTGGGGTTGGACTTCATGCGCGCCACCCATTGGGTTGTTGATTTCGCAAGCGGGAAATGGTTTAGTTGGTTCGAACCGCGTCGCGTCCACTCGTTCGAGGTCCAAATGAGCCAGGCCGCGGTCAATTACCTTTGTTGTGGGCTAAGAGTCTTAACACCCGACCAGGACGCCACCTTGAAGGCGCTAGTTAATCGAGAAATACCGCGACCCCCCGAAAAACCCGGTTGCACCTCCCTGACGGAACACCACATCGACGTGGGCGGACACGCCGCAATCAAGCAACGTTATTACGCCGTCTCGCCGGCTATCGAGAAAGCCATTCACGACGCGGTCCGAGAAATGCTGGCCGACGAGATAATAGAACCATCTAGCAGCGATTGGTCCAGCCCGATCGTCATGGTCAAAAAGCCTAACGGTAAATTACGATTCTGTCTCGATTTCCGGAAAGTCAACGAGGTAACGAAGAGAGACGCGTATCCCATCCCCTTGATGAATAGTATTTTGGACCGATTACGTCAAGCGAATTATATCACCACCCTCGACCTCAGTCAGGCG
This sequence comes from Venturia canescens, assembly GCF_019457755.1. Taxonomy (NCBI): domain Eukaryota; kingdom Metazoa; phylum Arthropoda; class Insecta; order Hymenoptera; family Ichneumonidae; genus Venturia; species Venturia canescens. Next base: position 28,112,204 of record NC_057422.1, read on the forward strand.
TATTTCCAGATCCCATTAGCGGAGAAAAGTCGGGAGATCACCGCCTTTACGGTCCCCGGAATGGGCCTGTTCCAGTTCCGCCGTATGCCGTTCGGTCTGACCAACGCGCCCGCGACCTTTCAACGATTGCTCGATCGGCTTATCGGTCCCGAAATGCAACCCCACGTCTACGTCTACCTCGACGACATAATAATCGTAACCGCGACGTTCGAAGAACATCTGGAATGGTTACAGCGCGTGTTGGCGAAAATCCGTAATGCCGGGCTAACCATAAACGCAGACAAGAGCGAATTTTGCCGGTCGGAGGTGAGATATCTCGGGTTCCTAGTCAACCGCGACGGGCTACAGATCGACCCCGAGAAGGTCGCGCCGGTCGTGAATTATCCCGCGCCGCACAACATCAAACAACTCCGTCGTTTTCTCGGTATGGCGTCGTGGTACCGCCGTTTCATTCCCTCGTTCGCGACTTTAGCCAACCCGCTCACCTCCTTGTTGAAAAAGACGTCAGCTTGGTCCTGGGAAGCCCCTCAACGAGAAGCATTCAAAGAAATTCGCGCACGGTTGTCCACCTCTCCGACCCTGAGTTGCCCCGATTTCGAATTACCTTTTGTCTTACAAACCGACGCCAGTAGCGTGGGTTTAGGAGCCGTTTTAACTCAGACCGTGGACGACGTAGAACACGTGATCGCTTACGCGAGTCGCGCTCTCATAGCCGCCGAGAGGAATTACACAACCACCGAGCAGGAGTGCCTCGCCGTCATTTGGGCAGTGCGAAAATTCCGATGCTACCTGGAAGGTTACCACTTTACCGTGATAACCGACCACTCGAACTTACGGTGGCTGCATAATAAAAAAAACCCCTCCGGGCGTCTTGGACGCTGGGCTTTGGAACTCCAGGAATATAATTATCAAATCATTCATCGGAAGGGTGCTCTGCACCATGTGCCCGATGCCCTTTCGCGCATTCCGGAAGAGACCTGTGCCGCGCTTGGCCCTCCTCTCGAGAGTAAAGATCGGTGGTACAATCGAAAATTTCGTACCGTCCGCCGAGCGCCCGATCGCTATCCAGATTGGCGTTGTCAGGATGACCGCCTGTACCACCACCGCCCCCCTCGATTTCCAGCCCTCGAAGTTGGGGACCTAGAAGCCTGGAAACTCGTGCTACCGTTCGAACGCCGACAGCAGGCTCTAGTCAATTCTCACGATGTCCCGCAGGCCGGACACTTAGGCGTGGAAAAAACCTTCCACCGCCTTAGTATCCAATATTACTGGCCCAATATGTTTCGCGACGTGGCCAAGTACGTGCGGAGATGCGCGGTTTGCCAGCGGTGTAAAATTGAACAAGCCGCCCCGGTTGGTCTCATGGGCAAACGCAACCTCGACCGACCCTGGGACATAGTTGCCGGTGATGTGATGGGACCTTTACCTCCCAGTAAAAGTGGGTTTGCCTACGTGCTCGTCCTCCAGGACCTGTTCACTAAGTGGATCGAAATCGTCCCTCTCCGCAAAGCGACCGGAAAGAAAATCGCGGAAGCCTTCGAGAACGAAATCGCGTGCCGCTGGGGCCATCCTCGCGTCTTCCTCACGGATAATGGTACCGAATTTGTCAATCGCGATATCAGGGCGCCAACGGAGCGTTTGGGGGTAAAACACCAGACGATCGCCCCGTACCACCCGCAATCTAACCCCGTCGAACGTGTCAACCGCGTCATAAAAACCATGATCACGTCCTACCTCGGCCCGGACCATCGTGAATGGGACGAACACCTACCCGCGCTGCGTTTCGCGTATAATACCGCCCACCACACGTCGATTCAGGCGACTCCCGCGTATTTGAACTACGGGCGGGAGCCGCAACCTCCGCGCTACCTTTTGCCTCCGGACGGCCAAGGACGGGTGCCCCACACCCCACAGTCCTGGGCCGAACGTATGAAAAACGTGGAAGAGTTGCGGAGACTCGCGCGGATCGCGATCAACGAAGCCCAAGAGCGTCAGGCCCTATACTATAACCGGAAACACCGCGATCGCGATTATCGAGTCGAAGACCTGGTTCTTAAAAGACAGCACGTGCTATCCTCCGCGACGCAACACATAGCCGCAAAACTAGCGACTAAGTTCCATGGCCCCTTCATCATCCGGAGGAAAGTATCTCCGGTGGTCATGGAGCTCGCGAACCTGGAAGGAACGTGGAGCGGAAAAGTCCACGTACAGGACCTCAAGCCTTACGTGGACTGACCTCCCACCCCTGGACCCAACTCCCTATTCCCTGTTACCTTCCCCGTTGCTTGTGGGTTTGACACCTAATCGGTGGGTTTTGGTTTATTTTTTTTTGTATTTACAGCGATCCCTTGCTTTTGCCTGCCACTACCTTGCGCACTACCTTCTCACCTGAGCTGCCTATTACCTCTTCCCTTCATCGCGCCACCACCTACTACTGGGATCCCCGCCAACGAACCGGTCTGAGGACCTAGTGGAATCAGTTTCCCGGTCGGGACATGAGACGACGCCCTGCGTCCACCCACGAAGATCCAGCGGACCTCTCCCCGCCGTCCGAGGACGAATACGACAGAACCCGTAGCCCCGAGTCTTTTCCCCTCGTGGACCTGGGGAGTGCGTCCGAGGAGGAGCTCTTGCGGGAGTCCGATTAGGAGTCATCACCGCCCTCGACCCCGAGAGCTCGGCGAAACCGGTCGCGTAGGGCCCCAACCCCGAGGTCACCGCGGGACCGGTCACCCAGATCTCCGCGCCGAGGACAACCCGCCTCGCCTGAGTCACCCGCGGCCCACCCGGAACCGGCCCCGACGCAACATCCTCGCTCGCGACCCTCGGAGCAGCGTTACTCGGCCGCGATGGACCTGGTGGAGAAGCTCATAGCCGCTATGGAGGGCCAAACGTTCAGAGACATCGACGGTAACCCGGTATTCAACCCCATGCGTCCGTACGCCAACCTCCTCGAAGCGTGCGAGTATGTGAGGCCCGGATTCCTGGAGGCCCTGTCTACCTTGGTCCTGGCGCTTACGCATCGCTCCTCAGGGTTTTGCCCTATTTACGAGGGCCTGCGCCACCCACGTTCCATGGGCTCGTCGGCCACGATCCGGGAGTTCCCTACCACACGGGACGCCGACACTCAGACCGCCTCGCGCCCGACTCGTGACACCGGCTCCCAGACGGAACCGTAGACCTCCTTCGCGACGCCGTCGAGCATCTCATGGTCACATCGTTGCAACCAACCATCGAGCAGGCGCTGCGTGCCACGATAGTAGCCCACGGACCAGGACCCGCCACCCAACCGGACTTACAACGAACCCCGGGTCCATCGAACCCCGCCGGCTCTACGACACCGACAGTCTCGGCGGTACCAGGGCCAAGCAGCACGGCCGACACCCGTTTTGGCCGCTGTTACAACTGCGGAAGCACCTCCCACCGTCGCCAGTCTTGCGAGCGGCCACCACAGGTGTTCTGTTTCAAGTGCGGCAAACTAAACGTCACCGTCCGGACCTGCCCGGCCCACGGCGCATTATACGCCGAAGAAAATCGACGCCGCAAGGGACAACGATGAACCCCGGGCCTCCCGGCCGGAGAACATTTAGCGCCCGCCCACTTCCCACCTGTGCGCTCTAAAAGATTTTTTTTTTGTTGTTTTGTTTTCCTTTTTTGGTTTTGGGTGTGACCACTAAATCGCTTGCTTAACGTTTTCCCCTTTTTTTTTTCTTTTCTTTTTTTTTTGGCCAGCGGGAAACTACCCCGCCTCGTGGTTAAATCATCCCGTTAACCAGTGCGTTCGCATCTTTCGCTCCTTGTTTTTTTTCTTCTGCCTTTCCTTTTTTTGATTTGCCTTTTGCTTCGTCTTTGTGCCTTCTGCCTAAGTCTTCATAAATATTATGAACCGTTCGGAAAACCGAACTCCCATCATGGGTTTGTTTGCATATTAAACTTGACGTCGTTGTGAAGATCTAGTTTGTTGATTGTATGGAACCCGCACGCCCCCCTGTCCTCGTCCTCGGGAGCCGTCCGCTATCGTCCCGGGCGAAGCGAATTTCGAGTTCGCTAAGCCCGGACGTCAGTAACTCTCGCTTCCGTTTTCAGAGCTCAGCCTGTCGGCTATAGTCTCGTTGTCGTTTTGAGTTTTCTTTTATGTCGATTCTGGACCAAATTGTGATGGAGATGGAGCACGCCTACGGCGTGGTGGACTGGTAAAATCTGGGCTCCGAGAAGGGCGAGCCGAGGAACTAGCTCTGTTGCAGATTCATCACACCAGACCAATTCGGAAGCAGGAAGACACGTTCGTGCGAGTGGGCCACCAGACGAGTCACCCGAAGGAAGCACGACATCGCCAACCACCTTTTAGAGCATACAAATCATATTATTTATTCGAAAAACATCGTACATAGAGAATAGAGAGAAAGAGAATAGGTAAAACTAACGCGGCTATCGCTATTAAGAGAGGGAGAGAATGAGTATGAATTGTTTTAAGCAAGATGGCGGCGGCCACACAGGCCCGCGCTCGCACTGCGCGCTCTCGTTTAACGCCACGTGGACGCGATCTGCCTCGCACACAGCGACGCCCGAGACCCACCCGACGCGCCTCCCCTCGTTCTGGAGAAAAGGTCGATCGCCCGCCCACGACACACACGACTACCAAGAGTCTGTCCCGCCACCCGTATAACACCCGGTTCTACTTCGATTGCTTTTTCTACTCGTCCGCAACTCCACGACCGTCGTTAAACGCGCTCTCTTTTCAACTGCCACTTCTCGGCCGGATCTCTCACCCGCACGAGCCCGCAGCCAGAGGGCACTGGTGTCTCAACGGAAATAGCTAATCGCTCCGCGGTTCTCTTGAAAATCTTTAACACTCGCCCACGCTACCCCACGCTCGTCCTCGAGCGTGCCGTATGAAAAATTATTCTCCTCTCTCTTTTTTTTTATAGGAAACAACAAAAAAAAACATCACAGTAAGAAAGGCACAGCCCTCGAGTAGTATACATTTGATTCACGTCCTCGTTATCGCTACCACTCAACATAATCGCGCATTCGCTCGGGACGACGCTTCACTCGCGTAGACGCACGCACTCTGCTCTCAACTGCGTCGTTATTAGGGTTTTCACTTTCACTGACACTTGCCCTTCGATTCTCTGCTGTCACGCCGTCGCACACCTCCACAGGGTCCTTCGGGTCTCCCTCGCTGTCGCTGTCCTCCCCGGACGTCGAATCCGAAGCCTGTGCCTCCCAAATCTTCAGTTGCGATGCGTGAGCCGTGGAAGCATAGCGCCGACCTTGTCCATCTACATCCACGTCAGCCACGCGGTACGTGTCTCCCGGCAGTTGATCGACAATTACGAGCGGCCCGCGATATTTTGGAGCCAACTTGGTGGATTCTCCCGTGGATTGCGGGACTGTTCTCATAAAGACAATGCTCCCCACTCCAAAATTCGGATTTCGAGCCCGCCGCACGTCATGACGTTCCTTCATCCCTTGTTGAGCACAGACGATGTTCTGGCGCGCCGCCTCATGTCGTTCGTTCGGTGGTCGCACCTGCGAAGCGCCCTCATGACATAACTGGCGCAGTTCGCCCTCTCCCCGCTGCGGCACATACCCGAAGACCACTTCAAACGGGCTCATCCCCGTGCTAGCGTTTCTCATCTCGTTCAGATCCGATTGTATTTGACGAATGTGCTTGTCCCAAGTCCTCCCTTCGTCATCTTCCAAGTTCGCCCGTATCGCCGGAATGAGAGTGGCATTCAAGCGTTCCACTTGTCCGTTTGCTTGCGGGTGACGGGGTGAATTCATGGTATGTTTAATCCCCTCCTCACGACAGAACTCTTCGAAGGCCTTGGAAGTAAAACAGGTGCCTCGATCGGAGATGATCCGCTCCGGAGGTCCGAAGTCGCCGACGAACTCCCTGAGTATACGCAGTGCACTTGCCGTTTTGGTGTCCTTGAGAGGACGAATGATGGCAAATTTCGACAAATTGTCGACGATGGCGAATACGTATTTGTTCCCCTTCGAACTCGTAACGAAGGGTCCTAGATGATCGATATTCACCACGGCGAATGGTCGCCGACCCGGGGGTATTGGATGCAAGATACCAGCCTGACATCCTGGTTTCGTTTTTCCCAGGGCACACGTAAGACATGCCCGAATATGTCGCTTCACATAAGCGCGTACTCCCGGGAAATAATAAATCTCCAGAATCCGATTTGTCACCCGCTCGGTCCCTTGGTGGCTCTTCAAATCGTGAAATCGAATCACCAGCCCCTTTCGCATACTCGACGGTATCACGAACAACAGCTTCCCATTTTTCTCCTTGTATAAGATACCTCGATGCACCTCGTATCCCTGCACATGCCCGCGCTCTTCCTTCGTTCGTTCCTGCTGGGGTTTTGCCAAAATTTCCTTTTTCAATTTGATCCGCTCGTCCATCTCTTGATGCATCACTACCAGATCTTCCTCCGACAAGACCGTAAAAACTCCAATCGGGTCCATTTCTACCGAAAACTCGGTCGGCGCCCGACTCAGCGCGTCCACGTGCGCCATTTTCGGGCCAGGTCGATGGACAATCTTGAAGGTGTACTCGTTCAGCAGGTCGTTCCAACGAATGACCTGGGGGTTCAGGGACTTCTGTGTATCTAGATAACATAAGGCTTGACAATCCGTAACCACCGTGAAAGCAATATTTGCTAACATCGCCCGTAACCTCGTGACGGCCCACACAATCGCCAAGAGTTCCAATTTACTACTGTGGTACCTGCTCTCTGGCTCGGACGTCCGACGACTCACAGCGTACACTAACTTCATGTTACCTTTTGAATCTTGCTGTAACAGCATACCTGCCAGTCCGGCTGCGCTCGCATCTGTGTGCAGCTCCGTCAGAGCCCGCGGGTCAAACGTTTGGAGTACCGGATGCTCAGTCAGTCGCGCTTTCAGCAACTCAAACGCCGATTGCTGGTCTTCGTCCCATTGGAAGCTGGCACCCGTCTTAAGCAACCGCGACAGAGGTTGAGCGATGTGCGCAAAGCGAGGCACGAACTTGCGAAAATAGCTCGTCAGCCCTAGGAATCGCCGTATCTCGTGCACGTTTCCAGGTGGTGGAAAGTCGCGAATCGCTCCCACTTTTTCGGAACCCGGCTCGATCCCCTCGGCTGAGAGTTCGTGTCCCAGGTACGATACTTTCGGGAACAGGAACTTGCACTTCTCTAGCTTGATCGTGAAGCCTGCTTTCCGCAGAGCCTCCAGCACCGCTCGCAATTTCGGTTGCAGATCCAGCCAATTTCTTCCTGGAATGAGTATATCATCAAGATAAAACAGAGCGACACTGTCACGTAGAGGCCTTAGTGCCCGATGCATGGCCTTTGAAAAATAGGCGGGGCCATTCATCAACCCAAACACCATCCTTGTAAATTCGACCGTTTCCTCCGGCGTTATGATCGCCGTTTTGTCCCTCGCGTCCGCGGTCAATGAGATCTGTAGATATCCGTGCGCGAGGTCGAGAACAATAAACAGTGCGCTATCTCTAATTTGCGCCAGGTGGTCGTCAATGTTCGGGAGTGGAAAATGCGTCCGCTCTGTGATTGCATTCAATTTGCGGAAATCCACGCAAAGCCTCGAGTCTCCGTTTTTCTTTTTCACCAAAAGTACAGGGCTTGCATACGCAGACTCCGTGTCGGTGACAATTCCTGCCTCCCTCCACTCCCTAATAATTTCTCGAATTTTCTCACGCTCACCTATAGATGTCTTATACGGTTTACCGGAGACCGGCCTCGTCCCTTCCTTTATTACGATCGGCATCTCTACATCGACAGCACATCCTAAATCGTGTAGACCGGTGGATACGCAGTCGCGAAACTCCCGCAGTAACAAACACAGCTCCTTGCAAGTATCCGCCGTTTGCCCTGGGCCTACTTGTACGTCTTCTAACCTCACATCGTTCGGGTTGAGTTCACGTCGATTGATCACGCACACTTCGGACACTACCCCTCGTATCGCGAGCGTCCCTCGTTGCACAGTCGCACAAAGCTCCTTATCATTCGACATCGGTACCACATACCGCCTTGCTCCTTCCGCCACGCTGAGCAGGCACACCGAATGCGGTGGTATCTCGACGTCGTCGGTCACCCGTAGGGCACTCGCAGGTGCCTCGCACTCCCCCGTGTCCAAATTCGCGTAACAAAACATCAAAGAATTTCCCACTTTATGATAATCAACTGACTCGTGGTCCGTGAACGGCCGACCAACTAACAGATCCACCGATTGGTGGTCGTCCGGCACTATTTGGATCGCGATTCCAGTGACCACTACTCCGTCAACGTTTATGTCCGCTATCACTGTACCCAAACTCGGCACCGCCGCACCCGGAGGACCGAAAGGCTTTAATGACACAGTCGAAGGCGTCACCTCTAGTTTTTCCCTGGCTACAGTCGACTCGCGAATAATGCACTCCGCGCTCCCCGGATCTACGAACGCACCCATCACGCAGCCGTTCACGATCGCGTTCTTCAGATATTTGCGTACCGAAACGTCACTCACGCGATCGACCGTTTGCACCGACGTGCTCGCTGCGGCGTTCACCGTGCACTGATTACTCAAATGCCCAACCTGATTGCACTTAAAACACTTTTTAGGTCGAAACGGCTCAGGGCAATCGCGCGCCAGATGACCTATTTTCCTGCAATTGTAACACTTAGGACCGTGGGGCTTATTCTGTCGGCCGCCACTAGAACCCGCTTCTCTCGGTTTTTCACTTGATTGTCCGGCCGTCAACTGAGCACTGCTGCCGCGACGATTTTTCGCACCCGTAGATTCACTATTTCCCCGACTTCCTTGCGACCGAATGCACCTATCGTACACCACAATGCTGTGTAGCAGTTCGTCGAGATTTGCGTGTGTTGCTGGCAAGACTGTTTGAAACAGTTCACGGGAGAACAATCCTGCCAGGATCTCCTCCTTTTGTTCCTCGAACGTCAATCCCAGCGAGCTGCATAAACGGACCTTAGCGTGGAAATACGTCGACAGAGTTTCGTTCTTATCTTGCCGCCTAGCTTGCATTCGGGCCCACCGTGCTGATTTGTTCTCTCTAGTGATAAAGGTGTCCCGGAATGCTTCACAGAAATCGTCCCAGCTGCGTAACTCCGTCATTCGAGCTCGAGCCCAATCGCGCGCGCCACCGCTCAAGTTAGCGCGAGCAGCCGCGAGCAAATAATCATCGGACCAGTGGTGCAACTCTTTGGACACTTCCAAGCTCTCCAGCCATTCCCGAGCTCTCACTCCATCATCCTCACCCGTAAATTTGTCGATATCGCCCATTAAATTCGGCGCGATGTGATAAGTCGGCGTCGACGACACACTCGAATTCGCCGGTTGATGTTGGCCCGTCAACAGCGCCGCGAATAACTGCGCTACGGGTTCCATGTTACCACTCGCGACCAAGGCCTGAATCGCGTTTACCATCGGCGTCGACTGGGCTCCTTCGTTTACCGACGACTGACCTGCCGGTAATGTCGGGTCCGTTCGGAAATCGGACTGACCACTGGTATTGCCGGACGGCCCGGCCGGTACGTTAGCCGCCTCCGCGCGTAACGCCTGCATTTCTGGCCGCGGTTCCCCCGCTCCCTGCGATACTTCCGGGCGAGTTTCGTGCTCGGCCGTTTCGAGCCCCACCGTCTCGCTCTGCGGCGTTTCCCGCCCGCCAACTTGTATGCTGTTCGCGCCCGCGTCTTGGGCGCCATTTTGACCCGGCCTCACACCTGTCGCCACTTGATCTCGCGGAGTACCACGCCCAGGCGCGAAACGACTCGGAGTTCCTTGCGTGCGATTTAGACCCATTGCTTGCATTCGCGCCGCCGCGAACTTCTCGAAGTCAGTTTCACTTGCCATTCACCGGCCCAATAGCCTATATCTGCACCCTTATTATTTTTCTTTTCAGCACGCGCGCTTCGTATCCCACTTCTGAATTTTTAGAGCATACAAATCATATTATTTATTCGAAAAACATCGTACATAGAGAATAGAGAGAAAGAGAATAGGTAAAACTAATGCGGCTATCGCTATTAAGAGAGAGAGAGAATGAGTATGAATTGTTTTAAGCAAGATGGTGGCGGCCACACAGGCCCGCGCTCGCACTGCGCGCTCTCGTTTAACGCCACGTGGACGCGATCTGCCTCGCACACAGCGACGCCCGAGACCCACCCGACGCGCCTCCCCTCGTTCTGGAGAAAAGGTCGATCGCCCGCCCACGACACACACGACTACCAAGAGTCTGTCCCGCCACCCGTATAACACCCGGTTCTACTTCGATTGCTTTTTCTACTCGTCCGCAACTCCACGACCGTCGTTAAACGCGCTCTCTTTTCAACTGCCACTTCTCGGCCGGATCTCTCACCCGCACGAGCCCGCAGCCAGAGGGCACTGGTGCCTCAACGGAAATAGCTAATCGCTCCGCGGTTCTCTTGAAAATCTTTAACACACCCATCGCCGACATCGCCAACCACCCATCGCCGACATCGCCGAGCGTCGCCCAGCACCAAGCCAAACAAATTCTGGGGTGGGGGTTTGTGACGTGACATTTCTGCCCCGCCACTCGTACGGACGTTGTCGACCAGTGGACCGGGTTTACGGTCCTTTTGACGCCCCTCGACTCGTCGGGCGATGTTCGGAGTGAGACTCAGCACCACGTGGCTCTTAAGTTTAGCTTAGAATGCGCCTATATTACCGACCGAGCGTTAATTACCTTCTGTGACTACCTTTTACCTCTGAGTGCAGGGTGGAGAGAGAATTTTAGTTTGTCTGTTTTTGAGTAATAATGACGTTGCGTTTTGACAGTGGAGTTCGATATTGGAACGAGTTGGTGTTGTCGCTACCACAGGGGCCTAACAATTAAAACTTGTCGGCTGTCTCTCCGGCTGTTCGAGCCGATCTCGCTCGCAAGAACCCGTCCTCCCACACCGTCTACGAGCACCGAAAAACAATCTCGACCTGCGGGCGGTTGAAATAACACGCTGGCATTGGCCATTTCATGAACGCCGCCCGTGTATTTCCCGCCGTAGCAACCCCGAGTTGCACCGCCCGCACTACCGTAGATTCGGGTGTCAAAGTCCGCGTGAACCGGCGCCTCGTCAGGTGGGATCTGGGGGAGTTTTCCGGAGGTGAGGTGCTGTTTTGCCTGGTGGTTATTTTGTGGGCCCACCACGCATCCTAGACGTCAGGAGTCGTGAGGGAGGCCTCCCCTCAGCCTTTCGGAGCTGCCCGCCGGATCCCCAAGAGGAAGGACACCCGGATCACGGTCATCTTGTAGGGAGGAGTGTTTCGAGTGAGCGGGAAAGGTGAGAGCAGTGGAGGAGTCAGTATTCGATCCGATCGTGCAACAAACGTAACAGTAATTACGACTCTGACGCAATCCCCGTTTGAAAATCCCGCGCGGCAGCGCGAACCCCGAGTTCGCGCTCGGGTTCGCGCCTAACGCGTGAAGCGCTGCAGTACCTGGGCCTCGTGGTGGGGATAACGCCGAATCGCGAGGACCGCTCGCACGCACCAATTAGTCTTTCTTCGAGCATCGTTACGACGAGTCAACAGCCGAACCTTCCCGAAGTCGAGTTTTCTTGGTCCTGGTGCGGCGAGCGTGTTCCTCGGTAAGTCCACGTCTCTTTCTCCATCGAGTTCGTTAGTTAAGTCGAGTCCCTTTTGAGTTTCGGAATATAGTTCCGGTTTCTGTAGAGTTTTTCGTTTTGGCCGTTGTAGTCGGGCACGGGGCGAAGTATCGAGCGAGATTGTGGCCGATACTTCCCGTGCTCATTCTTTAGTACGGCAGTTTGGCGGGGCTCGACTTGAATATCGAACTCACAGTCCATTTGGTCTTCGCGTTAATTAATTAAAGCCTTTTCCGTTCAAATATTTCAAAGAGCTTGAGTTCTAATCTGTTGTAATGTGTTATTAAGCGCTGGAACCTTCCACGCAGTAAAGGTGTTCTCTCTCTCTCTCTCTCCCTGCACGCGCCGAGGCTCTCGCCGGCCTGTTCGTTCGCGCCGTTGTTTTCGTTCCATCTCTCTTGCTCGCGTGGTCGCGCGTCGTTTATACGGCAGTACCTGTTACCTTTTGCGTTGAATATTTCTCGATTCTTTCTTTTGCCTGAGCCTTCACGCTACGATGTCTACTGCGTGTCGTATTTTGATCACTTTCCGATATATTTTTGCGAGCGGCGTTACGTCCTAAATTTCAATCCGTTTCATACCGTCCCAACGTTAATTTTTCTATTACTTTATTTTCTAACCCCTCTCGATCGACCGGGTGCCGCTACCTTTTGCCTTGCATTACCTGCGACACCGTTCGTTCTGACGTGGGTTATCTTTTGCCTATTACCTCCAGCCCCGCTTGTCGGGTTACTGGCTACCTGTTACCTGCCATGTCAGAGCATCGGTTGTCGTCTATCTACGGCACCTGTGAGATCGCGGGGCGAATCGCTAATCGTTCTTATCCGGCGGATTCGCGCCCGCCGTACGCGAATTTTCCTCATCGCGGCGCAAGACCTAACCGTTGTACGCTCGGACTCGTTAGCGACTTACTTCCCCCCCCCCGGTTTTGTTTTATATCGCATCCACTCTATTTCTAATTGTATTTCGGATTGTTATGGTGATGGTGAGGACAATCGAGGCGACTTTTCGGCAACTTCTGCAACGATGGGCAGTCCAGAGTCTCCATATCGATAATTTCCGATGACAGATCCAAGAAATTCTTCAGCCACAAAGACTTTTCGCTCCCTTTCACGTATATAGCACGAGCTCGTTGTAAGATTGTTTGAATGATTATTTTCGCTGTTTTGTATGGTAGACCCTCATAGTCCCATGAAATCCCGTGAACATTTCGTTCCAACCATTTGTTTGTTATTTTATATCGACCGGGTAGCGCGTCCCAAGTACATGGTGATTTGAAGAACAGCGTTAGAGGTTTATAAATTTTGTCGTTGGCTCGAATAATTGATATTTCTTTCGGGATAAATTCATTGCGTGAGCCCTTAAAACCCTGGAGATCAACGATAAAGTCCATCTCGACTGACGATTAGTAAAATCATCACCATGACTTTATACCAATTTTTTCACCCCACCACTCACAGGATTGTATTCAACGATGCGATCGTGTAGAATGAGACAGTATGCGCATGTTTGAGCAGGAATATTTGTGCTTGTTTCAAATTCAAGGCGTACATCAATAGGCCCAGACTTGAGAGAATCGTTCTGCTTCGAGCAGTCAACCACAATGAGAGGAGCATATTTGAGAAAATCCGTTTTTGTAAGCCACGGTTCGGCCTCCTTATTGTAGTACATCGGTTGAAAGTTTGTATACATATCGTATAGTACTGCATACTGATTTTGCGGTATATTCAAATTCATGTTACCATAGGGATAACATTGTGAATTTAAGTATAATTTTACATCGGTAACATTGGAATGATCAAAATTGCTCGCATTTTGCCTTTTAACGCTCTTTCGTCCTGTTTGGAACGCCAGGATCACATATCGAGGTTTTTCCAGCTGTGTGGATGTCTTGACAGACCACACGTGTTTCGATGTCGCTGGTAACATTGAATATTCATACAATTCCCACGTACGAAAACTCATTGGAATTGGAGTATCTTTGGCGATGAATTTCAACAGTTGAATTTTCCGTTTATCTGCCACGGTGACGTATGGAACGAGCCATTCAATTTTTCGTAGTGTAATTTTATAATCTTCAGCGGCTGCTTGAACTATTGCATTATCATCGGAACGTGATCTAGTCAAGATCAATTCGTGTTTTGGATTCACCACCACTTTTCGATAATCTTCAGCAAATCCCAGCAGCATGCTCAGTGGTATGTATACGTCAAAGTTGCCTGCTACGTCTACAATTTGTTGAGTCTCCTCAACATCGAGCCAACCGGTGTTCTCAAGCATTGCACTTCTCGCCGACGAATGAGATGTATATCCTTTGATGAGAGATGTGATTCCCACATTTTTATTACGATCGATTTCAACTGCGTTAAGTTCATAACGCACCTCCTCGAATAAATGACAAATGGCATTGTTGACGAGGCTCGTTGCAGCTAACGCTGTACCATCCGCCTTTGTCAGTTCACCGCAAATGTAAATTGAACTTTTGCTCGGTAAAATTGATAAATCTTGATGTTGGATTGAAATACGTATTTCATCACTATTGTTGTATGTTGACGATGCGTATGGTTGATGAGCATGAACCTCATAATGTATGATGGATTCGTCAAACATGACGGGTGTTTGGATGTTTATGATTTCTTCCTCCATCGCAAGCAGCAAATGCACAACATATAATTTCTCACACGGCAACTCCACGAATTTTGAGACCCAAACTCTTTAATAGTAGAAGGTTTTGAGGTGTTAACGCTTTCAGCGTCGTTCGACGACTGGTGGTTTCGTAATCCCATGTTGGCTTATTAATATTGCCAATACGGTGATTGTAAATTATCCCCATCGAGATTTTATATGAAGTCGTATGGTAATTACTTCGCCGCGAAAATTTATTAAATCTCCGTCCTGATCAACAATACGAAGTTGTATATTGTCAATTCGCCGATTTGTGATTGGTAGATAAATGACACTCGATGGTACTTCGATGATTTTATAGCCAGCCGGTACAGATATAAAAAATTCATGAATTGTGTGAACTTTTCGTCCGTTGATGTATGCACCAGTTGTTATGTTACACTCGACTCGGATGGCGTTCACTTTGATAATGGATACCGGCAAATCAGACACGTGTCTTTTATTGGGTTCCAATCGACGCGATGTAAAACCCAAAAGAGGTCCAATAGAATTGTTCGATGTAAAATCAATCGATTGATTACACTCAATTTCACTACGTAGCGTATAATTATTCGGCTTAAGCTGAATTTGTATGTTTGTCAACTGAGCTTTCAAATATTTTTCCATATCTTCAATTTCATAGCTGCCCGTTGGAATGGTCAACACTTGCGTTCCAACATGAAATTCATTGCAACCAATGTCAATATTTGGAATTGAATTGAACGTGAGCAGCTCGACGAGTCCAAGAGTATAATTTTTGTCGGGCGATAGTTCGATGGGTGGAAAAAATTGTGCTTCGAGTATGGAGGATGTGCCAGTGATGGTAATGATTAAACTATCATCCATGATGCTCGCAACTTTAGAACTAAACACATAGCTCCATAATCTTTATTTATATAGTTTATAATTGTCTCGCCGATTCAGTTGATTACACAAAAATTTAAAACATAAATGTCCACATATTATTGTGTCATATTCTTGATATTTTTTATAATTATATTTCACGCTACCAACATTAAAGTATTTCATGAGTTCGGGTGGAGGTGGAAGATTGCCAAAGCTGTCAAAGTATGTGATTCCTCGGCCAGATTTTTTATAAGCAACCCAGTGTGTACCAGGTCCCACATTATCATCCAAATTAACGATTGCTGATTCTTGCTCAAGTGGTCCGTCCTCAGGTAAAGTGTCACGCATGAAAACACCGCGAAAGTTACGAATTTTCATGGCTCCCGCATATTTTAGCAGATCGATGTCGGTGAGTGGTTGATGTGGTAGCGTGATTATACGTTTTTTGACCCGAGGTAAAGACCCAAACCCTGTTTGTATGGTTTCAAGTGTAAACCTTTACCCAAAGCGATGGCCTCGAGTGTTCGATTATGACGCTTACGTTCGTCCAATTCCTTTTTAGCCGCTTGAGCAGCATTTACAGCTTTGACTATTGCAGCACTGCCACCCGACAATGCTCCAACAGCGCTAAGACCGGCAAAGATGGGTACGAGGAAGGGTAATAAACCGCCGGTTTTTTGAGGAACAGGTAGAATCCTAGGCGTGCGTACTTTAACGCCCTTTACACCAGCTCGCGCACCTTTCAGTGCAGACATTACGACTTTACGAGAATCATCACTACGTATCATTGCTTTCTTCGCAGCACCGATAATCTTTTTCAGGCAAACACTTTTCGGGCGTTTCATACCCAATCCAAATTTCCTCTTAGTCTTCATAATGTTCGTCACAGCCCAAGCACTTGCTCTTTCACCGAGACTCGCGTCTTTCGAGGTTACACGCTTCCAAGCTTGTTCAGCCAAAACTTTATCCGCCAAATGTCTTGCTTCCAAGTTGTCGCGATTTTTCGAATATGCGATATCGTGCTGTTTGCAAGCTGCGTCCAGCGGATTTATACCTGGATCACCACGAGCAAGACGTTTGGCCAATTTTGTGCCAGGTCCACAATATTGATAGCCTGGTAGATGCAATTCCACCGGGAGATTGTTAATTAGACTGTTGACAAGACCTTTGCCATGCACAATCATTACCACGCGGTGGTCGCAACACGACTGAACAGTATTATATTATAGAGTCGCATTTATATGATTTTTTCAATCAGTAGCATGCGCGATGAAGATGAAGAAACAAGGTGGTCAACTTCCCGTAATAAATTTCGATGAACTCGTAGGTGATGCAAAGAAAGTGAAGCGTCATGGGAACATACTACCTAGTAGCATTCGTGCCGTGTTTTGTGGACCATCGAATTGTGGAAAAACGAATGCTCTACTTACGCTCCTGATACATCCAAACGGTTTGAGATTCGAGAACATTTATCTCTACTCGAAATCGTTGAAACAGCCGAAATATCGACTTCTCGAGCAAATGCTCAAACCCGTGAAAGGAGTGGAATTCTTCCCATTTAACGAGCATGAACAAGTTGTGGCCCCCAGTGAAGCTCGACCAAACTCAATATTTATCTTTGATGATATAGCATGCGAAAAGCAGGATAATGTGAGAGCATTTTTTTCCATGGGGAGACATGAGATTGTGGACAGTTTTTATCTATGTCAAACGTATACCCGTATCCCGAAACATCTTGTGAGAGATAATGCAAATTTTGTTGTACTATTCAAGCAAGACGATATGAATCTAAAACATGTGTATAATGACCATGTGAATACTGATATGACTTATGCGTGCTTCAAAAACATGTGTATAAAGTGTTGGAAGTCGGACAAGTATGGATTCATCACGATTGACAAGGAGAGTGAATTGAATGCTGGAAGATATAGAAGAGGATTTGATTCCTTCCTCACCGTCGATGATAAATGATTGTTCTTTCAGTTTTAAAGACAGTCTAGAGTCTGACTTGCATACGTCAACATGAAGAGCAAAGAACTTTTAAGAGAGAAGGCTGTATTGAATGAACTTGCCAAGGCAAGTGATGCAATCAGACGGAAACATCGAATGTTGAAAAGTGGACGTGATAGTGCTCAGCAGAGAATGCAAGATGTGTTTAAACCGATTGTCGAACCATTAGAGGAGCTAGTTTCGTATACGAAAAAACCGAAAATTAAGAGTGAACGTATGAATGTTAAGAAGGAGGAGGAGGAGGAGAAGGAGGAGTCTCCAAATTTCGGAGAAAATAGCATGCAGCAAGATATTTCTTTCAAAGACGATATTTGGCATGATGCAATTACTGATGAGAATGTCGATGTACCCGTAACTAAAAATAATGATAATCATGATGATGATGACGATAATTTGGAATCATCTGAAGATGTTGATAATTTGATACGTGAATATTTGGGTCTACTGCGTAGTAATAACAAAACAAGATAAGATGGCTTGTATGGAGTACGAAATCTCGCTCAAAACAGATTAATGATTGGTGATTCACCAATTCATTTCGAACTCGATCATATAGTGGTTGGAGATGAAAAGTATCCCAAAAGGCTTGGTGGAACTGTTGTTTAAAAAAGAGCCCGAACTCAAATATATAACTCCAAATGACTTGGAGAAATATCAGAAAATTGTCATTACAACGAATGCTCATAAAAAATTTTATAAACGCACGGGTGCAGTACGTCAGGAAAAAATAGTAAATTAAAAAATTATATATCCCACATGCTGCATAGCAACGATAAGAAGGGTGGTGCTCTGCCCCAGTACAAGGTAGCACAAAAGCATACTTCTATCGACTATGTTTATTGGGATGATCCGAATGAACTAGTGGATCGTCTTCGTTTATTGCTTGCATCGCAAGCTGCTAGAAACTCATCACATTCGAATGAAATCATATCGATTATCGAGGAATTGCATGAAGCTGAAATCATTTATTAACATGTGAGGGCTTGCTTTCATCCACATTCCCAACATGAGCGTCGATGTGTTTGGATGAAAGTTGAGTAGACGTGGTACAGGTCCTCCGGGTAAACCAGGTGCTGGATTCAAAATTACATCAGACGGTCGTTACGATTTGGAACGAAAACGATTGGAAAACGTTGGCGACCCAATAAATGCCAGAGATGTTGTAACACTCGGTGCATTAAGTAAACACATTCATTCTATAACTCATAGTGTGACTCATATAACGAATCAAAGGTGCGAATCGAATGTGGCTGCTCTAGAGAAGCGTGTAAAAGATGATCTCGCCACTCTACGCAAGGAGATGAAAAATTTGGAAAGTACAATCGCGGAGAAAATAAAAGATGATCTTACCATCCTGTTGAAGGAGATGAAAGATTTGGAAAATGCAATCGCGGAGCTTAAGAAGTGAAAAGTTGCGAGAGAATGAGCGTGCCGCGGTGGTAGAGGAGCTACACAAGCAAGCTCGACGAAATTACCCACGTCGACGAGTGGATATACGCGGTCTGGATGAGACTTGGCAAGCTGATCTTGTCGATATGTCTGCATATGCACAACACAACTCCAAGTATAAATTTCTCCTCACCGTCATCGATATATTCTCCAAATTCGCCTGGGCCGCACCATTGAAGAGTAAGAGTGGAAAAGATGTCACCGCTGCAATGGAATCAATTCTCAGCAAAGGACGCATACCCAAAAATCTTCACGTCGATCGAGGAAAAGAATTTTACAATACGGACTTTAAGGCCCTGATGAAAAAGTATAATATACATTTGTATTCAACATTTAGCAACTTGAAAGCATCAATTTGTGAGCGCTTCAATCGTACACTCAAGAATAAAATGTGGATTCAATTTAGTTTTCGCGGAAGCTGGAAATGGATTGAAACCTTAATTGAGAAATATAATGCTACACAGCATCATACGATAAAGATGAAACCGAAAGATGTGAACGCTGCGAATGAGGCGCAACTATTGCATAACGTATATAATAGAACTGTGGATGGGGAGAAACCAGCAAAATTCAAAATTGGCGATAAAGTACGCATAAGTAAATTTAAGAATGTATTTGAGAAAGGTTATACGCCAAATTGGACAACGGAAATTTTTACAATATATCGAGTGAGAAAAACTAATCCAGTTACTTATAATATAAAAGATTATCAAGAGGAGCCCATCGCAGGTGGTTTCTACGAGCATGAGCTGCTTCGAACAAAAAATCCCGACACGTATCTAATTGAAAAAGTGTTGAAGAAGCGTGGCAGTCAGTTGTTTGTGAAATGGCTAGGTTTCGACAATACACACAATAGTTGGATAAGTAAGGATGATTTGTGAACAATAAAGATGAAAAATTCAAAGTCTGGTTTATTTTAACGACCTTTCCCCCACGAACAGCAGATTCGAAGGAAAAAGAATGACAGAGATTCACAAAAAATTTTATTTTACATCAATTACAAATGTACAAGTTTTTGAGGAAAATTCCTCTCTTACAGAATTTTCTTATTTCGTATAAATGTCCTCACTCTCACAATTTTTTGTTTTTCGCCTTCAATATACTCTAAATCTCCAACACTCGTAAGCACACATTCACAATGCCTCCATAGCTTCTGAAAATTCGGGAATACTGTAATGACCCCTTGGCAACGTGTCTACCGTTTCAGGTATAATGTATCGCTTGTCATCGTGTGGACTTAGAGCGATTTTCGTCTCCGTGATCTTATAGACATTATGTAATGTTGAGCGAATTGAAGATTGACAACGCTTCATTTCAATCTGCTCACCGAGGCATTTCACATAATCGTCAAATGTTATGGTTCTCGCAACAACATTACTCTTGACTCCTTTAGCTTTTTTAACATCGTTCTTGCCCTCAACTCGCGTCGCATACATTTTCGATCTCAATCCAACGAATTCAGTCATTATGGCCCCATTGTTCTCATCCTTCATGAGACCCGGGACCTTTTTGTTCACAAGCGGTATGCCATAGACGTTGTCTGGGGGATAGTCACTGGTATCATATTTGTCGAGATTACATTTCATGTCCTCATATGCATCTTCACACTCAATATGGTAAATTAAACTATCAGTATCAAGAGACGCGGTAGCGGCTCGACGCCAAGTATTAAAAGGAAAAACTGCAGCGCAAAAGAAAAGCCAGCGCGAGCCCTGCCGCTACTCTTATATACGCGAATATGCCGGTTTTATGACGTCACAGAATTTTCAAATGGCTCTCACAAATAAAGCATTTCATAAAAGAACTTGAAAATTTGTGACGATTTTTTGTCGATTTTTCTCTTTCCATTGGTCTTTGTTGCAAGTAAATCCGTCCAGTAGATCCTGAGATATGTAACGTTAGTGATTTAAAATCCATCTTTTCGGGATTTTCATTTTCTTAGAGAAAGAGGGGCGTAAGTTACGCTTGTTTACATTTGGACTTACGTCCTTTGCACGATTTCTTACTTTTGTCACACTCTACGTCACGCACTACGCTGAACGCGGCTACCCCCTCTCCTTCTGCGTCGTCGAGCGAGAGAGACAGAGAATGGGCGCACAGCGGGGGCAATACCAGCTCCTGGTTTGCGCATAAAATATGTATATAATTATATAATATATATTTTATTTATTAATATTAATTAATAATAAAATATTATTATAATAAATATTTTATTATAATTAATATATAATATAATATATATATTATATTATACAATATATAATATAAAATGATAATAATATAATAAAATAAAAAAATTGAATAATACGAATAACATTAAATAATAAATAATAAAAATAAAAAAAATATAAAATTCTGGTCGACGCCGCTGGATTATTCGAGGATGTCTAGGGCGATAGCTCATGGGTTTTGGAGGACTAGGTTTAAGTACATTCTATCGCGATTTTCGATTTCTAGGTGGACGACCCCATAGTTTTTTATGTCCAGATATATTCCTCCATGGCTTTCGTCGTCTAGGTATGTTTTTTCATGGTTTTCGAGGTTTGGGTCGACGGCTCCTTAGTTTTCGATGTCCAGGTATGTTTCTCCATGGTTTTCATGGTTTCGGATAATTTCTCCATGGATTTCGATGTCTAGGTATATTCTTCCATGGTTTCTGATGTGCGAGTGTATTTCTCCATAGTATTTCTCTATAGTTCTTGATGTCTAGGTATATTCCTCCATGGTTTTCGCGATCGAGGTTGACGGCTCCACAGGTTTCAATGTCCAGGTATGTTTCTCCATGGTTTTCGTGGTCTCGAATAATTCCTCTATGGGTTTCGATGTCTAGGTATATTCCTCTATGGTTTCTGATGTGCAGGTGTATTTCTCCATAGTTTTTAATGTCCAGGTGTATTTCTCCATAGTTCTTGATGTCTAAGGTATATTTCTCCATGGTTTTCGTGGTCTAAGTATGTCTCTTCATGGTTTTCGCGGTCGAGGTCGACGGTTCCACAGTTTTCGATGTCTAGGTATGTTTCTCCACGATTTTCGTGGTCTAGGATAATTTCTCCATGGGTTTTGATGTCTAGGTGTATTCCTTCATGGTTTTCAATGTCTAGACGTGTTCCTTCATGGTTTTCGTGGTCCAGATATATTCCTCCATGGTTTTCGATGTATGGATATGTTTCTCCATGGTTTTCGTGGTCTAGGTACATTCCTCCATAGTTTTCATGGTCTAGGTATATTCCTCCATGTTTTTCATCGTCCAGGTATATTCCTCCATGGTTTTCAATGTCTAGGCATGTTTCATCATGGTTTTCGTGGTTCAGGTATATTCCTCCATGGTTTTCGATGGCTGGATATGTTTCTCCATGGTTTTCGTGGTCTGGGTATGTTTCTTCATGGTTTTCGCAGTCGAGGTCGACGGCTCCACAGTTTTCGATTTCCAGGTATGTTTCTCTCGGGTTTTCGTGGTCGAGGGTAATTCCTCCATGGGTTTCGATGTCTAGGTATATTCCTCCATAGTTTTCAATGTCTAGGCATGTTTTTTCATGGTTTTCGCGGTCGAGGTCGACGGCTCCACAGTTTTCGATGTCCAAGTATGCTTCTCCATGGTTTTCGTGGTTTAGGATAATTCCTCCATGGGTTTTGATGTCTAGGTATATTCTTTCATGGTTTTGAATGTCTGGACATGTTCCTTCATGGTTTTCGTGATCCAGGTATATTCCTCCATGGTTTTCGATGTATGGATATGTTTTTCCATGGTTTTCGTGGTCTAGGTAGATTCCTCCATGGTTTTCGTGGTTCAGGTATATTCCTCCAAAGTTTTCGATGTCTGGATATGTTTCTCCATGGTTTTCGTGGACTAGGTAGATTACTCCATGGTTTTCATGGTCAAGGTAGATTCCTCCATGGTTTTCGTGGTCTAGGTATGTTTCTTCATGGCTTTCGCAGTCGAGGTCGACGGCTCCACAGTTTTCGATGTCCAGGTATGTTTCTCTCGGGTTTTCGTGGTCTAGGATAATTCCTCCTTGGTTTTCAATGTCTAGGCATGTTTCTTCATGGTTTTCGTGGTCTAGGATAATTCCTCCATGGGATTTGATGTCTAGGTATATTCCTTCATAGTTTTCGATGTCTGGATATGTTCCTACATGGTTTTCGTGGTCCAGGTATATTCCTCCATGGTTTTCGATGTATAGATATGTTTCTCTATGGTTTTCGTGGTCTACGTAGATTCTTCCATGGTTTTCGTGGTCTAGGTATGTTTTTTCATGGTTTTCGCAGTCGAGGTCGACGGCTCCACAGTTTTCAATGACGAAGTATGAAGGACCACGAAAACCATGCTCCTTCATGGTTTTCGTGGTCCAGGTATATTCCTCCATGTTTTTCGTCGTCCAGGTATATTCCTCCATGGTTTTCAATGTCTAGGCATGTTTCATCATGGTTTTCGTGGTTCAGGTATATTCCTCCATGGTTTTCGATGTCTGGGTATGTTTCTCCATGGTTTTCGTGGTCTAAATTGATGGTTCCACAGTTTTCGATTGCTAGGTCTGAGTTTCCATAGTTTTTGTTCTCTAGGTATATTTCTTCATCATTTCCGTGATCTAGGTCGATGACTCCATACTTTTCGATGTCTAGGTATGTGTCTACATATTTTTCAATGTCTAGGTATATTCCTCCATGGTTTTGGATGTCCAGGTATATTTCTTCATAGTTTTAAATGTCTACGTATGTTCCTTCATGGTTTTCGTGGTCCAGGTATATTCCGTCATGGCTTTTGATGCTAGGTCAACAATTCCATAGTTTTCGATGTTTGGTTATGGTTCTCCATTTTTTTCGATGTCTACGTCGACAGCTCCATGGTTTTCGATGGCTAGGTATATTTCTCCATGGCTTTCGTCGTCCTGGTATGTTTTTTCATGCTTTTCGAGGTCTAGATCAACGGCTCCGTAGTTTTTAATGTCCAGGTATGTTTTCCCATGGTTTTCGTGGACTAGGTTGACGACTTCATAGTTTTCACTATCCCGGTCGATAGCTCCATAGTTTCCGACATTAAGGTGAATTTGTCTATGGTTCCCGATATGAAAGTCAACGGCTCCATAGTTTCCGATAGTGTGGTGAGTTTTTCTAAGGTTTTCGATATCTAGGTCGTTGGCTCTATAGTTTTCGATGTCTAGTTTGGCGACTATAGGGTTTTCGATGTCTAGGTGGATGCCTTCGTATTGTTCAATATATATTCGACAATTTTATATTTCCCGATATTTAGGTAAACGGTGCAATGGTTTACGATATATTTCGTCATAGTTATCGATAACTAGATCTGCGATTTAATAGTTTACATTGACGAGGCAGGTTCAGACGTTACAGAAGACCATGAAAAAATGTCACTGGACACCAATAACCATAAAGCTGTGGTCTTAGACATTGAATACCATGGAAACATCTCCTTGGACATTGCAAACCATTGACAGTATCCATGTCAACATGGAATCCATGAATGAGAAGAAGATAGTTTCAAAAATCATTTTTCCAAGTAAACAAGTGGAGGTTTCAAAATAAGGAATAGAAAATGAAAATATCATCCCATTGCATAGGTATTTCCCAATCTTTCATTGGAAAATTCGAGTTGCTGAATGGATAATCAAAATCGTCACCATTATTGCTTGTAAAAGGTTTCAACTCACATGAACATAACCGCACAGTTTTCGTCCGTCTACATAGAAAAATTGGCTGTGTCGATTGCTTTTGGCACATAGAGAAAAGCACTCAACTTGAAACAAATCGTTTTGAAAATTTTCGTCCAAGACGAGGAATGTATTTTTTTTCTTAAGTAAATATTGTCACGCCTCTAAAAAATAAGCTAAATCAGAAAAAAAAATAATTGACAAAGTAAGAAAAGAACGCCAATTATTAAAAGGTCGCGACCGTAGTTTCCAATAATTTACTATATTTGCATTTTCAATAAAAAACTTCAAAATATAAAAAAAAAAATGAGATCGTTTTCTGAAGTTGACAAATATATTGAATGAAATACGATTCCTATATAGTTGTCACGTCTCGCAAAAAGAAGTGAAATCAGTAAATATTAAAACTTCAAAAAGTAAAAAAGGCACGCCAAGTATTAAAAGGTCGTGACCGTCGTTTTAAATGATTTTCTATATTCGCATTGTCAATAAATAAATTTAAAAAAATGTTTAACTGTGAAAAAATATGAGATCTATTGTAACATATACAGTGAATGAATTACGTTTCCTGTAGGAATTCTGAATTTTGGAAATAAAAAAAAATGAGATCATTTTCCAACGTAGCCAAGTACAGTGAATGAATTAAGGTTCTTGTGGAATTCATTCGTGTACACTTTTAGCCCTAATCCCTCACTTATTCAGAAAAATTTTCCAGCAAACGTCACAGAGCAACAAAGGTTTCTCGAATAATTCTGCAATTATTAAGAGATTATCATCTGTTTTTATGCTAGCTCGGGTTATAAACTTAAAACAGTTTACGCGTACAAGTGCATGCATTGTATCTATACGATAAACTGCACAAATTCATTTTCAACATTACACACAAGCTTGGCGTGCATGGTTTTCAATCGGAAGCTCGGCGAAGGAATGCCTCATCCGTCCATATATTTGAAGAAAACTTGATGATCCTCTCATGTAATTGTTTTTTAATTTGCCATCCCTTTTCCATCCAACTATTTTATTGAGTAGTTCGACGTGAGATCCCGCGCTGTGTACACAAAGAAAAATATCTATTCTTGACTAGTTTGACTGATAAATTCATTACTTCAAAAGTTTCGTATTCAACGCGTTTTCTTTTCTCAAATCAATGTTTACACAGCTTACTTCTTTGTTCATCCATTTCAATACTTGTGTAATTCATCCAATCATCTGCCCATTTGGTAAAAAAAAGAGTGTACGGACAAACGAGTGAAAGTGACGCGTCGATAAATTAAAATGCGTATGGGCATGAAAGAATGGCCGTATCTATCCGTACAAGATAAAGGCATATAAAGGGATTGATTGATTTCATTTCTTTATCCGTTCGTTTAATTGTTCAATTTTATCCACAAATTTCACCCATCTGTATTGTTTACCAAATCATTATATAACAGGGCCCCTCTTATTTTATTGGGGGATCGTTTTTTTTCACACTCGTTCATACAATTCTAATTAATTATTGTTTTTATAGTAAATTTGAACAATTGTCTCTTCCTGAGCTTCCGATTGAAAACCATGCACGCCAAGCTTGTGTGTAATGTTGAAAATGAATTTGTGCAGTTCATCGTATAGATACAATGCATGCACTTGTACGCGTAAACTGTTTTAAGTTTATAACCCGAGCTAGCATAAAAACAGATGATAATCTCTTAATAATTGCAGAATTATTCGAGAAACCTTTGTTGCTCTGTGACGTTTGCTGGAAAATTTTTCTGAATAAGTGAGGGATTAGGGCTAAAAGTGTACACGAATGAATTCCACAAGAACCTTAATTCATTCACTGTACTTGGCTACGTTGGAAAATGATCTCATTTTTTTTTATTTCCAAAATTCAGAATTCCTACAGGAAACGTAATTCATTCACTGTATATGTTACAATAGTCTGTATACATGACTTTACATTTATTCTGATACGTCGGCATCATGAACTCGTGATGGAATTCATATAAACAAGTTTTTGAAATATCTAAAATGGATATGCCAACATATATCGGTTTGTTAAACATGACTTGGAGATTTCGCAACTCTACAGCGATTAAATTTTCCGCAAAAATACTTCGACTGTGAAAGTTAGGTTTAGCAATCATAGCTTCTGCTCCGTATCGACCTGCCCATTTCGTTAAAAGTTTAACTTGAACGTGACTACGAACATCCTCCATGGTTTTTCCAAACACAGCATTATTCATTAATTTGAACAGATTTTTTTCAAAATCATTTTTCGCACGTGTACGAAACTGTGTATTCAAATCAATGTATGTTTTGAGCCAGGAAGATTGCTTAAACTTCAAGACTCTGTGTATTTTTGTGATTTTCAAACCATGTTTCAAACACTGCTGCAATGCACGATAGTGTATGACATATCGTTTTTTCGCATTCACCGTTGCAAGAAGCTTCTCTTGCTTCGTGCCCGGAGGTTTATCATGCGTTGGACAAAATGGCAAATCACTATGTGCATCGTGCAAGTGTTTTGGATATTCCAAATCTACCGCCAGTATATAACTAATTTCAGAGTCAAGTGGATGAGTCTCGATGTTGAAGTTTGCAATGTCTTCAATCCATTCGAAATCTGCATAAGGCAGTGGTTGACTCATTGCTCATCCATACAAATTGTTCACATCAAAATACATCAAGTATGATGATGGAATAGATGGGTCATACGAGGTCATGTACTTGTTATTGGCACGGGCATGTCTTTTGGAGCATTGACTAAGACCACCTCGAATACCTCTCTCCACGAACAATACCATATCAATGTCTGTGAGCAATTCAAACTTTACTTTGGTATATTTCATCATGGCATCCCAGGTATATCCGGGGAGAGTGTAGTAAAACGCAGGGTCAAGACCATAACTTTTTAGACAAGTATCGCGGAAATTCTCAAAGATATCGGCTAATAGTAATACGTCAGTCTTCAAGTATAAATCGCTGTATTCACCGAGCGTTCGCGTTGAAAATCGTTCCCATACATTTTTCGCATGTGCATACTCCTTTTCGGAGACTGTTGAATTAGTTAAAGAGCTGTGAAATGCTTCCCGCGGTGGAAGCTCCGTTTCATTCAACTTTTCAAAGCTATCAATATACTCGTACGGGAAGACACCTTTCCGCGTTAATAAATGAAAATGGACTACATCTTGAAATTGTGATTTTAACGTTACGAGTTTGTCGGCAGTTAAAAATGATGCTAATTTATCGAGACTCGTATTGAGAAATCTGAAAGAGTCGATGAAACGTAATTTTATATTTTTCCGCGTGTCTTTGCCTGTTTGAACCGTTTTCGAGAAGGAGATGTACTTTTCTTTTGTTATCAGAAGCAAATCGATTTTCCCCGCGAACGCAGTTGCAACTTCATTTATGATCAAATGCGCGTCATAACCGGATAAATTATGAAAAATTATTGGCATGAAAAACGAATTTTGATAGTTTAAATTACAATTTGAATGAGCCGGACCTCTGAATTGGCCTGTTAGATGGCAATGATCGCGAACACGCTCATCACCCTCGACAAAAGGTTTCTCGCAAATATGACACTCTTTGTCTTCCCGAAATTTTTTCCACTCTTGCGGAGTCAATTGTTTCATTGGAATGTTCGTTAGGAGAATTTTTTCAACGCGCAAAGCTAATTGTTTTAGTTCTTCGACGAACCATTCCACACAGTCCTCACCTCGGCGCTCGTGATATCCCGATAATGAATCATCGTAAGAGCACTTTACGTAATATCCAACGCTGAAGACGCGATGATGTTGGATCTTGTTTTTCTCTTTCTCTTCAGCGCTGGTCTTCTCCAAGATACACTCGAGATCGGCGTATACCACAAACGGGAGACGCTCCTTCCGATTGGCGTTCGTGAATTCTAGCCATTTGTCGTTTTCACCCGGTAGTCGAACTGCACAATCGTTGATTACGCCGCAATCCACCTCATGTGACTGCAGCTTTTTGATGGTTGCGAAGTAATGGAGGCATCTGTAAAATTTCAAATTCTTTTTAATATTTTGTCACAATTATAAAGGGGAAAAGAAGTACACTCGTATAACAATTTACTTACCGATCGCAAACGTATTTCCGGTGCTCATTAGTATTGAGTTGTGAGCTGACGAGCCGAGATAAATTCTTGATGTAAGCAAAGTGTCCAATTCCACATTCTGACACGTCGTTCTTGACATGTCGCTCTTTCTTCTCCTTGCTCACCCGCACTGGCAGAATCACATCCTTCTTCTCGCTATACACATTGATTGAGAGATTATTTAATTTTTCAAATCTCCCAATTTGATCCAACGTCATAGGAAAGTTGATGCCTTGGAGATTAAATATCGTCGAATAATGTGGATATGAAGATATGCGATCACTGTTTTGTTCTGCTGGATGAAGTGCAGCAGTCATTGCCCATCCGAAACACGCATTATCTCGTGATTTCACATTCACGACTGCTTTCTTCAAGAGTATGCGTTTCGCCAATGGAATGTGACATCCCGCACGCAAAGCATTGTACTTGTTGATGTTCTCTGTTAGATTGGTTATTGATGTTAGGGTCCAGCCACTGTCACTCTCCTGGAACTCCTCGAGCGATTTCAGAGTTGGCTCCACGACTCGCTTCTGATACCACTCTCTCAGATCCGATGTTGTAAAAAGTTCAACATTTCCCGTGTTGATACTTTTATTCGCCCACTTATCACCCACGCTGAACTCTCCATTGAACGAAGTGTTCACTTTAATGCTGCTATACTTGCGTATATGAGCACTCACTTGTTTTTCAACAAGTTCAAATGCATCCAGTAAGAACTTCCGTGGGTCGATGTGATCACGATTAATTACAGCCCCGGTTGACAAGCGATTTCCGAATGCGCTCTCGATTTCTCGCCATATTAATCCACAATCATTCGATACTCCGCCGCCCCAATGTATGAAGCGTTGACGTGTTACCTGCTTCAAACATTCGAGACGTAAGATTTGCGAAGTGATTGCGTGGTGCCATCCCAGTCGTGATTGCTTCAATCGAACTTGCGCCTCCAACGATTCGATAAGTGTATCACACTGGTGTTCCCACACCAAATATTGCTCCAACGTCCGAAGAAGCGTTGCTTGCATACGCAGCAATTGCTCTGTAGCAACGTTGGTGACCAGAGACATGATGCGTTGATGTCGAGTTTTACGATAGAGTCATTCTCAAGTTATCTCGTCGTGTTGACTTTTTCGGGGTTCGATACTTACTAACTAGTCAAGCCAAAGATTCAGCCCTTTTCGGAAGCATCGAAGGAAGTCGTTTTTGGTCATTTAGATTTAAATATGGAAGGGAGGGAGAGATATGATGGACAGAAAAAGGATTTCTCAGAGTTTTCGAGTTCACTACAGCATCTCAGATCATAAATTGTTTCGACTCGCGGCCATCTTTTTTCGTGACACCAAATATCGCTCCAACGTCCGAAGAGGAGTCGCTTGCATACGCAGCCATTGCTTCGCGTAGCAACGTCGGTGACGAGAGACATGACTAAATATTGCTCCAACGTCCGAAGAAGAGTCGCTTGCATACGCAGCCATTGCTCCGCGTAGCAACGTCAGTGACGAGGGACATGATGCGGTCGAGTTTTACGACACAGTCCCTCTCGTGTTTACTCTTTCGGGCTTAATAGTCAAACTGAAGATTGAGCCCTATTCGGGAGCATCGCCGGGAGTCGTCGTTTTTTGCTCATCTAGATTTAAATATGGAAGAGAGAGAGAGACTTTTTCCTCGAGATATGATGGAAGGAAAAAGGATTTCTCAGAATTTTCGAGTTCACTACAGCATCTCAGATCATAAATTGTACTCGCGGCCATCTTTTTTTTTCGTCTGCAAGAAAGCGTGAGAGTAGATTTTAACGTTGCTTGTAGAGATAATTTTTTTACTATTTCTGCTCGGGGGTCATCTCTGAGAAAAGTGCGTTTTTGGGGAAAAACTTGAAGAGAGGGGATGCAACACCAAATTTGGAACGAGAGGTTTTTCAAATCATTTTCATTTCTGTTCGAGACTCCGCTCCCTTTGGTTGTTTGAAGAAAACAATGTCGCAAAACGAATCGGTGGTTACTACAGTCAGTGAATGTGATTCAACACATGATGTATATGAAAAAGTGTGGTGTACATTCACTGAAGAAGAAAAATTGAATTTGGGTGAAAAATCGAGAGTGTACATTGTCTCGGTATATTACCGCACCGAACTTGGCGAAAAATTGTGTGGTGTCTGTGTTCTCGGGGCTGGAGGTGGAATGTTCGAGAAGATCACAGCGGTGCGAAAGCATAGAACAGAGTATTGGAATATTGCCTCTGCATCGAGTTGTCAGGACTGTAGGACTCGTCTCTACCAGGTGGTGACGCAGAATATCTGTCCAGACTGTGATCTAGATTGAATAAGGGGTAAGTACCTCATTGATGAGCAAAATTTTTGCATAGATTTGAAAATTCTTATTCAAACTTTAACCTTGATCTGTTTCAGTGCCAGCATCGATCGGAAAGCAGACATTATGAATAAAACGCATAAACTTTTTTATAGAATTTGTTTTTCTGTAAAATATACAATAAATTCAATCTAAATGAGTAAAGTCTATTTCAGCCTATTGAAACGACCCATCTCTCTCCTACACTCGGCAACTATCGGATATCAAAAAATAACTAAATTTTGAAAATCTTGAGCGGACAGACCTCTTATAGAAAAATGTCGAAAAAATCTTCAGACCTCTTATAGAATTATTGTAGAATAATTTTGCTCTTGAGCTGCAGACCCGTCTGAATGTTTTCATCTCGACATACACCCAGAGTTCAAAACTCTTAGAGAATATTTTTTCTCGTTCACTCCGTCTCTCTCATGCTTTTGCTCTCTACGGTCATTCTATCTCTCTCACACCTCTCTCTCCAACGGCAGACCCTTCGTTATGCCCCCCCCCCTCCGCTCCTTTTTCTGCATCCGAGGCAAAGACAAATCCGTAACGCACTGGTCATAAATTAATAAAATGTCACACACGATTTTTCTCATTCCATCTCTCTCACACTCACCATCGGCTCTATCTCTCCTTCTTTTTCAAGGGCCGCGAGAATGTGTGCGACACACACACACGGCCCTACGGCGCGCGGCTTCCCCCTTCGCTGCCCCCCTCTGGCCCTGGTGCTTCCCCGCACACCGCTCCCCCCTCGCCGCCATTTGAGCCAGAACCGGCGTAGCCGTACTACTATTAGTGGAGCAAGTTTTCGGTAATAATTTTCATATTAGTCGGTTAAAAATATTTATTTTCCCAAAATAGAACGAGTTAGAAAAACATAATTATTCATTTTATTATTTTATAACTTTGACGTTGCCCAGCATAGTATTAATGTGAACGATTCGCCGAAGAGGATACATAAATAACGTTGGTGAAGTGATGTATCTTGCAGGCCAATACATCGAGGGTCGTACTCATTCTCTTCTTCGGCCTCGTCCTCTTTCTCGTCTTCGTACTCGGTCTCGTTCTAAACCAAAAATCAACCAAAATGTTTGCAAGCAATTATTGAAACAATTGTTCAAAAACAAAAAAAAAATGTTCCTTTAACCTCAATAAAAATTCAAAATTTTTAAATATCTCTTATGTCTACCTGCTTTTCCTACGGGTCCAACTGCTCAATCCAGCCGCCACCCTCCTCGATGCAGCATCTCAAGCGCGACAGCATACTCGCTTCGAGACGTCCCAATATGTCCGGCGTTATCGTTCGGATTGCTGTTTCGATACGAATTTCTAGATCTCTTCGATCCCGGATCTCCTCTCTGTATACAATATTTTTAATGTGTCCCCAAAGAAAAAAATCTAGAGGATTGAGATCCGGGGATCGAGGGGGCCAATCTACAATTCCGCCACGCCCGATGACCCGGTTTCCAAAAATCCGCTCCAATTCGTTTCGCGCTAAAGCGCTCGTATGTGCGGGGGCCCCATCTTGTTGGTAATGGGCTGCTTCGAATTCCTCCGGAGACATTCCCGAGCGGATGCACAGTCTTCTTAAATGTCTCCGGAGAAATTCGGAGTACGAAATGCCAGTTAGGTTTCCCTCGAGCTGGAAAGGACCAATCTGAAAGATGAAATGACGAACGGACTACATTTATTTTCAAATTACGCGCAATTGGGAAAAAAATCGGTCTTCTGTAGAAATGCTGACTTTAAATAAATAATTGAAAAAAAACTTACCAATTTATTGCCGTAAATTCCGGCCCAAAGGTTTATAGGAGGGAATCTGAACTGGGTGCTCCCAACCGATGTGACGTTAGGATTTTCTCGACTCCAATGGTGATTATTTCGGTAATTCCACGTACCACTCACACCGAACGAGGACTCATCCGTGAATATTATCCGGCTCAGAAAACCGGGTTCTGCCGCTTCTTTGTTTGTCATGAAGCGGCAGAACTCTAGTCTGGCCGGATAATCGTGGGGTTGAAGTCTCTGTACTCGTGTGTAATGATAAGGGTAGAGGCCCTCCGCTTTTAGTATGCGATGCACCGTTGCAGACCCAACCTCACATGTTCGAGCAACGCTTCGTAAACTCAGGGTTGGGTCTGCACGGAACATTTCCAATACTCTTTCCTCCATTCTGGGGGTCCTCGCCGTCCGAGGAGCACTACCGTTTCGTCGGTTTGGTAAAACGTTCCCAGTTTCCTGCATACGCTGATACGCGCTATAAATCGTTATATTATTCGGATATCTCTCCCGTCCCGGGTGCGTTTCGCGAAAAATTCTCGACGCCGCTAAAGCATTATAACTACAATCGATGTAGCATGTTATCATTTCCGTATATTCTTGCACTGTGTACTGAGCCATATTGCTTTCGGCCGTGTTTTTTTTCAATCAATAAAACAAAACACGAACCTCGCGTACCAACTCATAAAAAAAAACACGACCGAAATTTACGCTTATGTTTTGTTTTCGTGTTGAAAAAGGCATCAGTCAATTTCGTGACAACACGCGAGTGGAATCATCAAACAATTGTGAATAAAGCAATATGGCTCAGTACACAGTGCAAGAATATACGGAAATGATAACATGCTACATCGATTGTGGTTATAATGCTTTGGCGGCGTCGAGAATTTTTCGCGAAACGCACCCGGGACGGGAGAGATATCCTAATAATATACCGATTTATAGCGCGTATCAGCGTATGCAGGAAACTGGGAACGTTTTACCAAACCGACGAAACGGTGGTGCTCCTCGGACGGCGAGGACCCCCAGAATGGAGGAAAGAGTATTGGAAATGTTCCGTGCAGACCCAACCCTGAGTTTACGAAGCGTTGCTCGAACATGTGAGGTTGGGTCTGCAACGGTGCATCGCATACTAAAAGCTGAGGGCCTCTACCCTTATCATTACACATGAGTACAGAGACTTCAACCCCACGATTATCCGGCCAGACTAGAGTTCTGCCGCTTCATGACAAACAAAGGAGCGCCAGAACCCGGTTTTCTGAGCCGGATAATATTCACGAATGAGTCCTCGTTCGGTGTGAGTGGTACGTGGAATTACCGAAATAATCACCATTGGAGTCGAGAAAATCCTAACGTCACATCGGTTGGGAGCACCCAGTTCAGATTCCCTCCTATAAACCTTTGGGCCGGAATTTACGGCAATAAATTGGTAAGTTTTTTTCAATTATTTATTTAAAGTCAGCATTTCAACAGAAGACCGATTTTTTTTCCAATTGCGCGTGTAATTTGAAAATAAATGTAGTCCGTTCGTCATTTCATCTTTCAGATTGGTCCTTTCCAGCTCAAGGGAAACCTAACTGGCAATTCGTACTCCGAATTCCTCCGGAGACATTCCCGAGCGGATGCACAGTCTTCTTAAATGTCCGTGTTGAAAAAGGCATCAGTCAATTTCGTGACAACACGCGAGTGGAATCATTAAACAATTGTGAATAAAGTAATATGGCTCAGTACAATTCGAAGCAGGAATTCGAAGCAGCCCATTACCAACAAGATGGGGCCCCCGCACATACGAGCGCTTTAGCGCGAAACGAATTGGAGCGGATTTTTGGAAACCGGGACATCGGGCGTGGCGGAATTGTAGATTGGCCCCCTCGATCCCCGGATCTCAATCCACTAGATTTTTTTCTTTGAGGACACTAAAAATATTGTGTACAGAGAGGAGATCCGGGATCGAAGAGATCTAGAAATTCGCATCGAAACAGCAATCCGAACGATAACGCCGGAAATATTGGGACGTCTCGAAGCGAGTATGCTGTCGCGCTTGAGATGCTGCATCGAGGAGGGTGGCGGCTGGATTGAGCAGTTGGACCCGTAGGAAAATCAGGTAGACATAAGAGATATTTAAAAATTTTGAATTTTTATTGAGGTTAAAGGAACATTTTTTTTTGTTTTTGAACAATTGTTTCAATAATTGCTTGCAAACATTTTGGTTGATTTTTGGTTTAGAACGAGGCCGAGTACGAAGACAAGAAAGAGGACGAGGCCAGTATAGGGGCTAGGCCGGTTCTAAGCCAGGGATCTCAGCGGGGTGCGGGAACGGGGGAGCGCGGGGTCTGCAGCGGGGGGTAGGGTCTGCAGCGGGCGAGGGGTCTGTAGAGGGGACCGTCAGGAGAGAGATGGAAGATGAATGTGAGAGAGATGGGAAAAATGATCTGCAGTGGTGGTGGCAGGGTCTGTAGTGGGGGAGTTTGTATAGGGATCACCAAGCGGGGGTGAAGAAGAGAGATGAATGAATGGGTGTAAAAGAGAAGGAAAATGAGAGTTGGGGAAATATTGTTTTTAATATTGCATACGCTTGACAAAATTTATCAAAAACTAGAATTTTATTACAATAAATTTCCATGGAATGAACGTATGCTTTAGTAAATTAATTAAATATATAGATTGAAAATACTATTTACTCTATTTTAACATTATAATACAATTTACAGATAAACATATATTTTTCTTTTAACTCTATGTCGCTCCATTTCCTGGAACACAAAGAAAAACCCAAATTCTTAATTTTCTGTTTTTTTTTTTCATTGCGAAAAAAAAAGGGTAATGATCAAAACTACTCACCATTATTTTTTACACACTCCGCATGTATTATACGCGATGAAGAGTGTGAGCGGCCGATCACAGTTGTAACACCAGAGGTCTCCCAAGACCTCGTAGGGCCCGACGTGGTGTTCAAAGTGGGCCACAGCACGCCCATAGGTTTCCGGGTCCCGTATGAAACAATCGACACAAATGCGATTCTGCATACGGTCTGCATAATAAGATTTTATTCTGCAGACCCGGTCTGACGGTACCATGGCCAACGCCGTCGGTCGTGACAGCAGCCGTTGAGTCGATTCCCCTTCATCGACGGAGGAATCTGACTCGAAACCGTCGTCAGGTGGATTACCCTCCGCCGGCTCGATCTCGTGGAACTCCACGTCCTGACCGTAATATTGAAAGTCGCGCTCCATTTCATCGAGCATGTCGAGGACTTCATCGTCCTCAACATTGTTCTCGAGTTCAATATCATCACCACCACCACCACCATGATATGCGAAATCGTCATCCTCATCCGGCATATCGTTTATGTCGTTATTGGCAATTCCAACATCGTCGTCATCATCGTTGGAGATGTCAATAACCATCACATCGTGTCCTTCATCACGCACATGATAATTTACAGGATTGTTGTCCTCACAAACTTCGACACTGTCTTCCGAAATGTCAACAACCATCACATCATCTATTTCACGCACTGCACTATCGTTATCCATGAGATCAACGATCTCCACAGCACTTTCAAATGATTTTGCGCTCTGAGACATTTTTTTTTCTTGTGGAAAAAAATGAAAATTTGTAGCAATGAGACGGGTGAAGTCTTCGAAGGTTTTTCGCGGAGTGATTATTTTGCCATAAGGGAAATGCCCTTTTTAAAACGTTTACAGGAGAAAAAGGTGGGGGGGAATATTGACACAATAGGGTGAAATTTTCAAGCCTTGCCACTTCCGTAGGCTACATCTTCTAGGAGACGTGGAGCGACTTTTCCCATTGTAAAATCGTATTCGATTACGATTGAGAAAGCATTTGAAAAAAAAAAATGTCCAACTAGAAATTTTTACTCAATGAGAGGGTGCTCACCCACATCCTTTCCCTTGACCTATTATTCACGTAGACTGATGTGGCAAAAGTAAAGGCAAACTAATTTCCATTTTCACGAAATTTTCATTCTTATGCTACCATAATATGAGAACAGGTGACTACGTGAAAAGAGCGGCCACAACATTTCTTCGCAGTAACATGAAAGAAAAAAATTTGAATCAGATAATCTCAATGTCTTCTAGGAGACGTGGAGCGACTTTTCACATTGTAAAATCGTATTCGAACACAATTTGAAACATAGTGTTTGGAAAAAAAGTCCAGCTAGAAATTTTTACCCAACGGGAGGGTGCTCACCCACATCCTTCCCCTTTGACTTATTGTTCATGTAGACTGATGTAACGAAAGTATAAACCTGCTAATTTCCATTTCCATTAAATTTTCTATCTTACACTCCCACAATGCTGACTATATGAATAAAAAAAGCTGTCACATTTTTTTTCAAAACATTTTTTTTCACAGTGACATAAAAGAAAAAAATTCAACAGACTTGCATTTCTAGCACCACATTTTTCTCCCCTCCGCCTTGTTAACAAAAAAAGAAAAAATTGTTGACTTCACGGGGAAAAAAAGCAGCAACATTCCTTCGTGATAACAAAGGAAGAAAAAAAAATTTGAAACTAATAGATTTACATCGCTATGTCTGCATCTTCCCATTCATATTTTAAACTCTCACCTTATTAAGAAAAAATGGCTTTGTGGAAAAAAATAAAGTAGCAACATTTTCAATGTTTTTCATGCTAACATAGAAAGAAAATATTCAAATAAGTTTACATCAATACTCTCACATTTTTTTTCCCCCCCACATTCATGCACCCCACCTACCATCAAAATGTGCATCGCATTAATCGTAAATATATAAGAGAGATGATCATGATTTTGTTAGCAACATTTTCAAAGTTTTCACACTTTGCGACGGATCGTCTTCGAGTCAACAACGTAGTTTATACTTTTTCGTTTTCAACAACCATGGCTCAAACCAACGGTATCGATATTGAAAGACTGTTACGTGAACAAGTAGCTTCCATAAAGTCGGTGGAAGAATATAATTATTGGGAAAAACAATGTCTCGAATTTATTGAATCGTTGGAAGAGCAAGTTGCACCGAATAAACGCCCTCGATTGAGCACGGGATATCAGCACTCTGTAACTGCGAGAATAATACGCTTGCAAGGGTTACTGGAAGTCACACGTTCACAGTTTCAACATACCGGCGCAGGACTAAACGATCGAGGACCAGTCTGGAAAGAAATTGATTCGGCGTTCGCAAATCGCGTAGTGACTGGCGCCGTAATCAATCGAAATTACATTGTACCACGCCAGTTCTTGAAGGATGCATACGAATTGGTTGAAAAGCGAGTGAAAGACTGTATAGTAAAATTTAATAGCATTAAAGTTAATACGGAGTTCAATGCCGAGTTTGCTACGGGTGATCAGCGTGCTCATAAAAGTATCAATACGGCTAATGTGGAACTTTTTCAAACGTCGAATGTAAAAGAGTGGTATGAAGAGCGAGTGATGGGGCCCACTTTGGCATCACTCGATGAGTTTCAAGAATGTGATAGTGGATGGACATTGGTTTCAATCACCAATCTCACTATAAATATTAATAAATATAATCCAATGCGTGCGGGATGTCACATTCGATTGCCGCGAAAAATAATGTTGAAGAGAGCCGTTGTCAACGTTAAATCAAATGACAACGCATGTTTTGCATGGGCTGTGGTTGCCGCTCTCCACCCAGCTGAACAGCATGCTGAT
The DNA here is from genome assembly GCF_019457755.1 of Venturia canescens. Classification (NCBI taxonomy): domain Eukaryota; kingdom Metazoa; phylum Arthropoda; class Insecta; order Hymenoptera; family Ichneumonidae; genus Venturia; species Venturia canescens. The sequence goes on from NC_057422.1 coordinate 28,150,377, forward strand.
CGTCAAAGTTCGTATCCCCACTACTCGACGATTCTGAATCTTCAGGACATTGACTTTCCGATGACACTGAATCAAATAAAAAAATTTGAACAATTGAACGATGTCTCGATAAATGTGTATGGTATAACGAAAAGTGGTATTGCACCTCTTTACATTACCAAGTGGAAAAGAGGGAGACACGTCAATTTGTTGTACATTGAAAACGAGGAAGGGGACAGAATTGGCCACTTTACACTGATTAAAGATCTATCCCGCTTAGTGAGCAGCGGGATAGATTTGTGATCGGTAAGTAAATTTCTATACTCATATGTGCAACATTTTTTTCCCCCCCTCAAAAATATATTCATGATCATTTTACAGGTGTTTGCAGTATTTTTCAATGGAGAGCAAGCTACGAGCTCATGAGGTGGATTGTGGCAAGATGAATGATTGTGCTATACGATTACCGGCGGAAAACGATAAATGGTTGGAATTCACAAACCATAATCGGAAGGAGCGCCTACCATTCATCGTTTATGCTGACCTGGAGTGCGTACTAGAGAAGACCGGTGAGAGAGAAAGAGAGATGAATAGGCAGCACCATCATAAAGTTTTTAGTATAGGCTTTTACGTTAGCTGTTCATACGACTCATCATTATCGGGATATTATTCACGTCGTAGTGAGGATTGTATTGGGTGGTTCGTTGAACAGTTGAAAGAATTGGCACTCCGCGTGGAAAAAATTTTACTAACGAATGTCCCGATGAAGGAATTATCGCCAGCGGAATGGAAAAAATTTCGAGAGGACGTAAATTGTCATATTTGTGAAAAACCCTTTGTTGAGAAAGAACAACGTGTACGCGATCATTGCCACCTAACGGGGCAGTTTCGAGGTCCGGCTCATGGCAATTGCAATTTAAATTACAAAAATTCATTTTTCATTCCAATTGTTTTTCACAATCTATCGGGCTACGACGCGCATTTCATAATAAAGGAGGTGGCCACAGCGTTTGAAGGGAAAATCGATTTACTCCCTTTAACAAAAGAAAAATACATTTCTTTTTCAAAAACAGTTAAATCATCGTCACATGACTATAGGAAACAGATAAGACTCCGTTTCATTGATTCATTCAAATTTATGAGTTCGAGTCTTGATAAATTAGCATCGCTCCTATTGATTGACCAACTTAAAGTTTTAAAATCACAATTTTCAAATATTTCACACGATGATTTCACTCTTTTGACGAGAAAAGGAGTCTTCCCGTATGAATACATAAACTGTTTTGAAAAATTAAATGATACAGAGCTTCCACCTCGGGATGCTTTTTACAGTTCTTTAGCAGACACAACAATTTCTGAAAGTGAATATCAACATGCACAAACAGTTTGGGAGCGATTTTCAATTCAAACGCTGGGGGAATATAGCGATCTTTATTTGAAAACGGATGTCCTTTTACTGGCAGATATTTTTGAAAATTTCCGAGTTAGTTCTCAACAAAGTTATGGGCTTGACCCAGCATATTATTTCACTCTCCCGCGGTACACCTGGGATGCTATGCTTAAATTTACTGGAATAAAATTTGAACTACTCACCGACATTGATATGGTATTGTTTATTGAGAGAGGTATACGCGGGGGTTTAAGTCAATGTTCGAGGAGATATGCACGTGCAAATAACAAGTACATGGAATCTTTCGATCCATCACAAGCTTCCACATACCTTATGTACTATGATGTAAATAATCTGTATGGAAGTGCAATGAAAACGCCATTACCGTATCGAGATTTTGAGTTTCTCGAAGACATCTCGAACTTTGATATAAACTCTCCAGATCCGACAAAAGGTTATATACTTGAAGTTGATTTGGAGTATCCGGCGCACTTGCATGACAAACACAAAGACTTGCCTTTTTGTCCTGAATATGGAAAACCACCGGGTAAGAAACAAGAAAAGTTACTTGCAACCGTTTTCGATAAAGAGCGCTATGTTATCCATTACCGAACTCTACAACACTGTCTAAGTCATGGGCTCATATTCAAGAAAATACATAGGATATTGCAATTTGCTGAAGCTCCATGGCTGGCAGGCTATATTGATCTGAACACACAATTGCGAACGCGTGCAACGAATGATTTTGACAAAAATATGTATAAACTAATGAATAATGCAGTTTTCGGTAAAACGATGGAAGATGTGCGCGAACGTAAAAATATTTCATTGTTAACAGAGTGGGATAGTAGATATGGAGCGGAAGCGATGATTGCAAAACCGAATTTCCACAGTCGCAGTATCTTTGCTGAAGACTTGATAGCCGTTGAATTGCGTAAGCTTGAGGTGAAATTTGACAAACCAATATACGTAGGCATGTCAATTCTCGAAATATCGAAAACATGGCTGTATACGTTTCATCATGAGTTTATGACTCCAAAGTATGGCGATAAATGTTCAGTAATGTATACAGATACAGATAGTTTGATATATGAAATTGAGTGTGATGACGTTTATCGAGATATGCGAGAAAATCTCTCCAAATTTGATACGAGTGACTATCCCATTGACAATGCTTACCATATTCCGCTTGTCAATAAAAAGGTTCCGGGTCTCATGAAGGACGAGAATAATGGATCCATTATGACGGAGTTTGTGGGGCTCAGGTCAAAAATGTATGCCACGCGTGTCGAGGGTACAAAAGATGTAAAGAAGGTTAAGGGTGTGAAGAGCAATGTTGTTGCGAAAACAATAAACTTTGACGATTTTGTAAAATGTTTAAACGAAGAGACTGAAGTGACACGTTGCCAATCAGCAATTCGTTCAACATTACATCAGGTTTATACCATCTCAGAAACAAAAATTGCCCTGAGCCCACATGATGACAAGCGTTATATTATACCGGGGACGGTGGAGACATTGCCGTGGGGTCACTACAAGATCCCCATGTACTCAAACATTTCCGAAGAAGAGATGCAGATTTAATATCTGTCAAAAATTTGATATAGTTGAAATGTAAATATGTATGTAAGCGTGAGAGAGAGAGAATATTTTTGTTCAATATTGTACATTTTTGTGTCGAATAAAAAGAACCAGGTCTACAAGCCCCTTTTTTTCATTCTACCTGCTTTTCTAAACTCAGAGCCCTACAATATAAGGCTTGACCATACGAGTCTCGAGAATTGGAGGGGTATGCTATAGAAAGAAAAAAAAAATCAGCAAGTCCTTTTTTTCACATTTTTTTTTATTTTTTCATTTTTACACATCATCCTTATTTATCCAACTATTGTGCGCGTCATCAAAACCTAACCATTTAACAAGCAACTGACTACCACGTTTTTTCAATACTTTTTCTACAAGATATATATCAGGATAATTAACAGGAAGTAGCTCTTGTTCGTAGAAACTGCCTGCAATAGGCTCCTCATGATAATCTTTTATATTATATGTGACTGGATTGGTTTTTCTCACTTGATATATTGTGAAAATTTCCGTTGTCCAGTTTGGAGTATAACCTTTCTCAAATACATTCTTAAATTTACTTGTACGCACTTTATCTCCAATTTTTAATTTAGCTCGCTTCTTTCCCACTGCAGTTTGATTGAAAACATTACGCAATAGTTGTTTCTCATTCGTTGCGTCAACATCTTTCGGTTTCATTCTAATTGTATGATGTATAGTATTATTCTATTTTGTAATTAACATATCAAGAATATCGATCAATTTCCAGTTTCCGCGAAAACTAAATTGAATCCACATTTTATTCTTAAGTGTACGATTGAAGCGCTCACAAATTGATGCTTTCAAGTTGCTAAATGTAGAATACAAGTGTATATTATACTTTTTCATCAGAGCCTTAAAGTTCGTATTATAAAATTCTTTTCCTCGATCGACGTGAAGATTTTTCGGTATGCGTCCTTTGCTGAGAATCGTCTCCATTGCAGCACTCACATCTTTTCCACTTTTACTCTTCAACGGTGCAGCCCAGGCGAATTTGGAGAATATATCGATGACGGTGAGGAGAAATTTATACTTGGAGTTGTGTTGTTCATATGCAGACATATCTACAAGATCAGCTTGCCAACTCTCATCCAGGCCACGTATATCCACATGTCGACGTGGATAATTCCGCCGAGCTGGCTTATGCAGTTCTTCAACCACCGCAAGCTTCTTTTCACTCATTTTTTTTTCTTCTCCCCCACGGTCCTCATCAATTGCTGAAGATAAGAGTCTGGAGGACTTTTCACTGACTTATCATTAGATGAATGCTTCGAGTGTTACAACATCTCGAGCATTTACTGGCTCGCCAACGTTGCTCAGTCGTTTTCGGTCCAAGTCGTAATGACTGTCTGATGTAATTTTGAATCCAGCACCTGGTTTACCCGGAGGACCTGCACCACGTCTACTCAACTTTCGACCAAACACATCGACGCTCATGTTGGGAATGTGGATGAAAGCAAGCCGTCACGCGTTAATAAATGATTTCAGCTTCACGCAACTCCTCGATAATCGATATAATTTCATTAGAATGTGATGAATTTCCAGCAGCTTACGATGCGAGCAATAAGCGAAGACGATCCACCAGTTCATTCGGATCATCCCAATGAACATAGTCGACAGAGGTATGCTTTCGTGCTACCTTATACTGAGGCAGAGCACCGCCCTTCTTATCAATGCTACCGAGCATTTGGGATATATAATTTTTAAATTTACTACTTTTATCCTGACGTACTGCACCCGTGCGTTTATAAAATTTTTTATGAGCATTCGTTGTGATGACAATTTTCTGATATTTCTCCAAGTCATTTGGTGTTACATATTTGAGTTCAGGCTCTTTTTTAAACAACAGTTCCACCAAGCCAATACTTTTGGGATACTTTTCATCTCCAACCACTATATGATCGAGTTCGAAATGAATTGGTGAATCACCAATCATTAATCTGTTTTGAGCGAGATTTCGTACTCCATACGCGCCATCCAATCTTGTTTTGTTATTACAACGCAGTAAGCCCAGATATTCATCATCATCATTATTATCTTCATGAATATCATTATCACTATTTTTAGTTAAGGGTATACCAACATTCTCATCAGTAATTGCATCATGCCAAATATCATCTTTGAAAGAAATATCTTGCTGCATGCTATTTTCTCCAAAATTTGGAGCCTCCTCTTCCTCCTCCTCCTCTTTTAACATTTACACGTTCATTCTTAATTTTAGGTTTTTTCGTATATGAAACGAGTTCTTCTAACGGTTCAACAATCGGTTTAAACACATCTTGCATTTTCTGCTGAGCACTATCACGTCCACTTTTCAACATTCGATGTTTTCGTCTGATTGCATCACTCGCCTTGGCAAGTTCACTCAATACAGCCGTCTCCTTTAAAAGTTCTTTGCTCTTCATGTTGACACGAGTAAGTCAGACTTTAGACTGTCTTGTAAAATCCAGGGGAACAATTATTTATCATCATCATCATCGACAGTGAGGAAAGAATCAAACCCCCTTCTATATCTTCCAGCATTCAATTCACTGTCCTTGTCAATCGTGATGAATCCATACTTGTCCGATTTCCAACACTTGACACACATTTTTTTGAAACTTGCATAAGTCATATCCGTATTGACATGATCATTATATACATGTTTGAGGTTCATATCATCTTGCTTGAATAGCACTATAAAATTTGCATTGTCTCTCACGAGATGTTTCGGAATACGAGTATACGTCTGACAGAGATAAAAACTATTTACAATCTCGTGTCGTCCCATGGAAAAAAATGCTCTCACATTGTCCTGTTTCTCACACGCTATATCGTCAAAGATGAATATGGAGTTTGGGCGAGCTTCACTAGGTGCCACAACTTGTTCATGCTCGTTAAATTGAAAAAATTCCACTCCTTCCACAGGTTTAAGCATTTTCTCGAGCAATCGGTATTTTGGCTGCTTCAACGATTTCGAGTATAGATATATATTCTCAAATCTCAAACCATTTGGATGTATTAGAAGCGTGAGTAAGGCATTCGTTTTTCCACAATTCGAGGGGCCACAAAATACGGCTCGAATGCTGTTAGGTAGTAAGTTTCCATGACGCTTTTTCACACTACCCGCTCCAACAATAAATTCATCGAAATTTATTATGGGGAGTTGACCGCTCGAAACTTGTTTCTTCGACTTCATCTCGCATGCGACTGATTGAAAAAATCATATAAATGCAACTTTATAATGTTGGAATAGTCAGTCGAGTTGTGACCACTGCAGAGTGATGATTGTACATGATAAACCTGGTAAAGGTTTGGTAAACAGTATAATTAACAATCTCCCCGTGGAACTACATCTACCGGGCTATCAATATTGTGGACCTGGTACGAAATTGATCAAACGTCTTGCTCGTGGTGATCCTGGTATAAACCCGCTGGACGCTGCTTGTAAAGAACACGATATCGCATATTCGAAAAATCGTGAAAACTTGGAAGCACGACATCTGGCGGATAAAATTTTGGCTGAACAAGCCTGGCAACGTGTAACCTCGAAAGACGCAAGTCTTGGTGAAAGAGCAAGTGCTTGGGCCGTGACAAACATTATGAAGGCGAAAAAGAAATTTGGTCTAGGTATGAAAGGAATGACGAAAAAGACCAAAAAAAGTGTTTGTCTGAAAAAGATCATCAGTGCTGCAAAGAAAGCCATGATTCGTAGTGGCGACCCCCGTGAAATCGTCATGTCAGCATTGAAAGGTGCGCGTGCCAGTGTTAAAGGTGTTAAAGTACGCACGCCTCGGGTTCTACCTGTACCTCGCAAAATCGGCGGTTTATTGCCCTTCTTCGTACCCATCTTTGCCGGCCTTAGCGCAGTTGGTGCACTGTCTGGTGGAAGTGCTGCAATAGTCAAAGCTGTAAATGCTGCTCAAGCGGCTAAAAAGGAATTGGAGGAAAGTAAACGTCACAATAGAACACTCGAGGCCATCGCTTTGGGTAAAGGTTTACATCTGAAACCATACAAACAGGGTTTGGGTCTTTACCTCGGGTCAAAAAACGTATAATCACGCTACCACATCAACCGCTCACCGACATCGATCTGTTAAAGTATGCGAGAGCCATGAAAATTCGTAACTTTCGCGGCATTTTCATGCGTGACACTTTACCTGAAAATGGACCACTCAAGCAAGAATCAGCAATCGTGAATTTGGATGAAAATGTGGGCCCTGGGACACACGGGGTTGCATATAAAAAGACTGGTCAACGAGTCATATACTTTGACAGCTTTGGCAGTCTCCCACCTCCACCCGAACTCATGAGATACTTCAATATTGGTAGCGTGAAATACAATTATAAAAAGTATCAGGAATATGATACAATAATATGTGGGCATTTATGTTTGAAATTTTTGTGTGGGCAACTAAATCGGCGAGGCAATTATGCACTATATAAATGAGGACTATGGAGCTGCGTGTTTAGTTCTAAATCTGCGAGCATCATGGATGATAGTTTGACGATCACCATTACTGGATCATCCTCCATACTCGAGGCACAATTTTTTCCAGCCATCGAACTATCGCCCGACAAAAATTATACTCTTGGACTCGTCGAGCTGCTCACATTCAATTCGATTCCAAATATCGACATTGGTTGCAATGAATTTCATGTTGGAAATCATGTAGTGACCATTCCCACGGGTAGCTATGAAATTGAAGATATTGAAAAATATTTGAAAACTGAGTTGGCATCTAAAAACATACAAATTCAGCTTAAGCCGAATAATTATACGCTACGCAGTGAAATTGAGTGCAATCAATCGATTGATTTTACATCCAAAAATTCGATTGGACCTTTGCTGGGTTTTACGTCGCGTCGATTGGAGCTCAATAAAAGACATGTGTCTGATCTACCCGTGTCCATTCTCAAAGTGAACGCCATTCGAGTCGAGTGTAACATAACAACTGGTGCATACATCAACGGGCGAAAAGTTCATACAATTCACGATTTTTTCCCATCTGTACCGGCCGGCTATAAAATCATTGAAGTACCGTCGAGCGTCATTTATCTACCAATCACAACTCGTCGCATTGACAATATACAACTTCGTATTGTCGATCAAGACGGAGATTTGATCAATTTTCGCAGTGAAGTCATCACCATAAGACTTCATATAAAATCTCAATGGGCATAATTTACAATCATCGTATTGGCAATATTAATAAGCCAACATGGGATCGCGAAACCAGTCGTCGATCAACGCTCAAAGAGCTAACACCTCAAAACCTTCTACTATTGAAAAGTTTGGGTCTCAAAATTCGTGGAGTTCGCGTGTGAGAAATTATCTGCTTTGCTCGTTGTGCATCTGCTGCCTGCAATGGAGGAAGAAATCGTAAACATCCAGACACCCATCATGTTTGATGAATCCATCATACATTATGAGGTTCATGCACATCAACCATACGCGTCGTCAACATACAACAATAGTGATGAAATACGTATTTCAATCCAGCATCAAGATTTATCAATTCTACCGAGTAAAAGTTCAATTCACATTTGCGGCAAACTGACAATGCCGGATGGTGCAGCGTTAGTTGCAACGAATTTCGTTAACAATGCCATTTGTCATTTATTCGAGGAAGTGCGATATGAACTGAACGCCGTTGAAATCGATCGTAATAAAAATGTGGGAATCACATCTCTTATGAAAGGATATACATCTCATTCGTCGGCGAGAAGTACAATGCTTGAGAACACCGGTTGGGTCGATGTCGATGAGACGAAACCGATTGTGGACGCAGCAGGCAACTTTGACATATGCATCCCACTGAGCATGCTGCTGGGATTTGCTGAAGATTATCGAAAAATGGTGGTGAATGCAAAGCACGAATTGATTTTGACTAGATCACGTTCCGATGATAATGCAATAGTTCAAGCAGCCGCTGAAGATTATAAAATTACACTACGAAAAATTGAATGGCTCGTTCCATACGTCACCGTGGCAGATAAACGGATAATTCAACTGTTGAAATTCATCGCCAAAGATACTCCAATTCCAATGAGTTTTCGTACGTGGGAATTGTATGAATATTCAATGTTACCAGCGACATCGAAACACGTGTGGTCTGTCAAGACATCCACACAGCTGGAAAAACCTCGATATGTGATCCTGGCGTTCCAAACAGGACGAAAGAGCGTTAAAAGGCAAAATGCGAGCAATTTTGATCATTGCAATGTTACCGATGTAAAATTATACTTAAATTCACAATGTTATCCCTATGGTAACATGAATTTGAATATACCGCAAAATCAGTATGCAGTACTATACGATATGTATACAAACTTTCAACCGATGTACTACAATAAGGAGGCCGAACCGTGGCTTACAAAAACGGATTTTCTCAAATATGCTCCTCTCATTGTGGTTGACTGCTCGAAGCAGAACGATTCTCTCAAGTCTGGGCCTATTGATGTACGCCTTGAATTTGAAACAAGCACAAATATTCCAGCACAAACATGCGCATACTGCCTCATTCTACACGATCGCATCGTTGAATACAATCCTGTGAGTGGTGGGGTGAGAAAATTGGTATAAAACCGCACCATCAACTTTTTCGGCCAACAGTCATCATGGATTTTGTCATCGATCTACAAGGCTTCAAAGGACCCATAAATGAGTTTATACTCAAAGAAATTTCAATCATTCGTGCGGACGTAAAGAATGCTGAACCTCTCACACTTTTCTTCGCACCACCGTATGCATGGGATTCTCTGCCGACAAGGTATAAAACGACAAACAAATGGCTGGAACGTAATTTTCATGGATTATCATGGGATTTTGGGGTAATACCATACGATGCGGCAAGAGGAATAATTCAAACTATCTTACGCGGCGCTCATACCATCTTCGTAAAAGGCTGTGAAAAGTCTTTATGGCTAACGAACTTTTTGGATCTGCCAACGGAGATTGTCGATTTGGAGACTTTGGACTGCCCATCGTTGAAAAAACTGCCGAAAAGTCCATCGAAATGCGATCACCACCGCCACACCAACGAATTGAAATTCAATTGTGCAACGAAGAATGTAAAATCTTTGCAAAGCTGGTTATACGTATATCATGCATTATGTAATAGAGGGATCTTTGAATAAACAAAAAAAAACATTTTTTTTCCATATACGTGTTATTTTATTTATACAATATTCCTCCTCCTACTCCTTCAACATAATATACATTTCATTGACGATTCAAATTTTTTGTTAAGAAATATTAACAATCTCTTTGAGAAAACTCAATTGCGTTCCAATCACCACCGAGGTATTTCATGTAGAGTTGTCCACAATGAGCTGTTTCCAGAAGTTTCTCGAATACCGTTGGATTCTGGTCGAATGCCTTGACAACTCGAGGCGGCAGGAATATGGTGAATTGATTCCCGATTTCGGCAACGTATCGTTTTCCCCATTTGGTATTTGCTGTCCTCACGTCCGAGACGAGATATTCCTCGTTGACTTGCAGCTCTTTCAGCTTCTTGGAAGGAAGATACTCTGACTTGGTGATGATTTTGTTGATTGCGGCGAACTCCATTATGGATGTAGTTTTTTGAGATTTTTCTTCAAAGAGCAAGTCTTGACTCAACTTTACGAAGATGTGGAATGATGATTTTTTCTTCTGGACTCTGCTATTTGTAGTTTTTCCATCTATCCCTACCCCAAAACTGAATCATCCGCTACTACACATTTTTTTCCACGTTGAAAAAACAGGTTCAAACTTGATCAACGCTCGCATCGATGCAGCCTCCCCCGACTATCCCTCGGCTCATCCGTTTTTGACTTCACCAAGGTTGTAAACACCTGCATACTTGTTCAAACACGTTCAGAGCATTTCTTACAATTTCGACGGAGAGGTGCTGGACCGTCAATATGGTCATCCATTGATGATGCATTCCAATGTTTAATGCAATAACGTAACGATACAATTTCACTATCAGATTTATAATGTTCTGGCAAACGATCCCACAGAACATCCGTAAAGTCACTGAAATATTTCTTGAACGTTGATGGTGATATAATTAGAAGTTCTTCTGTCGTAATTTCACGAGGATTTCTTAAATAATAAATTGCATAAATATTCACTAGTTGCTCCATGATCAAACATTTTTCGCACTCTCGACGTAGTGGTCCTAGATTATCAATATGAGTCCGTTCCCATGGTGGATTAAAATGATCGTGACAATATTGATAAGACTGAACCTCACTATCACTTTGCAAATGTTCAGGTAATCGCTCCCATAATGACGGAATGAATTTACTATAATATTTTATGAGCAGAACCTTAGGAATCGATTCGAGTTCGTTCTTAGTCAGCATCCAATGTTCTTTCAACGGATGGATTGCATACATACTCGCGCATCTATCCATCTTGAGATTAACTTGTGAAATGATTTTTATTTTTTCCTTCCAAGTCTTTTTAAAAATTTACACACACCCACTTCCATTTTAACAACTAGTTTATATATACTTGTCAAAAAAAAAGTTTATCTGTAAATTGTATTATAATGTTCAAATAGAGTAAATTGCATTTTCAATCTATATATTAAATCAATTTTCTAATGTATACGTTCAGTCCATGGAAATTTATTGTAATAAAATTCTAATTTTTGATAAATTTTTTCAAGCGTATGCAATATTTAAAAACAATATTTCCCCAACTCCCATTTTCCTTCTCTTTAACACCCATTCATTCATCTCTCTTCTCCACCCCCGCTTGGTGATCCCTCTACAAACTCCCCCACTACAGACCCTGCCACCACCACTGCGGATCATTTTTCCCATCTCTCTCACATTTATCTTCCATCTCTCTCCTGACGGCCCCCCCTCTACAGACCCCTCGCTCGCTGCAGACCCTACCCCCCGCTGCAGACCCCGCGCTCCCCCGTTCCCGCACCCCCCTGAGATCCCTGGCTTAGAACCGGCCTAGCCCCTATACTGAGGCCGAAGAAGAGAATGAGTACGACCCTCGATGTATTGGCCTGCAAGATACATCACTGCACCAACGTTATTTATGTACCCTCTTCGGCGAATCGTTCACATTAATACTATGCTGGGCAACGTCAAAGTTATAAAATAATAAAATGAATAATTATGTTTTTCTAACTCGTTCTATTTTGGGAAAATAAATATTTTTAACCGACTAATATGAAAATTATTACCGAAAACTTGCTCCACTAATGTAGGAGAAATCTTGATTTTTCAAGAACGGACACCAATTCAATGCTAAATATTGTTTCGATAAGTAATTTTTGATATTTTTTGGTCATACGACGAGCGATAGTAACGGAACCGTCTCCTTGCATGAATAACGAAGGCTCAGTAAGTTCCAACAATCGTTATTCGATTTGAGAACGGAAATTGCGCGATCATGTTGGAAAAAATCACGATTTATCATGAATAGAGATAATTCCGATAGAGCAGGCGGTTTATTCGTATAATTTCTGGTGTGCTCCGACCTCACAACGAAAAACGAGAATTGGATTCACCTCCTTGAATGAATTACGAAGGCTCAGTAAGCCTCAACACTCGTTATTCTGTTGGAGAACAGAGATTGCTCGATCGTTTTCGAAAAAAGCTCGATTTTTCAAAAATAGAGACGATTCCGATAGAAAAGGCGGTTTCTTCGTAGAGTTTTTGGTATGCTCTGATCGATTAGAAAACCATGACGATTGGATTCACCTCCTTGAATGAGTCACGAAGGCTCAGTAAGCTCCAACACTCTTTATTCGATTCGAGAACAGAGATTGCTCGATCGTTATCGAAAAAATCTCGATATCTCAAGAATTAAAATGATTCCGATAGAAAGGGCGGTTTCTTAGTAAAGTTTCTGGTGTGCTCCGAACTTACAACGGAACACGACGATTGGATTCACCCCCTTAAAAAATTACGAAGGCTCAGTAAGCCTTGACACTCGTTATTCGATTGGAAAACTTAGATTGCTCGATCATGTTAGAAAAAATCACGATTTTTCATGAATAGAGATGATTCCGATAGTAACGGCGATTTCTTCGTAAAGTTTATGGTGTGCTTCGAACTTACAACGAAAGACGACGATTGGATTCACCCCCTTGAATAAGTTACGAAGGCTCAGTAAGCCTCAACACTCGTTATTCGATTTGAGAAGAGAGATTGCTCGATCATGTTAGAAAAAATTACGATTTTTCATGAATAGAGATGATTCCGATAGAAACGGCGGTTTCTTCGTAAAGTTTCTGGTGTGCTCCGAACTTACAACGAAACACGACGATTGGATTCACCCCCTTAAATAAGTTACGAAGGCTCAGTAAGCCTCAACACTCGTTATTCGATTTGAGAAGAGAGATTGCTCGATCATGTTAGAAAAAATCTTGATTTCTAAAGAATAGAGACGATTCCGATAGAAAAGGCGGTTTCTTCGTATAGTTTGTGGTGTGCTCCGACCTCACAACGAAACACGAGGATTGTCTTCACCTCCTTGAATGAATTACGATGGTTCAGTAAGCCTCAACACTCGTTATTCTGTTGGAGAACAGAGTTTGCTCGATCGTTTTCGAAAAAATGTCGATTTTTCGAGAATAGAGACGATTCCGATAGAAAAGGCGGTTTCTCCGTATAGTTTTTAGTATGCTCCGATCATTCAATAAACCATGACGATCGGATTCACCTGATTGAATGAATGAGAGAAAGGCTCAGTAAGCCTCATCACTCGTTATTCGATTCGAGAACAAAGATTGCTCGATCATGGTAGAAAAAATCTCGAGCCTTCGTAATTCATCCAAGGAGGTGAATCCGTTATCATCGTTTGTTGTGCGGTTAAAGGGTGTTTAAAACTTGTCGAAGAAACCACATTTTGCATTGGACTCGTTTCCATTCTTGAGAAATTGAGATTTTTCCGACTTTGGTGGAGCAATCTCTCTTCTCAAGTTGAATAACGATTGTTTGAGGTTATTGAGCCTTCGTTATCCATTGAGGGAGATGAATCCATTGTTATTGGTTTGTTGTATAATCGAAGCATTACAAAAACTACATGAAGAAAACCATACTTTCCATCTCCATTCTTGGAAAATCGAGATTTTTTCCACTCAGGTGAAACGATTTTCTCTGTCTAGTCGAATAACGAATGTTCGAGGCTACCGAGCCTTCGTTATTCATGGAGGAAGATGATTGCATTATTTTGTTTCGTTGTGCGGCCAAAGAGTATCTTAAACTTCTAAAAGAAAACCACCACTTGTATTGGGTTCACCCCATTCTCCGTTCCGTTTCTATCGCTTGTCGTACGGCCAAAAAATATTAAATATTACTTAGAGAAACAACTTTTAGCATTGGAGTCGTTTCCGTTCTTGAAAAATCTAGATTTTTTCTACATAACTGGAGCCAGTTTTTAGCAATAGTCCTCGGTACTGTCAAAATAGGGTTGAATTTTTTTTGTCAGACCAGTCTGACCGTCGTGCAATCGTACGTCGAACGCTCTGAACACTTGTTACAACCAAGCGATCCAAGCATTAATGGAATTCAATGGTATAAACGAGAAAGAAAAATGGAACGAGTATGAAGAAGAGAATCAGAACCACAACGAAAACGAGTAGGAAGAAAGAGACGATGACAAGGACGAAGACTCAGACCTTTCGTTTTATAAACATTTACGCAGACTCTTTGTAAAACAAAATAATAATAATAATAATAATAATAATAATAATAATAATAATAGTGTTGATGGTATTATTATTGTTGTTGTTGTTGTTATTAATAATAATAATTTCAGCATTTCGTACGACGTCACTTTCGCAGACCGTCACCTGAAATTACGGAGCATTTCCGTCCGAGTGGTATGACGTCACGTGCCTCATCCTATCGGTAACACAGCTGACAACCGCATGTCAAGTGTCACTTGGAATCAAACAGCGTTTCGCGTGAACATAGCCTCCGCGCGAAGTTGACTCTCAAACAAACGATATCGCTGTCGACTGATCGTTGCTGGCCCCAGCCACGATCGCACCCGACTTCTACGCTACTGAAGCGTCGCCTGTCATGGCGCCAAGCGACCTTCTGATTCGTTGAGAAATGCAAAATTCTATTGCTTCTCATTTAAAAACTATTGCACTCACAGAAAAACGCCTTTGCAGTTTTGCTTAAAAATGCGTCCCGAACACGCCAGTAACGGGTTTATAGGTTATTCTGAATCACCCTGTAGTTCCGGGTTGTAGTTTAGCTTTATTTGGCATTTCCAGAGACTTACGATTCGAAGTATCGCGCAAGATTGCGGCCGATACTTCCCGGGTCTCGAATCTTTATGATGTAACGCTCAACTCGACAAATCGATTCCTTTAAGTTGGGTCAATCATTTCATGCATTAAATTCCGTAAAATTGTCGTTATTTGAATTATCTCCTTTGAGTTTTCGTTGTGTAAAAGCGCTGAATATAATGCGCAATATCTTTCGAGTATTTCTGTCTCTCTCTCTTTGCACGTGCCGAGGGCTCTAGCGAGCGCGCCCGGTCGCGCGATGTTTTCGTGTCTTCTCTGTTGGTAACGCGGTTAGTAGCGTCCGCGTTTATTATTATATTTCGTTCCTTTCTTTTGTATCGCGTATTATTATCCTCGTAGTTTAACAGGCGTGCGGCGTATTACCGCTTTCCGATACCTTATTCTTTTATTACGTTAACTGTTACTTAAATTATTTATAATTCTTTCGTTACCTTGTCGCTCGCATTTTCTAACACTAGTACTTTACCTGCGGCCCTTGTCGCCGATTACCTCGTACCTGCGCTTTACCTACAGTCCTCGCGACTGATTAATCGTACCTCCAGCCCTCGCGGCTGATGAACATTACCTGCGCATTACCTACGGTACTTGTTACCGGTTACCCTTTACCTACAGCCCTCGTGGCTGATTAATCGTACCTCCAGCCCTCGCGGCTGATTAATCGTACCTCCAGCCCTCGCGGCTGATGAACTTTACCTGCGCTTTACCTACGGCCTGTGCGGCTGGTTACGTGTTACCTGCGTTTACCTGAGACACTCAATTCGTGAGTGTCGAATAACGAATGTGAGGCGTGCGAATATGCGAAGCGACAGATCAGTTCTATCATTTTCTTTGTCCAGATTCTACCCGCCACTTGTATTATATCGCTTGAAATTATGTCCGATCATTAAAACTTACCGAATCTCGTATTTTATTATCTTGTTCTCGATTGTTCACGGCGTTCAATATTAATGTCTTTCTTGTAACTTTACGCGTCGTCAAGGAGTTGAATGAATTGTGAATATTTTGCCCAAATTTCTATCTTGTTTCGATTATGTTATTTTGCGTTCCTGATTGCTACTTTTCCCCAAGGATCCCCCCCTCTACCTTCTGTATCTCAGTTTGAGCTGAGTAGCCGGACCGTCCTCGGTCACTCGTGTCTCTCGCGCGCTCTGAGTATTATGATCTTTTCGGCGTCACCACCGTAGAGAGTGAATAAAAATAAAGCCGAGTAATCGGCGGTACTTGGTACCTGGCGCCCAGTTCACTCTCGTAGCCGGAGAGTCGTGTGAGCAGACGAGACGGGTGAGCCGAGAAGGGACTAATCGTACTCTCGCGAGGAAAATCTCGTTACAATGCATAGATATTCCCTTGAGTTGCATGATGAATTTGGAAATTTATATCAAAAAGTTATTGGGTGCTTTATTTCTCGTGATATCAAAATTTGAATTGTTGAAATGCGATGGACACCTCTAAAGTTGAAGAACGTTATGAAAGGACATATATAGAGAGTATGTCTATTTCATATTTGCAATTGGCATTATGGGTTGAAAAATTCATGTCTGTAAGTCTACGCCTGATCATTTTTGGATATGATCAGATATTTAGTCTGCGAATAGCCATGGAGACATACAAAAGTACACCATTTCGCTTGCCTCAACATGCACCATGTCTTTCATTTTTTCTCTCAAATGTCACATAATAACATTCGAGAATGTGGTTCAGGAAATTCTGAAATGTTTTTCCCCATAGTATCAAAGTTTGTATTACCAGTATGCAGCGAGTACCTGTAAACTTTGATATTTCTGTAAAGCAGCCGGTGTAGAAATCATTTCACTTTTTGGTATCGACTGTAGTATATAAACAGAGAAAGTCATTACTAAAGTCTTCAGTCGCTTATTACTGAATAGGTCTGAAATTGCTGTCTTCGAAAGCCAATGCACAGATAAATCAAACAATTTTGAGCTCTGTTGGCTGTTAAGCGTACTGTCTTTATTACTTTCAGTATTGGCATAATTAAATTAATGAATCTGTGGTCTGTAGGAAAATGAAGATGAATGAACCGCCGCGGATACTTGCAAACTTTGAAAATTCTGTGTATTAACATATGCGCCAGATATTATCGCTTCGCATTTTTGATTATGGAATATGGACATAAATAAATAATAAAAATTACAGAAGAAATATAAAATATGGATATATATTGTAACAACGATCTTCCCGGAAAGGTACGATCGGTCCCTTCTCGGCTCACGGATTGCGCCTCCTCATGAACTCACCGGCAGCGAAGATGGGATGGGCGCCAGGTACAGAGTACCGCCGAATTACTCGACTTGATTTTTCCCCTTCTCGCGGTGTTAACTTAACTAAATGATAGAATAACGAGTTCCTGAGGGACGCACGTGACCGAGGACGGTCCAGCTACTCAGCTCAGCTGAGGTACGGAAGGTAGAGGAGGGGGGATCCTTGAGAGAAGGTAGCGATGGTCGCAACACGAATTACAGCACAAACAAAATGTAGCCGAAACAGCGGGGAATTAAATATTAAATAACAATTTATTCCGTTAGGTCGAATTACAAATAATGAACAACATCGGGGTGATTAAATTAACATAGTTTGTCGTGTGGTTGAGATACGAGGAGCAATAAAGAGCGCAGGTTCGAGTACTAGTTTTCGCCCTTTTACAGGCTTCGTCGAGGCCGAGTAGGTAATCGCCGATCACGCACGCGGTTCGGCCGGATTCCGCAGGTAACGAGAGATAATCGCGAGAGTGTCATAGGCAACATAGGCAAGGTAATCGACACTAGGTAACCCTAAAATAATTCCCGAGAGCGTCGTAGGCAACATAGGCAAGGTAATGACGCTAGGTAACCCTAAAATAATTCGCGAGAGCGTCGTAGGCAACATAGGCAAGGTAATGACTCTAGGTAACCCTAAAATAATTCGCGAGAGCGTCGTAGGCAACATAGGCAAGGTAATGACGCTAGGTAACCCTAAAATAATTCGCGAGAGCGTCGTAGGCAACATAGGCAAGGTAATGACGCTAGGTAACCCTAAAATAATTCG
Source organism: Venturia canescens (assembly GCF_019457755.1). NCBI lineage: Eukaryota > Metazoa > Arthropoda > Insecta > Hymenoptera > Ichneumonidae > Venturia > Venturia canescens. The sequence goes on from NC_057422.1 coordinate 28,168,647, forward strand.
CGAGAGCGTCGTAGGCAACATAGGCAAGGTAATGACGCTATGTAGCCCTGAAATAATTCGCGAGAGCGTCGTAGGCAACATAGGCAAGGTAATGACGCTAGGTAACCCGAGAGGTACTGCGCGAGTATCACAAGTAATAGAGAAGGAAACTTCGGCCAGGCGGAAGGTACGCCGAGATTCCCTCGCATCCCGAACCAATACGATAAATAAAAGCAAGCAATGAATTATAAAATAATGCGGAGAAAACTACACGCGAACAAAGTCCCGATGCGATCCACAACACAGTGTTCGAGTCGATACGCAGTGACAAAGGACGAAGAAAAGAACGAAATATAATTAACACCGAACGAGAGGTGGGCCACCGTACTAGCCGTAGCGCGTCGTAGGAGCGAGAGAGACGCAACGAAAACATTGCGCGCCCGAGCGCGCTCGCTAGCGACCTTAGCACGTGCAGGGAGAGAGAGATAGAGCGACTCGAAAAATAATGCGTGGAAATCTCCAACGCGCAATCGGCAAAATTGGAAGAACAGCATAACGTCTGTTTCCCACAATGATTCTAAATTTACGGACCAAACTAATATCGAGTTCGTTTATCTAATTGAGCCACAAAACCAAAAGGGGCTGGGGAAGCGGGAAGTACCGGCCACAATCTCGCTCGGTACCACAATCCACGCGTCCCCACTAAAACGCAATTAACCCGGAACGATATTCCGAAAATACTAAACGAGAAGGCTCAACGAGATAAAAGAACTCATGGAGAGAAAGACGGACTTACCGAGGAACAGCTCGCAACAAAAGGAAAGGCACAAAGAAAGACGGGTGGCGCAGCAATCTGGACGTGGCTCGTCAATCGGGTGCTCGGAAGTAGACTAATTTATGCGAGCGAGCTGCTCCCGGCGCCCGGCGCTATCCCCACCACTCGGACGTCACACCGCAGCGCTCGGTTGCTAGGCGCGGCCGAAGTGTGGGCCCCGGCTCACGCTTTCGCGGCAATTTTGAAAGTGGAAGCGCGCGCGACAATGATTCTTCGCCGCGCTTCTTAACGGATGATTATCTAGTACCACACCTCTTCGTTCTCCCTTCCCCCGCCCGTTTGGGTAGGGCCTCCCGATTTGACGACCGTGGTTCGGGCATCCTTCCTCTTGGGGATCCGGCGGGCATCTCTGAAAGGGCCAAGGGGAGGCCTCCCTCACGACCCTGGGCGTCCCGCAGGATCACGGTGGGCCCACGACATAACCACCAGGCAATACAGCACCTCTCCCCCAGGAAACTCCCCCGGACCCCACTGGACGAGGCGCCGTGTCTCACGGCATGCGATACCCGAATTCACGATCTAATAGTCGGTGTAACTCTCGGTTGCTCCGCGGGAAGGGCACGGGCGGCGTTCACAAGTGGCCTATGCCAGCGTGTCCCTTCACTCGTCCGCGTGCCGAGAGCGATGTTTTATGCTCGAAGTTTTGGGAGGGCCCATCCCCCCACGCGAGATCGGGTAGAACGAAGAGCCACCTCACGACGTATCGAGTGATGTGTGAGTCCGAAGTGATGGAGGCAACACCGAACTTTCACGCTAAAGGAGGCAGCTGAAATGCTAATCAGATTATGGCATTACGAACATTATTCGGGATAATTCAAATTTTCCTTTCTCTCTCTCTGTCCAGGCACGCAGTAGGTAATGAGTCTCGCACGGTAAATAGCGCTCGGCAGGTAAGGTAGACAATTCTTAATACAAACTTAAAACTACGCAATGAGGAGTTTTCCTTCCGAGCACCACCCGATGAGTCGCAGCGGCGTCCACAGGGCCGTAAACCCGGTCCACTGGTCGACACGATTCGTACGAGTGGCGGGTCGAATTGTCACGTCACAATATAAATAATAAGTAAATAAACATAATAAAAAAATAATCATAAATGTTACAAAAAGTCAGCGGTGGCTCATTTCAGAATGGCATAACATTTTATGGTTTCAGAATGCCATGCATACATAAAAAAATAAGCGATTCTGTTGGTATAGACACACTATATTGTTTCTTGCTCCTATTGAAACTCGGTGGGTACATGCAGAATTTGAAAATTTTGTGCATCGACATGTGTGCATTCACTTTGCATCTCTGGATATAGTGATATGAATTGTGACGTTGTGGCAGAGCCGCAACGCCCCGCGTCGTGGTGGAATCCACCACACCACAAGCAATTCCCTCACACTTGTAAAAAGCCCTTCCCCGAATCCCGAGAGGCTGAAACATCGGATAAAGGCTATTAGAGCCGAGTCATGGGACCGATCAACATCATCGAACGTCTTCTCGAGAAGGAATTGTCTCCAACTCGAGAAAATCATCGCACGAGTTCCCTGGCGTCGAGGTTCTGAGCTATAGCAGAGTTAATTTCGGCCGGTACGCATCAGCCCCGCTGTTATCACGAATTAGTGAACCGAAAATTCGCGCGCAAGGATCCATAATCGATAATTTATGCGCAACGAGGAAGAACGACGAGCGAGCACAGAGATCGAACGCTTCCATCATGACCTCCGGCGTGCGTGCCACGGCCCAGTTCCCCGTACTTTCAATCTCACTCGTAGTTTTTCGTTCAACCCCAGTTATTCTGTTCCAACGACCACCGGCTTGATCTTTGGAGACCATAGAGGCAATCTTGAGCCCGAAAAGATCGTACAACACATAATCTCAGCGCCAAGTAAGTCTTTTTCACTCTCTTGACTCTGCGACGAAAACACGTGGTTGTTCCGCCATCTTCGTCGTAGATCGCGTCTCGATTTCGCCGGTCACCTTTTTCATGGTCGAATTTTCCCCGAGCCCTTCTGACTCGTGATTGATTCTCCCCTTGTTGTGAATCGTTCTTTGAAATTGCTCTTTTTGCGTTAAATGCGAGTGAGTGCTGTGGTGCTAGTATTAAGCCCCTTTTTCGCGTGATCTACCCCCCCCCCCCCTCCGCCCCTAGCCCACCGGTTTTGTCGTCGAGTCGCGTATCGTACTTTGTCGAATCGGTATTGTAATTGTTTCTTTTTCTCGTTTGCAACCTCACGGGTATATGTAAGACGCCTGAGCGACAGGTGCCCATCGACCCAAAGATATTGAGTCTCAAACGCATTGAGCCATTTTCCGCCGTCTTCTTTTTTCTTTCTCCTAGCTGGCCCCGTTCTGTACATTTCCCCCCGCATTAGCCGTAGTAATTGAGTCCTCTGTTGTTAACATTCGAGATTCGAAGAGATTGATATGATTTATTTTTGTTACTTTTTGTCATACTGGCGCCCATTGTCAACTAACGCCATACTCATTGTCAACTAACTGGCGCCCAAAGTGAATAATCGGTGAAATAAAGCCTATTTTTTTTGTTATCATTTTCTGCTATTAAATCTTGGTTTCTTATTTATTTAATTTTTATCCCCCCTTTTATTTCTAACCATTTCAGCCAGCAGTGACGAAAAACCCTATCACAAATTTGTTTGTAACGGGGTGTGTAGTTTGTGATGGTGGAAAAATCGGGATAGGAGGAACGATCCGAAAAAATGCGGCAGGGACTGAACCGGGGTTCGAACCCGGGACCTCTCGATTGCCGGTCGAGTGCTCTCCGAGCTATCCAGACCGCCTACCACACTTAATTCGAATCGTCCTCATAACGTTGTGTATTCCACAACGTTACAATCCCCCTTACCAGAGTTGATCCGCCGCTGACGGATCACACTCTTACAACTAGGGCTGGGGAGGGGGTACTGCAGACTGGGAGTGTCTGAGGGACGGAAGGGGAAGGGGTACTACAGATTGGAGCTGTCTGAGGGGAGGGGCCGGGCCCCACGTTGGGCGCCAGTTTGTGATGGTGGAAAAATCGGGATAGGAGGAACGATCCGAAAAAATGTGGCAGGGACTGAACCGGGGTTCGAACCCGGGACCTCTCGATTGCCGGTCGAGTGCTCTCCCAACTGAGCTATCCAGACCGCCTACCAAACTTAATTCGAATCGTCCTCATAACGTTGTGTATTCCACAACGTTACAGAATAAAAGTGAATTCACCGAAAAGTCATTGGAAAACTCATTTCAAATGCAATAAAAATTTCTATCTTCAGAATGCAATGTATATAATATCTTAAAACTGCCAATTCTGTTGGATTTTTTTTTAAATTTTATCTATCTCTCACTTGAATTTTGGAGAAAAAGGTTCGAAAAAATCTGTTTTATGAAAGAAGTCTTCACATCCCTTCATTCCTGGTGTGAAGACTTGGGAAAAATCGCCAGATAGATCTGTGCCGATAATTTTTTACATCAAATTTTACGAAAAATAAGTCCTTTTTCGTGGAAACCAAAGTTACAAGCTGAAAATCATATCTTGGCCTCCAACGCGCATTCCTCCGTGCTCTTGGGCTTCTAATAAGCATAACATATTAGAGTAGAAAGGAAAAATCGACAAAGTCCAAAAACAGACCTGTGATAAAATATTTTTAGTTCAATTGTGACGAAAAGTTTGTCTTTTTTCGCTGAAACCAAAGTTAGAAGACGAAAATCATATCTCGGCCTCCAACGCGCATTCTTCCGTGCTCTTGGGTTCCCAGTGGGCATAACATATTATAGTACAAGGAAAAAAATCGCCTAAGTCCAAGGACAGACTTATGACGATATTTTTTCTGTACGATTTTGACGAAAATTTGGTCTTTTTTCGTGGAAACCAAAATTTTTAACCGAAAATCATACCTCGGCACCCATCCCGGATTTCTCCATGCTCTTGGGTTTCTAATGGCCATAATATATTAGAGTAAAGGGAAGAAAATTGCTAAGGCCAAGGACAGACCTGTGACGAAATATTTTCAGTATAATTTTGACGAAAAATCGGTCTTTTTTTCTCGGAATCCGACGTTAAGAGCCGAAAATCATATTCCTGCCACCAATATGAACTTCCTCATGTTCTTGGGTTCCTAATGGACATAACGTGACGTAAAAAAAAGCGCCTAGAACTCTACCCCTGCGGTGCTGCGGAAAAGAGATCACAGTATCATATCATCATCGTGCGTGTTTAAAATCTTTGAAAATGCACTAACAAAATAATATTCTTAAAAAACATACTATCAAAATAACACATGAAAATTGAAATTTAAATTCGCAACTGATGATATATTTACACTGAACAATATTCCGCGCACTCTGGTTTAATTGAAAGATTATCTCAGTTGACACTTATTTCCAATCGAACGAAATAATGAAATCTTGAAAAGTTTCGTTGACATACATCGCGCATTTTTTTATATTTTTTATTTGCACACACAGAGTCTACATTTACGCGGCCGCTTTTATACCGGTTTAGTATACCACAAGTTTTAACAAAATAAATATTAACCACTTTTCACTAACTATTTTCATTTATTAATTAGAGTCTGCACACAACAGCACTTTGGCGATTATAACCTCACCTGTCAAAATGACGTTCAGTATGAAAACAAGTTTCAGGTGGTTTCGGATGTGCGTATCGATGTATTGATATCATATAACCTATTTACAAATGATATAAATGATAAACTTATTTTCAGTCAAACGAATTAGTGAAATCTTAAAAAGTTTCGTCGACATGCATTTCATTTTTATTTTATTCTTTTTTACACACGACAGATCACAGACTACATTTACGCGACTTCTTTTATACCGGTTTACTTTAGCATTCCACAGGTTTTAGTACTATGCACTTCGTTAGATGACGAAAGTTTTTTTTTATTTATCCCACACGCATTCCATAATGTCAAAATTCCGTTTGTTTATACGATGATCGAAAACTGACACATGGTTTTTATATATATTGTGACCGAAATTTTCTTCACTTGGTACTTGATGTCACAAAATCTCTCTCTCTATTTCGTCGATTTCATTTTCCGAAAAATAATTTCGTGGGCGCCAGTCGCAGAGCGACTCGACCAAAAAGAGAGGAAGATGATTTACCAGCGTAGTTCAGCGGGAAGGGGTGGATAAATTGAAAGTCATTCCAATATTCAGTTGAGATTTATTCCTTACGAGATTACATTTACCGCGGCGGAGAATTATTCTAATTTTTCAGTGTACGGGAGGATCGCGAAACACGAGGGGAAAAAGTCACGAACTCACACTCACTCTCACTCTCTGATCGGGAAAACTACACACATCACAAAATTCTATCGAGCCCGTCCTTTCTGTCGCGGGTCTACTCGCGGTCAGAAAATTTACTATTGTTGGAATATCAGAAAAATCACCAAGCCCCCGTTATTCGGTTACTTGGCCGGGCTGTTCTCCCGTCGCACGCGTACGCGCTCCCGATCCACTCGTACTTTCTCACACACTCTCGCACCAAGGTTCCCGACCTTTTCCCCACAGTTACTTCCGAAATGTTGACGACACGACTCGTGAGAATTTTCGTACGCGGCCACGCGAATTAACCGTTTTCTTTTACGCAATGAATCAATGTGAAAGGAAACCTACTTCGCGATAATGGAACGCAGGCACCGGAAAAATTAAGCAAACTAAAGCTTCTATATCAGCGCGGCGAAATCGTCGCCGTGGCCACAATTTGTCGAGCCAAAATCAAATAGACGGGATCCGTCATAAAATAATTCTTCCCGTTAACAATAACTATGGTTTCTGTCAAACAGACAACAATATTCGGGACTAATTTTTACGAGAGCTCACTGAACCAAACGAACAATGAAAAGGGGTAAGACTCACGGTATTACACTCTCGGGATCACACGTCCTGCTCGCTCGATATCCTACGAAATTCTGCCGAAAGCGATCGATACTCGTTACGCGGTGTCACTCCTCCCTCTCCCCTCTTGCTTCGATCTTTTCTCGCCCTACATCAGGTGCGACACATCAATCTTTCTAGTCGGGCGTTAGACGAGGCCCCAAATTTCTCGGGATAAATTGTTTGATGATATTATTTCGATGATAATAACCCCTAGCCCGAACATGCGATGACTATGAATTTACGTAACGGGAAGAGAGAGAATAACTTCTTTAGATTTGTGACTCGGGTATCGCGAATGAGATTCAATTTCAACAAAAAAGGTCAAACGCCCCTCTTAACGGGACTCCCCTGAAATCTTCGCTTCGATTCTTTTCTCGAAATCTTGAGAATATTCGACGCAGGTATTATGCTGGTGTGAGTGTCCACGCTGTCCGGGACTTCGCGTACGAGCCCCGCTCGAAGTACGCCGATGTTTAGAGCCTCGTTTCTCTGCCCTCCCCTCTGGCTTCACTCGGACTATCCGACGGGAGTGATCTCGGGCGGGAAAATCGATGTTAATGCTCCAATAATTGAAATATTCCGAAGTAACAACGTTGAGTTCTTCCCCTCTGGCTCCTCTCTCTCCAATGTTGCTTTCCAAGAAAAATTAAAATAAACCGCGTGGTAATAAATTATTATTTTCCCTGCCATTTTCTATCTTACAAATCTTCTACGTGGTCGGTGCGTGGCCGCGACAACGAGCGAGGAGGACGGGATGCTGGCTCGACAATTCTCCGTCTTACGAACATGTCATTTGTGACGATAATGTAAAATAAAATCGTCACAATATATATAATATAATATTCACGGAGTCTGAGCGCGGTCGGGGTAAGACTCAAAAGTTAGAAGGCCTAAAATGGCGAACAGGCATTCTGTATAACGCATATATAGATACCCTAGGAAAAAAAAGGTTGGGACAAGTACATTGATGGTCCCTCGTTTGCTGATAATTCCATCCATGAAAAAAACTTTAAAAATATTTTCTTTATAAATTGTCAAAAAAGTAATTTTATAAAAAAAAATACAGAACAATTCGAAACAATTTTCACAAATCTTGAAAAAACATCATCTGTAAAAAAAACTAATCTGTATCTATTTTTTAAAGTGTCAAAAGAATCAAATAACAAGTAAAAAATAATAAACCGAAAAATCGCCCTTGAAATTATTTTGGAAACCGATGCCTCGATCTTCTTATTTGATTCGAACAGCTAAATCAATTGAAAAAAATTCCATCTAATTTACGTGCAACATTAAAATTTATTATATCAATTCGAGGCCAAGTATTTTCTAATGAATTGAAAAAAGTTACCATTTGAATTACGTGCAGTACTAAAATTTATTATATCAATCGGTGGACAAGTATTTTATTAGTAACTCCAAATTTTGACATTATTGAATTGTTCTAAGAAGCTTTCAAATCCAAAAGAATCACATGCAAGCTAGCCATTTCTTACTCTATGGTGGCAGAGACTTATAAGAAAATCGATTCTTCTCAGACTTTCAGGATCCTCTGGCATTATTCACAAAATTCGACGTCGATTGGATCGATACAAATTATGTTTAAATATGTGTTAAAAGTACTTGTCCGGCCCATCACTTTCCGTTTAAATTGTTTATCCAAATAAAAGTCAGGGCTTGTCTAGAACTGATGGATCACAAGTATTCATGCAGAGGGAATTGAGAGAATAATCTTCAAGTAATTTTTACTTAATTGCACTAATTAAATAAAAAACGGAAACAAATTATTCCGCAATATAGAAGGGATATTATTGTGCATCGATAAATGAATAAAATTGTACATAATGTATATGTTCAAGCTTCCAAAATAACTCTGCCGTTTACATTCGATGACGGTAATTTTTACTTCCCACTTATTGTTCCAGCGAACGAGTTCCATTCGGAATAAGAACTAACCTATACGGTTATTAAGAACATTAAATTAATAATGAATCGCATTTCAACAAACTTTTAATGAGATTCTGCCGTGCCATTTCGTTTTTTTATGATTGATTCTTTATTGAATGAATAGTGATGGGCCGGACAAGTACTTTTAACACATATTTAAACATAATTTGTATCGATCCAATCGACGTCGAATTTTGTGAATAATGCCAGAGGATCCTGAAAGTCTGAGAAGAATCGATTTTCTTATAAGTCTCTGCCACCATAGAGTAAGAAATGGCTAGCTTGCATGTGATTCTTTTGGATTTGAAAGCTTCTTAGAACAATTCAATAATGTCAAAATTTGGAGTTACTAATAAAATACTTGTCCACCGATTGATATAATAAATTTTAGTACTGCACGTAATTCAAATGGTAACTTTTTTCAATTCATTAGAAAATACTTGGCCTCGAATTGATATAATAAATTTTAATGTTGCACGTAAATTAGATGGAATTTTTTTCAATTGATTTAGCTGTTCGAATCAAATAAGAAGATCGAGGCATCGGTTTCCAAAATAATTTCAAGGGCGATTTTTCGGTTTATTATTTTTTACTTGTTATTTGATTCTTTTGACACTTTAAAAAATAGATACAGATTAGTTTTTTTTACAGATGATGTTTTTTCAAGATTTGTGAAAATTGTTTCGAATTGTTCTGTATTTTTTTTTATAAAATTACTTTTTTGACAATTTATAAAGAAAATATTTTTAAAGTTTTTTTCATGGATGGAATTATCAGCAAACGAGGGACCATCAATGTACTTGTCCCAACCTTTTTTTTCCTAGGGGAAGTTTATGGTTGGATATCACATCTTTTTTCTCAAAAGTTCCTTATTTATGTTCAGTTGACTATAGGATTTTAGTTTAAATTTCTATGAATTATTTATGATTTTCGTCTTATAACGTTGGTTTTCACGAAAAAGAACCTATTTTTCGTCAAAATTGTACTGGACATATTTCGTTACAGGTCTGTCCTCGGACTTTGGCGATTTTTTCCCTTGTACTCTAATATGTTTTGTTAATTAGGAACCCAAGAGCACGGCCGCAAGCGGGTTGGAGGCCGGGATATGATTTTCCGCTTATAACGTAGGTTTCCACGAAAAAAGACCTATTTTTCGTAAAAATTGAACTGGAAATATTTCGTCACAGGTCTGTTCTTGGACTTTGGCGATTTTTTTCCTTGTACTCTAATATGTTTTGTCAATCAGGAATACAAGAGGACGGTCGAAAGCGGGTTGGAGGCCGGGATATGATTTTCGGCTTATAACGTTGGGTTCCACTAAAAAAGACTTATTTTTCGTAAAAATTGAACTGGAAATATTTCGTCACAGGTTTGTTCTTGGACTTTGGCGATTTTTTTCCTTGTACCTTAATATGTTTTGTCAATTAGGAACCAAAGAGCACCATGGAAAGCGGGTTGGAGGCCGAGATATGATTTTCGGCTTATAACGTTGGTTTCTACGAAAAAAGACCTATTTTTCATCCAAATTGTACTGAAAATATTTCGTTACAGGTCTCTCCATGGACTTTGGCGATTTTTTTCCTTGTACTCTAATATGTTTTGTCAATTAGGAACCAAAGAGCACGGTGAAAAGCAGGTTGTAGGTCGTGATATGATTTTCGGCTTATAACGTTGGTTTCCACGAAAAAAGACCTAAATTTCGTCAAAATTGTACTGGAAATATTTCGATAGAGGTTTGTTCTTGGACTTTGGTAATTTTTCTCCTTGTCTTCTAATATGTTTTGTCCATTGGAAACTCAAGAGCATGTAGCAATGCGTGTTGCGGGCTGAGATATGATTTCCGGCTTATAACGTTAGTGAAAAGAAAGGAAAAGAGAAAAGATAGATCAAATTCAAGACACAACGAATACAACAGAATTGGCCATTTTTAAATGTCGCTTTTGCATTCTGAATCTAGACATTTTCGTGTTATCCAAAACATGCCCCCGATGAAATATATTTCCAAAGTTTGCAAGTGGCCGCGGAGATCCAATTATCTACACTTTGATAGTTGCAGAAAAAAGGCACCCGGAAACATTTATTATGTCAGAATTCAAAGAAGTAAAAAAAACTGAGCGTACTTGATTCAACAGAGCAACGGAATTCAAAGACGTTTAAGGTACCTGCATTGCTTGTGGAGGAAAACAATTTCATTTCAGGATAATTTAGAAATAAATTAGGAAATTCAGAAATTTAGCATAGAATTTAGAAAAAGGAAAATTAAGATAATTAGTAAAGCTGAAAACTTTTGTGATGAATTTTTGAAATTACATGTTACGGTTGGAGTAAGAAATTTAAATAATTGGCACACATGCTGCGACACAAAAATATCAAAGTTTGAAGGTATTCGCTCCATACCGCAGTAGTTCAAACTTTAATACTATTTGAAAAGAAATACTTTAAAACTTGCTGAACAAAGTTCCATTACATATTAGCATAAAGATAGGGGGTGATACTTAGCACATATACTTATCCACAGAAATTTCCAAGTTCGCAGGTATCTGGTGCAATTCAATGTATCTGCGCAATGAGTTTGGAAAACAGCAATTTCAAATCCATCCATAAATGAGCAACTGAAGACTTTTGTAATGAATTTTTCACTTCATATTTATGTTACGGTGCGAGTCAAAAAATAAAACGAATGGCACAGTATATAAATTTTATAGTTTGCAGATTTTTGCTGTATTTCAATGATCCAAATCTATAGTATTAGAGTGAAAAGTTGTTAGAAGTCTTGATGTTACATTAAAATGACACAGCGCACATAACATTCAGAAATTCTGTAGGTTTCCATGATGTTGGCAGGTATTATACTTAATCGCATCGAAACTGAGCAATTGTACACTTATCGTAATGAATGTTTTCACCAATAATTCCACATTTGCAGTTTGCAGAATAGGAATACTCAACATACACGTCATTTCATAAGTATTGTTGTCAATATTTGTTTGCCTACCGCTTTCTGAAGATTCAACTTTTCATATTATCAGCAAAAAAAGCATCTAACGATTTTTTGGAACAAGTTTCAAAATTTATTACTCGACAGACCGGGTGGAAAAAGAATAACTAAACTTATATCAAGACCAGAAACTGTTTTGAGAATGTGTTGTACAAAATGTGCGATTGATGATCATAATAGGAAACCTCTTGAATCACGTTACCACAATCAGCATGAAGAAATAGTAGAAAATCATAGGACACATATTAGGCAACCAATTAATAATATGCATCGATCCGCAGCAAACCGATGGAGTCAAAACAAGGATCGGAAAGAGCAGAGCCATAGTTAAAAAGAAAAAAAACAGCGCAATTGAAAGAGAACAGAAATCAAAATTGTTTCATGTATCTATGCATTAGTTTCTGAAGACAGTAATTTCAGATCTATTCAGAAATAAGTAGGTGAAGACTTTAGTAATGAATATCTTCGTTAATATATTCCAGTCGGAACCAAAAAGTTAAAAGAATGGCATACCTGCTATTTCACAGAAATATCAAAGTTCATAGGTACTTGCTACGTACCAGTTATACAGACTTTGGTGCTATAGGGAAAAACACTTCAAAATTACATGAACCACATTTTTGAAACTTATTATGACACATTCAAAAAAAAAGTGACAGATGCATGTTGAAGCAAGCAAAATGCTGTAATTTTGTATGTCTCCATGGTTATCCGCAGACAAAATATTTGATCACATTCAAAAATGATCAGGTGTAGACTACCAGACATGAATTTTTCAACCCACAATGCCAATCGCAAACATGGTCTGGAAATATTCAATATACATGTCACTTCATCACTTTGTTGAACTTTAGAGGTGTTCATTGCATTTCGAAGATACAAATTTTGATATCATGAAAATTAAGCACCCAATGACTTATTGAAATAAATTTCCAAATTTATCATGTAACAACTCAAGTGAATGTATCTATGCATTTACATGGCCCAAAGATTTTTCAAAACTTGGGTGTATGAACAAGCAATCATGAAGGCTTTTTGTTATAAATATTTCAAATTATCTTGTTGAAATTAATATAAGAAAATAGAAATATGAATATCTCTCGTATTGTCTGGAGAACAAATAGAAATTGGTATGACAATACACTGTAAGCTGAGGAGGTGGAAAAAAGGGACCGGTGAACACAGCCAAACTAAATGAAAGAAATTATGACAACAATACATTGAATTACTTGACCAAAGTTTTTTAAAATTTATTTGAATTCGTTTACACACAACCATCCACCTCTTTCTTTAATGTAATTACACAACATAGAATTTCTGTTTGGAAAGAACGTTTTAGAGGTTATAATGAACGAACGTTTTTTTTCTCATTGTTATTATTATTATTATTCAACAGTAATTAGTCACGTCATTAATAATATCGATTCCTTCGACTATTCAATAACCACTTTTATTTTTCTACACTCTGCACGCAACAGCACTCCGGCGGTCATAACCCCAAACGTCAGCATATGACGCGAAATCTCGCAAATTTGCTATCTATGTATATATTACGATATCGAAGTAGAACAGATAATTCTTAATTTTCACGACACACATTATTCACGTTTTCACTTCTCAATATTTTACTCACTCTCAGTACACACTGTATGAGATCAATTAATCCACTTTTGAGGTTTTATTTATTATAGATATTATTGTCGTGAATTGGGCTCGAAACTTATTGAAACTGCTTTTATGAAAAAAATAAAATTGATTACATCCACTGCTATTTCCAATAATGTTTTATTTATTTAAACGAAATTTGCAAATCTTGCACCGTTGATCCACGGGGCTACGATCGCAATCACTTTATAATAACATAACAGACGATAACAGACGGGTATATAAGAAAACATTGAGGACTATCAGAAACTTTTTCATCGGCGATTGGTCGAGACGGATAGATTCTCACCGGTGATTGGTTATGATGGGCATCAAGAAGCCCTTGTATGTATCGGTCTGAACCCATATACGGATACGTCAGCTGCGTAAATGTGTTGGTACTTTTTGCATAATCTTGAGCCCGTGCAAAGTTTTTTCTCGGCAAATACGCCACCGAGAATGCTGATTTTGGGCTCATTCCACAGAGAACTTCTTAATTAGCTTAAAGTTCAATTTTCAAAGCCGTACATAACTCATGAGCTTCGCTATTAAAGAAAATCACATGCCAATTTTACCCCCACCACCGCGAATAGTTTTATTCAGAGATAATATAGTCTCGGCGAGAGCCTCGGGCCAGCAGACGACAGGGCTGTCAATATACTTGTCCCGAGACTCTGCCGAGTCTCTTGATACAGAATGCCTGTTCGCTATTTTAGGCCTTCTAACACTTGAGCCTCACCCGCGGTCGGCCTAGCAGCTGGAGGAGCCGACATCGTTGAGCCAATCAGAATGCGTAGAGGCAACAACTCTACTACCACTAACTACGTCAAAACGCGTATACGTATACGTCGAACTCGCGATGTGTCAGTAACTTTTGCATACTCTTGAGCCCGTGCAAAGTTTTTTCTCAGCAATTACGCCACCGATCGTGTTGATTTTGGGAACAATCTAAAAAGAATTTCTTAATTAGCCGAAAGTTCGATTTTCAAAGCCTCAGATGACTCATAACTTCGGTAATTCAAAAAAATCACTTGCCAATTTTACCCCCACCACGGCGAATCGTTTTATTCAGAGAAAGTATACTCGGCGAGAGCCTCGGGCCAGCAGACGACAAGGCTGTCAATGTACTTGTCCCGAGACTCTACCGAGTCTCTTGATTTGTTTTAATGAGTGCGATGTACGGGCACAACATCTTTCCCCCCTTTGGGAGACGAAATTTATTTCGGCTATTTTTCGCACGGAATTAAAATAAACAAATTTGTGTGACGCTTAACTATGTTTTTCCTTTTTTTTTTTTTTAATTCCTTTTCCACTTTTAGTAGGATTATGTTTAGGTTATAATGAAGCGTTTTGTGTGGCATTATTTTTGTTTTTTGGGCGTGCCTTAGTTATGTAAATTTTATCATCAGTAGATCTAGATGCAAGTTATTCTATGATTTTTGGTCTTGCCACGAAAGTCGCGTCTAGTTCGATATCATTAGTTTGTTGTATTAATCGAACTCTTTGACAATGTTTAGCTTTAAAAATTGTTGAAATGATAATTATTATAATGATCAGAGTCATGCTAATGGCAGTTAGAGAGTAATTTCCAATTATGTGATAAGGATGTGCCCAAATATTCGGTTCTTCCTCTAGTTTTTGCTTAAGAATTTCGATTCGTTCGCCTAATTTATTCGTTTCCAGTGGATTAGTAATTATTTTTGATGGTACGCTGTAATTGAAAATTGGGTGATTAGCGTTTACCATTCCAATCGCATTTGTTAGATTATATAGTGGTATAAATGTTATGAAAATTTATCGATGTGGCGGAACATTCTCCGTCCAAAGCCAGTAATCCTGTATTGTGGATTATTTCGTGTGTCGTAGATTTATTTTTACAATCTATTCTTACGCTTTCGGGTTTTGGGGCTACGAATAGCCATCTACCTTCTTTTTCCAGTGCGATTATTAATGTTTTCTCGAGTTTTACAATTCGTTGATTACATAATAGTTTTTCGGGATTATTTCCTAAATAAATCGCTATTTCGCATGGCGTATTGCCGTTTATTGTTTGTAGTAACTGTTTAGGTTTGTAATAATAGATATTGTCGACTTTTCTGGCTTTGTTTAAATCTTCTTCAGACATTGTTATATACATTCTTTTGTAGTTGTCAACGATTATTATTTTAGATGTAGTTTCTATGAATTGGAACTGATTTTCATTGATTTTCGTAGGTAGTGGGTAGACTTTGTTGACTTTCAAAATTGAACTTTCGATTAAAGGGAATTTTATGATTAGAACAAATCGTAGTTTTGCTGTATAGCTAGTGATTTCTGCTGTTTTCAGTAAGTTAGTCATTTCACTACTCTTAACGTTTGTTGGAAAGTTTAATCCTTTAGGAATGTAGGGAGTTGCTTCTATTAGATAGTCGGCCAACTGTTTAGGTGAAATTACCGCAGGGTTTATTGTTCCTTTGTAAATTTCCGTTAAAAAGTTTGCTAGTTGATTTACGTCGCTTGTAAAAGCTTCGACTGTCGCTGTAAATATGTTTATATTTTCGTCTATCATTTGTTTCCTTTTTATTGTTGAAAATTGACCTTCTACCGTGTTTTTAATTTTTTCTATCATATGCATTAAATTGTCCATTTTGTCTATTATTTCGGAAGTAGATTCGTTGTAGAGTTTTAGTGTAGATTGTAGAATTTGTACATTTTCTTATAACATATCTTCGTCAGTTTTTTGTCTTGTTATTATGTCGTCAATGTTTTTATCTATTTTTTCTGCGTCATCTTGGTTGAGATTCCCAGTTATTGCTTTGATTACTGTTCCTAGACCGTTAATTAATCCTCTTTTGTTTCTACTTTCTCCTGTGCCTACGAAGTTGTATATCGCTGTTATTGAAGAACTGACTTTCTTCAATAGCGGTTTTAATGTGCTGTCTACGGTGGAACATAGTGAATCGTCAGTCGTTTTGTTGCATAATTTTTCCAAAGTTTCTAGTGTTTTGAATAAAACGTCTGCTTTTCTTTCCATATAGTGTAGATCCATGTGGATTACTAATTTCCATGTTCCTTTTACCAAATATAATGATCCTATTTCCTCGAAGTATATTCCTGGCGATGTTTGAAAATTGTTGATTCGATATTCATTGATTACCGATGACTCGATCCATCCTACGACTGCTATTGCGCTTGCACACCTGTAATGGATTGTTTGAGTTAGTCGCTAGTCGGTCGGTACGGTAGAAATCAACTTATCTCGATGTCGGTAAGTGCGTCGGGTGGTTACTGTTTTGAAAGGATTTTGACCCTATTTTCTGTTTCTTTTCCGACTACTTGTCAATTCGCTGAATCTGCGTTTTGAACTTTCATTTTACCGCGAATGTTTCTCGTATTCACTTAGTGTACTATCATCTTTGAGTGCGTTTCGTTTGCGAGAAAAATGGCCAATATTGTCCATATTAATTTAAGAGAAGCGATGTTTTTCATTGTAGCGGAGACCCGCCGTAAGGAAGTGTCGGTGAGTTTAGAATAAAGTGGATTGTGTATAGATATATATAATGGATGGATCTATATAATGATTTTGTTTTTATTTCTTGTTTTTATGAATAAATTTTTTTTTTCCTTTTTAACATGTTTCTTTTTCTTTCTTTTCAGCGCGTTTTGTATGGGCCCCCTTTGCCGAAACGGCGTCGTGGCACCACTCTGGAGTTTGCGGCACGTGTTTTCCGTGAGGAATTTATTGTAAGTTATTTTCATTTATTTTATTTATTTTTATTTGTATTATTTCCTATTTTATTTAATCCCCTCTTCCTTTTTTGTTGCAGGAATTTATTGAGGATTTTGCCGAGTACCGTCGGTATTGTCGGGCTGAGCCCAACGACGAGTTCGGTCGGCCCCGGGGAACCGAGGGGTTCGACACTGGTTTCATCCGTTGGATGTTTGAGGGGCGGTGGGGCCAGCTACACCCGGAAGATGACTGGGATCATCCGGCCTGGTCCCACCCTTTGGGCGTCGTGTTACATCCAACTCCTATTAGATTCAACTAATTAATAATAACTACTTAGTCCAATCACAAATAATAATCATAATAACAAGAAGAATCGGAGTATTGATCGGAACCTCTCGAAGGGATTCCGGGGGCCATAAAACTCAAACCAGCTATGCGAACTGCCATGAAAATTAGCCCCAAATCTGTAACCAAGAGGGACAATAGATGATTTTCTACTACCCCATATATCAGAAAAATCGGGCTACTGTGACTCAGTCATCACTCCAACGCAACACGGTCATTAAAAGGCAGGCGACACACAGGCGTGACAGGACTAGAGCAAAGAGATGACGTGATCCGCTATTTCCCTTAAACATTATTTTCCTTAACAAACAATTTTCCTTAACACCCCATTAACTTTTCCACTCCAATAACTACAAGTGAACAAATTCCTTGTTGGGGGATGAGAACGCTGGACGATGCGCACCGCTGAGAACGCAGCTTTATAACTAATTCACAAATCAGTGGACAAAGCCATCTCCCACTCCGAAAACGAAGGACCAAACGCCAGAAATGAGCCAGATCGCGACTCGATTTAACGACTTATCAGCAAACCAAGAATCAAAAAACCCCTCCTTACACCAGAGAGAAAGGGATGGAAACAAAACTAGTCACAACAGGGCTTGATCCGCGCATCCGCGGACAGGAGCCTTCTCCTCCACCAAAGGAAAAATGGGCTGTACCAAAAATTAGTCATATCACGCAACTCAATCAGCAAATCTACGTTTAGGAATCTTTTCCCACCACCGAAGAACAAAAAAAGGAGTAGGAATCTTCAGAAGCACCCTTGGAAGGGATTTCAAGTATAAAACTGACCACCCTAGACCACCGGAGCGTCTTCTACTTCAAGTCAGCATATCTGCCGGAGGCTCTGCTCCACCGACACCCGGTTCACCATACTTCAAAATCCCAGTTGGGACTTTGTCATTTTCGCGAACCACCCCAGTTCGGACTTTGTCATTTTCACGCAACGTCCCAGTTTGGACTCTGTCATTCTCGGGCAATCCATCGAACCTTGAACTTTGTCGTTTGTAACCATTCCTGGTAGACTTCGCCAGTCACCACAACCCGATACTAAACCCCGCGAATATATATATTTTCTAACTCATTTGTTCAACGATAACCTACGATTGTACCTGAACTACGATTGTACCTCATCCATCAGAATAATATCGCCGTACTTAACTTATATTAAAGATAATACGTGTCTGTGTAAATTTGTAATCAGTTTGTGTGACCAGTGGACAATAAATAACCACAAGGACAAATAACCGACGTGAGTAACAAATCCTCTTTTTCATAAAACCTCTCATTATATCCCACCACCCGCGGCTTCTCGAACCATCGGCCCCGACATTCTCTCCATACCAAGAGACGAGACTTCCGTCCCTGGGTAAAGGACTTAATTGTCTTGACCCGAAAGAGAAGTCATACCCGTGTTGCGTCCTCTCCAATTCCGATAAGCTCCCGGGGACGTAACAGTCGCCTCCGCATATGATGCGGATTAAACTGTATTAAAATGTGTTTTTTTTTTTGTATATTAATTAGTAATTTTTATATATTGAGTAATTTTTGTTTAATAAATCGACCCGTTTGTTTTGTATTTCTGATGTGTTGGTCCCTTTATATTTTCTTCCCTTTATCATTCCGGGTTTATCTTCATTTTAGATTTTCAAATTCTTTATTGCGTTTTTTTTTTTTTTTTGTAAATTTTTCCTTTATGTTTCGCGTGTGCTGTAGTACCGGCGAGGCTTACTACTGTCGGTTAGTGGGTAACGTAGGGCTTGATTCGCTCCACGTGTACTCGGACAGTTTTGCGTCCCCTGCCGATACTGTAGTTCACTGATGAATCCTTGCTTTTTATTTCAAACGGTCCTGTCCATTTTGGCATTAATTTCGCTGATCTGCCTCGACGAACTGTTGGGTCGAGCAGCAGTACTTTAACGCCAACGCGATATTCGGTGTTTTTTGCAGTTTCCCATTGTTTTTCCGCTATTTTCTCCTTTTTTTCCATTAATTTTTCTCTCGCGACTTGCCAAGTCGCCCTGAGTCGTTCTCGAAGTTCGGCTGCATAGTCGTCGTACGAGTATGTGGTTCTCGGCGGCTCTTTGAGTGCAGTCGGTAAAACAGGTTTTTGACCATACCTCAATTCAGTCGGGGTGAATCCTGTAGATGAGTGAGGTGTTGTATTGTATGTATACATGGCGTATGGTAGCCATAAATCCCAATCCCTTTGATCCTCTTGAACAAAATGTTTTAGGTATTCTGCCAGAGTGCGATGGGATCTTTCCAATGCTCCGTTTGATTGCGGATGATATGCAGTTGTTTGAATTTTCTTGATGCGTAATAATTTGCACGTTTCCTTAAAAACGTCGCTCAGAAAATTCGTTCCTTGATCGGAGAGAATGGTTTGAGGAGGTCCATGCTGGCAAATGATCCGAGTGGTCAATGCCCTTGCTACTTCTTGTGCCTCCTGATTTTCCAATGGAATTGCTTCGGAAAATTTTGTTGATAAACATTGTGCTGTTAGAATATATTTATTTCTCCGGTCGGTTTCGGGTAGAGGACCTACTATATCGACCGCGCATTTTTCAAATGCTCTTTCTGGAGTGTCGGTGATAATCATCGGTGCTCGATTTAGCTTCGTTACTTTATTCTTTTGACATTTGTTGCATTTCGCTACGTATTCTTTTATTTCCTTTTTCATTCCCGGCCAACGATACTTTTCTTGAATTCGTTGAGTCATTCTTTTTACTCCGGGGTGTCCTCCGAGAGGCGTGTCGTGATACTCTCGTAGTATTGTTTTTCTGTCTTTCTCTGACAGGTCCGTCGCGTCGGAGTCGAGGTGTTCAGTTTCACTCTCGCTATCTCCTTCGTCGCTGTCCACTATATGCGTCCCATTTTTATCTTCAACCACACTCGGCTGATTATCAAGTCGGCCATTATGATTAGGGCTGGACCGATTGTCCGAGGAGGCTGGTGTTGTTGAAGAAGATGGAGTCGCGTCGGCTCTGATTTTTTGCGGCCTACCTCTCCCTCCTTTTTGCAGCTGATCTGCGTTTTTGTTTTGACTGCGCGTGATTGCGTATATGCGACTCAGTGCGT
Organism: Venturia canescens; assembly: GCF_019457755.1. Lineage (NCBI taxonomy): Eukaryota > Metazoa > Arthropoda > Insecta > Hymenoptera > Ichneumonidae > Venturia > Venturia canescens. The sequence continues at coordinate 28,189,074 of NC_057422.1, forward strand.
CAGCATTTGTATTCTTTTTCCTTCTTTATATTCAATTGTGTATGTATATTCTTCCAATTTTATTCTCCACCGCATTAATCTGGAGCCTGGATCTTTTACGTTGAATAACCAGGTGAGGGGTTGATGGTCGGTAATGATAGTGAATTTCGTACCGTAAATATATGGGCGAAAGTGATGTACGGCCCAAACTATTGCCAGCATTTCCTTTTCCGTTGCTGAGTACTTTTTTTCCGCTTTGTTTAGCGTTCTGCTCGCATAACAAATTGGTAAATCTTCCCCTACTTTTCCCTGTGATAAGATAGCTCCGATTGCCTTGTCCGATGCGTCGGTGGTGACGACGAACGGCTTCGTGAAGTCGGGATATTGAAGTATTGGTGCGGTGCTGAGTGTTTCCTTTAATGTCTCGAACGCTGCCTGCGTATGCTCGTTCCACTCGAATTTTCTGTCCTTTTTTATCAGCTCTGTTAATGGTTTTGCGAGTTTTGAAAAATCTTGAATAAATTTCCTGTAGTATCCTGCGAGTCCCAGGAATGATTGGACTTCTTTAACATTTTTTGGAGAGGGACAATTTTTTACAGCCTTGATTTTCTCCGGATCGGGTTTCACTCCCACTTCTGTGATGATGTGACCCAAATACTGCGTTTCTTTTCTCAGAAATTGGCATTTTTTCGGTTGCACTTTTAATTGAGCTTCTCTCAACCGTTATTAAAGACATCTTGTAGTCGTTCGTTGTGTTCCTTGAAACTTGATCCGTGTATTACGATATCGTCCAGGTAAACGTAACATTTGAGACCCTGAAGACCTGCCAAAACAGCATCCATCAATCTTTGGAAAGTCGGTGGTGCGTTTTTTAATCCGAAAGGCATTCGATTGTATTCGTAGTGGCCCAACGGAGTTGAAAAGGCAGTTTTTTGTTTGTCTTCTTCCGCCATCGGAATTTGATGAAATCCAGAGGCAAGATCAAGTGTGGTGAAGTACTTTGCTTTTCCCAATTGATCCAAGATCTCTGTGATATTGGGCAGAGGGTAAGAATCTCCCTCGGTGACCTCGGTCAATTTTCTGAAGTCAACTACGACTCTCTTCTTGACGTTACCTTGACCGTCTGCTTTTTTAGGAACGACCAGTAATGGCGCGTTCCACGGACTTCTGCTTGGCCTAATTATTCCGGCTTTAAGCATTTCCTGCGTCTGAGTCATCACTTCTTGTTTATGATTCTCGGGCAGTCGGTACGGTCGAATATTGACTGGCACGGTGTCCTTTTTCGTGTAGATGCGATGTTCTACTAAGCTCGTATTTCCTAAAGATTCTCCTTCCAGGTGGAATACATCTCCGAATTCCTGGCAAAATTCTTGTAGAAATTTTTCTTCCTCTTTGTTGAGGTGCGAATGTTCACCAATTTGCATCATTATTTGACTTACTCTGTTACCTTTTTCTTCGGCGTTGGTGACGTAGATTTCTTCCTTGGCTGGACCGCTCGCCGTTTCGCCTGTTTTCGTTTGATTTTGTTCTTGGACGCTTCCTATTTCTTCGATTTCGACCGTCGGTCTTTCGATCGAGACTTCCTGGTCTAACGTGTTTAGAAAAGAGATGGGGAAAATCATACTTTTTTCGTGAACCGTCCCTTGTCCTATTTTTATTCCTTTTTCAATTTCTCTGGCTGCTACGCATCCGATTGCCAGTTTTTTTGCTTTCACGTAGTGAATACTCTCAGAACGGGGGGGGGGGGGGGTAATTTTAATTTCTCCGAACCGTTCACCAAAGGCTCGACGTGACCATATATTTTGATTATACGGCCACCCAATATGTCGACCTTGTGTTTTTTCATGAAATCGAGTCCCAGGATTCTGTCTGTTTTGATTGGAACGTCGTTGTCGACGACGAAAAATCCGTGAAGAATGTTGACGGCGGGCGTTTCGATCTCGAGTATGACTTTACACAGGGCGTTGAAGGCTTGTCCTTCGACGCCAGTCAGTTCAACGGTTTCGTCGATTATTTCGGTATCTTCTTTTAGGGCGCCCCTTTTAATTATGCTGCATTGGGCTCCCGTGTCAGCTTTCAAAAGGAGAGCTGAATTTATAGCGTGCGGTGACGTGATATAAAAATCGCTAGCCATTCCCCAGGAACCGAAAGAATTTATTTCTAGTTTTATTCGCGTTTGGTTTGCCTGAGGTGTGGGTGAGCCTGTAGCTCGCTCGGCCTCCAAACAGCTGACGTGCGCGTTCTTTCGCTCGGCCGTACGTGCAAGGAGACTGAGGTTCAGCGACCCTATCGTTTTCTTTCTTCCGCGTTAACTGACTGATTTTGATTTTGATTATTTTGATTATTATTTTGACCGTTATTTGGTCTATTATAGTAGTAAGGCTACGCCGGTTCTGGCTCAAATGGGGGCGAGGGGGGAGCGGTGTGCGGGGAAGCGCCAGGGCCAGAGGGGGGCAGCGAAGGGGGAAGCCGCGCGCCGTAGGGCCGTGTGTGTGTGTCGCACACATTCTCGCGGCCCTTGAAAAAGAAGGAGAGATAGAGCCGATAGTGAGTGTGAGAGAGATGGAATGAGAAAAATTGTGTGTGACATTTTATTAATTTATGACCAGTGCATTACGGATTTGTCTTCGCCTCGGATGCAGATAAAGGAGGGGAGGGGGGGGGGGGGCATAACGAAGGGTCTGCCGTTGGAGAGAGAGGTGTGAGAGAGATAGAATGACCGTAGAGAGCAAAAGCATGAGAGAGACGGAGTGAACGAGAAAAAAAATTCTCTAAGAGTTTTGAACTCTGGGTGTATGTCGAGATGAAAACATTCAGTTTGAAATGCCATTGATTCGTCATCGCTCATGTGCGGGCCAGATAGGGAAGGGTCTGCAGCAAAATTATTCTACAATAATTCTATAAGAGGTCTCAAGATTTTTTCGACATTTTGTTGTTTTTTTTTTTCAAGACTTCAGTATGAAAAGTATTCTCAAGATGGATAGATGTGCGAGTATGTATGCGATCCATCCGTTGAAAGAACATTGGATGCTGACTAAAAATGAACTCGAATCAATTCCTAAGATTCTGCTTATAAAATATTATGGTAAATTCATTCCATCGCTATGGGATCGATTACCTGAACATTTGAAGAGTGATAGTGAAGTTCAGTCTTATCAATATTGTCACGATCATTTTAATCCACCGTGGATGTCGACTCATATTGATGCTCTAGGACCAATACGTCGAGAGTGTGAAAAATGTTGGATCATGGAACAACTAGTGAATATTTATGCAATTTATTGTATACGGAGCCCTCGTGAAATGACGGCGGAAGAACTCCTCATTATATCACCATCAACGTTCAAGAAATATTTCAGTGACTTTACGGATGTTTTGTGGGAGCGTTTTCCATATTACTACAAATCCGACGTTGAAATTCAATCGTTGCGTCGATGCCATGATCATTGGAATACGTCTTCGATGGAAGATCACATTGATGCTCCGGCCCCTCTACGGAAAAATTGTAGAAAATGTCGGGAGAGGGAGGACATGCATGAGGTAGAGGGGGAATAACCCTAAAAATTCAAGAGAAATCGAGAGCAACGTCGTCGTCAGTCAGCTGCTGCATTAGTTCGAGAGCAGACGAGAAAAAAAATCACTCTTCAAAAATGGAGTTTACATCTTTGAACAAAGTTGCCACGCTGGAAAACAATATACCAACGAAGAAGCTGATTGAACTTGAGGTCGGGACTGATCATTCAATTCATCATATTCGATCGGTGAAAACGAAATTTGGAAAACGATACATCGCCAACATCGGAGGTCAATTCATGGTTTTTCTACCAGGGAGACTTTCCGAGGCTTTCGACCAAGACGAAGATGAATTCAAAAAGCTGTTGGAGGCGGCTCAAGCGAGAGAACTCTACATGGAAACGTTTGCCGACAAGTGGAGTAAAATTTTGTTCAAACATATTCCAAAATCTTCGTGAAGAGAAAAAAATGTATAATTGTGATCATTATTGAAAAATCATACTAATAATAGTAATAATAATATGAAATATTGTAGACTAATTGGAGGAGGAGGAGGAGGAGGAGGAGGGCTTGCAATAAAAATATGGAAAAAGTCTCATCGTAGAAATGTTTTGTTTATTTGAAAATCCCTCGTTCACACAATGCTAGATATACTGTAACGTAGATTTTCCCCGCAAGGGTACGATCCAGTCCCTTCTCGGCTCACCCGCTTCATCCCGTATGACTCTCCGGCTGCGAGAATGAACTGGGCGCCAAGTACAAAGTACCGTCGAATTAATCGACTTTATTTTCGTCGATTCTCGCGATCGTAACGCAACGCAAAACTAGAATTTAGAGTACGCGAGGGGAACGAATGACCGAGGACGGTCCGACTACTCAGCTCATCTGAGATACAAAAGGTGAAGGGGGGGATCCTTGAGGAAAAGTAGCAATTCACAACGCAAAGCAAATAATCGACACAGACAGAAGATTCAGAAAAGATTCACAATTTATTCAAATAAACAAAAGTACAAGAAAAGATGAATCCTCGCGAGATTGGATTCTACATAAAATAAGAGTGGAAAAGGAAATTCGATTTACGGCTCGCTAGAATCGCATGGCCAATACGTATCGGACGACAACGCGGTTTCGGCGCGTGGCTTACTCGGATTCATCAGGTAATTCAGGTGATCGGTAATCGCATCGCAATTTCGCGGGTGTCGTAGGTAATCGACGACCGACGCTCTGGCATTGTAGGTAAAAGATAATCAGCGATCTGACGAGCAGATGCCTTAGGTAACAGGTAAAAGGTAACCAACGCCAGAACAAACGGTGTCTTAGGTAAATTTAGGTAAAAGGTAATCGACACCAGGTAACCCGAAAGTAATTCGCGAGAGCGTCATAGGCAACATAGGCAAGGTAATTGACGCTAGGTAACCCTAAATAATTCGCGAGAGCGTCATAGGCAACATAGGCAAGGTAATTGACGCTAGGTAACCCTAAAATAATTCGCGACGAAAGGTAATCGAAGGTAATAGTGAAGCGACTTCGGCTAAGCGCGAGGTAACCCCGAAATTCCCGAACGATCAGTACAATAATACGAAGATAGCGGCGTTATACGATAAAATAAATCACAGAAACTAATAGCAAGGAAGAGTGCCGTAAGATAATTCGCCATAGAGAGGCACAAAATAATACGATCGTCACGAAATAGAGAAAAAGAAATAACTGCGAACGCTAAAGGAACGGCTGAAAAATACGCAATACAAAAGACAGAATAAATCGCCGTATAGACGACGCGCGACAATAAGTGCGAGAGAGACAGGGCGAAAACATCGCGCGAACGACCGTGCTCGCTAGAGCCTCAACGCGTGCAGGGAGAGAGAGAAACGTAGCTGCGTGGAATATTCCAGCGCGTACTACCAAAATTCGACATTACAAAACTCAAACTGAATTGATTAATGCGCAACAAGATTACGTCAAATAAACTATACTGAATGGACCCAAATTAATATCGAATCGATTAGTGGAGCTGAGCCGCAAAACTATAAAATTTGGGAACACGGGAAGTATCGGCCGCAATCTCGCTCGAAACTTCGACACACATGTTCCCCGAAACGCCAAATAAACCGGAACTAAATTCCGAAACTCAAAATGCTCAACTCCATTAATCATTCCGGGAGAAAGAGAAAGGGCTTACCGAGGAACCCGCTCGTCGCACGCCGAAAGACAAAAGGAACCTCGATGATCGGGAGGTATTGATGACTCGCCGGTGAGGTGATCGGAAGAAGACTGATAGTGCGTACGAGCGGTCCGCCAGATTCGGCGTTCTCCCCACCACTAGGCCCCTGCACAACGGCGCTCACGCGCGAGGCGCGAACTAGAGTACAGAGTCTTTGCTCGCGCTTTCGCGGGAAACTCAAAACAAGGGAGCGTGTACGGAGGATAATTCCTGTTACGCTTCTTTACCCAATATCGCAATAATTACCCTTCTGCTGCTCTCACCTCTCCCGCTCACTCGAAACACTCCTCTCGACTAGATGACCGTGATCCGGGTGTCTCTCCTCTTGAGGATCCGGCGGGCAGCTCTAAAAGGACGAGGGGAGGCCTCCCTCACGACTCCGGATGTCGCGGAGGGCCCACAAGATAAGCCACCAGGCAAGAACAGCACCTCGCCTCCAGAAAACTCCCCCAGACCCCACCTGACGAGGCGCCGGTTCACACGGACTTTGACACCCGAATTCACGGTATTGCGGGCGGTGCAACTCTGGGTTGCTACAGCGGGAAAGACACGGGCGACGTTCAATAAATGGCCTATGCCAGCGTGCTCTTTCAACCGCCCGCAGGTCGAGAATGTTCTTCGGTACTCGAAGACGGCGTGAGAGGGATGATTCTTGCGAGCGAGATCGGCTCGAACAGCAGGAAAGTATCGTCAAATAACTAATGCTCGCTGGGACCAATGTGGTGACGTTAACACCAAATCTCTCAAAAAAACAAACGGAATAGTCAAAAGGAAACTTCATCAAACTCAAAATTAAACAATCAAGAATTTCTCTCTCTTCCTTGCACCGAGGTAAAAAGTAACGGTTATTAGACTTAGTAAATTGTCGCTCGAAAGGTACTATACGCGATTCTTAAAAATAAATCTTATAATTACGTGACGATGAGTCTCGTTCCGACCAACACCCGACGAGTCGAACGGCGTCAAAATGGGCCGTAAACCCGGTCCACTGGTCGACACGATTCGTACGAGTGGCGGGGCAAAAATGTCACGTCACAATACATATAACCAACTTCTAAGCGATTTCACATTCGCATTCGCACAATTGTATTTCGGATTGTTATGGTGATGGTGAGGACAATCGGGGCGAATTTTCGGCAACTTCTGCCACGATGGGCAGTTCAGAGTCTCCATATCGATCATTTCCGAAGACAGATCCAAGAAATTCTTCAGCCACAAAGACTTTTCGCTCCCTTTCACGTATATAGCACGAGCTCGTTGTAAGATTGTTTGAATGTTTATTTTCGCTGTTTTGTATGGTAGACCCTCATAGTCCCATGAAATCCCGTGAACATTTCGTTCCAACCATTTGTTTGTTATTTTATATCGACCGGGTAGCGCGTCCCAAGTACATGGTGATTTGAAGAACAGCGTTAGAGGTTTATAAATTTTGTCTTTGGCTCGAATAATTGATATTTCTTTCGGGATAAATTCATTGCGTGAGCCCTTAAAACTCTGGAGATCAACGATAAAGTCCATCTCGACTGACGATTAGTAAAATCATCACCATGACTTTATACCAATTTTTTCACCCCACCACTCACAGGATTGTATTCAACGATGCGATCGTGTAGAATGAGACAGTATGCGCATGTTTGAACAGGAATATTTGTGCTTGTTTCAAATTCAAGGCGTACATCAACAGGGACAGACTTGAGAGAATCGTTCTGCTTCGAGCAGTCAACCATAATGAGAGGAGCATATTTGAGAAAATCCGTTTTTTTAAGCCACGGTTCGGCCTCCTTATTTTAGTACATCGGTTGAAAGTTTGTATACATATCGTATAGTACTGCATACTGATTTTGCGGTATATTCAAATTCATGTTACCATAGGGATAACATTGTGAATTTAAGTATAATTTTACATCGGTAACATTGCAATGATCAAAATTGCTCGCATTTTGCCTTTTAACGCTCTTTCGTCCTGTTTGGAACGCCAGGATCACATATCGAGGTTTTTCCAGCTGTGTGGATGTCTTGACAGACCACACGTGTTTCGATGTCGCTGGTAACATTGAATATTCATACAATTCCCACGTACGAAAACTCATTGGAATTGGAGTATCTTTGGCGATGAATTTCAACAGTTGAATTATCCGTTTATCTGCCACGGTGACGTATGGAACGAGCCATTCAATTTTTCGTAGTGTAATTTTATAATCTTCAGCGGCTGCTTGAACTATTGCATTATCATCGGAACGTGATCTAGTCAAGATCAATTCGTGTTTTGCATTCACCACCACTTTTCGATAATCTTCAGCAAATCCCAGCAGCATGCTCAGTGGTATGCATACGTCAAAGTTGTCTGCTACGTCTACAATTTGTTGAGTCTCCTCAACATCGAGCCAACCGGTGTTCTCAAGCATTGCACTTCTCGCCGACGAATGAGATGTATATCCTTTGATGAGAGATGTGATTCCCACATTTTTATTACGATCGATTTCAACTGCGTTAAGTTCATAACGCACCTCCTCGAATAAATGACAAATGGCATTGTTGACGAGGCTCGTTGCAGCTAACGCTGTATCATCCGCCTTTGTCAGTTTACCGCAAATGTAAATTGAACTTTTGCTCGGTAAAATTGATAAATCTTGATGTTGGATTGAAATACGTATTTCATCACTATTGTTGTATGTTGACGATGCGTATGGTTGATGAGCATGAACCTCATAATGTATGATGGATTCGTCAAACATGACGGGTGTTTGGATGTTTATGATTTCTTCCTCCATCGCAAGCAGCAAATGCACAACATATAATTTCTCACACGGCAACTCCACGAATTTTGAGACCCAAACTCTTTAATAGTAGAAGGTTTTGAGGTGTTAACGCTTTCAGCGTCGTTCGATCGACGACTGGTGGTTTCGTAATCCCATGTTGGCTTATTAATATTGCCAATACGGTGATTGTAAATTATTCCCATCGAGATTTTATATGAAGTCGTATGGTAATTACTTCGCCGCGAAAATTTATTAAATCTCCGTCCTGATCAACAATACGAAGTTGTATATTGTCAATTCGCCGATTTGTGATTGGTAGATAAATGACACTCGATGGTACTTCGATGATTTTATAGCCAGCCGGTACAGATGGAAAAAATTCATGAATTGTGTGAACTTTTCGTCCGTTGATGTATGCACCAGTTGTTATGTTACACTCGACTCGGATGGCGTTCACTTTGATAATGGATACCGGCAAATCAGACACGTGTCTTTTATTGGGTTCCAATCGACGCGATGTAAAACCCAAAAGAGGTCCAATAGAATTGTTCGATGTAAAATCAATCGATTGATTACACTCAATTTCACTACGTAGCGTATAATTATTCGGCTTAAGCTGAATTTGTATGTTTGTCAACTGAGCTTTCAAATATTTTTCCATATCTTCAATTTCATAGCTGCCCGTTGGAATGGTCAACACTTGCGTTCCAACATGAAATTCATTGCAACCAATGTCAATATTTGGAATTGAATTGAACGTGAGCAGCTCGACGAGTCCAAGAGTATAATTTTTGTCGGGCGATAGTTCGATGGGTGGAAAAAATTGTGCTTCGAGTATGGAGGATGTGCCAGTGATGGTAATGGTTAAACTATCATCCATGATGCTCGCAACTTTAGAACTAAACACATAGCTCCATAATCTTTATTTATATAGTTTATAATTGTCTCGCCGATTCAGTTGATTACACAAAAATTTAAAACATAAATGTCCACATATTATTGTGTCATATTCTTGATATTTTTTATAATTATATTTCACGCTACCAACATTAAAGTATTTCATGAGTTCGGGTGGAGGTGGAAGATTGCCAAAGCTGTCAAAGTATGTGATTCCTCGGCCAGATTTTTTATAAGCAACCCAGTGTGTACCAGGTCCCACATTATCATCCAAATTAACGATTGCTGATTCTTGCTCAAGTGGTCCGTCCTCAGGTAAAGTGTCACGCATGAAAACACCGCGAAAGTTACGAATTTTCATGGCTCCCGCATATTTTAGCAGATCGATGTCGGTGAGTGGTTGATGTGGTAGCGTGATTATACGTTTTTTGACCCGAGGTAAAGACCCAAACCCTGTTTGTATGGTTTCAAGTGTAAACCTTTACCCAAAGCGATGGCCTCGAGTGTTCGATTATGACGCTTACGTTCGTCCAATTCCTTTTTAGCCGCTTGAGCAGCATTTACAGCTTTGACTATTGCAGCACTGCCACCCGACAATGCTCCAACAGCGCTAAGACCGGCAAAGATGGGTACGAGGAAGGGTAATAAACCGCCGGTTTTTTGAGGAACAGGTAGAATCCTAGGCGTGCGTACTTTAACGCCCTTTACACCAGCTCGCGCACCTTTCAGTGCAGACATTACGACTTTACGAGAATCATCACTACGTATCATTGCTTTCTTCGCAGCACCGATAATCTTTTTCAGGCAAACACTTTTCGGGCGTTTCATACCCAATCCAAATTTCCTCTTAGTCTTCATAATGTTCGTCACAGCCCAAGCACTTGCTCTTTCACCGAGACTCGCGTCTTTCGAGGTTACACGCTTCCAAGCTTGTTCAGCCAAAACTTTATCCGCCAAATGTCTTGCTTCCAAGTTGTCGCGATTTTTCGAATATGCGATATCGTGCTATTTGCAAGCTGCGTCCAGCGGATTTATACCTGGATCACCACGAGCAAGACGTTTGGCCAATTTTGTGCCAGGTCCACAATATTGATAGCCTGGTAGATGCAATTCCACCGGGAGATTGTTAATTAGACTGTTGACAAGACCTTTGCCATGCACAATCATTACCACGCGGTGGTCGCAACACGACTGAACAGTATTATATTATAGAGTCGCATTTATATGATTTTTTCAATCAGTAGCATGCGCGATGAAGATGAAGAAACAAGGTGGTCAACTTCCCGTAATAAATTTCGATGAACTCGTAGGTGATGCAAAGAAAGTGAAGCGTCATGGGAACATACTACCTAGTAGCATTCGTGCCGTGTTTTGTGGACCATCGAATTGTGGAAAAACGAATGCTCTACTTACGCTCCTGATACATCCAAACGGTTTGAGATTCGAGAACATTTATCTCTACTCGAAATCGTTGAAACAGCCGAAATATCGACTTCTCGAGCAAATGCTCAAACCCGTGAAAGGAGTGGAATTCTTCCCATTTAACGAGCATGAACAAGTTGTGGCCCCCAGTGAAGCTCGACCAAACTCAATATTTATCTTTGATGATATAGCATGCGAAAAGCAGGATAATGTGAGAGCATTTTTTTCCATGGGGAGACATGAGATTGTGGACAGTTTTTATCTATGTCAAACGTATACCCGTATCCCGAAACATCTTGTGAGAGATAATGCAAATTTTGTTGTACTATTCAAGCAAGACGATATGAATCTAAAACATGTGTATAATGACCATGTGAATACTGATATGACTTATGCGTGCTTCAAAAACATGTGTATAAAGTGTTGGAAGTCGGACAAGTATGGATTCATCACGATTGACAAGGAGAGTGAATTGAATGCTGGAAGATATAGAAGAGGATTTGATTCCTTCCTCACCGTCGATGATAAATGATTGTTCTTTCAGTTTTAAAGACAGTCTAGAGTCTGACTTGCATACGTCAACATGAAGAGCAAAGAACTTTTAAGAGAGAAGGCTGTATTGAATGAACTTGCCAAGGCAAGTGATGCAATCAGACGGAAACATCGAATGTTGAAAAGTGGACGTGATAGTGCTCAGCAGAGAATGCAAGATGTGTTTAAACCGATTGTCGAACCATTAGAGGAGCTAGTTTCGTATACGAAAAAACCGAAAATTAAGAGTGAACGTATGAATGTTAAGAAGGAGGAGGAGGAGGAGAAGGAGGAGTCTCCAAATTTCGGAGAAAATAGCATGCAGCAAGATATTTCTTTCAAAGACGATATTTGGCATGATGCAATTACTGATGAGAATGTCGATGTACCCGTAACTAAAAATAATGATAATCATGATGATGATGACGATAATTTGGAATCATCTGAAGATGTTGATAATTTGATACGTGAATATTTGGGTCTACTGCGTAGTAATAACAAAACAAGATTAGATGGCTTGTATGGAGTACGAAATCTCGCTCAAAACAGATTAATGATTGGTGATTCACCGATTCATTTCGAACTCGATCATATAATGGTTGGAGATGAAAAGTATCCCAAAAGTATTGGCTTGGTGGAACTGTTGTTTAAAAAAGAGCCTGAACTCAAATATATAACTCCAAATGACTTGGAGAAATATCAGAAAATTGTCATTACAACGAATGCTCATAAAAAATTTTATAAACGCACGGGTGCAGTACGTCAGGATAAAAATAGTAAATTCAAAAATTATATATCCCACATGCTGCGTAGCAACGATAAGAAGGGTGGTGCTCTGCCCCAGTACAAGGTAGCACAAAAGCATACTTCTATCGACTATGTTTATTGGGATGATCCGAATGAACTAGTGGATCGTCTTCGTTTATTGCTCGCATCGCAAGCTGCTGGAAACTCATCACATTCGAATGAAATCATATCGATTATCGAGGAATTGCGTGAAGCTGAAATCATTTATTAACATGTGAGGGCTTGCTTTCATCCACATTCCCAACATGAGCGTCGATGTGTTTGGACGAAAATTGAGTAGACGTGGTGCAGGTCCTCCGGGTAAACCAGGTGCTGGATTCAAAATTACATCAGACGGTCATTTTAATTTGGAACGAAAACGATTGGAAAACGTTGGCGACCCAATAAATGCCAGAGATGTTGTAACACTCGGTGCATTAAGTAAACACATTCATTCTATAACTCATAGTGTGACTCATATAACGAATCAAAGGTGCGAATCGAATGTGGCTGCTCTAGAGAAGCGTGTAAAAGATGATCTCGCCACTCTACGCAAGGAGATGAAAAATTTGGAAAGTACAATCGCGGAGCAAATAAAAGATGATCTTACCATCCTGTTGAAGGAGATGAAAGATTTGGAAAAGGCAATCGCAGAGCTTAAAAAGTGAAAAGTTGCGAGAGAATGAGCGTGCCGCGGTGGTAGAGGAGCTACACAAGCAAGCTCGACGAAATTACCCACGTCGACGAGTGGATATACGCGGTCTGGATGAGACTTGGCAAGCTGATCTTGTCGATATGTCTGCATATGCACAACACAACTCCAAGTATAAATTTCTCCTCACCGTCATCGATATATTCTCCAAATTCGCCTGGGCCGCACCATTGAAGAGTAAGAGTGGAAAAGATGTCACCGCTGCAATGGAATCAATTCTCAGCAAAGGACGCATACCCAAAAATCTTCACGTTGATCGAGGAAAAAAATTTTACAATACGGACTTTAAGGCCCTGATGAAAAAGTATAATATACATTTGTATTCAACATTTAGCAACTTGAAAGCATCAATTTGTGAGCGCTTCAATCGTACACTCAAGAATAAAATGTGGATTCAATTTAGTTTTCGCGGAAGCTGGAAATGGATTGATATTCTCGAAACCTTAATTGAGAAATATAATGCTACACAGCATCATACGATAAAGATGAAACCAAAAGATGTGAACGCTGCGAATGAGGCGCAACTATTGCATAACGTATATAATAGAACTGTGGATGGAGAGAAACCAGCAAAATTCAAAATTGGCGATAAAGTACGCATAAGTAAATTTAAGAATGTATTTGAGAAAGGTTATACGCCAAATTGGACAACGGAAATTTTTACAATATATCGAGTGAGAAAAACTAATCCAGTTACTTATAATATAAAAGATTATCAAGAGGAGCCCATCGCAGGTGGTTTCTACGAACATGAGCTGCTTCGAACAAATAATCCCGACACGTATCTAATTGAAAAAGTATTGAAGAAGCGTGGCAGTCAGTTGTTTGTGAAATGGCTAGGTTTCGACAATACACACAATAGTTGGATAAGTAAGGATGATTTGTGAACAATAAAGATGAAAAATTCAAAGTCTGGTTTATTTTAACGACCTTTCCCCCACGAACAGCAGATTCGAAGGAAAAAGAATGACAGAGATTCACAAAAAATTTTATTTTACATCAATTACAAATGTACAAGTTTTGAGGAAAATTCCTCTCTTACAGAATTTTCTTATTTCGTATAAATGTCCTCACTCTCACAATTTTTTGTTTTTCGCCTTCAATATACTCTTAATCTCCAACACTCGTAAGCACACATTCACAATGCCTCCATAGCTTCTGAAAATTCGGGAATACTGTAATGGCCCCATGGCAACGTGTCTACCGTTTCAGGTATAATGTATCGCTTGTCATCGTGTGGACTTAGAGCGATTTTCGTCTCCGTGATCGTATAGACATTATGTAATGTTGAGCGAATTGAAGATTGACAACGCTTCATTTCAATCTGCTCACCGAGGCATTTCACATAATCGTCGAATGTTATGGTTCTCGCAACAACATTACTCTTGACTCCTTTAGCTTTTTTAACATCGTTCTTGCCCTCAACTCGCGTCGCATACATTTTCGATCTCAATCCAACGAATTCAGTCATTATGGCCCCATTGTTCTCATCCTTCATGAGACCCGGGACCTTTTTGTTCACAAGCGGTATGCCATAGACGTTGTCTGGGGGATAGTCACTGGTATCATATTTGTCGAGATTACTTTTCATGTCCTCATATGCATCTTCACACTCAATATGGTAAATTAAACTATCAGTATCTGTATACATGACTTTACATTTATTCTGATACGTCGGCATCATGAACTCGTGATGGAATTCATATAAACAAGTTTTTGAAATATCTAAAATGGACATGCCAACATATATCGGTTTGTTAAACATGACTTGGAGATTTCGCAACTCTACAGCGATTAAATTTTCCGCAAAAATACTTCGACTGTGAAAGTTAGGTTTAGCAATCATATCTTCTGCTCCGTATCGACCTGCCCATTTCGTTAAAAGTTTAACTTGAACGTGACTACGAACATCCTCCATGGTTTTTCCAAACACAGCATTATTCATTAATTTGAACAGATTTTTTTCAAAATCATTTTTCGCACGTGTACGAAACTGTGTATTCAAATCAATGTATGTTTTGAGCCAGGAAGATTGCTTAAACTTCAAGACTCTGTGTATTTTTGTGATTTTCAAACCATGTTTCAAACACTGCTGCAATGCACGATAGTGTATAACATATCGTTTTTTCGCATTCACCGTTGCAAGAAGCTTCTCTTGCTTCGTGCCCGGAGGTTTATCATGCGTTGGACAAAATGGCAAATCACTATGTGCATCGTGCAAGTGTTTTGAATATTCCAAATCAACCTCCAGTATATAGCCAATTTCAGAGTCAAGTGGATGAGACTCGATGTTGAAGTTTGCAATGTCTTCAATCCATTCAAAATCTGCATAAGGCAGTGGTTGTCTCATTGCCCATCCATCAAGAGACTCGGTAGAGTCTCGGGACAAGTACATTGACAGCCCTGTCGTCTGCTGGCCTGAGGCTCTCGCCGAGACTATATTTTCTCTGAATAAAACGATTCGCGGTGGTAGGGGTAAAATTGGCATGTGACTTTCTTTAATTGCAAAGCTCATGAGTTATGTACGGCTTTGAAAATTGAACTTTTAGCTAATTAAGAAGTTCTTTGTCGAATGAGTCCAATATCAGCATGCTCGGTGTCGTAATTTCTGAGAAAAAACTTTGCACGGGCTTAAGATTATGCAAAAGTTACTAACACATTCAGGATTTGACGTATGTGTATACGCGTACTCCAACCGCTACAAACATAGGCCTCTTGGCCCCCATGATCACCAATCCCTGGTGAGAGAAATTTTATTGCAACCAATGAAGAGTGAGAGAATTTTTGGGCCAATGACATTCAAGAAAAAGAGCAAGGAAGTTTGGCGGAAAGCTAAGGAGCTCGAGAGCTCGAAAGTACTCGAAAGTCACCAGCTGAAGTTTCACGTCATGTTGACATTTGGGGTTATGATGTTATGAAGTGCGTGCGGGAAAATAAAAATAATTTTCACGTCATCTAACGAAGTGCATGTTGATAGTTATTTTGTTAAGAGGATGGATCAGTCGGTATATCGCAACCATGAGTGCGAGAGAGATAGTTGCAAATTTCGAAATCGAAATCCTTTGACAATGTTTGACCGATTATAAAAAGGCTCTGTCAGTCGATTTTTGCCATCGTTCTGCGTAGGCTGACAGAGCCTTTTTTTAATCGATCAAACTGTGTCAAAGAATTTCGATTTCGAAAATTCCAAGTGAGGTTAGTCGACTGATCCATACTCTTAAAACTTGTGGAATACTAAACCGGTATAAAAGCGGCCGCGTAAATGTAGACTGTGATCTGTGTGTGAAAATAAAAAATATAAAAAAATGCGCGATGCATATGTCAACGAAACTTTTCAAGATTTCATTATTTCGTTCGATTGGAAATAAGTGTCAACTGAGATAATCTTTCAATTAAACCAGAGTACGCGGAATATTGTGCAGTGTAAATATATCATCAGTTGCGTGATTATATATTGTCACGTCCCGCGTGTGATTTCAATATACGCGGTTCGTGACGACAGTCTTCTCCGACAACTGCGCGACTTGACAACGGAGCGTCCTTGAGTGCGACCTATGTGCGTTGCCTCGTGTCGCCGCTGGCCGGAAGCCCTCGGAATCCGCCCGATCAGCATCGCCTGATCGCGAGTTCGAGGGACCTATCCATGGGAACGACTAAAGTGCTGAGATGCTGAAAACCCCGTCACGACGATCGCTTTCGAGCTCTCGTCGCCGTGGCGAGGATTTTTGTACATTAGTTCCGTTTGATTCTTAACCGACACTCGGTCGTCCCTCGGGATAACTCCGTAGGTTAGCAACTCGCGGCGGTTTAGTAAATCCTGAAAGATCGGTGAAACTGCATAGAGACGTAAGCCTAACCTTCGATAACAAACGCGAAGTGAGCAACACACTGCCCCTTGCCTCACGGACGTTCTTTTGCCGAGTCTTGCAGACTTTTGCGTGCACCCCTCTATTAAGTCATTTCTCAATTTGTTATTCTTCATAAAACCAAGTTAATTCTGTGCGTGTGTGTGAACCGCGCGTCAAACGAAGGCGCGGTTATTGTGTGCGGAGCGGAATGGGAGAATTGTTCCCGTTCGTGTGATGTAAACCTTTTGTATCTTTCCTTTTCGCATACTTTTCACAACTATTTCTGTTCTCGCCCAACCTTCTATTTTCATGTCAATAAATCTGATTTCCCGGTTAATAATTATTTAAGCGACCCAATCTCCTGCTTCGGGGCCCGTACGGGACCATATAGGCACCCTTTCGTTATCTCTTAAATTATTTCGATTACTTAATCACTTCAATATTGCAATATTTCGGTTATTCCCATAATTATCCAATTATTTTAATTTCGTTTAGACCAAACAAAATATCTACTAAATATTTCACATTTCAAAAATCCTACACTCTGTGTAGGTTGGTGGCAGCGAAAACTAAGTAAATTTCCCAATTACGTTCGTCCCTTCAGGACGTAACAATATCATGTGTAATAATGTAGGTTATATATACGAGTGCCCTTTGATAGCTGTGTGGTAATAACGAACCGGCCGGGGTTTGAGGTTGTGCGGGACAAATGTAACAAACGTTCGCATAGTTAGTGAATAATATAAATAAGGCAAATCAGTTTATCAAAAATAGGTCTGGAAGTTGTAAGGAAAAATGTTCGTCAACCTAAAACGTCAAATTTTCTTTTTGCGATATGAAATATTATGGTTGATAATTAATAAATCAAGAACACACGGAACTGTTAGTGTATAATGTGAGAAACTCCAATCGAATAAATGTTTTCTAATTTATTTCTTGGGTCAACATTATTTTTGAATATTCCCATATTTTTTTTCCTATTGAGTTTGGCTCTGCTCTTTCTGATCCTTGTTTTGACTCCACCGGTTTGCAGCGGATCGATACATATTATTAATTGGTTGCTTAATATGTGTCCTATGATTTTCTACTATTTCTTCATGCTAATTGTGGTAACGTGATTCAAGAGGTTTCCAATTATGATCATCAATCGCACATTTTGTACATCAGATGCTGAAAACAGTTTCTGGTCTTGATATAAGTGTAGTTATTCTTTTTCCACCTGGTCTGTCGAGTAATAAATTTTGAAACTTGTTCCAAAAAGTCTTTGGATGCTTATTTTGCTGATAATATGAAAAGTTGAATCTTCGGAATGCGGTGAAATTGGTGAAAACATTCATTACGATAAGTGTACAGTTGCTCAGTTTTCGATGCGATTAAGTATAATACCTGCCAACATCATGGAAACCTACAGAATTTCTGAATGTTATGTGCGCTATGTCATTTTAATGTAACATCATGACTTCTAACAACTTTCCACTCTAATACTATAGATTTGGATCATTGAAATACAGCAAAAATCTGCAAACTATAAAATTTATATACTGTGCCATTCATTTTATTTTTTGACTCGCACCGTAACATAAATATCAAGTGAAAAATTCATTACAAAAGTCTTCAGCTGCTCATTTATGGATGGATTTGAAATTGCTGTCTTCCAAACTCATTGCGCAGATACATTGAATCGCAGCAGATACCTGCGAACTTGGAAATTTCTGTGGATAAGTATATGTGCTAAGTATCACCCCCTATCTTTGATTATGGTAATATGTAATTTATAAAAAAATACAGAACAATTCGAAAAAAATTTCACAAATCTTGAAAAAGCATTATCTTTAAAAAAAACTAAACTGTATCTATTTTTTAAAGTGTTAAAAGAATCAAATAACAAGTAAAAAATAAAAACCGAAAAATCGCGCTTGAAATCATTTTGGAAACCGATGCCTCATTCTTCTTATTTGATTCGAAGGGCTAAATCAACTAAAAAAAATTCCATCTAATTTACGTGCAGCATTAAAATTTATTATATCAATTCGAGGCCAAGTATTTTCTAATAAATTGAAAAAAGTTACCATTTGAGTTACGTGCAGCACTAAAATTTATGATATCAATCGAAGGACAAGTAATTTATGAGTAACTCCAAATTTCAACATTATGGAACTGTTTTAAGAAGCTTTTAAATCCAAAAAAATCACATGCAAGCTAGTCATTTCTTACTCTATGATGGCAGAGACAATCGATTTTTTTCAGACTTTCAGGAGCTACTGATATTATTCACAATATTCGACGTCGATTGGATCGATAGAAATTATGTTTAAATATGACTTAAAAGTACTTGTCCGGCCCATCACTTTCCATTAAACTTATTATATTTAAATAAAAATCAGGGCTTTTTTAGAACTGTTGGAGCACAAATATTCATGCAGAGGGAATTTAGAGAGTTATCTTCAAGTAATATTCTCTTAATTGCACTATTTTAATAAGAATGGAAACAAATTGTCCTGTAATATACAAAGGATGTTATTGTGCATCGATAAATAAAAATCATTTTGCACATTAAATATGTTGAAGGTTCCAAAATAACTCCCCAGTTTGTATTGCTATGACGGCAGTGTTTACTTCTCACTTCTTCCAGTGAACGAATTTCATTCGGCATAACTAACCTAAATCGCATTTCAATAAATTTTTAACCGGATTCTCCCGTACAGTTTCGTTTTTTTATGATTGATTTTTATTTGATTTAAATGAAAAGTGATGGGCCGGACAAGTACTTTTAACTCATATTTAAACATAATTTCTATCGATCCAATCGACGTCGAATATTGTGAATAATATCAGTAGCTCCCGAAAGTCTGAAAAAAATCGATTGTCTCTGCCATCATAGAGTAAGAAATGACTAGCTTGCATGTGATTTTTTTGGATTTAAAAGCTTCTTAAAACAGTTCCATAATGTTGAAATTTGGAGTTACTCATAAATTACTTGTCCTTCGATTGATATCATAAATTTTAGTGCTGCACGTAACTCAAATGGTAACTTTTTTCAATTTATTAGAAAATACTTGGCCTCGAATTGATATAATAAATTTTAATGCTGCACGTAAATTAGATGGAATTTTTTTTAGTTGATTTAGCCCTTCGAATCAAATAAGAAGAATGAGGCATCGGTTTCCAAAATGATTTCAAGCGCGATTTTTCGGTTTTTATTTTTTACTTGTTATTTGATTCTTTTAACACTTTAAAAAATAGATACAGTTTAGTTTTTTTTAAAGATAATGCTTTTTCAAGATTTGTGAAATTTTTTTCGAATTGTTCTGTATTTTTTTTATAAAATAATTTTTTTGCCCATTTTTTATAAAAATTTTGTTTTAAAGTTTTTTTCATGGATGGAATTATCAACAAACCAGGGACCATCAATGTACTTGTCCCAACCTTTTTTTTCCTAGGGGAAGTTTATGGTTTGATATCACGTCTTTTTTCTCAAAAGTTCCTTATTTATGTTCAGTTGACTATAGGATATTAGTTTAAATTTCTATGAATTATTTATGATTTTCGTCTTATCAAGAGACTCGGTAGAGTCTCGGGACAAGTACATTGACAGCCCTGTCGTCTGCTGGCCCGAGGCTCTCGACGAGACTATACTTTCTCTGAATAAAACGATTCGCGGTGGTGGGGGTAAAATTGGCATGTGATTTTCTTTAATTGCGAAGCCTATGAGTTATGTACGACTTTGAAAATTGAACTTTCAGCTAATTGAGAAATTCTCTATCGAATGAGCCCAAAAACAGCATTATTGGTGGCGTAATTGCTGAGAAAAAACTTTGCACGGGCTCAAGATTATGCAAGTTACCAACACATTCAAAAATTTATGTGTTGTAACGGTACGCTTTTATGACGTCACCCGCTACGCGTGTTTTCGAGCTACTAAAAATTTAGGAGCAGGCATGAAATGAACGAGAGATTAAGGATTTGTGTGTAAAATTATAATAACAGTGTTTATTCAAAATAATTTCGTTGAACAAATGTGAATGTGGTGCAAATCGTTGGTGTTTCGTGCTACGAATGAAAATATCTCTCTAATATCAATAACTTGTCCAATTTTAGGTTTTCTTTCTCTAATTTCAATAAACTTGTCCAAGAAACTTGTCCAATTTAATTATTTCTGCTCTCTTGTGCCAATTCTGATAAATTCTAATCTGTGAGCTCAGAAATTAATTCCTGTTTGTCTCAACTCTCAAATTTAATCAATCCGATTAATTTTCTGCTTCTATACAATTTTGACTGATATTTGTGGATTGACTCGATACAAATCAACTGAGATTGATTAATTTTTGGACAAACAAAAATAAATTTTCTTTTTCTATCAAAGTTTTGTCTCTGTTAAATAATTGAAATAATTTGGAAAATGGAATCAGTTCTCGCTTCAAAGAGAATAGTGGAGGCTTATGCTCTCAAAATAAATGATTAATGCTTCCGACAAATAAAAAGGGAAAATTTGAAAATGGTTCTATGCCAAGAATCTTCAGACCCCACGGAATCGCAGGGTCCCCTCCCTCTTCAGCATAGGAAAGATGGGTCAAGTTTGAGAATCTTCAGACCCCACGGAATCGCAAGGTCCCCTCCCTCTCAAACTGAATGAATAGGAAATCACCCTCGAATCTTTGGCCTGAACGGAATCGCTCAGTCCCCTCCCTCTTGGCGTGATCGGAAAGGAATCTCACCCTTGAATCTTTGGCCTGAACGGAATCGCTCAGTCCCCTCCCTCTCGGCGTGAGATTTGGAATATTGCGGGTGGTTTGGTTTGTTGGAGCTTGATTTCCAGAGTCACTACCTCTGTATTCGAAGCGAGAGCTGATTTAAGAATGAGCTGCCGTTGCTGCTCCGCACGGCCGTTTATACTGATTTAGACAAAGGAATAATGATCATAATTCACTCTAAAAATAACTTGGACTTTGATTCGCTTAGAAAATAATCTCGAACCAGAGTTTCGATTGCTAAATTCTGGGATTGGTTCTCCAATTCCCGCTCGAACTGTAATTGGACAAACTAGAGGCTGTTTTCCCTCGCTTTTGTAAAATAAATGATTTCTGTGTGAAAATAAATGTTTTTAACGAACAAAAACTGTATTCTGCTTTTTTAAGTTTCAGTGGATCAAGTTTGTCTTTAGTAAACGTGAAATTAATAAATTGTCATCATTTCGGAGCATTATTTCTCCTAGAACCAAGTGCTCGCTCGTGACTGGTCATTTCCGTTGGAGCCAGCACGCAATTGGAGTTTTCTGGACAAGTTTTACCTGAGCTCTCTTAATTGTCCTTTCAACTGGATTTTTAAACTGTTTTATTCAATTGAACCTTGCCTTTTCTGAAAATGAAATTAATAGTGTCTTTGAGACATAAAATAAGAGTAATTGTGAGAGAAAAGAGTTTTTCTTATTAAAGCAATAGCCTTTACGCCGAGCCACGGAGAGTCGCGTCGAGCGGCTAAGTACGAGCTCGCGTGGCGCGGGATTCAAATGTGATATTTCTTTAAAATAAAAGGGAGTGCTGTTTCAGTGTCTGTATATTATAGTATAACACCATCAAAGGCACTTTGATGCTAGCGAGTTTCTGATTGGTTGAATCTGACGACATCCATTTTTAGACGTTGTGATTGGTTGTTGAAATTAGTTGTTGATGATTGGAAATCTGACGTCAACTTCATAACGTAGCACACGGCGCAGCACAGATGGTAACAGCAGTCATAAATTCGATCGATATACATATATATATATACAAACCATGTGTCAGTTTTTGATCGCATGAACAGAGTTTCGACATTACGAAGTGCGTGCGGGATAAATAAAAAAATAATTTTCGTCATCTAAAGAAGTGCATATAACTTGTGACCGATTTTTCAAGTGCCACAAAATCAAATTCTTCCGCTCATACTATTTTATGTTTTCGAGAACAGTTCTTATTCTCGTGGGCGCCAGCCACCGAAGTGACATAGTATGATCGGAGGGAAATGATGATTTGCCGGCTTGGCTTGCAGCGGAATGGGCGGGGTGAACGGGAAAATAACTGGCAAAACCAACAATTGTTAAATGGATGATATCTTAATTATTATTTAACAATCACTTTTCAAAATTACAATAATCAAATCTCGATGAGAATTTACCGGGAGGACCGTAAAGTAAAGACGGGAGAAAAAGTCGCGAACTCACGCTACAATCTTCACACACAATCGATCGGGAGCCTACACTCACTACAATCTATCACGAGCTCGTATTTTCTGTCACGGTTCTACTCGTGGTCAGAAATTCGTTAAAGATGGAATACGATGACAAATAATTACGTGATGAATAAAATTACTGAGCCCCCGATATTCGGTTACTCAGCCGAGCTATTACCCGTCACACGCGTTCGCAATCCCGATCCACACACTCTTTCTCACTCAAACTCTCTCACGAATATTCCCGACCTTTCCTCTCAGCTTTACAAGAAACAAACGATTACTAAACAAAATTTGAGATTTTCGCGTCGGCCACGCAACTGAAAATTTATTCGACTTTATTTTTCTACCCCGAATTTTACGGAACGCGGGCAACAAGGAAATCAAAAGCCGACTTTCTACGGGACAGAGCCGCCGCCGTGACACATTTTCTCGATATTCAAACTAATTAGACCGAGCGAAATTTCACAATAACATGAAATGAATTATGCCATAATAATCCACGGGAATAATTACTTAAAGAGTCCATCGCCCGAAACGAACAACGAAAGGTTGGACTTACGGCGTGTGAGACTAATTCCCGAGATCGCACGTCCAGTTCGCTCGATACTCCACGAAAATCTGCCGAAATCGATCACCGTCACGCAGTACGTTACCGCTCTTCTCTCTCCCCTTTTCTCGATCTATGTTCGCCCTATGACAGGTGCGTGACATGAATTATGCTCGTGGGGCGTTAGACGGGGCCCCGAATTTTCGTGGGAACAATTAGTTGTTTCTTTATGATGTGAATTAACCCCTGGCCCGATTATAACGACGATGGATATTTTTATGACGGGAGGAGAAGAGATTTTTCATATTACGAATTACGATACTGCTGATGATTTTTATATTTTCTAAGGATCAGACGCCCCTCTTGACGGGACTCCCCTGAGTTTTCGATGTACGACGTCGCTGATTTTCCAAAATTCCAAGTTTCGAATATTCTCGAGACTTCGAGAACATACGACGACGGTTTTTGTGCGAGTTGGTGTGCGTGTGATGTATGTGAGAGTGTCCATGTGTTGTGTACGAGCCCTGCTCGAAGTACACCGACGTTTCGAATGTTCCCCTCTCATCCCACTCGGGAAAAACGATCCAATATGTGAACCTCAATTCGAATATCTCGACAACGACGGTTGGTGTTCCCTCTAATTCGAATTAGACGCTCCCAAATTACATGAAATGATAAGATTACGAATCGATTAAATCTTCTCTATCTTTCTCAACAAGGCCCTACGGAAATCTTTGCGGGATCGTTGCGTGGCTGGAGCATCGATCGAAACGGACAGGAGAGCATTTGTGACTGTTCCTCCATTTACTCTTTCTTTTAAGTAACCATAAAATAAAAAATCGTCACAACACCCCCTCCCGAGACATTGACCGTCCCGGTCAATGAACTCTCGTTAACCAAAATATTTTCTTTTCACAAAAATAAGTCTTTACTATGTCACGGCCACGTTTTCCTCACGCATAGCTTTCCGTAGATTAACTCAATTTTTGAGACGAAATCTTTCTCTCTTACTCGACGGGACCAATACGACGACCACAAGACAACACAATCCGAACCAACACCTAACAGTCCGAAATAATGCTAACTTTGTTTCTTATTTTTCTTTTCCTTTGTTAAAACTTGTATTTTTCCGGGACTAGATTTCTTTACTTCAAATTAAATCATTAATGTCGTCTTTCATAAATCGTCATCAACAAATAAATAATCCTCAATAAATAAATAATTGTCATCGTCTATTGGATGAAAAATATGGGCAGATTATACGCCCGAATCCAGTACAATAACAAAGTTTATTGACTTTTTATTGGACTGAAATGCAATGGTTTGTAAGCCAACTCAGGATTCATCATCGGTCGAAAATATCGGATCAAAATAATCGTGAAATCGTGAAACTAAATAACACGAAATTTCAAGAAATAATTACCGACAAATATCACAAAGATCAACGATACTAGGCCGCAATTTCTCACGTCACAAGTAACTTCTAATTCTGATTCGTCCCAAAGGAAAATTCTTACTCTGTCAATGTCCATCTATTTTATCACTAATCATAATCAACAAAACAATTCATCAAATAATCAAACAAATCATTCAATTATTCAATATTCCCAAACTATAATTCTTCCGGAAGATATTTCTAACCTAAAACTAAGTAAAGCGCTTTATTCAAAATTGACGTCCCACAATTTTCCTATGACGTCTCAAAGTTCCGACGTCCCACAATTTTCCTATGACGTCTCAAAGTTCCGACGTCCCACAATTTTCCTATGACGTCTCAAAGTCCCGACGTCCCACAATTTTCCTATGACGTCTCAAAGTTCCCAAAAATAATAATTCTTCGTTAGACCAAATTTCATCTCTTCCGGTTCTATTCAATTCCAAAGAATTCGAACATTCCTTTTCCTTCGTTCCCCAAAATCAAACAGTACAATTTAAATTCTCAAGTTAAATAATTAAATTATCACGAAATTATCGTTATCCAAAAAAAAAAATACTCAAGAACTAAATATGATACGGCAAGCGAGGAAAAGAAAACTATTTCAGAAATGTTATCGTCAAATAAATTTTAGTAATCGTTAACAAAGTCTTAAATTTTACCAAATTTTTTTTTTTTTTGCAACCAACTCGAGGAAATCGTGTAATGTTGAAAAATTTCGAAACTTAGATGCAATGCTTTCAAAGAAAATATCATATCAAACATAATCAAAACAAGAAATTTTTATCGGGAAAATTAATTTCTACAACCAAGTAATAGAGACTTTCTAAAACAGCTATCATTTAATCAACAACTAATTTCAAAGAAAAATATCGAAAAAGAAAAATTCAAACTCCGATAGTTGTAATTCCTATCTTCGAATGAAAAATTACTAAATTCCTTTTAGCATGACACCAGCAAAATTTATCGATAAAGTTCAACAAATAGATTATTGCAATACTTTTCCAAATTTCAAATAAGATTCAAAATAATATAAATTCACGATATTAAATTTTAAGCATGATCAAATTATCGATGTCCAACGTGACAATGATGACGATAATCGAAGAAAATCACAAAACAAAAAAAAAATAAATTCTTCGACAATTTTACGGGACGAAAGAACAAAAGCAAATGATTTATCAGGAAATTCAGAAAAATCAGGAAATGTTCAAAAACTTACCACGAATGATCAAAATCAGAAAATATCGTTTCTTTCATAATTTCCTTAATTTTCTTTCTCTCTTACTCCTATTTCGCTTTTCCTTATTTCTGTTAGCTGCTCTTTATTTTTCTCCGAAACGCTCCTTATTTTTCGGGATAATTATTTTTCTCATATTTAGAGACATGAATCATTCAATAAGCCGGGAAATCAAAAAGAAAATTATCAGACAAAAAAAAAAAAAAAACAAGAAACAAATCGCAGTGATCCTCCAATGTCATCTATTAAAATTGAGCCAAAACGTATTAAAAGTGAGGTCAAGATTGATCAAATAAAAATTGTCAGAAGAACGCCACGACACAAAATCAAACATATAACGTCCAACGTAAAAAGAAAAAATAAAACTGTCAAACAATAAAACAAAGTGTCCAAAATTACTAAAAAAAAATGAACAATAAATAACTGAACTAAATAAATAAATAAACAAAAAAAAATACACAATAATCAATTCGGAAAATCATTAACGATCGCCAAATAAGATTTTTGACGGCATTTATTCGAAAAGTGTTCACGAATTATCACCCGGAATGCTCGATCGTAACGGGAGATTATCGAAGTCAAAATACGAAATAATCTCCAACACGAATTTTATTTCGAGAGAATATTATTTCGAGCAAATTTAATTCCAATGATAAAATTTTAAGGCTCTTATTACTGTCAAAGTCTTCAAAATTCCCGACAAACACGTAAACATGTCCAGCGAGCGAGAGCGAAAAGAGAGAAAAAAAACATAAACACAAGCGCGAGACTATACCGCGCGTTCCGATCTTCACGAAGAAACGACAACCGAAACAACAAAAAAAAACTTTCAAATCACTCAAATTCTCATCGGATATTTTCGCTAACTTTATGAATCGAAATAAAACAATTTACTAAAAATCACAATTAAACATAAACGTTTTGCCGTTATTCTCGGGATAAAATAAAGCCTCGAAAAAGAAATTTTTCCCAACTTGCTTGCCTGCCTGCCCCACGTTGGGCGCCAAATTTGTGACCGATTTTTCAAGTGCCACAAAATCAAATTCTTCCGCTCATACTATTTTATGTTTTCGAGAACAGTTCTTATTCTCGTGGGCGCCAGCCACCGAAGTGACATAGTATGATCGGAGGGAAATGATGATTTGCCGGCTTGGCTTGCAGCGGAATGGGCGGGGTGAACGGGAAAATAACTGGCAAAACCAACAATTGTTAAATGGATGATATCTTAATTATTATTTAACAATCACTTTTCAAAATTACAATAATCAAATCTCGATGAGAATTTACCGGGAGGACCGTAAAGTAAAGACGGGAGAAAAAGTCGCGAACTCACGCTACAATCTTCACACACAATCGATCGGGAGCCTACACTCACTACAATCTATCACGAGCTCGTATTTTCTGTCACGGTTCTACTCGTGGTCAGAAATTCGTTAAAGATGGAATACGATGACAAATAATTACGTGATGAATAAAATTACTGAGCCCCCGATATTCGGTTACTCAGCCGAGCTATTACCCGTCACACGCGTTCGCAATCCCGATCCACACACTCTTTCTCACTCAAACTCTCTCACGAATATTCCCGACCTTTCCTCTCAGCTTTACAAGAAACAAACGATTACTAAACAAAATTTGAGATTTTCGCGTCGGCCACGCAACTGAAAATTTATTCGACTTTATTTTTCTACCCCGAATTTTACGGAACGCGGGCAACAAGGAAATCAAAAGCCGACTTTCTACGGGACAGAGCCGCCGCCGTGACACATTTTCTCGATATTCAAACTAATTAGACCGAGCGAAATTTCACAATAACATGAAATGAATTATGCCATAATAATCCACGGGAATAATTACTTAAAGAGTCCATCGCCCGAAACGAACAACGAAAGGTTGGACTTACGGCGTGTGAGACTAATTCCCGAGATCGCACGTCCAGTTCGCTCGATACTCCACGAAAATCTGCCGAAATCGATCACCGTCACGCAGTACGTTACCGCTCTTCTCTCTCCCCTTTTCTCGATCTATGTTCGCCCTATGACAGGTGCGTGACATGAATTATGCTCGTGGGGCGTTAGACGGGGCCCCGAATTTTCGTGGGAACAATTAGTTGTTTCTTTATGATGTGAATTAACCCCTGGCCCGATTATAACGACGATGGATATTTTTATGACGGGAGGAGAAGAGATTTTTCATATTACGAATTACGATACTGCTGATGATTTTTATATTTTCTAAGGATCAGACGCCCGTCTTGACGGGACTCCCCTGAGTTTTCGATGTACGACGTCGCTGATTTTCCAAAATTCCAAGTTTCGAATATTCTCGAGACTTCGAGAACATACGACGACGGTTTTTGTGCGAGTTGGTGTGCGTGTGATGTATGTGAGAGTGTCCATGTGTTGTGTACGAGCCCTGCTCGAAGTACACCGACGTTTCGAATGTTCCCCTCTCATCCCACTCGGGAAAAACGATCCAATATGTGAACCTCAATTCGAATATCTCGACAACGACGGTTGGTGTTCCCTCTAATTCGAATTAGACGCTCCCAAATTACATGAAATGATAAGATTACGAATCGATTAAATCTTCTCTATCTTTCTCAACAAGGCCCTACGGAAATCTTTGCGGGATCGTTGCGTGGCTGGAGCATCGATCGAAACGGACAGGAGAGCATTTGTGACTGTTCCTCCATTTACTCTTTCTTTTAAGTAACCATAAAATAAAAAATCGTCACAAACTATTTATTTTGTTAAAATTTATGATATATTAAACCGGTATCAAAGCGGCCGCGTAAATGTAGTCTGTGACGTGTGTGTGAAAAAGAATATAAAAAATGCGCGATGCATATGTCAACGAAACTTTTCAAGATTTCATTATTTCGTTCGATTGGAAATAAGTGTTAACTGAAATAATCCTTCAATTAAACCAGATTACAAAATATTGCCCAGTGCGAATATATCGTCACTGGCGTGGTTATATATCATGTGTAAATAGGTTATACATACGAATAAATAGAACAAAAACACACGGAACTGTTAGAATGATATTAGAAACTTTACTTGAATAAATGTTTTCTAATTTATTGCCTGTGTCAACATTATATATAAACATTCCCATATTTTGCTTGATATTCAGTTTGGCTCTGCCCTCTTCGATCCTTGTTTTCACCCCATCAGTTTGCAGAGGATCGATACATATTATTAATTCGTTCCCTAATATGTGTCCTATGATTTTCTACTCCTTCTTCATGATGATTGTGGTAACATGATTCGAGAGGTTTCTAACCATAATCTTGAATTGCACATTTTGTAAATCAGATTTTCAAAAAAATTTCTGGTCTTGGTATAAGTATAGTTATTCTTTTTCTACTTGGTCTGTCGAGTGATAAATTTGGAAACTTGTTCCAGAAAGCCTTTGGAGACTTTTTTTCTGATGATATGAAAAGTCGTATCTTCGGAATACAGTGGGTAAACACAAATTTTGACAATAGAACTTATGAAATGACATGCGTGTTGAGTATTCCCACTTTGCAAACTGCAAATGTGGAATTAATAGTGAAAAGATTCATTATGATAAGTCTGCAGTTGCTCAGTTTTGGATACGATCAAATATCATGCCTGCCAACATCTATGGAAATATACAGAATTTCTGAATGCAACGTGCGCTAGGTCATTTTAATGCAACATCATGACTTTTGACAACTTTTCATTATAATGCTGTAGATTCGGATCATT
This sequence comes from Venturia canescens, assembly GCF_019457755.1. NCBI lineage: Eukaryota > Metazoa > Arthropoda > Insecta > Hymenoptera > Ichneumonidae > Venturia > Venturia canescens. The sequence continues at coordinate 28,218,908 of NC_057422.1, forward strand.
GAAATACAGCGAAAATCTGCAAACTATACAATTTATATACTGTGCCATTCATTTTACATTTTGACTCTAACCGTAACATATATATGAAGTAAAAAATTGATTATAAAAGTCTTCAGTTGCACATTTATCGATAGATTTGAAATTGCTGTCTTCGAAGCTCATTGCGCAGATACATTGAACTGCAGCAGATACCTGCGAACTCTGAAATTTCTGTGGATAAATATATATGCTATGGATCACCCCTTATCTTTGATTATGGTAATATGTAATGGAACTTGGTTAAGCAAGTTTTAAGGTGTTTCTTTTCAAATAGTATTGAAAATGTATTACTGTGGTATGGAGCGAAAACCTTCAAACTTTCATATTTTTGTGGCGCAGCATGTGTGCCAATACTGCGGTATGGAGCGAATACCTGCAAACTTTCATATGTTTGTGTCGCAGCATGTGTGCCCATCATTTAAATTTTTTACTCCAACCGTAACATATAATCTCAAAAATTCATCCCAAAAGTCTTCAGCTTTACTAATTAACTTAATTTTCCTTTTTCTAAATTCTATGCTGAATTTCTGAATTTCTAAATTTATTTCTAAATTATCCTGAAATTAAATTGTTTACCTATTTTTTTTTTTATAAAATAATTTTTTTGACAATTTTTAAAGAAAATTTTTTTTAGTTTTTTTATGGATGGATTTATTAGCAAACGAGGGACCATCAATGTACTTGTCCTAACCTTTTTTTTCCTAAGGGAAGTTTATGGTTTGATATCACGTATTTTTTCTCTAAAGTTCCTTATTTATGTTCAGTTGACTATAGGATTTTAGTTTAAATTTCTACGAATTATTTATGATTTTCGGCTTATAACGTTGGTTTTCACGAAAAAAGACCTATTTTTCGTCTCAATAGTACTGAAAATATTTCGTCACAGGTCTGTCCTTGGACTTTGAGGATTTTTTTCCATGTACTCTAATGTATTTTATCAATTAGGAATCAAAGAGCACGGTCGAAAGCGGGTTGGAGGCTGCGATATGATTTTCGGCTTATATCGTTAGTTTCCACAAAAAAAAGACCTATTTTTCGTCAAAAATGTACTGCAAATATTTCGTCACAGGTCTGTTCTTGGACTTTGGCAATTTTTTTCCTTTAACTCTAATATGTTTTGTCAATTAGAAACCCAAGAGCACGGTGGAAAGCAGGTTGGAGGCCGAGATATGTTTTTCGGCTTGTAACTTTGGTATCCACGAAAATAGACCTATTTTTCGTAAAAATTGTATTGGAACTATTTCGACTGAGGTTTGTTCTTGGACTTTGGTGATTTTTCTCCTTGTCTTCTAATATGTTTCGTCCATTGGGAACTCAAGAGCATGGAGCAATGCGTGTTGCGGCCAGAGATGTGATTTTCAGCTTATAACGTTAGAAAAAAGAAAGGAAAAGAGGAAAGATAGATCAAATTCAAGACACAACGAATACAACAGAATTAGCCATTTTTAAATGTCGTTTTTGCATTCTGAATCTAGACATTTTCGTGTCATCCAAAACATGCCCCCAATGAAATATATTTCCAAAGTTTGCAAGTGGCCGCGGAGATCCAATTATCTACAGTTTGATAGTTGCAGAAAAAAGGCACCCGGAAACATTTATTATGTCAGAATTCAAAGAAGTAAAAAAAACTGAGCGTACTTGATTCAACAGAGCAACGGAATTCAAAGACGTTTAAGGTACCTGCATTGCTTGTGGAGGAAAACAATTTAATTTCAGGATAATTTAGAAATAAATTAGGAAATTCAGAAATTTAGCATAGAATTTAGAAAAAGGAAAATTAAGATAATTAGTAAAGCTGAAAACTTTTGTGATGAATTTTTGAAATTACATGTTACGGTTGGAGTACAAAATTTAAATAATTGGCACACATGCTGCGACACAAAAATATCAAAGTTTGAAGGTATTCGCTCCATACCGCAGTAATACAAACTTTAATACTATTTAAAAAGAAATACTTTAAAACTTGCCGAACAAAGTTCCATTACATATTACCTTAAAGATAGGGGGTGATACTTAGCACATATACTTATCCACAGAAATTTCCAAATTCGCAGGTATCGGCTGTAATTCAATGTATCTGCGCAATGAGTTTGGAAGACAGCAGTTTCAAATCCATCCATAAGTGAGCAACTGAAGACTTTTGTAATGAATTTTTCACTTCATATTTATGTTACGGTGGGAGTCAAAAAATAAAATGAATGGCACAGTATATAAATTTTATAGTTTGCAGATTTTTGCTGTATTTCAATGATCCAAATCTATAGTATTAGAGTGGAAAGTTGTTAGAAGTCATGATGTTACATTAAAATGACATAGCGCACATAACATTCAGAAATTCTGTAGGTTTCCATGATGTTGGCAGGTATTATACTTAATCGCATCGAAAACTGAGCAACTGTACACTTATCGTAATGAATGTTTTCACCAATAATTCCACATTTGCAGTTTGCAGAATAGGAATACTCAACATACACGTCATTTCATAAGTATTGTTGTCAATATTTGTGTTTGCCTACCGCATTCCGAAGATTCAAATTTTCATATTATCAGCAAAAAAAGCATCCAAAGACTTTTTGGAACAAGTTTCAAAATTTATTACTCGACAGACCAGGTGGAAAAAGAATAACTACACTTATATCAAGACCAGAAACTGTTTTGAGAATCTGTTGTACAAAATGTGCGATTGATGATCATAATTGGAAACCTCTTGAATCACGTTACCACAATCAGCATGAAGAAATAGTAGAAAATCATAGGACACATATTAGGCAACCAATTAATAATATGCATCGATCCGCTGCAAACCGATGGAGTCAAAACAAGGATTGGAAAGAGCAGAGCCATAGTTAAAAAGAAAAAAGACAGCGCAATTGAAAGAGAACAGAAATCAAAATTGTTTCATGTATCTGTGCATTAGTTTCTGAAGACAGTAATTTCAGATCTTTTCAGAAATAAGTAGGTGAAGACTTTAGTAATGAATATCTTCGTTAATATATTCCAGTTGGAACCAAAAAGCTAAAAGATTGGCATACCTGCTATTTCACAGAAATATCAAAGTTCATAGGTACTTGCTACGTACCAGTTATACAGACTTTGGTGCTATAGGGAAAAACACTTCAAAATTACATGAACCACATTTTTGAAACTTATTATGACACATTCAAAAAAAAAGTACAGATACGATGCATGAGAAAGCAAGCAAAATGCTGTAATTTTGTATGTCTCCATGGTTATCCGCAGACAAAATATTTGATCACATCCAAAAATGATCAGGTGTAGACTTACAGACATGAATTTTTCAACCCACAATGCCAATCGCAAACATGGTCTGGAAATATTCAATATACATGTCGCTTCATCACTTTGTCGAACTTTAGAGGTGTTCATTGCATTTCGAAGATACAAATTTTGATATCATGAAAATTAAGCACCCAATGACTTATTGAAATAAATTTCCAAATTTATCATGTAACATCTCAAGTGAATATATCTATGCATTTACATGGCCCAAAGATTTTTCAAAACTTGGGTGTATGAACAAGCAATCATGAAGGCTTTTTGTTATAAATATTTCAAATTATCTTGTTGAAATCAATATAAAGAAATAGAAATACGAATATCTCTCGTATTGGCTGGAGAACGAATAGAAATTGGTATAACAATTAATACACTGTAAGCTAAGGAGGTGGAAAAAAGGGACCGGTGAACACAGCCAAACTAAATGAAAGAAATTATGACAACAATACATTGAATTACTTGACCAAAGTTTTTTAAAATTTATTTGAATTCGTTTACACACAACCATCCACCTCTTTCTTTAATGTAATTACACAACATAGAATTTCTGTTTGGAAAGAACGTTTTAGAGGTTATAATGAACGAACGTTTTTTTTCTCATTGTTATTATTATTATTATTCAACACTAATTAGTCACGTCATTAATAATATCGATTCCTTCCACTTTTCAATAACCACTTTTATTTTTCTATACTCTGCACGCAACAGCACTCCGGCGGTCATAACCTCAAACGTCAACATGACGCGAAATCTCGCAAATTTGCTATCTATGTATATATTACGATATCGAAGTAGAACAGATAATTTATAATTTTCACGACATTATTCACGTTTTTACTTCTCAATATTTTACTCACACTCAGTACACTGTATGAGATCAATTAATCCACTTTTGAGGTTTTATTTATTATAGATATTATTGTCGTGAATTGGGCTCGAAACTTATTGAAACTTCTTTTATGAAAAAAATAAAATTGATTATATCCACTGCTATTTCCATTAATGTTTTATTTATTTAAACGAAATTTGCAAATCTTGCACCGTTGATCCACGGGGCTACGATCGCAATCACTTTATAATAACATAATAGACGATAACAGACGGTATACAAGAAAACATTGAGGACTATCAGAAACTTTCTCATCGGCGATTGGTCGAGACGGATAGATTCTCACCGGTGATTGGTTATGATGGGCATCAAGAAGCCCTTGTATGTATCGGTCTGAACCCATATACGGATACGTCAGCTGCGTAAATGTGTTGGTACTTTTTGCATAATCTTGAGCCCGTGCAAAGTTTTTTCTCAGCAATTACGCCACCGATCATGCTGATTTTGGGCGCAATCGAAAGAGAATTGCTTAATTAGCTGAAAGTTCAATTTTCAAATTGCGACATAACTCCTGAGCTTCGCAATTCAAGAAAATGACATGTCGATTTTACCCCCACCACCGCGAATCGTTTTATTCAGAGATAATATAGTCTCGGCGAGAGCCTCGGGCCAGCAGACGACAGGGCTGTCAATGTACTTGTCCCGAGACTCTACCGAGTCTCTTGATGGTAAAACGTTCTCGTACTCTGATAAGTTCCAATTTGTTCAATCGTTCTGAATAATGACTAGAGTGTTTCTGTATAAGTTTTTTGAAGGGTACTAGTTTTCAGCGCATCGTGCAAATTTTGGAATCATTTGATTGTAGATAAAAAGAACTTCATCTATATGGTGGTGATATACCCTGAAGAATTCCAAAACCATAAACTTCCCCTAGGGAAAAAAAGGTTGGGACAAGTACATTGATGGTGTCGTGTTTGCTGATAATTTCATCCATAAAAAAAAAAACTTGGAAACCGATGCCTCATTCTTCTTATTTGATTCGAACAGCTAAATCAATTGAAAAAAATTCCACCTAATTTACGTGCAGCATTAATATTTATTATATCAATTCGAGGCTAAGTATTTTCTAATGAATTGAAAAAAGTTACCACTTGAATTGCGTGCAGCACTACAATTTATGATATCAATCGGTGGACAAGTATATTATTAGTAACTCCAAATTTTGACATTATTGAATTGTTCTAAGAAGCTTCCAAATCCAAAAGAATCACATGCAAGCTAGTCATTTCTTACTCTATGGTTGCAGAGATTTATAAGAAAATCGATTCTAATCAGACTTTCAGGATCCTCTGGTATTATTCACAAAATTCGACGTCGATTGGATCGATACAAATTATGTTTAAATATGTGTTAAAAGTACTTGTCCGGCCCATCATTTTCCGTTTAAATTGTTTATCCTAATAAAAATCAGGGCTTGTCCAGAACTGATAAGTCACAAGTATTCATGCCGAGGGAATTGAGAGAATTATCTTCAAGTAATTGTTACTTAATTGCACTAATTTAATAAAAAACGGAAACAAATTGTTTCGCAATATGCAAGGGATATTATTGTGCATCGATAAATGAAAACAATTGTACATAATATATATGTTCTAGCTTCCAAAATAACTCTCCAGTTTATATTCAATAACGGCAATTTTTACTTCCCACTTATTCTTCCAGCGAACGAATTCCATTCGGAATAAGAACTAACTTACACTATTATTCAGAATATTGAATTAATAATGAATCGCACTTTAACAAATTTTTAACCAGATTCTGCCGTACAATTTTGTTTTTTTATGATTGATTTTTTATTGAATGAATAGTGATGGGCCGGACAAGTACTTTTAACACATATTTAAACATAATTTGTATCGATCCAATCGACGTCGAATTTTGTGAATAATACCAGAGGATCCTGAAAGTCTGAATAGAATCGATTTTCTTATAAGTCTCTGCCACCATAGAGTAACAATTCATTAGCTTTCATGTGATTTTTTTGGATTTGAAAGCTTCTTAGAACAATTTAATAATGTCAAAATTTGGAGTTACTAATAAAATACTTGTCTACCGATTGATATAATAAATTGTAGTGCTGCACGCAATTCAAGTGGTAACTTTTTTTCAATTCATTAGAAAATACTTAGCCTCGAATTGATATAATAAATTTTAATACTGCACGTAAATTAGGTGGAATTTTTTTCAATTGATTTAGCTGTTCGAATCAAATAAGAAGAATGAGGCATCGGTTTCCAAGTTTTTTTTTTATGGATGAAATTATCAGCAAACACGACACCATCAATGTACTTGTCCCAATCTTTTTTTCCCTAGGGGAAGTTTATGGTTTGATATCACGTCTTTTTTCTCGAAAGTTCCTTATTTACATTTTGATGACTATATAATTTTAATTTTAATTTCTATGTCTTATTTACGATTTACTGCATATAACGTTGGTTTCCACGAAAAAAGACCTATTTTTCGTCAAAATTGTGCTGGAAATATTTCGTCACAGGTCTGTCCTTGGACTTTGGCGATTTTTTTCCTTGTACTTTAATATGTTTTGTCAATTAGGAACCCAAGAGCATGGTGGAAAGCGGGTTGGAAGCCGAGATATGATTTTGACTTGTAACATCTGATTCGTCAAAAAAAGACCGCACAATCAGTATACTAGTGAAGAATATTATACACAAATGCTGTAAGATTGTAATATATTTGATATTTTCTTACGGTTCGAAATCATTTTCGTTGTGTGACTTAAGAAGTTTTGTTTACATTTTTTGTGGTATAATGCGAAAACGGGCGAACATCAATGTAGTTGTCCAATTTTTTTTCTCCGACAGAGGATTTTTACGGCTTGATATCAAATCTTTTTTCTGTGGTATAGTTCTAAACAACAAAAAATATTCTTAAATAAGATTTTCTAAAGTTTTCCAATGTTTCTATTGTGATATTTAAAAATAATTTCTCCAATTATTTTCTTCAAGTTTTGTACAGTTTATAACAGTTTGATATTCTTCGAATGTTTGAAGTGATACCCTCAATTTTTCAACCATTTCGAACGGTGTCCATAATATTGTGGGATGAAAATCATTTTCCATAAGGTTTTTCAATATTTTGTATCATTGTGGAATATTCCCCCGTCATTTATAAATTTTGTTTTTAATAGTTTTGATGAAATCATTGTGAATAAAGAAAATATGAAGATTTTTCAATGAAACGAATTTTTCGATTGATTTTCCTTAAAATTTGACAGAAGGAGAAAGAAAAAAATGTATATAATGTTCACCAAGTCCACCAGAATTCGCAATTTTCACATATGTCTATTGAATTCTAATGCTAGCAATTTATATTTCATTAAAAAACGTGTTTCCAAGGACTTTTTAAAGCAATCTTTTCCAGTCGTATTATCATACTCAGAAATAGAAAGTTGACGGACCCACGTCGATGCACAAAATTTTTAAACGCTGCATGTAGCCACCAAGGTTCAACCGGACAAAAGATAAACTATGAAGTGCGTCAAGACCAATAGAATTGCTTATTTATTAATATGTCTATTGCATTTTGAAAACATAACTCCTTATGCCATTCATATACAGGCCATTGTTGAATTGATGTAACATTCATCATAATTTTTTATTATTGATTATTATTTATAATCCATATCCAAATCCTATAATTCATGCATAATTTTAATTATTTGTAGATATCCATATTCCATAATCAAAAATAGGAAGTACTAATATCTGGCATGCATGTCAATACACAGAATTTTCCAAGTTTGCAAGTATCCGCTGCGATTTATTCATCTAAATTTTGATACAGACAGAAAAAATTACCACCGATTCATAAAATTTATTATGCCAAAACTAAAAGGAAAAAAGTCAGTACACTTAAAAGTGAACAGAACTCATAATTGCTTCATGTATCTTCGTTCATATATTGCAGTTGGAACCAAAAAGTGAAAAGATTGGCACACCTACCGCTTCGCAGGAATAGAAGTTCATAGGTATTCGCTGCGTACCAGTAATACAAACTTTGGTGCTATGGGGCTAGAAGCTTCAAAATTACCTGAACCACATTTTTGAAACTTATTATGGCATATTCAAGAAATAAAGTGACAGATACGCTGCATGCTGAAGTAAATCAAATAGTGTAATTTAGTATGTCTCCATGGTTATACACAGACAAAATATTTGATCACATCCAGCAATGATCAGGCGTAGACTCACACACATGAATTTTTCAATCCATAATGCCACTCATAAACATGGTCTGGAAATACTCAATATACATGTCGCTTCATCATGTTGTCAAACTTAAGAGGTGTTCATTGCATTTCAAAGATACAAATTTTGATATCACGAAAAATAAGCAACCAATGACTCATTGAAATAAATTTCCAAATTCATCGTGCAACAATTCAAGTGAATATCTATGTATTTACATGGCCCAAAGATTTTTTAAAACTTGGGTTTATAAACAAGCAATCATGAAAACTTTTTGTTATGAATTTTCCAATTTATTGAACTCAATATGTGAGGAAATAGAAATACGAATGTCACTCGAATTGTCTAGAGAATGAATAGTAATTGGTATGGATATACTGTAAGCTAAGGAGAGATGGGAAAAAGGGCGGGTGAACACAGCCAAACGAAATGAAAAAAAATATGACAACAATACATTGAATTAGACAGTTTTACTTCATCAAAGTTTTTCAAAATTTATTTGCATTCATTTACAGACAACCACGCATATTTTTTCTATAATGTAATAACACAACATAAAATTTCTGTTTGGAAAGAACGTTTGAGAGGTTACAATTAGCGAAAATTTTTTTTTCTCACATAACTCCCGTTGAAAATTTTTAAAGAACCAGAACCAGGATTGCAATAAAATTATGTCATAAATAAACGTAAAATCAAAGAATTAGTAGAAGGAGAAATTTCCCAATACTAATATATGTCCTATATAACAAATACTCGCGAACCGATTGCGATGAGGGTAAACTAACCCACATGGTTTTCACAAAACTTACATAACATTTTTTTTTTTATAGTCATATAAGAATTTTAAATCGAATTCATACAGCTCGCACTGTTTCTCCGAAATTTTATCATTTAGATCGCTGTTGCTATTAATTTGCTCATGCCATCAAAAACTGACAGATGGTTGAACAATATATCACGCCAAAGTCACTATATGTCTGGTTTTCGTAATACACTGCATGTATGACACCACATACCACTATTTTTAATAAAATAAATAGATATGAACACTTTATTAGATGAAAAATTTTTTTTTTCACCCCGCACTTCGTAATGTCGAAAATCCGTTTGTTATAACATCAAAAACTGACGGCTGACTGATGGCATTGTATATATAGGTATAAATTCATAAACTTTATTCCGCTGGAACGGTACAGCGAGTGTCCTGACCAATCATAACTCATTATTTCTGTAGCCGGGATCCCGGGACCCGAGCTTCCATAGAAATGGGTTATAGCTGGCATCAAGAGGCCTTTGATGGTGTTCTGTACAGACACGGTAAATCCATAAATGTGTTAGTAACTTTTGCATAATCTTGAGCCTGTACAAAGTTTTTTCTCAGCATTTACGCTACCGATCGTGTTGGTTTCGTACTCATTCGAAAGGGATTTTGAAAATTAGTCTCCAAACCAATTTTTGATTTATAAAACATCTCCTGAGCTCTGCAATTGTAGAAAATGATATGCCAGTTTTACCCCCACCACCGCGAATCGTTTTATTCAGAGAAAGTATACTCGGCGAGCCTCGGGCCAGCAGACGACAGGGCTGTCAATGTACTTGTCCCGAGACTCTACCGAGTCTCTTGATTTACCTAATAATCCTAAATAATAACTGGACTGGTTCTGTATAATTTTTTGAAAAGTTCTAGCCTTTAGCGTTTGGTGGAAATAAAAAAATGATAATTGGAGATCAAAAAAACATCAACTATGAGATGCTGTCGCACACGTACAGATTTCAGATTACTCAATGGTTCTAAATGGTAACTGGAGTGTTCGCGTATAATTTTTTAAAGAATTCCAGCATTTAACATTTCGTGAAATTTAGATAAACGATAAGTGTAGGTAAAAGGAAACTCGAACGATGAGATGCTGTCATACTCTTATAAGTTCCAGTTGATCTAATGGTTTTAAATGATGACCGTAGCGTTCCAGTATAACTTTACAAGGAGTTCTAGCTTGTAGCATTTCGTGAAATTAAATAAATTATTATTGTTGATAAAAAGGAACTTTCTTCATAAGATTTTGTCGTAGTCTGACGAGTTCCAGTTTTTTGAATGGTTCTGAAAAATGAATGGAGTGTTTTTGCATAACATTTCAGAAAGTTGTAACGTTTAGCGTTCCGTGAAACTTAATAAACTATCATTATTTATATGAATTGACTTCAACTATGAGATTCTGTCGTAGTCTACTGACGAGTTTCAGTTTATCGAATGGTTCTGAATGATGACTGGAGTTTTTCTGTATATCTTCCCAAAGAGTTCTAGCCTCCAGTGCTTTATGGAATTATTATAATTATTATTGTCGATGAAAAGAAACTTTAACCATGAGATTCTGTCGTAGTCTGGCGAGTTCCAGTTTGTTCGAGGATTCTGAACGATAACTGAAGTGTTTCTATATAACTTTTCGAAGAGTCCTAGTCTCCAGCGCTTCACGGAATTTTTGAAATGATCATCAGTGATAAAAATAAACTTTACTCATGAGGTGCTCTCATCGTCTAATGAGCTCCAATTTCTGTAATGATTCCAATCGATGACTGGAGCAATACCGTATAACGTTTCGGAAAGTTCTAGCGTTTAGTTTTTCATGGAATTTCATAAATTTTTCTAGTAGCAAAAAGAATGACATGCAGTCATTTTCTAATGAGTTTCAATTTATTCAATGGTTTTGAATGGTGAATCGAATATTTCTGTATAACGCTTCGAGGAGTTCTAGCCCTTATCATTCCGTGAAATGAAACAAATTATTGTTTTTGATAAAGAAGGAACATCATTTCACCAACAAGCCCTCAACTGATTTTGATAAAACCAAAACCAAAATGTTTCTTATCTGAAGTGATGAAAAGTTCACCCTGTGCACGAAAAAAAAAAACAGGGGGTTAACCACCCTTACATTCTTATATTTCTCACGCCACAATGAAAAGGAACGAATATGATGGAATAAAACGGGTTCTATTTCCATGAAAACATGAAAATAAAGTTCACGTGTTTTTGCATTTTTGCAAAATAGCAGTCTTAAGGGGGTAAACTACCCCTTTTTTGAATTTTCGTACTGTATGTGGCTTATTTCTGTTTTACATGTTTTTGCTGATTCGAAATATTATAATAATTTCGAATCAAGATTTTCTGAGGTATCGAAATCAATACAAGACTCTGAAAGGGTGAATCTTCCCCACTCGATTTTCCTCTTTATTCGCTATTTCAAAATTTCTCCCTGCATTTCGTGCAATTTGGTTGCTCTGCATCGAAATTACGAATTTAATAATTTTAGGAACGTATAATAATCGTATTGACCTCAATTTTGGCGGGGCAAGGGAAGGAGGAGGGGAGCCATTTGATATTTACTACGATTCAACTTTGAAGTCTGAATAAGTTCCATGCTGTTGATCTTGTTTACTAACTAACATTTTTTTAAAATCAAACTTCAATACACATTAACAATTCATTAACCGTCTCATAGTATACAATCGGATTTTATTAGATAAGTACATATATCGAAATAAAATATAATAAAACCTATGATTTCCAGCAATTATGGCTCATACGTTGTACAATAATGATATTCATCAAAAAAATGTTTCAAACACAAAGATTTTTTGCATCATGCACATTTTATAATCGCTATATTATTGCAACCAGGTATTTCACAGTGTGTTTTTGATTGATCGAACCCAAAATCAACAGGATTTTCGAAATATTCCGGTTTTGCCGTTATATAATTACTTTTAAACCATGAATATTTGAAAAGATTGATATAGCGTGGAGATGACAATTGATTGTGGGCCAAAGATTGCAGTTTGATTATATTATTCCTCAAATGTAAATTTATATCAGCATCCACTAATAGAACAGTATCTGAAAAATGTCGTACAAAATTTTTCCATATCCTAAATCCAAATACATCGAGCGGTTGAATTTTTCTAGTTGATTATTTTATTATGAGGGTTGGCTTCACGTACAACTTTGGGGCAGTGTCCACTCTAGGAATCAATCAGGAATACGTTGTCACTTCCAACATTCGGAAAAAAAACTTTTTCCATCCAAATTTTAAAATGATCTGTAAACATATAACAAATTATATATTGTAACAAGATTTTCCCGGGAAGGTACGATCTGTCCCTTCTCGGCTCACTCACCTCGCCTCGCGCTACTCTCCGGCTACGAGAATGAACTGGGCGCCAGGTACCAAGTACCGTCGAATTAATCGACTTGATTTTCGTCAATTCTCGTGATGGTAACGCAACGCAAAATTAAAGTCTAGAGTGCACGAGGGGAACGAGTGACCGAGGACGGTCCGACTACTCAGCTCATCTGAGATACAAAAGGTAGAGGGGGGGGGGGATCCTTGGGGCAAAGTAGCGGTCACGAAACACAAAAGAAATAGCCCACAACAAAATATAAGATTCGAAACAGTATGCGTCATTTATTCACAATTTTTAGCGGAAAACAAATTATACAGGAGAAAAATACGAGATCGCCCATTAATGTTCAACAAAATAATATTTTAGGAAAGGATAGTTTAGATTCGCCAGTTAAACGGAACAAGATGATAATTCGGAGAAACGGTAATTTTAATTCGCCATCGCGTTGGCCCTGTTTACAAGTAGGTAACTAAACGTCGCCAACGACCTACCCGAGTTCGCAAGGTAACTACAGGCAATAGGTAATAGGTAATAGGTAACTGCTATGGCGGAAATTGTAACGCATTGGTCACTAAGGCAGGGTAGGCAACAAAGTGACCACGGTGAGACAATTCCAGGTAGATTACGCGGGTGTCGTAGGCAGCGCAAAGGCAAAAGGTAATCGACACCTGGTAATTTACTACCCAATAACTCATCCGCGAGCTAACCTACCATACGGCGACAGAAATCACAAAAGATAGAAGTCCGCGATTTTGGGAAAATGCACGGACGCAACGCGAAAGACAAAAGATAGGCGAAATTATGATCGGCGACGGAGAATAACGCAATTTTACAATAGAGTACTTCAAAAGAGGTAACAGAAAATACGTCGATCGTGAGACAAGAAGTAACGCAATAGCAGGTACGAAAGAATGCGCAATATAAAAGAAACGAAAGAAAAATACTGGAAAATACTGCCTTGACTAACCGCCGTACATCCCGAACGCGACAATGAGAAAGAGAGAGACACAACGAAAACATCGCGCGGCTAGCGCGCTCGCTAGGGCTCTCGACATGTGCAGGGAGAGAGAGACAAAAGAGAACTCAAACTTTACTGCGTGTAATATTCCGCGCTTTATCAAAACTCGAACGAATAATCATTCACACCATCTTCGAAATCAGATAGTAATGGATTGAACCAGATTAAGAGTGAATCCTTTGATAGAGTTGAGCATCTCAATAAACTACACGAAAAATAATGGAGATTGGGAAGTAGCGGCCGCAATCTCACTCGCTACTTCGCCACGCAGGTCTCCCTCAAAGAAAAGGCCACCAGGCAACAAAACTCAAAGAAAACCGGAACTAAATTCCGAAACAATACGCTCAATTCTACCAAAGAACCCGGGGAGAAAGAGTAGTGGGCTTACCGAGGAGATCACTCGTCGCACCCGAAGAAAAGACAAAAGAGACCTAGATGACTGCAGACTCGGATTTCTGACTCGCCGGTGAAGTGATCGGAACAAGACTCATTGTGCGAACGAGTGGTCCTCAATATTCGGCGCCATCCCCACCACTAGGCCCGCGAACCGCAGCGCTCACACGCTAGGCGTGAGCCAGAGCATAGGCTCGTAGCTCGCGCTTTCGCGGGAATTCAAATTAAGAAGCGCCACGTCGGTAATTTGCCTCCCTGTTGCTCTCACCTCTCCCGTCCGTTTGAAACATTCCTCCCGACTTAATTGCCGTGATTCGAGTGCCTTTCCTCTTGGGGATCCGGCGGGCAGCTCTGAAGGACCGAGGGGAGGCCTCCCTCATGACTTCGGACGTCTAGAAGTCATGGTGGGCCCACGACAAAAACCACCAGGTAAAACAGCACCTTGGCTCCAGAAAACTCCCCCGGATCCCACCCGACGAGGCGCCGTATCGCACGGACCGTGGCACCCGAATTTACGGTGTAGCGGACGGTGTAACTCTCGGTTACTGCAGCGGGAGAGGCACGGGCGGCGTTCAACGAATGGCCTATGCCAGCGTGTCCTCTCAGCCGTCCACTGGTCGAGAATGATGCTCGTAACTCGAAGACGGTGTGGGAGGGTGTTTCTCGCGAACGAGGTCGGGTCGAACAACAGTAAAGCATCGCCACAATAAAAGACGGTTCGCAAACCCAGTCGCGGAGGCGACACCAAATATCCCAAAACGACAATGAAATTTTACTTTAAATAAACGTCAGATTAAATCCAAAAATAGACAACGAAATTCTCTGTAAATAAACGTCAGATTAAACTCAAAAATAGACAACGAAATTCTTTCTCTTCCTGCCACGTAGGTAACAGGTAGCTAAAATTAACTAAAATCTCTCAAATCGGTAATGTAGGCGGTTTTTCGAACTTAATACAATAATTACGCAATAATGAGTCCGGCTCCGACCAACACCCGACGAGTCGAAAAGTCGTGGAAAATGGGCCGTAAACCCGGTCCACTGGTCGACACAATTCGTACGAGTGGCGGGGCAAAATGTCACGTCACAATATTTATAACTATATTTTGGAAAAAGTTGATGCACCCTTAACGATAATATGCACTGGAAGTAAGTTTCCCAGATTTCGATGCTGTTACTATGACGTTATCTGGCTTAAACAATTCGTTCGTTACTCTTGGTCCAAATTCACCTTTTGCCTCCTTTAATACTATGAATAGTGGAGAAAGTAGTTTCCCGTTGGCATTTATTGTTGGCTGAATCGTGTAGCTATGGGTCGTTGAAGACACTGATTGTACAACACATTCAACTGTTTTTGATCCTTCCATTGGTAAAGTTCGTGCTGAATGGATTTCCAGTTGAAAACCGCTTTGGTCCGAATTATATACATTGCTTGACCCATACTTTTCTATTAGTAATTTAACATCTTGAACAAATTTGTCCGCATTTGTTTGCAGAAGCGCTTCTTCCTCCACAATTTTTCTCGTTATAAATTTATTAATTTTTCTGTAAACAATGCGATGCGATTTCTTAAATTTCCATAGCCAGTTATGAGAGGCTTTGAATCGTATATCTTCATGGTCTATTTCTTTCTGTGCCTGTAGAGCCCACTTTCGAAGGTCAATATCATGAACAATGACACCAGCGTCTACAGCAGTTTTCATATTCCGTAATGTGTATTCAGAAATTCGAGCTAGTTTTTCTTTATATGTGCCACCCTTGTTCAGTTGTTGTGCCCAGCGTCGTAACTGCCGTATGGATTTTACAGATTTGTATTTTTGTTTGACGGTTTCAACACTGTAATTCTTTTTTTACCAGATCTCCAATATTCAACAGTTTTTTTTTTATAATCATAGCTCAGCTCATCGTCACTAGAACAAGCGTCGGAATCGACATCGTCATTCTTTTACCATATGATATCTTCAACAGCAATTGCTTCGAACTCTTTAAATGGTTCTTGATGCGATTTCTTAAATTTCCATAGCCAGTTATGAGAGGCTTTGAATCGTATATCTTCATGGCCTATTTCTTTCTGTGCCTGTAGAGCCCACTTTCGAAGGTCAATATCATGAACAATGACACCAGCGTCTACAGCAGTTTTCATATTCCGTAATGTGTATTCAGAAATTCGAGCTAGTTTTTCTTTATATGTGCCACCCTTGTTCAATTGTTGTGCCCAGCGTCGTAACTGCCGTATGGATTTTACAGATTTGTATTTTTGTTTGACGGTTTCAACACTGTAATTCTTTTTTTACCAGATCTCCAATATTCAACAGTTTTTTTTTTATAATCATAGCTCAGCTCATCGTCACTAGAACAAGCGTCGGAATCGACATCGTCATTCTTTTACCATATGATATCTTCAACAGCAATTGCTTCGAACTCTTTAAATGGTTCTTGAAAATCAAGAGTTTCTACCTGTGTCCTCTCAATTCCGTTGTAATCTTGCATAGAATCGATTAAAATTTTTTCGAAATTCTCCTTCATCTCTATTTCTGCATTATTAACAGGAGTTTGTGCAATGTTCATAGCCTCAAATGTAGCTAGTAACAATTTGATAACGTTGATTGGGTTGACTTTCATGCTGGTAAAAGTAGTAGGCGCAATACACCAAAAGCACAGAAAAAGCACGCACGATTTGGAGCTCACTCAAATATGCACTAGTACAATGCTAATGGTTACCGCCTTCGAAAATAAGTATCGGAAGAAAAAAATATTTATTAATCTCACGATGCCTGATAACGTTTTTATCTGATGCATGACTCAAGAATATTCGGTATGACTAATGTCATTCGGTGTGTGAGAATGCCAAAAGTATCAGGTGATTATAACTACTACTTGATAACATTTTTATCTAGCACAAACACCGGGGTCATATGTCTGCGCCTCTATTTTTCCGCCAAAGTTAAGAAAGTGTTTTATAGAGACATTTTTATGTGTAGCATGGTACCTATTCATTTACGTGCAGTTTACAAGCTTTCTATGATCACCGAAAAAGTAGTTGTGGGAACTCCCCACCGCCAAACCGTCACCATCCAGGTCAAAACGAGTTTTATATGTTCCTAAAATTATTAAATTCGTAATTTCGATGCAGAGCAACCAAATTGCACGAAATGCAGGGAGAAATTTTGAAATAGCGAATAAAGAGGAAAATCGAGTGGGGAAGATTCACCCTTTCAGAGTCTTGTATTGACTTCGATACCTCAGAAAATCTTGATTCGAAATTATTATAATATTTCGAATCAGCAAAAACATGTAAAACAGAAATAAGCCACATACAGTATGAAAATTCAAAAAAGGGGTAGCTTACCCCCTTAAGACTGCTATTTTGCCAAAATGCAAAAACACGTGAACTTTATTTTCATGTTTTCATGAAAATAGAACCCGTTTCATTCCATCATATTCGTTCCTTTTCATTGTGGCGTGAGAAACATAAGAATGTAAGGG
Organism: Venturia canescens; assembly: GCF_019457755.1. Classification (NCBI taxonomy): domain Eukaryota; kingdom Metazoa; phylum Arthropoda; class Insecta; order Hymenoptera; family Ichneumonidae; genus Venturia; species Venturia canescens. The sequence continues at coordinate 28,236,414 of NC_057422.1, forward strand.
TGGTTAACCCCCTGTTTTTTTTTCGTGCACAGGGTGAACTTTTTATCACTTCAAATAAGAAACATTTTGGTTTTCGTTTTATCAAAATCAGTTGAGTGCTTGTTGGTGAAACTGCAAAATCACCCCCTGACATGCCTTACTTTCAAAGGTGGTTTCACCCCTTAAAACCGTTTTTCCGCCGATAAAAAAAAATACGTGTCTCTTACTTTCGAATGCTCTTTCACATACAGCAGTTTCAAGAAAATCGGAGGGGGACACCAAAGTGATGTTCCTTGTAAGATTCGTACTGATATCAGTCGTATTCGAAATAGATAGTTCCAAGTATTTAAACACGTTTGGAAGCGTGAAACGCGCATGAGTGATTAGAAAAATTACTAAATAAAATTTATACTAAACGCGTGTCGTGGCATGGCAAGAGCTTGATGTGACAACGGAATCAAACAGGTACAATTGTATATTCTTCGAGTTAAATCGTAATAAACATTGGAAGTTATCACCACCAATGCGCATCAGTAGAGAAGCTAGGAGAGAGCTGGACCAGGGATCTCAGGGGGGTGCGGGGACGGGGGAGCGCGGGGTCTGTTGCGGGGCAGGGTGAGCTGTGTGGAGGGGGAATTCGGAGGTGCGTGAAGGAGATGGGAATCTCGGGGGGGGGGGGGGGGGGGGGACGGAGGAGCGCGGGGTCTGTTGCAGGGTATGGAGGGGGAACTCGGAGGTATGTGGAGGGAATGGTCAGAGAGAGGATGAGGGTAGTGGCGACGCGGAGTGAGAGGATGGGTAATGGTCAAGTGGAGGGTGCGAGAGAGGGAGTGAGACAATAAAATTTATAACTTTTAGCAAGAGTTTTTGAACAATGGTTTTTTTTTCACATGAACTTTCACACAGGGTTTTTTTTCAAAGGAGAAGTCAATCATGGCTTCATCCCTAAGAAACAGCAGCAACCTGTGCGGTAGTAATAAAGTATAGGATTTATGACCTCCGAAACGAGAGATTTGTCTCGAGCATTGCAAGATGACCATGACGTTTCCTAATTAAATTTAAGTCATGAAAAAAAGGGGGAACCGACTTGTACGTTTCCAAGATTCAGAATTACTAGCACCTGCATTCCCACGACTGGTCCATTGTTCCCGAAAAATATGTCCTCTGGGTTTTTCGTGAAACTCTGGAAAGAAATTCGATCGTCATCCATGACGTCTTTAATTAAGTCTTTCGGCAAAAAGGCTTTTTCACGGTATGGTAAAGTCAGGAGCACCTGCATTTACACGACATTGTTTCCGAAAAAGATGTCTCCTAGGTTTTTTCTCCGAATAGCCGCCCACCCACAATTTTTCCCGAGCTTGGTTACTGATATTATCATTTCGAAGAAATACCTACTAATAGATTGTCATCTTCGTATATTCGATTCTTACATCATACTTGGTAAAAGGATAGTTTAAAAGAAAGATGTCGATCCGTGGGGGTGTAACGAAACGTTAAAGTAATAAAGATGTCTTTGAGTTAGGGACCGACTTTCACGCTATAATCGACAGGAGTGCATGCACCTGCTTGTTCATGATTGACCCATTGTTTCCGCAAAAGATGTCCTTAAGTTTTTCCTCTTAAAAAATCTTCGCCCACCCGCATTTTTTTCCTAACATCGATCTAGAGTAATCATGGGAATATGTAAAAGAAATGCCGACAGGTTTCAACCCTCACATATACACTTCTGATATACACCCCCTCTCCTAGAAAAAAGTTAACTATTGGGAAAAAGTTTGGAGGGATGATGTTAATTTTGTCGAGATGATTTCAAAAATCGAGACATTCGGGATCGAGTTTTCTTCGAGTCCACATCGAAGTTTAGTTTCATATTCTCCTCATCACCATGGCAGACGTCAATGATGTTGATGATATGGAAAAGTTTTTAAGTGATCGTGCGGCTTCGTTACAATCGGTGGAAGAATATATTGCGTGGGAAGAACAGTGTGATGCGTTTATCGCATCGTTGAGTGGCGAAAATTCTTCCAAACGTGCTCGATTGAATATAGCATCACAACGGTCATTAATTGCGCGAATTATACGTTTAGAAACTTTGAAAACAACAACCCATTCCCAATTCATTCACACGGGTGATGGGCTAAATGATCGAAACTTGGTGTGGTGTGAAGTCGACACAGCGTTTGGAAATCGTGTGCTAACCGGTGCTGTAATTAATAAAAATTACATCGATCCACGAAAATTCCTTCAAGACTCATACGACTTGGTGGCATTGCAAGTGGTGGACAATATTTCCAAACATAGCAGCATAAAAGTTAATACCGAATTTAATGGCGAGTTCACGGTGAATGGCAGGTATGCAAATAAAAGTATAATTACAAAGACAGTTGCACTGCTCGAAACATGTGATATAAGCGAATGGTATCGAAATCATGTTGTTGAGCCAACGCTAAAATCCCTCGATGAATTTCAAGAAAGTGATAGTGGTTGGACATTAAGTTCAATTTTGAATTTAACTGTGAACATTAATAAATATAATTCTATGCGTGCGGGTTGTCATATAACATTATCAAAACACATTAGATTGAAAAAAGCAGTGATCAATGTGAAATCTAATGATAACGCGTGTTTCGGCTGGGCGATCGTTGCGGCCCTCCACCCCGCCGCCAATCATAGTGATCGCTCATCATCATATCCACACTACTCAACGATCTTAAATCTTGCGGGTATCAACTTCCCCATGACTTTAGATCAAATAAATAAATTTGAGAGCCTCAACAATCTCTCGATAAATATATATAGTGCACCGAATGATGTTGTTCAACCTATTCGATTGAGTAAACAAAAAAGGGAGCGACACATCAATTTGCTGTACATAGAAGATGTGATGGATACAAATGTGGGACACTTCGCATGGATTAAAAATCTTTCCCATTTAGTGAGCAAGCAACTGAATACTCACAATGGTCGAAAATACATCTGTGATCGGTAAGTGATGTCAGTATACTACTATATATAAAGATTTTAAAAATATAATAAAGATTTGTGGGTAATCAAAAAAAATGTTTCTTTTTTCTGCTCATTCATAGATGCCTGCATTATTTTTCATCTCATGAGAAGCTCCAATCACATGAGGTGGATTGTGGCGAGATGAATAATTGCGCGATTCTGCTGCCGAACGCACATGACAAATGGTTGGAATTCAAGAACGTGAATCGAAAGGAGCTTCTACCGTTTATCGTGTATGCCGACCTCGAGTGCATTTTGAAAAAAACCACGGCTGAAGATATGGACCGCAATAAATATCAACATCACCAAGTCTTCAGCGTGGGATACTACGTCAACTGCTCGTATGACGAATCATTGTCAGGGTATCACACACATCGGGGCGAGGACTGCGTTCAATGGTTCGTACGTAGATTAGAACAATTGGCGAAACAAGTAGCAACCATTTTATATACCATTATTCCGATGAATGAATTGACTCCTCAAGAATGGCGAAAATTCCGAGAAAATAAGGAATGTCATATCTGTGAGAAATCATTCGTAGAGTATGATGTTCGAGTACGCGATCATTGCCATTTAACAGGCAAATTCAGAGGTCCAGCGCACCAGGACTGTAATTTAAAATATCAAGAATCATTCTTCATCCCCATAGTTTTCCATAATTTGTCGGGCTATGATGCTCATTTTATTATAAAAGAAGTAGCTACAGCGTTTGAGGGAAAAACCGATTTACTACCCATAACGAAAGAAAAGTATATTTCTTTTTCGAAAACCGTTATAACTTCGAAGGATTATAGGAAAAATATTAAGTTGCGCTTCATTGATCCATATAGATTTCTGAACACAAGTCTTGATAAATTGGCATCTTTCTTGACTCATGATCAACTCACGGTTTTAAAATCTGAATTCCGAGATACCGATAACTTCAATCTGCTAACGCGAAAAGGTGTATTCCCATACGAGTACATCGATAGTTTTGACAGACTGGAGGAAACGGCACTTCCACCGCGAGAATCATTCTATAGTTCTTTAACCGATTCAACGGTATCGGAAAGTGAGTATGCTCATGCTTTAACCGTTTGGGAGCGGTTTTCCACTCAAACGCTTGGCGAATACAGTGATTTGTATTTGAAAACCGATGTTTTATTACTAGCTGACATTTTTGAAAACTTTCGTAACACCTGTTTGAAAAGTTACGGTCTTGATCCCGCATATTATTATACACTTCCTGGATACACCTGGGATGCAATGATGCGATACACAAAGATCAGATTCGAATTGCTCACAGATATTGACATGGTCTTATTTGTAGAAAGGGGCATTCGGGGGGGTCTAAGCCAATGCAGTGGTAGATATGCCCGCGCCAATAATAAATACATGCCATCGTATGATCCATCAGAACCGTCCACGTTTTTAATGTATTATGATGTTAATAATTTATATGGATGGGCAATGAGCCAAGCATTGCCCTACGATCAGTTTGAGTTTATTGAAAATGTTGAGAATTTCGATGTAGAATCGATTCCATTGAATGGTACACATGGTTATCTGCTTGAGGTCGATTTAGAATATCCAGAAGACCTACATGATATCCATAGTGATTTACCATTCTGTCCGAGCCACGAAAAACCTCCGGGTAAACAGCACGAGAAGCTCATTGCTTCACTGCAGGCGAAAAAGCGGTACATCATTCACTATCGCGCATTACAGCAATGCTTAAAACACGGTGTAAAACTCACGAAAATACATCGGATTTTGAAATTTAGGCAATCATCATGGCTTCAGAAATATATCGACCTGAATACCCAGTTTCGAACAAATGCCAAGAATGAGTTTGAAAAAAATCTGTTTAAACTAATGAACAATGCGGTTTTTGGGAAAACGATGGAAGATGTTCGAAGTCATGTTCAAGTGAAACTTTTGACGGAATGGGCAGGAAGATTTGGTGCCGAAGCCATGATTGCGAAACCCAACTTTCATAGCCGTAGTATTTTCGCTGAAAATTTAATTGCTGTAGAGCTACGGAACTTGCAGGTCAAGTTTAATAAGCCGATATACGTTGGAATGTCAATTCTAGATATATCGAAAACATGTTTGTATGAGTTTCATCACGAATTCATGTCTCCGATATATCAGAATAAATGTAAAATATTGTACACTGACACCGATAGTTTAATATATCACATTGAATGTGATGATGTATATAATGATATGAAGAACAATCTTAATAAGTATGATACAAGCGATTATCCCATCGATAATAAATATAATATACCGCTAGTTAATAAAAAAGTACCCGGTCTCATGAAAGATGAGAATAACGGGGCTATTATGACCGAATTCGTGGGACTTAGATCAAAAATGTACGCAACACGAGTTTTAGGTAAGAATGATGTAAAAAAAGCCAAGGGTGTTAGTAGTAATGTTGTAGCGCGAACTATAACTTTCGACGATTATACTAAATGTTTGAATGAGGAAATTGAGATGAAACGCACTCAAGCATCGATTAGATCTACTTTACACAATGTATATACTATTAAGGAAACAAAAATAGCTCTAAGTCCGCATGACGACAAGCGCTACATTATTCCTGGCACAGTGAATACTTTGCCATGGGGTCATCGTGACATTCCATAATGTCTTTGAAAGCGATGTAAATAAGTATGAGTGGGTGAGAGCGAGAGAGAGTTTGTACATTGGAAGTGAAATAAAAAAAAAAAAAAATCTCCGACCAAGCTCAATGTGTCCTTTTTTCTTATACCTGCTATGTTTCAAGCTCCGCTGCATGTATAGGGAGTGGTCATAAAAAAAAAAAAACACAGAGTCGAAACGTTTCCTTGTCCATTTTCTTTATTCATAGATCATCCTTGCTTATCCAACTATTGTGTGTATTGTCGAAACCTAGCCATTTCACAAACAACTGACTGCCACGCTTCTTCAACACTTTTTCAATGAGATATATGTCGGGATTTTTCGCTCGAAGCAGCTCTTGCTCGTAGAAACCACCGGCGATCGGCTCATCTTGATGATCTTTTATATTATAAGTAACTGGATTAGTTTTTCTAACTCGATATATTGTAAATATTTCCGTTGTCCAGTTTGGTGTATAACCTTTTTCGAATACATTCTTAAATTTACTTATGCGCACTTTATCACCGATTTTAAATTTTGCTTCGTTTCCAACTTCGGATCTATTGTATACGTTACGCAACAGTCGTTTTTCATTCGTAGTATTCACATCTTTCGGTTTCATTTTTATCGTACGATGTAATGTATCATTATATTTTATAATTAATGTATCGAGAATATCGATCCATTTCCAGTTTCCGCGAAAACTAAATTGAATCCACATTTTATTCTTAAGTGTACGATTGAAGCGCTCACAAATTGATGCTTTCAAGTTGCTAAATGTAGAATACAAGTGTATATTATACTTTTTCATCAAAGCCTTAAAGTTCGTATTATAAAATTCTTTTCCTTGATCGACGTGAAGATTTTTCGGTATGCGTCCTTTGCTGAGAATCGACTCCATTGCAGCACTCACATCTTTTCCACTTTTACTCTTCAACGGTGCGGCCCAGGCGAATTTGGAGAATATATCGATGACGGTGAGGAGAAATTTATGGTTGCAGTTGTGTTGTGCATATGCAGACATATCTACAAGATCAGCTTGCCAAGTCTCATCCAGGCCGCGTATATCCACATGTCGACGTGGATAATTCCGCCGAGCTGGCTTATGCAGTTCTTCAACCACCGCAAGCTTCTTTTCACTCATTTTTTCTTCTCACCCCCCACGGTCCTCATCAATTGCAGAAGATAAGAGTCTGGAGGATTTTTCACTGACTTATCATTAGATGATCTCGTAAAAACTTCATATCATCATGAAGTTCAGAGATTTCTCTCTTTATATTATCAATTTCTTCACGGAGATGGGCGAGCTCGGTTCTCACACGCTTTTCTGCAGCCGCCACATTCGATTCACACTTTTGATTCGTTGTATGAGTCACACTATGAGTTATAGAATGAATGTGTTTGCTGAATGCACCGAGTGTTACAACATCTCGACCATTTACTGGCTCGCCAACGTTGCTCAGTCGTTTTCGTTCCAAGTCGTAATGACCGTCCGATGTAATTTTGAATCCAGCACCTGGTTTACCCGGAGGACCTGCACCACGTCTACTCAACTTTCGTCCAAACACATCGACGCTCATGTTGGGAATGTGGATGAAAGCAAGCCATCACATGTTAATAAATGATTTCGGCTTCACGCAACTCCTCGATAATCGATATAATTTCATTCGAATGTGATGAATTTCCAGCAGCTTGCGATGCGAGCAACAAACGAAGACGATCTACCAGCTCATTTGGATCATCCCAATGAACATAGTAGACAGAGGTATGCTTTCGTGCTACCTTATACTGAGGCAGAGTACCACCTTTCTTATCGTTGCTACCGAGCATTTGGGATATATAATTTTTAAATTTACTATTTTTATCCTGACGTACCGCACCCGTGCGTTTATAAAATTTTTTATGAGCATTCGTTGTGATGATAATTTTCTGATATTTCTCCAAGTCATTTGGTGTTAGATATTTGAGTTCGGGCTCTTTTTTAAACAACAGTTCCACCAAGCCAATACTTTTGGGATACTTTTCATCTCCAACCACTATATGATCGAGTTCGAAATGAATTGGTGAATCACCAATCATTAATCTGTTTTGAGCGAGATTTCGTACTCCATACACGCCATCTAATCTTGTTTTGTTATTACTACGCAGTAAACCCAAATATTCACGTATCAAATTATCAACATCTCCAGATGATTCCAAATTATCATCGTCCTCATCATCATTATTATCTTCATGAATATCATTATCACTATTTTTAGTTAAGGGTACACCGACATTCTCATCAGTAATTGCATCATGCCAAATATCATCTTTGAAAGAAATATCTTGCTTCATGCTATTTTCTCCAAAATTTGGAGACTCTTCCTCCTTCTCCTCCTCCTCCTCTTCCTCCTTTTTAACATTTACACGTTCATTCTTAATTTTAGGTTTTTTCGTATATGAAACTAGTTCTTCTAATGGTTCAACAATCGGTTTAAACACATCTTGCATTTTCTGCTGAGCACTATCACGTCCACTTTTCAACATTCGATGTTTTCGTCTGATTGCATCACTCGCCTTGGCAAGTTCACTCAATACAGCCGTCTCCTTTAAAAGTTCTTTGCGCTTCATGTTGACACGAGTAAGTCAGACTTTAGACTGTCTTGTAAAATCCAGGGGAACAATTATTTATCATCATCATCATCGACAGTGAGGAAAGAATCAAATCCCCTTCTATATCTTCCAGCATTCAACTCACTGTCCTTGTCAATCGTGATGAATCCATACTTGTCCGATTTCCAACACTTGACACACATTTTTTTGAAACTTGCATAAGTCATATCCGTATTGACATGATCATTATATACATGCTTGAGGTTCATATCATCTTGTTTGAATAGCACTATAAAATTTGCATTGTCTCTCACGAGATGTTTCGGAATACGAGTATACGTCTGACAGAGATAAAAACTATCCACAATCTCGTGTCTTCCCATGGAAAAAAATGCTCTCACGTTGTCCTGTTTCTCACACGCTATATCGTCAAAGATGAATATGGAGTTTGGGCGAGCTTCACTAGGTGCCACAACTTGTTCATGCTCGTTAAATTGAAAAAATTCCACTCCTTCCACAGGTTTAAGCATTTGCTCGAGCAATCGGTATTTTGGCTGCTTCAACGATTTCGAGTATAGATATATATTCTCAAATCTCAAACCATTTGGATGTATTAGGAGCGTGAGTAAGGCATTCGTTTTCCCACAATTCGAGGGGCCACAAAATCCGGCTCGAATGCTGTTAGGTAGTAAGTTTCCATGACGCTTCTTCACACTACCCGCTCCAACAATAAATTCATCGAAATTTATTATGGGGAGTTGACCGCTCGAAACTTGTTTCTTCGACTTCATCTCGCGTGCGACTGATTGAAAAAATCATATAAATGCAACTTTATAATGTTGGAATAGTCAGTCGAGTTGTAACCACTGCAGAGTGATTATTGTACATGATAAACCTGGTAAAGGTTTGGTAAACAGTATAATCAACAATCTCCCCGTGGAACTACATCTACCGGGCTATCAATATTTTGGACCTGGTACGAAATTGATCAAACGTCTTGCTCGTGGTGATCCTGGTATAAACGTGCTGGACGCTGCGTGTAAAGAACACGATATCGCATATTCGAAAAATCGTGAAAACTTGGAAGCACGACATCTGGCGAATAAAATTTTGGCTGAACAAGCCTGGCAACGTGTAACCTCGAAAGACGCAAGTCTTGGTGAAAGAGCAAGTGCTTGGGCCGTGACAAACATTATGAATGCGAAAAAGAAATTTGGTCTAGGTATGAAAGGAGTGACGAAAAAGACCAAAAAAAGTGTTTGCCTGAAAAAGATCATCAGTGCTGCAAAGAAAGCCATGGTTCGTAGTGGTGACCCCCGTGAAATCGTCATGTCAGCATTGAAAGGTGCGCGTGCCAGTGTTAAAGGTGTTAAAGTACGCACGCCTCGGGTTCTACCTGTACCTCGCAAAATCGGCGGTTTATTGCCCTTCCTCGTACCCATCTTTGCCGGCCTTAGCGCCGTTGGTGCACTGTCTGGTGGAAGTGCTGCAATAGTCAAAGCTGTAAATGCTGCTCAAGCGGCTAAAAAGGAATTGGAGGAAAGTAAACGTCACAACCGAACACTCGAGGCTATCGCTTTGGGTAAAGGTTTACATCTGAAACCATACAAACAGGGTTTGGGTCTTTACCTCGGGACAAAAAACGTATAATCACGCTACCACATCAACCACTCACCGACATCGATCTGCTAAAGTATGCGAGAGCCATGAAAATTCGTAACTTTCGTGGGGTTTTCATGCGTGACACTTTGCCTGAAAATGGACCACTCAAGCAAGAATCAGCAATCGTGAATTTGGATGAAAATGTGGGCCCTGGGACACACTGGGTTGCATATAAAAAGAATGGTCAACGAGTCACATACTTTGACAGCTTCGGTAATCTCCCACCTCCACCCGAACTCATGAGATACTTCAATGTTGGTAGCGTGAAATACAATTATAAAAAGTATCAGGAATACGATACAATAATATGCGGCCATTTATGCTTGAAATTTTTGTGTGGACAACTAAATCGACGAGACAATTATGCACTATATAAATGAGGACTATGGAGCTGCGTGTTTAGTTCTAAATCTGTGAGCATCATGGATGATAGTTTGACGATCACCATTACTGGATCATCCTCCATACTCGAGGCACAATTTTTTCCACCCATCGAACTATCGCCCGACAAAAATTATACTCTTGGACTCGTTGAGCTGCTCACATTCAATTCGATTCCAAATATCGACATTGGTTGCAATGAATTTCACGTTGGAAATCATGTGGTGACCATTCCAACGGGCAGCTATGAAATTGAAGATATTGAAAAATATTTGAAAACTGAGTTGGCATCTAAAAACATACAAATTCAGCTTAAGCCGAATAATTATACGCTACGCAGTGAAATTGAGTGTAATCAATCGATTGATTTTACATCCAAAAATTCGATTGGACCTTTGCTGGGTTTTACGTCGCGTCGATTGGAGCCCAATAAAAGACATGTGTCCGATCTACCCGTATCCATTCTCAAAGTGAACGCCATTCGAGTCGAGTGTAACATAACCACTGGTGCATACATCAACGGGCGAAAAGTTCATACAATTCACGAATTTTTCCCATCTGTACCGGCCGGCTATAAAATCATCGAAGTACCGTCGAGCGTCATTTATCTACCAATCACAACTCGTCGCATTGACAATATACAGCTTCGTATTGTCGATCAAGACGGAGATTTGATCAATTTCCGCGGTGAAGTCATCACCATAAGACTTCATATAAAATCTCAATGGGCATAATTTACAATCATCGTATTGGCAATATTAATAAGCCAACATGGGATCGCGAAAGCAGTCGTCGATCAACGCTCAAAGAGCTAACACCTCAAAACCTTCTGCTATTGAAAAGTTTGGGTCTCAAAATTCGTGGAGTTCGCGTGTGAGAAATTATCTGCTTTGCTCGTTGTGCATCTGCTGCCTGCAATGGAGGAAGAAATCGTAAACATCCAGACACCCGTCATGTTTGACGAATCCATCATACATTATGAGGTTCATGCTCATCAACCATACGCGTCGTCAACATACAACAACAGTGATGAAATACGTATTTCAATCCAGCATCAAGATTTATCAATTCTACCGAGTAAAAGTTCAATTCACATTTGCGGCAAACTGACAAAGGCGGATGGTGCAGCGTTAGCTGCAACGAGCCTCGTCAACAATGCCATTTGTCATTTATTCGAGGAGGTGCGTTATGAACTTAACGCAGTTGAAATCGATCGTAATAAAAATGTGGGAATCACATCTCTCATCAAAGGATATACATCTCATTCGTCGGCGAGAAGTGCAATGCTTGAGAACACCGGTTGGCTCGATGTTGAGGAGACTAAACAAATTGTAGACGTAGCAGGCAACTTTGACGTATGCATACCACTGAGCATGCTGCTGGGATTTGCTGAAGATTATCGAAAAATGGTGGTGAATGCAAAGCACGAATTGATTTTGACTAGATCACGTTCCGATGATAATGCCATAGTTCAACCAGCCGCTGAAGATTATAAAATTACACTACGGAAAATTGAATGGCTCGTTCCATACGTCACCGTGGCGGATAAACGGAAAATTCAACTGTTGAAATTCATCGCCAAAGATACCCCAATTCCAATGAGTTTTCGTACGTGGGAATTGTATGAATATCCAATGTTACCGGCGACATCGAAACACGTGTGGTCAGTCAAGACATCAACGCAGCTGGAAAAACCTCGATATGTGATCCTGGCATTCCAAACAGGACGAAAGAATAATAAGAGGCAAAATGCGAGTAATTTTGATCATTGCAACGTTACTGATGTAAAATTATACTTGAATTCACAATGCTATCCTTATGGTAATATGAATTTGAATATAGAACAAAATCAGTATGCAGTACTCTACGATATGTATACAAACTTTCAACCGATGTACTACAATAAGGAGGCCGAACCATGGCTTACAAAAGCTGATTTTCTCAAATTTGTACCTCTCATTGTGATTGACTGCTCGAAGCAGAACGATTCTCTCAAGTCTGGACCTGTTGATGTGCGCCTCGAATTTGAAACAAGCACAAATATTCCAGCACAAACATGCGCATACTGCCTCATTCTACACGATCGCATCGTTGAATACAATCCTGTGAGTGGTGGGGTGAGAAAATTGGTATAAAACCGTACCATCAACTTCTTCAGCCAACAGTCATCATGGATTTTGTCATCGATCTACAAGGCTTCAAAGGACCCATCAATGAGTTTATACTCAAAGAAATTTCAATCATTCGTGCGGACGTGAAGAATGCTGAACCTCTCACACTTTTCTTCGCACCACCGTATGCATGGGATTCTCTACCGGCAAAGTATAAAACGACAAACAAATGGCTGGAACGTAATTTTCATGGATTATCATGGGATTTTGGTGTAATACCATACGATGCGGCAAGAGGAATAATTCAAACTATCTTACGCGGCGCTCATACCATCTTCGTAAAAGGCTGCGAAAAATCTTCATGGCTGACGAACTTTTTGGATCTGTCAACGGAGATTGTCGATTTGGAGACTTTGGACTGCCCATCGTTGAAAAAACTGCCGAAAAGTCCATCGAAATGCGACCACCACCACACCAACGAATCGAAATTTAATTGTGCAACGATGAATGTAAAATCTTTGAAAAGCTGGTTATATGTATATCATGCATTGTGCAAACGAGGGATTTTCGAATAAACAAAACATTTTTTCCATATATGAGTGTGTGTGTTTTTTTTTTTTATTTTATATAATACTCTTCCTCCTCCTCCTCCTCTTTCAACATTACTCACACTTCATCGAAGATTCACATATACTATTTACATTTTTTCTATTTGTTGAGAAACATTAAACTTCTCTTTGACAAAATTTGATGGCCTTCAAATCGCCACCAAGATACTTCATATAAAGTTCCCCGTTATGAGCTGTTTCCAGGAGTTTCTTGAATGTAGCAGGATGCTGATCGAATGCCGTTACGACTCGTGGCGGCAGGAATATGTTGAATTCATTCTTGATTTCGGCAACGTATCTTTTGCCCCACTTGGTGTTTGCGATCCTGACATCCGAGACGAGATATTCCCCATCGACTTCGAGCTCGTTCAACTTCTTAGTAGGAAGATATTCGGACTTTGCGATGATGTCGTTTATTGCAGCGAACTCCATTTTACGATGAATATAGTTTGTGAGATTTTTCCACAAAGAGCAAGTCTTGACTCAACTTTATGAAAATGTGAAGTGATGCTTTTTTCTTCTGGACTCTGCTATTTGTAGTTTTTCCATCTATCCCTACCCCAAAACTGAATCATCCCCTTCCACACGTTTTCAAACAGGTTCAAACGTGATCTATATTGTGATCGATACAGTCTCCTCCGGTGGTTCTTTTTTCTGTACAGGCTCAGACGGGTCATCTCTTTGATTCCGCCGACGTTATGAACACGTGCATTCTAAACTTGATCGAACACGTTTTGAACACCTGCATTCTAAACTTGTTCAAACACGTTCGGGCCTTCGCAACATTTCCAACAATGTCGTCGTTGAGGAGCAGGACCGTCAATATGATCATCCATCGACGATACGTTCCAATGTTCAACGCAACGACGTAACAATGCAATCTCTCTATCACATTTGTAATATTCTGGTAAACGATCCCACAGGATATCTGTATATTCACTAAAACATTGTTTAAAGACGGTAGGAGATATAATTTGGAGCTCCTCCGATGTCATTTCACAGGGATTTTTTATGCGTAGAGTCGTATAGATATTCACAAGTCGTTCCATTATGTGACACTTTTCACAATCTCGACGTTTAGGTCTACAAGAATCAATATGTGTATGTAGCCAGGGTTGATTAAAATGATCGTAGCACAATTGATATGATTGCACTTCACTATCACACTGCAAATACTTGGGTAAACGATTCCATAAAGCAGGAATGAATGCACTATAATACTTCAAAAGCAAAGCCTTCGGTAATGATTCAAGTTCATTTGCTGTTAATGCCAATGGATGTTTCGCTGGGTGGATAACATACATACTTGCACACCTCTCCATCTCGACCTCGACTTTAGAAATGATCCAATTTTTTTTATTCCAATGTCTTTTAAATATTTCCCTCCCCACTTTCACCATTAGAATTTCCGATCTACTACCCCAAATCATTTCATTATATATTTTTTAATACTCCGTCCCCCTAAAAACCCATTAAGTGATCAAGATAAATCTGGTTTGAGAAAAGTTGCGTGGGTGGGCATTTCCGTAGAAAATTTTCGAAAACACTTTTTTTTTCAGTGCCAGTAAATCTTAGTTAGTTACACCATGGCGGATATTCGACATACTTCGAATGTCATAAATTTGATTATGAATTTCATGGGTAGTTTGAAATGCTTGAAAAAAACTTCCGCTCCTTTTCGTTCCTCACTCGCAGGTCATTGCGGGTCCTTAGATTTTTTTCCCAGCAGTAGAAGTTTTTTTTTTGCTGGAAAAGTTCAGTTGTACATTTTCTAATTTTGGTGGAAAGTCGTTGGAGGGGATTCAATGCTTGCCATTAGTGAAAGTGTTGAGAGTATGCAGAATCCTCCCTCTTTTTTCTTTCTTTCTACGAAGTGTTAAAAGGACATTATTCTCACGAGGAAAATCACTCTGCTCTCTACGTCTCTACTGACTCATCAAAGTTTTGTTTCGTTACGTCAAAAATCACTCCTCGAAAAAGTATCGGTGACATTGCCAGTCGCGTTCGCGTCATATTTATCTTTTCGCCAAAAACGTAAAAATGTCTCAAAGTTTCAACTTATGTAAAAGTGAAGTGGAGATCTTCGATCTCGTGAACGACAATGATAGTTATTGTAGTGATAAAGAAAGTGAAATAATGGTTGTCGACATATCCGATGACGATGTCGAAATTATTGATCTCAGGAACAATGGTTATCGTGATGAAAGTAACATTTCCGACGATGAGGTCGAAGTGATTGATCTCGTGAATGATTACGAATGTGATTCTAGTGTTCAAAGAAATAATCTTATAATTGTCGACATCTCGGACGATGATGACAACAATCCAGACATGGAGAATGTGAGTGATGATGAACACGATAATGACAGTGATGATGGAAATGATGATGTTGATGTTAATGATGAGGAAATGAACAACATCCTCGATGACATCGAGCGTGATTTCGCTTACTATGGGAGGGACGTCGAGTTCGATGAAATCGAGCCAGCAGAGGCCATCACATCGGACGAGGGATTTGAGTCCAACTCTTCCGTGGATGATGGGGAGTCGATACATCGCCGGCCACTCTCACGACCTACGGCACTGGCCATAACGCCTGCAACGCGGACCTGTCGAATAAGTTCATATTATTTGGATCGAATGAACAATCGGATCTGCACCGATTGTTTCACTCGGAACCCTGAGATCTATGGTCACGTGGTGCCCTTCTGCGATCATAACGTGGGGCCGTATGAGACACTGGAAGATATATGGTGCTACAACTGTAATCGAACGCTCTGTGTATTCCCAGCATACAACACTTGTATATATTGTAAAAATTAATGGTGAGTAATTCTATTCCTAATTTATCACTGAATTCCGCATAAAAAAGAAAAATCATGAATAGGGGGATTTTATCTGTTGCAGAAGACGGAATCTTCGAAATTCAAATTAAAAAATTTTTGAATTTAATTAAATGACGATTGTAATTTTAAAATTCATATTATTTTTATAATTTTTTATATCTCAATTTTGTATTGAATCAATAAATATGCGAGATAATTTTGCGTACATCAAATTTGCAAAAAAAATGTAAGATGTTAAGAAAATATTCTTTCACCCCCGTTTTTCCATCTCTCTCTTCTCATCTCCTCTCTGTCTCGCACTATTCTTTCAGACGGTTCCCCCTCCACACAGCCGACCCTGCCCCGCAACAGACCCCGCGCCGGACCCTTCCTCACGCTCCCCCGTCCCCGCACCCCCCTGAGATTCCCATCTCCTTCACGCACCTCCGAATTCCCCCTCCACACAGCTCACCCTGCCCCGCAACAGACCCCGCGCTCCCCCGTCCCTGCACCCCCCTGAGATCCCTGGTCCAGCTCTCTCCTAGCTTCTCTACTCGCATCTTCACGGCAGTATCACGTTAACATTCCAGAGAATTACAAAAAGTGGTCTTTTTTACAATTATATATCTTATTTTCACCTTTCAAGGGCTTCTACTATTTTTTCATTATACATTGAATATATATATGAGTAGATCCATTGGATTTCGCCCAATTTCTCGGGAGGGGTCTTTCGATTTTTCTCAAACTTAGATACTTTGAAGTACCTTAAAAACTATCCCCAAATACCAAATTTCAAGTCTCTAAGTGCTCAAGATCACGAGAACGAGTCTTATAAATATCAAAAAATGACCATTTTTTGCCTCTTTTTAAGATGATTCTTCACAAAAACTTTACGTTCAAGTCAAGTAATACTGGTTCCATTTCCTTTAGTATACCATCTAGATTATAGAAAAACGTGGTCCAGTCGTCCAGATCAAGAGGCCTTTCATTGTGATCACGTTAAATGAATTGAAAATTTCAATAAAATGACCATTTTCAAATTGATGCTACAGGCTTGTTTCTAGCTTAATTGACTTCTAATATGGTTAATTTTTTTCGTTTTTTATACCTTTCAAGCGAGTCATGCCGAAAATTTGGATTGCGTGAAGAAGCCTAGAGAGATATCATTCCAAAGTTGGTCTTTTTCGAATTTTTACGAAAAATCGCGAACTTGGATCGTGCACCACGGATTTCTATCAACTCTGAAGTTCACAAAAATTTAGGTAAGAGTAGTTCTTTATATCTAGAAAGACCCGCTTCGAGGAATTTCTTGGCCGGAACTTCCATCACTCTTTACAGCTTGCCGAAGATCACACAACTCTAAGTGCTTTGATATTGAAAAATGTATGATGCAGTGTTTCTAATTTTATTTTTAGGCTGTTTTACGAAGTTTTCAGTACAGTCGTATTGAATCGAATACATATTTACCATACAAACAGCAGTACATTTTTTGAAAAATAGAATCACATGCTGTACAAAGCCTTTCCATATGAATTTTCGTATTTAAAAATATATTTTCAGCTCATTCAAAAGAACTATTTTCAATTGTGTTGAACCAGCTTTCAATTTTTATGAATTTCATCTTTGGACTTGGTTTAATACTTTTTTTTTATCACGTGAAACTTAATCATTTTTCAATCGTGTGTAATGCAGTTTGAATTGAGCTTATATGAAATATTAAAAGGTGCGTTAATATCTTCTCATTTCTTTGTATGGTAACAATAACGGTGCAAGGATGAGGGTGTAAGACCACTTGAAGGACTATGAACAGTGTGAAAATTGGAATTTTAGGTTTTTTTAAATTTTATTTTATAAATAAAATTTGGTTAGATGGGTTTAAATAAAACCTTGTACACATCTTTTACACACTCAGAAGTACTGGAAAAATTTTGTTTTTAATTAGTTCCATGGTATTTTTTTGTACAATGGTACGTTGAAAATAGCACTCCTGGAGCCGGTGTTGACAACAAATCTCAAAAATGGAACTTCTCAGGACGAAAAACCAAAAAGATTCTTAAAATATATGAGGTATTCTAGTCCAAATGTGTAAACCCGTGACCCTGGACCCTTTCGGATTTCTTTGATTTTTTTTACATGCTCACATTGAGTCTTAAAAACATCCTCATCGTAGTTTTAAAGTGTTCCGAACCTCCCTCATTTCTGAACAAAAAATTTTTCGAAAAGAAACGTCATGTTTTACAAATCTGAAAAAGTTCTAAAAACACCGTGATAGTTTATAAAAAATTTTAAGCCATCACCCGCAGTGGGCAGATTATTTTTTCGGTGTTTTACAAGCTATTAACGTTCTTGAAATAGCAGAAATTTTCCAAATAGTTCACCCTCAGCCGATACTGAAATATTTTGGTGCTGAATTTAATTTCGTTCATGATTTTCGAATAATCCAATGCGAATTATAAACCTTAAAATGAGCATAATGGATACGTGATGACTGAATAATGCTCCACAACATGATATAGAGTCTGGAGTTCTTTATGTTTTTTTTTTTCAAAATAGGTATAAAAAATTCTATTTATCAAGAGACGCGGTAGCGGCTCGACGCCAAGTATTAAAAGGAAAAACTGCAGCGCAAAAGAAAAGCCAGCGCGAGCCCTGCCGCTACTCTTATATACGCGAATATGCCGGTTTTATGACGTCACAGAATTTTCAAATGGCTCTCACAAATAAACCATTTCATAAAAAAACTTGAAAATTTGTGACGATTTTTTTTCGATTTTTCTCTTTCCATTGGTCTTTGTTGCAAGTAAATCCGTCCAGTAGATCCTGAGATATGTAACGTTAGGGATTTAAAATCCATCATTTCGGGATTTTCATTTTCTTAGAGACAGAGAGGCGTAAATTACGCTTGTTTACATTTGGACTTACGTCCTTTGCACGATTTCTTACTTTTGTCACACTCTACGTCACGCACTACGCTGAACGCGGCTACCCCCTCTCCTTCTGCGTCGCCGAGCGAGAGAGACAGAGAATGGGCGCACAGCGGAGGCAATACCAGCTCCTGGTTTGCGCATAAAATATGTATATAATTATATAATATATATTTTATTTATTAATATTAATTAATAATAAAATATTATTATAATAAATATTTTATTATAATTAACATATAATATAATATATATATTATATTATACAATATATAATATAAAATGATAATATTATAATAAAATAAAAAAATTGAATAATACGAATAACATTAAATAATAAATAATAAAAATAAAAAAATATAAAATTCTGGTCGACGCCGCTGGATTTTTCGAGGATGTCTAGGGCGATAGCTCATGGGTTTTGGAGGACTAGGTTTAGGTACATTCTATCGCGATTTTCGATTTCTAGGTGGACGACCCCATAGTTTTTTATGTCCAGATATATTCCTCCATGGCTTTCGTCGTCTAGGTATGTTTTTTCATGGTTACCGAGGTCTGGGTCGACGGCTCCTTAGTTTTCGATGTCCAGGTATGTTTCTTCATGGTTTTCATGGTTTCGGATAATTCCTCCATGGATTTCGATGTCTAGGTATATTCCTCCATGGTTTCTGATGTGCGAGTGTATTTCTCCATAGTTTTTCATGTCCACGTGTATTTCTCTATAGTTCTTGATGTCTAGGTATATTCCTCCATGGTTTTCGCGATCGAGGTTGACGGCTCCACAGGTTTCGATGTCCAGGTATGTTTCTCCATGGTTTTCGTGGTCTCGGATAATTCCTCTATGGGTTTCGATGTCTAGGTATATTCCTCTATGGTTTCTGATGTGCAGGTGTATTTCTCCATAGTTCTTGATGTCTAAGGTATATTTCTCCATGGTTTTCGTGGTCTAAGTATGTCTCTTGATGGTTTTCGCGGTCGAGGTCGACGGTTCCACAGTTTTCGATGTCTAGGTATGTTTCTCCATGATTTTCGTGGTCTAGGATAATTTCTCCATGGGTTTTGATGTCTAGGTATTTTCCTTCATGGTTTTCAATGTCTAGACGTTTTCCTTCATGGTTTTCGTGGTCCAGGTATATTCCTCCATGGTTTTCGTGGTCTAGGTACAATCCTCCATGGTTTTCGTGGTCTAGGTACGTTTGTTCATGGTTTCAATGTCTAGGCATGTTCCTTCATGGTTTTCGTCATCCAGGTATATTCCTCCATGGTTATCTCGGTATAGGTAGATTCCTCCATGGTTTTCGTGGTCTAGGTATGTTTCTTCATGGTGTTCGTAGTCGAGGTCGACGGCTCCACAGTTTTCGATGTCCAGGTATGTTTCTCTCGGGTTTTCGTGGTCGAGGATAATTCCTCCATGGGTTTCGATGTCTAGGTATATTCCTCCATGATTTTCAATGTCTAGGCATGTTTAATCATGGTTTTCGCGGTCGAGGTCGACGGCTCCACAGTTTTCGATGTCCAAGTATGCTTCTCCATGGTTTTCGTGGTCTAGGATAACTCCTCCATGGGTTTTGATGTCTAGGTATATTCTTTCATGGTTTTGAATGTCTGGACATGTTCCTTCATGGTTTTCGTGGTCCAGGTATATTCCTCCATGGTTTTCGATGTATGGATATGTTTGTCCATGGTTTTCGTGGTCTAGGTACATTGCTCCATGGTTTTCGTGGTCTAGGTAGATTCCTCCATAGTTTTCGTGGTCTAGGTAGATTCCTCCATGGTTTTCGTGGTTCAGGTATATTCCTCCAGGGTTTTCGATGTCTGGATATGTTTTTGTATGGTTTTCGTGGGCTACGTAGATTCTTCCATGGTTTTCGTGGTCTAGGTATGTTTCTTCATGGTTTTCGCAGTCGAGGTCGACGGCTCTACAGTTTTCAATGACCAAGTATGAAGGACCACGAAAACCATGTTCCTTCATGGTTTTCGTGGTCCAGGTATATTCCTCCATGGTTTTCAATATCTAGGCATGTTTCATCATGGTTTTCGTGGTTCAGGTATATTCCTCCATGGTTTTCGATGTCTGGGTATGTTTCTCCATGGTTTTCGTGGTCTAAGTTGATGGTTCCACAGTTTTCGATGGCTAGGTCTGAGTTTCCATAGTTTTTGTTCTCTAGGTATATTTCTTCATCATTTCCGCGATCTAGGTCGATGACTCCATACTTTTCGATGTCTAGGTATGTGTCTACATATTTTTCAATGTCTAGGTATATTCCTCCATGGTTTTGGATGTCCAGGTATATTTCTTCATAGTTTTAAATGTCTACGTATGTTCCTTCATGGTTTTCGTGGTCCAGGTATATTCCGTCATGGCTTTTGATGCTAGGTCAACATTTCCATAGTTTTCGACGTTTGGTTATGGTTCTCCATGGTTTTCATGG
Source organism: Venturia canescens (assembly GCF_019457755.1). Taxonomy (NCBI): domain Eukaryota; kingdom Metazoa; phylum Arthropoda; class Insecta; order Hymenoptera; family Ichneumonidae; genus Venturia; species Venturia canescens. The sequence goes on from NC_057422.1 coordinate 28,257,562, forward strand.
TCTAGGTCGACGGTTCCATTGTTTTCGATGTCTACGTCGACAGCTCCATGGTTTTCGATGGCTAGGTATATTTCTCCATGGCTTTCGTCGTGCTGGTATGTTTTTTCATGCTTTTCGAGGTCTAGATCAACGGCTCCGTAGTTTTCAATGTCCAGGTATGTTTTCCCATTGTTTTCGTGGACTAGGTTGACGACTTCATAGTTTTCACTATTCCGGTCCATAGCTCCATAGTTTCCGATGTTAAGGTGAATTTGTCCATGGTTCCCGATATGAAAGTCAATGGCTCCATAGTTTCCGATAGTGTGGTGAGTTTTTCTAAGGTTTTCGATATCTAGGTCGTCGGCTCTATAGTTTTCGAAGTCTAGTTTGGCGACTATAGAGTTTTCGATGTCTAGGTGGATGCCTTCGTATTTTTCAATATATATTCGACAATTTTATATTTCCCGATATTTAGGTAAACGGTGCAATGGTTTACGATATATTTCCTCATAGTTATCGATATCTAGATCTGCGATTTAATAGTTTACATTGACGAGGCAGGTTCAGACGTTACAGAAGACCATGAAAAAATATCACTGGACACCAATAACCATAAAGCTGTGGTCTTAGACATTGAATACCATGGAAACATTTCCTTGGACATTGCAAACCATTGACAGTATCCATGTCAACATGGAATCCATGAATGAGATGAAGATAGTTTCAAAAATCATTTTTCCAAGTAAACAAGTGGAGCTTTTCAAAAAAAGGAATAGAAAATGAAAATATCATCCCATTGCATAGGAATTTCCCAATCTTTCATTGGAAAATTCGATTTGCTGAATGGATAATCAAAATCGTCACCATTATTGCTTGTAAAAGGTTTCAACTCACATGAACATAACCGCACAGTTTTCGTCCGTCTACATAGAAAAATTGGCTGTGTCGATTGCTTTTGGCACATAGAGAAAAGCACTCAACTTGAAACAAATCGTTTTAAAAATTTTCGTCGAAGACGAGGAATGTATTTTTTCTCTTAAGTAAATATTGTCACGCCTCTAAAAAATCAGCTAAGTTAGAAAAAAAATAATTGACAAAGTAAAAAAAGAACGCCAATTATTAAAAGGTCGCGACCGTAGTTTCCAATAATTTTCTATATTTGCATTATCAATAAAAAACTTCAAAATATAAAAAAAAAATGAGATCGTTTTCTGAAGTTGACAAATATAGTGAATGAAATACGATTCCTATATAGTTGTCACGTCTCGCAAAAAGAAGTGAAATCAGTAAATATTAAAACTTCAAAAAGTAAAAAAGGCACGCCAAGTATTAAAAGGTCGTGACCGTCGTTTTAAATGATTTTCTATATTCGCATTGTCAATAAATAAATTTAAAAAAATGTTCAACTGTGAAAAAATTAGAGATCTATTGTAACATATACAGTGAATGAATTAAGGTTCTTGTGGAATTCATTCGTGTACACTTTTAGCCCTAATCCCTCACTTATTCAGAAAAATTTTCCAGCAAACGTCACAGAGCAACAAAGGTTTCTCGAATGATTCTGCAATTATTAAGAGATTATCATCTGTTTTTATGCTAGCTCGGATTATAAACTTAAAACAGTTTACGCGTACAAGTGCATGCATTGTATCTATACGATGAACTGCACAAATTCATTTTCAACATTACACACAAGCTTGGCGTGCATGGTTTTCAATCGGAAGCTCGGCGAAGGAATGCCTCATCCGTCCATATATTTGAAGAAAACTTGATGATCCTCTCATGTAATTGTTTTTTAATTTGCCATCCCTTTTCCATCCAACTATTTTATTGAGTAGTTCGACGTGAAATCCCGCGCTGTGTACACAAAGAAAAATATCTATTCTTGACTAGTTTGACTGATAAATTCATTACTCCAAATGTTTCGTATTCAACGCGTTTTCTTTTCTCAAATCAATGTTTACACAGCTTACTTCTTTGTTCATCCATTTCAATACTTGTGTAATTCATCCAATCATCTGCCCATTTGGTAAAAAAAGAGTGTACGGACAAACGAGTGAAAGTGACGCGTGGATAAATTAAAATGCGTATGGGCATGAAAGAATGGCCGTATCTATCCGTACAAGATAAAGGCATATAAAGGGATTGATTGATTTCATTTCTTTATCCGTTCGTTTAATTGTTCAATTTTATCCACAAATTTCACCCATCTGTATTGTTTACCAAATCATTATATAACAGGGCCCCTCTTATTTTATTGGGGGATCGGTTTTTTTCACACTCGTTCATACAATTCTAATTAATTTTTGTTTTCATAGTAAATTTGAACAATTGTATCTTCCCGAGCTTCCGATTGAAAACCATGCACGCCAAGCTTGTGTGTAATGTTGAAAATGAATTTGTGCAGTTCATCGTATAGATACAATGCATGCACTTGTACGCGTAAACTGTTTTAAGTTTATAATCCGAGCTAGCATAAAAACAGATGATAATCTCTTAATAATTGCAGAATCATTCGAGAAACCTTTGTTGCTCTGTGACGTTTGCTGAAAAATTTTTCTGAATAAGTGAGGGATTAGGGCTAAAAGTGTACACGAATGAATTCCACAAGAACCTTAATTCATTCACTGTACTTGGCTACGTTAGAAAATGATCTCATTTTTTTTTATTTCCAAAATTCAGAATTCCTACAGGAAACGTAATTCATTCACTGTATATGTTACAATAGATCTCTAATTTTTTCACAGTTGAACATTTTTTTAAATTTATTTATTGACAATGCGAATATAGAAAATCATTTAGTATAATTAATTATAATTATTAAGTCAGATTAATTCACGAGAAATAGGTTTTTATCGCAGTTTGGGTATGCGTGAAGGCAGTCATGTTACTTGAAGTTTGTTACTTGAAGAATGTTTTAGACTTGACATCACCAGCATGAATGCTGTTAAAAACTAGAGACAAGTACATTTATGTTTTTTGAGCAGTCACCTGTAAAATCATGGAAATCAATGATTGTAAGACTTTTCATTCAAGAAAGAAAACGTTTTCAAATTTATACAAAAGTTGCCAAGTACATCGGATTACGAACATGATTATGATTCCATTTTTCAAAAAATGTACTGCTGTTTACATGGTAAATATATGTTCGATTCTATACAACTGTACTGAAAACTTCGTAAAATAGCCTTAAAAAAGAATTAGAAACACTGCATCATACATTTTTCAATGTCAAAGCACTTGGAGCTGTGTGATCTTCGGCAAGCTGTAAAGAGTGATGGAAGTTCCGGCCAAGAAATTCCTCGAAGCGTGTCTTTCTAGATATAAAGAACTACTCTCACCTAAATTTTTGTGAACTTCGGAGTTGATAGAAATCCATGGTGCACGATCCAAGTTCGCGATTTTTCGTAAAAATTCGAAAAAGACCAACTTTGGAATGATATCTCTCTAGGCTTCTTCGCGCAATCCAAATTTTCGGCATGACTCGCTTGAAAGGTATAAAAAACGAAAAAAATTAACCATATTAGAAGTCAATTAAGCTAGAAACAAGCCTGTAGCATCAATTTGAAAATGGTCATTTTATTGAAATTTTCAATTCATTTAACGTGATCACAATGAAAGGCCTCTTGATCTGGACGACTGGACCACGTTTTTCTATAATCTAGATGGTATACTAAAGGAAATGGAACCAGTATTACTTGACTTGAACGTAAAGTTTTTGTGAAGAATCATCTTAAAAAGAGGCAAAAAATGGTCATTTTTTGATATTTATAAGACTCGTTCTCGTGATCTTGAGCACTTAGAGACTTGAAATTTGGTATTTGGGGATAGTTTTTAAGGTACTTCAAAGTATCTAAGTTTGAGAAAAATCGAAAGACCCCTCCCGAGAAATTGGGCGAAATCCAATGGATCTACTCATATGTATATTCAATGTATATTGAAAAAATAGTAGAAGCCCTTGAAAGTTGAAAATAATATGGTGTTTATTTGAGCAGAGTTTAGTATTCATACGTACATGATGTAAGCTAAAATTTGTCAGAGTAAAACGGCATTTCTTAGTTAGTTGGAGATCTATTTTGGAAACAATAATGACTGGAGGTTTTTTCAAAAGCGATGAATGCTATATAAATCTTTCACGAAATACTAAACGTTAGAAGTTTCCGAAATGTTATACAGAAAAGCTCCAGTCATTGTTCAGAACCGTCGAAAAATCTGGAGCTGGCCAGACTACAACACCATCTTATACTTTTTTATTATCTGGAACAAAAAATTTTATAATTCTATGAGGCGCTGGAAGCTTTGGGAAGATATATTGAAACACTCGAGTCAACATTTAGAATTATTGACTAAACTAGAAATGAGTATGACACCATCACATGGTTAAAGTTTCCTTTTCTCTAGATTAATAAATGAATAAACTACACAAATTTCTGCAGGCTAGAACTATTTGAAAAATTATACAGGAACACTCTAGTCATCATTTAGAATCTACGAATGAACTGGAACTGGTCAGACTACGACAACATCTTATATTTGAAGTTTATTTTGATCTACAACAATTATTTTTATAATTCCATGAGGCGCTGGAGGCTAAAAATCTTCAGAAAGATGTAGAGAAACACTCCAGTCATCATTCGGCACAATTCCGTAGATTGGAACTCGCCAGAGTAGGAAAGTATCTCGTGGTTGAAGTTAATTCTTTTCAACAATGATAACTTACTGAGTTTCATGAAACGCTAAAGGCTTTTACAATTAGTAAATTTATACAAAACCTTTCTAGACATCATTGAGAACCATTAAATAAACAGGAACTCATTAGAATATGACAGTACCTCATAGTTGAAGTATCCTTTTACCTAAATGAAAATTAAACTGAAATGATTAAATTTTACGAATTGCTAAACGCTAGAACGCTCCGAAATGTTTTACAGGAACGTTCCAGTCATTCTTCGGAACCATTGAACAAACTGAAACTGGTCAGACTACGACAACATTTTATAGTTTTTTTTTTTACCTACATTAATCATTATTAAATTTCACGAAGAACTAAACGGTACAATTCTCCGAAATGTTATCCAGAAACGCTATAGTTATTGTTCAGAACGATTGAATGAACTGGAACTCATTAGAATATGACGGCATCTCTTAGTTGGAATATCCTTTTACCTACAGTAATCATTTGTTAAATTTCACGAAATACTAAACTCTACCACTCTCTGAAATGTTATACAGAAACGCTCCACTCATTCTTCGGAACCATTGAATAAACTGGAACTGGTCAAACTATGGCAGCATCTTGGGTCAAGTATTTTTATCAAAAATAGTAATTTTAATAATTCCATGAAGCGCTGGAGGCTAGAACTTTGTGAAGATATATCTCCAAAAAGCGTTGGTACAGATACAGTCCAGTCATCATTCTGAACCATTGAGTGAACTGGAACTCGCACGATTATGACAGCATCTCATGATTAAAGTTTCTTTTTATCAACAACAATAATGTAGTAAACGTCACGAAATGCTAAAAGCTAGAATACTTTAAAAAGTAATACAGGAACACTTCAGTCACTATTCATAACCATTAGATAAACTGGAACTCGTAAGAGTATGACAGCGTCTCGTGGTTAGAGTTTCTCTTTATTTATAATCATCGTTTATTAAAATACATGAAATGCTCAAGGCTAGAAGACGTTGAAAAGGTATACAGGACCACTCGAGTCACTATTATTCAAACCATTAAATAAACTAGAACTAATTAGAATATGACAGTATGACGTTCCAGTCATCATTTAGAATCCGTTGGATAAACTGGAACTCCTACGAGTATGATAGCATCTCATGGTTGAAGTTTCTTTTTATCACCAACGATAATTTTAAAAATTCTGTGATGCACTGGAGGCTAGAAATTTGGAAGATTATACAGGAATACTCCAGTCACTATCTAAAACCATTAATTGAACTGGAACTCACTAGAATATGACAGTATATCGTAGTTGACGTATAGTCTACCTATAATAATCATTTATTAAATTTCACGAAATGCTAACCTCTAAAACTCTCCAAAATATTATACAGAAACGCTCAAGTCGTCATCTAGAATCTTTGGATGAACTGGAACTCTTACGAGTACGACAGCATCTTATGGTTGAGGTTTCTTTTTATCACCAACGATAATTTTGAAAATTCTGTGATGCGCTGGAGGCTAGAAATTTGGAAGATTATAGAGGAATACTCCAGTCACTATCTAAAACCATTAATTGAATTAAAACTCACTAGAGTATGACAGCATCCCATCGTTGGAGTTTCCTTTTACGTATAATAGTATTGATTAAATTTCGCGAATTGTTAAAGGCTAGAACTCGCCGAAAGTTATATAGAAACGCTCTATTTATTGTTCAGAACCATTGAAGGAACTGGAGCTCATCTGAGTACAATAGAATGTCTCGGTTAAAGTTTTATCTTATCAACAATAATAACACCGGCACACAAAACAAAACTGGTCAGTGCCTAGAATCGGACCCATCAACCTCTTCGTAATTTAGCCTGCTGAATCTGAATCTAAGATTGGATTGGCTGATCCATACCAGAAACTTTGAGTAAATTCCAAAAAACTGCAAAAATAGAAAAAAATCGCTCTTTCAAGCATGATAAAAGTTGTCCTCGGACTTAATCGGAGATTCATTTTATGCAATTTTATACGCTGAACCTGAATCTAAGACCGGATTGGTCGATACATACCAAAAACTTTGCGTTAATTCCAAAAACCAGCAAAAATGGCAAAAAATCGCTGTTTCAAGCATGATAAAAGTTGTTCTCGACCTTAATCGAGGTTTCATTTCATGCAATTTTATGCGCTGAATCTGAATCTAAGGTCGGATTGGCCGATACATACTAAAAACTTTGCGTTAATTCCAAAAACCAGCCAAAATGACAAAAAATCGCTGTTTTAAGCGTGATAAAAGTTGTCCTCGACCTTAACCGGGGATGCATTTTATGTAATTTTATGCGCTGAATCTGAATCTGAGGTCGGATTGGCCGATACATACTAAAAACTTTGCGTTAATTCCAAAAACCAGCCAAAATGACAAAAAATCGCTGTTTCAAGCGTGATAAAAGTTGTCCTCGACCTTAACCGGGGATGCATTTTATGTAATTAGATGCGCTGAATCTGAATCTAAGGTCGGATTGGCCGATACATACTAAAAACTTTGCATTAATTCCAAAAAACTGCAAAAATAGGAAAAAATCGCTGTTTTAAGCGTGATAATACTTGTCCTCGACCTTAATCGGAGATGCATTTTATGTAATTCAATGCGCTGAATCTGAATCTAAGCTTGGATTGGCTGATACGCCCCAAAAATTTCGAGTAAATTCTAAACAACAGCAAAAACAGTTAACAGAAAAATCTCTGTTAAGAGCATGATAAAAGTTGTCTTTAACCTAACACGGCGGTGTTTTTTTATGTAATTTGACGCGCTGAATTTGTATCTGAGGTTCGATTGGCCCACACACCCCAAAATAGTGAGTAAAATGCAAACATCGCTAAAAATGGGTCAAAGTCGCTAACATGGGTATGGAAAAAGTTTTAGTGATGCAGATCGAGTACGCTGCATTTGTATTTTGATGCGCTGAAACTGAAACTGGTTATCTATTTAACTCGTACTTCTCCAAAATTTTGCTTCCTAGGAAAAAACTGGCTAAAATTGTTCTTTACGAATTTCGAGCAACTCAATCCGAATGCGGTTGCGAGTAGTCCCGAGAATGCATACTTCCGCTCGTGAAAAATAACCAAAAATAGCAAAAAAACGTAATAAAATAGTTTTTTAAATGTTCTAAACATGAATGATTCATCTTGAATCATACACAAAAAAAAAGATCTATATAATCTGTATTCAATAAACTAGAAACTGGGGAAGATAGTATAAAAAAGTTGAATATAAAACTACCGCAGGCATGATTGTTCTTTAGTTTGAATTCTGCGTAATTGATTTTTTTTTCATTTTCTGTAAGTAACAGGAGAAGATAAAAATTATCACCGATCTTAAACCGCGTTCTTCTCTGTTAACGGATTCTTTTCTCTTCGATCGACATATGTAGCGGCTTTCTCTTCTTCTTTCTCTCTTTAGCGTCCAGCAAAAATATGCCATTATATTGATATTCCACCTTCCCTGATACCGATTCTCCATTTCACTGATATGTCTTATAAAATCTTTCTTCTTGTTCTTCACTTAGATCTCCAATGTTTTCAGGAAAATAGTCGAGATGGGAGTGTAGAAAGTGCAGAATGATATTCATAAACCAGCCCACTTTTCTAAAATTTTCGAACAACTCTTCAACTAAATTTTGATAATTGTCACTTTTCGTATTTCCCAGCAAGTTTTGAGAAACGTTTTTGAAACTTTGCCAAGCTGTTTTCTCAGTATCGTTTATTTTTTTTATGAAATTTTCGTCTTCAAACAAACTACGAATTTTTGGTCCGTCAAATATACCCCCCTAATTCCGCATCCCTCATCGCGGGTAACTTTTCTCCCAAATACTGGAAACAATTGCCATCTTTATTCAGAGCTTTTACATACTGCGTTATAAGAACAAGCTTAATGTGAAGTGGTAGTAGTATATCAGCCGGTCTGACTCCAGATTCAGATTCAGCGCATCAAATTACATAAAAGCACCCCCGATTAATGTCGATGACAACTTTTATTATGCTTTTAACAGCAATGTTCCACCATTTTTGCTGTTTTTTGGAATTTACTCAATATTTTTGGAGTGCATCGGCCAATCTAACCGTAGATTCAGATTCAGCGCGTCAAATTACATAAAGAACATCTCCGAGTAAGGTCGAGGACAACTTTTATCATGCTTTTAACAGCGGTTTTCCGCCATTTTTGCGGTTTTTTGGAACTTACTCAAAATTTTGGAGGTATATTGGCCAATCCGGTTCCGGATTCGCATTCAGCGGGCCAAAATATATAGATATTGATGGGTCTGGTTCTAGGTACTAACCACTTTTTTTTGTGTGACGGTGTACTTTTAATAATTCTATAAAGTGCTGAAGGCTAGAACTCTTTGGAAGGGTATACAAAAACACCTCAGTCATCATGAAGAACTATTGAATCAACTGGAACTCGTACGAATGCGACAGTATCTCATGGATGAAGTTTCTTTTAATTAACAACAATAATGTAGTACATTTCACGGAATTAAGAAAGACTAGAATACTTCGAAAAGTTATACCAGAACACACCAGTCACTATTCAAAACCATAAAATGCTGGCATATGTTTCGAAGTTGAAGTATCCTTCTACCGGGAATAATCATTTATTCAATTTTACGAAATGCTAAACTCTAGAACTCTCTGAAATGTTATACAGAAACACTCCAGTCATTCTTCAGAATCATTGAATAAACTGGAACTGGTTAGACTATGACAGCATTTTATAATTGAAGTTTCTTTTTATCAATAATAATACTCGTAATTTTAATAATTCCATAAAGCGCTGGAGGCTAGAACTTTTTGGAAAAATATACAGAAACACTCCAGTCATCATTCAGAACCATTGAGTGAACTGGAACTCGTACGATGATGACAGCATCTCATGATTAAAGTTTCTTTTTATCATCGACGATAATTTTAATAATTCTATAAAGAAGAATTGAATAAACTGGAACACGTACAGGTACGACAGCATCTCATGGTTGAAGTTTCCTCTTATTTATAGTAATATTTTATTTAATTTCACGAAATGCTAAAGGCTGAAACTCTTTGGAAAGTTATACAGTAACACTCCAGTCATGATTTAAACCGTTGAATAAACTGGAACTCGTCAGAGCACGGTAGCATCTCATTGGCAGAATTCAACGAATATTTAATTGCAACGACCAGCTTACTGGGCAATAATACGAGCCCCGGGATAGGTCGTTATGATTAAGCATTTTCAATCGATGCTGTCAACCTTCTTCAATTGGTTTAAAAACTTCAACCCATCCAAAGCTCACAACCAAATCTAAAATCACATACCATTGCCACATGCTTGAAAGAAGAACAAAACCAATTTTTAGCACTACTCATTCTGAATTAGAAACAGTCCTCACTCAGATATTTTCACGTTCTAGTTTCAAAATAATTTCTATCAAAACAAACCTGGCAATTCAAATCAGAAATCGAAAGGAAGTCAAAAAAATCGAGAAAATTTCTATGTTCATTTCCTCTATCTTTACGAATATGAACCGGTTCTCAAAAAAATGTCTGTTTTTTTTAGTAGAAATCTGTACTGTACAAATTACGATAAATTTTTCATGAGATCAAAGATCTCAATTCAATCTGTGGTTCGACCAAAAAAATGATCAGTAACGGCTATCGTTTAAACTGATCGCTCGATGGGGAAAAAAACTAATAAATCACGTAAGTATATATAAGTATGCTGAATTTGTCAGTTTTGAAATCGTGTTTTGTTCAATGTTGTTACGATTTTTCACCAATCAATTTCTAGGCGTTTAATTTTTTTTATCAAGGCTGTAATGGAGGAATTCTCTGTCAAACCGGCTACTTTTTTCGATCACCTCAGATCTACCTCATAACGGGTGTGACGTGACATTTCTGCCCCGCCACTCGTACGGACGTTGTCGACCAGTGGACCGGGTTTACGGCCCTTTTGACGCCCCTCGACTCGTCGGGCGATGTTCGGAGTGAGACTCAGCACCACGTAGCTCTTAAGTTTAGCTTAGAATGCACCTTTATTACCGACCGAGCGATACTTACCTCCTGTGACTACCTTTTACCTCCGAGTACAGGGCGGAGAGAGAATTTTAGTTTGCCTATTTTTGAGTAATCATGACGTTGCGTTTTGACAGTGGAGTTCGATATTGGAACGAGTTGGTGTTGTCGCTGCCACCTGGGCCTAGCAAAGAATACTAGTCGGCTTGCTCTCCGACTGTTCGAGCCGATCTCGCTTGCAAGAACCCTTCCTCCCACACCGTCTACGAGCACCGAAAAACAATCTCAACCTGCGGGCGGTTGAAAGAACACGCTGGCATTGGCCATTTTATGAACGCCGCCCGTGTATTTCCCGCCGTAGCAACCCCGAGCAAAACGAAATCATTTTCGTTTTGTGACTTAAGAAGTTTTGTTTACATTTTTTGTGGTATAATGCGAAAACGGGCGATCATCAATGAAATTGTCCAAATTTTTTTTCTCCGAGTGAGAATTACTACGGCTTGATATCAAATCTTTTTTCTGTGCCAGTTCTAAATGATAAAAAATATTCTTAAATAAGATTTTCTAAAGTTAACCAATGTTTCTATTGTGATATTTAAAAATGATGTCTCCAATGATTTTCTTTAAGTTTTGTACAATTTATAATAGTTTGATATTCTTCGAATGTTTGAAGTGATACCCTCAATTTTGCAACCATTTCGAACGTGTCCATAATTTTGTGGGATTAAAATCATATTTCGTAAGGTTTTTCAATATTTTGTATCATTGTGGAATTTTCCCCCGTCATTTATAAATTTTATTTCCAATAGTTTTGATGAAATCATTGTGAATAAAGAAAATATGAATATTTTTCAATGAACCGAATTTTTTGATTGATTTTCCTTAAAATTTGACAGAAGGAGAAAGAAAAAAATATATACAATGTTCACCAAGTCCACCAGAATTCGCAATTTTCACATATGTTTATTGAATTCTAATGCTAGCAATTTTCATTTCATTAAAAAACGTGCTTCCAAAAACTTTTTAAAGCAATCTTTTCCATTCGTATTATCATACGCAGAAATAGAAAGTTGACGGACCCACGTCGATGCACAAAATTTTTAAACTCTGCATGTAGCCACCAAGGTTCAACCGGACAAAAGATAAACTATGAAGTGCGTCAAGACCAATAGAATTGCTTAATTATTAATATGTCCATTGCATTTTGAAAACATAACTCCTTATGTCATTCATAAACAGGCGATCGCTGAATTTTTGTAACATTCATCATAATTTTTTATTATTGATTATTATTTATAATCCATATCCAAATCCTATAATTCATGTATAATTTGAATTATTTTTAGATATCCATATTCCATAATCAAAAAAAGGAAGTACTAATATCTGGCATGCATGTCAATACACAGAATTTTTCAAGTTTGCAAGTATCCGCTGCGATTTATTCATCTAAATTTTGATACAGACAGAAAAAATTACCACCGATTCATAAAATTTTTTATACCAAAACTAAAAGGAAAAAAGACAGCGCACTTGAAAGTGAACAGAACTCATAATTGTTTCATGTATCTTTGTTCATTAGGGTGTGCGGAAAAAAACGATATTTTTTTTTACTTTGCATCCAACCGAAAAAAGTGATTCAAGGTGAAAAAAAAATAATCCCAGAAGGAGAGCTCACCAAAAAATTTTTTCGAATGGCGCTTCGCGTTTCAAGATTTTCCATAAGAATAACCCACGAAATGATTGAGACCTCCGATCATTGTGTCATAACTCTTCAGGAAAAAATCGCACAAAAACGACAATGATATGATTTTATAGAAAATCGATTCCCCTACAAAAAAAGTCCCTATGAACATTCAGCTTGGAGTAACCATTCTCGTGCTATCACCCTTCGAAGTTGGATCGATAGAAAAAAAATATTCATAAAACTGTCGAAATCAAATTTTTCGTTTCACAAACAAACTTCTAGGAACTTTTTCGTAGAAATTACTTGCTCTTTTAGAAAACCCAAACAAACCCAAACAAACCCAAACATACATAACAATCCGTCTACGTACGTCATTAGCCATTGCCTGTGTTTCGTACATCAAAAAAGATAAAGCTCTAAATAAGCCGGCTCCGTCTCCTTCAATGGAAACAACAGTTTGGGGAATATTTTCTCCGTCGATATACAAACTTTCTTCAACCATTGTTTTGTGAGAGTCGTTGTAAATGAACATAAGTTTTTTCTCTGTTACTTGTTGTTAAATATAGTGAATTCAATTACATCAGTCTAAAGTCGTGTAACGAATTCAATAGGATTATTCGTCTCTTTTGTTTACGTACACGTCCTGGCTTTGTATTGACACGTTTTGAAACGTTTATAGTTATAAAATAGTAATAATTAAGAAATACACCTGTATCGTTTCCGTGATCAGAGTAAATAAATTTGTCGATGTCTAATTATTCCGAATTCAGTGATTTTCGTATGAAGTCGTGTAGTAAATTCCAGAGGGTTATTCGTCTCTTTTATTTCAGTACACGTCCTTGCTATGTCTTTACTCTTTTCGATAAATCTAGAGTCGCGGCAGCGACTCTGAGACAAGTACATTTATAAGATATGACGAGTTGCTGCCAGAGACTCTTTACCGGAGCGATAGCGTTTCCAATTGTTTTCGAAAATTTTCAAAATTTGTTTCTTCAATAATTAATTAACTATATCATTTCGGAGAATATTATACGTTGACATATTTTTTATTATTTTTTTTCTTTCGATTGGGACCTCATCGAACTCTGTAGCTTGACGCGTTGAAGAGATATTAATTATTTATTTTTTAATTGCATCAAAAAATGGGTCGGATTTTCGCACACATTTTTGATGTTTATTTGTTTTATATCTAGTGACAACTCTGGTGCCATAATACATTTTATATACCGATATATTTTTTTCTGGTGCCATAATACCAATATATACCTATATATTTTCGTGTCGTATGACGTATGGTGTGTTGTTTATGCTGATAGATGATGAGGTTATAAAGATCGCGATTTGACAGTTCACCTATATCCCGGTCGGTAGTACAAGTATATACCAATATATTTCCGTTATGATATGACGTATGGTGTGTTATTTCAATGCTAACTAAATGAGGTTATAAAGATCGCGAATGTTACAATTCACCGAAACTGTTCCAATTTTTTCCGGTTCTGTAGAAAATAAATAAAAGCAGTACAATGTTTTAGTGAAAGTGGTGAGAAAAAAGTGAAGAAGAAAGAGATAAAGACCGAGGAATCGAAGAGTGTTGTGTAACGGAAAAAAAAACCGAAAATTGTCAACAACGTTCGGATTGATGGTAAAAATATTTAGAAAGGTTAGATTTTTTCTATATATATCTTGAGATGTAGTCCGGATTCTGAAACATTAGAAATAAAAATCCATGCCTTCGCTCTTTCTCATCAGCTCTCTCTCTGATTGTATCATCAGACTTGTCGATGTTTGTTATTGCAGAATATCTAAAGACGCGGCATCGTCTTGTAATAAAATAACCCAAAACAGGAATGACGAAAAAGAGCCAGGGACTACAAAAATATAGAAAGGCAGTATAATCGCATTGTCTGTAAACGTATAACAGACTATTCGAAAGTGCTTGATTACAAAATTTCTATTGGCAAATCGAAACTGAGGCAATCAGTATTTTTTTGCATTGGTGAAAATTTTTTCATCAAAAGGACTAAATTGATAATCACGGAGAGTTTTCACTTCAATTCCAACAAAGTAAAATTTAAGTTCGAAATAAAATATGTCCGCGTGTGTGTATATGTGTGTATTAGGGTGGTAAAATAGCTAGAAAATTTTTGAAAAAAATCACACGTATTCTTTAGAAGATTCTCAATACTTTTTGTTCTGGAACATTTCTTTGTTATGTCAAGACTTTCGAGAAAAAAAATCATACAGATTTTCATCATGCTGTTTTGCAAAAGCCGCCATTATGCAAAAACTGAGTTTGAAAAAAGTGTTTATAACCAGTGTTCTGGACTCGTCAGACCTTAAGAACACCTTTGCTGGCGATAATATGGTTATTTGAGAGCAGCAACAGTGAGGGAAATCGCTTTGAAAAAAAAAATGTTAGAAAATCTTGACTTTTCAATTAAAAACGAATAAATAATGAAGATTTTTATTCAATTTTACAAAATAAATGCAAGATTCTGAAAGAGCACTCTCAAAAACCCCCTATATCAGATTTTGTTCTTTAGTTAAAACTGCGTACTTGAAATTGTGTGTCCAAAATTGTCGTTTTGCGCATTAATGGGTTCTTATAGTGATGCTATATAACATTTTAAGGGTAGGAGTTTTGAAAATTTTTTTCGTGTAGCAACATGCTTGTAAAACAATTTATGGAAATTTCAAGATTTTCCAAATGTATTGAGGCCCACAGTATAATCGTGACCACAAACGCAGAAAAATTCCATGTATTATGAACAGAAAACTTCAACCCTCATGGTCGAGGGTTGAGCATTGTTCTACAAATCTGACAAAATTACAGCATTACTTTTTATGTATTTCGAACCAATTTAGGGGGCGAAAAGGGTAAAATAAATTTGATCCCAAATAACTACCACCCTAGTGGGTATTAAAATACCTAAAACAACTTGCATGCATAATAAAACGATTTTTATTTTCAAAAAAACTGATTCGGCTTGAGGAGGTCACCCCCCATGGCAGCCGCATTTTTTGGGGTTTCCTCGATTTTTTGCGACGAGAAAAAAACACAGACTTAAAATTTAAAGAGTTTATTCATTGGTATTTCAACTTTATGATATAATTTTTTAACTCTGATGTCTCGAGTTAATTCCGTGTAAAATTAATCCACAGGATCCCATATGCTTCTCCATGGTGTCCACGATTCCCGGGGGTTCCGTTTATCTGCGATCAAAAAACCGAGGAGCGTTTTGATTTGTAAAGCAGTGGGCTATTGCCTGAACTAAAATCATACAGAAATATCGAAATTGAAGGATTATTGAGCTATGCAACATTTTGAAAAATTGAAATAAGGTTTTTCTAAACGGAAAAATCCTTCAATGTTTAATATTTCTGTATAATTTTAATTCAGGTGATAACCACTGCTTTACTAATCCAAACGCTCCTTGGTTTTTTGATCTCAAATAAACCGATCCCCTGGAATCGTGGAGACTATGAAGAAACATATAGGTTCCTGTGGAGTAGCTTTACACCGAATCTACCAGAGATATCAGAGTTAAAAAATTCTACCATCGAGTTGAAATACCATTGAATAAACCCTTTAAATTTCAAAAGTCTATGTTTTTTTTCTTTGCCGCAAGAAAATTGCGAAAAAACCCTACAAAATTCGGCCGCCATACGGGGTGACCCCCTATGTTGGATTTAATTATTCCAATCGATCAATATCGCGTTATCTTGAAAAAAGATTCGAGTGCCTTAGTCATTGAAATCCTGTCGTTATTTAACGACATCGAAATTTATTATTCGTTGTAATTTTTTGAGTTTTTAAATAAATTAGCCGTAATTTGATTAAAAAATTTTTGTTTCTTTTATTTTGATATCTCTTTCAATGAGACAGGGAATAATTTTAATTAAAAAATTTTTCAATAAATGTCTTTTCGCAAGTACATTCTGATGGGTGATAATATGATCATTACATCTGAACGGTAGTCTCAGTGAATAAACCCTACATATGTTACTCATACATGTAGTGTGCATTTCTTGGTACGAACAAAAAATGAATTAATAATAACAGAATGTCATCTATATTGTGCCCTAATATGAAGAATTTGATTTTCCAATATCCTGTAAAATTTTTTCAAGTTCACAGTGCACAAAAAGTAGTCAAATCAAACCATAAGTAACAGCACGAGTGCTGTTAAAAAATTGGAGACAAGTACATTTATGTTTGATGTCACCTGGACAGTAGTCTCAGTGAAACCCTATGAGACACTCATGTAGTTCAAAACACAAATGCACGATGATTTATAAGAAGAAGTTGTTCGCTCTGTTCTCTCGAAACTTACTTTAAATGAGCAATTCATTACTAAAGGATATAAAAAAAAACCATTTTAAACGCAATGAATAAAAAAATGAATCTGTTAAATCATGGTAATGCGTGAAAAACGTTTGGTTCAAAGGAACAAAACGTGGTCAAATAAATGCAAAAGTGACGAGTACATCGGATGACGAGTGAAAAAAATTCAAAACATAATGGTATGTAAAAAAAATTACGAAACCAATTGTAAATAATTTCAACAAAACAATTAAGAAAAGCTTTTACAAATCATGAAAAAATATTATATTAAAAAAAAAAACAAATCTGTAATTATACTGTAAAGGGAAAAAAAAATTTAAATAGGACGTGAGAAATTCAATCTTACGGAAAGCACCCGGAACTTGAGAAAGTTCAAGTGAATCAAAAAAGTTACCATCTGAGTTATGTGCAGCACTACAATTTATGGCATCAATCGGAGGATAAGTATTTTATTAGTATTGTAACGAAACGCTCTTGCCGACCTGGCCTGAACGCCGCCACGCGTCGGTTCGAGCAACCTTAATAATAAGGAGCAGGTATGAAGGAAACGCGGACACCGTTAATTTTGTGAAAATAATAAAATAATCGATTTTATTCAATTTTGATCGATATTTAACAAAAATAAAGAAGATTTAGCACTTTGGCTCGCGGAAAATAAAATTTGTATTTTGATTTTAATATTGTCTTGCTTTGTTTAATCGGATCTGGCGAGAAAAAGACCCGAAAGACCCGAAAACGTTGCAAATTCTCTGTCTGAGATAATTTTTAATTTCTCAATTTTCGGAATTTAATTGTACAAAATTAACAAAGAAACAAAAAAAAATTTGTTTTTATTCTAATTAACGCTTTTGTCTTGTATTTTCGACACGCCTTAACCCTAAAAATTCGCTATAAATGCAAAGTTTAATTTTCCCGATGTCCTGTTACGCTTGTTTTCTCTAAAAAAGAAATATAAATGAATCCAAGAGGATCTCTTCGCTTTTACAATTTTGAATTTCTTTTTACTCGATATAAACTCAATTTTCAACTATCGTTTCTTGGATTATTTTCTAAATGGGTCTAGATCTCCCTACCAGGACCACCTCGGACAATGTTTTTCAAACGTGAATTTAATTTTTGATAATAAGATGAATTTTTAATTCTCCTCAACAATACGAAAGAAATAAAACGTTAAAAGGTAGGATGCAAACCACGGGCTATGGGATAGAAACGTCACCGAATCCCTCCGAGAGTCCGTGCATTTACAGGGTAGAGGTAACCCTCCGTCCACGTGTTATGGGATCGAGACGTCACCGAGTCGATCCGAGAACTCCGTGCAACGGAAAGCCGGAAATTTTTTAGAGGTTAGGTGTGGACCCTGGATTATGGGATCGAGACGTCGCCGAGTCGCTCCGAGAATCCAGGCATCCAAGGAAATAGGCAATTCACCGTCCACGGGCTATGGGATCGAGACGTCACCGAGTCGATCCGAGAGTCCGCGCTACGGGAACCCCAAAAATTTTGAGGATAGGTGTAGTATTGCTGAGGCTGATGTACTTAGAGAGGTCCGAGTTGATTCTTTAGCCAGGGAGAACTGTCTCCCGAATGAGTCGCGCAGCGCTTCTTATACCCGTGTCCCCACCATAAAATTCTCGAGCGCCGAGAATCTCCGTTTTCGCTTGGTTCTGCGCACCTTTCTATTACGCCTACTCTGATTGGCCCGTTGCCATGATTCACGCTCGCCCGTTGGTCGAGCGGGCTAACATACGATGCGCGGACTACCGCTTTTTATGATTTACAGCTTATTCCGATGTTAAACAATAAAAACTTCAATTTGATCAATTATTACTCAATTTCTTCTTTAATTTGGCATTGTTATTTGTTTTAATATGATTCGTAAAATTATAATCGCTAAAAGTCACGTACGCGTCCTATAGCCCATCAACGCTCTGCCCGCGCATGCGTCGTAGTCGCTTTTTACATTTTTCATTGTGATCAGTTTTTATGTTATTAATTTGACTTGTGATCATTTTTCTTCAATTCGTGTTATTTTTCTGAAAATTTTGATCGTAATTACGTGCTCGGGCGACTTAAAATAATAAAAATCAAAAAGAATTAATCTCGATAAAATATAGCGCGGCGAAGTTCAGAGCGGCGCCGGTAGCCCCGCTCGGGCTCATGCCTACCGGCCTAAGATGGCCGCCACCTGTCAACAACGACGAGCGTGGTCGCCGCGATGTTTTGTCCGCGATCTAAAGATCGCGGAGTTTCGTTCGTTTCGACGGGCTCGGGCCGTCGCGCGTGTGTTTCGCTACAAATGCCCCCCAGAACAAAAAAATCTAAGAACTAGAGATTTTTGTTCTCCAATCTTAGTTTAATAAGATAACAATTTAAAATGCTTAAAAATTTGAACATTCGGAAATCGGAAATGGAGTTTTTGAAAGGGAAAGATGACGCGTTGATCCTGGGGATGGATGGATTTGATGATCTTGATATTCTCGATGTTCTCGATGTTTTCGATGTTCTCGACGTTTTTCACTAATTTGGGGGATCGCCGAGGACACGTTCTCGTCGATAGGCATACCAGTTACCAGCTGCTTTTTCTTCCTCTATCAGGTCCTGCATCTCCTCTGGAGAGATCATCCCGATGTCATCGTTTAAACAACACTCGTATGTCCCTTCTCTTGCAAACTCTTCAAGAACGAGTCGATCTCCCAAGTTATCGTTGTGAGGCAGTGTGAATAACCGAACCTCATGTGCCTCCTTGGTAGGGTGTTCAGAAACAATCTTGATCTTGACTCTTTTTTCTTCCAAGGCCCGTTGGTAGTAGAGGCACACAGTTTCCTCCCATCGTTCTCCCAAAAATGGTTTAATTCCCGATAGGTAACCTCTCGATGAAAAAGGTGGAGCCACAAGGAACGCATGCGGAAGGGCACTCAAATCAAAAACTGGATACATAAGCGTTGTCCCTCGATCGATGAATCTCAATGTGGCTTCACTGTCCTCGTATCCCATCAATTCCACGCGATGGGCTACACTGCCGATTTCCAAAGCGTAGTGATTTCCAATCTGATAACCTGGCCTTTGCATATGCCCCATTCGGTTGACGTGCGCCCCAAGCTCGTATTCAAAGTCGCACAGCTCCCAATATTTCGTTTTGGTTGTAAATGTGAAGTTCGTTGGATTTTTGAAATCCAAGATGATGCACTCCATGGTCCCTTTCCACGTACCAGGCCACGGAGAAGGCGTTGGTACTCCAGGAATGTTGTGGATCCTCATTTTGGAAGATATTTCGATGTTGCTCAGGATGAACTAGCTGATTTCTCAATGTTGAAACTTTCTTGTTGCCGATGTCGTTGTTGACGATCAGGTAGACTTGCCGATGTTGCTAGTAGCTGGACCGGAGCTGGAATGACGCTCCGGAGCCCGCTGCTCCGACTCTTATACCCAACTTCAATCCCCACTCTTTTCACACTCCCCACCACTTCACTTCTACAGTCCTTCATTCGTCCATATTACCCCCACTTCACTTCTACAGTCCTTTATTCGTCCACATTACCCCCTCTTCACTTTTACAGTCTCTTATTCGTCCATATTACCCCCACTTCCATTTCTCTTCCCTTATTTCCCTTTCCGATTCGTTTTTCCTTATTTTTCAGTGTTACAGGTAAGTACTTAATTTCTAACATTTCTAATTTTTACAATTATTTCTAATCTTTTTCTTTTCTTTTCAATACATCGGATCTAGACGAGTAAGTATTCGCATTTATTGCCAAATTCAAAAATTTTTCTCTTTTTTCTTTTGCAGGCTAGCGCGTTCCAGGACATCGGTTTCTCATCAGGTAAGTAAGGTGATTTATTCTATTTTCTAATTAAACTTTTCTTAATTATATTTTCTATTTTTCAGGTTCAGCATTCTCAGGACATCGCTTCTCTACGGTAAGTAATTTTCGCGTTTTCTAATTTAAATTTTAATGCTGTTTTTTACTTTTGTTCTTCTTTTTCAGGCACAGACTTTCCCAATCATCGTAGGAGTAAGGTAAGTAAATTTTCATGTTTTTCAGGTGCAGAGTTTCCCAAGGACAACGATAGGATGTTTGTTTTCAGGTTTTCAAAGAAAAAACAAGAGACTCGGTTGAAAAATGTTGCAAAATGACGTCTTTTATTGCGTTTCGACCGATTTAAGACGTTTTAACATAATAAAGTAATAAAAAATAACAAAATTTAACGAAAATAAGGATATTTGAGATCCGTCGTGATAAAGAAGTTTTGAGGTTATAAATAAATAAATTTAAAAAAAATGTACGCAGATGGCGTTAAAACAGCTAGTTTTATGACTCGATTATCCCCGTTTCCAACTCCCTCCTTATTTGTCGGCGTTTCTGGGGCATCTCCTGTTGTGAGAAGTTCATTTCTTTCCTCTCTATGACATGCTTAGCGTAGAGGCAAACAAACACTCCACAATCGTATCCGTTCGTTTGTCGAGGGATATTCATCTTCGTCACCAAACTCCACTCCTCAATTTGGATTGGACCCTCTCCCTTGTTCTTTGCCTCTTCAACCAAATAGTTCTGGAGAGTGATCAAATATTTCGGGTTTTCTCGCCCAAAACTATCGTAATAGACGATATTTCTCGCCAAAAAGTCGATGACCGCCAGACACCAATGGTTGCCCAAGTTGATCGGGACAATCATTTTCTCGAACTTAAAGATGTTGACCTTTCTAGTCCATCTTTTGACTGCTTCGTATCCGTTTACGTGGAGTCGGGGGAAGAAAAACGAGCTCATCGCATATGTTTTTTCGTCACTGATTAACTCGAGGTAATTGTTTATTACCTCGTCGTTCAACCAATTTGTCCCATTTAGGGTTTCAAGGTCCTGTTGTTTTATCTCTCTTTTTATTTTCTTTGTTTTTGTTTGTCCGTCATCGTTGTCGCTTTTTCTCTTCTTTTCATTGTTAACGTCATTGTTAGTGTTGTTTCCTTTGTCCTCCTTTATTATCTCCTTTATTTGTCTTTCCTCCTTGTCGTTAGTCCTCTTTCTTTCGTGCTTGCTGTTACCAATGTTATTGTTGTCATTTTTGTTTTCTATGTTCTCCTTGTCTTTTCTTTCCGCTTCTTCCTTTATCCTCTTTGTTTGTTTCTTTTCCCTGTCATCATTGGTCCCTTTCTTCTTGTTTTCATTCTTCTCGGTGTTGTCATCCCACCTAAACTCTCCTGCTCCCCATGTTTTCCACTCTTCCGCCTTTTCCTCGAACTCCCTTATAGGGGAAAGCATGACCGGCACCTTAACTGCCTCCCTTACCTCAATCAGGTTCCATTGGCGCTTAATAAAGCGAAGGAGCAGGTCGCGATTTGACCTTCGTGACTCCTCGATCTCTGTCACATGGAGCATCCACTCCGTCTGCATCCCCTTCTCCTTTGTTGAAGATGCGGTTTGCGTCTTCACATCTCTCGTCCTCTTTTTCATCGACGATATCGGGTGAAACACCGCGATGATCGAAATGTCATCCTCATCCTTCCTTCCCTTTATCTCCTGCACTATCTCCACCTCCTTATCTTCATTCACCCACTTCCCCTTTTCTCCGTCGGTCTGCTGGCTGAAATGCTTGCGCACCACTTCATCCGTCTGCGTACTTGCGTCCATCTTCATGCCTATACCCGTCCAGAAATTTTCTCCCGCTCATTTCTATCTTTGTTTGTTCCTTCTATTTTCTACTTACTTTTTGGTCATTCCTCATGCTTAGTACACCTAAATCTGTAATTTTTACCTGTATTTACGCCTAAAAAATTCCTAAGTCCCTCTGAATTCTCGTACTTTCGATTTTCTGCTGCTAGAAACCACGTCCGTCTCGTTCGAGTGTCCGTTGTCGAGTGACGACTTGACATGGCGGCCGGACCTCGCTAACGCTCGTGAGTTCGGCTGCTAACAGCGCCACTCGCCGATCGTGGATACTTCGGGAACTAATGCCTAAAACTTCGTTTTCATGAACTTCCGGTCGTGCCGAAAGCATGACGCAATCGCAAACTTCTTATATTGTTTTTCGGTTGTTTAAATGGAATTTATTGTTAACTAACTTGAACAGTCGAGTAATTATGACTCTCTAATGCAATATTTACCCTTTTTCGTAATGTCTTTGAAATTTATAATAGAAATGAGTTTTGTCATTGTTTATTGCTATTGTTGCTAACAAAATGCTTCAATATTGTTTGTCTTTCTTTTCTTTTCATTATTATTAAATTTTTTCGGGTTTTTGTGCGTTTTTCTGATTTTTAAATAGTCCCGTAGAAGAAATACGGATGGAGAATGCGTAACGGTTTTGTATAACGCTTGACGTGAAGTTTTGAAATTTTTATTGTAATTTGGCAATTTTTTGCATTGGAATCGTTTGGAAACAATATGAAAAGATTTGTTATATAGTTAATTAAAATACATCCCGGTAATTTTACTCGGAATCAGCCAATTTCATCAATTTTTGTATTTCTTGAGATTCGCGGCATGGTACATCCCTCTTTCTACTTCGGTCTCCGGATTTTCAAGAATAAATGTTGCAGCAGCTATCTGTTTTTTAATTCTGTATGGTCCCTCGTAAATTGAAAAGAATTTCGCCATTTTTTTATTAACTGGATCGCTTACATTACACGCTTTTGCCAGAACTAGGTCGCCCTCATTGAAATTAATTAATTTATGCTTCTGATCAAATTTTTGAGCTCTTTCCCTGCCTTTTCTCACTATTCTATCCCTGGCCAGCATTAATTTAGCTTCAATCCCTTCTTCCTCATTGAATTGTTCGTCTTTTTCTACCTGAATCCAGTTTTTCCAAATTCTCTGTGGTTTTATGTTTCTCTGAATCTCGACTGGCGTCATTTCTGTTATTTCGTGATGAGTCTCATTCATACAATCCTCTATTACTCGAACCCACTTTAACCAATCAGTATGCTTGTCAGTCAAAAACGTTCGGAAAAATCTACCGATCTCTCTATTTACCCTTTCGACTATGTTCCCTTGAGGATGACGAATAGACGAGAAAACTGGCTGAATTCCTTCACTGGCTAATTTCCCTAACCATAATCGTGAAGTGAATTGCGTGCCGTGATCAAATTGCAATTTTTTTGGTTTGCCGAACTCCGGAATGTAATGGTTAAAAATTTTATTGATTGTTGCCGGCGCCGTCGCCGCTTTGAGAGGGTACAAAACTACAAATTTAGAGAAAGCATCTATTGTTACGAGAATGTGTTTCATTCCACCTTTCGTAACTGGTAAGGGACCGAAAAAATCGATCGACACAATATCTCCCGGTCCCTCCGGAATGATATTTTGCTGTGCCGCATAAGAATGCTGGTTAGGAACTTTATTTCTTTGACAAGAATCGCACGAACCAAGAATTTGTCTAATTACGCGGTATAATCTCGGGTAAGTGAAATCTTCTTTTATTATTTTCCAAGCTTTTTTCGCGCCTACATGACCGTACATTTTGTGTGTTTCAGATACGAGAAGATGGAGGATCTCTCGTGGCAAAACAATTCTCCAGGAATCGGGATTTATTTTTTTCAATAAAATGTTATTTTGAATTCGATATTTATCGTCTTGTTCATTTTGTATCCTCTCCCTAATTTCCCTGATCTTATCTTCTCTTTCTTGCCAAAGTCCTACCTGCCGAATCATCTGTTCTAATTCCTGCGACGGTTTGATTGCTAACATTGTGCTAATCACCAATTCTTTTCCTTTCCGCCCCCCAGCATCTGGTGGATTTAATCGACTCAAAACATCCGCTACTACATTTCGATTTCCCGGACAAAACTCGAATTCTATATCGTAATCTTGGATGGCAAGAATCCATCTTGTTAATCTCTCATTTAACAGTTGACAATTTTTTAGGAAAGTAATGGCTCGATGGTCAGTAATGACGTTAATTTTTGCTCCGAGCAAATAAGTTCTGAATTTTTTTAAAGACCAAACAATCGCGAGCAATTCTTTCTCTGTGGTTGTGTAGGCTAATTCGGGACCCTTGAGCGTACGGCTCGCAAACATTATTACCCTTAAATCATTATTTTCGTCTTTTTGAGCCAGGGTGCCCCCCAAAGCATAGCTACTCGCATCAGTTTGTAAAATAAATTCCTTTTCTGGATCAGGATGCGTTAGAAGAACGTTATCGACAAATAAATCTTTAATCTTCTGAAAAGCGATTTTTTCATCCTCCCCCCATCGCCATTTTGTTTCTTTTTTAAGCAATTTCAAGAGAGGAATGGTTTCCTCGGCGTGTTTTTTCGTGAATTTAGTATAGTAATTAATTAACCCCAAGAAACCCCTTAACTGCTTTAAATTTCTGGGTGGCGGAAACTCATGAATTCCTTGTATCTTTTCTGGTTGTGGCTTTATGCCTTTAGTCGTCAAAATATGCCCTAAAAATTCTACTTCCTGCCTGAAAAATTTTGCTTTATTCAATTTTATCGTCATCCCATGTTGCTGTAATCTCTCTAAGAGCTCGTCTAAATGTGCCATGTGTTCATCGAAATTCGAGGAAATACACAAAAGGTCATCGACAAAATTTATTACGTGATCCCCTAGACCATAAAGAATGATATCAAGAGCTTGCAATAATGCGGCGGTACTTGTTTTTAGCCCAAATGGCGTTACTTTGAATTCGTAGACTTTTCCCCTGTATCTGAATGCCGTGTACTTCATCGAATCTGGATGAAGAGGAATCTGCCAAAAACTATTTGTTAAATCTAGAGTGGTCATTACTTTCGCCGAATGGCATTTCTGAAAAATTTCTTCCATGTTTGGAACTGATTCGTGATCATTAGCCATCACCTGATTTAATTTTCGCGCGTCTAAACAAAGTCTAACTGTACCGTCTTTCTTTATAACAGGAATTATCGGATTTATCCACGGACTATTCGATCTTTGTATTATTCCGTAATCTAACAATTTCTCTATCTCCCTGTCTACTTTTTCCCTATGCATTAAAGGTACCTCATAAGCGTGTGCAACGATCGGCGTATCCGTCGTAATGTCTAACCGATGTTCGTAAACCGAAATTCTTCCTGTGGTTTTACGAAAAACTTCCTTCCTACTCCATATTACTCGTTTGTGAATTTCTTTTTCCTTTTCAGAGAGTTCAGTCTGTCCTACAATTTCATCTATTTCCTCAAAAGTTATCTCCTCACTGTTTGTATCGTCAAAAATCAAATTTAGTATTGGCTCAAATTTTTCTTCAATATTTTCTATTTTAAAATTCATCTCTTGCTCTGGCTCAGAAATGTTTTCTTCACTCTGGTAAAATGTCTCCATGAATTCATTGTCCTCTACATCTTCAATTTTATTCAAATTCCCACTAACTTTATCTTTAATGTCTTCACTTTCTTCATCACCCTCAAATTCTCCTTTTTCAAAAACTATTTCAACTTCTTCTTCAAAAACTCCAACAACTTTTTCTTTTTCAAATGACCCTTTTGTGGGCACAACATCAACAACTTCGTTATACTTAACTCGTAAAGACATCTCCTCCAAATTAATCAAACTTTTGAGCGGTTGCAAGGAATCAATACCGAGCAAAACGTCTCTAATCAGACCAGGAATTATTAAAAATTTAATGTACGTTTTTACTTTTCCAATCTCTATTTTTGCCATAATTTGATTTTTGACTTTTGTCATTTTTCCCTTTATCGCTCCTTTTACCGTCACTCCCGTGACAGGTAAAAGTGGACAATTTTTCAAAATCTCTTTGTTCTCTAAATAAAATTCTTCTGAAATTGTGGTAACTCTCGAACCTGAATCTACTAACGCAGTAACTGTTATACCCTCTATCTTAGCATAAATTTCTGGACATTCTATCATCGGCACGGCTTCTTCACTTGTTTCTTCTTTCATTAAAAATTCTCTTGTGTCCGTAAAAATCGTGTTGATGGCCATTTTAATTCCCTTAACTTCGTTTATTTCGCTTTTTTGTTGGAGGTCCTCCGATAAACCATCCTGCGAATTGTCTTTCTTGTCTTTTCCTACCGTTGTACCTCGTTCGTTTTTCGTTTTTCGTTGATTTATATTTTCGGGCACGGGTACAACGTTTATTCGTTTCCCGCCGCTGAAGTTGAAGGTTGTGGTTCTTGATGAACCTCTATTGCTTGAATTTGTTGTTCTGGAGGATTATTCTGCTGGTGATTATTCGAGTTATTTGGCGGTCTGTATCCTCCATTGTTTTGTTGAGGTCTCGAATTTTGATTCTGATTTTGTCGGTTATATCCGTTTTGTTGATTGTTGTTTCCATTATTGCGATTTTGCTGAGGATATCCGTTGTTTTGCCGCTAGTTGTAATTTTGTTGATAATTGTTGTTGGGCCTCTGATTGTAGTTTTGCTGGTAATTGCGGTTCTGTTGATTATTCCAGCCGTTGTTCCAACCGTTATTAAATCCACCGTTGTTTGGTCGATTGTTTTGATTCCAATTCTGATTGCCACGGTTGAAATTATTTTGATAGCCTCCTTGGTTATTCCAATTATTTTGCTGTGGCATACGGAACGGTCTCTGTTCGTTTTTATTTTGATTCTGATTTGGAGAGGATTGAGCAGCTTCCTTTTCTTTTTTTGAGTTGATTGGTCCATGCCGATCCATTTTCCCCAGGAATTCAATTAATTGTTCGAGCGTCTTGAATCCCCGGCTGATAATTGTTGCTTGGATTTCGTCCGTGTAGTGTTGCGAAAGTGATGCGATTATATCTTCATCACTGGGAGGAGGGATGAGATCCTTTGCGGCTCCAAAAATGTGGATTGTATATTCCACTTTGGAAATTTTATTATCCTTGTCCGAGTAATGTCCGAACTCGAGGTCCTTTCTTACTTTTCTCTGCACATCCATACTCCAGAAGCGCTCCACGAATTTCTTCTCTACTTCATCAAAATCTTCAACGCGGTCCTCGATGAGTACCCACCATTCCTTGGCCGCTTTCTCCAGGCATTGCCCCAGCAAATATTTCATCTCCGTAACGGTCGGATTGGTGACCTCACAATACCTCCGAAATTCCTTGATGAATTTCATCGGTCTCTTCTTCTCGGACCCGTCATACGTAGGAGGTTTAATTTTGATTTTATTTGGATGCAGGTCCATCAGTGGCATCGTCCGGATCCGTTCTCTCCTTTCCTCTTCTTGTTCATCATCGGATTCGTCGTCAGAAACTTCTTTGCTCGGTTTTGGGACGATCCGTGTGCTCTCCGTATTGGGACTTTGAATTTTGTCTTTCTGTTCGAGATTTTCAACCCTTTCTCTGATTGCGCTCACATCCAGTTGCATTTGCGCCACATTGACCTCGGTTACAGCACTTTTTGACTCGTTGTCCTGTACGATTTTTGTCAAGCCCGTGACATGTCGTTTAATCGGTTCGTATATTTGGTGAACGTCACTAGCGATTGTGGCTTGCAAAGTCTTGAATTTTTCAGTAAATTCGGCCCTCAAATCACTAGTGGCCTGATTATTTCGTGCAATCTCGTTGGCCATGCTCTGGACTTGAGTCTTCATTTCTTTCATTGCTTCGATTAAACTCATTAATAATTCGTGATTTAATTCACCGAATTCCATTTTCTCTTTATTTGATTTGGGAGTACCAAATTCCTCTAATCTTATTTCTTCAGGATTCTCGTCAATTTTATCCAAATGCAAACCAAAATTACCGCGAGATTGATTAAAAATATTCCCCGCTCCTGGAGGAGGAATCGAGGTAGTTAAATCGACATTTTGAACACCTGCACTATTGTCCTCGGGATTTTGAAACCCGGAATCTCTCGCTGTTTCGTTTCTTTCGGTCTTTTCCGCCATTTTTGTACAACCGATAATTTTCATTCAAATTTAAAAGTAATTTAAGCAAAGTAAAATATCCGCGTCCCCCTGCAATACCTGCCCCACGTTGGGCGCCAGTTGTAACGAAACGCTCTTGCCGACCTGGCCTGAACGCCGCCACGCGTCGGTTCGAGCAACCTTAATAATAAGGAGCAGGTATGAAGGAAACGCGGACACCGTTAATTTTGTGAAAATAATAAAATAATCGATTTTATTCAATTTTGATCGATATTTAACAAAAATAAAGAAGATTTAGCACTTTGGCTCGCGGAAAATAAAATTTGTATTTTGATTTTAATATTGTCTTGCTTTGTTTAATCGGATCTGGCGAGAAAAAGACCCGAAAGACCCGAAAACGTTGCAAATTCTCTGTCTGAGATAATTTTTAATTTCTCAATTTTCGGAATTTAATTGTACAAAATTAACAAAGAAACAAAAAAAAATTTGTTTTTATTCTAATTAACGCTTTTGTCTTGTATTTTCGACACGCCTTAACCCTAAAAATTCGCTATAAATGCAAAGTTTAATTTTCCCGATGTCCTGTTACGCTTGTTTTCTCTAAAAAAGAAATATAAATGAATCCAAGAGGATCTCTTCGCTTTTACAATTTTGAATTTCTTTTTACTCGATATAAACTCAATTTTCAACTATCGTTTCTTGGATTATTTTCTAAATGGGTCTAGATCTCCCTACCAGGACCACCTCGGACAATGTTTTTCAAACGTGAATTTAATTTTTGATAATAAGATGAATTTTTAATTCTCCTCAACAATACGAAAGAAATAAAACGTTAAAAGGTAGGATGCAAACCACGGGCTATGGGATAGAAACGTCACCGAATCCCTCCGAGAGTCCGTGCATTTACAGGGTAGAGGTAACCCTCCGTCCACGTGTTATGGGATCGAGACGTCACCGAGTCGATCCGAGAACTCCGTGCAACGGAAAGCCGGAAATTTTTTAGAGGTTAGGTGTGGACCCTGGATTATGGGATCGAGACATCGCCGAGTCGCTCCGAGAATCCAGGCATCCAAGGAAATAGGCAATTCACCGTCCACGGGCTATGGGATCGAGACGTCACCGAGTCGATCCGAGAGTCCGCGCTACGGGAACCCCAAAAATTTTGAGGATAGGTGTAGTATTGCTGAGGCTGATGTACTTAGAGAGGTCCGAGTTGATTCTTTAGCCAGGGAGAACTGTCTCCCGAATGAGTCGCGCAGCGCTTCTTATACCCGTGTCCCCACCATAAAATTCTCGAGCGCCGAGAATCTCCGTTTTCGCTTGGTTCTGCGCACCTTTCTATTACGCCTACTCTGATTGGCCCGTTGCCATGATTCACGCTCGCCCGTTGGTCGAGCGGGCTAACATACGATGCGCGGACTACCGCTTTTTATGATTTACAGCTTATTCCGATGTTAAACAATAAAAACTTCAATTTGATCAATTATTACTCAATTTCTTCTTTAATTTGGCATTGTTATTTGTTTTAATATGATTCGTAAAATTATAATCGCTAAAAGTCACGTACGCGTCCTATAGCCCATCAACGCTCTGCCCGCGCATGCGTCGTAGTCGCTTTTTACATTTTTCATTGTGATCAGTTTTTATGTTATTAATTTGACTTGTGATCATTTTTCTTCAATTCGTGTTATTTTTCTGAAAATTTTGATCGTAATTACGTGCTCGGGCGACTTAAAATAATAAAAATCAAAAAGAATTAATCTCGATAAAATATAGCGCGGCGAAGTTCAGAGCGGCGCCGGTAGCCCCGCTCGGGCTCATGCCTACCGGCCTAAGATGGCCGCCACCTGTCAACAACGACGAGCGTGGTCGCCGCGATGTTTTGTCCGCGATCTAAAGATCGCGGAGTTTCGTTCGTTTCGACGGGCTCGGGCCGTCGCGCGTGTGTTTCGCTACAGTATATAATACATAATTTTTCACAATATGAAATTATTCTGAGAAACGTTCAAATCCAAAAAAAAATCGCATCGAAGGTAAAAGTCATTTGTTACTCTATGGTGGCAGAGACTTACTTAGAAGAAAATCGATTCTTCTCAGACTTTCAGGATTCCCTGGTATTCACAATATTCGACGTCGATTTCGTATCGGTACAAATTATGTTTAAATATGTGCTAAAAGTACTTGTCCGGCCCATAACTTTTCATTCAAATTGCTCATTCAAATAAAAATCAAACTAGACGTTAATTTCTGCGTTATTTTTATGGAACTAGCATTAACGCTGGTGTTACACGCCCACTTGAATTTGGACATCATTCCACATATGCTCGGCGGCAACTATCTCTTCGCAACAATTCATGGCATCGAGTAAACAAAACCATTGCAACGGATAGAGGCTTTACATTCCGATATATCGAAAATTTTTTTTTAAGAAAGTGTATATAGTAATACACTAGGGAATCACTTTTCATCGAATTTCAAGAAATGCCCGTGTCGCACTCATTTTTTAATATTGATTTCAACAAAGTGCAATTGTGTACGTGACCATAAAAAAATGAAATTGTACAGACGAATCTGCTCGAAAATTTATTGAATTGCGATTCATTATCAGCTGAATATCTTCAGTAATAGAATAGATTAGTTGCTATAACGAATAAAATTCGTTTGAAGAATAAAATGTGTAGTAAAAATTGCCGTCATTTCAATATAAACTGGGGAGTTAATTTGGAGGCTGGACAATGCTTATCGTGCCAAGGATACTTTTTCATAAATACACAATAATATCTCTTGGATATTACAGAAAAATTTGTTTGCATTTTTTTATAATGAATGTAATTAAGTTAAAATCTCTTGGAGGTAATTTTTTAAATTCCCTCTGTTTCCCTCTGTACGCATAGATGTGATCCATCAGATCTAGAAGAGCCCTGATTTTTATTTGAATGAGCAATTTGAATGAAAAGTGATGGGCCGGACAAGTACTTTTAGCACATATTTAAACATAATTTGTACCGATACGAAATCGACGTCGAATATTGTGAATACCAGGGAATCCTGAAAGTCTGAGAAGAATCGATTTTCTTCTAAGTAAGTCTCTGCCACCATAGAGTAACAAATGACTTTTACCTTCGATGCGATTTTTTTTTGGATTTGAACGTTTCTCAGAATAATTTCATATTGTGAAAAATTATGTATTATATACTAATAAAATACTTATCCTCCGATTGATGCCATAAATTGTAGTGCTGCACATAACTCAGATGGTAACTTTTTTGATTCACTTGAACTTTCTCAAGTTCCGGGTGCTTCCCGTAAGATTGAATTTCTCACGTCCTATTTAAATTTTTTTTTCCCTTTACAGTATAATTACAGATTTGTATTTTTTTTTAATATAATATTTTTTCATGATTTGTAAAAGCTTTTCTTAATTGTTTTGTTGAAATTATTTACAATTGGTTTCGTAATTTTTTTTACATACCATTATGTTTTGAATTTTTTTCACTCGTCATCCGATGTACTCGTCACTTTTGCATTTATTTGACCACGTTTTGTTCCTTTGAACCAAACGTTTTTCACGCATTACCATGATTTAACAGATTCATTTTTTTATTCATTCCGTTTAAAATGGTTTTTTTTTATATCCTTTAGTAATGAATTGCTCATTTAAAGCAAGTTTTTATTTATATAAATATTGTAACGTAACCTCAAAAGACATCGCGACGAGCGCGTACAACGACCGGTGAGACGTGTCACTGCTGGCCGGCGGCGGCCGTACTGGAGTATAGGAATACAAAGGCCCGATACAAGCGGC
Source organism: Venturia canescens (assembly GCF_019457755.1). Lineage (NCBI taxonomy): Eukaryota > Metazoa > Arthropoda > Insecta > Hymenoptera > Ichneumonidae > Venturia > Venturia canescens. The sequence continues at coordinate 28,289,856 of NC_057422.1, forward strand.
GGAGCGCGACACTAGCGGCGCCGCGTATTAAAAACTCGAACTATTATATTTTTTTGTTTTGTTAATTAAAATTCAACGCGATTTCGTAAAATATTGTAACTAGGCTCAAATGAAGCGGAAAATTATAACGAATCGAAGAAAAATAAGGAAAAGATTATTTCTTTTAGAAAATTGGTGTCGATTCCAATAAAACAAGACGCGTGTTTATGACGCATGCGCGGATAGAGCGTTAATGGGCTATAGGACGCGTACGTGACTTTTAGCAACTGTAATTATTCGAATCATATTAAAACAACTAACAATGTTAAAAAATGAAGAAAATTAAATAATAACGGATCAAATTGAAGTTTTTGTTGTTGAACATCGTAATAAGCAGAAAAACATAAAAAGCGGTAGTCCGCGCATCGTATGTTAGCCCGCGCAACCAACGGGCGAGCGTGAATCATGGCAACGGGCCAATCAGAGAAGACGTTACGAAAAGATGCGCAGAACCCATCCGAAAATCGAAAATTCGGCGTTTGATAATTTTATGGTGGGGACACGGGTATAAGAAGCGCTGCGCGACTCATTCGGGAGGCAGTCCTTCCTCAAAATTCTGACTCGGAACAAAAAGGCTGACCTCAAACATTCTTCCTGATTTTAGCAAGCAATCTAACCTATCCTAATTTTCCTGGATGCCTGGATTCTCGGAGCGATTCGGCGACGTCTTGATCCCATAATCCAGGGTCCACACCTAACCTCTAAATTTTTCAAGCTTTCCGTTGTACGGAGTTCTCGGAGCGATTCGGCGACGTCTCGATCCCATAACACGTGGACGGCAAGTTACCTTAACCTTCCAATTGATCAGACTCTCGGAGGGATTAGGCGACGTTTCTATCCCATAGCCTGGGGTTTGTTCCTTAACTGAACCTATTTTTTTTTATTATTCTTTTGCCTGCTATAATCAGGAATGATTTTTCTTGTAAATTGATTTGTAAATTTGTAAATTCTCTTTTTAAATTCAAAGTTGAAACTAATCGAGTCCGAGTCAAACAAAACCGAGATTTCTGTAAAGTTTGTAAATCTTGTAATTTTCAAATAATTAAAAAGGCCGCGGTACGAATTTGAGGTTATATCGCGTTAAACCTATAATAATTTCTTTTAATGTATAAAATCGAAACATTTTTGAATTATTGAAACTACTATTTTGAAAAGCGAGCGAAAAAACGTGTAAATTAAAAATTTGATCAATTCGAAAACAGCGAGCGCAATCAAAATTTCCGCAATTGTCGAACGCAATCAAAATAATAAATAAAAAAATCAATGATCCTGTAAAATCGATAAAAGTTGAATAAATCCGAATTGTTAAAATTGTCAAAATCGTAATTCCGCGTTCTCACGTTTCTTTCATACCTGCTCCTTTTAAAATTAAGGTAGCTCGAACCGACGCATGGCGGCGTTCAGGCCAGGTCGGCAAGAGCGTTACGTTACAATATCGACAAAGAAATGTATCCTTGTGTCGTTTCCCCGATGACAGTAAATAAATTTGTCGATCTCTAAATATTCCGAATCCAACGCTATCCGTATAAACTTGTGTCGTAAATTCAAGATTATTATTCGTCTTTTATATTTTCGTACAAGTCCTTTCTTTTTCTTGTTACGTTTCGACACTTTTAAACATGGTAGCGTCAGAAAACGATCTGTCAAAATTTGCTATGTCAAAAAACATCTACAGACTTCGATTGACAAAAAAAGATCAGTACCGAGTTGGGTATGGAAAAACTTCAAAAAATTCACATTCGAAAACCCTATTCAGTGTGAATATTCAAAAAATCCTGAGATACGTCGATAATTACAGATCCATCATACATGAAACGTGTATTTATTTCTAAATTTCCAACTCGCCGCCTACGCGGAGTCGTTACTTTTGCTTCCTTATACAGGAAGCTATGTGGTGGTGAAATTTTTATTTTTCCAGTTTTCAATAGCAATATGCTTAAACTGTCCCAAAACGTCGAAAATTCATATCTATAAGAATGTCCGGGTGCGTGCGTGCGCGTGTGTGTGTGTGTGTGTGTGATTTTTCAATTAATCGTGTATAGAATCATGTATAAAGTATAGAAAATGAAAAAAAAAAATCTGAAAAAAAAAATTTGCGATAATTTTTGTTTGGGTAGAGAACGAACAAAATCCGTTCTTAGTGAGCGGAGAGTAGTAACCGTGACAAATTTCACGATCCTAACTTCAGTGGTTTAGGCTGTGCGTTGTCTGTCAGTCAGTCAGTCAGTCTCGCAACAGAAATATATTGTAACGTAACGCTCTTGCCGACCTGGCCTGAACGCCGCCACGCGTCGGTTCGAGCTACCTTATTTTTTTAAAAGGAGCAGGTATGAACGAGACGAGAGACGAGGATTTGATGGATAAATAACAAAATGCGTTTATTCAACAATAATTCTGTGTTTTTACAAAATGATACGCGTCTTTAATTTTAATTTTTGTTTGTCCGCGTTGTTTGACCGAATCAGGCGAGAGAAGACTCGAAAGACCCGGAAAAACGGAGCGTTTTTCTGTATGAAATCTTGATTGAATTTTCAAACTTGTTTTCGTTTTTGTTTGTGCAATAAAGAACGCTTTATGATTTATCGTACACCTGCTTATTCTATTCTCCTTTCCTGCACGCCTTGCATGAGATTTTTCAGTAAAAATGTAATTCGCAACTCTAAGGATTGACAACCGATGTCCTGTAATCCTAACCGCCTGAGCCTGAGTTCTTACGCTTTCTGATAATTCAAGAGTGTTGTACGCTTTTGTTTTTACCGTTTTTATGTTTTTTGATCGCTTTTGACGCTATACAAACTCTAGTCTTATCACTGCCTCTTGGATTGATGCTCTTATTCGCTTGTTATTTGTTTTTATTCGTTATAATTGATTATAATGGGTTCGGATGATTTATTTTGACTTTGACGTCGTACAATGGTTCAAATGGACTACGGATTATTGAATTATTACTAATTAATTATTAATGTTAATTAATTCGTTCGACCCAACCAAATCGGATAAATTATAAAACAATCTTGAATTTAATAATAATTAATCATAAAATCATTTATTTATCGCCTCTATTCTGAATAAACCCAAAAAAAATGCTAGGTGGAAAATTTGTGCTTGACCACGGACCTCAAACGTCGCCGAATGGCGCCGATGTTCAAATACACAAGACAGGTTAGGATGTGAACCCCAGACCACGGGCTCGATACGTCGCCGAGTCTTGCCAATGTCCTGAGCATTCACTAGGTTAGGTAATTTTGCCCACGGACCACGGGATCGATACGTCACCGAGTCTCACCAATGTCCCGTGCAGCGAAAATTCGGAAATTATAGGTTAAGTGGAATGGACCCTGGACTACGGGATCGATACGTCGCCGAGTCTCACCAATACCCCAGGCATCCAAAGGAATAGTAGGAAAAAAGGAATTTTAGGTTTTACCAGAATAGAGTGTATTTTGCTATTTGATGTTAGGAGAGCTCTTCTAGGAGATCCGAGTTGGTTCTAGAGGTAGGGTGAACTGCCTCTCGAATGAGCCGTGCACCGACTCTTATACCCCGTTCCCCACTCTCACAAAATCTCTCAATCGCCGAATTTTCATGTTTCGGACGCTTTCTGCGCATTCTTTTGTAACGGGCTTCACTATTGGCTCGCTGCCTTAATTCGCGCCTTGTTATTGGCTATTTTGCCCTATTGCGCCGAATTCCGCTTTGATTAATTTTCAGCTCACCGTGACATTAAAATAATAAAATTATAATGCCAATTGTTATCGTTTAATTATTTGAATGATTTGGCCCTTTTGTTTGATTTAATAGCGTTAAATTTAATTTTATCCGTAAAATCGGAAAAAGTCACGTTCGGGTCCTGTAGCCCATGAACGCTTAGCCCCGCGCATGCGCTGTAATCAAGCATCTCGCTCTATTTGAAACTGTACAAATTTTCCCGAAGATTTAACCTTTTCTTTAATTTTCTTTGATAGCGGCTATTTTTTCCGACATTTTGAGCCTAATTACGCTCATATTGATAAATAAAAAATTTGAAAACTATTAGAATAACGAAAATATGATTTAGTTTGATTTCTCGTCAAGTGGCGCTGTTCGGAGCGTTGCCCGCCGGCTCGCTCGGGCCTTTGTGCCAGTCACCAAGATGGCCGCCGGTTGGGACGCACGCCTGTCATCGCTCCGCGATGTTTTCCGTTCGCGTAGTATTCTGAAAATAGAAAGTCGCGTAGAAAGTCTGAAAAGAATCGATTTTCTTATAAGTCTCTGCCACCATAGAGTAAGAAATGATTAGCTTTCATGTGATTCTTTTGGATTTAAAAGCTTCTTAGAACAATTCCATAATCTTGAAATTTGGAGTTACTCATGAATCACTTGTCCTCCGATTGATATCATAAATTTTAATGCTGCACGTAACTCAAGTGGTAACTTTTTTCAATTCATTAGAAATACTTGGCCTCGAATTGATATCATTAATTTTATTGCATTATTTTTTTTTTAAATTGATTTAGTTGTTAGAATAAGACAAGAAAAATGGGTCATCGTCTTTCAAAATGTTTTCAAGCGCGATATTTCGGTTTTTTATTTCTCATGTTTTATTTGAATTTTCTTTACTTTATAAAAGAATTATAGATTTGTATTTGTTTCAATGTAATGTTCTTTTCAAAATTTGTGAAATTTTTTTCCAATTCTGTTAAAATTATTTACAGTTGGCTTCATAATTTTTTTTATGGAATTTTTATCACATTTTTCGTGATATGATCAGGAAACACGGAAACATCAATGTACTTGCCAAACATTTTTTTCCCTAAAGGAATTTTGGCGGTTTAGAATTATTTCACTGGAAAAAAGGAGAAGTAAAAATTGCCGTCATTGTAATATAAACTGGATTACAATGTTATTTCATAATGTTCCGTCACTCACAGTAAGATGTTCGCTAATATGATGTTCAGATTCGATGTCGTGTTGAATTTCTTCTGCTCCTGCTCCAGTCGTACTTTGGGTTGAATCTTGACGTAGATCGGTTTGCCTTGGATGCGATGATCGGTGATCGAAAGTTCGTTCGATTTATCGACGTTTCTAAAATTATCGGTCCTCCTCAGCAATTTGAATTCATTCCGTTTGACAATCGTAGACAGGTCGGGTTTCTCGAGTTGTAGCAACCCACCGCTGCCACCAATGTTGTGTCCGCGAAGACCGTCGCGAAGGGACGAGTTATCAAGGACGAGTATTTAAGGGATTTAGGCCAAAAGAGCTGAACTCCAACTCGATACTTTTACAACAAGTTAACAATAAGTTTATTTAAGAAGTTACAAATTCGAGGTTTTATTGCCTCAAGGCCAATCGTTACAAGTTTCGTCAAAGATTGTCGAATTTTGGTTAGTTGGTAAAATTATAGACTCGGGGGTTTTTCCCCCTCTCGCGACAATATAGCGTGGTATTCTTTCTCGTAGTTTCGGTGATGACATCGAGGGTCGATGCGCTCGTTCGGGAACGTCAATAATTCGCCGTCGATGCATTTATGTTGAGAACGCTTAATTTATATACTCTTTATTTTAAGAGTGCGATGTACCGGCACAACATTGCCACTTAATATTATAACTTTTCTTTTGTTTATATTGCATCATGAGATAAAATGGCTATGAGCAGCCATTGCAACTTATGACATATAAAAGTTACCATTAGGCACGTAGAAATGCCACAATTCGAGGGATTTCAAAACCTCATAATCCATGGAAATAATAAAAAAATCAACCTGGCGGACAGAATATCGTGACTGGTGACCAATTCAAGCAGTCCAGACAAAAAACATGTTATTATGATCTCTGGGAAAAGTCGTACTTTTGAATATTTACCATAATTTTAAAAACATAACGAATACCCAAGGGAAAAAAGTTGCTTCATACATTTTTAACCAACTCATCTTCATCACCCCGTGCTAATGATTCGAGCAAGCCCTTTAGCTCTTTACACCAAATTCGCTGCAAGACTCTGTAGCAAAATCTCCCAAGAAGTCTTACGAGAGTGCACGTCCGTAAACGTATGATACTGTGACGATGTGTCAAAAGTTTTTCAAGTAGAGCGATCGGTTGACTAGGATTATTCGAGCGAATCATCACTCCCTTGACGAGATCAGCATTTTCGGGTTGTAAACGTAAAATGTTATTAAGTATAGCGACGAGGTCACCAATTATACGGGCTTTTCTTTTTTCGAGTGTCAACAGCTGTCGCAGAAATGGTATGCCGTTGACAATATAGACGGCATCACAAAATTGAGTGAGAAATTGTTGTCCTGCATGAACGAGTCGACAGAGTACGAGCAACGAGGCTTCAAGAGCTTGTAGCTCATCGGCCGAAAGTATCGAAGCTACTTTCGTATCATCACATTTGGCTGAAACGATAGTCTCGTTTTTTTCTGCTCTCTCTGACATGATGATTTTCATGGCGTAGACAAGATTAGGCACAACTCTAACGTCTAAATAAACCAGCTTTATCAAGTTCATATTTTCGTGGGATAACCTGCTAACAAATGGTAATGACAACAGACAGGCAACATACTCAACCACTCGACAGCTGGCAGCTGGATTCCTCAATGGCGAAACAAAAACTGAGACGCAATTTTTTTGCAACAATGAGTCAATCTCACCGTCGATCACTTCTTTCATGGAACGTTGTAAAAAAGCGATCCACTCCTCGTTCTCAATATGATGCTTTACCACTGAAGGATCCCAATCTCCAAGACCCGATTGTTTTTTTGTTAGGTTTTCATGAGCTGCGTTGTCAAATTCATGCTCATAATCATTACTCAAACGACTCCTCCGTGACTTCCAATCACCATCACCGTTCATAATAGGTTTTTTATCTGAAATATTTTTTATCGTTTTCGATTCTTTTGCAAGCTCTTCACCGGTTTCAATCTTGATACGAGAGAAGGTATTTCCAATATGAGCCACCAGACTTCGCTGATCGTGTTCTTTCTCCAACTTCACTTCCGGATCCTCCATCGCTCCCGGCGTCACTGGTCGGATTATTTCATTCATTGGATACTCGCTTTCACATATAGCATTTTCAGCTGCCATAAGATCGCTCCTGAGAGAACCACGAAAGCTAAAATTGCTCAACAATACGTCGACACTCGCACTTGAATCTGTACCACTTGGCTCGCTACGCCGCAGTGCTTGATAATCTTGGTGTGGTCTTATGTAACAATAATCCTGATTTACTGGATATTGAGGCTGTGATACACACGTTCTATGACGTTGTTCATGCAATTTATGCTCTTGTTGGTAAATCTTCTCCACTGCTCTCACTAGTAATCTGCAAAATGACAATCATCAGTGAGAAAAAATGTTTGGCTATTATTAAATTCGACATTTATTCTAAAGAATAATTTGCATTTAGCTCTAGGTATAATGGGCCCCAAGCTTGAATATCTACTTATGCAAATCAACAATTTATGGATCGACCTCTATTTCAATACTTTTTCATGTCAGACTCGCAGTGGTCCTGAGAGACCACATGGATTTGTAGCTTGTTAGAGGATATACTATCTGGAAAAGAACATTTAATAAAAACTAAAATAGAACGGCACCTACAAAAACGCGTTTTTTCAGTTATAAACCACATTTTCATTCTTATTAAATATAATGAGATCATACTATTCCGGTATAACCAAAAGACGTACATGTACGTTAGGGTGGTCGCAACTCAGGTCACTTTTTTTTTGCAAATTCCTTTGCGGAAATATCATCAACATCAAAAAAAAAATGCGCACCAAATTTGAACGCGCTAGGAGAATTTAAACAGGTGCCACCGAAGAGTTGAAGTTTTAAATGCAAAACACGTGTATTTATCAAATTTGTTACTTAACTATTATATGCTTCCCATAATAATGACGATAGCAATCTGAAATGTGGCACACGTGTTAGTCATACTAAAGGGTACGAAACAGAATTTTTTCAGATTTTTGTGAAGATTATTTCCGTGATTTTTACCGTTACAAAGATAGCCATATTTTTTATTTTTTTAGTACTTTGATCTCGGTCAATCGAAGCACTTTTAAATGTCACTTTGAAGCATTTAGACAAAGTTTGAGCCATAATTAACAGTGTACACTTAACAATAACTCATCAAAACCTGAAATTGTGTGAGAATTCATCGATGAAGCGCTCCAAACATAGTCCCTCTGCCAACGTTTGGATACGTTTTCAAAAAATTTCTGACCACTTGCTTCGTGATTAAATTTCGTTTCTCATAATTAGTGAGTCTTTTATTCCCACTTTTGAAGAACCTGTAAAGTTACATGGAAAACAATTTTTTTTTTTCAAATCAATGAGTAGAATTATGTTTTTACTTTTTTAAAAATATTAAAGTAAGCTTAACGTGATATAAATGTAGTGGACATGAAGTATTATTTTATGGATCATGTTGTGCGATTATTTTGATTTTTTTCTATAAATTGTGCATGGGGATGGCATTTACTTGTGTTGAACCTTGTCTATTTTCTAATGCAGGAATGGATAAAATTTGTTCGCTTCCTTCGTTCGTTTGTAATTATAATTATGACTTTAATTCTGTCATCCAAGAATAAGGACACGAGGGCATGTAGTATACAAGAAAAAAGGAAATTTTAATTTTTTTCGGACAGCTTTCCACGAATTTGAAGATATTCTTCATTGCAATCTGAGGCTACGTCTTTGCTTGATAAGAACATTGATTTTTTTATAACCCCTGAATTAACGGCTTTCTTTGAACGGTGCCATATTGACACCAGCTTCCTCAATCGCGATGTCTCCCAATGGTGTTTGAGTACGAGCTATCAATTTGGTGCCCATATCGTGAAAAATATTGCTGTTGTCGACGACGTTGCCGAAAGAGGAATCAAACTCATTACAGAGTACAACAGCAGACTCACTAACAATAAGGAACATAACAATTCCTTTTGCAAATCGTCGGGATTACCATAAAATATATCCAGATGCGAACAAGAGAACTTTGATTTGACCGCTTCGCCGATGAAATCTCACGTAAATTCGAATTTGTACGAGTATCGTTAAGTGTATACTGTTGATTACGGCTCAAACTTCGTCTAAATGCTTCAAAGTGACATTTAAAAGTGCTTCGATTGACCGAGATCAAAGTACTAAAAAAATAAAAAATATCGTTATCTTTGTAACGGTAAAAATCACGGAAATAATCTTCGCCAAAATCTGAAAAAATTCTGTTTCGTACCCTTTAATATAAATAATACGTGTGCCAAATTTCAGATTTCTATCGTCATTATTATGGAAAGAATATAATAATTAAGTAACAAGTTTGATAAATGCACGTGTTTTGCATTTAAAACTTCAATTCTTCGGTGGTACCTGTTTAAATCCTCCTAAAGCGTTCAAATTTGGTGCACATTGTTTTTTTTTATGTTGATGATAGTTCGGTAAAGGAATTTGCAAAAAAAAAGTGACCTGAGTTGCGACCACCCTAATGTACGTATACTTGATGAGCGTCATTGGGAAAAAAGTCAAGTGAAAAATGCACTATTCTTCTGCACGCATTGTAAGTAGAAGCACCCATTCATCATGTGCAAGTCAAGTTTTCGTATTGTACTTACAGAAAACGTATTGATTTATTTTTAACTAATTTAAACAGTTTGAGAGAACTTGCAAATTTTCAACTCGAACGGTTTGTCTGTAGGAACCATTTAAAAACTTTATGACAACATAAAATCAGCACACAGGATGTCACAGACGTAACGAGAGAGCTGAGTATTTCCACGAGTAAGACGATTTCCCTGAATTTTAAAGACGTTCTCGTAGTGACTTTTCCCGAGGAATTCGATGATGATCTTCATTTTGACCTTGGAGATGTCCTTCAAAGTTATTTCAAGGTTAACTTTTATTTCTTTCTATTGTTGCGAAGAGGTAGTTGCCGCCGAGCATATATGGGATGACGTCCGAATTCAAGTGGGCGTGTAACGGCAGCGTTAATACTAGTTCCATAAAAATAATACATTAATTAAGGTCTAGTTTGATTATTATTTGGATGAGTAATTTGAATGAAAAGTGATGGGCCGGACAAGTACTTTTAGCACATATTTAAACATAATTTTGTTTAAATTGTACCGACACAAAATCGATGTCGAATATTGCGAATACCAAGGGATCCTGAAAGTCTGAGAAGAATCGATTTTCTTCTAAGTCTCTGCCACCATAGAGTAACAAATGACTTTTACCTTTGATGCGATTTTTTGGGTTTGATTTTGATTCACTAGAACTTTCTCAAGATCCGGATGCTTCCCGTAGGAATGAATTTCTCACGTTCTATTTGATTTTTTTTTTCCTCTACAATATAATTACGGATTTGTATTTTTTCTAAATATAATGTTTTTTTCATAATTTGTGAAAGCTTTTCTTAATTCTGTTGTTGAAATTATTTACAGTTGGTTTCGTAATTTTTTTTAATACATATCATTATGTTTTTAATTTTTTTCATTCGTCATCCGATGTACTCGTCACTTTTGCATTTATTTGACAACGTTTTGTTCATTTGAACATCAAACGTTTTTCATACATTACCAAGATTTAGCAGATTCAATTTTTTTTATTCATTACGTTTGAAATGGTTTTTTTATGACCTTCACTAATGAATTGCTCATTTGAAGCAAGTTTCGAGAGAATAGATCGAACAACTTCTTATAAATCAGCCTGCATTTGTGTTTTAAACTACATGAGTATCACATTGGGTTTCACTGAGACTACTGTCCAGGTGACATAAAACATAAATGGATTTGTCTCCAATTTTTCAACAGCAATCGTGCTGTGACTTATGATTTGATTTGACTACTTTTTGTGTACTGTGAACTTGAAAAATTTTTACAGGATATGGGAAAACCGAAATCTTCATGTTAGGTAACGATTATCTCCCATCAGAGTGTACTTGCGAAACGACATTTATTGAAAAATTTTTTAATTAAAATTATTCCCTGCCTCGTCGAAAGAGATATCGAAAAAAACGGACCAAAAATTTTTTCATCAAATAACGGCTAATATATTTAAAAATTCGGAAATTGTAACGAATTATAAATTTCAATGTTGAGATTAAGTCGTTACCACCCATAAAAAAAACTTTAAACAAAATTTTTTTTTCATTGTAAAAAAAATTATTTCATAAAAAAAAATACAGAACAATTCGAAAAAAATTTTACAAATCTTGAAAAAATGTTATATTAAAAAAAAACTAATCTGCATCTATTTTTTAAAGTGTCGAAAGAATTAAATAACAAGTAAAAAATGATAAACCGAAAAATCGCCCTTGAAATCATTTTGGAAACCGATGCCTCATTCTTCTTATTTGATTCGAACAGCTAAATCAATTGAAAAAAATTCCATCTAATTTACGTGCAACATTAAAACAAGTATTGTATTAGTAACTCCAAATTTTGACATTATTGAATGGTTCTAAGAAGCTTTCAAATCCAAAAGAATCACATGCAAGCTAGTCATTTCTTACTCTATGGTGGCAGAGACTTATAAGAAAATCGATTCTTCTCAGACTTTCAGGATCCTCTGGTATTATTCACAAAATTCGACGTCGATTGGATCGATACAAATTATGTTTAAATATGTGTTAAAAGTACTTGTCCGGCCCATCACTTTCCGTTTAAATTGTTTATCCAAATAAAAGTCAGGGCTTGTCTAGAACTGATGGATCACAAGTATTCATGCAGAGGGAATTGAGAGAATAATCTTCAAGTAATTTTTACTTAATTGCACTAATTTAATAAAAAACGGAAACAAATTATTCCACAATATAGAAGGGATATTATTGTGCATCGATAAATGAAAAAAATTGTACTTAATATATATGTTGAAGCTTCCAAAATAACTCTGCAGTTTACATTCGATGACGGCAATTTTTACTTCCCACTTATTCTTCCAGCGAACGAGTTCCATTCGGAATAAGAACTAACCTATACTATTATTAAGAACATTAAATTAATAATGAATCGCATTTCAACAAACTTTTAACGAGATTCTGCCGTGCCATTTCGTTTTTTTATGATTGATTCTTTATTGAATGAATATTAGATGGACCGGACAAGTACTTTTAACACATATTTAAACATAATTTGTATCGATCCAATCGACGTCGAATTTTGTGAATAATACCAGAGGATCCTGAAAGTCTGAGAAGAATCGATTTTCTTCTAAGTCTCTGCCACCATAGAGTAAGAAATGACTAGCTTGCATGTGATTCTTTTGGATTTGAAAGCTTCTTAGAACCATTCAATAATGTCAAAATTTGGAGTTACTAATACAATACTTGTTTTAATGTTGCACGTAAATTAGATGGAATTTTTTTCAATTGATTTAGCTGTTCGAATCAAATAAGAAGAATGAGGCATCGGTTTCCAAAATGATTTCAAGGGCGATTTTTCGGTTTATTATTTTTTACTTGTTATTTAATTCTTTTGACACTTTAAAAAATAGATGCAGATTAGTTTTTTTTTAATATAACATTTTTTCAAGATTTGTAAAATTTTTTTCGAATTGTTCTGTATTTTTTTTTATGAAATAATTTTTTTTACAATTAAAAAAAAATTTTGTTTAAAGTTTTTTTTATGGGTGGAATTATCAGCAAACGAGGGACCATCAATGTACTTGTCCCAACCTTTTTTTTCCCTAGGGGAAGTTTATGGTTTGATATCACGTCTTTTTTCTCAAAAGATCCTTATTTATGTTCAGATGACTATAAGATTTTAGTTTAAATTTCTATGAATTGTTTATAATTTTCGGCGTATAACGTTGGTTTTCACGAAAAAAGACCTATTTTTCGTCGAAATTGTACTGAAAATATTTCAATAGAGGTTTATTCTTGGACTTTGGTGATTTTTCTCCTTGTCTTCTAATATGTTTCGTCCATTGGGAACTCAAGAGCATGGAGCAATGCGTGTTACGGGCCGAGATATGATTTTCGGCTGATAACGTTAGGAAAAAGAAAGGAAAAGAGGAAAGATAGATCAAATTCTAGACACAACAAATCCAACAGAATTGGCCCTTTTTAAATGTTGCTTTTGCATTCTGAATCTAGACATTTTCGTATCATTCAAAACGTGTCTCCGATGAAATATATTTCCAAAGTTTGCAAGTGGCCGCTGAGATCCAATTATCTACAGTTTGATAGTTGCTGAAAAAAGGCACCCGGAAACATTTATTATGTTAGAACTCAAAAAAGCAAAAAAAACTGAGCGTACTTAATTCAACAGAGCAACGGAATTCAAAGACGTTTAAGGTATCTGCATTGGTTTTGGAGAAAAACAATTTCAGGAGAATTCACGAATGAATTTAAAAGTTTAAAAACTCAGAATAAAATAGAAAACGGAAAATTTAGGAATTTAGAGAAGCTGAAGACGTTTGTGATGAATTTTTGAGATTACATGTTACGGTTGGAGTAAAAAATTTAAATGATTGGCACACATGCTGCGACACAAAAATATGAAAGTTTGGAGGTATTCGCTTCATACCGCAGTAATACAAACTTCAATAGTATTTAAAAAGAAATACTTTAAAACTTACTAAACCAAGTTCTATTACTCATTCTCATAATCAAAGATAGGGGGTGATACTTAACACACATATTTATGCACAGAAATTTCAGAGTTCGCAGGTATCTGCTGCGATTCAATGTATCTGCACAATAAATTTTGAAGACAGCAATTTAAAATCTATCCATAAATGAGCAACTGAAGACTTCTGTGATGAGTGTTCACTTCATATATATGTTACAGTTAGTTTTAAAAAGTAAAATGAGTGGCACAGTATATCAATTTTATAATTCTCAGATTTTTGCTGTATTTCAATAATCCAAATCTATAGTATTATAGAGAAAAGTTGGCAAAAGTCATGATGTTACGTTGAAATGACATAGTGAACATTATATTCAGAAATTCTGTATGTTCCCATGGATGTTAGCAGGCATTATATTTGATCGCATCCAAAACTGAGCAACTGTAGACTTAGCGTAATGAATCTTTTCACTAATAATTCCACATTTGTAGTTTGCAAAGTGGGAATACTCAACATACATGTCATTTCATAAGTATTGTTGTCAAAATTTGTGTTTGCCTACTGCATTCCAAAGATTCGACTTTTCATATGATCAGCAAACAAAGCATCCAAAGACTTTTTGGAATAAGTTTCAAAATTTGTTACTCGACAGACCAGGTGGAAAAAGAATAACTACACTTATATCAAGACCAGAAACTGTTTTGAGAATCTGATGTACAAAATGTGAGATTGATGATCATAGCTGGAAACCTCTTAAATCACGTTACCACAATCAGCATGAAGAAATAGTAGAAAATCATAGGACACATATTAGGCAATTAATTAATGATATGTATCGATCCGCTGCAAACCGATGGAGTGAAAACAAGGATCGGAGAGGGCAGAGCCAAACTGAATATGAACCAAAATATGGGAAACATGAGAAATAAATTAGAAAACATTTATTCAATTAAAGTTTACAACATCATTCTAACAGTTCTGTGTGTTTTTGTTGTATTTATTCATATATATAATCTGACGCCTTCATATATATAACCTAGCCTACTGACGATATATTTACACTGGACAATATTTCTCGCACTCTATTTTAATTGAAAGATTATTTTAGTTAACGCTTATTTCCAGTCGAACAAAATCATGAAATCTTGAAGTTTTCGTTGACATATGCATCGCGCATTTTTTATATCCTTTTTCGCTTTGATACTGGTTTAGTATATCACAAAATTTAACGTAATAAATAGTAATATGCACTTCGTTAGATGACGAAAATTATTTTTAGTTATCCCGCACGCACTTCGTAACATCATAACCCCAAACGTCAACATGACGTGAAACTTCGGCTGGTGACTTTCGAGCTCTCGGCATGTGACGTCAGTCCGCGACACCGTCGCGAAGTTAGACCGAGGGACATGAGGCCTTTGATGGTATTATATACAGACATGTCAAATTTCTAAATGTGTTAGTAACTTTTGCATAATCTTGAGCCTGTGCAAAGTTTTTTCTCAGCAATTACACTACTGATCGTGTTGGTTTCGGGCTCATTCGAAAGAGATTTTGAAATTTAGTCTCCAAACTAATTTTCGCTTAACAAAACATCTCTTGAGCTCCGCAATTCTAGAAAATGACATGCCAGTTTTACCCCCACCACCGCGAATCGTTTTATTCAGAGAAAAGATAGTCTCGGCGAGAGCCTCAGGCCAGCAGACGACAGGGCTGTCAATGTACTTGTCCCGAGACTCTACCGAGTCTCTTGAAATAACGATAGGATTTCAATGACCAAGGCGCTCGAATCTTTTTTTCAGATAACGCAATGTCAAAAAAATGATTTTATAAAAAAAAATACAGAACAATTCGAAAAAATTTTCACAAATCTTGAAAAAACATTATCTGTAAAAAAAACTAATCTGTATCTATTTTTTAAAGTGTCAAAAGAATCAAATAATAAGTAAAAAAAAACCGAAAAATCGCGCTTGAAATCATTTTGGAAACCGATGCTTCATTCTTCTTATTTGATTCGAACAGCTAAATCAATTGAAAAAAATTCCATCTATTTTACGTGCAGCATTAAAATTTATTATATCAATTCGAGGCCAAGCATTTTCTAATGAATTGAAAAAAGTTACCACTTGAGTTACGTGCAGCACTAAAATTTATGATATCAATCGAAGGACAAGTAATTTATGAGTAACTCCAAATTTCAACATTATGGAATTGTTCTAAGAAACTTATAAATCCAAAAAAATCGCATGCAAGCTAGTCATTTCTTACTCTATGGTGGCAAAGACTTATAAGAAAATCGATTCTTTTCAGACTTTCAGGAGCTTCTGATATTAATCACAATATTCGACGTCGATTGGATCGATACAAATTATGTTGACTAGTTTGCATGTGATTTTTTTGGATTTAAAAGCTTCTTAGAACAATTCCATAATGTTGAAATTTGGAGTTCCTCATAAATTACTTGTCCTTCGATTGATATCATAGATTTTAGTGCTGCACGTAACTCAAGTGGTAACTTTTTTCAATTCATTAGAAAATACTTGGCCTCGAATTGATATAATAAATTTTAATGCTGCACGTAAAATAGATGGAATTTTTTTCAATTGATTTAGCTGTTCGAATCAAATAAGAAGAATGAGGCATCGGTTTCCAAAATGATTTCAAGCGCGATTTTTTGGTTTTTTTTTTACTTGTTATTTGATTCTTTTGACACTTTAAAAAATAGATACAGATTAGTTTTTTTTACAGATAATGTTTTTTCAAGATTTGTGAAAATTTTTTCTAATTGTTCTGTATTTTTTTTTATAAAATCATTTTTCTGACAATTTAAAGAGAAAATATTTTTAAAGTTTTTTTTATGGATGGAATTATCAGCAAACGAGGGACCATCAATGTACTTGTCCTAACCTTTTTTTTCCTAGGGGAAGTTTATGGTTTGATATCACGTCTTTTTTCTCAAAAGTTCCTTATTTATGTTCAGTTGACTATATAATTTTAATTTTAATTTCTATGAATTATTTACGATTTAATGCTTATAACATTGGTTTCCACGAAAAAAGACCTATTTTTCGTCAAAATTGTGCTGGACATATTTCGTCACAGGTCTGTCCTCGGATTTTGGCGATTTTTTCCCTTGTACTCTAATATGTTTTGTCAATTAGGAACTCAAGAGCACGGCCGCAAGCGGGTTGGAGGCCGGGATATGATTTTCGGCTTATAACGTTGGGTTCCACTAAAAAAGACTTATTTTTCGTAAAAATTGAACTGGAAATATTTCGTCACAGGTTTGTTCTTGGACTTTGGCGATTTTTTTCCTTGTACTCTAATATGTTTTGTCAATTAGGAACCAAAGAGAACGGTGAAAAGCAGGTTGTAGGTCGTGATATGATTTTCGGCTTATAACGTTGATTTCCACGAAAAAAGACCTAAATTTCGTCAAAGTTGTACTGGAAATATTTCGATAGAGGTTTGTTCTTGGACTTTGGTAATTTTTCTCCTTGTCTTCTAATATGTTTTGTCTATTGGAAACTCAAGAGCATGTAGCAATGCTTGGTGCGGGCTGAGATATGATTTCCGACTTATAACGTTAGTGAAAAGAAAGGAAAAGAGAAAAGATAGATCAAATTCGAGACACAACAAATACAACAGAATTGGCCATTTTTAAATGTCGTTTTTGCATTCTGAATCTAGACATTTCCATGTCATCCAAAACATGCCCCCCATGAAATATATTTCCAAAGTTTGCAAGTGACCGCTGAGATCCAATTATCTACAGGTTGATAGTTGCAGAAAAAAGGCACCCGGAAACATTTATTATGTCAGAATTCAAAGAAGTAAAAAAAACTGAGCGTACTTGATTCAACAGAGCAACGGAATTCAAAGACGTTTAAGGTACCTGCATTGGTTGTGGAAGAAAACAATTTCATTTCAGGATAATTTAGAAATAAATTAGGAAATTCAGAAATTTAGCATAGAATTTAGAAAAAGGAAAATTAAGATAATTAGTAAAGCTGAAAACTTTTGTGATGAATTTTTGAAATTACATGTTACGATTGGAGTAAAAAATTTAAATAATTGGCACACATGCTGCGACACAAAAATATCAAAGTTTGAAGGTATTCGCTCCATACCGCAGTAATACAAACTTTAATACTATTTGAAAAGAAATACTTTAAAACTTGCTGAACAAAGTTCCATTACATACTACCATAATCAAAGATAGGGGGTGATACTTAGCACATATACTTATCCACAGAAATTTCCAAGTTCGCAGGTATCTGCTGCGATTCAATGTATCTACGCAATGAGTTTGGAAGACAGCAATTTCAAATCCATCCATAAATGAGCAACTGAAGACTTTTGTAATGAATTTTTCACTTCATATTTATGTTACGGTGCGAGTCAAAAAATAAAATGAATGGCACAGTATATAAATTTTATAGTTTGCAGATTTTTGCTGTATTTAAATGATCTAAATCTATAGTATTAGAGTGGAAAGTTGTTAGAAGTCATGATGTTAAATTAAAATGACATAGCGCACATAACATTCAGAAATTCTGTAGGTTTCCACGATGTTGGCAGGTATTATACTTAATTGCATCGAAAACTGAGCAACTGTACACTTATCGTAATGAATGTTTTCACCAAGTATTGTTGTCAATATTTGTGTTTACCTACCGCATTCCGAAGATTCAACTTTTCATATTATGAGCAAAAGAAGCATCCAAAGACTTTTTGGAACAAGTTTCAAAATTTATTACTCGACAGACCAGGTGGAAAAAGAAGAACTACACTTATATCAACACCAGAAACTGTTTTCAGAATCTGATGTACAAAATGTGCGATTGATGATCATAATTGGAAACCTCTTGAATTACGTTACCACAACCAGCATGAAGAAATAGTAGAAAATCATAGGACACATATTAAGCAACCAATTAATAATATGTATCGATCCGCTGCAAACCGATGGAGTCAAAACAAGGATCGGAAAGAGCAGAGCCAAACTCAATAAGAAAAAAAATATGGGAATATTCAAAAATAATGTTGACACAAGAAATAAATTAGAAAACATTTATTCGATTGGAGTTTCTCACATTATACACTAACAGTTCCGTGTGTTCTTGATTTATTAATTACACCGGCACACAAAAAAAAAGTGGTCAGTACTTTTGACTAGACCCATATAATTCTATGTATTTTGATGCGCTGAATCAGATTTCGGGGCCAGTTCAGCGCCTACACCCACCAATTTTGAGAAAATTACGAAAAACTGCTAAAAATCTCAAATAATCGCATTTTCGGGTATTCAAACATCTTTCTTGACCTATAAAATGCATGGTTTTCATGTAATTTGATGTACTGAATCAGAATTCGGGGCCAGTTCAACGCCTACACCCACCAATTTTAGGGAAATTGCGAAAAACTGCTAAAAATCTCAAATAATCGCATTTTTGGGTATTTAAACATCTTACATGGCCTGTATAATGTATGATTTTCATGCAATTTGATGTGGTGAATCTGAATGCAGGGTTATTTTAGCTCGTACAACTTCAAAATGTTGAGTAAGTCAAAAAATCGCATTTTTGAGTATTCAAAATTTTTTTTGACTTGAATCATGCATGATTTTTATGTAATTTGATGTGCTCAATTCGTATATATTTTTATCATTTTTTGTGGATGCTAAAAGAGATGCAAGAGTGATGCAGAAAATATGAGAAAAGATTTTTTTTAGACATCACACCGTTCTTCTTGTGTAACGAACTCTTTTTTCCTCAAATGTTCGGTGCAGTGGATTTCTCTTTCTCTTCATATTTTCTTTCTTTATATCTCTCTTCAGCGTCCAGCAAAAATCTGCCATCATGTTGACGTTCCATACCTCCCCTGATACCGACTCTCCATTCCGCTTATATCTTGATGGAATCGTTCTCCTTGTTCTTCACTATAATCTCCGAGGTTTTGAGGGAAATAGTCGAGGTGAGAGTGTAGGAAGTGCAGTTTAAGATTCATTAAGCAACCTAAATTTTTATAACTTCCCAACAACTCGTCAACTAAGTTCTGGTAATTCTCACTTTTCGTATTTCCTAAGAAGGCCTGCGATACATTTTTAAAACTTAGCCAAGCAGCTTTTTCAACATCACTCATTTCATCAAGAAGATTTTCGTCTGAAAATAAATTCCGAATTTGAGGACCATCGAAAATCCCCTCTTTCAATTTAGCTTCACTTATCGCGGGAAACTTTTCTCTCAAATACTGAAAACATTTGCCATCTTTATTCAGACCTTTAACATACTGCTTCATAAGACCCAGCTTAATATGTAATGGTGGCAGCAGATATTTTGGAGGATCAATTAATGGTACCCGTATGATGTTTTTACTACCGGGATCGAAGTTCGTTCTCGTTAGCCACTCTTTCTGAACATAGTGTCGTTTCCTGTCCCTACTATCCCATAAACATAAAAAGCAGGGATTTTTCGTGAAACCCGATTGTTGTCCTAAAAGTATTGTTGCAATTTTCAGATCACCACAAATTTGCCAGAGATGTTCCGAATACTTTATTTTTTCCAATAATACCTGTAAATGTTCATAAGTCTCTTTCAGTTTGATCGAGTGTGCTATTGGAATGGGTGCGTATGTGTTCTCGTTATGGAGAAGAACAGCTTTGAGACTTCTTTTCGACGAATCAATGAAGAGTCTCCACTCATCATTTTTGTATATGTTTGGTTTGAATTTATCCACCAAACCTTTTACATTCAAACAATATACTAAAGAATTCTCTTCATCGTTCGCAAAAAATTGCCGAAACTCTTTCTCCCTATCACGATAAAAGTAAGCTGACGTTCCTTTAGCCAGCAGATTTTTCTTCCTCAATGCTGCTGCAAGATATTCAGCTCCATCTTTAGGTAACCCTAAATCTCGTACGAGATCATTCAACTCTTCTTGGTTAAAGGTTTGAGGAGGATTCGTGTCACCATCTGGCAGAAATTCATCATCATCAGAACTTCTTCCCTCAAAAACCTCGTCAACTTCCATGACTTCCTCTCCCACATTCATAGGTTCAAGAGTTGCGGTTTTATTGACGGCCTCCATTGTTTCAGGTTTCACGACTGATGAAACGTCGGCATAAACAATTTTCACTTTGGTAGTCGCATTAAAACCAGCGATATCAGTCATACAAAAATAGCAGTCATCTTGACTTGTCGGTGCAGACCATATCATCGGTTTTGCAAATTGCATTCTCTCTCGCTCTTTACCTTTGTCCCATCGTGTTAACATGGTGTAGCACCTACCACATGTTATACGTGTAACCCAGTTGGCATCCTCAGTAGGCATTTCAATTTTGAAGCAATTTTCGTAGATCGAAATTAATTTTTTTGTCAGAGGCCTTCTGTGCTTCGACATTTCAAATTGACCACAAACTAAACAAAAACAATCGGCGTCTTTGTTGCATTTGTGGGATTGATTTCTTGTGGCATTATACTCTACAAAAGCCAAGTTACCCACTAATGTGGAGCTGCGGTCGCTTGATGACGACGCCTGCGGGCCCGCTTCCTCACCCTGACCAGACGCCGATACTGAGGTTCCGAATTCCTGCATCGTAAAACACTTATTGTTTGTGCTTGCCATGACGGCATAACCACTGGTAACCCAGGGACTTTGCCAGACTGTTCTGTTGCCCGCCGTCACCGCGTGGAGGTGCCCTGGTTACAAGCACAAGCAATGAGTTGTCCGAAGTAAAAAAAAATATGAGAGGCCCTGATCAGAAAAATTAAAATCGATTTACGAGGTTTGATGAGGTTTTAGAACGACTGAAATGTGATGCAAACTGGATACCATATACAGTTTGTAGTCGGTGGAAGACCATTGTTTGCACCGATGAGAAAAATCCAAAAAAAAAGAAAACTTTCACAATTAGCAATTCACAAAATCCGTGATATGGTCTTCACCAACAAGTCACGGGAATCGCTATTTTTGTATGACTGGCATCACAGGTTTTACCAAAAATACTAAAGGTAAAATTGTATGCGCCAACGTTTCATCAGCTGTGAACCGAGAAAAATAGTGGCCGTGGATAAAATCGTAACTCCGGAAGCGATGAGTGTGGAGCTTTCTGATGAAGAGGTAGTAATGGAAGTTGACGAGGCCTTCCAAGAAGACAGTCCTGAGGGTGATGAATTTTTGCCAGATGGTAACACCAATCCTTTTCAAACCTTCAACCAAGAAGAGTTGAATGATCTCGTACGAGATTTAGGGTTACCTAAAGATGGAGCTGAATATCTTGCAGCAGCATTGAGGAAGAAAAATCTGCTGGCTAAAGGAACGTCAGCTTACTTTTATCGTGATAGGGAGAAAGAGTTTCGGCAATTTTTTGCGAACGATGAAGAGAATTCTTTAGTATATTGTTTGAATGTAAAAGGTTTGGTGGATAAATTCAAACCAAACATATACAAAAATGATGAGTGGAGACTCTTCATTGATTCGTCGAAAAGAAGTCTCAAAGCTGTTCTTCTCCATAACGAGAACACATACGCACCCATTCCAATAGCACACTCGATCAAACTGAAAGAGACTTATGAACATTTACAGGTATTATTGGAAAAAATAAAGTATTCGGAACATCTCTGGCAAATTTGTGGTGATCTGAAAATTGCAACAATACTTTTAGGACAACAATCGGGTTTCACGAAAAATCCCTGCTTTTTATGTTTATGGGATAGTAGGGACAGGAAACGACACTATGTTCAGAAAGAGTGGCTAACGAGAACGAACTTCGATCCCGGTAGTAAAAACATCATACGGGTACCATTAATTGATCCTCCAAAATATCTGCTGCCACCATTACATATTAAGCTGGGTCTTATGAAGCAGTATGTTAAAGGTCTGAATAAAGATGGCAAATGTTTTCAGTATTTGAGAGAAAAGTTTCCCGCGATAAGTGAAGCTAAATTGAAAGAGGGGATTTTCGATGGTCCTCAAATTCGGAATTTATTTTCAGACGAAAATCTTCTTGATGAAATGAGTGATGTTGAAAAAGCTGCTTGGCTAAGTTTTAAAAATGTATCGCAGGCCTTCTTAGGAAATACGAAAAGTGAGAATTACCAGAACTTAGTTGACGAGTTGTTGGGAAGTTATAAAAATTTAGGTTGCTTAATGAATCTTAAACTGCACTTCCTACACTCTCACCTCGACTATTTCCCTCAAAACCTCGGAGATTATAGTGAAGAACAAGGAGAACGATTCCATCAAGATATAAGCGGAATGGAGAGTCGGTATCAGGGGAGGTATGGAACGTCAACATGATGGCAGATTTTTGCTGGACGCTGAAGAGAGATATAAAGAAAGAAAATATGAAGAGAAAGAGAAATCCACTGCACCGAACATTTGAGGAAAAAAGAGTTCGTTACACAAGAAGAACGGTGTGATGTCTAAAAAAAATCTTTTCTCATATTTTCTGCATCACTCTTGCATCTCTTTTAGCATCCACAAAAAATGATAAAAATATATACGAATTGAGCACATCAAATTACATAAAAATCATGCACGATTCAAGTCAAAAAAAATTTTGAATACTCAAAAATGCGATTTTATGACTTATTCAACATTTTGAAGTTGTACGAGCTAAAATAACCCTGCATTTAGATTCACTGCATCAAATTACATGAAAATCATACATTATATAGGCCAAGGAAGATGTTTGAATTCGCAAAAATGCGATTATTTGACAAGGGGACAGCACGGCAGTCGGATTTTTGTAATTTATCGTACTCATGGTACGCGAAGTTCAGAGCTTGAATATTAATATCCCAAAGCAGTTCGAATGTAAAATTGCGAATGTAACAATGCAGCGTTTGTACGGTGTGCGAGATGCCGTGAAAATTACTGTTTTCCTTGTTTTTACGATGGTTACCACTCTGGCTCGTGTAACATTACACCCGATGTATAAAACAAACGAATACAGACCGAATAATAAAGTATTCAATTCCTTACCCGACGTTTTTCATTTGCATCCTAAAAATGTTGTTGGTTATAAATATTGATACTTGAAAATGTATGTTTATAATCAAGAGATAATTAGAAAAATGACTTGCGTTTTTTCATTTAAAAAAAATGAAAAAAAAAAAAAAAATTCGAAGTGAGACTCGAACCAGCGACCCCGCGATTACTTGACTCGAGCGCTACCGGGTACGCCACGATCCCGGTTCGAATATCATTGCATCTTTGTGGGATAAGAGTGCGCTCGAAAACTTCAAAGTCAATTTTCTCGAAAATTTCTGAATATGGCGTCGAACTGCTTTGGGATATTAATATTCGAGCTCTGAACTTCGCGTACCATGAGTACGAAAAATTACAAAAATCCGACTGCCGTGCTGTCCCCTTGTGAGATTTTTAGCAGTTTTTCGCAATTTACTCAAAATTAATGGGTGTAGGCGCTTAACTGGCCCCGAATTCTGATACAGCGTATCAAATTACATGAAAATCATGCATTATATAGGTCAAGAAAGATGTTTGAATACCCGAAAATGCGATTATTTGAGATTTTTAGCAATTTTTCGCAATTTTCTCAAAATTGGTGGGTGTAGGCGCTGAACTGGCCCCGAAATCTGATTCAGCGCATCAAAATACATAGAATTATATGGGTCTAGTCAAAAGTACTGACCACTTTTTTTTTGTGTGCCGGTGTTATCAACTGTTGAAAACCGGTAGATTTTCTAAGATATATTAAACGATTATGAAACACACGTACGAACTTTTAATAGAACCGTTTATTATGAATAAAGAAAATTGACTGACAGAAAAATTTTCTTGTCAATATTCAATACATAAGAAATATTTCCATAGTAACCATAATCATATGAAGCAAACATATATCAAGAGACTCGGTAGAGTCTCGGGACAAGTACGTTGACAGCCCTGTTGTCTGCTGGCCCGAGGCTCGCCGAGTATACTTTCTCTGAATAAAACGATTCGCGGTGGTGGGGGTAAAACTGGCATGTAATTTTCTAAAATTGCAGAGCTCAGGAGATTTTTTATAAATCAAAAATTGGTTTGGAGACTAATTTTCAAAATTCCTTTCGAATGAGCACGAAACCAACACGATCAGTAGCGTGAATGCTGAGAAAAAACTTTGCACAGGCTCAAGATTATGCAAAAGTTACTAACACATTTATGGATTTGCCGTGTCTGTACAGAACACCATCAAAGGCCTCTTGATGCCAGCTATAACCCATTTCTATGGAAGCTCGAGTCCCGGGATCCCGGCTACAGAAATAATGAGTTGTGATTGGTCAGGATACTCGCTGTACCGTTCCAGCGGAATAAAGTTTATGAATATATACCTATATATACAATCCCATCAGTCAGCTGTCAGCTTTTGATGTTATAATAATCGGTTTTCCGACACTACGAAGTGCGGGGTGAAAAAAAAAATATTTTTCATCTAATCAAGTGTTCAATATGTATTTATTTTATTCAAAATAGTGGTACCTAGGGAAAAAAAAGGTTGGGACAAGTACATTGATGGTCCCTCATTTACTGATAATTCCACCCATAAAAAAAACTTTAAACAAATTTTTTTTTTAATTGTAAAAAAAATTATTTCATAAAAAAAAATACAGAACAATTCGAAAAAAATTTTACAGATCTTGAAAAAACGTTATATTAAAGAAAAACTAATCTGCATCTATTTTTTAAAGTGTCAAAAGAATCGAATAACAAGTAAAAAATAATAAACCGAAAAATCGCCCTTGAAATCATTTTGGAAACCGATGCCTCATTCTTCTTATTTGATTCGAACAGCTAAATCAATTGAAAAAAATCCCATCTAATTTACGTGCAACATTAAAATTTATTATATCAATTCGAGGCCAAGTATTTTCTAATGAATTGAAAAAAATTACCCCTTGAATTACGTGCAGCACTAAAATTTATGATATCAATCGGTGGACAAGTATTTTATTAGTAACTCCAAATTTTTACATTATTGAATTGTTCTAAGAAGCTTTCAAATCCAAAAGAATCACATGCAAGCTAGTCATTTCTTACTCTATGGTGGCAGAGACTTATAAGAAAATCGATTCTTCTCAGACTTTCAGGATCCTCTGGTATTATTCACAAAATTCGACGTCGATTGGATCCATACAAATTATGTTTAAATATGTGTTAAAAGTACTTGTCCGGCCCATCACTTTCCGTTCAAATTGTTTATCCAAATAAAAATCAGGGCTTGCCTAGAACTGATGAGTCACAAGTATTCATGCAGAGGGAATTGAGAGAATTATCTTCAAGTAATTTTTACTTAATTGCACTAATTTAATAAAAAACGGAAACAAATTATTCCGCAATACAGAAGGGATATTATTGTGCATTGATAAATGAAAAAAATTGTACATAATGTATATGTTCAAGCTTCCAAAATAACTGTGCAGTTTACATTCAATGACGGCAATTTTTACTTCCTTCTTATTCTTCCAGCGAACGAGTTGCATTCGGAATAAGAACTAACCTATACTATTATTAAGAACATTAAATTAATAATGAATCGTATTTCAACAAACTTTTAACGAGATTCTGCCGTGCCATTTCGTTTTTTTATGATTGATTCTTTATTGAATGAATAGTGATGGGCCGGACAAGTACTTTTAACACATATTTAAACATAATTTGTATGGATCCAATCGACGTCGAATTTTGTGAATAATACCAGAGGATCCTGAAAGTCTGAGAAGAATCGATTTTCTTATAAGTCTCTGCCACCATAGAGTAAGAAATGACTAGCTTGCATGTGATTCTTTTGGATTTGAAAGCTTCTTAGAACAATTCAATAATGTAAAAATTTGGAGTTACTAATAAAATACTTGTCCACCGATTGATATCATAAATTTTAGTGCTGCACGTAATTCAAGGGGTAATTTTTTTCAATTCATTAGAAAATACTTGGCCTCGAATTGATATAATAAATTTTAATGTTGCACGTAAATTAGATGGGATTTTTTTCAATTGATTTAGCTGTTCGAATCAAATAAGAAGAATGAGGCATCGGTTTCCAAAATGATTTCAAGGGCGATTTTTCGGTTTATTATTTTTTACTTGTTATTCGATTCTTTTGACACTTTAAAAAATAGATGCAGATTAGTTTTTCTTTAATATAACGTTTTTTCAAGATCTGTAAAATTTTTTTCGAATTGTTCTGTATTTTTTTTTATGAAATAATTTTTTTTACAATTAAAAAAAAAAATTGTTTAAAGTTTTTTTTATGGGTGGAATTATCAGTAAACGAGGGACCATCAATGTACTTGTCCCAACCTTTTTTTTCCCTAGGGGAAGTTTATGGTTTGATATCACGTCTTTTTTCTCAAAAGATCCTTATTTATGTTCAGATGACTATAAGATTGTAGTTTAAATTTCTATGAATTGTTTAAAATTTCCGGCGTATAACGTTGGTTTTCACGAAAAAAGACCTATTTTTCGTCGAAATTGTACTGAAAATATTTCGATAGAGGTTTATTCTTGGACTTCGGTGATTTTTCCCCTTGTCTTCTAATATGTTTCGTCCATTGGGAACTCAAGAGCATGGAGCAATGCGTGTTGCGAGCCGAAATATGATTTTCGGCTGATAACGTTAGGAAAAAGAAAGGAAAAGAGAAAAGATAGATCAAATTCAAGACACAACAAATCCAACAGAATTGGCCCTTTTTAAATGTTGCTTTTGCATTCTGAATCTAGACATTTTCGTGTCATTCAAAACGTGTCCCCGATGAAATATATTTCCAAAGTTTGCAAGTGGCCGCTGAGATCCACTTATCTACAGTTTGATAGTTGCAGAAAAAAGGCACCAGTAAACATTTATTATGTCAGAATTCAAAGAAGTAAAAAAAACTGAGCGTACTTGATTCAACAGAGCAACGGAATTCAAAGACGTTTAAGGTATCTGCATTGATTTTGGAGAAAAACAATTTCAGGAGAATTCAGGAATGAATTTAAAAGTTTAAAAACTCAGAATAAAATAGAAAACGGAAAATTTAGGAATTTAGAAAAGCTGAAGACGTTTGTGATGAATTTTTGAGATTACATGTTACGGTTGGAGTAAAAAATTTAAATGATTGGCACACATGCTGCGACACAAAAATTTGAAAGTTTGGAGGTATTCGCTTCATACCGCAGTAATACAAACTTCAATAGTATTTAAAAAGAAATACTTTAAGACTTGCTAAACCAAGTTCTATTACTCATTCTCATAATCAAAGATAGGGGGTGATGCTTAACACAAATATTTATGCACAGAAATTTCAGAGGTCGCAGGTATCTGCTGCGATTCAATGTATCTGCGCAATAAATTTTGAAGACAGCAATTTAAAATCTATCCATAAATGAGCAACTGAAGACTTCTGTGATGAGTGTTTACTTCATATATATGTTACAGTTAGTTTTAAAAAATAAAATGAGTGGCACAGTATATCAATTTTATAATTCGCAGATTTTTGCTGTATTTCAATAATCCAAATCTATAGTATTATAGAAAAAAGTTGGCAAAAGTCATGATGTTACGTTGAAATGACATAGCGAACATTGTATTCAGAAATTCTGTATGTTCCCATGGATGTTAGCAGGCATTATATTTGATCGCATCCAAAACTGAGCAACTGTAGACCTAGCGTAATGAATTTTTTCACTAATAATTCCACATTTGTAGTTTGCAAAGTGGGAATACTCAACATACATGTCATTTCATAAGTATTGTTGTCAAAATTTGTGTTTGCCTACTGCATTCCAAAGATTCGACTTTTCATATGATCAGCAAACAAAGCATCCAAAGACTTTTTGGAATAAGTTTCAAAAGTTGTTACTCGACAGACCAGGTGGAAAAAGAATAACTACACTTATATCAAGACCATAAACTGTTTTGAGAATCTGATGTTCAAAATGTGAGATTGATGATCATAGCCGGAAACCTCTTGAATCACGTTACCATACAATCAGCATGAAGAAATAGTAGAAAATCATAGGACACATATTAGGCAATTAATTAATGATATGCATCGATCCGCTGCAAACCGATGGAGTCAAAACAAGGATCGGAAAGAGCAGAGCCATAGTTAAAAAGAAAAAAGACAGCGCAATTGAAAGAGAACAGAAATCAAAATTGTTTCATGTATCTGTGCATTAGTTTCTGAAGACAGTAATTTCAGATCTATTCAGAAATAAGTAGGTGAAGACTTTAGTAATGAATATCTTCGTTAATATATTCCAGTCGGAACCAAAAAGCTAAAAGATTGGCATACCTGCTATTTCACAGAAATATCAAAGTTCATAGGTACTTGCTACGTACCAGTTATACAGACTTTGGTGCTATAGGGAAAAACACTTCAAAATTACATGAACCACATTTTTGAAACTTATTATGACACATTCAAAAAAAAAGTGACAGATACGATGCATGTTGAAGCAAGCAAAATGCTGTAATTTTGTATGTCTCCATGGTTATCCGCAGACAAAATATTTGATCACATCCAAAAATGATCAGGTGTAGACTTACAGACATGAATTTTTCAACCCACAATGCCAATCGCAAACATGGTCTGGAAATATTCAATATACATGTCGCTTCATCACTTTGTCGAACTTTAGAGGTGTTCATTGCATTTCGAAGATACAAATTTTGATAACATGAAAATTAAGCACCCAATGACTTATTGAAATAAATTTCCAAATTTATCATGTAACAACTCAAGTGAATATATCTATACATTATTACATGGCTCAAAGATTTTTCAAAACTTGGGTGTATGAACAAGCAATTATGAAGGCTTTTTGTTATAAATATTTCAAATTATCTTGTTGAAATTAATATAAAAAAAATAGAAATATGAATATCTCTCGTATTGTCTGGAGAACAAATAGAAATTGGTATGACAATACACTGTAAGCTAAGGAGGTGGAAAAAAGGGACCGGTGAACACAGCCAAACTAAATGAAAAAAATTATGACAACAATACATTGAATTACTTGACCAAAGTTTTTTAAAATTTATTTGAATTCGTTTACACACAACCATCCACCTCTTTCTTTAATGTAATTACACAACATAGAATTTCTGTTTGGAAAGAACGCTTTAGAGGTTATAATGAACGAACGTTTTTTTTCTCATTGTTATTATTATTATTATTCAACACTAATTAGTCACGTCATTAATAATATCGATTCCTTCCACTTTTCAATAACCACTTTTATTTTTCTACACTCTGTACGCAACAGCACTCCGGCGGTCATAACCTCAAACGTCAACATGACGCGAAATCTCGCAAATTTGCTATCTATGTATATATTACGATATCGAAGTAGAACAGATAATTCTTAATTTTCACGACACACATTATTCACGTTTTCACTTCTCAATATTTTACTCACTCTCAGTACACTGTATGAGATCAATTAATCCACTTTTGAGGTTTTATTTATTATAGATATTATTGTCGTGAATTGGGCTCGAAACTTATTGAAACTTCTTTTATGAAAAAAATAAAATTGATTATATCCACTGCTATTTCCAATAATGTTTTATTTATTTAAACGAAATTTGCAAATCTTGCACCGTTGATCCACGGGGCTACGATCGCAATCACTTTATAATAACATAACAGACGATAACAGACGGTATACAAGAAAACATTGAGGACTATCAGAAACTTTCTCATCGGCGATTGGTCGAGACGGATAGATTCTCACCGGTGATTGGTTATGATGGGCATCAAGAAGCCCTTGTATGTATCGGTCTGAACCCATATACGGATACATCAGCTGCGTAAATGTGTTGGTACTTTTTGCATAATCTTGAGCCCGTGCAAAGTTTTTTCTCAGCAAATACGCCACCGAGAATGCTGATTTTGGGCTCGTTCGACAGAGAACTTCTTAATTAGCTTAAAGTTCAATTTTCAAAGGCGTACATAACTCATGAGCTTCGCTATTAAAGAAAATCACATGCCAATTTTACCCCCACCACCGCGAATCGTTTTATTCAGAGAAAGTATAGTCTCGGCGAGAGCCTCGGGCCAGCAGACGACAGGGCTGTCAATGTACTTGTCCCGAGACTCTACCGAGTCTCTTGATAGAAGATAATGCGATGGAATGGAGTCGTGGAACACCATACGATACATGTTCGACCGACGAAGAAGATTTGAGCTATAAAAGAAGAGCAGTTGAATTTTGGAGGAGCGGAAAGAAAAAGAACTTGAGCGTAGACACTGTTAAACACCGATTCAAAAAAGTGACATCTAAAAGTTAATTAAAACGTTGGGCTCATCAATTCAACAAAGGTGGAACATACATGGAAAAACTAACTCGCATTTCTCAATATACATTGGAAAATATGAAGAGTGCTGTTGATGCCGGCTTAATTGTTCATGATGTGGATCTTCGGAGGTGGGCCCTACAAGCAGAAGACATTCGGTTCAAGGCTTCCGATTGGTGGTTGTTGAAATTTAAGAAAGCTCACCGTATAACACCTCGAAAAATTAACAAATTTGTAACCCGAAAAACTGTAAAGGAAGGAGCAGATTTGCAAAGAGATGCAGATAACTTCGTTAATGAAATTAAATCTCTTCTTGAACAATATGGTTTACAAAACATATACAATTCAGACCAAAGTGGGTTTCAATTAGAAATGCATTCAGGACGAACATTGGCAGTAGAAGGCACAAAACAAATCGAATGCCTTGTGCAGTCAGTGTCTTCGACAACTCACAGCTACACTATACAGCCCACAATATCTGCAGAGGGAAAATTACTATCGCCACTTTTCATTGTTTTGAAAGAACCTTCCGGAACATATGGACCAATAATTATAGAAACGACCTTATTCAAACCGAGTAATATCTTTTTGATTGCTTCCAAGTCAGGAAAATTCACTTGAGGTATTTGTATACCCTACCTTCTTTTGTATTTTCAGGTATAAGAAAAAAAATTGTTTCAAAATCTGTCAATCCTACATATGCAAAGAAAAATTAAAACAAACGTTATCTTGAATTTTGCAGATCACTTTAAGATGTGGCTGGAAAAGGTCTTTTTCCCTAACATCGGTTCAAAAAGCGTACTTTTGATAGATTCATGGAGTGGACATTGCACACAAGTAGTCAGGCAGATTACACCGATTGGAAAAAGCATCAAAACAATGATCATACCAAAAGGTACAACCGGAAGGAGTCAACCACTCGATGTATATGGATTCAGAATATGGAAGAATTTTGTTCGACATTTTTCAGACGCTGTCTTGTTACTCGATTATGATCTCAAACTACCTTTAAGAAATAATATAATCAAATTGCAATCTTTATCTCATAATCAGTTATCTTCTCCAAGGTATCAAAATTTGTTTCGATATGCTTGGTACAAAAGGGGTTTACAAGCGATAAAACTGAAGAATTTGTCAACCCTGTCAAATTTTCTTTCGGACAATCATCGAGACCTCAATGTAATGTTCAAGGTTGTGAGAAATTGGCAATAATAAGATGTTCGTGGTGTAAGAAATTACTTTGCTTACAACACTTTTTTGATGAATATCATTACTGCACGGACTATAAAAACTAATAATAATCTGAAAACTATATTAACGTGTTATGATGGTAGTTGAATATGTATTTTTGAGTTTGAACACATTCCAATAATATATATAAGTGGTTGTGCTACCGTACAACAATATAATTGAGAATAAAAATGTTTTTATAATGATATAAGGTATTACGACGAAAGGGGTGATTTACCCCCTTAAAAGCGAATTTTTCCGAAAAACCCCGAAACGCGTATGGACTAATTTTTCGACCTCTACAAAATGCAGTTGGTACTGTTCGAATCGGAAGAATAGTTTTTATGGTACAGAATAAAATTTTCGAATTAGAGGTTGTTCACCCCTTAAAAACCCTTTCCCCTAAAAAGTCTTGGGCACGTTTTCGATGATTTATCAATATAAACATTTTAGCGTTGGTTTCATTCGAATACATAAAGCGCTTATATGCAAAACTGAGAAACCACCCCGTGAGGTGCCCATCTTCGGGGGTTGTTTTCACCCCGTTAAACCGTTTATGGGCCGATAAGAAAAAATACGTGTCTCTTAGTTTTCGATGTACTACAACATATATAAATTAGATCAAAATCGGAGGGGTCGACCTCCCTATGTTTCCTTGTTAGTTAAAACTGTTTACTTGAAATTGTATGTCCAAAATTATCGTTTTGCGCTTTAATAGGTTAGTATGGTGATGCTATATAACATTTTGAGGGTAGGAGCATTGGAAATGTTTTCCGTGCAGCAACATCCTTGTGAAATAATTTCTGAAAATTTCAAGATTTTCCAAACGGATTGAGACCCACAGTAAAATCGTGACCACAAACGCAGAAAAATTCCATGTAATATAAACGAAAAACTTCAACCCCCGTGGTCGAGGGTTAAGCATCCATTCAAAAATCTGAAAAAATTACAGCATTACTTTTTATGTATTTCGAACCGGTTTAGGAGGCAGAAAGGTCAAAATAAATTTTGACCCTAAATATAATGACCACCCTAATATACACACATACACACACACGGACATATTTTATTTCGAACTTAAATTTTACTTCGTTGGAATTGAATTGAAAATTCTCGGTTATGATCAATTTAATCTTTTCAATGGAAAAAAAATCCACCAATGCAAAACGAAAAAAAATATTGATTGCCTCAGATTCGATTTGCCAATAGAAATTTTGTAATCAAGCACTTTCGAATAATCTGTCATGCGTTTCAATACTACATCTACACTAGGGTGATGCAAAAAAAATCGATATTTTTTTTTTCTCGGAGCTCCAACGAAAATCGTTAATATACATCAAAAAAAAGTAATTTTCCCAAAATTTCAGATTTTTAAAAGAATTTTTGGATAGTGCTCAAGCCACTTTTCCATATTTTCCTGTTTTTTTCTCAAAAATCCGGAAACAAAAATTTTTTTTTGCTTTCATAGCACAAGTGTTAGTACTACATGGAATTATAAATCTAATACAATTTTTTCACTCTCAAAAAAAATTTAAAGTCTACCTCGCATAATTTATTTCTTCTTGTCTGTATATTTAGCTATAAATTATGAGATTAAAAAACGTGGCACTACAAATAACTACTCTTGTCATCCTTCCAAAAGAAAGAGTGAATGTACTTTGCAAAAACATAGTTATTCAAAATTACATGTTCCCCAAAATTCCCCTAAGGAAAAAAAAGGTTGGGACAATTACATTGATGGTCCCTTGTTTCTGGATGACATAGAAAAAATATTCAAATCCAGGAAAACAATTCTATGGAAACAAAAAACGAAAAATTGAAAAGTTCAAAAAATTCAACAAAAATTAAAAACAATCGAAAAAAATTCTATAAAGAAAAACTGAAAAATTTTCAAACAAAATCATAAATATTAAACAAATTGAAAAATGTACTATCCAAGTTATATGCAATATAAAAATGTATGATATCAATTGAAGGCCAAGTTTTTATTGATCATTTGGAATATTTACCCAACAAATCGGAAACTTTGATTGAAAAAATGACGTTTTATGCATAGGAGTCACTAATCATTCATAATAATTATTTTCGAGGAAAAACAAGCTCATGAAGCAAAAGTTATAAAGAAAGTTACGTGCAGTACTAAAATTGATTATATCCATTCGAGGCCAAGTATTTATCAGTAATTCGAAATATAATCTCCAGCAACAAATAAGTGTTGAGAATCCTCATCGGGCTCAGAACGTTTCATTGAAATTACTAAAAAATTAATAGAAATAAAAAATTGCAGAATCTTCCTTTTGAATAATAAGAACGATGGCAACCTTTTTTTTAACCAGAACATATGAAAATCGGTAAAAACTCACATGAAAGTCATTCGTTACTTCAAGAAGGTACAGACTTTGAAAAATCGATTCCCCTCCAACTTTCAGGATCGCCTGGTGTTATTCACAACATTCAACTTCGATTGGATCGGTACAGCCATTCTTTTTACACCCATACTTCCTTAACGTCGGATTCCGAGAAAATACCCTATTTTTCGTCAAAATTGTACTGAAAATATTTCGTCACAAGTCTATACTTGGACTTGAGCGATTTTTTCCCTTGTACTCTAATATGTTATGCTCGTTGGGGATCCAAGAGCACGGAGGAATGCGCGTTGGAGGCCGAGATATGATTTTCGGTTTATCACTGTGGTTTCGACGAAAAAAGACTTATTTTTCGTAAAATTTGATGTAAAAAATTATCGGCACAGATCTATCCCTAGACTTAAGCGATTTTTGACGAAAAATAAATAAAATTCAAAACAAATCCAACAGAATTGGCAATTTTAAGGTATTATATCGTAGGAATGAATATGCTGAATTATCTTTAAATACCTGGCCTCGAATTGATATCATAAGTTTAAATGCTGGATATAACTTAGATGGAAATTTCTTTCAATTGATTTGAAAAAAACTGTTTTATTTGTCGTTTTTTTATTGCTTATGTTTTATTTGATTTTTTGACACTTTAAAAAATAATTACAGATTTGTATTTTTTTGATGCAATGTTTTTTCAGGATTTGTGAATTTTTTTTTATACGTTTTGTTGAAATTATTTACAGTTGGCTTAATAATTTTTTTATGGAATTGTTTTTCCACATTTTTCGTGATATGATCAGGAAACAAGGGACCATCAATGTACTTGTCCCAACCTTTTCCCTAGGGGAATTTTTGATATTCTGTATCAGATCTTTTTTCTCAAAAGTTCGGTAATCTTGTTTTTCGGATTACATTAAGCTGAGCTAACCATGCACAATCACGCTGGGTTAAAAAAGAAATAAAAACTATATACTCTACGTTCAGAAAATTGAAAATTTTATAGAACCAATCTTTTAATTATTCACTTTGCTTTTAAATATTCACATACGATACAACAGTACTCGTCACATCCATATATTCTTGTATGTCCTTACTTATTTGTTTTGCAAAATTAAGAAAAACAATTGACTATTAGTAGGCAAGAAAAAGTTGTAATAGTAAAAAATTCTCTTTTATCTCATGTAACTTGCTGTTTATGAACTCAAGAACAAATATCAACAGAGTGTGGAATGCGAAATTGAAACATTGGTCGATTTATCGAGGAATACTATGTCATGTATGCTAGAATAAATTGAATTTTTGCAAATAATCTCTTTCTTATTGTTTTCAAATAATAAATCGAAAGCCGTATTTTGACAAATAATTATAGTAAACAATTTAAACCCTAGATACTTTTTTCGTGTGTCCAATGCTTGAAATTCAATTGAAAACTCTTATTAACGTTGAAAATACCGCGATAATCAGTATATTAGTGGATAAATCATTCACTAATACTGCCGGGTTTTAATGTATTTGAATATTTTTCACGGTTTAAAATAATTTTCATTGCGAAATTTGATAATTTTTTTTTACATTTTTCGTGGTATAATGCGAAAACGGGCGATCATCAATGTACTCCCTAACGGATGTAACGATTGGTCAAAAAAAGTACAATCCACTAGGGCTTGTCCAAATTTTTTTTCTCCGAGGGAGGATTTTTGCGGCTTGATATCCAATCTTTTTTCTGTGGTAGTTCTAAATTTTCAAATAAGGTTTTCGAAAGTTTTCCACTGTTTCTATTATGATAATCGAAAATAATTTATCCAATGATTTTCGTTAAGTTTTCTGCAACTTATAACAGTTTGATATTCTTCGAATGTTTGATGTTTCCTCATGTTTCCCTCATGATGATGGTGATGATGATGATGATGATGAAACACGATGATCCCCTCATGTTTCATCGATTCCGAATGTGTCCACAATTTTGTGGGATTAAAACTATTTTCCGTAACGTTTATGAATATTTTGTATTATTGAGGAATTTCCCCCCCTCATTTATGAATTTTATTTTCAATTTTTTTAATCAAATCGTTGTGAATAAAAAAGATATGAAAATTTTTCAATGAAACGAATTTTTTGATTGATTTTCCGTAAAATGTGACAGAAAGAGAGAGAGAAAAAATATATATAATGCTCACCAAGTCCACCACGAAACTTCCAATGACTTTTTGAAGCATTCTTTTCTATTAACAGTATCATACCCAGAGATATCAAGTTGATGTACAGTAGGGTGCTTAAAAAAAAATCGATTTTTTTTTTTTCGTGGGCCGAAGAGGGATGTTAGTACATGTAAAAAAAGTGACTTTCCCAAAATTTGAGATTAAAAAAAAAATATTTAGCGGTCCCTCAAACGACTTTTCTATGTTTTTTCCTATTTTGAGGAAAATCATCATGGAAAAAGTCTTAAAAAGTCATGAAACGTTATGTAAACATAAAATGCACTTTCTTTGTTGAATAAGTGAAATATTGTGAACATAAAATACATTGGAATAATGCGCTGAACATCAGTATACTACACAATTTCATTGCAAAATTATGTTATATGTTTTTTAGGGTGCGTCAAAAAAAATCGATTTTTTTTTGTGGGCCGAAGAGGGATGTTAGTACATATAAAAAAAGTGACTTTCCCAAACTTTGAGATTAAAAAAAAATATATTTAGCGGTCCCACAAACGATTTTTCTATGTTTTTTCCTATTTTGAGGAAAATCGTCATGGAAAAAGTCTTAAAAAGTCATGAAACGTTATGCAAACATAAAATGCACTTTCTTTATTGAATAAGTGAAATATTGTGAGCATAAAATACATTGAATAATGCGCTGAACATGTGTATTCCAGTATACTACGCAAATTCATTGCAAAATTATGTTATATGTTTTTTGAATATTTAGCTCGGAAATAATTTTTCTCTGCGCTGAATATGAAGCATATTTTTCCCATGTTTTTTGCGAAGCCCCTAGCTCATGTAGCTGTTGAGCTTTGTCCTTGTCGTGGTCACAGTAGCTCTGTTTATATTGCTTCACGGTCTACAATGTAACAAGTACAAGTGCACTAGTACGAACAAAAATGTCATATGAACAGAAAAGTCATTTGAGGGACCGTTTAATTAATGATTTTTTTTTTCAACACAAAGGTAAAGTTTCATGTATTCAAGGGAAAAGTGCATTTTATGTTTGCATAACGATTTATGATTTTTTTCATGACGTTTGTCCCCAAAACAGGAAAAAAAATACAAAAGTCGTTTGAGGGACCGTTATATATTTTTCAAAAGATCTGAAAATTTGAGTAAATCATTTTTTTTACATGTACTAACACCCCTCTTCGGCCCACGAAAAAAAAAAAATATCGATTTTTTTTGGAGCACCCTAATGTACACATGTCGATGTATAAAATTTTTAAACTCTGCATGTAACGACTGAGTTCCAATCAGAGAAATGAAAAGTATTGAGTGTGTCAGGACCAACGGATTTGCTTATTTTTTAATATATATCTATTTTGAAAACATAAGTTCTTATGCCAATCATAAATGGGCCACCGCTGACTTTTTGTACCATTTTGAATTATTTATTATTTATGTATTACCATATTCTATAATTTTTTAATAATTTTCATAATTTATATATACCCATATTCCATAATCAAAAATAGGAAGTGCTAATACTTGGCGCACAAGTGTAAACACAGAATTTTCAAAGTTTGCCAGTATCTGCTGCAATTTCTTCATCTACGTTATGATACAGACAGACAAAAGTACCACAGATTCATGAAATTAATTATGCCATAGTTAAAAAGAAAAAAGACAGCGCAATTGAAAGAGAACAGAATTCAAAATTGTTTCATGTATCTGTGCATTAGTTTATGAAGACAGTAATTTCAGACCTATTCAGAAATAAGTAGGTGAAGACTTTAGTAATGAATATCTTCGTTAATATATTCCAGTCGGAACCAAAAAGTTAAAAGATTGGCATACCTGCTACTTCACAGAAATATCAAAGTTCATAGGTACTTGCTACGTACCAGTTATACAGACTTTGGTGCTATAGGGAAAAACACTTCAAAATTACCTGAACCACATTTTTGAAACTTATTATGACACATTCAAAAAAAAAGTGACAGATACGATGCATGTTGAAGCAAGCCAAATGCTGTAATTTTGTATGTCTCCATGGTTATCCGCAGACAAAATATTTGATCACATCCAAAAATGATCAGGTGTAGACTTACAGACATGAATTTTTCAACCCACAATGCCAATCGCAAACATGGTCTGGAAATATCAAGAGACGCGGTAGCGGCTCGACGCCAAGTATTAAAAGGAAAAACTGCAGCGCAAAAGAAAAGCCAGCGCGAGCCCTGCCGCTACTCTTATATACGCGAATATGCCGGTTTTATGACGTCACAGAATTTTCAAATGGCTCTCACAAATAAACCATTTCATAAAAGAACTTGAAAATTTGTGACGATTTTTTTTCGATTTTTCTCTTTCCATTGGTCTTTGTTGCAAGTAAATCCGTCCAGTAGATCCTGAGATATGTAACGTTAGTGATTTAAAATCCATCTTTTCGGGATTTTCATTTTCTTAGAGACAGAGGGGCGTAAGTTACGCTTGTTTACATTTGGACTTACGTCCTTTGCACGATTTCTTACTTTTGTCACACTCTACGTCACGCACTACGCTGAACGCGGCTACCCCCTCTCCTTCTGCGTCGCCGAGCGAGAGAGACAGAGAATGGGCGCACAGCGGGGGCAATACCAGCTCCTGGTTTGCGCATAAAATATGTATATAATTATATAATATATATTTTATTTATTAATATTAATTAATAATAAAATATTATTATAATAAATATTTTATTATAATTAATATATAATATAATATATATATTATATTATACAATATATAATCTAAAATGATAATAATATAATAAAATAAAAAAATTGAATAATACAAATAACATTAAATAATAAATAATAAAAATAAAAAAATATAAAATTCTGGTCGACGCCGCTGGATTTTTCGAGGATGTCTAGGGCGATAGCTCATGGGTTTTGGAGGACTAGGATTAGGTACATTCTATCGCGATTTTCGATTTCTAGGTGGACGACCCCATAGTTTTTTATGTCCAGATATATTCCTCCATGGCTTTCGTCGTCTAGGTATGTTTTTTCATGGTTATCGAGGTCTGGGTCGACGGCTCCTTAGTTTTCGATGTCCAGGTATGTTTCTTCATGGTTTTCATGGTTTCGGATAATTCCTCCATGGATTTCGATGTCTAGGTATATTCCTTCATGGTTTTGAATGTCTGGACATGTTCCTTCATGGTTTTAGTGGTCCAGGTATATTCCTCCACGGTTTTCGATGTATGGATATGTTTCTCCATGGTTTTCGTGGTCTAGGTACATTCCTCCATAGTTTTCGTGGTCTAGGTAGATTCCTCCATGGTTTTCGTGGTTCAGGTATATTCCTCCAGGGTTTTCGATGTCTGGATATGTTTTTCTATGGTTTTCGTGGTCTACGTAGATTCTTCCATGGTTTTCGTGGTCTAGGTATGTTTCTTCATGGTTTTCGCAGTCGAGG
Source organism: Venturia canescens (assembly GCF_019457755.1). Taxonomy (NCBI): domain Eukaryota; kingdom Metazoa; phylum Arthropoda; class Insecta; order Hymenoptera; family Ichneumonidae; genus Venturia; species Venturia canescens. Next base: position 28,329,931 of record NC_057422.1, read on the forward strand.
TCGACGGCTCCACAGTTTTCAATGACCAAGTATGAAGGACCACGAAAACCATGTTCCTTCATGGTTTTCGTGGTCCAGGTATATTCCTCCATGGTTTTCAATGTCTAGGCATGTTTCATCATGGTTTTCGTGGCTCAGGTATATTCCTCCATGGTTTTCGATGTCTGGGTATGCTTCTCCATTGTTTTCGTGGTCTAAGTTGATGGTTCCACAGTTTTCGATGGCTAGGTCTGAGTTTCCATAGTTTTTGTTCTCTAGGTATATTTCTTCATCATTTCCGTGATCTAGGTCGATGACTCCATACATTTCGATGTCTAGGTATGTGTCTACATATTTTTCAATGTCTAGGTATATTCCTCCATGGTTTTGGATGTCCAGGTATATTTCTTCATAGTTTTAAACGTCTACGTATGTTCCTTCATGGTTTTCGTGGTCCAGGTATATTCCGTCATGGCTTTTGATGCTAGGTCAACAATTCCATAGTTTTCGATGTTTGGTTATGATTCTCCATGGTTTTCATGGTCTAGGTCGACGGTTCCATTGTTTTCGATGTCTACGTCGACAGCTCCATGGTTTTCGATGGCTAGGTATATTTCTCCATGGCTTTCGTCGTGCTGGTATGTTTTTTCATGCTTTTCGAGGTCTAGATCAACGGCTCCGTAGTTTTCAATGTCCAGGTATGTTTTCCCATTGTTTTCGTGGACTAGGTTGACGACTTCATAGTTTTCACTATCCCGGTCGATAGCTTCATAGTTTCCGATGTTAAGGTGAATTTGTCCATGGTTCCCGATATGAAAGTCAATGGCTCCATAGTTTCCGATGGTGTGGTGAGTTTTTCTAAGGTTTTCGATATCTAGGTCGTCGGCTCTATAGTTTTCGAAGCCTAGTTTGGCGACTATAGGGTTTTTGATGTCTAGTTGGATGCCTTCGTATTTTTCAAGTATATTCGACAATTTTATATTTCCCGATATTTAGGTAAACGGTGCAATGGTTTACGATATATTTCCTCATATTTATCGATATCTAGATCTGCGATTTAATAGTTTACATTGACGAAGCAGGTTCAGACGTTACAGAAGACCATGAAAAAATATCACTGGACACCAATAACCATAAAGCTGTGATCTTTCATTGGAAAATTCGATTTGCTGAATGGATAATCAAAATCGTCACCATTATTGCTTGTAAAAGGTTTCAACTCACATGAACATAACCGCACAGTTTTCGTCCGTCTACATAGAAAAATTGGCTGTGTCGATTTTTCTCTATGTGCCAAAGCTTTTGGCACATAGAGAAAAGCACTCAACTTGAAACAAATCGTTTTAAAAATTTTCGTCGAAGACGAGGAATGTATTTTTTTTCTTAAGTAAATATTGTCACGCCTCTAAAAAATAAGCTAAGTTAGAAAAAAAAATAATTGACAAAGTAAAAAAAGAACGCCAATTATTAAAAGGTCGCGACCGTAGTTTCCAATAATTTTCTATATTTGCATTATCAATAAAAAAATTCAAAATATAAAAAAAATGAGATCGTTTTCTGAAGTTGACAAATATAGTGAATGAAATACGATTCCTATATAGTTGTCACGTCTCGCAAAAAGAAGTCATATCAGTAAATATGAAAACTTCAAAAAGTAAAAAAGGCACGCCAAGTATTAAAAGGTCGTGACCGTCGTTTGTAAATGATTTTCTATATTCGCATTGTCAATAAATAAATTTAAAAAAATGTTTAACTGTGAAAAAATATGAGATCTATTGTAACATATACAGTGAATGAATTACGTTTCCTGTAGGAATTCTGAATTTTGGAAAAAAAAAAAATGAGATCATTTTCTAACGTAACCAAGTACAGTGAATGAATTAAGGTTCTTGTGGAATTCATTCGTGTACACTTTTAGCCCTAATCCCTCACTTATTCAGAAAAATTTTCCAGCAAACGTCACAGAGCAACAAAGGTTTCTCGAATGATTCTGCAATTATTAAGAGATTATCATCTGTTTTTATGCTAGCTCGGATTATAAACTTAAAACAGTTTACGCGTACAAGTGCATGCATTGTATCTATACGATGAACTGCACAAATTCATTTTCAACATTACACACAAGCTTGGCGTGCATGGTTTTCAATCGGAAGCTCGGGAAGAGACAATTGTTCAAATTTACTATAAAAACAATAATTAATTAGAATTGTATGAACGAGTGTGAAAAAAACCGATCCCCCAATAAAATAAGAGGGGCCCTGTTATATAATGATTTGGTAAACAATACAGATGGGTGAAATTTGTGGATAAAATTGAATAATTAAACGAACGGATAAAGAAATGAAATCAATCAATCCCTTTATATGCATTTATCTTGTACGGATAGATACGGCCATTCTTTCATGCCCATACGCATTTTAATTTATCCACACGTCACTTTCACTCGTTTGTCCGTACACTCTTTTTTTACCAAATGGGCAGATGATTGGATGAATTACACAAGTATTGAAATGGATGAACAAAGAAGTAAGCTGTGTAAACATTGATTTGAGAAAAGAAAACGCGTTGAATACGAAACATTTGGAGTAATGAATTTATCAGTCAAACTAGTCAAGAATAGATATTTTTCTTTGTGTACACAGCGCGGGATCTCACGTCGAACTACTCAATAAAATAGTTGGATGGAAAAGGGATGGCAAATTAAAAAACAATTACATGAGAGGATCATCAAGTTTTCTTCAAATATATGGACGGATGAGGCATTCCTTCGCCGAGCTTCCGATTGAAAACCATGCACGCCAAGCTTGTGTGTAATGTTGAAAATGAATTTGTGCAGTTCATCGTATAGATACAATGCATGCACTTGTACGCGTAAACTGTTTTAAGTTTATAATCCGAGCTAGCATAAAAACAGATGATAATCTCTTAATAATTGCAGAATCATTCGAGAAACCTTTGTTGCTCTGTGACGTTTGCTGGAAAATTTTTCTGAATAAGTGAGGGATTAGGGCTAAAAGTGTACACGAATGAATTCCACAAGAACCTTAATTCATTCACTGTACTTGGTTACGTTAGAAAATGATCTCATTTTTTTTTATTTCCAAAATTCAGAATTCCTACAGGAAACGTAATTCATTCACTGTATATGTTACAATAGATCTCATATTTTTTCACAGTTAAACATTTTTTTTAATTTATTTATTGACAATGCGAATATAGAATTCAATATACATGTCGCTTCATCACTTTGTCGAACTTTAGAGGTGTTCATTGCATTTCGAAGATACAAATTTTGATATCATGAAAATTAAGCACCCAATGACTTATTGAAATAAATTTCCAAATTTATCATGTAACAACTCAAGTGAATATATCTATGCATTTACATGGCTCAAAGATTTTTCAAAACTTGGGTGTATGAACAAGCAATTATGAAGGCTTTTTGTTATAAATATTTCAAATTATCTTGTTGAAATTAATATAAAAAAAATAGAAATATGAATATCTCTCGTATTGTCTGGAGAACAAACAGAAATTGGTATGACAATACACTCTAAGCTAAGGAGGTGGAAAAAAGGGACCGGTGAACACAGCCAAACTAAAAGAAAGAAATTATGACAACAATACATTGAATTACTTGACCAAATTTTTTAAAAATTTATTTGAATTCGTTTACACACAACCATCCACCTCTTTCTTTAATGTAATTACACAACATAGAATTTCTGCTTGGAAAGAACGTTTTAGAGGTTATAATGAACGAACGTTTTTTTTCTCATTGTTATTATTATTATTATTCAACACTAATTAGTCACGTCATTAATAATATCGATTCCTTCCACTTTTCAATAACCACTTTTATTTTTCTACACTCTGTACGCAACAGCACTCCGGCGGTCATAACCTCAAACGTCAACATGACGCGAAATCTCGCAAATTTGCTATCTATGTGTATATTACGATATCGAAGTAGAACAGATAATTCTTAATTTTCACGACACATTATTCACGTTTTCACTTCTCAACATTTTACTCACTCTCAGTACACTGTATGAGATCAATTAATCCACTTTTGAGGTTTTATTTATTATAGATATTATTGTCGTGAATTGGGCTCGAAACTTATTGAAACTTCTTTTATGAAAAAAATAAAATTGATTATATCCACTGCTATTTCCAATAATGTTTTATTTATTTAAACGAAATTTGCAAATCTTGCACCGTTGATCCACGGGGCTACGATCGCAATCACTTTATAATAACATAACAGACGATAACAGACGGTATACAAGAAAACATTGAAGACTATCAGAAACTTTCTCATCGGCGATTGGTCGAGACGGATAGATTCTCCCCGGTGATTGGTTATGATGGGCATCAAGAATCCCTTGTATGTATCGGTCTGAACCCATATACGGATACGTCAGCTGCGTAAATGTGTTGGTACTTTTTGCATAATCTTGAGCCCGTGCAAAGTTTTTTTTCAGCAATTACGCCACCGATCATGCTGATTTTGGGCGCAATCGAAAGAGAATTTCTTAATTAGCTGAAAGTTCAATTTTCAAATTGCGACATAACTCCTGAGCTTCGCAATTCAAGAAAATGACATGTCGATTTTACCCCCACCACCACGAATCGTTTTATTCAGAGATAATATAGTCTCGGCGAGAGCCTCGGGCCAGCAGACGACAGGGCTGGCAATGTACTTGTCCCGAGACTCTGCCGAGTCTCTTGATAGTGCTCAAGCCACAATTCGATATTTTCCTGGTTTTTTTCTCAAAAATCGCAAAGCAAAAAATTTTTTTTTGCTTTCATAACAGAAAGTGTTAGTACTCCATGGAATTATAAATCTAATAAAATTTGTTCACTCTCAAAAAAAATTAAATGTCTACCTCGCATAATTTATTCTACCGAGTCTCTTGATAACAATAATTTTCGCATTTTCTCAAGTGATTGATTTCAATTTTCCTGTATTTTTCATAGACATAAACACTCTTATGCACGAAAACTTGCTAGGGCATCGTACAAAAATAATAACGTGCCAAACGAATCTGTGTTTTGCCAAATTCATTATTTCAAAGTCTGATATTTCACCGCAGAAAACGTTAAAATTTGGGAATTTTCTAATTTCTCGTGCGTTATAAAAACTAGCAAAATATTTTGACCGAATTCTGTTAGAAAAAATGGAGACTTATGGATGCAAAATTGCAAATATTTATCAAAAAGCTTCCAATATCGGTTTCGTAATCTTTACTGATAAAAAAAAAATCAAATTAACAAGATTAAAATAGGTCTATTGTACAAAGTTGCCTCCCTGTACAAACTCAAATAGTTATTGATTGTAAACAAAGAGTTCGGAAATCAAAATTTTTGCGATTTCGCATTCATAAGCCTACATTTATTTTCCATTAAAATTCAGTCAAAATATCTTACTAATTTTTATAACAAATGGAAAAACTAGAAAATTTCCAAAGTATAACGTCTTCTGCGGTGAAAAACATGACTTTGAAAAAGAGAATTTAAATTCGGCAAAACACAGCTTTATTTGGTATGTTGTCATTTTTGTACGATGCCCTAGCAAGAAAAAAGTTTTCGTCAATAAAAATATATATCTGTATGAAAAATACAAGAATGATGAAACCAATCGTTTGAGAAAATGCAAAAATATTTGTTATAACATGTAATTTTGAAAAACTATTTTTTTGCAAAGTACATTCAACCTTTCTTTTGGAAAGACGACAAGAATAATTATCTGTAGCCACACGTTTTTTAATCTCATCATTTATAGCGAAATATACAGAAAAAAAGAAATAAATTATGCGAGGTAGACATTTAATTTTTTTTGAGAGTGAACAAATTTTATTAGATTTATAATTCCATGGAGTACTAACACTTTCTGTTATGAAAGCAAAAAAAAATTTTTTGCTTTGCGATTTTTGAGAAAAAAACCAGGAAAATATCGAATTGTGGCTTGAGCACTATCAAGAGACTCGGCAGAGTCTCGGGACAAGTACATTGACAGCCCTGTCGTCTGCTGGCCCGAGGCTCTCGCCGAGACTATATTATCTCCGAATAAAACGATTCGTGGTGGTGGGGGTAAAATCGACATGTCATTTTCTTGAATTGCGAAGCTCAGGAGTTATGTCGCAATTTGAAAATTGAACTTTCAGCTAATTAAGAAATTCTCTTTCGATTGCGCCCAAAATCAGCATGATCGGTGGCGTAATTGCTGAAAAAAAACTTTGCACGGGCTCAAGATTATGCAAAAAGTACCAACACATTTACGCAGCTGACGTATCCGTATATGGGTTCAGACCGATACATACAAGGGCTTCGTGATGCCCATCATAACCAATCACCGGTGAGAATCTATCCGTCTCGACCAATCGCCGATGAGAAAGTTTCTGATAGTCCTCAATGTTTTCTTGTATACCGTCTGTTATTGTCTGTTATGTTATTATAAAGTGATTGCGATCGTAGCCCCGTGGATCAACGGTGCAAGATTTGCAAATTTCGTTTAAATAAATAAAACATTATTGGAAATAGCAGTGGATATAATCAATTTTACTTTTTTCATAAAAGAAGTTTCAATAATTTTCGAGCGCAATTCACGACAATATCTATAATATCTATAATATTATCTATAATCTATAATATTATCTATATATCTATAATAATATCTATAATAAATAAAACCTCAAAAGTGGATTAATTGATCTCATACAGTGTACTGAGAGTGAGTAAAATGTTGAGAAGTGAAAACGTGAATAATGTGTCGTGAAAATTAAGAATTATCTGTTCTACTTCGATATCGTAATATACACATAGATAGCAAATTTGCGAGATTTCGCGTCATGTTGACGTTTGAGGTTATGACCGCCGGGAGTGCTGTTGCGTGCAGAGTGTAGAAAAATAAAAGTGGATATTGAAAAGTGGAAGGAATCGATATTATTAATGACGTGACTAATTACTGGTGAATATTAATAATAATAACAATGAGAAAAAAAACGTTCGTTCATTATAACCTCTAAAACGTTCTTTCCAAACAGAAATTCTATGTTGTGTAATTACATTAAAGAAAGAGGTGGTTGGTTGTATGTAAACGAATTCAAATAAATTTTAAAAAACTTTGGTCAAGTAATTCAATGTATTGTTGTCATAATTTCTTTCTTTTAGTTTGGCTGTGTTCACCGGTCCCTTTTTTCCACCTCCTTAGCTTACAGTGTATTGTCATACCAATTTCTATTTGTTCTCCAGACAATACGAGAGATATTCGTATTTCTATTTTTTTATATTAATTTCAACATGATAATTTAAAATATTTATAAAAAAAGCCTTCATGATTGCTTGTTCATACACCCAAGTTTTGAAAAATCTTTGGGCCATGTAAATGCATAGATATATTCACTTGAGTTGTTATATGATAAATTTGGAAATTTATTTCAATAAGTCATTGGGTGCTTAATTTTCATGATATCAAAATTTGTATCTTCGAGATGCAATGAACACCTCTAAAGTTCGACAAAGTGATGAAGTGACATGTATATTGAATATTTCCAGACCATGTTTGCGATTGGCATTGTGGGTTGAAAAATTCATGTCTGCAAGTCTACACCTGATCATTTTTGGATGTGATCAAATATTTTGTCTGCGGATAACCATGGAGACATACAAAATTACAGCATTTTGCTTGCTTCAACATGCATCGTATCTGTCACTTTTTTTTTGAATGTGTCATAATAAGTTTCAAAAATGTGGTTCATGTAATTTTGAGGTGTTTTTCCCTATAGCACCAAAGTCTGTATAACTGGTACGTAGCAAGTACCTATGAACTTTGATATTTCTGTGAAATAGCAGGTATGCCAATCTTTTAACTTTTTGGTTCCGACTGGAATATATTAATGAAGATATTCATTACTAAAGTCTTCACCTACTTATTTCTGAATAGATCTGAAATTACTGTCTTCAGAAACTAACGCACAGATACATGAAACAATTTTGATTTCTGTTCTCTTTCAATTGCGCTGTCTTTTTTCTTTTTAACTATGGCTCTGCTCTTTCCGATCCTTGTTTTGACTCCATCGGTTTGCAGTGGATCGATGCATATTATTAATTGGTTGCCTAATATGTGTCCTATGATTTTCTACTATTTCTTCATGCTGATTGTGGTAACGTGATTCAAGAGGTTTCCAATTATGATCATCAATCGCACATTTTGTACAACAGATTCTCAAAACCGTTTCTGGTCTTGATATAAGTGTAGTTATTCTTTTTCCACCTGGTCTGTCGAGTAATAAATTTTGAAACTTGTTCCAAAAAGTCTTTGCATGCTTTTTTTGCTGATAATATGAAAAGTTGAATCTTCGGAATGCGGTAGGCAAACACAAATATTGACAACAATACTTATGAAATGACGTGTATGTTGAGTATTCCTATTCTGCAAACTGCAAATGTGGAATTATTGGTGAAAACATTCATTACAATAAGTGTACAGTTGCTCAGTTTTCGATGCGATTAAGTATAATACCTGCCAACATCATGGAAACCTACAGAATTTCTGAATGTTATGTGCGCTATGTCATTTTAATGTAACATCATGACTTCTAACAACTTTCCACTCTAATACTATAGATTTGGATCATTGACATACAGCAAAAATCTGCAAACTATAAAATTTATATACTGTGCCATTCATTTTATTTTTTGACTCGCACCGTAACATAAATATGAAGTGAAAAATTCATTACAAAAGTCTTCAGTTGCTCATTTATGGATGGATTTGAAATTGCTGTCTTCCAAACTCATTGCGCAGATACATTGAATTGCAGCAGATACCTGCGAACTTTGAAATTTCTGTGGATAAGTATATGTGCTAGTATCACCCCCTATCTTTGATTATAGTAATATGGAATGGAACTTTGTTCAGCAAGTTTTAAACTGTTTCTTTTCAAATAGTATTGAAGTTTGTATTACTGCGATATGGAGCGAATACCTTCAAACTTTGATATTTTTGTGTCGCAGCATGTGTGCCAATCATTTTAATTTTTTACTCCAACCGTAACATGTAATTTCAAAAATTCATCACAAAAGTTTTCAGCTTTACTAATTATCTTAATTTTCCTTTTTCTAAATTCTATGCTAAATTTTTGAATTTCCTAATTTATTTCTAAATTATCCTGAAATGAAATTGTTTTCCTCCACAAGCAATACAGGTACCTTAAACGTCTTTGAATTCCGTTGCTCTGTTGAATCAAGTACGCTCAGTTTTTTTTACTTCTTTGAATTCTGACATAATAAATGTTTACTGGTGCCTTTTTTCTGCAACTATCAAACTGTAGATAAGTGGATCTCTGCGGCCACTTGCAAACTTTGGAAATATATTTCATCGGGGGCATGTTTTGGATGACACAAAAATGTCTAGATTCAGAATGCAAAAACGACATTTAAAAATGGCCAATTCTGTTGTATTCGTTGTGTCTTGAATTTGATCTATCTTTTCTCTTTTCCTTTCTTTTCACTAACGTTATAAGCCGGAAATCATATCTCAGCCCGCAACACGCATTGCTACAAGCTCTTGAGTTTCCAATGGACAAAACATATTAGAAGACAAGGAGAAAAATCACCGAAGTCCAAGAACAAACCTCTATCGAAATATTTCCAGTACAATTTTGACGAAATTTAGGTCTTTTTTCGTGGAAATCAACGTTATAAGCCGAAAATCATATCACGACCTACAACTTGCTTTTCACCGTGCTCTTTGGTTCCCAATTGACAAAACATATTAGAGTACAAGGAAAAAAATCGCCAAAGTCCAAGGAGAGACCTGTGACGAAATATTTTCAGTACAATTTGGATGAAAAATAGGTCTTTTTTCGTAGAAACCAACGTTATAAGCCGAAAATCATATTTCGGCCTCCAACCCGCTTTCCATCGTGCTCTTTGGTTCCTAATTGACACAACATATTAAGGTACAAGGAAAAAAGTTGCCAAAGTCCAAGAACAAACCTGTGACGAAATATTTCCAGTTCAATTTTTACGAAAAATAAGTCTTTTTTAGTGAAACCCAACGTTATAAGCCGAAAATCATATCCCGGCCTCCAACCCGCTTTCGACCGTGCTCTTGTGTTCCTGATTGACAAAACATATTAGAGTACGAGGAAAAAAATCGCTAAAGTCCAAGAACAGACCTGTGACGAAATATTTCCAGTTCAATTTTTACGAAAAATACGTCTTTTTTCGTGAAAACCAACGTTATAAGACGAAAATCATAAATAATTCATAGAAATTTAAACTAAAATCCTATAGTCAACTGAACATAAATAAGGAACTTTTGAGAAAAAAGACGTGATATCAAACCATAAACTTCCCCTAGGAAAAAAAAGGTTGGGACAAGTACATTGATGGTCCCTCGTTTGCTGATAATTCCATCCATGAAAAAAACTTTAAAAATATTTTCTTTTTAAATTGTCACAAAAATGATTTTATAAAAAAAAATACAGAACAATTCGAAAAAATTTTCACAAATCTTGAAAAAACATTATCTGTAAAAAAAACTAATCTGTATCTATTTTTTAAAGTGTCAAAAGAATCAAATAACAAGTAAAAAATAAAAAACCGAAAAATCGCGCTTGAAATCATTTTGGAAACCGATGCCTCATTCTTCTTATTTGATTCGAACAGCTAAATCAATTGAAAAAAATTCCATCTAATTTACGTGCAGCATTAAAATTTATTATATCAATTCGAGGCCAAGTATTTTCTAATGAATTGAAAAAGTTACCACTTGAGTTACGTGCAGCACTAAAATTTATGATATCAATCGAAGGACAAGTAATTTATGAGTAACTCCAAATTTCAACATTATGGAATTGTTCTAAGAAGCTTTTAAATCCAAAAAAATCACATGCAAGCTAGTCATTTCTTACTCTATGGTGGCAAAGACTTATAAGAAAATCGATTCTTTTCAGACTTTCAGGAGCTTCTGATATTATTCACAATATTCGACGTCGATTGGATCGATACAAATTATGTTTAAATATGAGTTAAAAGTACTTGTCCGGCCCATCACTTTCCATCAAAATTGTTTATTCAAATAAAAATCAGGGCTTCTCTAGAACTGATGGAGCACAAATATTCATGCAGAGCGTATTTAGAGAGTTATCTTCAATTGCCTTAATTGCACTAATTGATTAAGAATGGAAACGAACTGTCCTGTACTATACAAGGGATGTTATTGTGCATCGATAAATAAAAAACATTTTGCACATTAAATATGTTCAAGCTTCCAAAAATAACTCCCCAGTTGGCATTGGAATGACGGCAATTTTTACTTCTCACTTTTTCCAGCGAACGAATTTCATTCGGTTTAACTAACCTATACTATTATTAAGAACATTAAACTAATAATAAATCGCATGTCAATCGATTTTCAACCGGACTCTGCCGTACAATTTCGTTTTTTTATGATTGATTTTTATTTGAATGAATAGTGATGGGCCGGACAAGTACTTTTAACTCATATTTAAACATAATTTGTATCGATCCAATCGACGTCGAATATTGTGAATAATATCAGAAGCTCCTGAAAGTCTGAAAAGAATCGATTTTCTTATAAGTCTTTGCCACCATAGAGTAAGAAATGACTAGCTTGCATGTGATTTTTTTGGATTTAAAAGCTTCTTAGAACAATTCCATAATGTTGAAATTTGGAGTTACTCATAAATTACTTGTCCTTCGATTGATATCATAAATTTTAGTGCTGCACGTAACTCAAGTGGTAACTTTTTCAATTCATTAGAAAATACTTGGCCTCGAATTGATATAATAAATTTTAATGCTGCACGTAAATTAGATGGAATTTTTTTCAATTGATTTAGCTGTTCGAATCAAATAAGAAGAATGAGGCATCGGTTTCCAAAATGATTTCAAGCGCGATTTTTCGGTTTTTTATTTTTTACTTGTTATTTGATTCTTTTGACACTTTAAAAAATAGATACAGATTAGTTTTTTTTACAGATAATGTTTTTTCAAGATTTGTGAAAATTTTTTCGAATTGTTCTGTATTTTTTTTTATAAAATCATTTTTGTGACAATTTAAAAAGAAAATATTTTTAAAGTTTTTTTCATGGATGGTACAACATTTTTTTAAAAAATCTGAAATTTTGGGAAAATTACTTTTTTTTGATGTACTAACGATTTTCGTTGGAGCTCCGAGAAAAAAAAAATATCGATTTTTTTTGCATCACCCTAATCTACACGTTCAATAATATTGTGCAATCACCTATATTGCGCAATCTAGAGACTCTGAGACAAGTACATTTATATATATGACGAGTTGTTGCCAGAGACTCTTTATCCGAGCGATAGCGTTTCCAATTGTTTTCGAAAAATTTCAAAATTTGTTTCTTCAATAATGAATTAATTATAGCATTCTGGAGAAGATTATAAGTTGACATATTTTTTATTTTTTTTTTTTTTCGATTGCGACCTGTCGAACTCTGTAGCTTAACGCGTTGAAGAGATATTAACTCTGGGAAGTTATCTGTAAAATCATGGAAATCAATGGTCGTAAGACTTTAAATCCAACAAACAAAACGTTGTTAAATAAATGCTGAAGTTGCCGAGTACATCGCACTACGAACAAAAGAATTACAAAAGAAGAAAAATAGGACACAACAAATTACAAAAAAAATATGGCCGTTGTACTTGGCGTTTTTTTTCTAGCTAATATTATCTAATTTACCTGTATCTTATACTCACAAATTCGAAAGTCGAGTAAAACGCCAAGTACAACGGCCAAATTTTTTTTGTAATTTGTTGTGTCCTATTTTTCTTCTTTTGTAATTCTTTTGTTCGTAGTGCGATGTACTCGGCAACTTCTGCATTTATTTAACAACGTTTTGTTTCTTGGATTTAAAGTCTTACGACCATTGATTTCCATGATTTTACAGATAACTTCCCAGAGGGCATAAATGTACTTGTCTCTAGTTTTTTTACAGCATTCGTGCTGTGTTTCAGGTTTATTTAACGACTTTTTATGTACTCGAAATCTGAAATTTTATGGGATATATTGAGAAATTGAAATAATGATCATAAAATTGAAACATCTGATCACCCAATAAAACAGTTTATATATTCACCTACACCCATCTTTCTCTATATATTTATTTTGACATGCTGAAGCCGAATTCCAAAATACCATGAAAATAGGTGAAAATTGCGAAAAATGGTCGTTGAGCAAAATTTTGTTGACCTAAATCTAGAATGTTTCTCGTGTTTTTCGAAAGTTCTGATAAACAAGGTTTCAGATAATATTCCGGATTTTTCGATTCTCACAAGTGACCCATGAATCTGATTGTCAGTATCCACTTATATATTTGAAGCCCCTGGCTCAAGGAATGTCTTGGTATGAATCAGTTGAGATTTCACACAATCTGGACAAGCGATGAGAATTTTTATTATGAGGTCCAAAAGCTTGGAATATTTCCATAAGGCGCCCGAGACTTTGTAAAACCGTGTTGACCAATTGATTTTGTTCTTCCGAACAGATGTACCAATATTACGATCGTAGAAAATCACTCCGTATCGGTTTGAAGTTAAAAGTATTATTAGGAAATTGTGCACCCTTTCCACTGCAAAATCTATCGACATCAAAAAATCGAATTGAAACTTGAATATTACTTCAGAAATCAATTGACTGTAGAATTTTAATTAAAATTGAACATGACGCTAAACGAGTTTATCAGTTGTGCAGTTTATATTCAGTTTTAGGATGTTTTATTAAAAGGTAATGATTAAAAATGATGAATACAACGTTTTTATCACTCCTTTTTTCGGATCAACAAAATCTTTGCCGGTTCGTTTGCCTGTTTTGCTGTTGAACCAGGCAAATCTCTGGGTCCCTTCCTATTATTGTACCGCGAAACAAGACTCTGCAAGACCGGAAACGAAAAAAAAACACGCATTAGTTTTGCTATGGCTGAAAACCATGAAACCGTTGACATCGAAAACCATAGAGCCGTTGACCTAGACATCAAAAGCCGTTAAGAAATATACCTAGGGTCGAAATCTATGAAGCCGTCGATGTGAATGGCAACGACTATCATGAATCATACCTAGACATCGAAAACCATGAAGAAATATACCTAGACATCGAAAACTATGGAGAAATATATGTAGACATCAAAGACTATGGACAAATATACCTGGACGTCGAAAATCATGAGTGGATATACCTAGACATCGGAAACTACGGACCCATCGACTTAGACATCGAAATTCTTGGAGCCGTCGACCTAGACATTGAGAATCGTGGAGAAATATACTTAGACATCGAAAACCATGGAGAAATATACCTAGACTTCGAAAACCTGGGAGAAATCTATCTAGACATCGAAAACCATGGAGCTGTCGACCTAGACTTCGAAAACCTGGAAGAAATCTATCTAGACATTTAAAACCACGGAGCTGTCGACCTAGAAATCGAAAACTATCAAGCCACCTACGAGAGATGGATTTTGCTTGTGCCCTTGGTGAAAAGGGGTCGAGATCGTTTCTCTACTGCGTATGCACCGACACATCATTCTAACCTCGTACGATGACGCGCGTAATTATTTTTTTCCTGCAAGCTTTGCTCATACAAAAAATAAAGAATGTACGAATGTACATTTAGCGCATTCTTCACTTAAATTCACTCCAATGCTTATCATCAACGATAAGCACGAATAAAAAAAAAGCCCAATCCAACGATTTACTCGATAGCATCACACCTACTAAAAGAACATTAAAAAAAAAGATTCGGCCACAATACGTGACTCAGATTTCTTGGTAAAACGAACATGTGGTATCCTTTAATCCCTGAATGATTCGATAACATTTCGTGAAATTGACAGCTTAAATTTTGAATACAACGGGGAACTGTCACTTTCCAAATTTTTGGAGCATGAACATATTCATGGAAATATCAAGAGACGCGGTAGCGGCTCGACGCCAAGTATTAAAAGGAAAAACTGCAGCGCAAAAGAAAAGCCAGCGCGAGCCCTGCCGCTACTCTTATATACGCGAATATGCCGGTTTTATGACGTCACAGAATTTTCAAATGGCTCTCACAAATAAACCATTTCATAAAAGAACTTGAAAATTTGTGACGATTTTTTTTCGATTTTTCTCTTTCCATTGGTCTTTGTTGCAAGTAAATCCGTCCAGTAGATCCTGAGATATGTAACGTTAGAGATTTAAAATCCATCATTTCGGGATTTTCATTTTCTTAGAGACAGAGAGGCGTAAGTTACGCTTGTTTACATTTGGACTTACGTCCTTTGCACGATTTCTTACTTTTGTCACACTCTACGTCACGCACTACGCTGAACGCGGCTACCCCCTCTCCTTCTGCGTCGCCGAGCGAGAGAGACAGAGAATGGGCGCACAGCGGGGGCAATACCAGCTCCTGGTTTGCGCATAAAATATGTATATAATTATATAATATATATTTTATTTATTAATATTAATTAATAATAAAATATTATTATAATAAATATTTTATTATAATTAACATATAATATAATATATATATTATATTATACAATATATAATATAAAATGATAATATTATAATAAAATAAAAAAATTGAATAATACGAATAACATTAAATAATAAATAATAAAAATAAAAAAATATAAAATTCTGGTCGACACCGCTGGATTTTTCGAGGATGTCTAGGGCGATAGCTCATGGGTTTTGGAGGACTAGGTTTAGGTACATTCTATCGCGATTTTCGATTTCTAGGTGGACGACCCCATAGTTTTTTATGTCCAGATATATTCCTCCATGGCTTTCGTCGTCTAGGTATGTTTTTTCATGGTTACCGAGGTCTGGGTCGACGGCTCCTTAGTTTTTGATGTCCAGGTATGTTTCTTCATGGTTTTCATGGTTTCGGATAATTCCTCCATGGATTTCGATGTCTAGGTATATTCCTCCATGGTTTCTGATGTGCGAGTGTATTTCTCCATAGTTTTTCATGTCCACGTGTATTTCTCTATAGTTCTTGATGTCTAGGTATATTCCTCCATGGTTTTCGCGATCGAGGTTGACGGCTCCACAGGTTTCGATGTCCAGGTATGTTTCTCCATGGTTTTCGTGGTCTCGGATAATTCCTCTATGGGTTTCGATGTCTAGGTATATTCCTCTATGGTTTCTGATGTGCAGGTGTATTTCTCCATAGTTCTTGATGTCTAAGGTATATTTCTCCATGGTTTTCGTGGTCTAAGTATGTCTCTTGATGGTTTTCGCGGTCGAGGTCGACGGTTCCACAGTTTTCGATGTCTAGGTATGTTTCTCCATGATTTTCGTGGTCTAGGATAATTTCTCCACGGGTTTTGATGTCTAGGTATTTTCCTTCATGGTTTTCAATGTCTAGACGTTTTCCTTCATGGTTTTCGTGGTCCAGGTATATTCCTCCATGGTTTTCGTGGTCTAGGTACAATCCTCCATGGTTTTCGTGGTCTAGGTACGTTTGTTCGTGGTTTCAATGTCTAGGCATGTTCCTTCATGGTTTTCGTCATCCAGGTATATTCCTCCATGGTTATCTCGGTATAGGTAGATTCCTCTATGGTTTTCGTGGTCTAGGTATGTTTCTTCATGGTGTTCGTAGTCGAGGTCGACGGCTCCACAGTTTTCGATGTCCAGGTATGTTTCTCTCGGGTTTTCGTGGTCGAGGATAATTCCTCCATGGGTTTCGATGTCTAGGTATATTCCTCCATGATTTTCAATGTCTAGGCATGTTTAATCATGGTTTTCGCGGTCGAGGTCGACGGCTCCACAGTTTTCGATGTCCAAGTATGCTTCTCCATGGTTTTCGTGGTCTAGGATAATTCCTCCATGGGTTTTGATGTCTAGGTATATTCTTTCATGGTTTTGAATGTCTGGACATGTTCCTTCATGGTTTTCGTGGTCCAGGTATATTCCTCCATGGTTTTCGATGTATGGATATGTTTGTCCATGGTTTTCATGGTCTAGGTACATTGCTCCATGGTTTTCGTGGTCTAGGTAGATTCCTCCATAGTTTTCGTGGTCTAGGTAGATTCCTCCATGGTTTTCGTGGTTCAGGTATATTCCTCCAGGGTTTTCGATGTCTGGTTATGTTTTTCTATGGTTTTCGTGGTCTACGTAGATTCTTCCATGGTTTTCGTGGTCTAGGTATGTTTCTTCATGGTTTTCGCAGTCGAGGTCAACGGCTCTACAGTTTTCAATGACCAAGTATGAAGGACCACGAAAACCATGTTCCTTCATGGTTTTCGTGTTCCAGGTATATTCCTCCATGGTTTTCAATATCTAGGCATGTTTCATCATGGTTTTCGTGGTTCAGGTATATTCCTCCATGGTTTTCGATGTCTGGGTATGTTTCTCCATGGTTTTCGTGGTCTAAGTTGATGGTTCCACAGTTTTCGATGGCTAGGTCTGAGTTTCCATAGTTTTTGTTCTCTAGGTATATTTCTTCATCATTTCCGCGATCAATAAAATAGTTGGATGGAAAAGGGATGGCAAATTAAAAAACAATTACATGAGAGGATCATCAAGTTTTCTTCAAATATATGGACGGATGAGGCATTCCTTCGCCGAGCTTCCGATTGAAAACCATGCACGCCAAGCTTGTGTGTAATGTTGAAAATGAATTTGTGCAGTTCATCGTATAGATACAATGCATGCACTTGTACGCGTAAACTGTTTTAAGTTTATAATCCGAGCTAGCATAAAAACAGATGATAATCTCTTAATAATTGCAGAATCATTCGAGAAACCTTTGTTGCTCTGTGACGTTTGCTGGAAAATTTTTCTGAATAAGTGAGGGATTAGGGCTAAAAGTGTACACGAATGAATTCCACAAGAACCTTAATTCATTCACTGTACTTGGCTACGTTAGAAAATGATCTCATTTTTTTTTATTTCCAAAATTCAGAATTCCTACAGGATATAGGTATACAATTTGTATTATGGCACCAGAAAAAAAAATATATATATATATATCGATCGAATTTATGACTGCTGTTACCGTGCTACGTTTTTTTAATGTCTGCTGTGCTGCCGTGTGCTACGTTCTGAAGTTGACGTCAGATTTCCGATCATCAACAACCAATTTCAACAACCAATCACAACGTCTAAAAATGGATGTCGTCAGATCGAACCAATCAGAAACTCGAGAGCATCAAAGTGCCTTCGATTGTGTTTATAAATACAGACGCATAAATTCTTGAATGTGTTGGTAACTTTTGCGTAATCTTGAGCCCGTCCAAAGTTTTTTCTCAGCAATTACAACACCGATCATGCTGATTTAGGGCGGAATCGAAAGAGAATTACTCAATTGGCTTAAACTTCAATTTTCAAGTTGCTAAATGGCTCCTGAGCTTGGTAATTCAATAAAATCACATGCCAATTATACCCCCACCACGGCGAATCGTTTTATTCAGAGAAAGTATAGTCTCGGCGAGAGCCTCGGGCCAGCAGACGACAGGGCTGTCAATGTACTTGTCCCGAGACTCTACCGAGTCTCTTGATCAGATTCTCAAAACAGTTTTTGGTGTTGATATAAGTGTAGTTATACTTTTTCCACCTGGCCTGTCGAGTAATAAATTTTGAAACTTGTTCCAAAAAGTCTTTGGATGCTATTTTTGCTGATAATATGAAAAGTTAAATCTTCGGAATGCGGTAGGCAAACACAAATTTTGACAACAATACTTATGAAATAACGTGTATATTGAGTATTCCTATTCTGCAAACTGCAAATGTGGAATTATTGGTGAAAACATTCATTACGATAAATCTACAGTTGCTCAGTTTTGGATGCGATTGAGTATAATGCCTGCCAACATCATGGAAACCTACAGAATTTCTGAATGTTATGTGCGCTATGTCATTTTAATGTAACATCATGACTTCTAACACCCTTTCACTATAATACTATGGATGGATTTGAAATTGCTGTCTTCCAAACTAATTGCGCAGATACATTGAATCGCAGCAGATACCTGCGAACTTTGAAATTTCTGTGGATAAGTATATGTGCTAGTATCACCCCCTATCTTTGATTATAGTAATATGGAATGGAACTTTGTTCAGCAAGTTTTAAACTGTTTCTTTTCAAATAGTATTGAAGTTTGTATTACTGCGATATGGAGCGAATACCTTCAAACTTTGATATTTTTGTGTCGCAGCATGTGTGCCAATCATTTTAATTTTTTACTCCAACCGTAACATGTAATTTCAAAAATTCATCACAAAAGTTTTCAGCTTTACTATTTAACTTAATTTTCCTTTTTCTAAATTCCATGCTATATTTCTTAATTTCTAAATTTCTTTCTAAATTATCCTGAAATGAAATTGTATTCCTCCACAACCAATACAGGTACCTTAAACGTCTTTGATTTCCGTTGCTCTGTAGAATTAAGTACGCTCAGTTTTTTTTGCTTCTTTGAGTTCTGACACAATAGATGTTTTCGGGTGCCTTTTTTCTGCAACTATCAAAGTGTAGATAATTGGATCTCAGCGGCCACTTGCAAACTTTGGAAATATATTTCATCGGGGGCATGTTTTGGATGGCACGAAAACGTCTAGATTCAGAATGCAAAAGCGACATTTAAATGTTTAAATTCTGTTGAATTTGTTGTTTCTTGAATTTGATCTGTCTTTCCTCTTTTCCTTTTTTTTTTCTAACGTTATAAGCCCGAAATCATATCTCAGCTCGCAATACGCATTGCTGCATGCTCTTGAGTTCCCAATGGATAAAACATATTAGAAGACAAGGGGAAAAATCGCCAAAGTCGAAGAACAGATCTGTGACGAAATATTTCCAGTAAAATTTTGACGCAAAATAGGTCCTTTTTCGTGGAAACCAGCGTGATAAGCCGAAAATCATATTCCGGCCTCCAACTCGCTTTCGACCGTGCTCTTTAGTTCTTAATTGAAAAAACATATTAGAGTACGAAGAAAAAAATTGCCAAAGTCCAAGGGCAGACCTGTGACGAAATATTTTCAGTACAATTTGAACGAAAAATAGG